>NC_090988.1:98085000-99291875 GCF_041146395.1 Eulemur rufifrons
ATTTTTTTAATTAGCCAGGCATAGTGGTACACACCTGTAGTCCCAGCTACTCGGGAGGCTGTGGTGAGAGGATCACTTGAGTCCAGGAGTTCAAAGTTGCAGTGAGCTATGATCACACCACTGTACTCCAGCCTAGGTGACAAAGCAAGACACTGTCTCTTAAAAAAAAAATCATCTTCATAATTGTGGTTTTCACGGCTGCATGATATTCCATGGAGCTGATGGTATAACTCACTCAGCCATGCCTGGTGGCTGCACACAGTTCAGGGACGACTGATGGAAGTCCACTGTGTGCCACGTGCTATTCGGGGCACCAGGGACCAAGAGTGAATCAGGGCCTGCTGGACTTGGCCCTGGCAAAGCTGGAAATCGGGCAGGGGGCTGGGCACCTAGTCAGTTATGGCTTAGCAGGATCTTGCTGAAACAGGCATTGCCACATGACCCCAAGACACATGGGCCAAGTCTTGCGACATCCAGGACGCTTCCACAGGGAAGTGGCTCTTGACCTGGGACTTGGAGGGTCAGGAGGAATGTTCCGGGCAGACAGCAGGAAAAGGTCATTCTGTTCCCGGATGCTGCGATGTGAAAGAGCCTGGGCTTTAGTGATGAGGAATTCTTGGTCGGAGTCGGGGGCCACAGTGGAAGATGAGGGGGCTGATGTGTCAGCTAGGCCAGGTGTGCAGAGTCTTGGACTCCCCACCTGGGGAGTCTGGACTTGACCTTGGGAGGAGTAGAGCACCAGCAAAGGAGTATAATTCCAGGAAGGGGACAGTCTGCTATGAGATTCAGAAAGATCACTTGTTCAGTCAACAAACTCTCACTGAGTCCCTGGGTGCTGTGGGCTCCCTGAGGACACAGTGGTGAAGG
The DNA here is from genome assembly GCF_041146395.1 of Eulemur rufifrons. Classification (NCBI taxonomy): domain Eukaryota; kingdom Metazoa; phylum Chordata; class Mammalia; order Primates; family Lemuridae; genus Eulemur; species Eulemur rufifrons. Next base: position 98,085,868 of record NC_090988.1, read on the forward strand.
TGGTGGGGCCCTGGCCCAGGAGGTCTGAGCTAGTCTTGCGAGCTGGGCACTCGTGGTGGATGCTCTCAGCAATGAGGTCAGCACAAGTTACCCAGCAACGATTTGTGGCTTCAACCTTGAGCTCGCCAAGCCCCAGTTCCCCGGCTCCCTGGGCAGTAGTAACACACGCAGCGTCCAGCAGCCCAGTGCGGCAGGCCCTGCTCCTGGGCAGCCAAGGTCACCCTGGCCCTGCCCACAGCATCCTTCCTCCCCAGCCACCACCTACCCTCTCTAGAATCCCTAGATGAGGAGCCTTGCCACTTACCAGCTGGCGACCCTGGGCACTATCCCCGCCTGCTGCACCTCAGTTTTCTTAATGGGGCCATCACAGACCTCCCAGGGATAGTGTGACCCTCTGATGAGGTCCCAAGAGGAAAATGCTTTATATACTGTGAAGTGCTCTGACAATTCAAGTCACCATTATTAGACTGTGGTCAACCAAGGTTATGTCACCCTTGGTCTCACATGAGACTGTTCTAGGCTGGGGGCAGGGGAAGGAGGTGACCTGACTCAAAGGAGGGACAGGGTCTTCCCCACTAGGTGGTCAGTGGGCATCACCAGGGACCCCTTAGCCCCAGACGCTGTGCTGGGCATCCAGGCAGGAAGCCATCCTGGGGCAGTGCTCGGGGGTCAGCACCCAGGCAAGGACAGAGAGCAAATGCTCAAGGGCGCGACCTTGAACCCAGCCTTCTGCACAGGCTCCCAGCCTGGGCACCATCCCAGCCCCCCACCTAGAGCTAGAGGGCCCCCGAGTGGACTTCTTGTGCCTGCCTGTGGGCCCTCAGTCTTGAAGGTCACTGCCCTCCAAGATCCCCTGGGTCCCAGAGAGTCAGGGTCACTGAATACCTGGCCCATCCAGTTCCCAGGTAATGCCCCAATGCTCTCTGGGCTGTTCTCGTGAACTCGTGGACATGTGGCCTGTGGGTAGGCTGGCTGGCATTCCAGCCCTCGCCAGAAAGTTCCAGCAGCTTCTCTCATCTGAACCCTAACTCCACGGTGCTGCTCCTCCCACTGTATGCACTGAACTTTCCTGCCAACACCACCCAGGGGGCTGAGGCTTCTCCCCCATAAGCGCAAGGACGGGCTGTAGGAGTGGCCGGGTGGACCGCAGCACAGCGAGAGTTTCAGGCAGGACCAGAGAGCAGGGCCCCCAGGCCGGGAGCAAGGTCCCAGAGAGGGTGCTCCAAGGACAGGGCACAGCAGGGACAAAGCCAGGTAGGATGAAGTCAGCAACTCCTGAGGGTGGGCGCTGGGAGCAGACTGGGGCCCAAGGACGGGTCAGGGCAGGTGGCTGGCCCGGGAAGCGCCGACCGGGGAGGGAGCACCCCAACAAGGTGAGCTGCCCTGAAACAAGGGTCTGGCTTCTGCCCCCCTGCTCACCCCGGGCCAGGGCTTGGCCGTGCTGTCCTCAGGGAAGCCTCCCTCCCCCACCTTTCCGGTCAGGTCACCTGTGGCTCTCTCAGCTCCCTCAGCTTCTCTTTGGTAGCACTTAGCTCCACTTGCGATTACCTATATTTATGTGACCGTTTGTCATCTACTGGACCACAGGTCGACATCTCTGAGATGAGGGTGTGGCTGGTAACTGCAGGTGGAGTGTCTTCCTCCTTGGTAGGACATAAAACAGCGGCGTGACTTAGAGGCAGTGGAGTCTGCTCACAGTGACGTGTGTTTTGTTAGCGTCCATCTCTTCGCCAGACTGTGAGCACCTCGAGGGCACAGCCGGGGCCTGATTTGGTTCCTGTGTGTCTTCAGCACCTGCTACTGCGTCCCCAGCACCTATAGCTCATGGGGAGGGCACAGTCAGGCGCTGATGAATGAATGAATGGACAGAACGTTAAACAAGAGCCAGCATCAGGCTGAAAGAGCCCTTCAAGGCAAAAATGACAGAGCTGTCCCAAGGCTAACCATGATTCATAATACCATAGGGAACTGCCCTGAGATGATGCTCCAGGGGTTCAGGGGGGCCAGACACACCTTCAGCTACTGGGGAATGGGCAGGGTGGAGTCTGGGGAGGTGTGTGTATGGGGCAGGGGGTGACGGGGATCCAAGGAGGGAGATCAGGATGAAGCGGCTGCCCCTGGGTGGGTGAGGAGACTGAGGCAGGACGGCACCACCCCTGAGGGGCAGCGGTTCCACCTGTCGGCCGGTCACCCCCCAGCCCTAGCAGGACCGAGGCTGCTGGTGCCCAGGCTTCTCTGATGGGCCCCTCCTTCTCCTTGGGAGCGTCCTCTTCTCCCTACCAATGACATCACCTCCCCTGTCCCCTATCTCTTGCAGACACCCAGGGCCACCTCTCCCTCCCTCCCCACCCCTGCCCAGCTGTTATTCCCAGCAGAGGGCATGCTTTTCACGGTGATTTAAGCATTCCCTGACTCCAGCCATCATTCACCTGTTACACACACCCCAAGTTCAGGCAGGAGATGTGAGTTGTATCTTGAAGGACAGTCCCCGTGGAGGGACCAGGCCATGCCAAGGCATAGAGGGCTGGGTGGTGGGCACGGAGCGGGGAGGGGGGGTGGTACGGAGACTGGAGCAGAGGTGAGGTGAGAAGTGCAGGCCTGCCGGGGAAGGGCCTTCAGAGGGCAGCGGCAGGTGCAAGGGCTGGAGCCTGGGACAGTGAGGAAGGGGCTGCCCTTGGGACTGGGAGGTGGGGCCTGACCCAAAGAGAGGCCAAAGCCCCCAGAGGGTGGGGGCCAGAGCATGGCGGGGGGTGGGGGAGGGTGGGTGAGAATAGGGTGCCTGGGATGTGGAGTTTTGCCCTATGTTGGGGCTGGCTTCCAGTGACCCCCCCCACCCTCACTGTGCCTCTTCTGACCCCAACAGACCCTTTTTCGGGGGCTCAGAACTCTGCAGCCCTCCCTACCCCCTCCTCCCACGCTCTGCCTGGTCTGAGTTGGTTCACTGCCTTGGCCCCCCCCAGGACCCAGGGGCTCTTTAGGCCGGATGCCTGCGTTCCTGTGCTTAGCTCGGCCAGCCAGAGCAGGTCCCAGCCTTGCCAGGGACCAGGTGCCTCCTGGGCCTTGCCCTCGGGTACTCTCTGTCCCCTAACAGACTCTAACACCTTTGGGCAGCTGAAGCCATGAAGATGGTGCCCTGGGTTGGGGGTGTGGGGACATGGGAGCTTGAGGAGGGGCTGTCCTGAGCCCAGGGTCTCCTTCCCAGAGTCTTGGGTTGCAGAGCTGGGGGGACGAAACAGATGGCATCTCCTGGGACCCTTCACCTGCCCAGCGTAGGTGCTCCAGGGCACGGGGAGTAAGCAGAAAGGGTGCTCTAAGCCCAGGACCCTGATTCCTTGGGGGCAGAGCTGGGGTTGGGTGGGGCCACTTCAAAGCCCCTCACCTGCCTACCTGCGGGGCCCAGCTGCCCCTGGCAGCCAGGCCTGGTAGGGTCCAGCTAAGAACGCAGCTGAGGCTGGGCACTGCAGGGGAAGAGGGGGAGGGGAAGAGGGTGAGCGCCAGCAGGGGGTGGGGCAGGATGGGGTTGCCCAGCAACCACCACGCTGCCAGCCTAGGAGGGATTCTTAAAGAGCCAAGCAGAAAGGCTGTTTCTCAGAGGGGCTGAGGCAGGGCCTTGCATACCAATGCCTACCACGCCTCCTCCTTCTCCTCCTCATCCTCCCCCTCCTCCCCCCTCCTCCCCCCTCCTCCCTCCCTCCTCTTTGCTCTCCCCTCCTCCTATTTCAAAGGAGTGGCACCCAGGCTGGTAGGGCAGGAGAACAGAGAAGAGGGGGCACCCAGGCCAGGGGGGACTCTGAGGTAGGCAGGGAAAGGACCAGGTTGGGGTCCTCTCATGTCCCCTCAGGACTAGGCCTAGGAGGGGGAGCAGGGGCGCCCTGAGGCCTGCAGGGCAGGGGCACCCTCGGTCTGGTCCACACCCTCAGTGCAGGCCCCAGAGCCTGGGACAGGAGGGAACTGGGATGCCTCATCCGCACCCCGTGTACCCCACCCCACATGCCTCCCGGGCACCCCCGCTGAAGGAGCACCAGGCTTAGAGTCTGACACAACTGCCTCTTCCTGGCCGAGCCACCTTGAACGCTCCATCTCCCCAGCCTCATGTCCTGGGAGTCCTGGACCGCCTCAGAGCAACCGGCCACTGGCTGCACAGAGGAGGCAGGCACCCGACAGGTAGAGGAAGTTCTTCTTGGTGTCTAGCTTAAATTCCCTGTGCAGCAAGTGGTTGCCGCCTTTCTTCTGTCCTTACTGGGAAGGGAACGTCTTTGATCGCCGTGCAGCACCTCATATTCCAAAAGCAACAATGGGTGAGAATTTAGCTGTGCCATCTTCTTCCAGTTTCTTTCCTTCTAGGGCCTCAGTTTCCCATATTGGGGGCACGTAGCTGGATCAAGGGTGCCTTCCTGGGGGTCCAGAGAGGATGCCCGGGGTGTCCGGCCTCCCACTGAAACTGTGGGCAGTGTTTTGTGCATATGGACAGTGTCTGGGGAAGTGTTCAATGCTGTCAGGGGGCACAGGGTGGCTGTCCCCCTCGAGATTAAGACCTGGGGTTTCAGCATGGGCTGGACACAGGGGAGCCCCTCCCAGCTTCCTGCACAGGGTGGTGGAAGGTAGTTGGGGGCCAGAGCCCCACCGTTCCCCCATGTACGCTGACTGGATTGAGCCACTTTTAGAAGCCAATCCCATCCAGGATCCTATCCTGTCTCCCACGGTCCTCTGACGGCCCCGTGAGCTCAGCAATGCCTCTTGTCCCAGCACCCCAAGCTATCCTCAGCCACCACTGCCCCCCAGCCCTGCCTCCAGGCCCACCCCTTCAATCTGCCCCGCCTGGGTTCTGCAGAGGGTCTTTCTGAAGTGAAGCTCAAGCCCAACCCCGCTGCTCCCAGCTCCAGCACCTGCCATGACTCCCCATGGCCATGGGAGAGGGATCAGGGAGGGCACATGGGCCTGGCTAGCCTGTTTACCCTCAGCTCAGCCACACTCCCCTCTGTGGAGCCCCTTCCTCATAGCCCACCCTCCCTGACGCACAGGCTCATCCTCACCTCCTCACTGGCCCCTCCGGACACCCAGACTTCTGTTGAATGAATGGGTGGAGCTAAGAGCAGCCCTTGGCCCTGCTGGCCTTTAGGATCCAGGAATGAACAAAGCAGATGAGGCTGCCCTGCTGGTGACAAGCCAGCAAACAAATGGGAGGGTGAGATCAATATGGGGCCATGGTGTGGGCTGCAAAAGACATAAACAGGGTGACAAGAGGAACGGGACAGAAAGCACTTTAACTGGGTGGTCAGGGGAGGCCCCTTGGAGGAGGCAACACTTACATTGAGGCCTGAAGGAGAAGGAGAAGCCAGCTTGGAAAGGGCTGGAGGAAGGGGGTGCCAGGCAGGGGAGCCCCAGGTGCAAAGGCCCTGGGGCACGAAAGAGCCAGACCTATTGGAGGAAGAGGAGGGAGACCAGGAAACTGGGGGGAGGGGGAGGGGCGTGTGGAATAAGGCCTTGCGTTCATGGAGGGGACATGGATCTTATTCTAAGTATAATAGGAAGCTATTTGAGAGTTTCAAGCAGGGAAGTGACATGATCTAATTTATATTTTAAAACGATCATCTGAACAACCACTTTGGAGAGCAATTTGGCAGTAACTAGTAAAGTTAAGGATATGCATGTACCACAACCCGGCGGTCCGGCTCCCTGAGTGTGGACCTAGGAGAAATTCTGGCACATGTGCACACGGGGTGTGGGAAGATGCGACTGCCGCCGTGTCTGCGAGAGACCAAACCGGGCACACGTGACTGTTGGTCAGCGGGAGGACGGGTGGCCGGGTGTGGGGCGGTCTCTCTAACTAAATCTCTCTAGCGTCGCAGTGAGTGTAACCGCAGATCCCAGGAGCTCCAGTTGGTACAAAACTCAAACCTAAGGATTATCTTTTTGAGGAGCAAACATAGTAAAACTCTAAAGAAAATACATGCCAAGATCAGGGTAGTGGGCACCTCTGCGGGGAAGGGGTGTATGCATGTCTGAAATAAAGAGAAAAGGGTCTCACCAGTTGCTGGGAGAGGATGGCGCAGTGGGTGGGGGGCAGCTGGAGAGCAGCCAGGTGGGCGGTGACAGGAGCAGCCCGGCCAGTGAGGATTCAGAGTCAGGGATGGAGCCCAGGCCTATCGCTGCCGAGCCGGCGCCTGCTCTCCTTGCCCCTGCAAACCCTTGGCGTGTTTTCTACTCAAATAGTTCCCGATTTTCTCCTTTCAGAAGAAAGCTGAGGTTCAGAGAGGCAGGGGCTGCCCGGGGTCACCCAGCAAGCTGGGGGCAGAGTAACCCGTGGCCGTGGCCCTCCCTTGGAGGCAGTCAGGCCTGGCCAGTTGGGGCTGAGCAGAGGGGTCAAGGCTGCCTTGGGGATCCACTCACCACTCACCACCGACTGAGGGGTCCACAGCCACCCGCAGTGTCTTCCCATCTTCCCTGGTGCCCTCCCTCTCCCACCCACCAGCGCTCCCTAGAGCACAGAGGAACACTAGCCTGGGCTGGCTGGGGCCCAAGCCATCTCTTGGTAATTGAGTTTCAGGGATGCTCATGGTTATGCTAATGGCGGGACGCTGAGTGCCTGCCCCACGCGGGTAGGCGCCCAGGGGGAGGGGAGGCCGGGCACAGCGGGGGTCCCACAGCATGGCGGCACTCTGGACTCTTGGAGGTCAGACTGCTTCATTCAAACCCAGCTCCCCCAGCGGTGTGACCTTGGGCAAGTCACTTGACCTCTCTGAACCTCTATTTCCTCATCAGTAAGGTGGGAAAAATAACAGGGAGTGACATGAGCTCTTGCAGGGGGAGTGAAATGAAAGAATCCACTGGAAACTTGGCCCAGCGCCTGACACAGAGAATTCGCTTGATAAATATGTTATTAACTATTTTTTGTCTTCGTTTAAAGTCTGAAAAGTCCTGCAGGGAAATGTGAACGGGGCTAGCTGAACCTGCGTGATGAGCTAGCGGCTGACTCACTTTTTTCTTGCTTTTAGTATATGCATATTATTCAATTTGGGGGAACGAACATGAATTTCTTGCTTAACAAAATACTGTTAACTAAAAAAAGAAAAATTAATGAAGTTTATACTTTGGAAAAAGGAGAGCTTTATTTCTCATAAAGCCTGTTGGACAGCCACTCCAAAGCAGGGCCCGGCCAGAAGCCAAGCACGTGCTCCCAAAGGACAGACAAAAGGAATGAGATTTGCTACTGAGCGGGGTGGTCATATACATATTCAACAAGCTATAGGAGGAGTCATGAATATTTATGAAAGGGAAAGCATGAGCGTTTGCAATTGTGCCATATCTCTCCATCCCGTCGCGGCTGGGAATCAGCTTTAAGGTGTTTCTGGGCTTCCTTGGCCGAGAGGGATTCGTTCAGTTAGCAGAGAGCTTAGGATTTCATTTTTAATTTGCAGTACAGATGAGTGGAAGGTGCCTGTGGACAGGACTTGGAGACCTCCGTGTGGCCAGGGGCTTCGGGTCCAGCTTGGGGGCAGCTGGCTAGGAGGCTGGGTCTCCAGGGGCCCCAGGCAGCCCAGCAGGGGCAGAGCCCAAGGAACCAAGGCAGGACAAGGAAGGCGAGGAAGAGGATGAGGCCAGCTGCAGAGGGGTGGACGTGGGGGAATGGGCAAGGGGCGCTGGTGGGGAGGAGGAGACAGGGAACCCCCAACGGGGTGCAACTCCAAGCAGATAAGGGCCATCCCCCAGCCCCGATTCCCAGCTGGTTACAGAGCAGATGTGGTGAGGGGCTCAGCCCTGGAGGCAATCAAGCCCAGTCTGGCTGAGCAGATGCTTAGTGGGTTCCTGGCTCTAAAGTCAGACCTCTCTCCACCACCCTCGCCATGTGGCCCGCCCAGCGAGGATCCCCGCGGCTCTCCCTAGGAGGCTGCCTCGCTGTCCACCTTCTCCCCGACTGACCAGGGAGCGGGGACCCTCTGCACCAGGCACCCCCAGCTCCCGACCATGGCCACAGTGAAGCCCTAGAGGCCGTAGCGGTTTTACGGGCATTTTTAACCTGGTCATCTATGCCTCACAAGGGCCTAGCTAAATGACCTCCCGCCTCACAGAGACAAGGTCCCGGGAGGGGGAGCAACCGGTCCAAGATTACAGACGGGGTTTCCCGACCAGGGCTGGCGAAGAGTAAGGATGTTGGCTCCACCTGCTAAGGCCTGTGGCCTTGGGCAAGTCACTTCTCTCCAGGCCTCAGTTTCCCCATCTGTAAATGGGGCAGGGCAGGAGGGTGTACGTGTACGTGTTAAGATGATCTAGCCTAAGGTCCCAGGAGGAAGCTGGCTGGGGACACACTTGGTGCCAGTACATGTAAGCCCACCCCCGTGAGCCCCCTGCTGCCCCCACGCTGGAAGCCTCGCTTCCCACCAGGGCTGTCCCAGCTCAGAGGACAGTGACCTTGGCCTGCGGGGGATAGAACCTGTCAAACACAGCAACTGCTCCTGCAGCGTGAGATACCTTTGAAGTCTCTTGTTTTATCTCTGAAATTCAGCACATCTCACATTTACTCCGTCTGTGGAGCGTTTCTCATCTAAAACGTGTTTTAAACGACTGGCCCTCAAGTAACATGGACGCCCACCGCCAGCCGCAGGAAGTGGGGGGGCCACTGTGTTGCTTTTCCAAGAACAAAACCTGCGCCCTTAATCCTTCCGTGGGGTGGGGCTGCCAGGAGGGCAGTGGGCAGTCACAGAGCCCCTGTGCGCGCCAGGCTCTGGGCTGATGAGGGGCCCTTGGGGCCCAGCTAGGGGAGGAGGCACAGGCGGGAAGGCGGCAGCCGCAGTCTGGTAAGGGCAGGGCCCAGGGAGGACCCGGGAGGCAGAGACCGTCTGGGCAGCGCGGGAGCCGACAGGCCCCACCTGCTGCCTCAGCCACCCAGCTGCCTCAGGGCCCCAGCACGGCCAGCCAGGACCACTGTCTCTTCCCTTTCCTTCCTTCACAACCTCTGGCCATAGCAGGAATTCTAGTTCAAGTTTATTCTTGTTCTGTTATTTCTGAGTGTGCCCAGCGCCTGACACACAGTGGGGCTGGAGACATGTTTGCCACACGGGAGAAAGCTGAGCTCTGGTCTCACGAGGGGGCAGAGGGGAGAGCAGACCAGCCCCAGGGGTGGGTGACTGAGGGGAGCAGCCCCCAGCTCCCCGCGGCCCGGCGTGAGGCCAGGGAGGGGTGTGTGGAGCAGCGGGCAGGGGGATGTGGGGGCGGTAGCTCTGGGAACACACTGACCGGCCGTGCCTCCCTCAAAGTCACCGCTGTGCCCGCCTGCCCGGCCTCTCCCTGGCCCAGGAACCTGCTCAGCGCTTTCCTCGGGTCGCCGCGTCTCCTCTGGCAGCCCAGCCCCCGCACAGCGCCCCTCACCTCCCTCCGCCGGAGGATTTAGTGCCTGCCAGGGAAAAGCAGAGGCAGCCCCTACTCCTGGGGAGGTGCGTGGCTTGGGCCTCCTGCCGCTGCCCTGGGACCAGCCCTGCTGCCCGCACAGCGCCCCCCTCAGGTCCTGCCTCCCGAGGGACCCCAGCCCTGGCCCTGCGGGTGGGCTCCTCTGCAGGGCCCAGTGGTAGCGAGCCGGGCATGGCAGCCAGGCAGACCCGGCTCAAGTGCCGGCCCCGGGTGGCCTGGCTGAGTGACTCCGGCACGGTCCTCTGGGTTCCTTCAGTAAATCTTTGGTGGGCACCTGCTGTGCACCAGGCTCTGTGCTGGGAGCCGGGGAAGAAGCGTGGGTGACTCACGGAGACAGGGGGGTGTGTGTGTGGACAGGGGCATCAGGTAGGCACTCACCTGGCGGGGGAGACTCTGGAGGCAGTGTGATTCATGGCTCCCCAGGGGCCAGCGCTAGACTCAGTAGGTCTCTTCCAGGCGAATCCGTCCGTCCGTGCAAAGGCCCTGGGGTGGAGGGCGGTGGGGCAGGTTTGCTAGGGCCTGGGGCATGCTGGGGGCAGGCTCTTCATCGGGGAGCAGAGGGGAGCTCTTGTTCCTTATTAAGGCTCACAAGGTGCCCCCCAGCCAGGTTCCCCACTGGGAGGGTTTGAACAGGGAAGCCGTGGGTAGAATGGGAGAGGCTCAGTTTGCGCTGTGGGAAGATCCTCTGGGAAACGGGTTTGTGGCAGTGTCTCCCGACCGGGAAAGGAGCGAGTGAGCTCCTGTGAGCGCAGCGCCTGCCGGCCTGGGCCCAGGCGTCCTGCCCTTCCTCCATCAAAAACATCAAAATTTGTATTTTATGACTGTGTCAGCACTAAGACAAATATATTTCTATTATATATTGAAACACGTTCTTCAACCTAAAAGTTCATTTTTTCCTTCTGATTTTAAAAGATATCACATTTTTGTGGGCCCCACAAACTGTCACAGGCCTGGGGCAGGCGCCTACCATGCCCCGAGGGTCGTGGGCCCTGCCTGGGCCATCAGAGGTGGGGGCTGAGGTGTTGCCTGGTGGGGGAATGGTAGGGGGACAGCCAGAAGAGGACAAGGGGGGGCGTCCCCAGCCTCTCCACTTGCCGTTCTCCCTCCTCCCTGGGGGAGACTCAGGCAGAGACAGCCCCAGGGGCTCCCGGCCATCCCCGTGCCCAGGCTGTGTCTTCCCTGCGCACCTTTCCTTCTTATCCCTCCAGCCTGGGCTCACCCGCTGCCTCCTCCGTGAAGCCTCCCAGTCTCCCGTCACCAGTCACCAGGCCCTGCGTTTCCTCCCGCCGCGCACTGCCCGTGCTCCGCCGCAGCCTTGCCGCCCTCCCACCCCTGCCAGCCCTGGAAGCGCCCACGGCCTGGCCCAGGCCCCTGTGTTGTTCCCCCCCCACCCACAGCATGCTGCCCAGCGCAGCCCCAGCACCCAGTTGGCGCTCAATTAAAACCTTCTGTGTAGCATGGGGGAGGGGCTGGGTGCCACCTTCGCCCAGGGCTTCCTCTGACCTGTAGTAGCAGTTTCTGGGCAGTGGTCACTTGCCAGCCCTTAACTAGGCCGGCAGCGGGGGCACAAACTGGGGAGCAACTCCGCCCGGCCCACGGGGACGGCAATTGCTGGGCAGAGGCGGCCCGGGCAGGGTGTGCTGTGCTGGAGACGGCCCCTGGGCCCCCTGGCTGCTGTCAGGGGATAGAGGACTTGGCAGCGGCTGGCACTGAGGGGTGCCACCTCAAGGTCACAGGCGCAGCACCGGGCTCGGAGCCAGTTGATCGACTCCAGCAGAGCATGGCACAGGCACGCCCACGGGCAGGGGGTCGCAGCAGGCTGGGCCACCTCAACCTGCCGACAAGGGACTCTGAGAGCAGGCTGTGGACAGGCACCCCCACAGCCCCCAAGGTGTGCAGGCCTGGAACCTGCACCCCCACCCAGGGCCACAGCAAGCCTTGGCCCCTGCCCCAAGCCCCGAGCCAGGCCTGGGCCCCTCACTCAGCAGCCCATGGAATTCAAAGACCCCTGTCTGCTGGGGGCAGGTCTGGGTCCCTTGAGTGGGGCCAGGTCACGAGTCCAAGTCCAGTGCTTGTCCCCCACTTCGGCCTCTCCCCTATCACCACGCCCTCAGCAAGAAGACAGGAACCTTTTGAGACAGGGTCGTGCAGAGTCAACAAAAGGAGCTCTGCCAACCACCCTCCTGGGTCAGGCTCAATTTCAGTCTCCCAGATACTTCATGAACCTCAGTTTCCTCATCTGGAAAATGGGCCGATGACCAGTTGTGTCATGACCAGAGCCTCAAACCGAACTCAGGGAAGCATGGTGGGGTGGTAGGAGGAGGGGCTGGAGGCTCAGGCCGAGTGTGAGGGGTGGGGGTGGTGGGAAGAGCCAGCCATGGCCTTGAAGTGGGGGTGCAGGGCCCTGGCCTGAGGAGTGCGAGCTGGAGCTGCCCTGCTTGTGGCTGTGCCCCCAGGGACTGCCTGTGGGTGCCTGTTGGCACTGCTGCCCCTTGGTTGTTTTTCCAGGCCATTCCCCTTGGGCAGCCTGGCCCAGCTGTGGGGACCTCAGAGGCAGCTTCGTGGGGGCACCGTGTGGCCAGGCCCATGGGGTGAGGGCTGGACAGGGGCCCAGGGAAGGGAGGAGCTGAGGAACTGGGTCCAGGCCGGCCGCCTTCCCCTGGAGACTCCACCCATGGGACTGCCAGGGACGGTGGGCTGGGTGGGGGGACACAGCAGATGACCTCCCAGGACACCCGCCGAGGGTGGGGACAGGCGTGACCAGGTCCTCTGTGCAGCCCAGGTCAGCCCCAGCGCTGGGCCTCACCTGCCCTTCCCACCTGTGGCAGATCACAGATCATGCCACCTGACCGGGCCTCCCCAGCTCCACCCACTGAGCTCCTCCCTGTGCCCGGGCCCCCCCCCCCCCCCGTGTGGACTTTGGGCCAGTTCACCCACACACCTCGCCGGGCAGGGCCACACACGGGGGGATTTGGGGTGCCAGGCGGGTGGGGGGTTCGTATGACCTTCTGGCTGGGGCCCGCAGAAAGGCAGGTCAGCGCCCCCTCCCCGCCTGCCCCTTCAGGGCTCGCCGCCAACCTGTTTGGCACTGTGCCCTCTTTGGGCGGGAGCCAGCTCATTTTTGGCCAGTGTTAATTAAGAGAGAGAGGTGATGCGGAGAGGTGGGGAGGGCCATGGAGGGCAGCTTTCGACAGCGACAGCCGCCAGGACTGCCCCGGGGCCTGAGGTGGCCTGGAGCCGGACCCACCGACCTGAGATGCCCCCTCCTCCCCTGCGGGCTCCTGGCAGGGCTGTCCACAAGCCCAGCGCCTACCTCTGCAGCCACACCTGCCCGGGCAGGGACCAGGGTCCAGGCTGCGTCTGAGAGGGCCTACTGTGTGCTCTGCCCTCATTGGAGGAGGCAGGCCCCCACCCTGGCCAAGGGAGGAGCCTCCTCTGACAGTCCCTCTGGCAGTCTACCTTGAGGTCTGCCTGCTTTGTGGCTTGGCTTTGGAGTCAAATGGACCCAGTTCCAATCCTCCCACCACCACTGTGACTCAACCTCCTTGAGCCTCAGTTTCCTCCTCTGTAAAATGGGAACAAGAGCACCTCCCTTGTGGCATGGTTACAGTAATGAGTGGGATTGTTTCTGCGAGGCGCTGGTCTGTGCCTGGGACACGGTCCTGAGTCAGTGGAAATGTGTGTTCCTGGGGCAGAGGCTCCGTCTGGAGTTGTGGGTGCCGGACCCTCAGCGCCTGGCTGGGCAGCCACCGGGGTGCAGCTCCCCCCAGCTCCCCCCAACTCCCGCAGCCTCGCCCACTGCTCGCCGCCTCCCCCGCCGCGCTCCCCGCGGCCCCCACCCCTGCTCTGGGAGCCCCGGCCGCTCCTCGCCGCTCCATCTTAATTAGCTGCTTGTATTAATCTTGCAAGTAACGTGGCAACTTGCAGCCCTGGGTTTTCGGGCTGTGGAATTAATTATTCCCCAAGCGAAGAGCTGTCAGCTCTGGGAGACCAGCCACTCGGAGCCGCCCGACACCACTTAGCCGCGTCCACAGCGTCCTCGCAGCACCGGGGCCTGCAGCCTGGCCGCCCTGACACGGCCCCGCTGCCGGCCGGAGCTCTGCCCGGGTCCCCCGACCCTGTGCAGAAAGGGCTGCAAGGCGCCCTGGGAGGTGGGGCAGGGGCCAAGCTGTGGCAGGAGCCCTGGGGCTCGGGGCTGGGCATGCTGTCCCCGCTCGCCCGGGCAGCGCCGGGCCCAGGAGTACACCTGCCGGGCTCGCCCAGTGCATTCCCTGACGAGCAGGGCAGTTGTCACAGACACAGCCTGTGTGGCCAGAAGCAGGAGCCCGTGCTGGGGGTGGCACTGACCTGCACAGCCCTGACCTTCCCGCAGAGAGGGGCTGCCAGCCTCACTGTGCCCCCATGTCAGTGCCCGGGGAGGCAGGAGGGGACAGCCAGCTAGGCAGAGCGACAGGGACTGGGCTGCTCAGGAGAGTGGCCGCCACAGTGGCTGTCCCTCCAGCTCTGCCTGGTGGTGCCACCTCCAATCCAGGCAGGGGGTGGGGACCTGGGCCCTTCCCATGGCCAGGCCTAGAGCTGAGGGTCCCTCTCCCTTGACTTTCACGCCAATCCCGTGAGGTGGGGCTATTCCCCCATTTATACATGGGGAAACTGAGGCATGGGGCCAAGTGGCCCAGTCACCCCTCTGCTGAACTGGCTTTGGTTCTAACCACATGCTCCGGGACCGTCACATGGCACACCTTGCCACCCTGGCACCCCCACCCCCAGCTGGGTTCGGGCTCTCAGGCCTCCTGCTCCGTCCCTGCGCAGCACTGACCACGGGCGCAGTGGTACAGTTTGCTTCCTGGTGGCTTCAAGTCTGTGTCCCCGAGGACAGGGACCAGGCTGTGCTGTCCCCACCGAGGGGCCTTAGGAGATGCCCTGGGGTGAAAGGAATGAAGGGACATGTGGCACACGCCATCCACCATCCCGAACCCCACGCAGCTTTCCTGCACCCCCTCCCCTGCCACCCTCCAGATGGGGGGGCCTCGGTGGGAGAGGACTCGCGGCCCCTCCTCCACCTCTGGCATCATCCACCCCCCGGGGCGGGGAGACCCGCTGCCAGCCCACCCCTGCCCCACCTCTCCCTCCACGCAGCGCCCCCCCACTGACCTGCCCGTGTGTCTCTCTCTCTTGCAGCCAACAGTTCCCTGCTCGGAGGCGGCGGTGGTGAGTGGACCTTCCTGTCTGGCTGAGGGGTGGGGTGGGTGGTGACGTCTCTCCTCTCCTGCCCCTGGCTCTCAGAGCCCAGCCCACGGTGCCCTCAGGGGGCACCTCCCTGCCCACTCCTGCCCCGCGGCCCTTCTTTCCTGCCGCCCTTGGCCCCCTTGGCCTGGGCTGCCCTCACCGTGGCCACACAGCCACCGCAGCCAGGGCTGGAGACCCAGAGGCAGGCCCGCTCCTCCCTGGGTGACCCGGGCAAGCCCCTCACCTCTCTGAATGCGCCTCCTGGTCTGTAATTGGGGCGGGGGGCAAGGTAGGTGGGAAGAGCCCGGCCTTGCCCTGACACCCGAGCGACCTTAGGAAACCCTGTCCCCCTTGGCCTCAGCTTGTCCACCTGAGCTGGTAAAAGTGTCTTCTCTGCCCGGCCCTGGCTCCTCGCAGGGTGCTGTGAGAAAGGCCAGGAGAGCTGCCCCCCGCTGGTCCCGGGAATGTTCTGTGCTCACTGTCGACAGCCACCAGGAAGCGGGGGTCCGTGCGCCAGGCGGGCAGGAGGTCAGAAGTCAGGGTGGGCTGCCAGGGTGCGGGCCCAGGTCAGCAGGTGGAGGCGGCGTCCCTGTGTCCCCGGCGCCTGCCCAGCCCCCGGCCCACAGGGGCGGCCGCTGCTGTCTGCGCAGGCGGCAGGATGATTGGTGAGCCGGGGGCCAGGGGTTAATGCGCTGTAGGATAAATCCCAGACCGTGTTTACGGCAGCGGTGGCGGGGCCCAGGCCAGGTTTTAAAAGGGGGAAAAATAAAAGGGGCGTGAAGGTCAGGAATAAATAAGAGCCGCGTTAAGAGCTGTCGGTGACCAGCCAGGATGCAGGGTGGGGGGTCTATTTGTGGCTGGAGATATTTCCCTCCCACTCGTTCTCCTCTAGCTGTCCCCGTGGAGGTCACAGCTGCCCGGAGGCCTCACGGCAGGAGGGGCTGCACGAGGGACTGTGGGCCCCAGACAGGCCACCTAGGACCCTCTTCCAAAGCCCATCCATTTGGAGGACGTGGGCCTGAGTGATCTGACAGCTGCCCCGCTCCACCCACAGCAGCCGCCTCCACTCATCCGTCACCCAGCCGAGCTGGGTGCTGGGACAGACACTGCTGGGCTCAGACCGGCCTGTCCCCTGAGCTCACGGAGCCGATGAGGGCGCCCACCACGACCGGGTTCGGCTGTGCTGTGCGGGTGGGGGTGGGCTGGGGCACAGGCATCGTGGGTGCTTAGGCAGCAGGAAGGCTTTTGGAAGGAGGTGGCCCCTCCGCTGGGACCCAGGGATGGGCAGGAGTGAGCCCGGTGAAGAGTGTGGGAAGGGTGTCCCGGGCACAGGGAACAGCACAGGCAGAAACCTGGAAGTGCGGGAAAGGGCGTTCGGGAGGCTCAGAAGATGGGAGTGGGAGACACGGCGGCCTCAGAGACCATGCGGGGCTGGATCTTTAGCCATTCAGTTCAGGAAGGTACAGGATCAACAAAAAAGAAAGAAAGAAAGAAAAAGAAAAAAGGGAAGATACAGGATCAAGGATGTGTGGGGATGCTGGGTGCCGTGGTGCGCGCCTGTAGTCCAAACAACTAGGGAGGCTGAGGCAGGAGGATCGATTGAGCCCAGGAGTTTGAGGCTGCAGTGAGCTATGATCCCGCCACTGCACTCCAGCCTGAGTGACAGGATGAGACCAAGATCCTGTCTCTTTCTAAAAAAAGGTGTAGGCCTTTCAATCCTAAATCAGCTCGTAGGGCCTGTTCTGCTCAAAACCCTGCCAGGGCTCTCATCTCACCCAGAGCCAAGGCCACGGTCCTGACCATGGCCCACAGGGTCCCAAACCACCACTCAGGCTCACCTTCACACTGCCCACCCTCCCCACTCCACCGCAGCCACCCCAGCCTCCCCGAACAGGCCAGGCCCGCTCCTGCCCCAGGGCCTTTGCACTGGCTGCTCCTCCAGATGTCCACGTGGCCACTCCCTTCACCTCTTACAAGCCTAACTGAATGCCCTCTCTGGGCAGGGCCCACCTTGAGCCCTAATTGAAATGGCAGCTGCCTACCTTGCCCTACCCTGGTGCTCCCCTGGACCCTCCCCCTGCTCTGGTTTCTATTTTTCTCAGAGCACATGTCTCCCCCTAACACGCTGCATAATTCACTTTTTTATTATGTTCCATGACTTCTCCCCCGTGAAAATGAAAGACTATCTCGAGCACCCAGAACTGGGTCTGGCACATATAGTAGGTGCTCGATAAGTGTTTGTTGAATGAATGAATGAACTGCAGGTAAATGTAGGGACAGCCCTACACATTAAGCAAAGGACTTATCCCAAAGACAACAGGCAAAAACCATGGACGATTAAGGATTAAGGCAGATCAAGGAGTGGCTAATAGACGGCCTAGAGACCTCACTCAGGGAAGTCAAGGGGGACTTGCCCTGGCCAGACTTGGGGGACAAGACTTTGTGGGGCACAGTGGGGGAGGTCCCTCTAGGCTTTGGGGATGAGGGGAGGCTGGAACAGGCCTCTCGCACAGCCTGACTGGCGCAGAGATGGATGGGGCGGCGTGACCCCGGAGGAAGTGGGCCCGGAGTCCAGCCTTTTAACGCCGGCCGAGATTTATGGAGCCGCCGCAAGTGCTCGCTGGGGCTGTCATTCTGCTAATGTGATTGGAACAAGGTGGAGGTGGCAGGGAGGGGACCATGGTAGGGACCAGCACCCGCGTGGGGCTGGGATGGAGCTGGCCCAGGCCCTGGATGTCCTCTGTCCTCCACCATCCCCGTCCACCCAGCCCCAAGCCCCACCCTGCAGAGGGCAGGGTCCCCACCAACTCTGCACAGATGGACCCTGTCCTCCCATGGGGTCCTCCCCTGCAGGGGTTTTGGCCTCTACCCCTCACTCTCCCATCCACCCCCCACCTACCCTCCTGCCCACTCACCCATGACCCCCATCCACGCACTGAACGGCCCGTGCCGTCCCGCCACCCAGCTGCCCTGGTTAAAGGGCCGCAGCACCCGCCTGGCACCCCCGGCTCCCTTGCTCGGCTCTTTCCCACAGCCTCTTACGCCACTTGCATTTATGTTTCTTTTTCATTGCCTGTCCCCGCTCTCAGAATGTGTGCTGGGGGGCAGGGTTCTGGGGGACTCTGAGCCCCTACCTAGGACAGCCCTGCTCTGTGGCGGACACTCAGTCAACGGTTACAGAGAGCTTAGTTGTGCCCTTGGCAGGCCGGGCCCTGCCTGGGAGCAGGGACGCAGCACCCGGGCTCCCTACTCCCACCCCTCAGCTGCCTGTCTCACCGGGGAGCTGTGGGTGGTGCCTGTGAGCTCCCAAGAGGGTTCTGGGCCCAGCCTGCAGGGCTTTGGTGCGATCAGTGAGGTGATTCGGGGCAGGAGAGGGCTGCAGGCCCTGGGGGCAGGGAAGGGAGTCTGCAGGGCAGCTCCAACCTCAGTGGGAGGCCCCAGGAGCTGCTGGGGGCCAAAGGGACTTATCCCTGAAGGTACAGGACTTCTGGGCCTGCCTCACTCTGGGGCTGCACCCCTCCCCCCGCCAGGCCCTGAGGCCAAGCTGGGTGGCGCTGGCAACACAGTGAGTCTTGGGGAAGCCCCTCTGCCCTCCTGCTCCCCATTCCATCCTGGGGCTCCCTCTGAGTTGGGGGTGCTATGCCAAATGCTGGGACTCAGGGCTTGGCTCTGCCCTCAAGGAGACATGGTTTGGTCTGCAAGGTCCCAGCAGAGGGGGCATTTGACTTGGGCTCTGAAGGCTGAATAGGAGTTCAACAGGTACAGCAGGATGGAGAGACCCCCTAGGGAAAGGGTCCTGTCTGCTGTGGGAGGTTTGATGGGCCTGGAGCCTGGGGGAGCCACCAGCCTCCCCACCAGACCCACTCCTCTCTCCCACCCTCCTCCTGGAAAGCTTTTACTGGCTCAATAAAAAATTTTTTTAAAACACTCTCCTATTGTATGGTAAGAAGGGAGGCAGGTCCTAAATCAGGACGGAATCGACAGGGCCCTGACGTGCGTCTCTCCTGTTTATTAGGACTGAAATGTTTACTCGGCGATAAGGAGCCAGCTTTCTCGGGGAGATTTGTGCGCTCTTTTTCAATTACCCCTCGTCTTTCTCTGCCACTTTTGCACTAAAGGGATAATAAATGTATCGGAGCGTTTCAATTATTCATCTAAATCATGACTGCGCCTGCCACGGCCAAGCTTTAGTGACAGATTAATTCAGGGCCGCCTTCCTCTGCCTGCGTGGCCGCCATCTCTGCTGTGGCCTGGCCAGCGCCCGAAGGGCCAGCTCCAGGGGCGGGTGGGATGGGGTCAGGCAGTTACCCAGCAGGTGGGCAGGGCAGGATGGAACCTTGTCCCCACTCCCCCCCCCACCAGGCCTGGGGCCTTCTGGAGCTCAGCAGACCCCACCCCGGTGCAGCCACCCTGCACTCCCGCTGCGCCGTCGCACCCTACGGCAGCACACCGGGTCTCAGGAGCCTCACACCCAAGAGAATCCGGGGCTTTTTCCTGGCACCGGGCCTTTGCACATGCTGCCCTGTGTCTGAGAGCTCCTCTGCCCTCCTGCCACACCTTCCCTCCTAGTTATCACATCAGGGCAGCCTCCCTGACACTCCCCCCCAGGTGCCCGGCACTGTCCCGACTCTGGGATATGGCAGCCCCCGCCCGCCCTGCGGGGGCCATCGTGCCACCCGTGGGAATCAGAGTCCTGTGTGTGCGGTTGTTCAAGCGCTACCAGTCTCCCCGCCACACTCCCCCAGGGCTGTGCGCAGGCAGACAGGAGGTGCCAGGACAGACCTGTCTGTGGATGGCTGTGCCCAGGCGCGTCCCCAGGTGCACAGGGGGCCTCTGGCCACGGGTTGGGGGGAGCCTGCCACCCTGGGGTCCACCCGGTCCCCTCCTCACACTCTAGCCGCGACCCTCTCCTCTGTGTCCCTCCTTCCCTCTCCCTCGGGTCTTTCTCTTGCCGGCTCTCTCCCTTTCTGTCCACGCTCTGCCTCCATTTCTCATTCTTTCCTCCTTATCTTCTCGCCGGCCGCCGTTCCCCCTCTCTCCGTCTCTCCCGCGGGCCCCTCTGCTCACAGGCAGGCGGCCTGGAGGATTAGCCGGCCGCTAAGTATTCAGACCTCGCCTTCTGCTCGCGATGGCCCCGCTCAGCTACCTCCCATCGCCCTGCTGAGCCGTGATTGCTTCCGCGGCCGCTGGGGAAAGGCTCGGCGCGGGCTGCTCCGGTTAGCGTGGCCTGCGTGGCCGGTGGCCGCCTCGGCCCTCCGAGGCCGGCTGTGTGCGGCCCCCCTGGCAGGGCTGGGCTCGAGCAGCGCCACCAGCCAGCCCGCGCCCCGCTCTGGCGCCGGCTCCAGGCAGGTTGTGCGGGACGCTCTGACCTAGAGTTGCCTGGCACAGCTGAGGGGACAGCAAAGGGCCCCAGAGGCCACCTCCTTATGTCCCTCCCCAGCTCAGAACTTCCCACTGGGCTGGAATCAATCCCAGCTTCCTCCCTGCCTCCCACCGGGTCCTGCCGCCCTCCCCCTCCCCACCTCCGGACTCACCTGGCTGCCGCCTCACCTGGCGGGTCCTGCTGCCGCCCAGGCCTCTGCCCTGGCTGAGCCCTCTGGCCTTTTCCCGTCACTCAGGGCTCTGCTCAAATGCCACCTCCTCAGAGGGGCCTCTCAACTGCTAGGTGGTGCCCCCCCCCCAGTCCAGCTCCATTTTCTCCTCCCATTTCTCCACTGCTGTGATGTTAGAGCCCCGTGTCCCCCACTGGAAATCCAGGCCCTCCCATGGGGCTGGCAGGTGGCACCCCCATTTGTTGAATGGCACGCGGTTTGTGCCAGGCTGGAGGGAGCCCAGAGGTCCCCTACATGCTGTGTTGCATTGAGGAGTTTATTCCATGGGAGGTTCCTTCCCCAAGGAAAGGCCACTGGGCCTTCCTTACACTTCTGCCTGGCCCTAGTTGGTGATGAGGATGGTGTTAATGGCAGCCAGATGTTCTGAGGGTCACTGTGTGGCTGGCTGGCTGCACCTCCCCCTACGGGATCTCCTTGCCCTCACCTCAGCACTTGGGACCCGCCATCGGCACCGCCATTGTGCAGATGAAGAAACTGAGGCACCAAGCCCCTGGAGCTGAACCTTGCTCCCCCCCACCCTGGGTAAGAGCAATGGTGGGACTCAGCCCCCAGGTGGGGACTGCCCCATGGCCACAGTGAAGGCTGGGCCGGCCTGTGGGGCTAATGCTCCACCCCCAGCAGGCAAGATGCCACCTAGCCCCTGCATGCAGCTGCCACGAGGATTTTTAATAACGGGAGTGATTTTTGCATGATGAATGAGGCTCTGCCGTTGTGTACATAATGAAGCCCTAATGTTTTCAAATCCCCATTTAAGGAGCTGATCTCACCCTGTAATGAATTTCAGATCACATCTCGGAGCTGTCGTCCATCCATCTTCTCCTTGGGGCACCCACCCGCCTTGGCACTGATAGGGTGGGGCCTGGTGAGGGTGGTGTCTGCATCCCCCCGGGGCTGAGCCCAAGCCTAGCATAGAGCCACGGCTGGCTTGGGTTTGTTGATTGAATGAGTGACCAGAGGCACAGGCGGTTCTGACAATGGGGGTACGGCTCAGGGTCTTGGCCTAGGAGGTGAATGGAGGCCAGAGGTAGAGGGTGTGGGGTGGGCCGGGGTACAAGGGTACAAGGGCCTTGGGTGGGCCAGTTACCCAGGCTTCATGGCTGCGCCTGCCCTCTGCAGGGTTGGGGGCCTGGGGGTGCAGCAGCTCAGGCATCTGCCCCTGGTGCAGCTGATACCCTCTCGGGGGCTCAGTTTTCCCATCTGCGCGGGGGGCCTGGCCCCTCTCAGGCCAGGCATTTGGCATTTCTGTAGCCCTCCTTCCGAGAGGGAAACCAGGACAGGACCTGAGGTGCCTGAGGTCTGGGTGGCAGCTGCTGGCTGCACCAGGTGTGGCTGCTGTGAGCTCTCCCAGGAGGTGCCCGGCCCCTGTCCAGGTGTAGAGTGGCCCCCAGGCTCTGACCCCTGCGCCTTCCTGGGCTGAGAGCCACACCCCTCCCCAGCCCCCAGCTCCGGCCTCTGCCTTCCCCAGGCCCTCACCAGCCCCTCCTGCCCTCTTTCTCAGGGAGACCCCCTGGCGTGGGCCCCAGTCCCAGGGAACAGAGGCCCTGAAAGCATGACAGGGCAAGGAGTCTTGCCTGTGGCCTTGGTGATTAAGCCTCAGTCCCCCATCTGTAAAGAGGGGGTGACAATGTGATAGAGTGCAAGGTGCAAGGCGCTTTGGTGCGTCTCTTACTGAATGCCCATGCCCAGCGAGGAGGGAGGCGCTATTACAGATGAGGAAACTGAGGCATAGCCAGGCGAAGGTGACCCAGCCCATGCCCAGCGAGGAGGGAGGCGTTATTACAGATGAGGAAACTGAGGCACAGCCAGGCGAAGGTGACCCAGCAAGTGGGTGGAAGAGCTGGGGGCAGGGACATGGGTCTGGGCAGCTCCTGGGCCAGGTGTTGCTCAGGGCAGCGTCTGTGTGACTGGAAGTCCTGCTCCTGCACAGCTCCAGGGGCCCAGAGGCCTGAGGTTGAGCAGAGAGGCAGGAGGCCCGGCCCCTGGGAGGCAGGCCCAGTCACCCTCACCACCTGGCCCCGGCCCCTTCCTGCTCACTGGCCTGCTGCGGGGCCCACGGGGCCAGGAATGCTGGGGCAGGGGGAGGGCTGCCCAGGTAAGGCCTCGCAGCCCCTACTTTGCTGTGTGACTCTGAGGAAGTGGCTTTGCCTCCTGAGCCCTGGTCACTACTTGTGTAAAATAGGGGTTAGTAATGTGGGTCTTAGTTTCTGCCTCCTCTACCTGAGAGACCTTGGCCAAGCTGCTTAATCCCCAGCCTCCAGTCTGCCCCCACCGCCCGCCCCGCCACCTCCCAGCATCTCTCAGTGCTCCCTGCAACTCTCTTGAGGCCAGGGTTCAGAGACTCAGAGAGGTCAAGTGACTTGCCCAGAGCCACCAGCAATCTTGTGGCCAGGAATTCTGGGAAGAGAAACCCCAGAAGCCCAAGCACAGGGGCTGGCCCCGTAGGATGGTGGAGGCGGAGGGGGGTAGGGGAAAGGGGAGAGGCCCCTGTCCTCTGGCAGGGGCACAGCGGCCCCCCCTGTCCCCCAGGCCACAGGCCTCCTCGTGTTCCTGTAAATAATTAATTGGCCCCTGCTTGCTTGTTTGTTTAGCATGAGGAATGCTCCCCCACTGAGACGCATTTATTGCTGAATAAATTTAAATATCTAATCTTCCCTTCATGAATATTACAGCACCCTAAATAGCGGCCAAGGCATCCTGAGCGCCTTGGTGGATGGCCCCCCTCCCCCCAGCTGCCTGCCGTCCACCTCTGCCAGCTCCGGCCCCCGCCGCCCCCTTCCCGGCCTCCCCGCCCCGATGGACTCGCGTGCCCAGGCCGCCTGCGGTCTTCCTCACTGCCCTGGAAAGAGCTGCAGGGCAGCGTGCACACAGCCACCACGGCAGGGTCTCCCAAGTGGGGGGTGCTTGGGACCGGGGCAGAGGGCCAGGGGCTGGTCAGAGGCCGGGGCTGAGGCAGAGAGAGGTCTCCAAGGGCTCCGGGCAAGGGCAGACAGGGCCCCCGACCGAAGGCAGCGCATCTGAGGAGTGGCCTGGGGACAAGGCTCATGGAGGAGGAGGAAGAGCTCAGGGAGGCTGGAGAAGCGGGGCTTCTCTGCGGGGGCCAGAGGAGTTGCCAGTCAGCCACGTGGGGGCAGCTGAACCGTCCAGAAAGACAGGTGGCCTCAGACCACTCAGCAAGGAGAGGTCCCCAAAGCAGTCCCTCTGTTGGGAGGGGCACGTGTTGATGTGGGGAGGGGGCAGCAGGTTCAGACAAGCCTTCCCGAAGGGCAAGATGAGGGCTGAACACCAGCCAGACAGCTGAGGGTGGGCAGAGGGACAGAGAGGCCCTTTTAAGGTCCCAGAGGTAGTACAGCCACTGAGCCTGGGAACCCAACCTTCCAGCTCTGTGACTTGGGCAATTTCCCTCTCTATGCCTCAGTTTCTTCTTCTACAAGGCAAGAGAAATGACAGCACCTCCAGGGTGGCTGTGAGGATCAAATAAGACAGTGGATGGGCGGGGTGCAGTGGGTCATGCCTGTAATCCCAGCACTTTGGGAGGCTGAGATGAGAGATCTCTTAAGTCCAGGAGTTTGAGACCAGCCTGGCCAACATAGCAAGACCCCATCTCTACAAAAAATTTTTAAAAATTAGCTGGGTATGGTGGCACGAGCCTGTAGTCCCAGGTACTCCGGAGGCTGAGGCAGGAGGATCGCCAGGGGTTTGAGGCTGCAGTGAGCTATGATCAGGCCACTGCAATCCAGCCTGGGTGACAGAGTAAGACTTTGTCTCAAAAAAAAAAAAAAAAAAGGCAAGTTCTTAACCAGAGGGCTGGGGTTGAGGAACCAGACCCGGGAGCTCACGGGTGAAAGAGAGGGAGGGGCTGCTGGGCAGAGGCAGAGTGGGCCTTAGTGGGGGGTCTTCTGGCCACTGGTGAGGAAGGCTTCGTCCTCCATCCTCGACCTGGTGGGGAGACACCTGAGAAGTGTCCCTACACCGACGTGGTCTCAGTCTCCCCAGGAAAGATAGAGGTTTTCTGCTGACTCCGGTGGGGGTTGAGCTGGAGGTCTGAGGTTTATTTTGGTGGCCGAGGGGCCTGGAGAAGAGACTGAGGGTCAGTGAGCCCCTGTGAATTGGGGACACAACACCTCCCACCAGGCAGCCCCAGGGGCCAGGGCTTCGGCTCTTCCAGCTGCCCGGCTCAGGTGGGAATGGATAAGGCGGGACATTTCCCTGGAATGGGACCCCAGGAAGCTGCCTCATCCTCCAAATCTCCAGGACTCAGCTTGGAATCAGCTTGGCCCAAGGTCAGAGCCAAGGGAGCTCTGTGTGGGGGAGGGGCCCTTGGGGCCTATGGCTGAGGACAGCAGGGGAGGGGTCCCCTCTGCACTGGGGGCGGGGAGGGGAGAGCAAGAAGTTTGGTGTATGGACAGGGAAGGGGGTGGACAAGAAGGGCCAGGCTGGCTTTGGCTTATTGCAGGGGAGGGCGGGGCAGGGGGTGCCCAGGGCCTGTCCCTCATCTGTGCTTTGGGGGAACATCTCCCCTGGGCACCTGCAGAGCAGTCAGATGGCCCTGGCCCTGTTCTGGAAACTGCTGGGGAGGGCGGGTGTCCAGCCCAAGGCCTCCGCCTCCCTCATGCCCCCAGGTCAGCCCCAAAGGCCTGGCTGCCGGCCTGTCCACTTCTGCAGGAAACATTAAACCCCTGAAGCACAGATCTCACTGAGCTCCACTTCCGCACGGCTCCCACAGCAGCCAAGGTCGCCTACAGGGCGTTAGCACCCAGAGATGGCAGGCAGCCGGGTGCCCAGTGGCTGAGAGCGCTGGGGCAGGGCGGGAGGCTCCCAGGAGAGCTGGCTCAGACACAGCCCTGTGCTCACCCCATACACTATGAACACCCTTTACACACCTACCTCCCGGCACAGTCTTGGTGTACACATCCCCCAAACGTGTCTAACTGTCACACCATCGTTAATAATGGTAACACACACCTCCACTTATGCCAAGTACTGGCTTAAGCATATTATAAGGATTAACTCGATTAAGCCTTCCAACAGCTCTTACCAGGTGATTACGACTATTATCCCATTCTACAGATGGGCAACTGAGGCCCAGAGAGGTTAAGTGATATGCCCTGGATCACGTGTCTGTGGGCAGAGCTGGGATTTGAACTCAGGCCGCCCAGCTCCATAGTCCCTGCCGTTGCACACGGCACTGGGTGCTTCCACGGCACCTGCACCCAGAAGAGACGCTGGGCCGTGAACCCCAGGTCGCACACCACCTGGGCGCCCTGCCTTCACTCCACTCTCAGCCTCCTCCCTGCGGGCTGCAGCTGCCTTTATCCCTGCATAGGAGAGGAGGGGCAGGAAGGACCCAGCCCTGAGCCACTCTCAGGACTCCCCCAACCCCTCTAACCATCCACCCCGTCCCCTGACGCCCTGGGAAATTGCCTGCTGCCAGCTCCAAGTGAAGTTGAAAAATTAGGTTTAATTGGGCCCCACAGGGCATAAGAGAAAACAGCAGAATAAAGATGGGGAGTGGTCCAGCTGGTGTCCCTGAACCTGTGCCAAGACATTGGAGGGAGGAGATGAAGGAGAAAGGGCCTTGGTTTGTGCATCTGTAAAATGGGGAAATGACGGTCCTTTCTTCATGCCAGGCATCGTGAGCGCCAGGAAGCTGGGGCCCGAGGAGCTCCTGGCACAGGCCGGGGGTGGGGTGGGCAGAACTGCCAGAGATGGGCCATGTTCTCCTGGCCAGCACGCTGGCTCTTCTTCCAGGGAAGGGGCACGGTCCCCATTTTCCAGATAAGACAGTGGACGCTAAGAGAGGGTAAAGGACAAAGTTCCGCAGCCGATGAGGGACGAGCCAGCACCTGGCTATGGGCGAGGTCAGGCTGCGGGAGCTGCTCCTCCGCGCCGCCCGCTGCGCCCAAGTTGTTTATCCGGACCCGGGTCCCCAGGGTCCCTCCCAAGGCCCTGGAGCTGCCCTCAGATTAACAAGCCCGGGCTCAGCCGCAATTAAGCCGGATACGCTAACGAGGCGGCTCATTAACTTTGCGCCCTGAGACGCCGAAAGGCCGGGTCCGGCTCGCGCTGTGGGGCCCGGAAGGGGCTGGAAGGCTCGGTTCCGCCCCGGATCGAATCTGCCATTTGTATCCAGGTGGCCTCCACTTGCTCCTCTGTGAAGTGGGTCCTAGAGTTTGCGGCGGCCCCGTGGGGCAGCCCTGGGAGGCGGGCCTAGGGCGCGGACGGACGCTGAGGCCCAGGCGGAGGCGGCGACTGCTCGCGGGCCCAACGGCACGTAGGGGACCTAGCTGGAGGCCGAGGCGGGGGCGGGGTGCGGGCCTCGCGGTCGCCGGGCTGGGGCCGCGGTTCCTGCCCTGGCGGACCGACCCCGCCTCCCGGAGCCGGGAGCAGCAGGGCGGGCTGGGCGCGCCCCCTGCCGGCCGTCCCGCTTCCCGCCAGGGTAGGGCCCGGCTGCGGCCCTCCTCTGCGCCTCAGTTTCCCCAGATAGGAAACAAACTCCGGGCGGGGGTGATGGGAGCGGCCACAGGCCGCGGGGGGAAAGGCGGCCGAGGGGGCTTCTCGAGATTGGGAGTGCTCAGCCATGGGCCTCAGCCTGTTCTGTAAGGCGGGATCAGTCGGGCCTGACCCCTCAGGGACGCGGGGAGCCCCACGGCTCACCCCCCTCCCCTGCAGTGGACGGCTGCATTCACCGGGCCGCCGGCCCCCTGCTCACCGACGAGTGCCGGACCCTGCAGAGCTGCGAGACCGGCAAGGCCAAGATCACCGGCGGCTATAAGCTCCCAGCCAAATGTGAGTCCCCGACACCCCCGCAGCCGTGGGGCGTATTCAGGACACCTCTAGTTGGGACATTAGGGGTGCGGCCCCCACAGAGTTGCTTGAGGCCTCCTCAGGGGGCATTTCTTAACCGTAAGTGCCAGGACCTGGAGCCCCCTCGCACACACCCAAAGCGGATGGGGGCGGGCCGCCGAGGCTGGGGAGGGCCCTAGGCCAGGCCAGGAGCCCAGGGAGCGCCCCCGCGGCCCAACTCGCGCCCTGCTCCCAGCCTGCGGGGAGGGGCGCCGAACGCTGCTTGCGTGCAGCCAGCTGTGGGCATGTGGGCCCGTGTGCGCGGGTGGAGGTCACACCTGGTGCCCACATGGGTGGGGTCCTTCCTCGGGGGGACCTCAGAACTTGGGGGAGAAGGCGGTTTCCTGCTCTTCCAGCCCAGACCGGCCCGGGGAGACCGCGTAGAGACCCAAGCCGGTCTGACCCCATCGCCACCCCGCAGACGTCATTCACACAGTGGGGCCCATCGCCCATGGAGACCCCAGCGCCAGCCAGGCCGCTGAGCTCCGCAGCTGCTACCAGAGCAGCCTCGACCTGCTGCTGGAGCACCGGCTCCGCTCGGCGGTGAGGGGCGCCGGGGGAGGTGGGGGACGGCCCCCGAGAGGAGGCGGGTGGGAGGCGGGGGCGCAGTGACGATGTCCCCAATTCCCTTCACCCCCTCACCCCTGCCCTAGGCGTTCCCCTGCATCTCCACCGGCGTGTTTGGTGAGTGGGGTATAGAAGAGCAACAAGAGCCAGGGGCGGGCAGTGGGGTACCAGAAGCCGGGAGGGGCCGGGTGCCCGCGCAGGCGGGGACGGGGCCAGAGCCCGGGACTCCATCGCTCACTCCCGCCCCTTCCCCAGGCTACCCCAGTGAGGCGGCGGCCGAGGTTGTACTGGCCACGCTGCGCGAGTGGCTGGAGCAGCACAAGGACAAGGTGGGGCCTGGGCCCGGTCAAGGTTGGGGTCCGAATCCTGGTTTGGCTGACCAGCTGCTCAGCCACGGTCGGGGGGGAGCAAGGGTGCGGAGCGTAGGGCCCCCTCCTTCCCAGCTTCTGCGCAAGGGCGCTGGGCGGTGGGGAGAAGCAAGTGACCGGGCTCCGGGCTCCGGTCCAGGCAGGTGCGAACCTGCAGGGGTGGGGTGTGGAGGCTGCAGCCCAGGCTGAGCAGTCCCCTGCGCAGGTGGATCGGCTGATCATCTGCGTGTTCCTCGAGAAGGACGAGAACATCTACCGTCACCTGCTCCCCCACTACTTCCCCGTGGGTACGTGACCACGCTGCCCAACGGGCACGCCCCTCCGCCAGCCCCCGCCCCCGCCCCCGCCCCCCTGGGCCAGGCTCTCACTGTCCTCTGCCTTCCAGCCTGAGGCTCCCGCAGCCCACCCTGACCAGGACTGGTAAGCAGGGCCTGGCCCGTGGAGTGGCTGCGCTAGACTAACCCCCACTAACACACCCGCTCACCCCCACGCAGGGCGAGGGAAGGCAGGGAGGCAGCCTGGGAGGGTTGGGGGACCCCACAGCAACCTCTGATCTCCGCTCTCTGCCCTCAGACCCGCCTGTGGAACCTCACTCCCAGCTCTGAGCTCGGCCTGGGCCTGGCCAATCCTGGCCACTCCATCCTTTCCCACAGCGCCCTGCCCCCCAGGAGCCTAATAAAGATCACTTTGCGGCAGCTCCTCCTGTCTGAGCTCTGACTGGCTTGGGCCTGGGCTGAGGGAGGCAGCTCAGAGGTGTGTTGGTTGGAGCCCTTGGGCAGTGCTCTGGCTGAAAGGGGCTGGCAAGAGCTCTTGGTGAGCGGGCGGGTGGAGGCACGGGCCAGACGGCAGAGGCAGCAGCAGCACTTCTGTTTATTGAGGGCTACCCCAAGGAGCTCACAGCCTGGGGGCTGAGACCCTGCATGTGCTGGGGGGAAGAAAAGACGTGAAGGCAGAAAGGCAGGCAGTGCAGGGACACCATAGCCCAAGCAAAGGGGGTGCAAAGCAGGCACAGGCAGGGGGCTAGGGGTGGGCGAGACTGGGGACCTGCAAGCCCTGCCTGGATAGGCCCGAGGACGACCACAGGTTTAGAGCCTACCCCACCAGGTTGGCACCACCTGGGGGTGCATGGTGGGTGCCCCAGCTCCTCTACCTGCCCTGAGCCAGGCCCTAGCATCACATGGACTCCATGCAGACCCCTGGGTGGAGGGCAAGAAGCTGGGGTCTGGGGTCCTGGCCAGGACAGCACAGGAGGCAGGGCCTATAGGGGAACAGCTGGAAGGGTGGTAGCCCTGGGACCCTGGGCAAGTCCCCAAGCAACTTCTATGATCCCATGGAATCCCCTGGGCCAGCTAAAGAGGGAAGGGGGAAGCCTTAAGGAAAGAAAGCACAACTCCAAGGAACCAGGAGGGGTCCCCAAAAGGCCTGGACCCCTCAAAACTCCTGGTGGGGAAGCTTGGGGACGGACAGGTGAAAGGCGGGGGGACCCACCTGGGGGTAGGGGAACAGCCAGACACAGAGCAGCCAGGCGGGCAGGTAGCAGCAGAGCAGGGACACGCACACACGCGGCTCACCACCAGCATCCCCTTTAATAAAACACGGGAGGTCGTGTGACAGGAGGAAGGGGGTGAAATATAACCATTTACAACCACAAAAAACCTCTGTACATGTCTAGCGCCTGGCAGAGGGGAGGGCAGGCAGGGCAGCGGCAGGCCGGGCCGGCCCTACTTGTAGAGGATGTCGTAGTGTCCAGGCCGGTAGAGAAGGTAGACCTTGGGCTCGGAGCCCTCGGGGAAGACGTGCGGGTTGGTGGTGCCGCCCTCACCGCGGTCCATGTACTCCACCTGGATGGACACGCTTAGGGCCTGGGCCAGCGCGATGATGTGGATGTGGTCGCTCTCCTTGCACATGGGCTCCACCTCCTGCGGCACAGGCGCAGGTCAGGCTGGGCCTCAGTGCCCCTCCCAGGCCGCACTGAGCCCCGCTGCGCCCCCGGCCCCAGAGCTCACCACCCTGAGGCAAGAGGAAAAAAGGGAGAGCCCAAGGCAGAGACGCGGGGAGGGGTGGCACCTGCTGGCAGAACTCCTTGACAGTCCGTCCACCCTCGATGAAGTGCTCGAAGAACTTGCTCTCCCGCTGCAGGTAGCCTGAGGTGAGCAGCCGCAGGTAGACCACAAGGTAGTCTGAGGTGCTCTGGTCGTTGAAGGAGGCCAGCAGGTCGGCTACTGAGGTCTGCTTCTCCACCTGCTCGATCAGGTCCATGAACTGCGCCCGAGGAGGGACAGGGGCAAGATGAGAGAGAAGGGTCAACCCCACCACAGCCAGGCGAACCACCCTCCACCCTGGCTGAGCCGACAGGGGCGTTAGGGCTCACCGTGTTATGGAAATCCTCAATTGTGAACTCAGTGAAGCCCTGGGACACCAGGTCCTCTTTGCTCTTGGCAGACACAGCCTTGAACCTGTGGGGGACAGGGCAGGAGAGGCCCAGCATGGGCTCCTGGGCAGCGGAGCAGGGGCCCAGAGAGACCAGCCCAGGGGCAAGGACGCAGCCACCACTGCCCACCTCAGACAAGGCCAGCTCCCTCCTCAGCTCAGACGGAAGCCCCAGGCAGGAGCCCAGCCTGTCTGGCCCGAGGTGGAACTGTGCCTCCTCTCCTCCCAGAGAGGAGGGCGCCCTCGCCCATGTCCCGAGGTGCCCGCCAGCCTGCCCTCCTCACCGCTGTAACTCCTTGCTGTCATCCAGCAGCGCCTCCAAGTGGGAGAAGCCAAAAGCTCGATAGAAGCAGTTGCCGTCGGGCCTGGTCTTCCGGATGTAGGAGTACTTTTTGTGGAGGTCCTGCAGAGGGGCAGCGCCGGCCCGCCCGTCAGCATCGGCCCGGCCAGGGCTGGCAAGTGCCCCCCACACAGGTCACCCCACAGCAGGTAGCAGCTGAGCTCCAAGCTCCTGCCACCCCTGGCTCCTAACTCCAGGCTGCTGAATGCGATGACGGTGACGAGTCACTCAGTGACCCACTGCCTGAAGTGCGCGGAAAGCCTCAGGAAGCTGTGCACTTAGTACAAACTGTCTGCAGGGGGCCCCAGAGTGCTGCTGGGCCTACAGGGCTGTTTGTTTATCAAACAGGTGAGTGAATCCGTCCTTGACCGAGGCAGCTTTTCCAGTCTTTCAACCCAAGAGAACTTCAAGGCAGGCGAGCAAGTCAGGGCAGGGCTGCGGGTGCCCCGGCCAGGCGTCTGGGGCCCCCACTGCACAGCCCAGCCCCGCCCCAACCAAGGAGAGTTCTCCCGTTCCAGGCCTTTGCCTGCAGCTCTCCCTCCTCTCCTACACCCCGCCCTGCCCACTCACAGGTATATCTCCACGCAATCTTTTCTGGTTTCCCCCAACACAAAATGGAGTGTCTTCAGCCTACTGCACCTCCCACACAAGCATGCCTCCTTCCCCTGGCCTGGGCTCCCACCCTCCCCCCGCCAGTGACCTTGTGTCCTCTTCCACTGAGACTTCCTCAACTCCCACCAGCACATCCACCCTCGGCCTTGTCTCCAGATCCTCAGAGGATCTGTCCCAGCTGCCACCCAAGCTGCCCCTCCACTCTGCACTGGTCCAGCCTGTCCCTTCCCTCAGGCTCAAGGACACGGGTCCAGTAAACACCCCCTCTTCCCGCATCATCCATTCTCTCCCTCCTGCTTTGGACCCACTGCCACACACACGCACAGCGGGTTCTCGCTCTAAAACTAACAAGTCACTGACCCCACACTGCTTTCCAGCTACACCTCCCCCCGTTTCTTTGCTCTCCTTTACAGCAAAACTCCTCAGAGTTGTCTGCCCTCGCTGTCTCTACTTCTCCTCTCCCACGGGAGGCCTGTGCTCTGGCCAAGGTCACCAATGCCCTTCTCACTCGCAGGGGCAAAGCCCTCAGCAGCACGTTCACCACTGGCCACGCCCCCACCTGGGTACCTCCTCCTGGGCTGGCACCCCCACCTCTTGTCTTCACCCTACCTCCGAGGCTGCCCCCAAACCATACAGTCCCCTTTCTCACGATCCTGTGTGTCACCTGCCAGAGGACAGTCATGGCCCACAACCATGCACAGTGCCTGCCATGTGCCGTGCTCAGGCCCGCGACAGCCTCCACTTTTAAACTGCACTTGCTCTCTCGCCAACACCAGTCTTGAGGATTTAAACAGCCCCAGATGGAAATGCCAGCCCACAACTGATTTCATCCCTCACGTCCCACCTGCCCCACACCTCTGAGCGGTCCCATGGGCACCTCGGCCCGGCACTGCTGACCTGCCAGCCCTGCTCCTCGCCCAGGCTCCCTTTCCACCTCAGTCACCCACAGCACCGGCCCTTCTGCCCTTCACGCCCAGGGCCTTCCGGCCGCTGCCGACTTCTGGCCCTCACCACGTCCCGGCCAACTGCAGGTCCTTTCAGCTCTACCTGCCACACACCCAGTATGGACGCTTCCCGCCCCACCCCTCCACCACCAGCTCCCAGTCACTCCGGCCCTCGCAGGTTTTACTACAAACACCTCCTGGCACGTCTCCCTACTCCCTTGCCTCTTCCAGTCCATGAGACTCAGGTGCCACCTTCTCAGTCGGCTCTGCCAACCACCCAGTTTACAATGGCAAGCCCGCCTGCTCCCGATCTCCTTTTCCTTATTTTTCTCCACAGCACCTACCGCCTCTGACACACCACACATCCTGGCGCCCCCTGTGTCTGTCTATGTACCCTGACCTGACAGCTTCACGGGGGCTGGAGGTTAGTGGTTTTAGCCATCACTCCATCTCCAGTACCGAAAACAACACCTAGACCACAGTACGTGCTCAATACACGTTAAGCCAATAGCACACCACGACTACGAGGAGCCCGAACCTTGCTGCTACTAGAACAGCCGCTCCGAGCACCACTCGGTGCCAGGCACTATGCTAAGGAGCCCAGCTGACAGAAGAGCAAAGTCTGCACCCAGGTCTGCCTGGGCTCTGCTGTCACAGCCCTGTCCCTGCCCAGGGAGAAAAGGTGGGCTTGGACACAGCACACGGAATGGGGGTGCGGGGCACAAGGGCAGATCCCTGCAGACACATGCTCTAGACCTTCGCACATCCACTGGCTGAATGATTCAAGAAGAACCTGAGGCCCCACTCTTTCAGTTTTCCCCGGGTGGTCTAACATGACAGGTAGGCCTTGAAATGAGGGCCCCACTCCACCAACCCACCACATGGGGAGAGCAGAACCTACTGCTTACTAGGCCCAGCACCTGCCCTGTGAGGTGAAAGACATCTCTACCCAGAGATGAGAAAACAAAGGTGGCTCCAAGAAGTTCAGGGCATTGCCGAAGATCACACAGCTGGAAGTGAAGCCGGAACTTGAACCCAGGTCTGTCAGACTGCAAAGCCAGTGCCTTCATCTCTCCACAGGCCTCTTGAGATCACAAACATCCGGGCAAGGGGTTTGAGTGGATCACAGATCACACACAGCTGGATCTGGCCTGCAGGTGTGTTGTTTGGCCGACACATCTTAAATTTGCATTAGCTGCCAACTGTTATAGGTCAGGAGATCTGGTTACTTCTGGCTTCTCTTGGAAAAACAGATCTGGCAACAATGGAGTGACAGGTATGGACGCTCCCGTTTGCCCCAGGGGCCTTCACTCCCTACCACTGTCTGGCTGGCCCTGAGCTGTGCTGTCCGCCTCATTCACCACCTGGCCCCCTTCAATCGCCTGGGTTACCTGCCTGGCTACTCAGAGGCCCCTCCTCCAGGTGTAAGGTTCTAAGCATCTCTGTACTTTGGAGAGAAGGGTGGGAAAAGTAACATTTACTAAACCCCCACACTGTGCACCGGATAATGTTTATCTGCACCTATTGTCATGTTTCAAAGTCCCTAGCTCATAGTCTTAGAAAGCGAGTGGTGAAGCAGGGCCCTGCACAGAGGTCAGGGCCCTTATCCCACGCTGCCTGCCTCTCCACAGAGATGCAGGAGGCAGGCTGTGGGACACGCCCTTGCAGCAACCCTCCGGCCCCGCCCAGCACCAGCCTGGTCAGCCCACGTGAGCACTGAAGTCATCAGCTCCTGCCCAGCCTACACCTGGCCTCGCACAAGTATCACCTCCCTCAGTCCCGCAACTGCCCCATGGGCAGATGCTTTCATTATCCCTGTTTCACAGATAAAGACACTCATGGCTCAGAGACACTGAGGGACCTTCCAAGGATACGGCTACTCAGTGGCAGAGTCTACATCTGAACTGAGGTCCGAGTCCAGAGCCTCCACACTTCAACCAGCAACAAGGTGTCCCCCAACACCCTATCCTCTCAGAGGACAGGCCCAGCAAGAAGCAGGTCTGAAGCAGGCACCCTCCTGCCCCTATCCCCTAGATTCTTTCTGGCCCCTCAGGCCAGGCTCCCACCTTGATCTTCTGTTGGTAGATGTTATCATCCTCAGCATACTCCTTGTACAGGACAGAGAGCTCCAGCCGCTCCGACACCAGTGGGTTTTGCACAGCAATCTGCAGGAGGCAGGAACCCATCATGCTCTGGCAGGGAGATGGAGCAACCCACACCTAACGCCAGAACACCTACAAAATGGGTGCTGGCCTGATCACTCAGTGGCACAGTGACCTCCATAAAGGCATCCAATACCTAGGACAGCCTGGGGAGAAGTGGCCTTCCAAAGTAGAGATAGAGTATAGGCCTCAGGCCCAGCCTGGGAATCTCCAACTGCCTCCCCTACCCTCTCCAGCCTCTCACCTCTTGCTGAATTCGGTCCTGCTGAGCCATGATAGCTTCATCGTAAGCCAGACAGTTGACACCTGAGAAAAGGAAAAAAAGCCAAGCATTACAGTGCATCTCGGCCATCTCCACTGCAGGCAGCTGGACCAGGACAAGAGCAGCCCAGGAGCAGGAGGGCAGGCTTGAAATCTGGAAGCACTTTTCTTACATCCTGCTCCCTTCCAACTGTGTAATTGTAGCGAAGTTCCTTCCCCTTCTTAGCTTTTATTTCCCCATCCTTAAAATGAGGGGTACAGGCAATCACCCCCAAATGCACTCACTCTTCCAGCTCTGACACTCCCTTCCTTTCTGCTTTCCAACCTCACTTCCCAGCAGCCTGGGAATGCTCTAGGGCCAGGCAGGTCTCCTGGGGAAAGTAAGATGAGGCAGCAGAATTCTGGGCTTGAGGGGAGCTTCCTGGGAGCCTGCACTTTACTTGATCACCCCCTTCATCCTCCTGCTGTCCTAGGTATTGTTAGGGGTGCCCATTTTACAAATAACAAAACAAGTGCAGAGGTGAAGTCATCTGCCCAAGGTCACAACTAGAAAGACCTGTGGCCAGATCCAGGTTTGTCTAATTCCACTCTGAACTCTTCACCACAATACCTATCTCTACCTCACTGAGGAGACCTTTTCTCAACTGTGAAATGGCGTTAATACCACCACTTTCCTTAGAGGTATACCATTAAATGCTCTAGAATCATCAGTGAGCCTGGCAGGTCCATTCTGTGGACCCCACTAAGAGCGGCCATTGGTGAGGAGCCAGGAGACCTGAATTCTAGTCCTGTTCTTTCTTACATGATCCTGAACAAGTCCCTTCTTGGGACCTGGGTTTCCCAGTTCTCATTCCTTCAAGTGTGCAGTGAGAATGGGGTCTGTGTGTGGAATGACTTTTAAGGTCAACCCTTTTGGGCTTGGCCATCCTGGAATCTCAGCTGGGTGTTGAGCCATCCCCTACACTGCTCTGAACAGGGCTGTCCCTCCCACTCAGGTGACCTACTCTGTCCCCAGGGCCCAACTCAGAGATGGGAAAGGAGAGGGTGGGACCATTTTTGAAAGACCCGTCTCAGAGGACTAAGAAAACAATGCCCAGGCGGGCGGAAAGGGGCTGCAAAGCCAGAAGAGGGGGCTCTATCAGAAAAGAAGGCCGCAGCCGTCAGGGGCAGACACCGGCAGCCCCTTACAACCCAGGGCTGCCGGGACATCCCGAACAGCCTGTGCTGTCCTTTGTGCTATGCAACCTGGTGTAACTCGACGCGGTCCGGGTACGGGATGCTCTGGACAAGGCAGACGGTTCGGCCCCGGTTTAGGCCTCCGCCTGACTGCAAAGACCCGGCCGGGAGGGCTCGGGTCCCCGGCAGCCGGGTGCTGACGGGCTGGGCGGAGGGCGGGGCGGCCCAGGCCCCGCCCCAGGCGCGCGCGAGGGAGAAGGGCCGTAGGCCAAGGTGGACCTCCGCCCTCCCGCCGGGCCGGGGGTCGAGGCGGCGGCAGCTCCTTCCATTGTGAGGGGGAGGGGAGGCACCGGAGGTGGGGGAAGGGGCCGTCCACGCGTTTCGCCCCGGCCACCCTGCCTCCCCGACCTCCTTGGGAACAGCTGGCCCAGCATCGCCCGCTAGCCAGGCCGGGCGCAATTCCCTCCGTCTGTACCTTCGGAGTCGCTGCCTAGCGGCTCCTGCTTCTGCTGCTGGGGTTCCTCCGCCGCCATCTTTAAACAGCGCCGCACTGCCAACCGCTTCCGGGTTACCAGTTGCCCTCCTCCCGGAAGTGAGCCACTCCTCGTGGCCCCTCCTCGGCAACACCCCGGCAACGGGATCCCCTCGGGCGTTGTCAACTAGTGGGCTTGTAGGCCTACGGCGGCCGCAGGCCTCTCCCCGCACCTCTGCCCCGCACTCTGGCTTGGCTCCGTCTTCCCAGCCTCCCAGAGTTCCCGGTGGTGATTGAAAAGCCTCGTGGAGCCCATTCCGTTTTCTCGTCACTGGAGTTTGAAACGCGGATTGCGTTATTGAAATAAGCAGGAAGACGAAATTAAAATGACCTAAGGCAACATTCCTGCTGCGGGCTCCAGCACGTAGCGCAGGCGACTGTAGCTGCAGTGCTGAACAGCTTCTCGTGGAGGAGACGGGACGTCATGCCAACGTGGCAATGCCCCCGCAGACCCCGACAGCACCGCCCCTCCCCACTGAGCCTGGCTTTCCAGCTCTGGTGACCTGCTTCCAGCAGAGAACACGGCCTTCAGTGTCAAGGCCAAAGCCTTGGAACCTAACTTTGGGCTCCGTGTCCTTCTGGCTGTGACAAAGCAGAGTCTTTATAAAAGCTAGGTCTTAATAGAAAAGGAAAACATCAGTGGTTGCCAGGGGTTGAGGGGGGCTGGAGGGAAGTGGGTGTGGCCGTAAAAAGGAAAGGGAAGGATCTTTGTGGAAATGGAAATGTTCCACATCTTGACTGTGTCGGTATCAGTATCCTGGTGTGTGCTTTGCTATAGGTTTGCAAGATATTACCAGTGGGGGAAACTGAGTAAAGGAGACACGGAGGCCGTCCGTGGTGGCTGACACCTGTAATCCCAGCACTTTGGGAGGCCAAGGCGGGAGGATCACTTGAGGCCAGGAGCATGAGGTTGCAGTGAGCTATGATGATGCCACTGCACTCTATCCCCAAAGACAGAGCAAGACCCTGTCTCAAAAAAAAGGAAAAAAAAAAATACGCAAGCTCTTTCTTTTCTTTAAATTGTCAGTGAATTACCTAAAAGTAAAAAGTTTTAAAAAAAATGGCAAGTTTCTTTATAAGATGGGGAAAAATAAAAATAAATATAATAAAAAATGGCAAGGCTATATGCTGAAGATGCTGCCATTTAAGAGAAGTTATAGTCTGGAGCCCTGGTTCCCAACTTCTCACTATCAAGGGCCCTTTTTATGACAGTAGTTCTTTTGCACTCAAGGAGGCTATGCCTCAGTCCCAATCAGATTCCTTGGTTCGTGAAAGAACAGCAGTGGAATATGACTGAATGTCTTCATTAGTTAGCACCAGTCCTAGAGCAGGTGTCACTGGTGCCTGGGCTCCCCACACACAGCCCACCTTGGCCTTCTCATAGCAAGCCTACGAATGCCACATCTGTGTCCCAGCAACATTACAAACTACTATTTATTGAGTCATTGGACCTTTGGGGTGACTTCCAAACTCAAGAAAACAAAAGGCCCACCCTATGTGGACCCTATGCCTATCAAACTGTTCATTCCTTTTCCCAGTTTTAACCATGAAAGCCCTAACTGCCAATCAGGTCTGCAATCAACAGAAGAGAACTGGCCTTAGCAAACAAAGAGCAAAGATGGTTGATGACAAAAAGTTGCTCTGGAGAGTGAAAAAGGAATCCCGATTGTGGTTCATTGCTGGATTGCACCAGACTGCCAACACCAAGTTGTCTGGGGCTTGAAGAACAGACCTGCACCCTCAATGTACAAGGGGCTCTCTCCTACCTACTGCCCAGCTTTGTCACAACCAGAAGGACATGGAGCTTCTTGTCAGACGGAATGGGAATGGCCAGAAGGAAGCTTTGCTCTTAGTTTAGCCCCAGGATGGCCAACTTTTGCCCAGTTCTTTTCAGTGACAATTTGGTTGTTAATAACTGTTCTCTTATCCCCATTCCATCTGTCCTGTTACTTTTATTGTTTTAGGATTTTGATTCTCTAGCCTGAAGCATCTAAAACCTGCAGCTTGCCAGGAGTCCCTGGCTGCTGAGGGCCTGTAATGAAAGAGGCAGCACAGGTGCTTGGGTTCAGGCTGCTGCATGTTGGGACAGTCACATAGGTGACAGGCAGCAGCCATACTACCAACATGGCATAGATGCCTCCTCACACGCTGCCCTGCCGGACTGGAGCATGTCCATGGATTCTGGCAGGTGGAGGAAGAGGAGGAGACCCCACACTGGGACCCAGGGACTATGAAACCTCAGCCACAGAGGAAGAATTTACATAACAGCCCAGAGACCCTAAGGGACCAGGTGGCTTCCAGGCCCACCCAACCTCTTCTGCCTCTCAGGGAAGGGGGCCAGGCTGGGTGGACCAAGGCAACAGGGACATGGCATAGGCCCTGGGACAGCCAAAATCCTCACAGGAAGGCATGGGCAGCTGAAAGCCTCAAATGGTGGGCCAAAGATGGGAACTAGGTGACCATTCCTGGGGCAGGCTTGGGAGTCAGCTGCCCAGATGGCAGTGGGGGCATCCCCGGCCACAGAATGAACCTCCGGCGCTGCCACTGCACTGCACCCATGATGGTCCACAGGCAGCAGCCCTGAAATCATGGTCTGGGGAGGCTTTGACAGCTGCAGAGGCTGGTCTCATGACGCTGAGCAAGATCCGGACTTCAGGGCTGTCAGCTGGGTTGAATCACCTACGGGGTCAGGCCACCTAAGGCAGAAAGCAAGCAGAGGAGGAGGAAAGGCAGAGGCAAAAAAGGGAGAGTTCTCCGCCTCCCCGCAACAAAGTCACACCACCTACACTCCTGGCTAGGGTACTCACCGTCCTGTAAATGCCTTATTTTCGGTCCACTTTGTGTCTGCGGAGGGTCCGACCAGCTGGTGCCAGCCCCTCCCAGGAGAGCCTCTCAGCACCAGGAAGAAGCATTGCTTCCCTTACCACTGCCGTGACAA
This sequence comes from Eulemur rufifrons, assembly GCF_041146395.1. Classification (NCBI taxonomy): domain Eukaryota; kingdom Metazoa; phylum Chordata; class Mammalia; order Primates; family Lemuridae; genus Eulemur; species Eulemur rufifrons. The sequence continues at coordinate 98,125,284 of NC_090988.1, forward strand.
ATCACAAACCCAGTGGCTTAAAACAACACAAATTTATTATCTTACAGTTCAGGAGGTCAGAAGTCTGGGTGTCACCAGACTAAAATCAAGGCTTCAGCAGGCTGCATTCCTTTCCGAAGGGTCTGAGGGAGAATCTGCTTCCTCCTCAGCTAGGTTGACAGGATTCAGTTCCTTGCAGCTGCAGGATTGCAGTTCCTTCTTGCTGGCTGTTAACTGAGCGCTGTCCCCAGTTCCTAGATGCCACTGCATTCCTTGGCTCATGGCCCACGTCCTACATCCTCAAAGCCCGCAGCGGCAAGCCAAGTGTTTCTCAGGTTGGGACGGGTGATTACACTGGGCCCACTCAGATAATCCAGGATGATTTCCCATTTCAAAGTCCTTAACCTTAATTGTATCTGCAAAGTCCGCTTTACCATGTAAGATATCATACACATTCCAGGGAGTAGGGCACAGACATCTTTGGGGGGCCATTATTCTGCCTGCCACATCATCTTCATTTCACACCCTGAAAACTGAGGCTCAGCGAGACTAGATGACTTGCCCAAGGTCATACAGTAAATGGCTGAGCCAGGCCTCAAGCCCAAGTGTCCCAACCCCCAGTCCACTGTTCCTGACATAGCATCTGCCGTGAGTGCAGCCTTCCCCTCCTGGCATGCCTGCCAGGCACAGACCCCATAGACATGGGCACAGGAAATGCATTCAGAGTCCAAAGAGCCTTGTTTTCTCCATGGGGAATTGCTCCAGTGCCCCTGACTTTGTTGGGGTGAGGGAAGGCCAGTGAAAGGTGATCAGATTTCAGGCCTAGTGGCCATACTGAGGACCAAGGAATTTGGGGTTCAAACACATGTCACTCAAACTCTAAACTCTCCTGCCCACCCCCAAGTACATCTACCCCCTACGACCCCCACATATGCTGCAGGACCTGGCAGGCTGTGGGAGAAAAGGGGCTGGAGGAGCTGTTGGGCTTGCTAAGGGCTTTCTCAGACCAGGGCCCTAAAGGACTTGACTGTAGCCACTGGCTTCCCACTGGGGGGAGCAGTGGCCCAAGACACAGAACTCTGGGCTGGAGCAGACTCTCTGGGGCGGGAGACCATTACCCACCCCTTTGAGCTCCAGGGGCTCAAAAATGGGAGGTGCCCAATCAAATGCTTGGCAAGGCAGTGGGGTTGCCATAGAAACTTAAGACAACTTTCCTTGTCTGATGACTTGTCCTCGCTATGTGGCAACCCCATGGCTATGAGGCCAATGCCTCATCTGTGCCCTCAGCCCAAGGAAAGCAGACCATAGCCAACCAAAGGCCAAGCAGCTCGGGGCCTTCTGATCAGGAAGTGGCAGCTTGGTCCGAGTGGCCCAGGTACCCACTCCACTCTGCCCAGGCTGTGCACCCTCCGCCAGGGAAGGCCAGGACACAGGCCTGGGAGGAAGGGCAGTAGGCAGTCAGCCACCACTACCCCCAGGGCCAATGTGAACAGGAAAGTGTCCCAGAGTGAGGCATGGAACAAGGGGTGACCCTGTTGTGTGGGAGGAGATGGCCAGGAGGCCCCTCCACCCAGACAAAGAGTTTCTTAGGTACCTGTAGGTGGCAGGTGGATTCCCCTAGCTCAGCAACCTAGCTTGGCTCAGGCCAGCCCTTCACATCCAACATGGGCTCTCCCCTTCCCCAGCTGATATTCCAACCTGTGCTCACCTCACAGCATCCTAGACCCCACTCTGGGCAACAGGCTAAGGCAGCTTCTCCCCAGCCCTCCAAAAAGGCTCCGTCCTTTTAGCCTCAGACACAACGGCCAGTTTGTGTGGAAGGAAATGAGCCATCTAGGAGACAGAAAACCACTTCCTACTTGCTCCTCAGGGAAGCAGCCATGGCGGGAGCTGAACTTGCTAGGGTGTCCAGGCGCTGGGTGCCTGGGCATCACTGGACACCACACTAAAGGGCCAGGAAAGACTAGACGAAGGCAGGAGAGCAGGATCTACAGTCAGCTCTGTCAACAGAAACCAGAAAAAAAGAGCCAGCAGAAAAGGATCTGAGAAGACATGGGTTCCGACACCCAGGGCCTAAGGCCAACCACCCCCGGCAGCTCTCACCTCACACCTTGGCCCACCGCTCTGGCCCCAGGCATCCTGGCAGTCTCACGCCACAGGGGACACTGAACCTGCATCTATTCAGAAACCAACCAAGTCACCCCAGCAAAGAAGATGCAGAGGAGAGGCAAAGCCATGTCTTCCTCCAGGGATGGGGCCCTGCAGAGCTGAGTGTTCCTTCCGGACATCGGCAGTCAGGATTCCAGCTTGGCATGCAGTGCTTCACAAGCACCATCCCTGCAGAGACACCACCGGAATCGCCGAGGAAGGGCCCGTGCAGGGAGAGTAGTGGCAGATTCCCCATGTCAAGAGGAGGGAAAAGGGAAGCAGAGAGAATAAGGAGGACCTGTCAGTCTGCAAGCACGTATAGAGAGAGCATAGCAAGGAAAGGGACCCTGGAGTTGACATTAAAAAAAGCAAGAAAGGTCAGGTGTGGTGGCTCACACCTGTAATCCCAGCACTTTGGGAGGCCCGAGGTGGGAGGATGTTTTAAGGCCAGGAGAGGCGCAGGCCTGTAGTCTCAGCTATGCAGGAGGATCACTTGAGCTCAGGAGTTTGAGGCTGCAACAAGCTATGATCACAATAGCCAGGGTGACAGAGACCCTGTCTCTCAAAAAAAAAAAAAAAAAAAAAAAAAGCAAGATACTACAAAGTGTCCCACCCTCAACTAGGAAGGGTACCTGCAGCTAAGAAATGGCTGGAGCCCATGGAGGAGGAGGAGGAGGAACAGGGAAGGCTGGCCCCAACAGGACAAACACACCAGACACACAGCCATTGAACTTGGCCCAAACAAGGGAGCTGGGGTGGGGGATGAGCAAGAAAGCCTACTCGGTGACAACAGGATTTGTTTTCCCAAGAAGCCAGCCACCATTTAAATGCAGAAAAGCACACACAACCCACCACAGGGCGGCCAGCCAGGCACTCCTCTCCACACCCCGCCCAGCACCAGCTCAGCTCAAGTGTGGAGGCCGGAGCCAGGCAAGAGTGAAGGCACCACTTCTGAAGTAAGGTTTAAATAGACTTTATTGTTACAAGGGGACCCCACTGAGCAGGGCCAATATCTGTGGTCCCAGGACGTCACACGGAGATATCAAGAGGTCATTATTGCAGAAGAGGTAAGTGGAATTGAACAACATGATCCAGGGGAAGCCGGCCAGGAATGCAGGAGACATGATCAGGATGGGCCGGTGGGGTTGGTCAGTCACAGTGAGGGAGAGGACAGCCCCCTTCACTCCCGCTTCTTGTAGGTCTCCAAGTGTGACAGGACCCAGCCCGACGGCAGGAGGAAACACACGAAGCAGGAGGTGAGCCCAATGGCGACATCCTACACAGAGCACAAGAAAGAAGGAACTCCCGGAGTAAGGATTCCCCTAGGCTCTCCAATGTCCTAGCAGTTCCCGGGCAGCTGAAAGCCCCCCTCAGGGAGCCAAGACTCAGAGGCAGGTGGGAGGTGCAACATCTCCACGTTTAAGGAAACCAAGCCACGGGGAGGGGAAGTAGCAGAGCCAAGGCCCTTTACCCTTAAGGCAGAGTCAGTTATGAGGAGGGGGCTCTGTGAGGGGAAGGAGGCACAGCCTGGGTTAGGACCCAGGGAGAAGTCCACCAGGTGATTAAGTCAAGGGACAGGAACGAGTATTTTTTTTTTTTTTTTTTTTTTGAGACAGAGTCTCACTTTGTTGCCCAGGCTAGAGTGAGTGCCGTGGCGTCAGCCTAGCTCACAGCAACCTCAAACTCCTGGGCTCAAGCGATCCTCCTGCCTCAGCCTCCCGAGTAGCTGGGACTACAGGCATGCACCACTATGCCCGGCTAATTTTTCTATACATATATTTTTAGTTGTCCATATAATTTTTTTCTATTTTTAGTAGAGACGGGGTCTCGCTCTTGCTCAGGCTGGTCTCGAACTCCTGGCCTTGAGCGATCCACCCGCCTCGGCCTCCCAGAGTGCTAGGATTACAGGCGTGAGCCACCGCGCCCGGCCAGGAACGAGTATTTAAACCTGTTTTAAAGCTGGTCTGTTGAGACCCAGGAAATCTGCATAGGCCAATAACTCTAAAACTATACTTTTCCTTCCTTGCCTTAAAACTCTCTCCCTTCCCACCTCCTCTCCAGGACTGTTATTCAACCTTTGAGGGATATAGACTCTTACAGCCACTACCACCTTCCTGATAGCAGTTAAGATCATAGAACAGCTTGGAGTCTGTATTGAGTTCAAATTCCTTTATCACTTAAGGTGAGACTTTGACAAGTCAACACGTTGCTCCTAAGTTTCAGTACCCTCAACCTCGAAATGGAGATAATTGTCCTTTCTTCTTAGGGACACTGGGAGGCCTGCATGTGCGGCACAACAGTCTTAGCTCAGTGCCTGGCACACAGAAGGCACTCGGCGAACGCCCTAGAGTCACAATTGTCACTACTATTTCCTCAGTTTCAGGCTCTCCTGGCTTTGCTCCTAACTCAAGGCCCACCAACCTGGATTCCGAAGACTTGCATTCACGGCCGACTGCCGCTACAGAGGCAGATGTATAAAAGCTGGTGAAGGCTGTCTTAAATAGCTAAACGTCCCCACACTGCCGAGAAATCCAGGGACCTGCTAAGGTCCTCTTGCCCCCCTTCCTAATAGTAATTAATAAAAAATAGCGGTGACAACCATTATCGTTGCTGATAGTCGTCAAGCACCCCCCCCCCCCAACGAACCGATGAATAACCGGGCTTAGAGAGAGCTAAGGAAGGCTGCACAGCGAGTAAGCGACAGGACTGGGACTGACAGGGTCTACCCGAGATTCTGGGGCTCTGCGGAAAGACCTAACGCTGACTCAGCACCGACTGTTGCCCGGGCACTGTGCCCTCCAGACACGCCCAAACCAGCACTGCTGCTCCCCACTGCGCCGCGGGCCGCCAGGGTCCGGCCTCCGGCACCGCCTGTGCTCTTCCCGGCCCGCTCCTCACCATGGTCCCAAGCTTCTCCCGCGGTGGCTTCGAGTGGACCTGGGCGCGCAGCACCGGGAGCCGCCGGGCCGAGCCTGTCAGGCCCCGCAGCAGCAGCGGCGTCAGGACGGACATAACTGCGCCAAGCAGACCACAGACAGCGTCCAGCAGGAGCGCAAGGTCAGGAAGCCAAAATGGCTGCGCCGGCGGGAAGTTCCGGAGCCGGGGAAGCCGGGAAACGACGCCCCGGAAGCCCCCCGGAAATGATGCAAGGATCCGCCTCCCGCCCGCCCTGCGCAGCTTTCGGCGCGTTCCTCGAAGCAGCCAATCGACGCCGTCCTTCCGCGATGGGCGGAGCACGAGGGGGCGTTCCTGCCGGCTGTGTCCCGCTTCCAGGGCGGCCTTAGTGAGTGACATCTACGGGCACCCAGTCACGTAAAAGAGACGCCTAAACTGCGTTCTTGACTCCTCCCTCCATTCATACTCTAAAATCTCTCTCTATTCAGTTAGTTCCCTGCTCTCCGCCAGGCGTCCATTCTTTCTGCCCCCAGACTCCTCTCGCTTACTATTTACCCTTTTCAATTTCAGTCTCCTTGCCGTCGTAGCCAACTTCCCTCTCTCCCTCCCTCATTCCTTCATCTCCGTCTCTACCTCCCTCCCTTCTTTTGTTAAACGTAAATCTGATGACTAAGTCATACACTATCAGTGGCTCCCCATTGCTTTCTTTCTTTCTTTTTTGAAACCCCTGCACGATTAGCCCCATTGCTTTCTAGACGAAATCCCTGTTCCTGGATGTCACTCACTTCTCCATATTCCACACCCTGGTCCTTGTGTCTGGTCCCTACCCCCAAGCCTATTGCCTCTTTGCATTTTAGGTTCTAAGTAGAACACTTTTTCAACTCCTCCATAGCCTTCCTTTTTCACCATGCCAACTCCTGCTTCCTGGCCTCCACTTAATGATACATCCTACTTTATTCAACAAATATTTATTAGTCCCCACTGTGTGTCAGGAACTGTTCTAGACACCAGTACAAACAAGGCAGACAAAGTCTCTCTTGTCACAGAACTGACATTCCTGAGGGAAGAGACAGACTATAAACAGGCACTTAATGAGAAACTATCGTAAGTGCCATGGTGACAATAAAACCTTGATGTGCTAGGAAGTGACGTGGGGTGGCACTACCTCAGAAGCCTTCACTGTCTACCCCTGCCTGGGCCTCCTCTGTGCCCGCAACACCTGTGATCCTGAGGCTGGGGGCCACCTGAGGGCACAACCGGTGTTGGTTTACCACTGTCTTACATCAGTAAACTCAGAATGTTTATGAACTGCAAGAGGATGAACAGTATTCAAGAGGTAGAAGGTAAACCAGGAAAGGCGGTGCAGGGCCAGCCACTGAGCCAGGCCTTAATTGTACAATCTCATTCCATCTTCATAACGTCATGAAGGAGGTGCTATTATTATTTCAGATTTTTTACAAATGAGGAAATAGGCCTGGAGAGCTAGGTGACCTGCTCAAGATCACCAGCTACAAGCCTGCCTAGCCGGGATTCCAGGGCAGGTCCGTCTGCTCCAAAACCCATGCTTTTAACTGCCATACAAGCTGCTGCAGAGAGGGAGAGTTTCTAGAAGTTCCTGTTTTGACACTGAGGTCAATAGCATCAAAGCCTGTGGCAGAGGGTAAGGAGTCCCACAAAAGATGAGATTCAAAGAAGGGTCATATAGCATCCTGAGCTACAGAAAGGAATAGGGGCTTAGGGATTCTGGGGGGTTATGGCAGGGTGAAGGGAGGAAATGCATGATGAATAAAGGTTGTCTTGTTACACAGATAAAAAGTCTCGGGTAATAAAAGTGGTCTGGAGCAGCCCTCTTCCTGATACAGATACTTTTACTAATGTAGATTTCCTTTATAAATGTAAATTACAAAAGGAAAGCTTTTCAGAGCTACCCATGTCTGCAGTTTCTCAGAATAACCAGCTCAAAATATGCCAGAGAAATATATTTTGAGGTGGTAGATTCTGGTCTCCTACTGTCACATTTTGGGGTGGTGTTTCCTGAGCCCCAATACAGGCAAGAGGCCTGGAAATATTTTAGGAAGGGACAGGCTTTTCTGGCATTACCCAGCTTACTTGGGGAACCAAACTTTCAGAAAAGGAGCAGAAGTGTGTGCTCTGTTCCAGGGCTTTCTTCAGGCCCCTGTGACGTGGTTTCTCTCAGAACTCCCAGCAGAGAGGAAAGAGAGGCTGGCAGGCAGGTTCAGTGACACAGCTGAGTCTGCTAAGTGCCAGAGAGGGCTTACACCTAGGTCTGTCTGTTGGATCAATACCAATGTCTCTGCTCTTTCCCCTTCCCCCTAGCTGCTCACCCCTCCCCAAAAACCTGGGTCAGCCCTTCAATAAGAAAGCTGTGAAACCATGTGGTGCATTTATACAATGGAGCAATGAAAATGAACAAACTACAGCTACAGCAATGGATGGATTCTACAAACACAATGTTGAGAGGAAGAGGCCAGACATAAAAGAGCACAGGCTGTGAGGTCTTAGTATATGAAGAACAGCAGCAAGCAGGTCTAAGCCATGGGGTGGGAGTCAGGTGGGGGAAGAAGGGAGAGGCGTGATGGGCATCTGGATGCTGGTCACCCAGCATTCACTGTGTAATGAGTCCATTGACAGTAGTTATTTGTGTACTATTCTGTATGTCTGTTACACTCCAATTAAAAAACCGTTTTTAAAGTAGACAAGAGCCAGGCATGGTAGTGTGAGACTGTAGTCCCAATTACCAGGGAAGCTGAGGCAGAAGGAGGATCACTTGAGCCCAGAAGCTCCAGGCTGCAGTGAGCTATAATGGTGCCACTGCACTGCAGCCTGGCAGAGTAAGAACCTGTCTCTGAAAAAAAAAAAAAAAAGACAAGCAGCAGTAGGGAAAACATAATGTGCAATATGATCTTGTTTTACTAAAACAAAGAAAAAATGGAGACATAGATATGCATATAAAAGTCTGGAAGGACACACACAAATTGTGAAAAATGCTCCTATTTTTTTTTTTTTAACCCTCTAAATGTTCTCCAGGATGGTGTTGTCTAGACAGTGGTGGGAAAACGTGATTTTTGGTGTTTTACTGCTGCATTTGTCCACATTGGACACTTTTTATGGCATTAAAATAAGCAAGAAGGGAGGCTCATTGGTCCAATGAGGGAGGTTTGCCCATGTGGTGACAGACTTTCTGTGAGACAGAGGCCTTGGACTGGGGTCCCCTCTAAGTCCCTGGGCAATTGCTGTGCTGCCTGCAAGGATGGTGAGCTCAGTCCCTCACCCTGGCACTGCCCACCATGCTCAGATTGCCGAGTCTCTCCCTGCCAAGGGGTGAGGCTTAAAGGTTCCAGCCTGAGTCCTCTTTCTGATCCAAGGGCCTGCACTGTTCCCTCCAGAATGGGGCACTAAGAATAGATCCCAAGACTTAGGGATCCCTTCCTCTGATACTAGCTTCACAATCCAGGTCCCCAGTCCTTGAAGGCCACATTAGGTGCCCCATCCCAGAGCTGGTCTCCAGACTCTACTGGCTATACATGGGCTGGACAAACACTGAGTGTCTCCAGCCTGGCCAGGCCTGGCACCTCTCTGGGAAAGGCTCTGGCCCAACAGCTACTCTGGCCCATGTCCCAGTATGGAGCTTGTGAGGGCTAGGGAGGGAGCTGCATCCTGGTCCTTGCTGGGGGGCCACCAGATATAAATCCTTCAGCTGTCCTCCACTGCCCACTTTCTGGAGTTTGCCACCTCCCAAAGCACCTGACCCGGCGCTAGTAAGAACCTGAGCTTCAGGTCCTCAATTTCCCACTTGGCCTGATCTCTCCTCCTGGCCTGTTGAATGAGTGTTGGGCAAGTAAGGAGCTGGGCTGGTCTCCACGGCTCTCCCTGAGGGCGGCTGGGGCCTCTCCATATGCCTGTGGGAGAACGACTCCCTGGGCTGGGGGTAGCAGCAGGAGACCTTGGCAGAGTCTCAGGAAGTGCCCAGTGCCAAGAGGGGGAGGTGCAGGTCTAACACTGATTTGCTGGTAACCTCGAGAATGTCCCTTTCCCTACCAGAGCTTTAGCTTCCCCATGTGCAAAATGGGGGCATTAATGAAAAGTCCACCAGAAGAAAAAGGGAGGGCCAGCCTCACAGGAAGAAAAGGGCTGGTTTGGGAAACCTAAGCAGGCCATGGTCAGGGCAGAAAGGGGGCGGGGACAGAGATGCAGGGTCCTGGAGGGGTGTTTCCTCCTCCTGGGGCACAGCTGTCCACGGGCAGGCTCAGTCACAGCTGTCGGGGGTGGAGCGACATGAGGGGGGCTGTTGGTGCAGGGGGCGGGGCAGGTACAGCTGTCCTGGCCCAGGCGTCCCTGAGGACTGGCAGCTGGCAGTTGCGGGAAGGAATGGTGGGGGCTGAGGCTGGGGACACCCACCGGGAGCCAGGTGGTAGTTAACCCCTTCCGGAATGCAGCCCACAGCCAGTGGCCACGTGTGATGAGGACATAACCACACTTCTGTGGGACAGGGGCTCCAGCTTGGTGAAGGTTGGCTTTGCCAGCAATCGCACACCAAGGCCGTCTTTCCCTCCGTCGTGGGCCAGCCCCTAGCCTCACCTGCCAGCCTGTGACCTCACATCCACATTCCTCTGCCTTCTGAGCCTCCAGCTTGGACGCACAGCTGTAATCCCTGGGGACCTCTCTCCACCTCTGGACTACTGACCAGCCTAGGATGGGTCCCTCCTCCTTTTCATTGTTTCCTGACACCCCTTCTACTGCCAGGACCCTCAGAGGGCCCTAACACCCTACAACCAAGCACCCTATCCCTGGGCCCCTATGCCCTTCCAGCCTCATACCCCACCTTTCCCGACTCCTTGTATCCAACACTCAGGACATAAGGCAACCACAGGAGCACTCCCCCACAACTCCCAAGTCCAAAGCCCCTGTGTAGCCCATCTGCCAGGCATCATGCTAGTCACGAGGGACAGCAACACTCACAACATGCCCAAGTACAAGGGCTATGTGCTGCCCCATGCCATCCAGGCCTGGACCAGGCAGGTTGAGACCTCGGCCCCAGCAGGGGCAGCCCTTCCCCTGCCATTCTGCAGCAAATGCTCATCTTTATGTAATTAAGGCCCCACTGCAGATAGTCCTAAAGCACCAATACAGCTTTACAGTTCACCTCGTTCACTTCAGCATGGGCAGAATTCAGAAATGTAGCTGGATTTCACAGAAACCAATATCCTGTCCAGGCACCATCTCGCACCCTGGCATTGCAGACTGGATGTCATTGCCCTGGCCCCGGCCCCGGCCCCGTGAAAAGCAAGGGGGCAGCGGGGTGGGGCCCCTGGGGCAGATGGCTCCTCCTCAGGAAGGAGAAATCAGGCTTCACAGCCTCTGTGGAGGAGGGCAGCCTGGGAGGGCAGGGACTTTGGAGTTTTTTCACTCTGGGACTCTCAATTTCTTTTTTTTTAAGAGATGGGGTTTTGCTCTCTTGCCCAGGCGGGAGCACAGTGGCATGATCACTGCTCACTGCAGCCTCAAACTCCTGGGCTCAAGCAATCCTCCCGCCTCAGCCTCCCAAAAATTCATAGATGGGACTACAGGTGTGTGCGCAACCACATCTGGCTCAATTTCAGCTGAGAGTAATGCCACTGCCCATGGAACAGAGTTGTTGTAATGATTAAATGAGAGAATATGAGTAAAACGCTCCACAGTGCACTAAGTATGAGGTCACCAAATGTGTCCTTCCCCCTCGGAGCCGAGCAACACTGCGACTGCAGCAGCTGTAGTCTACCAGGCTCCTCAGCTCCACCTTCCCCTCTGCCCCAGCCTGCACTCAGGGGCACAGGACAGCCTCTGTTGCACTTGAGTGTTCTAGCAAAAACCAAGAAAACCTGCCCCCTAATTTGAACTACCTTCAAAGCCTGGCAACAGAAATCGCCTGGTGACCAGTGTCCCTCCCACTAGGGAAATCCAGTCTTTCTCAAACCAGCTCCGGCCCTAAAAGACCACTCACCCTGTGGCTGCACCTCTGGCTCCGTCTGCTCGACAAAGGTGTGCCGGGTCAGCAAGTACAACCTGAGCAAGGTAGCTTGCATGCAGCTGGAGGCAGGGGTAGAGGCAGCCCCCTGGAGTCACCGCAGACAGCCACTGCAGGGGACCCCGAGGGGCCCTGGCCACTCAGGAAGGTGGCAGAGGTGGGTGCAGACCTCAGCCCTCCTGGCACTCAGCCAGCAGTGATGAAGGCAGGGCCCCACACCCTGCCACTGTGGCCATTTACCCTTCAGCAAGGGGGTGGCCATTCCAAGAAATTTCTGCCTAGGGTAAAACACAGCCTTCAAGGAACAAAGAACTTGAGGGGCAAATTTTTGTCACATGAGAAATTTGTGGTGTGATCATCCCAGCAAATTGCTCTCTTCCTTCCCAAGGGTTGTGATACCTTTCTTTGGGCCTCAAAGGTAACACCTGCCCACCGGGCACAGGCCACAACCTGCTATAGCTGGGACCCACCCCTCCTTCCCCAGGTCATTGCTCTGCCTGAACACAAACACTGTGTATGGACCAGGGGCTCCCTCTCCACCTTCTAGTGGATGTGGATCACCAAGCAGAAGTGCGGCAAGGGTGGCCCCTCCACCATCCACAGGAAGTGCGTCTGAGCTCCAGCCCCCTGGCCCACTTCCTGTCTTTCCTCCCAGCCCCCTGTGGGCTGGGGACTGGCAGGAGCCCTGCCTGGGGAACAGGCCGCATAGCTCCATCTGTCACACTACGGAGCCTCCCCCAGCTCTTAACTTTCCTGCCCTGTCAGGCCTGATGTGAGTTACCCTTCCTTGGAGCCTTTGTCTTCTCTTTTGTGAGTGGAGGGAAGAGGAAGGGAGTCTTTTTAAGAAACAAAAGAATATTCCAAGTAACTCAACAAAATGAAAGAGAGGAAAGAAACTCTCATCTATTCAACTCCCACACACAAGCACTGGAATTTGTTTGGCCACAGATGTCAAATGTCACAATGCCCAGCTTGGGACTCTCTCCAGGATGTGAAGCAGGCACCCCTCAGAACACCTCTGACCTCCACCCAGAACTTCTGCGAAATGGCACAAACACATACATTTGGTCACTGTTCCCACCTCTGGCTGCTTGCCCTGGACACACTGAGGTTTTCTCAGGCCCGAGGCTTCTTCCCTGGACAAGCCATGGGGCCATCACAGCTATGTGGCTCCCAGGGTTTACGCCCAACACTGGCACCGTCTCAGGGTCTGGGGATTCCTGAGCCCACACTGCCCATGGCACCCCAGCGTTAGGAAGCCAACCCAGGCTGAACAAAGTGTCTTTTATTTGTGACATACAAGTACAACCAATGCAAAAAGAGATCACTTTTTCCCTTTGATTCCAGTGATAACAAATTGCTAACGAAAAAAATACATACATCAAGAAGGACTTTATATTTGAAGTTCCCTCTAAAAAGACCAGAAAAGGTTAAAAAGAACCATACACATGTCCTATACACATTTGATGCCAACAGAAATAACCTGAAATAGGATGAATACAACTAAAACTTTTAAAATCTTACAAAATATCTTAACATGTCCCAAACAAAAAACAACAAACAAAAAGGCCTGCTATGTTTCTCAAAACCAAGACCTAGGACAAGTGGAGAAAGACTGATGTTTTAGAGATTAACGGGCTCGACACCAACAACAGAGTGATCTGCTGGTCTCAGACACCTCTCCTGCCCCAGCCCAGACCTCCTGAGCAGCTCTTGGGGTGTGGCCTGCGGAGGCTGGGGTGAGCAGGGCATGCACCGAGCACCTGTCTACCAATAGACTTGGTGCCAGGTGTCCAATCACCGGAAAGAGAAAACACACACTGAACTCACCTTATGTGGGATTTACACTGGGGCTTCCTCTTGGTCCCCTTAAGTGGGAGGTATCAGAAATCCATGATCTAAGACAATAAATATTTATCATTCTGCATCCTTTGAGAGACAGGAATCAGAGGAAAACCTCTTTCTAAACATGCTTCTGTCATTTCATGATTTTTAGGAGAGTCTACTAATCCTCTCCCAGCAAGTTCAACTCCTCTCACCTGGGGTGAAACCCCCTGGGAGCCAGCAGGGTAGGGAAAGGTAGACATTCCAGTGTAAAGCTGCAAGGCCCTATCCAAGGAGCACCCAGCCCCACTGCTGGTGAGGTCAAGAGCAGGGCAGAGTGCTCAGCAGAGGGCCAGGCTGGGCAAGGGAGGCCCAGCACGCACAGGCCCCTGCACAAGCAGGAATCCAGGTGAGAAGCAAGGACCACTCTGGGGAGATCTGCCAGGACAGACTGTATGAGCTGGGCAGAGGGCAGGATGTGAGCAGACACTGAGGTCAGAGGGACTGACAGACTTCCATGAGAGCAACTTCACAAAGGCTAGAACCTTCATGACACTCCCTAAAGCAGAGCTCAGGGATGCCCAAGGGGAGGTGTTAGGTGCTTTTTCCTTGATAAGGATTTGGTTTGTCTTCCCTGGATCAGGAACAGGGCCTAGAGATGAGGATGACTATAGGTTCTGAGCCTGCATCCTATCCCTTAAGAGAGGAGGAAGGCCTTCTCCTCCCCCTTCTGCCACAGGGTGACACCAGAGACAGAAAAGCAGCTGTTTTGGCCACTGAGAGGCATTCCTGTTGTAGCCTGAGCTATGGCTCACCTGGGCCAGGCAGTGGCACTAGTGCCTCACTGAGGCAGCGAGGGGCGAGGCTGGGGAGTGCAGGCAGAGAGGCCTGCTGCTGGCTGGGGGCTCTCTGAAGAGGGAGGGCGGCAGTGGGGAGGGATGCCCCACCTTCAGAGAACTATCAGCACCAAGAGATGACAGGAAACGGCATTAACTACATCAGGAACGAGGGGTCCTTCTGGGGGAAGGTGAGGGGCTCCCTGATGTTACTCCCCCCTTGAGACTAAGAACAGAGGTATCTAGGGTAGAGGCGAGAGACGGGGGAAAAAGAGCAGTGAGGGGCAAGAGAGAGGAACAAGCAAAACCCCTGGCTTTCTTCTATGGATGAAAAGCTCAAGTCACTGCCGTGAGATTAAGAGGTTAAGCTTAGAAGGCAGCAAAATCCAGGAGCCCAGAGAAGCCATCATGCCCACAGCAGGCCCAACACAGCACCTTGTTCCTGGTCCTCTCAGCCTCTCTCTCACTGACACGATAGAGAGAGAGGCTGCCTTCCTCCCAGCGTCGGCTGGTCCCAAGACAACTCCACTCCGTGGATCCATAAAAACAGCCAGGAAGAGCTTTCCCTGCTTCCTTGTATCTTGGCACAAAAGATCTTCCCACAGTCTCCATCAGACCATTCCGTCCACGAAAGCGTGAGTCTCTCTGAAGCCTCTCTCTACGTCCAGATCTTACACTGGGTCCATTCCTCTTTGCGGACAAGCAGACCCAGGACTCCAGGACTTTCATAAAGGTGGGCATGAGCATTCCATTTGTCCAGGTGTATTGTAGGGGGCGGGGGCTGTCGAGAATCCAGCTGCAGAGAAGTGGGGGAACCAAACAAAGAGGAAGCCACTGTGTGCGGATGAGTGTTATGGCTGGGCCTCCTCCAGCTCTTCCCTCTCCACTCCCTCCTGGCACTCTGGTCTTCTAGGAGGGAGGAGGAGGGGTAGTTTGGACCTCCACCCCAGGGTTCTGTGCTCTCAGGGTACAGCCTGGCATGTGCCGGGCTGAGGAGGCACCAGCTCTGAGGGCACCTGGCAAGAGGCATGAGACCAGGGAAGAGGATAGGCCTTAGGAGACATCAATGTGACTTGCAAGTGGCTCTGGAAGTTCAGTGGCAGCAGCCACCACAGTGTCCGCCTGCATGGGAGTGCTGGCTGTCCCCAAACTTGGTCCTCCGGCTCAGGATCTCATAGGAGCAATCCTCTCCACAGCAACCAGACATGCTAGGGGAAGAGTCGTCAATTTCAAATCTGCAAGGCAAGCAGGAGAAAAGGGTTGGTTGCAGACAGCTGAATGCCTTCCTCCCTGACCTGAGAACTTTTCCACCAGCCACACTAATGTGGCCCCTCGGATGAGGGCACAAGAGAGGGGCAGGGGACCAAGTCAGACGGCAATGCCACACCATCTCACCAATCTTGAGCCCCCACAGACCACTGGGCTGGGAGCTCAGCATCAGGATGAGTGGGGGCCAGGACCTGGACAATGGCACTGGGCAGGCATCTCCTACCACCCAGAAGGACCAAACCAGGGCTGAGCTCCTTACTGCAGCGCTTCTCTGAAGAACTGGTAGGCGCCATGATTGTGTTTAAATACCGTTAACATAACCTTCTTCATCTGTGTGCTAGAAGAAAGTAGAGCAAGCACCTTTTAGAAAGAGAAACAGAGACTAAAGCCACGCTTCCTCTCTCTCCTGTCTCTGCCTGCTATCTCCTTATAACCCTAAGAAGTGATCCTAGATGGGCGTGGTGGCTCACACCTGTAATCCCAGCACTTCGGGAGGCCAAGACAAGAGGATCGCTTGAGGCTAGGAGTTCAAGACCAGCCTGGGCAAGAGCAAGACCCCATCTCTACTAAAAATCAAAAAAAGAAAAAAAAAAAAGAAATTAGCCAGGTGTGGTGACATGCACCTGTAGTCCCAGCTACTCATGAGGCCGAGGGAGGAGGATCACTTGAGCCCAGAAGTTCAAGGTTGCAGTGAGCTATGATCACACCACTGCCCTCCAGCCTGATGACAGAGCAAGACCCTGTCTCTAAAAAAAAGAAAGAGAAGTCTTCCTGAGTCCCACCTCTAGCCTCCAGAGGTCTGGGGCCCCCACCTGACTGGCTTCTTCCAGAGTGGGGATCTTTCTCACTTCCTCTCTGTAGTCCCATTCCTTAGGTACAGAACTTGGCACACAATCAGGCACTCAAAAGATGCCTGCTGCGCTGAGCTGACTGTATAAACACAGTCACAGCAAGGCAGGGAGCATCTCCTGACAGCATCTTACTCCCAAAACATTCCTGAGCCTTGTCCTCCAAGGAGGCTTGAAGAATAGTGGATGCCTCCGTGGCAGCTCCTTCCAAATGAAGGACTCACAAGGCCTTTACCTATTGGCCATGAGCTGCAGGATCTGTATGAGGAACTTCCCCAGGCCTTTCCGCCGCACCTTGCTTTCCAGCTGCACTTCGTAGCTGGGTGAGAAAAGCAGAGAGGTGAGCGTGCAGGATGGGACATGAAGAGGCTACAAGGTCTGTTGGAGGAGCTTGCAGCCCCTGGCAGCTCACAGACCGACAGGCCCAGTGGGCTTTGCCACCTGGATGGAGTGCCCAGAGCAACACCAGGGTCTCCCCTCCACACCACCCCACCCAAGCCGTGGCTCCTACCAGTACAGGACTTCATCCCCGCACTCCACATCAAACCGGAAGTGAGAAAAGGCAACGGGGACAGAACTATTTTCCCAAGCAATGAGGTACCAGGCTCGGTCATCTGTCATTTCCTCTCGTTTCTCTCGGTCCTTCCAGCCCCACTCGCTCTGCTCATACCTGGGGAATTTGGGGGCAATCAGGACAGGGAAGTGTGGAAGAGAAAAGCTAACTGGGGAATGTCGGCCATGCTTACATAGTTTGCATATTTGTTTTGGTCAGGTCGAAGGCCCAATCCACAGTGGCTGGCTCTAGTCCAGACACTCGCTTACATTCAATGGAGACATTCAACCTGAGAAGAGGACAAAGGAGCTGTTAGGAGCTGGTTGTAGGTTCAGAGCTCCCACCAGGGCATTGCTGTTCCTCCCTGAAAGTGTAGCAGGGAGACACGCCTAGTCTCAGTCACTTTCTGGCAAAAAGCCAACCCTGCCCCTTCCCCAGCATGACTGGGAAAGGTGGCTATGCAGGAACCGAGCCTTTCAGGCTGAGATTAACCCCTGTCACCACCCAGCCCACCACCCTAACCACAAGACCCGTTTCCTGCCTCCCTGCACCATCCTTACCAGCCAAAGCACTTCGTAAACTTCTTGTCCCTCTCTGCTACCTCTTTGCTCTTTTCCTAACCTCTTGGTCTCTTCTGTACTTTGTTATAAACACTGTTTTTCTGCTTAGTTCCTGCTCTTAGGTATTTTTCCTGTTGCTTTAATTTGTGAACTGACATCTCACTGGGCTTCCACATGACCTCTTCCTTCTGCCTTCAGAACTGCTGGGTGACCTCAGGCCCTTCAAGAAGACTATGGCTCAGCCGGGCAGGTGGCTCACGCTGTAATCCTAGCACTCTGGGAGGCTGAGGAGGGAGGATTGCTTGAGGTCAGGAGTGAACTGGTCTTGAAAGACCAGCCTGAGCAAGAGTGATACCCTGTCTCTACTAAAAATAGGAAAAATTAGCCGGTCAACTAAAAATAGAAACAAAAAATTAGCTAGGCATGGTGGCAAGCGCCTGTAGTCCCAGCTACTTGGGAGGCTGAGGCAGGAGGATTGCTTGAGCCCAGGAATTTGAGGTTGCTGTGAGCTAGGCTGATGCTGCGGCACTCTAGCCCAGGGTGACTGAGGGAGACTCTGTCTCAAAAAAAAAAAAAAAAAAAAAAAAAACTGTGGCTCTACACACTGACACTGATAATCAGTGTAAAAAGAAAAAAAGGAAGACGACTATGGCTCAGCAACCCCCTGCCAGGAGTCCCGCCTGCCTCTGCCTCTGCCTCTGCCTCTGCCTCTGCCTCTGTAGCAGGTATTCTTGGCTGATCAGACAGGGTAGAGCAAGAGCCAACCCAGTGCTGTTTTCCTAGACTAACAAATGCTGTAGGCATGAAGGTATCCATTTCTAAATGAAATTTAAGTAAAATATAGTCAAACTCCTTGGCCAGTGAAATAACATTCTCTAAGCAGTACTACATTCTGAAAGGACAGAAGCAAGCAAACTCTAAGCCTTTAAAGAGCTCCCACATCAGTAACTTTCAGTGGCTTTTGACACAATCCTTAGAGGGTGTTCCCACTGGAATCCACCATCACCTCTGCTGACTGGCACATCACATGAGCTGCATACATGCTCAGTCTCGTAAATTCACAACTTCCTGCCCTTAACCCCAAAAGTCTTCCTTTCTTCTCAAGTATCAACAAGGTAGCAGACAGAATTGCCCAAACACAGCACTGCATCTGTCTTAACTACAAAATGTCCAAAGTCTGTCTGCAGGTATAAATTCTACATTCACCTTTAATTTAAGTATGTGAAAGTAGGATCGTAGCCACAGGATCACACAAAATTCAAGGCACAAAAGGAGCCCAGAGTCAGCTGGCAATGCCTGCTTCAGAGCTATTCCTTATTTCTGGAAGTCAGCAGGAATGTGGACTGTGGAAACACTAAGAGATATCATGGTTTGGGTCACAGATATTAAAGGATCTGTAAACTACCTCGAAGGACTTCCCAGAAGTTGAATGACAAAGCTGCCAGAGGAACTGTAATGCATCTGATCAAACAGGAAGACTCAATAAGTGTGATGCTACAAAATTCAGATGCATCTATGAAAGGCAAATGGAGAGTTACCTGCTTCATAATTCAAGTATCTGTATTTGTTTATTTTGTTCATTAAAATACTCATACCAGCTACTACTTACTGAGCTAGATATATTCTCTTTCCTCCTTAAAAAAAACCTTGCAAGTTTGGCAGCATCATCCTCTTTGACAGGTAAGAAAAGGAGGCTTGAGGAGTATGAGTGACTTGTCCAGCTAAAGTTAACAAGAGGCCCAGCTACAATTCAACCCACACCTCTCAGACACCATAGCCCCTGTTTTTCCGAAAGCCAAGGTGTTACATTATAGAAGCATGATTCATGAACAGCATCTCAGGTAAGACAGATTATGCTTATTTTATAAACCAAAAGGACAAAAAACGGGGAGGCGGCCTATAATCCTGATCCTACAGTAAACTGGATCAGTGTAATAACAGCTAACACCTAGCTTTTAGTACACTCCAGGAACTAACACTCTATATCTAATCCTTCTGAAAACTCCATGAGGAAAGTACTATTAGACTCATTTCTTTTTTCTAATTTTTTTTTTTTTTTTGAGACAGAGTCTCACTCTGTTGCCCAGGCTAGAGTGCCGTGGCATCAGCCTAGCTCACAGCAACCTCAAACTCCTGGGCTCAAGCAATCCTCCTGCCTCAGCCTCCTGAGTAGCTGGGACTATAGGCATGTGCCACCATGCCCAGCTAATTTTTTCTACATATATATTTTTAGTTGTCCATATAATTTCTTTCTATTTTTAGTAGAAATGGGGTCTCACTCTTGCTCAGGCTGGTCTCGAACTCCTGAGCTCAAACAATCCATCCACCTTGGCCTCCCAGAGTGCTAGGATTACAGGCATGAGCCACTACACCTGGCCTATTAGACCCACTTCTGATTAGAAAATTGAGGAACAGAGAGGTTAAATAATTTGTCCAGGGTCAAACAGCCAATAAGTGACTTTTAGCAATTATACTATATACTCAGGGCAAGAGCACTGGATTGGAATTAAAAGTACCCTCCGCTGTCAGGGGTAAACTCTATAAACACAGAAACCTTCTTTCACTTCTCTGAGCCTCAGTTTCCCATGTATAAAATGAAGGTGTTAGCCTAGACAATTTTCCAAATTTATTTCAGCTCAATGATTCTTTGCACAGAGAGAACAAGTCCTAAAGAGACATGTGAGATTCAGTGAAATCTTTGCTCATTTACAGATTCCTTTGTCATCCTAACAGTGGGATTTTACATCAATAGAGGACACTAGCCAGTTTCTGCTTTTTCATAATAATGAAGAAGAATGAGAAAGTTTGGGTCTGAGGAAGCCTTCTCTGGAGAGGTGACGTCCTGAAGACATTCAAGAAGACAACAGCTAGCAACACTAAACACAACTCACCCATTTCGATCATATTTCTTGAACACTGGGAAAGCCTCTAGAGGGTCTCCAAGCTGTGGAGGGAAAGAAAAGAGAATAGCACAGACAGGTGTGGTGGAGGTGCAGGCCCTGCCCCGAGCCCTGTGTTCTGGGAGTGTGACACTGTGAGGACCCACATCAGGAGGTTAGCTCTGGCCCCAGGAGCAGCCTCACAGAGCCCAGCATCTGCCTCAGCTCTGAAGTCACTATGTAGGAGGATGGCTTTGGTAAGAAAGTCAAGAGATTTAAATTCAGTGTCATTTGACAGGGAAAGAGGACACTTTACTGGCCTACGGGCATAATACCTGCTCGCAGCACAGCCAACACAAAGGAGAGGCCACGTGATCTGCTCTCCCACTTCTGAGAAGCAGGCCCCAACTGACCTCACCTGGCCAAAACCCCAAATGGAAAATCATATCCCCGAGTCACATCCTCATAAATGTGGAGTGTTGACTATGAGTGGGCTAAAAGAATGACCAAAAAACGGGATATGAACTGGGGGCAGGAAGGATGATCCGAATTCCCACTTCCGTTGGAAAGCCACACACTACCAGGCTGTTCCCAGCCTGGTCCATCTGGTGCTCAGATCCACAGCTACTCCTGCCCTGACTGCGGCCCCTGGAAGACCAGGCCGCTGGATCCCCTCAGCCCCCCACAGCCTTCAGTGCCTCACGTTCAGTTAAGAAATGTTTGAAGAAAGCAATGAGAAAAGAGTATACTACATTTCATCAAGAAGTTTCTTCCCGAGAATGCAAACTCCTAACAAAAATTTCTCCAGACCCTCTTCTACCCATAAGAAAGGAGACCCACAGAGAAGCAGCCACTTTCACTGGGATCCACATTTCCCTGAACACCTGGGCCAGGTGCTGACACCTCCTCCCAACTCTCACAGCCCAGTCAGAGGTGCCGGGGCTCATTCCCAGGCCCTGCAAGGAGGCAGAGGCTGCGTGCGCAGGTATATCACAATGACACCACAGGGTGGCGCCAAGAGAAGCCAATCTAAAAACCAAGCTGCAATCCCAAGATTTCAGGGACTGGGAAGGAGGGGAGAGTCACCCTGTTGGCGGCATCCACTTTGGCACAAACGGCATCCATGGCTGCTCGCTCCTCCAACCGCTTCTGCTTCTTCTCCTTGGCTTTGCTCGACTTTCTCTGCAACAGGGAAAAGCAACGTAGGCTGAAGGGCTGTAGCCAACCAAAGACTTCACTTTCCCTTTCAGGAACAAAAAGGTCCCTGCATCCACAGGCCACACACTTGTAGGTAACGTCGCTTCATAGTGGTGAGTCCCTAGGAACGTCACTAGACTTCTCAGCTTCCTTTCAGGAAGAGTACTGACCCTCCTGAGCACGGGTCACCATGGGGACCCGGTGAGAAAGCTGGTAACACCTGCAGCAGAGCTGGCCCTCAGCAGGCACCCAGTAAATATTCACTCATCTCTTCCCTCCTAAGGAGGGAACACCCAATTTTAGGCACATTTAGGACAGCTTTCAGAGAGGAGACAGCATATGAGGTTGCTGCTGATGGCTGATCCTAAGTTTATTTAATAAGTTTTTTTCAGGGTCTTCCAGCTTCGGGAAATAAAAATCTGGTCAGAGGCAGTTCCTATGTGAGTTGGGTCCCATTTCAGGCTGGGGCCATGGTGCTCTGGCTTAAGGATACAGAGCCATTCACCAGAAGCTCGGCTCAGTCAAGGCCAATGAGTGGCAGGCACACCATGAACCTGGTGACAAGGGCAGAGTGCGGAGCCCCAAGGGGTTCACCTCGGGACAGAGTTGTTGCAGACACATGGCCAGCAAAACCAAGTTGCAGGCACACAGGCAAGGGGAGGAGCAAAGGGAGGCTTCTTGCACAGAGGGGCAAACGGCACATCGCCCACGGCTGCACCTAGATAAGATCCTGTTTTGAGGCAGACGTGGGGTTCTCTCAGGCCTAATGGGACCTCTCTCTCTCCCTCTGACACAGGGAAAGAGCCAGGCTCTAGAGTCTGACCGACCTCGTCCAAAGCCTCTCCTGTTCTCCACTCCCTGCAGTCCCAGGACAGGATACAGCCTTCTCTGAGCCTCCTCCCCTGGTCTGCTGAGTGAGGCTCTTAAAACCTCCTTGAAGGTATCAGACCCGTGACGGTTAATCTGGCATGTGCTCTATAAATGACAGCTCTCATTCTTACTCCCAAGGAGGACCAGAGAGCACAGGCATGTAGAGGTGCACCCACACACCCGGAGTTCCTGGAAGGCACCCCAAAGGCCCTGGTTAGCTGGCTCTGCTTCTTACCAACAGCACAGCTTCTTCTGACCCCCACCCTCCCTTTCCCTGAGCTCTCTGGAGAGAGGTTTGACAACCCCTAATTACATCCTGGCCCTGACACTGGCTGGCTCCAGGAAAGGGCACTCAGAGAGATTAACATTCTATGTGAGTTGAAAAACCAGCTACTGGGAAAGTTTCTCTGGATAAATTCTGCCCTTGATTCTCCAAGGAATACCACTGCTCACCTACTTCAAGCAACCAGGAGGCATAAGAGTTCAGATACCAGGAACTCACAGGGATTGCTTATAGGTACAAATCCTACCAACACCAGCTATTGATTATCTTCTGACTGAGCACTGTGCAGGGAGCCAGGCTAGATCCCATTTCTTACCTCCTAGAGGAAGAAACAGAAAGAGAATAGGCAGTCCGTATAAGGCTGGAATCCCGGGACAGAACTACCCGCTCTCTACCATGGAGAAGTTTCAGCGTCTCTGTCTTTGTCTCCAGGAATTTGGGTTTCAAGACAACACTGAGATACTCCAAGCTCGCAAAGTACTTTCACAAACATTATGCATTTCAATTCCCAGGACAGAAACCATCACCTCCTTTTATATCTGAGGAAACTGAGGCTTGAAGGGATGATGTGACTCGCTCAGAGTTCCCCAGAGAGTAAGCGACAGAGGGAAGACTCAATCCCGGGGGTTAGGCCGCACAGATCCAGTGTTTGTTCCACCAGCCCTGCTGTCTCCCACTGGGAGAGCTACTTCCAGCGTAGTGGACTTCCACTCAGTCAGCAACAAAGACCTTCTCATGCCTGCCAACATAAGGCCTAAGACCTCAGAAACCCTCAGGCAGTCACTTAGCAACTCATTTCTCATTGTCCATCTTTCTTGGTAACGGTTTGCCAACTGTGCCACCCCAGGCCCTACCTATCCCTGCCCCAAGGCAGAGGTGAGGAAAAGGGAAACCTCACATGGAAGGTCTCCAGGACTGCACAGTGGGGCAGAAAGATCATGAGCTTTGGCATTAACTGGACTGGGCCAATGCTCCTCCTGCCAGCATGACTTGCAAAAGCAGCTCCATCTCCAGGACTGTAGGGACACAAACACTGGCCTCACGGAAGAGCTATAAGGACAGTCAGAAGCTAGCACACCTTCACAGCAGATGTACAGCCCCTTCCTCCATCCTGCATGCACGCTCTCTTACCACAACACAGAGCTGAAGGATCAGAGGCTCTGGAAGGCAAGTGTAATGCCTAGGACCCAGAAAGCAATGAAACCTGGATTCCCTCCATAGAATCTCATTTCGAAGCAAGAGAAGTAATTCCGAAGCACAAGCAGCAGGAAGGCCGGCCCGGGGCCTCCAGGAGATCTATGGGCTCATTCATGCAGAACTGGCAAACCAGGCAATCCTCTGAGTGGGGCCTGGAGCTGCCATGGCCTGAGACTGAGATAAGGAAAGAGCCCCTTTAAGCGCTTCCCTGCCTACCCGCAAGGCATGAGGGAGGCTGCTGCAGCAGACTGGGCCAAACAGGCAGGGGCTCACTCCGAACTAGGAAAAGTGGAAAAGTGGTCTCCCCCTGTTCAATTAGCTTTGCTCCTGCCCTGTCGGGGTAAGGCTGTCCTACAGGGACATAAGAAAATGCTCCTAATGAAAATGGGAAATATGCACAGTGAATGGTAAGCTCATTGTTGTTAAGTGTCTTTCCTTAGATAGATAAATAGATAGATAGAAGCATGCATGGGATTTCAAGTCAAGAGACCTAGATTTGATATTTGATTCTTGGCTTTTCCTTTTAATAGCTGTGTGACTTTAGGCAAGTTACTTAATCTCTTTTCAGCAAATTGCTCAATTTCTCTGAACCTGTTTCCTTATCCATAAAATGGGGCTAACAATGCCCACATCAACATCATAGTATTATGAGAACAAAATGACAGTGTCCTAGATATAAAAATTCTTTACGGTAACAACTTCTGTTTACAAAGATTCTGTTTGTGCTTTAGCAAAGATGATCTGTTTTAATCTTTACAACTCAGCAAGGTGCTTGTGCCTACTTCTTTGATGAGAAACCTGAGGCACAGGGAGTTTCACTTTTAGAGTCACAGAGCCAGTGAGTAGGGTTCACACTCTCTCTCCATTCCTACCAGACCATGAGGCACAGTTTATATTTGCTTTATTTGCCAATGTATATCCAGTACTCAAACAGCAGGTACTCAGTTCATATTTGTTAAATGAATCATCCAAGATTCAAATCCAGGTTTGAACCCTAAAGTCCATGCTCCTACTACATCGCAATTACATTTATAATGGCACTTTTTGTTATAAAGTGCTATACAGATGTTTTCATATGCAGCTGTGAAAATCCTCCCCTTATTATTCCTATCAAAGTAGTAACTCCACATGCAGTTCCATGACTGCTAGGGGTCCCAAAGAAAAGTGAAAAAAACATGTGGGGTGGGGTGGGGAGGAGACACCTTCTAGGAAAGGAATTTGGTATCTCTTAGATTTTCAGTGTCAGTACCTCCAACCCACATGGTAGCCAGGATTTGAAAAGAACTTCTGTTTTTGGTGAAGAGAACAAGAGATCTAAACTCTAATTCCTAAAAGACTACACATGTGTGGCAGCTAGGGTGAAAGAACTTTGAAGATAAGGTGCTCCATCTGAGGCCATGCTGTCAAATGGAGCATGGAGACAGAGGGGGACCACTAGGAATGATGACTTCCTGACACCAAGGGGGGGCATCCCCAGCTCCCACTGATGAGCAATGAGGGTGATGAGAGGGTTCCAGCTGTTTCAGGGAGGAGAATTTAAGTCTCTCTGTTGCTATTTTATGCCAGAATAGACTTAGTAGGGACTGTTCTTGAGAAGCACATCTGTGAAGTATGAGGAATAAGATTGGGGCCTTAAAGGAAGCAAGGATCATAGCATCTCTGGGGCCTGCTACTTTAACTCACTCGATGAGGAAGTGCGGAACCAGAATGGCACGTTATGCTTCTTGTTTTCTGTTCAGTCTGTACTGGCTGATTCTGGTAGATAGTTACTAAGCCATTCAGGTTCCATTTAGTTTCAGCCACAGCAAGGGTCTGGGACCGTTTCACCAAAATCTGGGTTAAATATGCCTAAGGTCTCTATACTTCATTTTCTATATATGAAGTACACAGTACCCAGAATTCCTTATTAAAATAATGGCTATTCAACCCCCCACTGCTAAATTTGACTGGCTAAAAAATAAATAAATAAATGAAAATAAAATGATGACTGTTTGTTTTGACACGGATTAGACAGCTATTTTTGTCTTCTAAGTTGATTTGTTCAGTCAATAAACATTTGAGTGAGAGAAAAAAATCTAGGTTAATAACAGTAGGGACAAATCCAATGGGTTAAAAATAGCACAGATCTATTTTAGATCACTAAAGTGAAGGCTGAGAATACAGGCAAAAATAACAGCCACTACTTCTGAGGCACCTCCTTGGCTATTTACATCCATTATCTCATTTAATCTTCACTGCTACCCTAAGGGGTAGGTATTAGCATCCGCACGGTGAGGAAATTCAAAGACAGAAAGGCCAAGTCACGGGAACAATGTTATGCTGTTAGCCAACAAAGATGGGGCCGGCACCGAGGTATCTCTGGCTCCAAAGTCAGGGTTCCCTAAAGGTGGTGGAAATTCCATGTAAATACTAATATAGCCAGTAAACGGAGGGCCAGTTACCTTTTTAGGAGGATAACTGACACTGTTCCAATTGGGACTTAGCAAGGTGAACTCACAGAAACACGCAAATAACTTCTGCCCAAGCCGGTATGCCAGGAAAGGGCACTAAAACGCGCCTCCAGGCTGCCGGCAAAGAACAGGTGGTCAATATCCATCCGCAGCTGCGGCCATCACCAGTGGTCCCCCCACCTGCCCTGCTCACCTGCACCGCTCTGCGCTTGCAAGGCCACCTGCACTACTAAGACTACTGACCACCCACGTAGTATAACCACTTCCTCGCAACCGGGAGGCCGTGAAGGCAGGCCTCTGTGGGAAGGGAGGAGTGTTTCATCAGGAGCAGGAGGAGCCCGGGGAAGAGGTTTCCAAAGAGCGTAAGGGGAACCCGCTCTGCTGCAACTCGAGTAGCGGGAAGCGCAGCGGACTGGCATGCGGGAGACCCGGGATCCGGGAGACCGGAGTGGGGTCCGGAGCCCCAGTCAGGCCAGTGTGACCTTGGCTGGGCGCCTTCTTTCCTCTGGCCCTCAGTTCCCTCCAAGCCAGGGTGGGCCTCGGTTGTGGAAAGCCGCGGAGCTGGTGACAGCCGGGTGATGGGTGGCGCAGGGGGCGGGGGACTAACCTCAGGGGCCGCGCGGGGGGTGGCTGGGGAGGCCAGTAACCGGTCAGCGAGGCAGGAAGAGGCGGGCGCGACGCGAGCGGCGGGGGGCACCGAGAGGATGCAGCCCCAGAGAAGGGTGCTCCCCATTCCCTGGCTAGGCCGAGCATGGGGACCCCTAGATGGGGGAGTCAGGTCATGTGGGGGCTGGGGGTCACGTGAGGCCGGAGGGGGTCGGGGTCACGTGAAAAGCGGTTTAAGGAACAATGGGGGAGAAGGGGGCGACGGTAGCGAGGAGCACCCCTGGACCTCCCGTCTCCTCTCCCTGCCTCACTCACCCCCATGGCGGCAGCGGCGGCGGCGACTCGCAGCTCCTCCTTCACACACTTGCCGGCAGGGAGGCGGCAACAGCAGCCGCTGCAGCGACGGCAGAGGCAGAGCGGCGGGCCCAGCACCGCGCATGCGCCTCGCGGGCACCGCGCCGGCGCAGAACGGGGGGGTGGCGAGCGGCAGAAGGCGCGCAGGTGGAGCGCGGCGAGGCGGGCCGAGGGTCTCGCACCAGAAAGAGGCGGGAGGCGCGGAGGAGCGTCGCGCTGGGAGTGACGTCTCCGCGCCGGGCCCGCCCCCTCGCCGGGCTGTGTCTGTAGCTATGGCAACAGCCGCGCGGGACCTGGCTGCGCGCCCCACCGAGCCCCGCGCGCCGCTGGGCACCCGGGTGGGTGGCAGGGCGGTCCCCGCGCTCCGCGTCTACCCCGCCGGCAGAGACAGCCACCTGCACAGAGGACCGATTGCGTCATGACCTCTGGAACACCAGCCTCTCCCGAGCCTGCGGGCACAGCGGAAGTCTTTGGAAACGTTCCCACCCTGTAGATCCTGACTCTTGAAATTCCTTTTCAACTAGAGTCCTGTTATTCATTCATCCATCTTCTAACCATTCATTCACCCTCCATTCATTCGCTCTCTCAGTAAACATTTACTAGCACCTACGCCGTGCTGAGCCCAGGGTTGGGGAGGGCATGGGGCGGAGCAAAATGCCAGTTCACGGTTTAGAGGGTGGGCAGGCATGTAACCACTGCTGAAGAGTGAATGGTGCTGTTAAGATGAGACATCGGGCACCCAGACAGTATTAATTTCAGTCTGTCCCAACAGGCCAGAGTGTAACCCCACATGACCCACACCGCAATCTTCTGGGGAGTTTGTGCGCTGTGCAGACCCCTGGACCTCCCCCAGAATCTCCAGGGGTGGAGCCAGAGTCTTCACTCCGAAATGCTCCCCACGAAAATTAGAGAACTGATGCCCCAGACGTAAGCTTCGTAGACTTATTCGGGTTTTGCTCATTATTCCATCTTTAGTGCTCAGTACAGTGGTGGCCCCAGCAACATTTCTTGAGTGCCGTATGCTAGGCACTGCTCCAAGCAGCAAAGAAAACAATAACAAACAGAAAAGGCACTGTTCTTGTATCCTAGAAGGAGGAGGCAGAAAATAAACTAAGTGAATAGGTAGTATACATAGTATGTTAGTGATATATGTTCTGTGAAGGAAAACAAAGTGGGGAAAGATATTAGGAGAGGTCAGGATTTGTAGTTTTAACTAGGATGCTCAGGGCAGGCAAACATGGAGTGATACTTGAGTCAAGATCTGAAGGAGGCTGGGCGCTGTGGCTCACGCCTGTAATCCTAGCACTCAGGGAGGCCAAGGAGGGTGGATTGTTTGAGCTCAGGGTTTGAGACCAGCCTGAGCAAGAGTGAGACCCGGTCTCTACTGAAAAAATAGAAAGCAATTAGCGGGACAACTAAAAATATATAGAAAAAATTAGCTGGGCATGGTGGCACATGCCTGTAGTCCCAGCTACTCAGGAGGCTGAGGCAGAAGGATTGCTTGAGCCCAGGAGTTTGAGGTTGTTGTGAGCTAGGGTGACGCCACGGCACTCTAGCCTGGGCAACAGAGTGAGACTCTGTCTCAAAAAACAAACAAACAAACAAAAAGATCTGAAGAAGCAAGTCATGAGGATGTCAGTGAAGGGCATTCTGGGCAGGTGCAAGCAAGGTACAGCAAGTGCAAAACCCCCACGCAGGAGCGTGACTGGACTGTTTGAGGAATTGCAAGAAGTGCAGTGTGGCTGGAGTAGAGTGGACCAGGAGGAGAATAGTAGGAAGTGAAATCAGACAGGTAAGAGGAGGATCATTTAGGGCTTGTGGGTTTTGAAAGACTTTGGGACTGAGAGCAAGTTGGACACCACTGCAGAGTTTGAGTGGAGGAACAGTAGGGCTGGCTTGTGTGTTCATAGGACCAGCCTGGCTTCTAGGTTGAGATGACTGTAGGGGCAAGGTCAAAGGAAGGGCCATACAGAGGCCACTGCTATAGGCGAAGCAAGGGATGAATCCCCCACCACTGGATAGCAGTGGAGGTGGGAGCAGGTGCCAGGATCCAATGCATATAGAAGGTAGAGCCAACGGCACTTGCTGGTGGATCGGTTGCAGAGTGTGAGGGAAAGAGGACAAGAGTCAAGATACCGTCAAGGTTTTTAGCTTGAGCTACTGAAAAAATGGAATGACTTCAATTGAGATGTGGATTGTGACTCTGGAAGGAGCAGGTTGGGAGGTGGGGGTGGGGAAGATTGGGAATTCTGTCTTGGCCATGTCAAGTTCTTGTGGAAAAGTGGAGTAGTCGAAGTCTGGAGCTTAGGAAAGAGGTCCAGGCTGGAGATACAAACTTCAGCAGTCAGCATGGGGATGGTATTACATTTAAAGCTGTGAGACTAGATGAGACCATGGAGGGAATGTAGGTAGATGAGAATCAATGAATCCCCAGCCTGCACGTCCTATTCTGCAGTCAGAAAATCTGTTTTGGTTGCTGGCACTCTGGGGACCAGGAGGTAAGGGCAAGAGGTGGGTATCCAAGGTAAGAGGAGGGAACTTCTGAGCTTGCTTTTGAAGGAGGAGAAAGAGGCAAGATTTCAACAGGCAGAACAGTATTTGCAGAGCCAGAGAAGTGTGACGGAGTGGGGTTAGGGGGGGAATGAGACTCAACCCCCTACCCCAGCGCAGTCCCCTCGCTGTTCTGGCTTTTCTTGTCTCCTTACCCACATTGAACTTCATGGTCAGCTGTTTCAGTGCACAGATGACTGCCACCATAATCCCCTGGTGCCCTGCCCTTTCTGCCACTCCCCACTCTTGGGTTCACCCTCCCCCAGGCTGCTGGAATGTGCTGGACACCAGACAAGGCCTGGGAGGTGAGCCCAGTAGTCCCTTGGAAAGGTGACATCATCCATGCCTCCCAAGAGGCCTTTGAAGGCCAATGCCCTTATTCCTGCCCCGAAGCAGCATTCGACTCCCTGGGGGCTGCCCCAGTTATGGGCTTCCTTGGTCTTGTGGGGTGGTGGGCAGAGCCTGCTTTGGAGTCAGACCAGTCTGGGCTTCAGCCTCCTCTCTGCTACTTACTGACTTTGTGGCTTTAGGCAAAGTGCCTAACATCTCTAAGAGTCAGTTTCCTTATTTATAAAGGGAGACCACCAATAGCAATCATCAGAAGCATCTTCTTCCAAGGGTAGCTGTTAGGATTAAATGAGATGGGATCTGAGACACCTGGCAAGGCCTGAGGTAGGAAAGAAACCCCCTCCCCCGGTACAAAAATATATCTCCCCTCCCTTCCACCCCTCCCTCCCTTCCTGCCAAACGTCTGCCCACACTGAGCAGGCTTTCTGCACTGCCTCGTGTCTACTCCCTTCAGCCCCAACACAGGGGGCTGAGATCCCCTTCTCCATCCTCCTCTCTGACCTCTCTGGACAGTCTCCCCTGTCCCCCAAGCCTTTGAGTTCCCGGGGCTCCTCCTCCCTCCTCCTTCCTGGCCTCCTCTTCCTCCCCTGTCCTCTGACACAGCCACTCCCCCAACCACTGTGCTTTGCACTCTTCTCACTCTACATCCCTCAAGTGCTCCCAAATGTTCATTGCTTCCCTCACTTGGCCAAGGCATGGGTGGCTGCCATGTGCCATGTGCTCCGTGTTGTCTTCTGTGCGGAGGAACAGGCTGGGGAGACAACTCCTGCCTGGGAGGAAGCGCACAGTTGGGGAGGCAGCCAGCACACAGTGATCAGTGGGCAGATGAGAGCCCCTGGCTTCCCCCAAAGAATCTGAATTTACCAGACCCTCCTCCCTGGCCATCCAGGGCCAGGCTCACCCCTTGGGGTTCCTCCCAGTCATGATCTCCCCTCCCCTAGCCTTGCCTCAACTCTGCTCCTCACCAGCTCCTGCCCGCCCTCAGACCACCCTTCCAAACTCAAAAGCTTTTGGAAAAGCCACCCACCCTGTCTCTAGTTCCTGGCTTCCGTTCCTGCCCCACCTACACCTCCCTCCCTGAGCTTCCAGCAGTTTTGATAACTCTGACTATGCTTCTCTGTGTCAATCCTCATCTTTCTGGAACTCCCAGCAATATCTGGCCCTCTATTCACTCCTTCCTTGAAACGCTGTTCTTTCCTTGGCTCCTGTGACACCACACACCTGTTTTTCTAAAATGCACATCTGCTTGGTCTGTGGTTCGAAACTCCCTAAGAGGCAGCATGTTCGGCCCCTGTCGGCCTGGCCAGGGCGCCTGGTTCCACATGCCACCTTCTGCTCCTGAACCCTTGCCCTTCTCTTCCGAGGCCAGGCTCTCTCTGGACTCTGGTCCACGCTGCCCCGCTGCCTGCAGCCCTGTTTCTGCTCCGTGGCCTCCTCACCCTTCAGGTCCCAACTTAGATTGTGGGAGGCTTCTCCCTCTGCATGGCTGGCTCCAGGCACACTTTCTGGGGTCTCCCAATGCCCTTGCCATCACCCCCATGAGACTGTAGGCTCCCTGCAGTTGGAGACTGTGTCTCTCTCTTCCGCTATGTTAGGGTTGCCAGATTCAATACATGGGACAAACTTAAATTCACTGTGGATCTGAAGTTCAGATTTAACTGGGCAATTTTATATGCTAAATTTGGCAGCCCTAACTGCTGTACCCCTGGGACTCAGCTGTCAGTGCCTGGCATAGAGCGGGTGCTCAGTGTTACTTGAAGGAATAATGCACAGTGATGGTGGCAGGCACAGGTGCTGTGGGGCACAAAGGAGAGGTAGCAGGCTCCCTAGGGGAGGTGACACCTGAGGCAAAGCAGATGGAGATATTAGGTGATGCATCAACCAGCTGTTCCGTGGAGGTGCCTCCCGTAGTGGGTTGAATTGAGTTGCCTCAAAAGTTATGTCCAATTCCTAACCCTCCTGTCCTCCTTCTCAGGCAGTTGTCTCCCCAGCCTGTTCCTCCGCACAGAAGACGGCGCGCAGCACATGGCATGTGGCAGCCACCCATGCCTTGGCCAAGTGAAGGAAGGAATGAATATTTGGTAGCAGTTGAGGGCTGTAGAGTGAAGTACCTGTGAATGTGACCTTAATTGGCAATATGGTCTTTGCAGGTGTAATTAAATTAAGGCTTTCAGGATGAGATTATCATGGGTTTAGGGTGGGCCCTAAATCCAGTGACCTTATGAGAGGACAGAAAGGGAGATTTGAGACACACACGGGGGAAAGACAGCCATGTGAAGACAGAGTCGGAAATTGGAATGGTGCAGCTACAAGCCAAGGCGAGAAGCATGGATTGGATCCTCCCTCGGAGCCTCCCAAGGGAACCAACCCTGCCAACACCTTGATTTTAAACTTCCAGCATCACAGAACTGGGAGGAAATACATTGCTGTTGGTTTAAGCCATCTGGTTTGTGGCACTTCATTGTGGTAGCCCTAGGAAACTAGTATACTCCTAAGGCTCCAGTTTCCCAAATTCAATCTACAAGATTCTTCCTTCATGACCCCTGACCCCCAGAACCCCCTGTGGCACCAGACCTCTTATCCATCCTGTGGTAACCGGCCACCAGAGTGGCCCCTGTGGTCCTTGCCTCCTGATATTCATATCCTTATGTAGTCAGTCCCTCCACACTAAACAGGGCTGACCTTGAGTCCACAAAATACTGCAGAAGTGATGGTTTGTGATTTCCAAGAGAGGTTATAAGAGGCCTACGACTTCTACGCCAGTCTCGTGGCCAGCTCCCCCAGGAGGAAGGCAGCCACCATGCTGTCAAGACACACAAGCAGCACTGTGGAGACGTCCCCGTGGGAGGAACTGAGGCTCCCCACCCACAGCCAACCCCATCCTGCCAACCACGTGAGTGACGCCTTGGAGGAGGACAGTCTAGCACTGGTCAAGCTTTGACACCACTGAAGCTCCAGCCAACATCTTGACCACAGCTTCATGGGAAACCCTGAATCAGGACTACTCAGTTAAAATTGTTCGAGGTTCTAACTTGCAAAAGATTCGGGCTCATTAGCTATACAGCGATAGATAGATCACTAACACGAGGCCCCAATTAAATCTTGTGCTTTCTCAACTGTGAGTTCTTCAGGCGCTGCCCTGGCATTAGAATCCAACAGGAGGCAACAGTTGGTGGCTGGATTTAATGGTGACAGCTGGCCTTGCTTGAAGGTGAGAGGCTGCTAGACTGTTGGGTCTGGGAGGGGGCTAGGTGGTCATCTGGTCTATCTGCCCTGGCAGCCAGGGAAGCCAAGGCCCAGAGAAGGGCAGTCACTTCCCAACAGCAGGGTAGGAGTGAGATGTCCTGACTCACTGAGGACCACAACCTCTTCAGGTCTTTGTGCAGGTAACTCACGCCCAAATCTGAACAGAACCCCTGTGCACAGAGACCATTGCTCTGGGTATTAAATATTAGTTTGCTAGGATTGCTTTGACAACATACTATATAGATCGGGTGCCTTAAACAACAGAAATTTATTGTCTCACAGTCCTAGAGGTTAGAAGTCCGAAATCAAGATATTGGCAGGACTGGCTCCTTTTTTTTGTTGTTGAGACAGAGTCTCACTCTGTTGCCCGGGCTAGAGTGCCATGGCATCAGCCTGGCTCACAGCAACCTCAAACTCCTGGGCTCAAGCGATCCTCCTGCCTCAGCCTCCCAAGTAGCTGGTACTACAGGCATGCGCCACCATGCCCGGCTAATTTTTTCTACATATTTAGTTGTCCAGATAATTTCTTTCTATTTTTAGTAGAGACAGGGTCTCGTTCTTGCTCAGGCTGGTCTCGAACTCCTGACCTTGAGCGATCCTCCCGCCTCAGCCTCCCAGAGCGCTAAGGTCACAGGTGTGAGCCACTGTGCCCGGCCCTTTATTTATTTATTTTTTTAAAGACAGGGTCTCACTCACTCATTAGCACAGTCTCTAGGCAATCTGCCAACCCATATCTGCTGGTTAAGATTCTGTGGTGGAGAGGAGGAGACCCTGGACCGTGAACACCTGCTGAGTGGATGATGAATACATCTAACCTATAAATGATTTGAAACCCCTCCGCTTGCCTTCTGTTCCAGGTTACCTGTCCCTGCAGACTTGCCACTGAGCCCAGTGTGCTGCTTTCATCAGGGGCTGATGCCTTCACTATGGTTCTCGTCTTAGGCTAGGTGGGCACCCAGAGGCCATGACCTCAGGTTCCGAGCCCAGGTCTGCCAGCGAAGAAACTCCGCACACCCTTCTGTTGTTGTTCAGCCAACAGGTATTTCTGAATGCCCTGCTGCAAGAAGGGTGCAGTGTCAGGGAAATGGTGTGGGCAGTGAGGGGCAGGGTTGCCTGTCTACCCAACGGCCATGCTTCCCACTTCCGTGCTGACATCTATGGTTTGAATGTGTCCCCTCCAAAATTCAGGTGTTGCCAATGTGATAGTATGAAGAGGTGGGGCCTTTAAGAGGTGCTTAGGCCATGAGGGCTCCTCCCTTGTGAGTGGGACTCGGTGTCCTAATAAAGGGGCTTGACGGAGGGAGTCGACCCTCTCTTGCTTTTCTGCCTGCTGCCATGGTATGACACAGCAAGGAGGCCCGCACCACATGCCAGTGCCTTGACCTTGGACTTCCCACCTTCCAGAACTGTGATACAGTAAATTTCTATTCTTTGTAAATTACGTAGTCTCGGGTGTTCTGTTTTGGCAGCACAGATACCCTAAGACACTGGCAGAACCCCACCCACGCTCAGGTGATAGGTGGGAGTCACAGCAGGTGTGCTGGAGCACAAACTTTGTCAGTCCAATCCAAGCAGGGAAGTCCTATTGCCCTTGGCCAGAGATTGGTTCAACGGGCATGGGCCTGCTCAGGGATTCCTGGGAAAGGTTGTTCTCCCTGATAAAAAGAGAGATGCCAAGGAGAAAGCCTCTGCCCCTTGCCTCTCCCCTCCCACTCTGGATATTGTCCTCTGAGGATGAGATGCTCGGACCAGCTGCAGCCATCTAGTGACCATGAAGGCAAATCCTCTATGTGGAAGGGGCAATGCTGAGAGAGAGGAAGCGCCTAAGACCTCGACAGCCACTGAGCCTCTGTCAGTGGTGACACTGACCTCCACATTTCTTAGGCAAGTTCGTTAAATTCCTGCTTTGCACAAACCATCATGGAGTGGCTGTTCCTCTACTTGTGGCCACATACATCTTACATGAAAAAGAGTGAACACAAGGATACGAAAAATAGGGCTTTGGCATCAGCCAGCTTGGGATTGGTTTCCAGCTCTACTACCTTCGGAGCCATGGGATCTTAGGCAGGTACCTTCTGAAGCCTCAGCTTCTCACCTGTAAAATGGGGCTACTGTGGGGGGAAAATGAGATAGCTCAGGGAAGACATTTTTCATACCGTGGTTGGTATTTATAAGCATTCAGTTCATTTGTTTTATTCATCCACTAATTTATTCAACAATAGTAATTGAGCACCTACTATATAGTCATACTAATCAGGGTCTGGGAATGTAGCTGTGAACAACGAATAGGCACTCAAAGTTGGCTCTTTTTTCTATTATTATCGTAAGTCTTTGTCTTCGAGAAGCTCCTGATATGTTGGTAAAATTAAGGATAGGTTTGGCAGAAGTGATCTCGGACCTAGCAGTGTAGGTATCTGGAGTGAGAGGGGCTGGGGACAGTTAAGGAGCGGAGGGGCAGTTAGGAAGGGCTTCCCTGGGGAGGTGGTGCTTGGGAGATCTGAGACTCATCCTCTCAGCAGGCATTTGGTGACACCTATGTGCCAGCTGCTGTGGAACTGTGAAGGGAGCTGGGGTAAGACATGTCCCACCCTCCCTGAGCGGACAGCCTCCCCGAGAGGACAGCCAGGTAAAGATGTAGGTGGTTCCACTAGTTTGTGCTCAGTGTTGAGATAGGGAAGGGGCAGATGTCCTGGACAAGGTGATATCTGAGCTTCATTGTGAAAGGTAAATAAGAATTAGCCTGCACGGAAGGGAGCTGCGTTCCGGGGACTGCATGTGTAGAGACTTGGAGACGAGAGAGGACTCAGAGTCCTGGGCACTGCGGGTTGCTGAGTGTGGCTAAAGCATGCCTTCAACTGGGTGGTGTTGAGAGAAGTACTGTTTCTGAGGCTGTAGTTGCAAGTGACAGAAAATGGAAACCAGCCAGGCTCAAACAATAAGGAAATGTATTGATTTATGTGACTAAAAAGTTCCAGGTGTCAGTGGCTTAAGGTGAGGTTGGTCCAGTGGCTCGGTGGTGTCACTGAGAAACCAGGTTTCCACCATCTTCTGGTGGTGCCCTCCAGGGTGCTGGCTTTTCCCGAAGAACAAAGATGACAGCCAGCTCTCCTGGGCTCGGCTTCCTGGAATTTGTCCCATATTTGTCACAGGCTGATTGGACCAGCTTAGGTCTCAAGTCCACTTCTGAACAGTCATGGTATCCTGGGCCTTGGGAAAGGCTGGCATCGGGGTGGGATCAACCCCACAGCACCACATGGATCCCCAAACAAAAAAGGGGAAAGGGATGTCAGGGGACCAGAGTTTGAAGGAGATAAGTCATGCTAAGGAGTTTGAACTTAATCCAAAGATAATGAGAAGCAGAGGATTGACTTGATCAGATTGGGTTTTAGAAAGATCACCCTGGCTGTTGAGGAAAGATCAGATTAGGGACTGGGCAAGGGGGCGCACACCTGTGGTCCCAGCTACTCGGGAGGCTGAGGTGGGAGAATGGCTTGAGCCCAGAAGTGTGAGGTTGCAGCGAGCTGTGATGACACCACTGCACTCTCCCTGGGCAACAGAGCAAGACTCAGTCTCAAAAAAAAAAAAAAAAAGAGAGAGAGAGAAAAATAAAAGAACAGATGAGAAGAGGGCAAGAGAGGAGTTGGGAGACTCTTTCAGTAATGGGATGAGGCCCAGGGAGGGATAGTCACAGAAATTGGATACTGGCCGGGCGCGGTGGCTCACGCCGGTAATCCTAGCACTCTGGGAGGCCGAGGCAGGCGGAGTGTTTGAGCTCAGGAGTTCGAGACCAGCCTGAGCAAGAGTGAGACCCGGTCTCTACTAAAAATAGAAAGAAATGATCTGGACAGCTAAAAATATATATAGAAAAAATTAGCTGGGCATGGTGGCACATGCCTGTAGTCCCAGCTACTTGGGAGGCTGAGGCAGGAGGATTGCTTGAGCCCAGGAGTTTGAGGTTGCTGTGAGCTAGGCTGACGCCATGGCATTCTAGCCTGAGCCAGCGAGTGAAGCTGAGACCAGAAGGCAGTTGGTTGGATATGGGGGTCCGGAGCCAGGGGCCAGGGTCTGGGCCGGGGGTGGAGGTGGAGTGTCCGCAGCCCAGGCTTTGATATCAGAGCTCGGGGAGCTGAGGGGCTGATCAGAGCCGGAAGGACCAATATGAAGGGCTTGAAGGCCAGCCAGGAGGGGCACCGGGAGCAGCTACCTCCAGGGCAGGAGGTGGCCCTCTCTGTCTAGCCCTGCCCACAGGTGGAGTGAGACCATACCTGCCAGAGGCCCTTGTCTTCAGAGATGACAAAGTCACTGGTGTCCTTGGAGGAACAGTTTCTGTGGCGTGACGGAGGCAGGGGGTTGGGAGGGAGTGGGAGGTGAGG
This sequence comes from Eulemur rufifrons, assembly GCF_041146395.1. Classification (NCBI taxonomy): domain Eukaryota; kingdom Metazoa; phylum Chordata; class Mammalia; order Primates; family Lemuridae; genus Eulemur; species Eulemur rufifrons. The sequence continues at coordinate 98,162,574 of NC_090988.1, forward strand.
ACGAGCCTAGAGGGGTGTGAACAACTCCTTTAAGAAACACAGTTAAAATAAAAGGCGGAAGGAGCTTTAGCTGAAAGGGGTAACTAAGGTGAACACGGGGCAGAGGGAGGAGGGGGGTGTATTTGGGGTGGGATGCGGGCACCTGTTTTGGGATACATGGACTTAGCAGGTTTGTGTGATGAGGGAAAGACACAACCATGAGGAAGGAGAGGACGATGAAAACCAAGGCGCTGGGGGGGGATGTGGAGCCTGGGAGTGAGCTTGGCCTCGAAGGGGGAAGGGACAGCTACACTAGAGGGACAGAGAAGGAGGAGGGGCCAGCCACGGAGGGTGTTCCTCCCAGATGGCCTTGATTCTCTCTGCAGGTGGGAGGCAAGGTCATGTGCTGAGAGGCATGTGTGGGAGGGGTGTGGAGGAAGACTATGGAGGTGGCAGGTGGGGAGAGCAGTGAGCGGAGGGAGCCCTGGATGTGCCCTGGCAGAGCAGAGCTCACCTGCAGAGCCCAGCAGCCCTGAGGGAGGGCTGGGTGTGGAACATGCATATCGGTAGGCCAGGCCAGGGTTTGTAGGGTGGGTGGGGCACTCTGGGGCACCAGGTGGGGCCCAGCAGAAGGGTGAGCAGACCTGTTTGGCTGGATCAGACACAGGCCAGAAGGCCCTTGAGTACTTAGCAATAGGGAACCATGGAAGGTTATTGAGCAGGAAGGGGACATGATCAAAGCAATATTTAAGAATTTGTATCCAGGCTGGGTGTGGTGGCTCATGCCTGTGATCCCAGCACTTTGGGAGGCTGAGGTGGGAGGATCGCTTGAGGCCAGGAGTTTGAGACCAGTCTGGGCAACATATCAAGACCCATCTCTACAGAAAAATTAGCTGAGCATTGTGGCATGAGGACGGCTTGAGCCCAGGAGTTTGAGGTTGCGGTGAGTTATGATGATGCCACTGCAGTCTAGCCTGGGTAGCAACAGAGCATGACCCTGCCTCAGGAAAAAAAAAAAATGTATCCAGCTATGTGTGCACAGTGGATTAGAGGGGTTAGACTGAAGGCAAGACTCTGGAGCCATCGACAAACCTAGTCCATTTTGTGTTGCTGTAACAGAATGCCTGAGACTGGGTAGCTTATACACAATAGAAGTTTACTTGGCTCACAGTTCTAGAGGCTGGAAAGTCCAAGAGCATGGTGCTGGCATCAGGTGAGGGCCTTATTTCTAGGTCCTTCTGGCCAGAAGGCAAAAGGGCAAGGGAAAGTGCACTTGGGAACGAGAAAGAGAGAGATGGGAAGGGGGCCAAATTCATTGTTTGTCTGGAACCCAGTCTTGAGATAATGGCATTAGTGTATTCCTGGGGGCAGAGGCTCATGGCCTAATCACCTCTTAGAGTTCCCACTTCTCAACACGATTGCGTCGGGCATTAAGTTTCCAACACATGAACTTTGGGGGATACATTCCAATTATAAAAGGGAGGATGTCAAGTGTCTTATGTCATGGAGGAGAAACTTCTTGCTCTAGAGGTCAGACCCAGGAGCCCAAGGTGGACATGACCTTGAGCTGGTCCATGGGTATGAGCTTTCTTTTTTTTTTTTTTTTTTTTTTTTGTTGAGACAGAGTCTCACTTTGTTGCCCAGGCTAGAGTGAGTGCCGTGGCATCAGCTTAGCTCACAGCAACCTCAGACTCCTCGGCTTAAGCGATCCTACTGCCTCAGCCTCCCGAGTAGCTGGGACTACAGGCATGCGCCACTATGCCCGGCTAATTTTTTCTATATAGATTTTTAGTTGTCCATATAATGTCGTTCTATTTTTAGTAGAGACGGGGTCTTGCTCAGGCTGGTCTCGAACTCCTGACCTTGAGCAATCCACCCGCCTCGGCCTCCCAGAGTGCTAGGATTACAGGCGTGAGCCACCGCGCCCGGCCTGAGCTTTCTCATAGAGCAGTGAACCATGGGCCGAGAGGGCCCTTCTGGGGTGCTCGGGAGGGGACCCCTGCTTCAGAAGGAAACCAGCGTTGATTGCTGTTCTTACTACATTCCATCCAAGATGTGCTTGGATCCTCCTCACAAATGATGAGGTCAGGATTGTCACTCCCTTTTAGAGACAGTGGGACGGAGGCTCACCGAAAGCCACATAGCACGCAAGAAGCAGAGCCAGCCTCACCCTACTCTGAGATCCTGTGGCTTCCCTCAGGGCCTCTGCTCCCCTGACTGCTCTGGGAGGTTGCTGGTGGCTGTGGGGAAGGACTCGGGGATGGATCTAAGGCTCAGTGACTGCAATGGCTCTGGGGGGACTGTGATCCAGGCACTTGCCCCAGGAGCATTGGCTCCTCAGGGTGCCAGGCTCAACCTCCCGGGAAGACGTTTGTGCCAGACTGAGGTGGGGCCCCCTTGGTCCATGCTGTCACCGCCAGAGGGCGCAGCTGTTGCCCAGGTGAGGGCAAGGGGAGGCCCCTTCCCAGCTTCCGGAGAAACCCAGCAGCTCCTGGTCTGGAAGCTGCCCCCTCCTGGAGTCGGGGAGCCCCGCCAGTCGCATTCCTGTCTTTCTCAACTGAGGTCTTGTTGACCCTTCCTCCCAGGTTCCTGCTCTGCTCAGGGAGTCAGATTTCCTCAGCGTGGGTGTCAGGAAGCCTGGGATCTCCTTACTGACCTCACCCTGGTCCTGCTCTGTCCTGCCCCCACGCCACTCCCAGATGTGCCTGGCTTGCCCCCATTAGCCCTCCTCACAGGACCTCGGTGTAGGTGGTGCATGGGTGCTTGGATTGCCACCTCTGTCTCCTTCTCTCAGCCTCCGCACAACCCTGGGGGGGCAGCTGGGGAGGGGCGTGCAAGCCAGGCCAGGGGATCACAACAGGGCCCAGAGTTGGGGAGGGCAGCACCCTGGGTCACACTGCCTGCAGGGTGAGGACAGTGGGCATGTGGGGAGGAGGGACCAAGTTCCTGTCTGGGCAGGACGGAGAGGGTGGGGGGCCCAGGAGGGAGCTCCCATGCTCCTGGCACTCTGTAGGCCACCTCCCCCTAGGCTCCCAGTCCACGAAAGCACCTCCTCCAAGAGCCCCCAGTTGCTCAGCCAGGTTTCTGCTCAGATCCAGCCACCAGCCCTCCCCCACCCCAGGGCCCGCCCTCCTGCCTGCCTCCCTCCCCAAGTTTAGCCCCTTGGCCCTGGCCACTGAGGGCCTGGCCAGGGTCCCAGGCACCACACCACAGCAGCCGGCCTTGCAGGGCCAGAGCTTGGGACAGTCCCAGTCTGTCTGGCAGGGCTGGCAGGCTTGGATTGGCTGGAGCTGCCCCCGCCTTTGGGAGGAGGGAGCCGAGAGGGGAGGCCGGTGGCTTACCCAAGGTCACCCTTCTTTTCTTTCCCAGCATCCCTGTTCAAACTTTGTCCCCTCCACCTCACCTTGAGGAAGGAGGAGGCCAGATGCCCAGCAGGGGAGCACAGAGGAGCCTGGGGAGGAGAAGGGCTCTCTGGGCTCTCAACATTTATTCATTCAACGCTTTCTGAGTGCCTAGTGTATGCGGGGCCCTGAGAACACAGCAGTGAACACAGTCCCTGCCCTTATGGGGCTCAAAGCCCAGCAGGGAGACAGGCAAGAAAAATAGCCACACAGATCATGTAAACTTTTGTCCCTAAGCTGCGTGGCAAAGGCACCAGGTGGGATTTGGCTTGTCCAGAGTGGGCTTCCCTGGGGATGTCAGGGATGAGGAGACTTTTCTGGCCTTGGCCAGCGAGGCCAGCTTCAGGCAGAGCCCTGTGTGGGGGCCAATGCCTCAGTTTCCTCATCTGGAAAAAGGCAGGAAGCGACTGTGCCCCATCACGGCTTGCTGCAAGCGGCCTGTAGCTCTCTGAGAACACACTGTCGTCCTCCCTGTGGAAGGATGAGTAGGCGCTCCTCCGCGCAAATGGCGGGGAGGGCATTCCCGGAGCTCAGCAGCTCTCGCTAAGCTCTGAGGTGGCCTCAGGGAGGTGAGGGACCCCAGTTCTGGGGCCGCCCTGTGTGCTGTGAGCTTCCAGGGCCCTTGGGCTGCCTCAGGCTGGAGGCAAGGAGGGGCTGGTCCCCGGGCTGTCTCTCCTCTCTCCCTCCCACAGCCCCTGTTCCTGGCCACGTGGCACCTCTGCACCCGTGGCCTGGGGGAGGATGATTCCTGACCTGGGGGCTTGGGCAGCCCAGGAAATGTGGGTGGGATTTTGCATATGGCTGAGCCCGGTCCAGTGGTGCAGCCCTGCCCCGCAGCCCCAGGGCAGCAGGGAGGGGGTGCTGTCTCTTTAAGAGCCTTCAGGCTGCTGGGAGCAGATGGCCAGGCCGGCCCGGGCCCCTTGTCCTTTGTGTGGCTTCGCACAAAAGAGGGGGCCAGCTGGGGAGGGGGCGGCTGCAGCAGGTGGGAGGGGTGGGGCCTTGCCCCTCCCCCTCCTAGCCCTGCACCCTTGCCCCTTGAGGAGGAGGTTGCTCACTAGGAATGCACCTCCTCTCAGGGCACTGTAGCCCCACACTCACCCCAAACTCCTAGGATAACCCCCCATGTCATCTCCTGCCTCCTAGGCAGAAGCCTTACCACGCCAGGGCCTAGGGACCTCCCTCTAAGGAATAAACCTCCCGTCCCTGCCCCCACCTCCAGGGCAGACTTCCTTTGGCCCTGAGTGCCTGGCTCGAGATAGAAATGAATTAGGTTTTTACTTGAGGGGCTTGGTGTTGGGGCAGGAGGGAAGCTAGTGGCTGGGGATCCTTGTTAGAGAGACTGGGGGTACCTGGGGCAGCCCTGGAGGAGGGACGCAAGAAATCAGCCTGGTGCTGAAGCCTGGGGCTGAGGGTGAGGAGGCTGGGCCCTGGACCCCAGTGTGGGAAGGGGGGGGGCGCGCGCTCGCATGGGGCACCCAACTGACCCAACTGACGTCCTGCCTAATGGGGGACACCAGGCAAGATGGAAGCCACCAGGATGGAGAGGGTGGTGTGCAGCAACAGTTGCCTGCCAGGCAGGAGGGGCAGAAGTGAGAGCCTCCCCAAAGCATGGAGGTGCTGGGGGCAGGGATGGCACCCTGCCACGCAGAACAGGTCAGCCTGGGAAGACTCCTTTCACCTTGGCGCAGACCTCCTTAGCTCAGACCAGTCTTTGGTCCATTCATTCTTCTCCTTTGTCCAGACCTCCCCACCCTGGGGCTTGGTGCCCAATTCATGATTTAAGAGGAGGAAAAAGGCCCCGTAGCCCTGGCCCGAGGTGTGGAGGGCAACGTGGCTGCTGGCTGGGTGGCCCCAAGTGGCCCGACGGCGCAGCAGCCGGGTGGGGTCAGGCCTGGCTTTGCGCGGCCGCCCGCAGGAGCCCCCAGGAACAGGCGGCCCCAGCCGGGTCGTGGCCCGACCGCAGGACCCTGGCCGCGCGGCCGCAGGCAAAGAGTGGGGGCGGGGATCCCTGGCTGGGCCCTGGGCTGCTTCTAAATTTAGAAATCTGATTACAGAGTGGCCGTGGAAGGGAAGGGAGAGGAGGGCGCAAGTGCAGGCTCAGCTCGGTCTGGGCACAGCGGGGTGTGCCCGGGTGGAGGTGTGTCCAGGAGTCTGGGGCTCCGGGTGGGAGGGGCGGCGGGCGGGGGCTCTGGCTTGTGTGCGCCGCAGCACGTGCCCCGGGCGGCGGGGACCGGCACCGCCGCAGCTCGCAGGCTCGGAGCCGCCGCCGGTGTGTGCGCTGGCTCTTTGTGTGCCTGGCAGGGTGGCTGGGTCTGGCTTTGAAAGTCTCTGCCCACCCCCTCCCCCATCTCCGTCTGTGCCGCTCTACCCGCTTCCCTGTCTGTCACTCTGCCCGTGCTTGTCCGGGGGGAGGGAGATGCAGCTTCCAGCTGGGGTGACAGTGAACCCTGTGGGGAGGAGACCCAGCTCCTCCCTCCCCTGCAGTCCAGACCTTCCCCTATGCCCCCACTACCCATCCCTCAGCCCTTGCTGCCACTGTTTTAGGGTGCAGACTGCAGCAGTTAAAGGGAGTTGAGGTGACCCCTGGAGACCCACAGATCCACCAGAAGCCAGGTTCTTGGCCGGGTAGCTCTTGGAGGAATTCACTCCTCGCCTGTCCGGCCTCCCATCCGTTCTGGCCCCCAAGGGCGCATGAAGGGGGGTTCCCCCTGCGGAAGGGGGGGCGGGGAGTTCCTTGGCAGGAAGGGAAATGGAAGGAAAAGCTGGGCTCCACCCGGGCGGGCGGGCAGGCGGCCTCAGGGCCCCCGGGGGCAGGCGGCAGTAACCCGAGCCCACTAGTGTGTGAGGCTGCTGTGCGCGTGGGTGGGGCTGACCCCCGGCTACTCCTGGGGGACAGTAGGGTTCCCCCAGGGGCAAGTCTGGGAGCCCAGGGACGCGAGGGGGGCCCCGCAGAGGGACGCGCTCCCCACCCAGGTCCTGATCCCACCCCCTGGAGGTCTAGCCCCGGCCCCCAGGCCCCGCCCCCCAGCCCTCCCTCCCACCCCAGGGCCAGATGTTCAGCTGGCGGAGGCATCGGCTGGGGGAGGGGTGCTGAGGCCGCAGCCGGCACTACTTCCCTGCCAGCAGCTTCATTGTGTGCGCGAGGAGCGAGCGGCGGCGGAGAGCGGGCGAGCGAGCGGCAGCCCGAGCGCGGCGGGGAGAGCGAGCGCTTCAGGGAGGGTGCGAGGCGGCACCCGCGGCTGCGCTCCGCCCGCCTCCCGGCAACTCTGCTCCGCGCCGCGCGCTGTGCGCGCCGTCCCGCCGCCGCCGCCGCCGCCGCCGCCGCCGCCGGGGCCCCGCCGGCTGCCGTCGCGGGCAGGGGTCTGTCTGGGACAGGGGTCCCCACCTGGAGCCTGGGGCATCCCTGGCGCAGTCGAGAGGCGCGGAGCCCGCGGGGAGCGCAAATTGTGTTGCAGGGCCCGCCCGCTGAACGGCGTGGGCAGGCGGGCTGCGGGGTTCCGGGGCGCCCCGAAGGCAAGGCGCCCCGACTTCTCCCGGGAAGCTCCAGCCCCGAGGGGCGTACAGAACGAGCGTGCCTCAGCCGTACCGGACCTTGCGCTCATCCCCCGCGTACCCCACTTCTGCACAAACTTTTCTGACGCCCTCGCCCGTGGGGGTCGCGGAGAGCGCTGGGGCTGCCTGCTGGCTCCCGCCCCGCCGGACCCCAGCCACGCTGACCTCCTGCCTCTCGTAACCTCACTGGCGACCTCTCCAGGCCGGGCCGGGCGCGGCACTCGAGGCGAGCGCGGCAACCACAGTCGCTCTCCGAAGGCTCCCGCGGCCCCCGGGGCAGCAGGGCGGGGTAATGCCCTCCGTGATGGAGAAGCCGAGCGCGGGCTCCGGGATCCTGTCCCGCAGCCGGGCCAAGACGGTGCCCAACGGTGGACAGCCCCACTCGGAGGATGACAGCAGCGAGGAGGAGCACTCGCACGGTGAGCCAGGCGGCCTAGGGTTAAAGGCGCGCTGGCCCAAGGTGGGGGGGGCGCGGGGGGCGGCGGGAGGGGGAAGAGTTGCAGACCACGGGCCTGTTACACTGATGCTTCCTGCCTCTCCTGGATTGGAGCCTTTGCCTTGCTTCTACCCCAAGCCCTGGGTGCCAGCACCGGGAGTCTGGAGGCTGGGCCCCTCGGTGCGGCGGATGCGGTCCTGCCCGTCCCCGCCCTGCCCTCAGTCCCTCAGGGAACCAGGCATCCCCTCCTTGCAGAGATTGGGTCCCGCAAACCTTGCCACCTTGCAGGGGACTGAGGTCTGGCTGGGGCAGGGGCTGGAGAGACACCTCCACACCCAGCTGTGAGGCTCATGTGGGGAGGAGCCTTGGGTGCCCCGCAGGGCTGTGGTCCAGGTCTAGGGGCTGCCCTCCAACCCTCCAGTCCCTGGCCAGAACAAAGCGCTCTGTTTGGCTTGGACTCTGAAACTGTCCCCGTGGCTACCCTCCACCCCCAGTGGCCATGACTAGGCAGGGTCTCTTCCAGTTCCTCTGTGGCTGAGGGTAACAGGGGTGAGGGGGAAGCTTAGGGAAAAGTGAGCCTCCTGGAAGATGGGGGCCCTGGGTGGTCAGGAAGGAGAACTCCAGGCCAGCCACCTCCCCCGCATCCTCTCTCCCTCCCTCCCTGAAGTGATCACTGCCTTCCCCTGGCTCCACAGACAGCATGATCCGTGTTGGAACCAATTACCAGGCTGTAATTCCGGAGTGCAAGCCTGGTGAGTGGCAGGACAGGCTGCGACGGGGAGAGGCCCGTGGCTTGGCCTTCAGCCCCACCTGGGGGGCCCTTGGCTGGCTCCCACTGGGAGGCAGGCGGCGGTGGGTGGCCCCATGGCATGGTTAGTTTTCCCGCTCTGCCTTCCTGTCTGGTCCTCTGCCCCTCCTTCCCTTCTGGGTCTCACCTCCCAGGCCCCACTCCGCTGCCCTCTGGCCCTGGCTAGCTGGGGCCAGGAGGCTGATCTGAGCATCTCCCCTCTCCTCCTCCGCCTTTCAGAGAGCCCCGCACGCTACAGCAACAAGGAGCTGAAGGGGATGCTAGTGTGGTCACCCAACCACTGTGTGTCAGATGCCAAGCGTGAGTGGGGTGGGACCCTGGTTCATATTCATCCATGGGAGGTGGGGTCTTGGGTTCATCCCACCCCCAGGCCAGCTCTTCCTGGAGGGGCGCTGGAGGCTGAGGTGTGCAGGTTCAGCCCTGCCCTGGGGCTTGGGTTCGGGGCCTAGCCCCTGGGGGTACCCCTTTCTGGACAGGTCTGGGTTAGGAGCTGTCACCCCCTCCAAGACCCCGCCCCTCCCACTCCTGCAGTTGACAAGTACATTGCGATGGCCAAGGAGAAGCATGGCTACAACATCGAGCAGGTGAGCCTTTGCCCCGCAGGGATTTGAGAGTGCGGACGGGACAGTGCTGGGGGCAGCTGAGCCTGAGTTGCCCCTCATCCTGAGCCAGGCGCTGGGCATGCTCCTGTGGCACAAGCACGATGTGGAGAAGTCACTGGCTGACCTGGCCAACTTTACTCCATTCCCTGATGAGTGGACAGTGGAGGACAAGGTGCTGTTTGAACAGGCCTTTGGCTTCCACGGCAAGTGCTTCCAGCGGATCCAGCAGATGGTAAAGCCCTTCTGCCTGCCCAGCGCTCCTCAGCTCCTCCTTCCTGAGGAGCTTACCTGGGGCCCGGGGACTTGGGTGGGCCCCAACCTCTGGCCTTGCCTCCTCCAGCTGCCCGACAAACTGATTCCCAGCCTGGTGAAATATTACTACTCTTGGAAGAAGACCCGCAGCCGAACTAGCGTGATGGACAGACAGGCACGGCGGCTGGGGGGCCGCAAGGACAAAGAAGACAGGTGGGGGCACAGGCCGGTACCAGGTGGGGGCAGGCAGAGTCCTGGCCCCTGCCTCATTCCCTCCCTGGCCCCTGTGTCAGCAGTGATGAGCTTGAAGAAGGACGAGGAGCTGTGAGTGAGGGAGAGCCCGATGCTGGAGACCCCAAGCGGGAGGTGAGCTCCCAGAGCTGGTGTGGCCCTGCCTGCCTGCTGCCTCTCCTCCAGCTCTGCACCAACCATGCCCTCCTCTTTCCCTGGCAGCCTCTGCCGTCTCGGCCCCTGAATGCACGCCCAGGCCCTGGGAAGAAGGAGGTCCAGGTGTCTCAGTACCGCCACCACCCCTTGAGAACCCGGCGTCGCCCACCCAAGGGCATGTACCTGAGCCCTGAGGGCCTAACTGCAGTGTCAGGAAGCCCGGACCTGGCCAACCTCACACTCCGAGGTCTGGACTCCCAGCTCATCTCCCTCAAGCGCCAGGTGGGGGCTGAGAAACGAAGGGGCCATGCAAAGGGGGCAGTTGGCATCTGGGAACTAAACTTTGGGAGCAGCTGAGGTGTAAGGGAGGGGGTGCAGGTGCCAGGCCTGTCTTTGCCCGTCCTCAGGACTCTGGGTAATGTGGCATTCTTTTCTGGGGTTTTTTTTTTTTTTTTTTTTTTTTTTTTTTGAGGCAGAGTCTCACTCTGTTGTCTGGGCTAGAGTGAGTGCCGTGGCGTCAGCCTGGCTTACAGCAACCTCAAACTCCTGGGCTCAAGCGATCCTCCTGCCTCAGCCTCCCGAGTAGCTGGGACTACAGGCGTGCACCACCATGTCCAGCTAATTTTTTATATATATTTTTAGTTGTCCAGCTAATTTCTTTGTATTTTTAGTAGAGACGGGGTCTCACTCTTGCTCAGTGTGGTCTCGAACTCCTGAGCTCAAGCGATCCTCCTGCCTCGGCCTCCCAGAGTGCTAGGATTACAGGTGTGAGCCACCGTGCCCAGCCTCTGGGCCTTCTTAAAAAACTGGTCTGGGCCAGGCACAGTGGCTCATACTGGTAATCCCAGCACTTTGGGAGGCTGAGGCAGGAGGATCCACTGAGGCCTGGAGTTTAGCGAGAACCTGTCTCTATAAAACACAAACAAACAAACAAAACTGCTCTGCAGAAGAGAGAACCCCAGCATTCTCCCTGACTGCGTAGTTGTGAGGGGGCGGAATGAGATGGTGGGTGGCAGAGCAGTGGGGCTGGTCTGTGCAGAAATAGGGCCCTGCGAGGGTGTGGCGGCCTGCCTGCGAGGGAGAGTCTGATGTGCCTCCATTTCCTGGCCCTCCCAGGTGCAGAGCATGAAGCAGACCAACAGCAGCCTGCGCCAAGCCCTGGAGGGCGGCATTGACCCACTCCGCCCCCCCGAGGTGAGGCTCTTCAAGCGTGGGTACAGAAAAGTGTTCTCTCTGGAGGCAGAGCAGAAAGGGTTCTGCTTGAGGGCTAGGGCTTCCATTCCCACATTTTTGAGCCTAAGGGATACATGCCTTGCTTTCCAGGCCAATACCAAGTTCAACTCCCGCTGGACCACAGATGAGCAGCTTTTGGCTGTCCAAGGTGGGTTAGGCCATGGGGAGAAGAGGACCCCAGGAACTGATCTCCCCACCCTCCAAGCAGCTGAGGGCAGAGAGGAAGGAATAGGGAAATAACTAGTTCTAAGGGGTATTCACACTGTGCTGCCCTTTTGGCCCTTGCAGCCATCCGTAGGTATGGCAAAGACTTTGGGGCTATTGCAGAGGTGATTGGGAACAAGACCCTGACCCAGGTGAAGACCTTCTTTGTGAGCTACCGTCGCCGCTTCAATCTGGAGGAGGTGCTGCAGGAATGGGAGGCCGAGCAGGATGGGGCCCCTGGAGCCCCCATCCCCATGGAGGAGGCTAGGAGAGGGCCTCCCTTGCCAGCCCCGGCCCTAGAGGAAGACGATGAGGTGAGAAGGGAGGAGAGAGGCACCCCCTTGGTCCTTAGACCCGGCCGAGGGTGGCGAAGAGCCTGGCCTCTTACCGCTTCTCTCTGCCCTCAGGTCCAGATTACATCTGTCTCAACATCTGTGCCCCGATCAGTGCCCCCTGCGCCACCCCCCCCTCCACCTCCTACCTCGCTGTCCCAGCCACCCCCGCTGCTGAGGCCACCTCTGCCCACGGCTCCCACTCTGCTTCGCCAGCCACCCCCACTACAGCAGGGCCGCTTCCTCCAGCCCCGGCTGGCCCCCAACCAGCCCCCACCGCCTCTCATCCGCCCTGCTCTGGCTGCCTCCCGCCACGGTGCCCGTCCTGGCCCTCAGCCCCCACCCACCCTGATTGGAGCCTCTCTGGAACCTCCAGCACCCTCACTCTGAGCCCTGAGGTCCCCCACCAACCAGAGGCTCCAGAACCCCTTTGCTGGACATCCCAGGCATCTCCGGTATCTCTGAGGATAGAGGGGACTGAGGGCTCTTGCCAGGTCTTTCAAAGACCCAGAGCTGCCGACTGGCACAGCCTGGACCTGTGGGTTCTGCATGTGTTTCTCGCAGCTGAGCCCGTCTCCCTCCAGCCAGGGGCTGGGCTCAGGGGCCTTCTGGGCTGGCCCGAGGGTACTTTCTGCTTCCTGGCTGGGACTGGAATGGCTGCCTCCTGGTCTGCTGGGGCTTGGCCCGTGGGCCCTGCCCTGTGTGTACGGGGTAGTGACCTTAGTGTGGGGGTGGGGGAGAAGACAGTTTGGTGTGTTGGCTGTTCTCATTCCTCTTTCCCTTCTTTTAGCAATAAGTCTGGGGTGAGGTAGGGAGGGGGGCAGGAGCGGGGTAGGTGGGCCTCACAGCCCCAGAGGCTGGAAGGGAAGCTGTTTTCAGGGGCCAGTGGGAAATGCCGAGGAGCTCTGAGGGAACCCACCATGCCCACCTCCTAAAGGCTTGGAGAAAGGGGGGTTGGGAACTTATGCAGCAGACGTGGATTTATTTTTCAACATTTTTAAAAAATAAAAAAATAAAACCTTCCAAGCTTACAGAGTCCTCTTTCCCTTTTGGTATAAGGGCCCTGGGCTTTGCTTCTGTTCTGTGCCTGGAGGGTGGTAGGGAGCTGGGCCCACCCAGTGGAGGCCTCTCCCTCAGGCCCCAGACAGGAATCAACTCTCCTGCAAGGCAGGTGGGCTGGGCCACATCTTGCCCACAGGGGACTGGGTCCCTGCCTGGCTGGGAGAAGAAACAGGAGCAGGCAGCTCAGATTCCAAACATTCTCTTTATTACGTGTTTGATCCAGAGGAGAAACTAAGTGCAGGGCGGGAGAGGAGGGGGCTAGGTGGGGAGGGGCCACCTTGCCTGGGTGCCCCCAGCCCCCACCCCCTTCGGGAGCCAAGCCATGCCCTCCCGGCCCCCTCAGAGCACCCGGGCTGTTCCCTAGGGCAGGAGGGGGGAAGGGAGGAGGGGAGCCCTTGGTCTGAGCCGCATAGGAGTGTGGGGCAGGAGGGCTGAGGTTGGCGAGGCCCCTTCCTGGGACCCAAGGGCTCGCCTAGTCGCTGACCCTGGCCTGGGAGCGGGGGTGATGAATAAGGGTGGAGTCATCATAAATCAAAAAAAAAAAAATAAAATAATAAAATAAAAAATAAAACCCATCACAAAAAAATGTACAACTCAGGTGAGGGTAGGGGCAGCCTCTGTGTAGGACTCCCTCCCCCAATTACTCAAGAACAGAAATAGCAGAGAAATAAATTAAGGGATGCAGTGGCCGCCACCAGCCAAGCGCCCACAACCACCCACTCCCACGCTGGCCGAGAGGTTAGCAAGCTGGGAGTCACTTGGCCTGTCTGTCCCCACCCCATGGAGGCAGACGCTCCCGGCCCTTCTGCCAGGCGGCCCCAAGGCCCTGGGCAGCGTCTCCTGAGAGGAGGGGCGACAGTGTCAGGAAGAAAAGGCAAGGCTGAGAGATGAGTGGTGAGGGAAGTCACTGCTATGGAGCGAGCTGGTGCCCAGATTAATGCCAATGAAGGGGAAGCCGTGGGGGAGAGGAGCAGCGAGGGGGGCTGTGCTTTCAGACAAAGGCTCTCCCATAACGGAGAATGCCCAGCGCCCCTGCTCTGGAGACCAGCAGCCCAAGCGGCCCCCTGGGGGCCGAGGAGCCAATCTGCCCTGCAGTCCCCTCCCCTCTCCCAGCCCTGGGATCATCCCCTCCTACCCAGGAGGGGCGGGAGAAGATGGCACAGACTTTTGAGGAGGGGAACAAATGTCCCCACAGCAGCTTGTGGAAGGAAATGCCCGGCTCTGGGGAAGGCGGGGGCAGAGGGCACAGCGTGGAGGGAGGCCAGAGCCTCTGCCTGCCCTCGCCGCCTCCGCAGCCCCAGAGCAGCCACCAGCCCCACCCACTCAGGGCTGCGCAGCACCCCACCCCCCACCCCGCGCCCCGCGCCCCGCGCCCCATGCCCAGGCCTCCAGCCAGGGGCCTGAGGTCAGGGGAAGGCCACCTCTGGTGGTTCGCTTGGAGGGGAAGGAGAGGGGAGAAGCCCAAAGTGGGCCTGGCGGAGGGCCTGACAGGGAACTCCACCACTCTTGCCTGAGAGTGTTCCAGCCCTGAGCCACCCTCCCGGGAAACCCCACAGATCCAGTCTCGACTGTCCCAATGGGGCAGGGAGGAAAGGTGGCCGCTGGGATTTTTTTTTTTTTTCTTTTTTCTTTTTGGTAATAAAAAATTTCTTGGTTTAGGCGAAATACTCTGTGCAACCGCAGTACCGAGGGGGAGCCCTGCCCCCCCATCCACCCTCCCCTTCCTTTGCCTCCTGTGGGGGAGAGAGGGGAAGGGGGAATTTCTGGGCAGGGGTGAATGTGGGGGGAGGACCATCTCCCATCCCCCACAAACATGGAAGAAAAAACAGAAGGGCCAGGGAGGGGAGAAGTGCCAGCAGGGGAGACACACCAATCCATCGCTGCAGTCTCGCCCAGGTGGGACGGAGCGGCCGGCCCCAGCAGCCAAGTCCAGCTGGCCCGCCTCTGCCGCCCCCCGCTCCTGGCAGCCTGTTAAAGCTTCAGCTCGTTGGCTATTTTGGAGGCAATGTTTTTGAAGGCCATGGAGGTGCCCGATATCCGCTTAAACCGAACCCCGTTGAGAGACAGCCTCGGCAGTTTGCACACCTCCATCTCCCACTGCACGAAGTCCTCGTGGCCCGGCGTGCCGTGCATGCACAGCAGCATGTACTTCTCGTGCAGCTCGCTCTGGCAGCTGTTCGCGTCCAGCACCTTGCGGATCTCCCGCATCATCTCGTTGGGCTCCATGGAGCTCGTGGTCTTCATACTCCACGTGAAGCGGAGCGAGCGCGGCTTGGCCTCCCGAAACTCTTCCTTTTCTTTGTCGTTGCCTCCGCCGCCCACCACATGAGGTCTGTGGAGAGGGCAGAGACGGCGTCAGGCGAGGGGCTGAGGCACCGCACCCCCGGGAGAGCCACCCTGGCAGACAGCCCCTGAGACCAGAGAGGAGAGCGGGAGGAGCACAGGAGCAACAAGGCTGGCGAGACCCTGGCCTGGGGTGGGCAGAGGGAGGCAAGGGGGTGGCAGTCCTCCGACCCGCCGCCTGTCAGGATGGAGAGGGGCAGAGCAGCCAGCCCCGGGGTGGGGGTGACAGCTCCATGCTGCTACAGGTTCTTTTCTGCACTCAGCAGCACCGGGCACAGGCTGTCTCTCCAGACAGCGGCGGCTGAAAGGTCAGGCAGTCAAGGGATAGGAGTCTGTGGCTCCAACTGCCCAACCTAGGGCTTCGACTTCCAGAATATACCAGATCTGAGAAGGGCCCAGAACTACTGCAGTTGGGTTTGGGAAGGGAAGGCCCCAGAGGGTGGGGACAGGGCAGAAACACCAGAGGAAGAGCCAAGTGGCAGAAGGAAGAGAGGAGCAGGAGGCTTGTGGCAAGCCCGGTGGCCCGGGCAGGGCCAGTGCTGGCTCCAGCCCTCTCACCTGAGCGTCTCCACTCGGTCTTTGCTTTCAGGTTCATTCAGGTTCCTCAAAAAACAGAGCGAGGGAGAGTTTAGTGCTGGGATCTCTCTCCTTCCACCGCCACAGACCCAGGTGAGAGTGGGTCTGGGGAGATGCCGCCAGTGGGTGGGCAGGACCCAAGCCCAAGGTCACATGCCCATCACCTGGCAGGCCAACATGGCTCTGCAGCACCTCACACTGGCAGCTGGATCGTCCTTCCCAACAGGGAGCCCAGCACGTGAGGCCTGACCCTCCCCACACTCCCAGGTCTGTGCTGGGGAGACGGAGCAGAGGCTTCGGCAGGCAGGGGACGGCCGTGCATGCGCCGGTACCGAGCACGCGGCCCCGCACGAGGTAGCTTCCCCCACCAGCCCACAGCCAGGGCTCTCGCTCTGTTCTGGGGGCTGGGGGCTGGGAGTAGGTCCTCTGCCAATGCACTAGGCTCTCAGGACTGTAGTCCTGTTGGAGGGAAGGGGCTGTAATGCTTGGATCTCTGTGGGAGAAGGGGTTGGGGGCATGTAGAGGCCTCTCCCAGGCGGCTCAAAGTGCCAAGGCCTAGATCTGCCTGGTGGGCACCTGGGGACAGGTTCTGCTGAGTGGAAAAGGCCGCCTCCTCCGACCTTTTGTAACGCCCCTACCTGCTGGCTTGCCAGGCCATCTGCTCGTACAGGAGGGAGGATGGAGAGTGGGGCAGGGCGGGGCAGACACCTTGGGAGAGTGGGTGGGGAAGAGGTCTGGCCCTGCTGAGCGGCTTCTCCAGCTCCTGGCTGGAAGATGGGTGCCTGGAGCCGGGAAATTGGGGACTGTAGGGGAGGGGGATGTGAGAGGAGTGAGAGAGCAGCAGCAGCACATGGAAAGGAACACAAAGACACAACAGACACAGGGGTGCAAACAAGCACACTAGGAGCGGGGAGCCCGGCTGTGCGAGGAGGGAGCCCTCCCTGTGCTCTCCAGGCCCCCACTGGGGCCTCCTGAGGCAGCAGCCAGCCATGCAGTGAAGAGCTGGGTGGGAGGAGGAGGGCGGGGGAAAGCCTGAAGACCCTGTCTGGACAGCTCCTCCATCAGCGCGGGGCCTGGGCCGACAGCCCTGGGGCACTAGTGCTCCCAACCTGGCCCTTATTGTTCAGCTTGGTATCTGGCCCACCCAAGCCTGCAGAGAGGATGAGGATGAGGCCAGGTGTGAAGGAGCCAGGATGTGGCCCAGGAAGGGAGATGCCTGAGTGAGGGTGCAGATCTCCCAGTGTTTCGCCAGGGCCTGGGGAGATCGGCCCCTGCCCTAGAATAGGGCACATCTGGAGAGAGCCCAGAGGAGAGGAGGCTTGGTTCATCCTGCTGTGCTGGCGACAGGGGTGCTGGGCTGGGGATGGGAGTGGGCCTGGTTCTGCAGGAGCTGCCAGGAGGGGGTGCTGTGCCCCACTTGTGAGGCAAAGGCTCCTTGGGCCCAGAGGAGTCAGACTGACACCTTGGGACTCTGGTGTCCCTGTAGTAGCTCCAAAACCCTGCTATCCCCTACGCCACGGGGAAGAAGAGGTCACACAGCCCTGAAATTCAGGAAGCCCAGGAAGGAGACCCCCAAATGAGATACCATCCCAGATGCCCTTTTAAGCCCAGTGGAGCCTCTTCATAGCGCATGCACATGACGGGAAAGGGCCAGAAAAGAAACCCAATGCTTGGGACCAAAACCTGGGGTGGGTGAGAGGAGACAATCTTAAAGGGAGAATTCCCTGAGGTCTCCCCTTGCTTGAGGACAGGCATAACTGTGGGCCCAAGGAAGACCCCTCGTTTTCAAAGCCATTTGCCCTGAGTGGGCCACGTGTTCCCAAGCCCTGCCTGTGTGTATGGGGCAGGGAGGGCAGGCCTTGTGCTGGAGCCCACTCAGAAGCAGGGGTCATCCCTTTAAGATGGCAGAGAGAGGAGGGCCACGCAGACTTGGTTAGCAGATGGGGGACGGAGCAAGAGCCAGAAAAGGAGAGTTAGTGATGGAGGCAGGACACAGGACACAGACACACACACACACACAGCGGGCTCAACGCCTACCTTCTGGCAAACCTGAAAGACAGATTTCTAAAAAAACAAACAAAAAAAGACAAAATAAAAAAAGAAATAAAAAAAAAACCCAACAAGACGGTATGTGGATAAGCAGGTGGGGAGTGGGCTTTACAGGTTCAGGGGTCACCCCATTTTTGGAAGAGCCGCTCAGCGAGACTAGAGTCCCAGACTTCCAGACCTGCTCCCACCCTCTCTGCAGCCCTCACACCTGCACTCGGGGGCTTGCGGGGGCCGTGGCTTTTGCCTCCTCCGGCGGAGTGGAGTGGAGTGCAAGAGGGCAGGTGAGCCTGCACTCCCCAAGCCCCTGCTGCTTCATGAGCTGCTGCTCCAAGGGGGCGGGGAATGGGTAGGATGGGGACAGGGAGCATCCCAAGAGGCCAGATGGCTGGATGCACCTCAAGCTGTTCCTCTGTGGGGGTGTGAGAACCCCATGAAGAGATCCCCACTCTGGGTCTAACACAGAAAGGCATCAGAGCATCCGTGGCAAGGGAGCAGGCTGCCGTGGGCCCTCACCAGTTATTTCACGTACGGGCTTCATCCTGGGCACCCCCCAGTGGAAGAACGCGGCTGCAGCGAGGGGAGTGGCTGCATCCAGACGGAACCAACTGGCTGGGGGACAGGCGGTCAGAGGGGCAAGACACAGACCAGGAAAAAATTTTCCTTGCCGGCCCAGCCTGGCTCACACCTCATGACTTTGCAGCTGCGTCACCAAATATAAGTTTCCATGGGAACCCAGGAGAGAAGAGGGGGGCTTTTATTTTAGCATCTGAGTTCACACTCTCCTAGAGAGGAGGCGGGATCGGCCATCTGCTTGGGGCCAGAGACTGAGGGGTGCCTGTGAGGAGTGAGGAGGCCTACGGGGGTGGGGGGGGCCTGGGCACACAGGTGCTGACAAAGACCCAATTTCTTAGGATTCCTGAGGCCTATTCTATCCCCAGGACCCAGCCCCGGTTCTGGGTGTCCCTAGCCCTCCCACCACCAGGCAAGTTGGAAGGCCTGGCCTGAGCCTCTCTGCCACCCTAAGTTCCCTGGCTCACCTGCGTACAAACTTGGAGGTGAACTTGCTGAAGATGCTCCCAGAGGCCCCCCGCCGGCCCTGGCTGTGGCCAGAGGGAGAGGCTGGGGTCACACCGTAGGGCAAATTCTGCTGGTCCCGCACCTGTCGGAGCTGCCCAGCATGGAAGGTGCTTCGACTGGACACACCCCGGGGGAAATTAGTTCGTTCTGGGGCTCCACCACTGCTGCTGATGTTGTGGGCGGAGGGGGAGGCGACAGGGACACGCTGGGGGGCTGTGCTGTGGGAAAAGAAGTGGGGGTGAGGGGAACGTGTAAGGCACAGGAAAGCTATTACCACTGGGCTCCAGGAGCACCTTGTGGTGGGGACAGGGAGGGGCAATGCTAGGGCAGAGGCAGCCATCACAAGGACACAGAAGGAAGGGTGTGACCACTGAGGACAGCGGCAGGGGAGAAAGTCTCGTGGAGTGGAAGGAGATGGTTTGGGGAGGGAGGGAGGCAAGGAAGGTCCCGTGTGTGGCGAGCAGTACAGGCTGGAGAGAGCGGGCTCCCTGGGAGCCAGCAACTGGGCCCTCAAGGGGACAACGGGGACCAACCCTCGAGGACTGAGTCCCTGTGATGCTGACCATCCCCGGGACCCTAAGGAAACCCACGAAGGTTCGGAGCAAAAAGGGTCTCCTTTGGAGCCTCAGGACAGCTTCCTGCATACCGGTTCTGAGAGGGAGAACTGGAGGAAAAGAGGAGCATTAATGCTCTTTTTCGTTCCCTCCACTTCCTGACTACAGGTGACAGAGCCATTCCTTGTGGCTAAGATGACAAGAACAGAGCAGGACCCCCAGGTGGAAAGAAGAAATCGCTGGGGGAAGGGGAGGGCAGGCGGAGGGCAGCGGGTGCTCAGCTGCCCCAGCACACTTGCCTGGGCCGCGGCACCTCACAGTTACTGTCCGTGGGGGGCAGCCCAGAGGCCTTGTTGGGGTGCACGGAGGCCGACATGGATTTCTGGTGCTGGCGGGGCCGGGCCGCAGAGACTGCGGCGGAAGCAGAAGCCGTGGAGGCCCGGGACCCTGGCATGGTTAGGCTAGGAGACAAAAGCAGCGGAGAGGCCTGGGTTAGGGTGGGTGAGGGCTGGAGGCCCGGGTTAGGAAGCAAGGGCAGAGGGAAGGCCAGAGCCAGCAGTGTCAGCAGTGGTGGATGCGAGTCGGGCGGGGGAAGGCAGGGCTGGGAAGTGGAGGGAGGAGTGAGGAAGCAGTGAGGTGGGTCACAGCCTGGGAAGAGGAAACCAGAATCGAAGGAAAGCTGACAGGAGGCCACTGCCTCCGGGCTGCGTTGGTCTCCTAGGAATTCTAAGAACAAGGAAGTTTCTTCTGCAGAAAGACAAGGGTGTTGCTAAGAGGAAACTTTCATGAAGCTTGGAAGAGGTGGAGCCAGGAACACAACATGCCAAGAGATACTGACAGTCAAAGCTGGGGAGCTCTGCTCTCGTGGGCACAGCTGGAGTCACCCTCAGTGTGTGCACCCCTCAGATGGGCATCTCTTGGTTCTGCCCTGAGCTGGGGCCTTCAAAACAAGGCCTTCGGCACTGATGCCTGGAGAAGGGCAGCTGCCGTGCCCTGGCTGCCGTCAAGAAGCAAGCAGGCAGCTGAGATGGTCACGGAGGGCCCCTCTCTCGGCAAAGTGCAAGCAGCAGTCAAAGGAGGATGGGAAGGAGGAGATGGCGTGGAATAGGGGTGGGAAAGGTAGAAAGCTGGACTGGACAGAGCCAGGACGGAACTCCAGGGAGCAGGGAGCAATGCGCTGGTGGGGACAGGAGACAGTGCTGCTGACAGACATCACCCTGGAGAGGTGGCTCCTGGGGAGCGTGGCAGGCAGTCCCAGGCCACTCACCTGTCTTTGCCATTCTGAATGGAGGCCTGGCCGAGGCTGGCCCTCTCCAAAAGAGGGGAATTCCTGCTTCGATTTGTGCTTGTGGAGAGGACGCTGTTCTGTGGAATAAAGGGCAAGAGTTGGATCAGAAAAGCAAAGTGTTCTACAGTTAGGTGCTCTTCCCGGGTTCATGGAACAGGCTTCCCCCCAACCTACCACCTTAAGCAGACAGGGGTAGGTTAATGCTGGGCCCCCAACCCGCAGGCCGTGAGGCCTGTTAGGAACTGGGCCGCACAGCAGGAGGTGAGCAGGGAGTGGGGGGTGGGGTGAGCGAGTGCAGCTTCATCTGTATTTACAGCCGCTCCCCATCGCTCACATCCCTGCATAAGCTCCACCTCCTGCCAGATCAGCGACAGCATTAGGTTCTCACAGGAGCACGAACCCTACTGTAAACTGCATGTGAGGGATCTATGTTGCTCTCCTTATGAGAATCTAATGCCTGATGATGGGAGGTGAAGCTGAGGCAGTGATGCTAGTGCTGGCGAGCAGCTGCCAATACACATTATCATTAGCAGGGAGGTCTGACTGCACAATAAATGTAATGCACTTGAATCATCCTGAAACCACCCCTCCTCCCCACCCTGTGGAAAAACTGTCTTTCATGAAACTGGTCCTTGGTGCCCAAAAGGTTGGGGATTGCTGGGTTAAAGAAAGGATTTTGCTTTCAGTCCTGGGGGCTAGGCTGTCTACAGTGCAGGGAACAGGGTTAGGATTAAGAAAAGAACTGTCTGGAGAGGGCAGGCCCCACTGCAAAAAGGAGGGAGAGGAGCGGATGGGGGTGTGGCTCACCGTGGAGGGGGTGGGGGTGGTCTTCTTCCTCTCCATGCTGGGCAGGGGGCTGGCAGGCACCTTGGCTGTACTGCTGGCCTTCCGCCCTGATTCCCGGTCCTCCTCAGGCCGCTTATTTTCTGCGTTGTTACTCTGTGTCTTCTTAGAGTAGGAATTGGAGGTGGGAATGGCAGGACCAGCTACTAGGCCAGAGGGATGGTGGGAATGGGTAAGGCCAAGGGGTCCGCTGAGTGCCCACCCCACACACGGCACTCGCCTACGATCTGGCTGGCAACCCAGCAAACCCCATCCAACAGAAGATGAGGGAAGGTAAGCGGTCTGCCCACAGCCATGCCACTGAAAAGTGGCTGAACCAGGACTGAAACTCAGCTGTATCACCCAAAGCCCTCCAGAGAACCTATTACCTCTCTGGAGAGGGGTGAGTCCTCGACATGCAATTCCCAAAAACATTTACCCTGGTCACTGAAGCGCCGCTGCTTGGGGTTGGCCGAGACGCTGCGCTGTACCTTGTGGGATGGGGATGGGGCACTGCTATTGGTCAGATCAGCTGAAGGCCGGGGCTTCAAGGTGATGGTGTCACCTTCCAGCTGCAAGAACAGGAAACACAGTTTCAAGGAAGGGCAGAAGTCACACAGAGATCCCTACGGATGGACACACTTACATATACCATCCTGTCCTGACACGCACACTCCCCAGGATCACACGAGACATCTACCCACGAGGCCAATACACACCTAAACGTAGTCCCCCTTTGCCCTGAAGACATACATGCCCTGACACAAGACACTGACAAACAGCCAAATATGCCTCCCAAAAAGACACCCTGCCCTTAGAGAGGGATACTCAGGCCCACACATCCAGATACACACTACATACAAGAACATATGTTCAGACTCAGAACCCACCCCTGTCAACACAGAGTAACATGGGCCCACCCTAAGTGTCACCAGACATTTCTTGCGCAGGCTAAGGTGAGAACCAAGAGAGGACAGTCACCACCTCTGAGTGGGGCGGTGGCGGGGAGTGGAGAGGCTGTGAGTTCATGTGGGGATACACAGATGGTGAACAAAACCCAAATGGGCAGAAGAATAATCACAAAGCCTCCAGATCCACAGATGGGAGGATGGACATACATGTATGCAGACACATACACTCAGGCAGAAGTAACACATACACTTAAGCTCCCTGTAGGACACAGAGACACCCCCCCAACACACAAACCCAGAAATGTACACTTCCAGATACAGAGAGCGACACAAAGATCAATACAGAACTGCCAGCTGGACGACCTGGACCGATCTAATCAACACAGACTGAGCCAGATTAACTCACCTGTATCAACACCCAGACCCAGTCCCAGACCCCACCAGCTTTCTTATTCATTCACTGATGGAGACCAGTGAACAGGCCAGAGGACCTTAGACACCAAAGCTGAGGCTTAAAATTGGTTAGCAGAGAGCATGCCTACTTAGAGATGAGCTTCTGCTCCCAGCACGTGCTAGAAGCATGGGGTGCTACTAACAGCGAGGCTGGCAAGGTCAGGGAATGGAGCAGGGAGCACACACCTCGGAGCTCTTGTAGCCCAGGAGCAGGTAGGTGGCCATCACCTCGTTGTACCTCTGGCCCACCAGCGAATCCTGGATCTCTTCCCGTGTGTAACCCATGGACACCATCAACTCTGCAAAGGGAGGACATGGTGAAGACTAGTCTGGACTCCCAGGCAGGCTCAACCTCACCGCCCGGCACAGCCTCACCTGTCCGCCGGGGGTCCTTGTAGTCAGGGAGTGGCTCCACGTAAGGCTTTAGTTCATCATCTTCGTGACCCACATTCATCCATCGATCTTTCATGATTTGCTGGGGAGCACAGGGAAGGGAAAAGGGCAGAGGGGGAGGAAACTCAGCTTGGAGGTTTCTGTGGGGACCCCAGGACCTTCAGTTAGCTGGGCTGTAGGCTGCTCACCTCTAAAGTGCCTCTCTTGCTGGGATTAAGAATGAGAAACTTCTTAAGCAGGTTTTCACAGTCCGTGGACATGTAGAATGGAATACGGTACTTTCCCCTCAGTACCCGCTCCCGAAGCTCCTGTAGGAGGATCCAGGGTTAGAAAATTTAAATCATCCTGAGGCCAAGAGAAGAAACCTAACATCCTAAGACTGGCCAAGCAGATATAAATGAAATATATGAAATATGGTAGAAGGCAGACAGCCCAGGACAAGATGAGATACTTCACCAGAAAGGCAGTGAGGGCAAACACCCTTGACCCTACAACTTGACCTGTCCGAGGCCTTGGTCGGGGGTGGTGAACACACATACACACATGCACTTTCTCCCAACTCTCGAGAAAGAAACTGAGGTCACTCATTCCCGGGGATGGAAGGTCTTTCACCTGCGGCCACTTCAGCATGCCCTGCTTTTATGCGTTGGCTTGGGACAAAATGTAGGCAGGTGGTAAAGGCGGGAGCTCAGGGCTAAGACAGAGGCCAAGAGGGGTAATGAGAAGTAATAAAAATGATCTAGGCCTGCGCTTCACTCCACCTTGAGGTTCTGTCCATCAAAAGGCAGGGATCCGCTGACCAGTGTATAGAGGATAACTCCTAGGCTCCACACATCCACCTCGGGGCCATCGTATTTTTTCCCCTGGAAGAGTTCTGGGGCAGCATAAGGGGGACTGCCACAGAAGGTGTCCAGCTTGTTCCCAAAGGTGAACTCGTTGCTGAAGCCAAAGTCTGCAATCTTGATGTTCATGTCAGCATCCAAGAGCAGGTTTTCAGCCTGGGAGGTAAGATGGAAAATGTTAGGGAACCAAGTGGACCATAGTAAGGCACTGGGCAGGAAGGAGCTGAGGGGAATGGGAGAACAAATGGGAAGTCATCTTCGGTCCTGGAACTTTCTCCACTCTCCAGGAGAGGGCTTTAATCAGGATGAATAGGCTGGGCAGGAGGGAGGCAGCCACAGGAGGGCTGGGGTCTGCCACCCGGTGAGCTGTACAAAGCTTCAAGCATCAGGTCCAGGTTAATCACGGTCATGTCTGTGAGGACTGTGGCCAAGAGACTTATCAGCATCCTCAAACTCAAATCTCTCAGTGACAGAGATGGCGTATGCATGCACGCCTGCAAAGCAGCTGTGATACAGCTGTGGAACAGTCAACACTCTTCCCTCCATCAGCTGCCGGGCTGCCTGAAGCACCAGAAAAGTCCAGAGTGCTCCTGTCCCACCTGGCAGCACCAAAAGGTGATGTGCTAAGAGGTAAAATGGCAGAGACCTCCTGCCTGCTGGCTGGAATGGGATCCCAGGTTCAGCCACAAGGCCCATATCAGAAGCAGCCCTAAGGGCTTCCTGTTCATCTAAAAAAAACTGAAAGGGTGGCATTTCCTTGAACACTCAGGGCCTGATGGTTACCAATGGTTATGTCATGGAGAAGGGAGGAGGAACAAACCAGCCCCCACTCAAAGGCATGGGAGATAACAGTGTCCCTTACCTTTAAGTCTCTATGAACAATAAACTTCTGGTGACAGTACTGCACAGCAGACACTATCTGAAAGGAAGGAAGAAGGGTTAGCCCAGGGCACCTGAGAGTGGGCCAAGGGGGCTGGCGGAGCAGTAATTCCATGATCTAGTTCTAAGCTGCCACATAGATAAGCAAAGCCCAAAGTACTCTCCAAAGGCCACTTACAGACGGGTGGCTCCTCCTTGCATGCCAATCCCAAAAGGCAGAAGTCAGGCCCAGACCCCATGGAGGGAGTCACACCCACCTGGCGGAATTTGGCTCTAGCCTCTTTTTCTTTCATCCTGCCATGAGCCACTAGGTAATCAAACACTTCTCCTGCAAGAGACAGGGCGGGGTCTTGGTCACAGCTGGGGTTGGGAGAAGTGGGGCATGATGGGAAGGGCCAATCCCACACCTACCGCCACTAGCGTATTCCATGACAAGGTAAAGTGTTTTCTCAGTCTCGATCACTTCAAATAACTTAACTACAAGAGAAAAGGCCAGGCCTTGAGTCAGAGAAGTAGCGGGGTCACATACTGAGCCCCAACATGTCCGGAGACATCCTAGGGATGAAAGTCCTCCTGCCACTTTCACGTTTTCCCCTCCCAAGGACAAGTTCCTCTCATACCAGCCAAACTACTAAGGACAGCCCAGTGTGCCAGAGGCAGAGCTGGATTTTGAGCCGAGCTTCCCCAGGGCATCCTTGACTTCCTAGAAGACTCCAGACTCCAGAAGGCAATGTGCCTCAGGGAGGACTACACGGTGCAAAGTGGAGCCTTGCTGTGGGGGAAGAAGAAAGGAATGACAACTAGTTCTCACCTATGTTGGGATGATTCAAAACCTTCATTATTCTTACTTCACGGAAGAGCTGGAAAATAAAATACCAGGGGTCATGCTTGTTCAACTTGTTCCCCTCTCAGGTCCTTCCAAAACAAAGCCCCTGCTAGGATTCTTCTTCCAGAAAAATAAAAACAAAACAAAACAAAACCAAAACCAGGCAGCAAAAAGAAATAGGGCAGGTGTCCAGGTCATCCACGGCCCTCCCATGGCTGAGAAGCAGAGGAGCTGGAGGAGAGCTGGGCTCCACCCCAGCCTCGGCATCTGGAGAGCCAGCCATGCCCTCTGCTGTGTCTACCAAATCCTACCCCAAAACAGCATTCAGGTTTTGGTTGGGTGCCTCTGCAGGAGGGACTGTGCGCCCATGTACATGAATATTCAAGACCTCAGCGGTTGCTTTAGTTCAGTGACAAAACGCCCCAGCTTGGTCTGTGTGTAGGGGTGGTGCAGTTCTGAAGGGGGACCCCATCATTTTCTGATTTACAGAAGTCAGAGGGCTCTGCACTAGGGATAGGCCTTTCCCTCCTGGGCTTCCAGTGTGGTGACAGAAGAAGCCACTGCTATATATAGCTGATGCCAATTTTAATCAATCCACCTCCACACACTCACGCTCTCTTTGTGAAACAAAATCAGGGGCTCCAAACCATACATTTCCATAAAGAAAGATGACAGAAAATGAACTCCTTCCCCTCTGCGGGGGCCAGAGAACGGGAGGTAGGGGTTTTGTAACTTCCAGGCCTCACCACTTGCACAAAGAACAGAGGTGTTGGTGGTTGTTTTGGGGGGGGCAGAGCCCTAATTCAGGATATAGTTTATGGAATAAAGTGAATACATTTTTTTTTCTATAATGATGTCCCAGAGTTCTCATGAGCTGGAAAGGAAAAGAACAGGTTTTCCAATCTTCAGAAACCCAGCTCTGACCTTGGCACCTCTGTTAGGACCCAGGTTCTTCTTGCTTTCTTAGCTCTGTCCCAACAGTTATTCTGGATGAAGAGGCAAAAAGTTCCAGACACCACCTCAGGGGCAATAATGAGGAGCAGCAGTGAAATGGGGCCCAGAGGCAGCTGCCAGGGCTCTTCCCCTAAGGGTGCCCACTTGGCCTGGAAGTGGCATTCTCCTGGGAGAGCTTGGAGTTTTCTGGACTCATCTGGAACCCTGAGGGGGCTGGTTTCTTCAATGTTAGTCCCTTAGGGGTCATTGCTGGGATTAAATTTAAACAGCATGATTTGGCCAGGATCAGACTGGCCTTGGTAACAAAGTGTGTTAAAAGGCTTTTAAAATGGCTATTATTTGTCTGATGCTGGTGCCTTCCCGACAGTCAGGAAGAAGTAGGGAGAAAAAGAGGTAGGGAATAAGATGGCTTGGTAGACTCTGGTGATTATTATGGAGCTAGACTGCTCCAAAGGCGGAATGGCCCGCCCCATGCTGACCTCTACTTCTGTAGGGTTGGAGCTGGCATATCAAGAGCAGCCCTCTTTCCCTTCCTCCTGGAAAGCTCCAACAGGGACGCCCTGGTGAGGACAGCAATGTTTCTGCTGAACCAAAGAACCCTTGAGGGGATCTCAGGGGGAACAAAAATTAGGAAATATCTTGGTTCTGGTTGTTAGCATGTCAGGGAAACTCAATCCATCTACTCCGATTCCATGAGCACCTCCCTCAGTAAGAATCCCTCATCCTAAGCCTTGCAGTATCACTGTATCTGACTCTGTCCGCATGGAGTCACGCCCTCCCTGACTCAACTACCACAATGTACCGTGAAAACAAAAATTCAATCTGCCAAAAGATGAAAAGAACGAGGCCTTTGTCAGAATATTTGAGCAAGGGTCAGATGGACCATGAGGGCATGAAGGAAATCTGACTGACCTGAACAGGGGCAGCTTTTTGGGAGCCAGATAGGAGCCTTCCTCTTTCCCTAACTGCTGCAGCCCAGGATGAGGACAGTAGGCAAAGAGTTTCCAGTTTCACAATCACCAGCCACTGGCAAACTGTCCCCTTTCTGCGAAAGAAACTTTCCCTTTCTTTTCTCATGCCTACCAGCCTTTCATAGTGTCTTGGGCTGAGAAACTATGTGTTCCTACCTGGGGGGTTCCTCCTACCACCTACGGAAGACCTTAGCTTCCCACTGTTAAACAAGGAGGAAAGGAAAATTTCAACCTCATCTAGCAAAAACCATATGTAAGTATCTTCGTGACCTCTAGCCAAGGGGAGCCTAGAGGTAAGAAGGATACCTGGGGAACCTGTCATTAATCTGTACACATGTCAGAGAACTAGAACTGGAGTTCAGTTTCTAAGAACTCCAGTCTTCCATACTTATTCTCTAAAATGTAGCTAGCACAGAACCAGTGGCAGTTTTCCTGCCTCCTCTTACCCCTGTACTTCTAGAGCCACTCCTCTGGATCATTCCAGATCTTGGAGAAGCTGCTTGTGTTTCTAGCAATGGCTACAGACAAGTGTTTTTGCGTAGGGCTGGCCACAAGCCAGAAGATAACAGGATGCAGGAAGTAGGTCAGACAGGTAGACCAAGTGGCTGGGAATGGGCAGAAAGACTTCAGAAGAGCCAGTGTCTGTGGCCAGGAAGCCCACCCAGGAGTTGTCACCACAGGGAATCCAACCAAAGCCCTCAAGGTCAGAGAACCATGGGAATGGGTGGTGCGGACAGTGGAAAGGTCAGGGATTTTAAACTAGGAATTCAAGAGAACGTCCAAATGGGGTCAGTAGATCACTGACCCCTGAAAAGAGGTACAGAAAGGGACAGGACGTGCTGGTATGCTTACTTTCTGAAGGCTGGAGGAGTTCAGTTGAGTCTTGTCAATGATCTTCACAGCTACCTGAACATGAGACAAAAAAGCCCAAGATCACCTCTTTGGCCAGGCTACACCCAGGACTGGAATCCAGTCCTCCTTTGCATTCCTACTCCTTTTCATCCCACTGCTCTTAGCACCCTTACATGCTCAGATCTCTTCTCTGCCTGCTACACAAAAGGTTAGCTGCAGTAGTAATCCCACCACTACCTGCTGGAGTGTCAATGGGGTTGGGAGGTGCTGCCATGTCCCTAGCCCCAGCGCTCACCTCTTTCCCAGTCAGGATGTGCCGGGCCAACTTCACCTTGGCAAAGTTGCCCTTGCCAATGGTCTTGAGGAGCCGGTAGTTGCCAATATGGGGCTGCTCATCAGCAGAAGTGGCTGAGTTGCGGCCCCGCAGCATGTTGGATTTACTGCTGGGCTTGGAATCAAGGTGTCCCAAGGTGGGCTGTAGGTGGAAACAGACACACCTTTACATGCTGCCCTTCCAGTTCCCTAAACCCTTGCCCTCAGCTCTTTGCAGAAAATGTATGAGGCTGGTGGTGCAGGGGCAGACTCCAGGGGGCTGGTAGGCAAGTGAAGAATCATAAGGCAAGAGAAGAAGAGGAAAAGGGCATGAGATGACAGGCAATCTTCACTCCAAAAGAGCACAGCATAAGTTAAGGTCCAGTGCCAAAATTCTGCAGGCATTGGAGCCTAAGAGCAGAGCTGTTCCATCAATAGCTCCCCGACCCACCACTAGCAATGCAATAGCTCCTCTACCACAGGTGGAAGATCCAGGTCCCTACTGCCCTCCTTGCTGCCTGTCCACACTACAAGAAGGCTACATCTCAAAGTCGCAAGAGCAACATGGCCAGAACCACCTCAAAGCCCTCATCTCCACCCAACATTTTACATGAACCTTTATTATTTGTCGCTTTACATTTATTTGTTGTCTATCCCAATGAGAGGGGAAGCCCGTGAAGGCATGCATATAACCTTTACTCAGATACATCCCAGCACCTACACAGACTGGCTTATGTCCTCTGTTCAACATATACTTGCACTATAAATGAACTGGACCATTGGGTCTGAGCAAGGCAGCAATCTGCCCTGCTCTGCCCTCCTTAGATACCCCACAGTGCAAATAAGGGTGTGAGGAAGTAGCTACAATAATCGGCACCAAACAGGAATGTGAACATAATATAGGTGGAGTATCCCTTATCCAAAATGCTTGGGATCAGAAGTGTTCCGGATTTGGAAATATTGGCATAT
The DNA here is from genome assembly GCF_041146395.1 of Eulemur rufifrons. Lineage (NCBI taxonomy): Eukaryota > Metazoa > Chordata > Mammalia > Primates > Lemuridae > Eulemur > Eulemur rufifrons. Next base: position 98,191,893 of record NC_090988.1, read on the forward strand.
ATATAATGAAATATTTCAGGAAGGAGACCCAAATCAAAACATGAAATTCATTTGTTTCATACACATCTTTTTTATACACATAGCCTAGAGGTAATTTTATATATTATTTTTAACAATTTTGTGCATGAAACAAAGTTTTGACTGCCTTTGTCCCATGAAGTCTGGTGTGGAATTTTTCACTTGTGGCATCACATGGGTGCTCAAAAAGTTCTGGATTTTGGAGCATTTTGGATTTCAGATTTTCAGATAAGGGATACTTAGCCTATACAAAAAGATTATGGCCTAGACAAAGATGTACGTCTACGTGAAGACTCATACATTTCTCAAAGTGCTAAACACAGAGTGACTATGTGAGCCAGCAATTCCACTCCTAGGTACATATCCAACGGAAAGGAAAACACGTCCACACAAAAACTTGTACACCAATGTTCACAGCAGCATGATCCATAATGGCCAAAAAGTGGAAACAACTCAAATGTCCATCAACTGATGAACGGATAAACCAGTGTGGTATATCCGTGGAATATTAGTTGGCAATGAAAAGAAATGAAGTATTGACATATGCTACGACGTGGAAGAACCTTGAAAATATATTAAGTAAACAAAGCCAGTCACAAAGGACCACATTCTTGTATGATTCCATTTATAGGAAATGCCCAGATCAGGCAACTCTATAGAGATCGGAAGTAGATTAGCTGACTGACTAGGGCTGAGGGGGTGGGGGTGAGGATTGAGGGTGACAACTAAGGGGTATGGGTTTTCTTTCTAGGATAATGAAAATGTTCTAAAATTGATTGTGGTGAAAGATACATAACTGTGTGAATTTACTAAAAGCCACTCAATTTACACTTTAAATGGGTGGATTATATTGTATGGTATGTGAATTATCTCTCAATAAAACTGTCAAGAGACAGTCTGCTCTAACTCCTTTGTAAAGTCCTGATTTGCCTCTCTCAAAGAACACCTGGTACCACTGCTCCAGCACTGTGTGACAAAGCTGTGGCCAGACCCTCATCTCAGAACCATCCAGAGCTGCCTTGGAAACCCAAGGAGAGAGTCTGGAGGGTGGCAGGGTGACTAGGAGTGTGAGTCAAATCCTTCCTTTCATGGCCCCTGTTGGCTGTAAGTGAAGCCCTCAAAACCACAGAGAAAAAGAATGACTTGCTACTACCCAAGGAACTGTCCAGGGTTCCTTGGCAAGAAGCTTGCTTGCGTGCTCAGTCGGCAGCACACATACTAAAATAGGAACCATACAGAGAAGATTAGCATGGCCCTTGCTCAAAGATGACATGAAAATTCATGAAGTGTTCCATATAAAAATAAATAAATAAGAAGCTTGCTTGCTTAACTAGATGTTTTTCAGGCAGAAACAACAGCAGCAGCAACAAGTAAGCACAGGATCCTGATTCTGACTTTCCCCCTTCCTCATCGTGTCAACGTAGGTCCTCTGCATAGGAGCTACAGGCTGTTTTTTTGGTGAGCTGTTTGACTTAGATCCCAGAAGCACATGGGGTTGGACATCAGAGAAAGAAAGATCCCATGCATCCGGCAGACTCTGAAGGGGGAGGCTCCTGATATCCTAGAAAAGTACCTTTGACCACCTGTGCCCTTTAGGGAACATTATCTCTTCTACACATCCTCAGCAACTTTCACTTCCCCATGAAGCCCCCAGACCTTATGCCTGCCCCCTGCAGCCCACAGAGCTCTCTGGACCTGTTTTCCGCATACCCTGCAGCTCACCTAAGCCTGGCTGGTCCTCAAACAGCATTTGCTAAACAAGTAGACTTTGGAACACAGGCTTTTTTCCCCTCCCATAGGAACTCTAGGGTTCACATCCCTTGGAGAGAAGAACATTTCTGGGCCCTGCTGGTACCTGATTGGGTCAGTCACCTGAAGGGCACCCTGAGCCTCACCCAGTGGGGTCTTGAAGGCCTGGCTTCCATGGCTTACTTCTCAGCCCCTTCTGCCCTGAAAGTGCTGCTAGACTGCCTCCCACCCTGCCAGCCTGCCTAAGGGGCTATGAACAGGGAAAACCTTCTTCTGCCCCAACTCCCACGAAAGGAAGATGGGTGGGAAAGTTTCCTTGGCAACCTCTAATTCACCTTCTAAGTTTCTTGTCACTCCCCTCTTCTCTGAGGATACAAGCCAAAGGCAGCAAGAGTTTGACAGTCTCCAAGTCTTCAAAATCCAAAATAGGGACTTAGCGTTTACCTGTAGATTTGGGCCCTTTACCCCTCTGAAGCCTAATCTGGGCATCCCAGGCCCATCTTGAGCTCTGCTCTACCCATCTGTCTTGGCGGCCCCAGGGGCTGGTCTGTGTGGCACAGCAGGACAGCATTCCCCGCCTGGCTTGGCTGCATGCTGGACTTCAAGGAGCATCCACAACCGACAACCACAAGTGAGACTCTGTCATTCACTCTCTTCCTTTCTGGTTAAAATTTAGAGTACAGATGCCAGAGACAAACCCTAACCTGCGACTTACTCAACACATATTAACTTTATTATTATCAACATCATCTTAAGAGGGAGGAGAGATTATTACAAAGGGGGAAGGAGAACCACCTGAAAGATGACCCATGTCGGGGGTTCCCGACATGGGACTACTGTGCCACACAGTAGTCTTGTGGGCGCCGAGGAGCTCTACAGTCCGGCAGAGCTAGGTTCAAGTCCTGGCTTCCCCACCCGCTAGCTTCAGTTTCCTGATCTGCAAAGTAGCAATAAATATTCCCTACTTCACACAGGTATATGAAAGAACACACGTAAAATGCTTTATCCAATGCTCAATAAAGAGCAACCATTATGTTCCCAAACACTACTGTGTGAGAAGCCAGAAGCCTTGTCCACAACCTGCTGCATCTATGTTGAGCCCCACTGTGCTGGCTGTAGTCCAGCTGGAGGCTGACAAGAGATGCTGAGGCCTTCTCCAGCTGGAGAGGGGTCCAGGTTGAGTGTCCACTGCCCTCTAGACCTGGTGAAATGCCGCCAGTACCTCCAGCCTTCATAAGACGAAAGATGGGGAGCCAGGACCTCAGACAAGGCGGCTGTGAAAGGTTGGCCCCAAGTGGGGTACCCAGGACAGTGAAATGGAGGTGGTTCTTCCTGTTCAGGACCCAGAGAAGCAGGGAGCACTGTCATTTGCTCTTTGATCATCTGTTCCAAAAGTCACCAATTTTCTTTCCAGGACTGAACCACTCAATTCTCAGGACTCAAAGTGCTCAGTCCTTCCCTTACCCCCACCCCACTGGGTCCTATGTTTCCCACACAAGGGAGGCGGGACGTGGCAAGGAGGAGAGCCACTGGAAGCAAGCAGAGAAAGGGAATACTGAAAGGAGAAAGTCCCCAGTAGAAAATGCTTCCCAAGTGAGTCAACTTCTTCACCTGACTGTTTCCCTGAAGGATGAAGAGGAGGTAAGAGGGGTGGCTATCATGGAGAGAGTTTTCCTTCCACAGTTCTGGCCAGGCCCTGGGTCTCACCAACAGGGTGGTGAGCTATGGACCAGGCTGCCCTGCCAGGCCAATAGGACCCGGCAAAAGTCATGCCCTTCCCTCTATCCTCCCTGCTCATGGTAAGATGTGGAACACCAGGATTCCCAAAGCTCTAGCAGGGCCCAAAGGACTGAGAAACTCTGTTCAAGTAGCCCCCATGGCTCTCAAGCAGCCATGAAAGAATAAGGCAGTCACTCTGTAAGGCAGCATTTGAGACCAAATGGCAGACAAAGCAGGTTACTAAGCAGGTCTGATTCAGAGGTAGGGCGGAAACAGCTTTGGGGTCCAGGGTCAAGAGGTGGGAGACAAGGCAGGACATGGAGGATAAAAGAAAAGCAAAGTTTTATATCCACTGGGTCTGCCAGGGCCCTTCAGCCTGGGATCTCAGAACTTGGCCTAGGCGTGTTGCCAGGTGCGCCCGGAAGACTGCCTCCACCCTGAGAGGCCCAGAGCTGACTCAGGTAGGCAGGGCCCCCTGTCCTAATGCTGGAGGCTTCTACCAACAGTTCTCCCCAAGAGAAACTCCTGCTTTGGGGCTCTGCATTCAGGGCTGGCCTTGTGTCCTGAGGCTCCCTGGGGGCTGAGAAGGGGCTGAGCCAGGAGGGGTGACAGGCAGGTACTCCCTGGCCAGTAAGCAGGCACTGTGGAGTGAGGGAAGAAAAGCGTCCCTGGCACTAGCCCTGGGTGATGGCCCCAGATCCCAGGCTCCCCCCATGGTAGCAGAGTCTCTCTCTGCTCACAGCTGCCTCCCCTGACCCGTCTTACTGCTTGTTGAGCCTGCCGACTCGGCCCGGGGATACTCTTCCCTCCCTAGTCAATGCCTCTTCCACATCTGGACACCCTTCCCGAGGATTTACTACACTGTGCTGGTCCCTGGCTCCATTCAGCGACTCTTTAAAGATCCTATGTTTGAGGTGGGAGGGAGGAGAGAGGAGAGGGCACTCCCAGAGTAAAAAGGGGACAACATACCCGGCTGGAGAAAGGGGCAAGGACTACCAGCGACTTCCATTCAGCAGAGCCCACGGCAGAACCTGTCGGGCAGCGAGGGCAAAGTACAGAGGCCGGGAAGAGCCAGGCCCAGGGCGGGGGCTGCGGCTCAGCCAGCCACCCTTACTCAGCCGGAGCAGGCGACACCTTCCACCACCTCCTCAGTGAAAAGTAGCGAAGCAGCCAGGCCGAGCGGTTCCTGCCTGGGAACCTGGGCTATGTTGCAACCGAAACCACCACTAGCAGAAGAGAGACGGGGTTTGGCAAGGAGAGCAACAGGGACAAAGCCCTGCGGCTTCTCGAGGGCCAAGGCCTGGTGGTCAGGAAGTGCGCACAGTTCCAGGACACTACACCAGGAGCAAGGTGGGAGGAGAGGGGCAGGAGGGGAATGGGGCAGGAAGGGAGACAGAGAGAGAAAGAGGCAGGTTTAGATCAACTTCCTTCTCCCCTCCCCTCCCCCTCTCCCCGGAAGTGGGCTGCCCCACCCTCCCCAAGGTGCTTTGCTGGGTAACAGCTGGCAAGAGGGTGAGGAGACTCACCGCAGCCCGGCTGTCATAAAACTCCATCATCTCACCTGCAGCAGGTGGGACCTGGGTAGGGGCAGATCACTCTAACAAGGCCTCAATAGGGCTGAGGAGGAATACGTGTGACTCAGATGTGCTGACCCAGAGTGGCAGCCCTGACAAAGACCAGCGAACCACCCCCTCAGTAACAAAGGGGGGAGGGGGTGAGCAGAAACCAGCAAGCTGCCAGTGGCAGATGGACCTACTTCCTAAAAAAGCAGCACTTAACCTTAGGAAAACGTGCATTCCATTTAGACACAAAACATTTTGGACAACACTTCAGGGAGTTCAGGACCCTGTGAAGCCTCCTAGAGGTCTAGAGGCCTAAAGAGCCTTTATCACTGGTAAAGAGTGAGATGTTTAATCCTAGATTTTGTTCAAAGGCTGAGGAACAATCCAAATGTCCCTTCTAAGTCCCTTCCAGCCCTGCTTCTGGAAGTTTATCCTATATTCCCACTCACCTCCAAGTCTTCAGCCACCACCACCCGCCTTGCCCCAAAACAACACGGCTGTCTCTAGGAAGTCCAAGGGCCTGGGATTCCTCATTCCTTCTTCCTACAAAGCCCCCACTATCTGGGCACGTGGGGAGGACAGGGCAAGTTGGCTGTCTCTTGTCGCGAGAAAGCTGTCCTTCCAGACCACTGACCCCTGTCTGTGTCCTGGCCACAGCCCTTCTTGTGACTCTCAGCTCTATTTCTCATTCATCCCACAACTCTAGGGTAGAAGCTTTCCCATTTGGCAACTCTGAAGAACTCATGTTGGCAGACAACAAAGTCCTCTCTAGGGCAGGGCAGAGCTTCCCCTGGGCCCTCACAGCACCTAAGCACATACCCTGGGAGACCACGCCACTCGGCACAGCCAAGCAATGCCTGCCTTACATGTGAGCCCTGGGCAACAGTCAACATTTCTGATACTATGGATGTCCAGCACTTAACGCTTTGTTTTCTCCATACACAGACCTATGAGCCACGTAGTGTCCCCACTTGCCAATGAGAAATTGGCACTGAAAATTTTCGAGACTTGCCCAAGGTCCCACAGCCTCTCAGTGGGCCCTCTCCAGCTGGCCCTGGAGCCAGGGCTTTCCCACCCCCTCAGCACTCTGCTCCTCCTGATGGTCAGGCTCCCCGTCCAGTTTCTCAGCAACCCTTCTGGTGCCTGATCTGCTCTCATTTGTCCCAAAAAGAAGATACGCCCTGGGCTCTCCCTCTATAGGCGAGGAGGGAGAAGAGATGAAGATTCGGGAAGGAAGACTGAGCCTAGGACGACAGTGTTGGATTCAGGCCAGTGGCAGAGTGCTGTTGTAAAGGCCTACCCAGGTGGTCCCACAGCAATCCCTCCTTCTCCCGTCCCTCCCCAAAGCGGGCCCTGATCTCAGCAGAAGAGGTCATGGTTTATTCTGGATCCTGGACTCAGGCTTGGCTGGGACCACCTGTCCCTTCACTAACTGGCAGACTCAGAAGCTAGAGCAGGCTCAGACAGTTCATTTTTCCAGTCCCCAGGGCTTTGCAGTGTGACAGGAGGATTATTTCCTCAATCCTATTTGTGGGAGACGGTAAGGGGTTTTGTAAACTGAGGAAGTACCAAGCACTGACCTCAAACAGAAAGGCTGGGGACAGGGTAGGACTTGATAAAAAGTCACATGGCTGTGGCAAGTCCCTAGTTTTTAAACCCTTCCTCCTTCACTGCTTCCCGGAACCTTCTTTGCATCCTTTGATCCTGAGCAATTGTCACTGTCACCTGCCAAGAGTCAATAAACCATAGGAACGTTCAGGGTAAGAGAGAGCTTATAAAACCGTGGTAAGCACTTGCCAGTGTGGAGGCTGGATGCCCCCACCCCCAAAATTAACCGTGATGGCCTCAACCTGGGGAGCACCCATGTTCCCTTAACATCCGGTGGCAGAGGAAATTGGGCCGTCAAAGGGCTGCTCTCTTTTTCCAGCCAGAGTAGGAGCCTCCCTGGCAAAAGACACCAGCAGAGCGTGCAACTTAAGCACAAAGCCCAAAACAAGGGGGTTTGCTGCCCGTTAGCTCTCTGAGCTACAACCCTCAGCCCAAGTCAGGGACACCAGTACTGCAGCACGGGCTGCAAAGGGAGCCCGCAGGCCTCAGAGCCACCTCAGCAGAAGCCAGAGCCTACCTGGGAACTAGCAGCCAAGAACTGACATGGAGTGAGAGATGAGAACAGGGAGCCACTCCAGCTCACTCCCCTTCATGCCTGGAGGCCACGTGCAGTGAGTGTGACCCAAATCTCCTGTCTTCAGAGCCACCTGAAATGCTGGGGTCTTCTTGAAAACAGTGGCTTCTATCAAGTAACCAGAGCTTCAGAGACTTCCAGCATCCTTTATCCCTGACAACTGCTCACTGGGGTCTGGTCTCTAAATGTCCAGCTACGATGCCTCAGCAAACTTCTGTAAAGCACCTACCTTCGGAGCCTTGGCTCCAGTTGCAACGTTTGGTGAAATCTGGTTCCTGCCTTCCAGCAACCTACAAGAGGGAAGCTGTACAGAAAACCTACTATAGTCTCTCTGCTACTTTTGCTACTTATTAGCTGGCTGAACATTAGCAAGATTATGTGACTTCTCTAAACCTCAGTTTTCTCATTTGGAACATGAGGATGCTAGCTGTACCCACTTCATAGGATGACAGCAAAGATTAAATGAGAAAATCCACATCAGTGTTTGCCCTAGTACCTGGTGCTCAGTGATGCCTTGATGATGTTTTCCAGTATCTCTCTTTACTTTTGAATAGGAATCTGTATTTCTCATCTCAAAGAGTTCTCCGGGCCTTGGAAGAACTATACTCCCTAAGAATTTGACTGCAAGTATCAGATAGCTAAACTGATTCCCACCACCCTAGTAGTCCTCCTATAACAAAGACAAATTTCTGCCATGGCTGGGCTGTCAAAGAGGACCCTCTTTTCTAACATAAAACCATCCTGCCAAGAGGAGTGGGTGAATGAGAAGCAGGCACACCTCTGCCCTCTGTGTAGCCCAAAGGAGGGTGAAAGTGGTCCTGCTGGGCTCTTCTCTTCCTTATCAGTTCCTTAATTCTGTCCTCCCAGAAAGGGTCCAAGAAACAGCTGACATGCCAGTACCACATGGTGCCAAGGGCTGGGGGAAGCTCACACTGCCAGCCTCATACTTCATGCGGTTCCTCCCGTACCAGTGGGTTACTGTAACCATGGAGACCAACAAGTTCCTCCATATCACAGGAGAGCCAGCCTGCCAGCAGCCCAGGGCTCTGGGGGATGGGGGTGGTGGGGTAGGCAGAAGGCAGCCTGCAGCATAAAGGTTTAGCTCACTTTACAGAGGACTGTGTGGAGTTGATGGACACTAATCAGTGCAACTAAGGTGCCTGGGCCACCTCCTAACCTCATTTTCTTTACCTAGTAGTTTATATTTTTAGCACATTCTCTGGACTCTGGGCTGCTATACCCAGCTCCACTGCTGTGCACTGGGAGGCTGTGTACGGCAGGGTAGCGAAGGGCACCACTCTGCAGTTAGGCCTGCGGTGACATCACAGCTCCACCACTCTTGCTGCCATGTAGGGAACGGGTCAGAACTGTGGTATGAAGAGCTACCCAGGTCCACACACACCAAAAGGAAGCACCCCACCTATCATATATGCCTTCTTGTGACCCAGGTGAGTAAACCTTCTTATCCCTTGTTTATCCCAAATCCAGTCACCATCTTAGCTGGGAGTGGTTGCTCCCTTCTCTGGACTCACACTATATCTGTACTGTTCATTTCTTTTCTTTTTCTTAATTTTATTTATTTAGAGACAGGGTCTTGCTCAGTCACAAGGCTGGAATGCAGTGGTGCAATTATAGCTCACTGAAGCTTTGAACTCCTGAACTCAAGTGCTGCTCCCACCTCAGCCTCCCTAGTAGCTGGGACTACAGGTGTGCACCACCATGCCCAGCTAATTTTTCTCATTCTTTTAGAGATAGGGTCTTGCTATGTTGCCAAGGATGGTCTTAAACTCCTGGCCTCAAGTGATCCTCCTGCCTCAGCCTCGGAAAGTGCTGGGACTACAGGCATGAGCCACCGTGCCCAGCCCTACTATTTCCTGCTGTTTATTCATCTTTGTGTCCTTACACCTTAACTCCCTCATGCTCTGAGATGTCAGAGACAGTGTCTTGCTCACCTTCATATGCCCTCAATGCCTAACAGTGCCCGCACCTAGCTGGCCCATGTGAAAATAATTAACGGAATAAGGGAGGTACAACTTTTTTATCCTTAAAGTAAGAATCCCAGGAGGTAAGACAAGGGCAGTGGAAGGGAGATCAAAACCTTTTGCCACAAGACCAATTTCCCCTCTTTCAAGGCACTTGGTGTCCTTGAAATTGGTTGTTACTGTCCGTGCTTACTACTAGACTACATGACAAGGGAGAGATTTTGGTCTGCCTTATTCGTGGCCCAGAACAATACCTAGCACAGTATTCAATAAGTACTGAATGAATAAATGTGTACAAATAACTAACTAAGAAAACGTGCTGAGGCATCTTCGTGAGAGTCTCTGGGACCCACAACTGATACGGTGTACTCTGCGGACAACATCCATGTGGACGGGAGGTCACAAAATCCCTTCTCTCCCAAGCATGGCTGGAAGGTAGTCACCAAAGTGAAATGGGAAACAGGCTCAGAACACAGGCACAGCCAGGGCCCACCAGGACCCACCCCACTTGCTCCCTCCTGCTTCCCCTGAATCAAGCCCAAGTCTTCCTTTCATCCCAGAAGGGGAACCCTCTCCTCTGAACTCCCCTCAGCCCATGACAACCACCTGGCCCTTCCACTTAAGACAGTTCTCTCCGCCCCCCTACATTCGGTCCCTCCACTGCTCTGCTATCAAAACCATCACACCCTTCTGTGACAATGCATGCAACCTGAGCTCTTCTAAGAGCAACTGATTGGGGACGTGACAGTGACTAAAAATCTAGGAGACATTTATTTACAGTTTGCCACACTAAGAATTCTGCTTTAATATTTCTTGCTTGAACCAATGTAGTGACTATAAGGCCCTGTCAACCCTAGGGTGCCAAAAAAAATCCCACAAAAAACCTCACCCATACATACCTGCCTTCTGTCCTTGTGCACAAATCAGCATTCCCACCCTGCCCCCTACCCTCCCCAAACTGCCTCCTGTTACAGAAAAGCAAAGGAACTAAAAACGGCAGCTGGGGAGCTCAGTTGACTCACCCGGCATAATCATCTCCTCCCAGAATCTCCCATCTTCTCCTGGGGTTTTTGCCAACACAAAGTAAAAAAGAAGCATGAGATCTTAAAACAAAACAAAACAAAACAAAAAAACTCTCAGCATTTATGCAACAGCCTTTCTACCTGAGTACAGATTTAACCCTTCGTTTCTGCCCTTTCCAGTGCAGTTTCCTTAAAAATGCCTTTAAGGGATCTGTGTCACTGAGGAGCAGGTTCAGCCCTGGGCTGGGAAACAGGCCTTCCGGGTCCCATCCAGTTCCAGCTCTACTGCTGGAGGTGCTGAACAAGATGTGCCTCTTTCCACTGCACCTTCCTCTGGAAGTGGAGCAAATACTGCTTTTCTACTCCTGCAGTTTCAAAGAGGGAGTTGAAGGAGGAGAAAACACTGGGTCAGAAAAAACATTGGGACATAGTTTGCTGCTCCAGAAGTCACCATGGCCAGAGGTCAGAGCATAAGAGAAACTACTCAAGGCCATCACTGCCACCCTTGCCTCAGAACTGTCCCTGCCAGGCCAGACTGCAACGTGGCCGCTCCACTTAAGTGACCACTAAAAATCCAACTGGCTGCTCTTTTAGAAGCAAATCCTCGCTGGGCTGCACCTGCTGACAGACAGGCAGAGGTGCTATCTTCCTCCTACCTAGCCGGAGAGGGCGCCTGAGTCATGGAATGGGGAAGGCACCCTGTTTCGGGGGCTACCAAACTACAGATCAGATCTGCTGAAATGCAGAACCCAGACAAACCTGTCATGAGTGTAGCTCCCCAGGAATATTTCTGGGTAGGAAGAGGAGGGTGGTGCTTTTTTTTGTCTTTGTCATTTGGCATCTAGAAGGACAACTTACTTGTGTGATAGTGCTATGACTATAAAGTAAAGAGACACTTACACAAGCAAATGAAAATCTGTTACAGTGTATTAGTCAAGAAACCCCCAACTTGGTTGGGTGCAGTGGCTCACACCTGTAATCCTAGCACTTAGGGAGGCCGAGGCAGGAGGATTGCTTGAGCTTGGGGGTTCAAGACCAGCCTGACCAAGAGCAAGACTCCAACTCTACAAAAAATAGAAAAATTAGCCGGGCGTCGTGGTGTGCAACTGTAGTCCCAGCTACTTGGGAGGCTAAGACAGGATTGCTTGAGCCCACGAGTTTGAGGTTGCAGTGAGCTATGATGACGCCACTGCACTCTACCTGGGGCAACAGAGTAAGACTCTGTTTCAAAAAACAAAAGAAACCCCCAACTTATCAAAGGTTCTGTTCTGCTGTGAGAAGGAATTATTTTTCCATAGAAACATGTTACAAGTGGTGGTTATGTTCTCAGGCCAGCCCATGAGGGCCCACCATCGTATCCTTAAGTAATGTATGAACCATACTTGAGTTGAACCATAGTCCAGAACGGAAAAATGAACCTAGAGTTTCAACTTAGGACCTAGGAACAGATCTTTGCTCTTCCAGCACCACAGACAGCAGGCACTGGGGCTCCCTAACCTTTAAGCTCTGGGTGAGGGCTTGAAACAAGGACTTGAACAAGAGGGCTTCAAAGCATATGCGGTGGCTGGAGCTTAAGGTTGGGTAGGAGAGGAGATAAGAACCCAGATGGAGATGAGGATTGGGGCTGAAGGAAAGGAGTTTTGAGTGAGTACTGCCTTACTGGAGAGAAGGGCTAATTAAGGAAGACCAGGTAGGAAAACTCCCAGCTAGAGAGAAAAGGGAACCTGCAACAGTACCCTGACATACCACGGCAAATGCTCTTTAGAACCATCTCCCCTACTGGGCAATTGAAGCAGGGGGTGTGCCTCACAGCTACCTTACTGGGCTTGCTGCTGCTACTGCAGTCTCAACCCTGGGCCAAGGGCAGAGACTGCTGGATCCTGTTACTAAGTGGCTATGGTCTGGGAAGGCGCCTTGGCTAGCTTGCCAGATAAATGGAGGAGGGTTCATTTGTCAGCAGTTAGGTGAAGGCTGGAACGCACAAGCTTTACAGTGAAACTGAGAATACGTCAGCTTATGGCTGTAGGCCTAGGGTGCCCCTTGAAGCCAAACACTGTTTTCCATTTACTGACAGCAATGACAACTTGCTCCAGGGGTCCTACCTGTTTGTACCTTCAGCCTAGAAGCAGAGAGTATGGCAAACCAAATGACAGCCATTTTCCATTACAAGTGCCTTTTATCCTTAATTCATCTTTTCAGAGTCCTAGGAAGAGAGTCTGATTGTACTGGTTTCCAAGAGAAGAGAATGGTCCAGAAAAGGGCCAGCTTAGCCCTGGCCAAGACAGCAGGGAAAGCTGAGCTCTGAGATTTCTAATCTCTGTGATGTGGACCTGGGTACAGCGTTCTTCGGTATAGATTAGCTCATGTGCTGGTGGAAGCCCTCAGGAACCAGAGCCACCAATTAACAGGTGGTGTTGGGAGGAAGGGGGCCGTGTTCAGGCATTGTTAGATGTACTATTACACAGACTGCTGGTTATTTTGAAGGAGGCAAGCAGCCAAGTCAGTAGTTCTCCACCTCTGAATTCACTCAGAGGGCAGAGAAAAAGGACGGCTGCAAGGGCAGTACAGACCCCCCACACAGACAAATCCTGAAGTGTAGCTCTAATTGCAATAGGCATGGTGGCGTAAGCACAGACCTGAAGAAGAAACCCACCCAGGACACCTGCAAGAAGAATTTTGCTGGGCAGCTGCAGGCCTTTGCCACCCATTCCACTGCTCCACCTAGTCCATGCTAACCACCCAGGGCAAAGAACCCCACAGACACAAAAGGGTCTCTGTCTAAAGTCTTGAAAACAGAAGGTGTAAAATCAGAAATTACCAAATATCCAATACTGTCCAAAGCATTTAGAACAATGCCGGGCGATGTGCTAGTTATTATTTGTATAAATCCATATGCTTTCCCAGCTTATTCTGTAGGTTGCCAGAAGATACAGCTCAAACTTCTTTACCCAAAGCTCACCACAATTGTTCTGCAACTCCAGAAAGAGATGGATCTTTTCAAACTGGCCTAGGAGAGCGCTGCAGTCAAAAGTCATCTATCTACTTGCATGGCTTGGACTTGGGTTTCTTACAGCACCAGGAAAGGCTCCAGCAGCTCAACCATTTCACCCCTTCCGTCAAAGGCTGCCCAACTCTCCCCTGATAGAAAGCACTTTAAACATACACATCCCACCCTAGATGTACAGACCTGGAAACTGCACATCGATAGTCATAATGGGAAATGTGACCAGTGTTCCTCATATACACGGGTGTGTCATGTGGCCAGAGTAAATACATTCTCACACACAGCACTTACTGACGCTGGGCACTGCCTCTTCAGCTGCGAGACAAGGGAAACCCACCCACATATAAAAGGGGGGAGGGTGATGGTGGTGGTGGTGAGAGCTTAGCGGCACTTCCAGCTCCTGAGTGTTTTTGCCCTGGGACTCGGCAGCCTTTGTGGCAGCCAGGCCCCCATCACCAGCTGTCCTTCACACAGCATAACAGATCACTGTTTGGGAAGATGGGACTTTTGGTGTTGGGTTTTGTATCCCACGAACCAGCATGCATCTGTCTCAGGGGCAGTTTCCTCAAACAGCTGCATGTCCTGGGCCCCTGCAGACAGGATTTGAGATACAAAAGAAAGAGAAATGAGATGCCAGAACTAGGAATTCAAGGGTAAAAAAAGCAAGAAGGAATGAAACTGTTTGCCATCTTCTCACAGCTGAAAGCCCTATGCTATGGGAGATGACTTCTCCCACCTGGTCTTAAGAAACCACACACACTCCCATTTACCTTCCTTGGCAGACCAGGCTTACTCCTGGCGTCTCCACCCTTCACCCTGACAGCTCTACCACGTCAAGTGACTGTGGTATCTAACCCTGATGCTGGTTACCCCATGAAGAGATAACCAAGGTCATGTGAGCTGGGCCGACACGTTCTGCTGCACTTGTTTATAGGCAAGAGGATTAAAACAACCTGTCAGGGGAGGAGGGGGGCAAACTCTGTGCACAGGGCAAGCTCTGGGAACACAGCATAGAGCCTCCAGCCAAGAAATCTTTTGCTCAAATATAAAGCAGCAATCTCTCACCAAACGCCAAACCAGCTAACTATGCCAAACACCACTTATGATCAAGTGACCTTGAGGCACTGCTCAATCTTTCCAATGTTCTTTGTATGAAAGGCTAATGTTTGGGGTTTTGGGGGCTTGGGGTGGAGGGAAAACAAGGGGGATGGGCAACATAGGGTCCCTAAAGAGTCCCAAATTAATACCCAAGCAAAGACTTTCAGGCCTGCCACAAAATACATGCAGGGCTTAAAAAAGAGGGGATATCTTAAGGGCACATATAGATAAAGAAAGCATTCAGTTCTCAGATGCCTAAAATCCCGACCAGAAGTCAAACTGCCAAAACAGAACTTCCTGTGACCACTTTTTGCCCTAATCAATGTCAGAATTGGGAGTTGTCTTTAGGTTGTCTTCAGGTTTAACTCTAGGGCAGAGGGGATTAGGCAGCAAGGAGTCTGGAGACCAGGACTGGGTCATCCTCTCTAACCAGTATATCAACCTGATAATGACAGTCACTGGCCACAGGACACAGGAAAGAAGAGGGGAAGGCGGTCAGCACCTGAGCCCTTGGCTCCAGGCAGTCTACACTGTGGAAGCTACATGGCTATGCTGCAGAAGCTGGCCCCTGGCTCTGTGAAATTAGACTCTTGATCGCCTGCTCCCCTGCAAAACCATTTGTCACAGCCCCTAATAGTCCCTAAATAACCAATCCTCCCCATTCAGCAAGCTTGGCTGCTACTGGCTGGTCCACCTTAGGCATTCAAGCCTTAGCAACAAGAAGATGCTTCCATTTGGCTGGGGTGTTCCTGTGGCTGGCAGCAGATGTTGGCAGAAGGCTACGGTAGTGCCCCTTTTCTCTAGGTAACCAAAGGGGGAATGTGAAGCAAATTCTGGCAACATGTGCTACCACCCCAACATCCCCTTTCCGGCAAAGGAGCAGCCACCACTTTCCTAACCTTCCACTCATTGTCTTGTTGAGGCCAAGGAAGGTGCACCCATCCTAAGAAAACTGAAGGTAGTAAGTTAGAAACAAAAGAAGCCAGCTTAGGAACGAAAGAACCTGGCTTTGGGAAAAAAAGGGATATTGTCCTGCAAGGGATTCCAAGAATAAACTCCCCAAACCACCCACCCAGCTCTTCTGAAGAGCAGGGGTGTTGAGAAGCACCTTCCATTTCCCAAGACATTAGAGAACAGGGTGGCCTTGGGCAGATGTCTGGCTGGGCCACCAACTCCCCTAAGGAGCCCTGGTTTCCACTAACAGCAGACCGAGTGCACACCTGCCACAGAGGGCCAGCCCGAGATGGTAAAGTGCTCCAGAGTTCACACACTCACCCTTCCATGAATATTCCTCCAGATCGCTGCTGTCATGCAGAGCTGGGAGGCGGGTTGAGTCCTGCTCTGAGCTGGTCACTCCAGTTTGCCTAGCAGTGTTGGGGTGGGGGGAGGAGGGGGAGGAGGAGGAGGAGGAAGGGAGATTATGATTCTCTATTTTCAAGCCCCGCCCTTAAAACCAGGGAGGGAAGCAGCTGGGTTCCCGTTGCAGGAGCTCCAATCTCTGGGCACTACAGAGGCAAGCAGCTGCCTAAGGAGAACTCTGGGGAACCCATACATCAAACAAGCTGGGGAAAGGAGGGGGAACCGACCAGGGTAGAAGTGGGTTGGTCTCCTGCCGAGAACTCTGAATGGTACTCCTATCAGAACTAGAACGTAACAGGAGGTGGGCAGGTTTATGGTCTCTGGGAAAAGGCCGAACGGAAAGCAGCAAAAGCTGGACTAGCACGGGAGCAAAACTCACTCCCTAGCAGGAGAGGGACAGCCTATGTAGTCAGAAGTGTAATGCTATCCCAGCACACCTTCCCCGGGCGACAGTCATAGTTTAACCCTAGGTCAATTTTCACATGCTTTGCTGGCTGTGCCCTGGACCCTGTAGTGCAGAGTACGGTCATTTCTACAACCCCGTAAGTTAAGGACTGCCACTCCAAGCACTTGTGCCACTGACGGCCAATGACAGCAGAGAAGGGGGACGCTCAATGGCTGTGTTGTGCAGTCTAGTCTGTGGCCAAGGGCAGAGCAGAAGCCAAAGATGATGGACCCTCCCACAGGGAAGACAGCTCCTCCCTTTCCAGAGCAGAGCCCACAGCTGCCACACAGAGGTGCTGTTGAGCGACGGAAATGTTTGTCAGGAGTGGCAGGATGGATGGCCACTAGGTACTTCCTTTTCTTAGCAATTGCTACCCTCAGCCTCCACAGGCTGCCTCTGAAAAGCCTGCAGAACCTCTGGTGGCAGCAGTGGTCTGAGTCACTCTCCTAAGAGAAAAGGGAAAGCAGTCCTGACTCCCTGGCTTGAGGAAGCCCTACAGTGTCCTCCACCAGCCCTGCTGTGAAGCGGAAGTCAGAGTCCCCCAAAGGGACTGAAACCTTGGGCAGCCTACTCTCCACCCACACCTACACACAGAAAGGCCAGTCCCTCTTACTCTGCAACATGGCACATGGCGGTGGGAGCACCACAGTCATCTCAGCAGGGCACCCAGCACTGAGAACAGGAAGTGATGGCTTCATACGCAAAGCATGCCTTCAAAAAAACAACTCACTCTCTACACACACACACACACACACACACACACACATCTGTGTATAGGTGCCTCTATGTGTACATGTCAAATTGATATCCAGGCTAGACCAACATGGCTTCTGGATTTTTTTCCTACAGCTGCATCATGAGCTGGCTGGCTCCCTTTCCCTGCCTGCAGTTCCAACCTCATCCTCTTCCCTTCCTGGAGTCTCACTCTGGGCTCTAGCCACTTGTCTTCAATCTTCAAATGTAGAATGTTCTCTCAGACTTCCAGGTCTTTGCTACAGCCTCCCACCACCTGCAATGATTTCCCTCCATCAGCTGCTCCCATTCCTCTTCCTGGTGAGCCTCAGCTCAGATACCACCTTTCCCTGCTCTATCATTTCACTTCACAGGGGCACTCCAGGCGTTCCCCAGCTCAGGCCTTCTTGCACTAGGACTTCACTGCTTGCTGAATGGCCTGTCTCCTTCACAGCTCTTGGTGGCTGTCTTGTTCACTATTTCCCAAGACTGAGAGCAGCCTAAGGGAAATTTCCAAGACTAAGTCACTTCTGGGTCCTCAGTGCCAGGCACAGTTCCTGGCACCTAACGGGATCTCTGGAAATGCTTTCCTAACTTATAATGGGGAGTCACAGAGTGAGGGTCTTCTTGGTTTTGTTTTTTTTTGAAGTGATCACTCACTCAACAAACAGCTCTTCGCACCACTCTGCTCCATGCAACCCCTTCAACCCGGGTCCGGGCTAGAATGCTGGTGCCCACTGCTTCAAATTCATTCCCTGGGGCCTCTGGCACCTCTAGAGACGCAGTCTCTGGCAAGATGTCAGAGCTCATCTCCGGTGTGTAGAGCCGGGGCCTGCTGCCCTTCCACTTGTCCTTTCCCAGCTTGCCCTCTGCCCTGAGGGCTGCACACAGCCCCTACACGGTCCTGGTAAGAGCAGGATTGCCTCTGAAGTGGAGGCAATGGGGCTATGGTGCCAAGGGCCCCAGAAGAGATCTATTCCAGACCCAGCTCTGCCCAGACAAGTTATGTAACCTTGAGCTAGTCATTCACCCTGTTGGGACCTTTGTTTCCAGGCTTGTAAAATGAGGGGCTGGAGATGACCTCCTGAGGGTCTGTCCTGTGTGGATGTGAGAACCCTCAGGGCCTCTGTGTTACAAGGCTTCCAGCCCTGTCCCCGAGACCGCAGCAGGAAGTAGGTATGGTCTGCATGTCCTGAAGACCACTTCCTGACCTTGGCTTATGTCAAGTCAACCTCATCTAACATGCCTCGGACACCAGGCTCACACACTGGAAAATCTCTTCAACCTAAGGCTGAAAAAATTAAAGGTAACCCAGGTGACAACTCCAGAAATTAAGGTACTAAACAGAAGCACGCCTTAGAAATATGACAGCCTTAAACCAGGTTTGCCCTAGAGAAGGATCCTCTCCCGCCCTAGACTTCATTTACCCACAATTTACAAGTTCCTCACCCCTCCCAGACTTTCCTCATACCATAAATGTGGCCACAAGGTGCAGGGAAAGGCCGTGGCACCGTCTATTTCCAGCGGGCCCCCAGGCTCTGCAGCCTTAGCTCGAGCAGCTCTGAGTAGGCACAGTCCCTGTTAGCATACCTAGTGCCTAGCACCTGCCTCCACCTGCATCGTGACTCCCATAGCAGCTCGGCTAGTCCGAGGGCTCCTGGGTGGGGAGCTGCCCGCCTGCTGGCCTGCCATGAGCACGTAATCCTCGAGGAGAAATCGACTTGGCAAAGCTCAGCAAGCAGCAGTTTCAGTCTCACTGCCCAGAGTAGGGGGGGCAGGTAAAAGCAGACCAGTCTAACAGGTCCTTATTTCCACCACCCTGCACAGCTGGTCCCTTCTTCACCAGTTCAAAAACAGGAGATTTAACAGTCGGATGGAGCTTTCACATTATGTGTCACAAAGACCAAGGAATCAAGAAGAAAGGAGAAAGTGGTCATCTTTCTCACTCCTGCCCTACCCACAGTGGTCCTGGAAAACATGGTCCCTAATCTCCTTACAGCTCTTGGGTCGATTCAGAAAAGCAACTGATCTTCTCTGAAGTGCTCAAAGAAAAATCTGGGTCCTCACCATGGCCAGGCACTGGGTTGGTGTGAAATGAGTTCTTCCTATGCCATGCTCCTGAGCTTTTATTCCACTATAAATAACTTCAGCCTTCTGACACAGAACACGTGATCTCTCCAACTCTGGACAAAATCCCCAACACTCAGTGTACCTCTGTTCACCCATCAAAAAAGAGGGAAGGATAAGGCTGATTTAACCAGAAGCAACAACACGGGCAGATGTGCTGAGTGCAAGGGGCGAGAACAGAACTTAGCAAACCCAGGAGGGCTTGGCTTTCTGGCTCTGGTCCCTACTTGGGGGAGCCAGTTTCCTCAGCAGCACATTTTCTCCCTGTGGTTTCCTCTCTCAGTTCTTAACACAATCTAGCAATAGTGTAAACCTTCAGCTTCATCCTCTCAGTCTGAAAAAGTAGTTCTTTTGAGTCATTATTGCACCTAATTAAGATACCGATTAAGACTTGTGACTTATATGGCCAAAGAACTGGATAGAGACAGATGTCTAATTTACAAATCAATATGGACACGCTTCTCTAAGGTAGTTGTAATGGAGAATATCCATGTTACAATTTTTACTTTTTTTTTTTTTTTAAACAAATAATTCATTGAGAGCCGACCATGTGCAAAGCACTCCAATAGGAAAGGTTACAGAAAAGGATAAAATACAGCCCAGTCTTCAAAGGAGGTGACAACCTAGTAGGAGAGATGCACACAAATTGCACAATCCAGTGTGGGGCAAAATCCAAGAAATGAAGTTAAGGTCAGCCTATTCCCCCCAATTTACTAGTGGCTTTTGTTACTTTTCAGAGATCCCAGGTGTCACTTCTAGCTAGAACCATGAGTTCCAGCTGCCAAGATCTGTCTAAACCCTGAGGCGTCCATGAATGGGGATACCTGCCCACGGAAGTGACCACAGTTAATGTCATGCAGTGCTGGGATAAGAGGAGCTGACTCAGGGACACTCACTGAGAGTCAATCATTCAGCCTTTCTCACCTTTCATCCTCAGCTAGAGACTAGAGACAGGCCCAATATACAAGCAAAAATGATATGAGAAGAGCTTAAAAAACACAGTCAAAAATGTTGCTCAGGACTCTCAGTAACGGAAATGAAGGTGGAAAAAGCCCCTTGCAACAGGAAAAGAGGGTTATCTTGGGGAAGATTTGGAAAGGATTCCTGAAGTTCTGCATCCAGAACTCCCATATCCTAATGCTGGCTATGACTAGGAAGGCACGTTTACACTAATATATTTTTCCTTTATTTCCCAATTCTTGGTTGCAAGCTTGGTCTCCTTAATTCCCATTCAACCAGTGCTATATCTCAGTTCACATGGATACCAGTTTTTCAACCATAGCCTTATCCATCGGGCTCCCAGAGGCTTCAGAACTCTTCAAGCAGATAGTAAGTAAGAATGAATACTCATTCCTGATAGTGCTTGGCAAGAGATAAAATTCTGTAGACAAACAGAAGATTCTATGCCATCTAAAAAAAGGTAAGTCAGTTAACTCCAGACCTGGGGATAAAGATTAAGGCTCCAGTCTTTTGTTGGGGGGAAGACACAATTCTGAAGGTGGTGCTCCTATCTTAAAAAATGGGAAAAGCTGGTGAGAGTCTTGATCCAAATCACCTCAAAAGAAAATCACTTCCTGGAATTAAAAAAAAAAAAAGTAGGTAAGAGGGAATGGGAACTGGGTAAAAGCTTTTCCTGCACATTACATACGGATTAGCTATATGAGACTCTTCTGGAATGATTTACCATGAAGAATTTTATAATGTAACCATTCTGAATGTGAAACTGGGAGTTCAGCACCTAAACATTTATTACTGAGAAAAACCCTCACACCACAATCATAATGAAGGTTTAACATCAGTGTATGACATTTTGTCATTAAGGGATAGGTCTTAACAGTCTGGATTTGGCAGCCTGCCCTATAGGCTGTTTCACAAGCAGTTTCTGTGGTTTCAAGAAAGGCAGGGTGTTTGCTTTTAAACACTGTCTTAAAAATATATTTCAGAATAGGGTCCATTCCAAGACAGAAGGAGGGAATGAAAACCAAACCAAATAAAGGAATCTGGTGCTACCAAACAGAAAGGGAGGCAGCAGGGTAGGGAGAGACATTATTCACCACCTGCACCAAACAGCAAGACAAGCCAGCTTAGTACCTCTTACTACCAAGTTAGAAAACTAGAACACGGAAGTGGCACTAAAGACATGAGATTAATAAAGGAAAATCCCTATACAGATCTTCATCTCTCCAAAACCAATTTACCTAGCCCAAATCTATTTGTTTATTTGAAAAAAACAAACTAAACCAAACCACCCCAACAGTTCCACCTCGATGCAAAGGACTGTCATCTGATCAATTAGCAACTACACCTCTGACAGCATGATGCCAGTAATTAAAATAGAGAGTTCTCTCCCTGGGAATACAAGTACAGAAGGGCAGAGCCCCTATGGACCTAACCCATTATGACAGCCTTTTCATTAGCAAGGAAAACACTGCCATGCACTCTCCAAGGAAGCCGTGGCCCGCATCACTAAAGAACACCTGTGTGTGAGCAGCAGCTGCCTCTCTTGATAAAAGTATGTTGGAGATGGGGTGCAGAGAGGGAGAGACCTAGACTCATAAAGAAGCCAACAAGTTGTGCTTCTCAAAATAATTTATGTGAACCCTGGGTTTGACAGTAATTTAGAAATGGCACATAACTGTGATTATGAAGGAGTCAATCAGCTCTGAATGCAAACACAAACAACCTATAGGCAAACTCCCTCTTTTTCTTTGCTAGGGCAGCCATGAGGGGCACAAGTGGCTAAGTGATGACTGAATCAAGGACAGCAGCTCACCCCTTTGCCCTCACCCCATGCTGGTATCTTCAAATAAAAGAAAAGGCACCATGGCCAAGGTTAGACAAGCAAATAAATCAAACCATACACTCAAGTTTAATTCCATAGAGGGCAGACAGTTACCACTCCAAAAAAGAAACAACTGCAGATATGTAGGACATCTAGATATCTGGTCCCCATCACTAGCCACACGCATAGCTGCGGGGACCAGCTTTAGGAGAGATGTGAACCAAAGGACAGACCAAGCAAATGCAAACAGGAAGCAGTGGCATATTACACAAGCAATGGGATAAAGAGACACACAGCAGCATGGCCAGAGTTCAGCTCCCTGGATTGAACTGGCAAGTCCCAAATGCACACAGAGGCCTGGCACTACCAGCTACCGTGCTCAGCGCTCTTGGCAGTCAAGGCTAAGAGCAAGTAGCTCTGCGGGGCTGCCTGTGGAAGCAGCCACAGAGGGTTTTAAGGAGAGAACTTGAGTTTATTTCATAAGGACAAGATATACACAGTTAAGATCCCCGCACAAAAGCTTCTTTTCCTTCCTTTCTACCTATACCCTAAAAGAAAAAAAGGGGGGTTTCTTTTTCTTTTTGGGGGGTGGGATTGCTTACAAAAAAGAGTTCTAGAATCCCAACATTTCATGGTTGCCACAGAGAACAGTCAAAGATAGAAACCCAAAATGTCCTATGCTGTGAGGTACTTACTTGTTGGTTACCAACTTTGGGTCTCAGGATTTTAGTTTTTTTTATTCCTTTCCTTCTATTTTATTTTATTTTTATTTTTTTACTAATCTGAACTGGGCAGAAGGGCTTTGGTTTCTCTAAAGGGGTTCTTGAAATCCCAGAAGATGGGAAGGGGTAAAGATGTAAATAAGAAGCCAGGATTAAGTAAGCGGTTTTGTTTTTGTTCTTGTTTTGAGACAGAGTCTTGCTCTGTCACCATAGCTAGAGTGCAGTGGCATGATCATAGCTCACTGCAACCTCAAACTCCAGGGCTCAGGCAATCCTCCTGCCTCAGCCTCCTGAGTACCTGGGACTACAGACACGCACCACCACGCCTAGCTGAGACGGAGTCTTGCTCTTGCTGAGCTCTTGCTCAGACTGGTCTCAAACTCCTGAGCTCAGGCGATCCTCCCACCTCAGCCCCCTAGAGTGCCAGGATTACAGGTGTGAGGCACCCTGCCTGGCCTAAATAAGGCTTTAAAAAAAGTTTCCTGTAAGTCTTGTATGGAGCACACAATAGCAGGGCGGTAAGCCCAGAGAGCTGCACCCACTGCATCCACACCACTTCTGCCATGTTTACAGCAGGCCCTAGAGCTGCGGTCCTCAACCCCTGGGCCTCCCACTACCGGTTCTCAGCCTGGAATCACCACCTGAGACCACCCCCCCACCTGTCGATGGAAAAACTGTCTTCCATGAAACCCGTCCTTGGTGCCAAAAAGGCTGGGGACCGCTGCCATAGAGGATAGAAAGAAACAACTGGAGACAGAGGAGGCCATATACGACTCAAAATCCAATCTGGGAGACATTTTTTTGCCCCACATTGACTGGGAGCTAATCCTAAAGGAACTCTCTTCTACTGCCTGGACACAGCTGGAGCCAGGCCTGAAGGACTCTCCACAGCCAAGAAAGGATAGTTCTGACAATGACACACTCCAGACCACCTGGGTTTGTAGTCTTAAACAAGTTATTCAGCATTTCTGTGCCTCTGTTTCCTCATCTGTAAAAAAATAAGACCTACTATCTCATAGAACAACTGAGTTAATGAATGTAAAACAGCTAAACAAGTGCCTGGGACAGAGTATGCGCTCAGTAAATGTTGTCTATTACGTCTATGGCTAAAGCTACACAGCCTCAGAGGCAAGCCCTGCGATGTGAGGGCAATGGATGGGGGCACTGTCTACCCTTCAAGTCCGTCCTCAGTCCATTCCCTTTAAGACTGAGTTTCTCGGCCGGGCGTGGTGGCTCATGCCTGTAATCCTAGCACTCTGGTAGGCCGAGGCGGGCGGATTGTGTGAGCTCAGGAGTTCGAGACCAGCCTGAGCAAGAGTGAGACCCCCATCTCTACTAAAAAAATAGAAAGCAATTAGCTAGACAACTAAAAATATATAGAAAAAATCAGCCGGGCATGGTGGTACATGCCTGTAGTCTCAGCTGTAGTCTCAGCTACTTGGGAGGCTGAGGCAGGAGGATCGCTTGAGCCCAGGAGTTTGAGGCTGCTGTGAGCTAGGCTGACGCCACCGCACTCTAGCCTGGGCAACAGAGTGAGACTCTGTCTCAAAAAAAAAAAAAACAAAAAACAAAAAAAAACAGTTTCTCAAAGACCCGGACCAGAGTGATGCACTTAGAGGGCCATCCAGGAGGTGCTGTTACTGAGCTGTTGCCTCAGCTATAAGAGTTAACAAACCTTTGAAAGCAAAATTCTTTATCTTCCATACAGAACAGTGGCCAAAGAAGAGGAAAAAAAGCACATCAAGTTCAATTCTGGAATTGAAAAGAAAGCCACACGTAAATCTGAAAATAAATACGCTTTATGTAAAAAGCAGGATTACGGGACTTGCTGAGTGATGGGAAGTACAGTTATAGCCCTCCAAGTGTGCATGTAGACCCAAATTGATACACGTTAAGCACCTGATTAAATAGTTTTGTTAAAAAAACATAATTCCAATGAGATGGGATTCTAAGCAAATGGCATGAATTTTAAGAGATTTGCTTAAAGCTGGTCAAAGCAACTGTTAGAGGAGGCCCAAGGTCTACTATTTGTAGTACTAAGGGAGGTTTTTTTTTTTTTTTTTTTTTTTTGAGACAGAGTCTCACTCTGTTGCCCAGGCTAGAGTGAGTGCCGTGGCGTCAGCCTAGCTCACAGCAACCTCAAACTCCTGAGCTCAAGCGATCCTCCTGTCTCAGCCTCCCGAGTAGCTGGGACTACAGGCATGTGCCACCATGCCCGGCTAATTTTTTCTATATATATTTTTAGCTGTCCATATAATTTCTTTCTATTTTTAGTAGAGATGGGGTCTCGCTCTTGCTCAGGCTGGTCTCGAACTCCTGAGCTCAAACGATCCGCCCACCTCGGCCTCCCAGAGTGCTAGGATTACAGGCGTGAGCCACCGCGCCGGGCCTAAGGGAGGTTTTTTTAACAGCTAAAGGTGCTACGGAAATTGGAGGATGAGTATATGCAAAAGAACACAGTTGAGAATTACAGGGTAGTTTAGAAACTATGTATCTACTACAATTTTGCCTGTCTCTTAAAGATTCATCAAGGGAAGACAAAGTTTACACCCTGTTAAACAACCAAATATGTCTACCTCTTACAGGACAAAATAAAGTGTACCCACATAAGACTGGGAGTTGGCAGGCATGTTTCACTAAGAAACAAGGACCAAAAAGAGTAAAGCACAAAAGAAAAAGAAACAGAAAAAGAAACAAAGTATGTCAGCTCTGCACCTACCCAGGGAACAGACTGTGGAGTGTTTCGGCCTTAGTGACTGCAGCCTACCGGCCTTCAGCTATTGTGGGCACCAAGGTTCTTCAAGGATAGAAGCTTATGCAAGCTTTGCAATTTTCAAATTTGGAATTGATCAATAGCCAACATATAAGCTTAAAAAAATACCTACTGTCATAATAAAATCCAAGTAAGCCAAATGATCTTTTTAATGGAAAAAAAAAAAAAAAAAAAAAAAAAGCCAAGGCTATGTATTCAAAAGAGGAAACATGCCAACTTTGGTCAAAGTCCCTTGGGTGACTGAGAACCAATGTGGCTTCCTCAGCCACATCAACTGCAAACCAAAGCAGCAAGTGCCTTCCTGAAGTCTAGCCAGGACTCTGGGAATTGCAAAACAGAGACTCATTATGAGGTCATAGAAAGTAACCAACCAATCAAGCATAGGGATGATCAACTCTGTATTTGTCTACAGAAGTGGTTCTCATACTTGGTCTGGAAACTCTTATTGATGATGACAAATAGCTTTATTCATATGGGCTATAGCTGTTGATATTTAATGTATTAAAACTAAATCTGAGAAAATGTTAAACTATTAACTCATAAAATATTACTAAACCCATTATGTTTTTTAATAAAAAATAACTATATTTTCCAACAATCAACTATATATATATATATCACCATAGTAAAATCCAAGTAGACTAACCAACCTTTAAAATGGAATTAAACCTACAACATAGATGAACCTTAAAAACGTTATGCTATGTGAAATAAGCCAGACACAGGACAAATATTGTATGATTCCACTTATATGAGATATTTAGAATAGGCAAATTCATAGATACAAAGAGAAGAATTAGAAGTTATCAGGGGTTAGGGGGAGAAGAGAATGGGAAGTTACCGTTTAATTGGTACAGTTTCTACTGGGATGATGAAAAAGTTCTGGAAAAGCACATTAGTGGAAAAACTGATGAAATCTGAATAAGTTCTGTACTTTGGTTAATCATATACCAAGATTAGTTCTTAGATTTGATACATGTTCTATGGTTATATAAAATGTTAACAAAAGGGGAAGCTGGATAAATAATGTATAGGAACTTTTTGGAATGTGTTTGACAACTCTTATAAGTTTAAGATTATCTCGAAATTTAAAAAAAAATTAACCATTCAGCCAGGACTAAATAGGGACTGAAAATTGCAAAATGAAAGTTTCTCTTATCAAGTTATCAAGGAACCAACCAACCAAGCCAGGGAGAATCAACCCAAGTTTTGTCTACAACTGTGATTCTTACTTTTTGGTGTCAAGACCCTTTGCAATTTTAAAAATAAACTCTCAAAAAGCTTTTGCCTATATGGATCAAATCTATCAATATTTACTATGTTAGAAATTGAAATGAGGAAAAATTTAAATGTCTATCAATTCATTTAAAAGAACATTAATAAACTCATTACATGTAAACACAAATGACTTATTTTTAATAAAAAGTTCTATTTTCTGAACCACAACTAAATATATACCAAAGGAACTCCACCTCACAAACTGATTTCATAATGCAACCAAAACACAACAGCAGACCAAAAGAGCAAAAAATGCTAATAAATTAAACAAAAAAAGATGAGTATAAAAAACTAAAAAATAGGAAAAAATGATAGAAGTAAAAAATTTTAAATGAAAACGGAAAAGGAAAAAGATTTAAGAGATAAAGAAAAAAGAAAAAGAATAAATGAACTTTAAAACAATTTTTTAAAATATTTTTTAAAAAATCAACAAAATCCACAGGGTCAATGCCATGTGCATCATAAGAAAGAAATCAGCCAACTTTGGTCAAAGTCCTTCATGTCACAGAGAACTTACCTCCAGAGCCAGAAGGACTGCAAACCAAACATTGAGTGCCTTCCTGAGGGCTGGGCAGGGATTATACAGGGGCTGGGAACTGCAAAACAAGGGCTGCTTATGAAGTCACAGCAAGTAACCAAACAACCAAGACTGGGGACAATCAACCCAGTTTTGTCTACAACAGTTTTACCACCTATGGTGTCAAGAACTCTTTTCTGTTGTTGAGACAGAGTCTCTGTCACCTGGTCTAGAGTGCTGTGGAGTCAGCCTAGCTCACAGCAACCTCAAATTCCTGAGCTCAAGTGATCCTCCTGCCTCAGCCTCCCGAGTAGCTGGGACTACAGCCGCACACCATCAAACCTGGCTAATTTTTTCTATTTTTAGTAGAGATGGGGTCTTGCTCTTGCTCTTGCTCAGGCTGGTCTTGAACTCCTGACCTCAAGGGATCCTCCTGCCTTGGCCTACCAGAGTACTAGTATCACAGGCCTGCGCCACCAAGCCTGCCTCCAGAACTCTTTACATGCTTAAAAAATTATTGAGGACTGCAAAGATCTTTTAAGTGGGTTACAGCTATCCATACCTACCTTATTAGAAATCGAAACTGATAATTTTTTAAATATCAGTTCATTCAAAATAACAATAAATCCATGACATGTTTATATAAATAACCTATTTTTTTAATGAAAAACAGTATTTTCCAAAACAAAATAAAATTTCACGACAAGAGTTGCATTATTTTATGTTCTTGCACATCTCTTTAATGTCTGGCTTAATAGAGGACAGCTGACTTCTCATCTGCTTCTGTGTTCAATGTGTTTTGATGTTATTTTGGTTAAAATATATGAAGAAAATCTCATTTCACAGAGACATGTAGCTGGAAAATGGAGTTTAATAGCCTTTCAGATACTGAGGATCTTCTTTGATACCGGATCAAAACTCAACAAGTGGTAGTTTTTAAAGGCTAGCTGCAATATGGATTCTGAAATTTTATCAATGAACCTTTTGTATACTTTTACGTTAAAAACCATTGGTTATCTTGACTTTGAATGGCTCTTTTACCCAGTGGCAATCTGGAAAATACATGTTATATGAATAATGCAAAATTTCTAAATACTGACATTTTGCCCAATATTAAAAATTCACATTCATTAATTTTACCACCAAGCTTACCGGAAAAGTCTTTAACATATACAAGTTTTCCAAAATTCTAACTTTTGCTTGAAAACTTGAATTTTACCACTAGTGACAGTGACAGGCTCACTTTGTTAATATTCAAGAAAATGTCCACTAAATACTCAAGCATGAAC
This sequence comes from Eulemur rufifrons, assembly GCF_041146395.1. NCBI lineage: Eukaryota > Metazoa > Chordata > Mammalia > Primates > Lemuridae > Eulemur > Eulemur rufifrons. Next base: position 98,220,253 of record NC_090988.1, read on the forward strand.
AACAATAGTTTGTCCATCAGTTGTTCTTTCCAACAAAAATGATAACCCCTGCAACTGGTTCAGCTCCATCACACATGTGCTTTCCTTAAGACCACCGTCGCACTACGGTATATAGCAGCAATGCTTCATGGATGCTTTGCATTTCATCACTTGGAATAGTAAAGAGACCTTTATTAGAGGGTTGAGACTTAATAAAAATTAATAATTTTTAGTCTTTCATCCAGGACATTCTTAAGTGAAAATGGCTTTTTTTTTTCCTCCCCCACCCCCCCAGCTTTTTTTTCCCCCAAAGAAAACCACAACAATGACCACTGGTAGAATCTGGTGCCACTACCTTTGTCCATGTTATGGTGCCAGCAGTTTTCTCTGCCATTGTTTCTGCACCAACAGTATAAATGGAAATGAAGTTGTTCCAGGATAAACCATGAGATTCAAAAAGGTATTCAACCCTTTGAATATTTATCGTCACTTGTGTCTGTTGCTGAGCATCCACATAAAAGAAATTATTCTTTGGAGAGAGTTGGTGCTGATACAGCAAGTAGAGCCACGTTTATAGATCTGCTCATTTGTAAGGTGAAAGTAAAATTCTGTAAACAAGATATTAACTTGGTCTTCAGGTGTGCAGCTAAATATTTAAATCAGTGAGTCCCAGTAACATTTGAAGTGGCATTGCCCTGACTTTTCGTCCAGTGGGCATTCAGGAATGTCAGCTGTTCAAGACTTTAGTCTCTCTCAGCTATTGTGTGGGCTTCTCCAGCCAAAGCAATGTGCTAACTTACCCTGTACAAGGCTTCAGTGAATTTTTTAGTTCTAGTTTGAAAAGCTGGAACAAATTTTGGCTTCTAAAGAGCTCAAGGTACATACGCTTAAAATATTCAATTCCTTTTGTTTTAAATTCTGAATGACTGGATCTTGAAAGAATGCCGCAACTTAACTGGCACCACAATACTATATGAAAATGCTCTGTTGCATAAGACACAATAAGGTACATTATGAACACCTATAAAGCTGAAAAGATAACTTTCATTATAATTTTGTTTCTTTTCTTTTTTTCAATGCTTATTTGCATTTACGCCCAGTTTCTTTGGCATAAAGTCCACCTGTTGATGTATCCTGTTCACTGTCTTTAAACACAGAAATTGTGGTTATGGATTGAAAAAGCAAATCTTCTAACAATCTCCCTTTTTAAATCCATCCTTAAATATAAGGGAAATATTACAGATTTTCTTCTATTTTAGAGTAAAATAAAATCAAGTGCTAAAATAAGTTGTAAGTAACATTTTAAAAGTTTTCCCAAAAGTTTTTAACAAGTATATTTTATAAGTTGTGCTTACTTCTTGCTGTGTTTCCTCAAAGGTACCAGGAAAATGCTGAGATTTCAAAATAATGACTTATTAGGCAATAATGAGATTAACAGAAAAATTATAGCAGTTATAACCAAAGAGAGCTAGTAACAGCACAGTAGCAGTACTGGGAACAGACTGAGCTCATCATTGAAAACTTCTATATTTTTACCTTAAAGTACTACCTTAAAAATTCTAGGAGATACAATAATACAGAATCACACATTTCATTAGCCAGAAAGTGATGATGTCACCACACATCATTTAGCCACTGGAAAATGCAACTGTGTATACATACCGGTGAGGGAATGAGAGTGAAAAAGGTAAATACTATGTTAATGTCACAATGGAAATAATTGTGACTTTATGCATCACCTCAAAGAGTCTGAGCAACCCACAGGGTCCCCAGATCACATTTAGAACCAAATTCAATACCGCACCGTCCAAAATTAACAAGTGCCTCCCCAGATCTCTTCCAAGACAGGGTCTAGACTTCCGCAGCCTTTCTGATAAGTCAGAGGAAACAGCCCAGAACTAGCTTAGAGCCTGTCACCATGGAAACCAAGATGCAGTCCCTAGTAAGTTGTCAGGTCTCCAAGCCTGGCTTTACTGAGGAAGGTGGCTCCAGAGACATTTAAAGAACTCATTTTCTAATCCTTAACTTTATAGAAATCAGAGGAATGGGAGAAAGAAAGGACTAGGTGGTCCGGGATTGTATACATGAAGGAGATCTCAGACTATCAAAATTCCTCTCCTGAGCCATGCCACGAAAGAGGCACAGAAACAGGAAAGGGAGAGTGGAACAAGTAGATGAAAACCCACGATGAACGGGAACATGGACATGATAATGAAGGGAGTGCAAAGAAACCAAACAGAAAAAAAAGGAAGTGAGACAAGGCAGCAGAGGGGTCAAAAGGAAGAGGAAAATACAGTGAAAGAAATAGTCCCGGATGAGTTCTGAGGAGACACTGCTACCTTCCCCCAGCTACAGTTGCAACAGGAAGCAACTTACTTGTTCTGACAAGGTGTTCAGGCTCCAGAAATGGCAAGGAAATGAAGACAAACAAGGAACCAATAGAGCTCAACATCTCAGCCCAAGATTCAAAGTCCACAAATTCACAGGCGCAGCTCAGAAATGGCTGCATCCCTTCAGGTCTCTCAAAGGGGAGGCTCACAAGAACCTGCCCTGAAGGCCGCTCTGCTAGGGAAAAAAGAACCTACAATCATGCTGCTAAGTTCCCACAGGGTCTTTAAGAGCAACAGGGAGCTTTCTCCTGGGGCCACAGGGTCAACACTGCACTTTTAAAAGAAAGAGACATGATGAAAGGAATCCCTGCACTTGGCGGGACCCTGTAACAGAAGAACCCTACTGCTTTCCTTCTATCACCTAGACCCCAACGCTCAAAAAACCCAAGCTCTAATGACTTTGGCTTTGGCCTTCCAGCCAGTGATGAGGATGCACATCCACCACCACCACTTACAACAAAGAAATACAGGCAGGCAGTGGATGGGGGTTTTTTGGGTTTTCCCCCCTCTAATCAACAAAACCACCTAATATTGATGCCTTATAAAAAATGAACTTTTTTTTAAAGTGCTCTCAAAAGTACCTGAAGCTCTTCAGCATTCTATTTTCTCTCAGATAGTTGATTGGTAAAAAAGCAAACTAATAAAAATAAACAAACAAATTTTTTAAAAAGATATGTTAGAAAAAGCACATATGGGAACCCAATAGCTAGAAGAGGCAGGGAGAACAAGATTCTTTCAACTGATTACAGAGAAATTCCAACGTGCATCCCTCATACTGACCCAGGGCTGTGTGGTGCTCAGAGAAAATTCACTAAGTTGTTCAACTGGAACAATAATGACAAAGAATATTCTGCTGTGTCAGGTGCTAGTCTAAGAACTTTATATTCTTAATTTAATTCTCAATTCTTTATATTAACTCTTTTAATGCTTACAACAACCATACCTGTAAGACAGGTACCATTCTTACCCCCACTAAGACCGTAGTAGAGGCTGACGCAAGATTCCAATCTAGGGAATCGGGCTGCAAAACCTGCTCTTAACACATAAAATGCTTGAGTTGTATTTAACTCAAGCTAGTTTTGAGCCCAGGGCCTCGTGAAACATATATAACTCACATGTCTCTTTATCTTTCATTTTTCTGTTTATGTTTACATTTAAATTACACTTAAGCCTGACAAGTCAAGAAACAGTTTACCCTTATGAACAATTTTTCAAGTTTTCACATTACTTCTTACATTACTAATTTTCAAGTTTTTATTGAAAAAAAAACAGAAAATAATAAAAAATAACAAATTTTTCATTAAATTAGAAAATTTTGTTTTTGAAGTTTTTATTCTATTATCATAATAAAACACTATGGCCCCAAGGAAAAAAATTATTTTTCTAGTGTGGCAGTCAACCACACCAGAACCACTTGTTGGAAGTTAAAAAATGCTGGGCTCTCCTCTCTCCTCTGCCAGAAGCCAACTCAATCAGTATGCTATGCTAGACCAAGGTGGCCTAAGGGGCCCCACTTCCTGTGACTGGAGACCCAGTAATTCAAACTCCCATGGGCAAAAAGACAAAGCAACAAGCCATTAGTGCCTCCACCACTACAAGCAAAGGCAGCCAAATGACAGCCATCTGTGGATGGGAGGAGGGAAGTTTGGGGTAAACTAAGGTCTAAAGAAGGTGGAGGAAAAAGGGAACCACCCTACATATGGGATATCAGTAACCAAAACAATCGCCAAAGCAACATGGTGCTGGGGAGAAGCAATGAGTAGGTCATTGTAGTAGCAACAGGTGCAGCCAGCACCCAAGCGCAAGGACACAGGCTGGAGCTCTGTCTGCAGTAGTTTCACTCACTACTTACCAAACTTTCATACTCGGGAATTTTCTGCTTAGTGGGGAGACTGAGAAAACAATCCTGCTCCATTAGCAGCACTGATGGTCACATGAGTCTCAGAATCTGGCTAGGTCTTATTCCCTGAGAAAAACTCCCCACTGCTGTTTTAGGAAGTGCCAGCACATGTGGTGCCTGATAGCTCCTGCCTTTCCCACAGGTTGTCTCCCATGCCTGATGTACCTGTAAGCTGCCAAAGATCAAAAACTATTCCTTCTCTCTTTTCTTTCCCAGCAGGCCTGGACAGACAGTTCCACTGCACAGACCCAAAAGGTCTGGGGTCTCACTGAATTTAGCAGTCAGATCACAGCAGTCAAGAGTCCCAATTCCCTTCCAGATCCACAAATAGGGAGCCAACAGCAGACCCAGTCCCCTCCTCCTGGCCAGGCTGGGGGCCTTTTGCCAAGCAGTGAATTTGCAAGGGGGCTCAAGAAAAGCAGCTGTGTCTCAGAGCTTTCAGTGAAAGGTGCATAAAACAAAGTTGCCTTGAAGTTCAGCATAGAGTGTAGAGAAAGTCTCCTCCCTGGAGTGTAGGCCCAGCTCAGAGATCCACTCAGTGTTTGGGGAGGAGGAGGGGGTTGTTTACAGCCGGCTTCCAAAACTCACGCCTGAAGGAGCACAGACCCAGAGGAGGCAGACCTTTGAATTGCCAACTTCCCAAAGAGCACACGGGAAAATAGGCCGAGGCTGCTCAAAACCAGCTTGACTGGTTCTACAGAGAAGCCCCTGGTCTGCTCCGCCTTCCTTATGTTAAAAAGAAAAAGGCCAAAAAGGTGGCTCAGAGCCAGTAATTGAACACACCCCTCCTCTCTTTCTCCCCAGCACTAACTATCCCTGGGGATCACCTTGCCACCAATATTAGTGTCCATCTCACCCTCTCTCCTACCAAATCATGTGTGATCATACAGCTTTATACGCCTACAATTAATGATTTGGCATACAAGAGGAAATACATTTATTTTTGCCCTTTTTGCCATTTACTAATGAGAAATGTAAGGAAAAACTGGAAGTAGGTGGATGAGTACCAATCCAAAGACAGACATCTGTGGAAAGAACTCCCCCCAGGGACCAAGAAACTTCAAACATTCTAGACAAAAACAGATATGCAGATAAAAGGATCTAGCCTATTTATGCCCCCCACAGGAGGAGCTGGTCTAGAGAGCAAGAGTAGGAAATGGCATGCCTCCTCTGAGATAACTGGAAACCAAGAGGCCAGATTCTGTCTTGGTGTTTCAGAATCAGCTATACCATCTCAGTCTAAAGGATTAGCAATGATCTTCAGTGGCCTACACCAAAAAGGCTGTGATGGGGCAGTACCATTCTGCTTGGAGACTTAACCTGCCTCTTCCCATGCCAGCAGTAAGACAGGGTGACTTTCTTCCCCACAGGATTTGTAAAGGCTTATTCTTCCCTTTTCTGAGACAGAAGGGGAAAAATGCACAGATAACACTTCACTGACTCACTCATGTTTGACGAAGGCTGGGAGAAAGCCCGGAGAACTCGAGCTTCAAGTGCAAAACATACAAATACTGGAATCTCCCATCAAGAGAATGAAACTCGGCCACCTATAGGGCTTGTCATTTTGCTGAACTTCCACTGATGAAGGAAGAGCCAGATTTAAACTCCACCCACCCCTTCTACATCCCTCTCAATTTTTGCTTTGATGGGAAAGTGGTAAACCTGGCGGCACCACCATAGCTAAAAGAGAATCAAATCCTTTCCACACCTCCTGTCAAAGCAGAGGCCTAGTAGCCCCAGTCCACAGCTTAACCAAGCAGAGGGAATTGGGATGGTGCTGGTTACTGCAGGAAAGCCTCATCGGGCAGACTCAGGAAAGGAAGATGACCACCTTCCTCACCCTTTCCATCTGCTGGAGTTACTTCAACCCAATCCATTAATGGGCTTCAAAGTGCTGCTGGGGGAGTCCATTTAGCAGAGATGCTATCATGGGGCCAAAGGTGGCACCCAGCCCCCGCCCCACTTATCCATAATGGGCCACAAAGTCTGAGGCTTGGCTGCACTCTAGACATAAAATATTCATTCAAGTCAACATAATACATATGTAGGAACGTCATAGAAGCTCCTGGGAGAAAAGAAATGCCAGCCAGGTGGCTAAGTGCTCAATGGGAAAGAGTTCATGAAGGCCTGGGTTAGTCCTGGTCAAATACCCACTGAGAATTGGGTTGTTCTGTCCAAAGGGGAAACAATCTAATCTAACTTGCAAGAGATCTAAACATGTAAACCTCTCAGGCAAACAAATTCTCTATCTTTTCCTAACTTATAGGCATCAATTCTGCTTAAGATATTTATGCTAAAAAAAAAAATCTTTGGCCCAATCTTTGGTCACAGTCTGAAAGATTCAGTTATCCCTGTGGAAACTTGATTTTAATCTGAAGCAGGCCAAGTTTCAATGACTGCCTTTTATCCATCTGTTTAGCTACTTCCTGAAGTCCACAAATTGGAGAGAAATTATTGTAATTTACTATGTGCAGTTACTTTTACCAGGTTCAAAGGTTATGATACGGCAACTCTATGAATTCCAGGGACTCCTAAAGCCCTTGCTCTAACAACATCTCATTCCTGATCACTAGGGCCAAGCAGAAAGTGAGACCCCTGACCAGAGGCAGTACAACCAAGGAGCCCCTGGCCAGAATCAAAGGACAGAGTCAGAGTTAGGACCCAGAGCACAGTGCTGCACAGCTCACAGAATTGTGGAGTGACATGTTAGCTAACCAAGCCAATCTACCAGGAGGACATTAAAAGCAAAAAAACATTTAGCCAGAGTCAACACTGGGATCCAATGAATATATGTGTTTGGAGTGGCGCAGTTGTTCTTTACAGGATTCTATAACTTGAATTTGTTCTTTTCACCAAGACTTCCAAATTCCTCTTCCTAGAACTGAGAGAATAAACAATGCCACTCACTCCCTAGAAGACTGACAGCAGCCCCCCCCCTTGACTACTGCAGCAGCAAGGGTGGGGGGAGATAGTGAAAGGCTTCTATTCTCTCTCAGAAGCCCCTCTCTCATAGTTTCTAAGGCCCAGAGGTACAGCAGGTCCCAAACCATGTAGCCCCTCCCCCAGGTGTTACAGAAAGCTCTAGCAGGTGAACTCTGGAAGTTGGACCCTTCTCCACACTTGCTTGTTACTGCTGCTGCTGGCTGGAAGACAAACAGTCATCTTGCTGATTGCTTTCACGACTGCCAAGCCTCCAGGCCAGCAGAGCCATTTGGAAAAGAAGCAAACAGAAACTCGGCTCACAGATTGAGAATCCCCAAAACTACCAGCCCCAGGTCAGAACCCTCCTGCAAAAGGAAGACGTTTATGGCTGTGAAAAAGCACATCTGGAATCAGGTGTCGCAAAAAACATCTTAAAGACAGGGACTGACTTTTTTTTAATCTCCTACTTTCACTGTTAGAAGCAGAGTCGACAGCAAACAGCCAATCTCCCTGCAACACAAGGTTTATTTTTATGCTTCAACATTTTCTGTCTGTGTCTACGTGTTTCAGATGTGATCAAAGAGCTCCTGGAAACAGCTTCTCATCAGCCACATTTTTAAAGAAGGAGGGAGAGTAAGAGCAAGAAAGGAGACTGGAGACAACCAGCAGTGTTTGTTTACCTATTTTCTGGTGAAACCAGTTTAAATAATTGAAATCTAAATAAGGTGATACAGGACCCTTGGGTGGAGGGAATCAGCCCAACCAAATCCCTTGATTTTTATTTCAGAACATTAAGACTACTGCAATGATTGAGCTTCCACAACTACTTTAGCTGAAATCCCAGCAGGACCAAGAAGAGATTTCTTACTTTCACTTGGTGGCATGATCTATTCCAAAGGAGGCCAATCCTTCTGACATCCTGGCCTTGTGACCAGAGGAGCTGCTGCTTGTCTTTTTTCTTCTTTTAAAGAACATAGGCACCTGCTTGGAATAGGTGCATCCAGGGTTTTTTAAAGTCCCTGCTTTTACTGGGATGAGACTTAATATAAGTTGATAGTGTGACTGGCCACCCTGAGAACAACAGTAGAAGATATGCAGTGGCTCAGGGGAACCTAAGTCCATAAAGAGCAGAAACAAGATGAGTAATCATAACGGGAACAGGATGGTAATGTATGCAGCTACTGCTCTGGACAAAGTTACCAAAGAGTAGCTTACATTCTACAATGGTCACTGATTACTGCTGCCATGAAATCAGTGGATGTCCCTACTATACGCTTAGCAGTACACCAGACAAGTAAGGAAGAAAGGAAATAAATGCACACATCACAAGAAAAAGACCATGGTAATAATACATTTACATTTAGTAAACAGCACAAAGAAACCACATTGAGGCAGTCTGTTACTCTACTTGGCTGAACACAATGCCCCCCCAGGCCTCATTGAGAGAGTAGGCACTCCATCGCCACTCCCCAAATGCCTGAGGACGCCAGTCAGTCACTTGGCCTCCTCCTAGCAGCTCATAATCAACAGTCTGGGAAAGTTCTCTGGTTCAGCAGGGTTTACCTGCTAAAACAAAGGTTGTGAGAGGAAAAGAGATGGAATAAACAATCTCAAGAAGGCCTAGAGAAAGTAGTTCCCAGGAAGGAGAGAGAAACAGCTGGCAAGTGAGGGAGAGAAAGACTGTGGAACACAACCATGCTCCTCTGTCTCCAAAGACCTCTGTCCCATGCAGAACCAGCTGCCAAATCCAATGATGAAATGGAAATCAACCATTCCTCCCTCTCAACCCCCATTTCATCTCCAGAAGCAAATAATCCATCAGCAATAAAAGGGTCAACCCGGCAGAAAAAACCTCTGTCCAGAACTCCTACTGAGTTCTTAACTGCCCAGGTGAAAAGGTGTGTGTGGGGGAGGGGGGGGCGGGCGGGGGCGGGAGAGCAGTAACAAAATAGAAAAATGCAGTAAATGAAAGGTGGAGGTAAAATTTTTCGGAAAAGGATGGTAACATGCAAGAGAATATAACAGCGGCTACAGCTACAAAGACAGAAGGGAACTAGAGGGAAACAAAGGATGTAATGAGGGAAAAGAATGCAAAAGCACAGCAGCCCCAGGGCAGAAGAGCTCCTTTTTCAAGTCAAGTTTTTTTGGCCTAGTAAAGTTCTCCACCAAGAAAGATATGACAGGCAGGGGACTCTCCACAGAGCAGTCAGCAGGGGACACTGGAGATGGTGAAAGAAACGGGAGGAGTGGAAAGTGGACGCCTCTCAGCTCAGAGGTGAGATGACATAGAAAAAGCTAAGGCTTGGGTGACAAACGGAAGCACTGATTGCCAGGATGAGAGGGAGCAGGTAGGGTCTGAGGCTGAGGTATAGCTCAAGAACTAGCATGCAAAGGGCCTAGACTTCCCGGGAATTACAAAGGCTAGCCAGTAGGAAGGGAACAGACAGGAGCATAGGGCAGGGATAAGCACAACGATGTGAAGAAGGCAGGAGACTAACAGGGAGATGAAAGGCAGCACAGATTAAGCAGCATAGTAAGGAAGATGGGGTGAGGGTGGCGAAACAGGAAGGCAACAAGCAAGGAGGAAGATACTATGAGAAACGACAGACGTGGGAGTGGACAGATAGAAAAGGCATCACGGTTTGTGTTGCAGTGTAAGAAGACAGAAAGGCAAAAACTGTGATGCAGTGAGACCCGGGAAAGGACTGAGCAACAGGTTGTGTTAATACACTGGGGGCTGAGTGTCTTTTCACTGGGAGGAAGAGCCCAGGGAGCAGGCTGGTAGAACAGCACAGAGACAAACAGGAGGCCCAGGAACTTAAAAGCCAAACACCAGGGGGAAGAGAACAAGAAGGACCCAAAGACTCTGAAGGGAGTGATGACTGAAACCCCGAAGGCAACTTGTGGGAAAACTGTGCGCATGACAGCTGTATGGGAAACACGGAAGCGACAAATGCCAGCGCCAGGAACCAGGGAGCTCCAGGAGAAAAGAAGGGAAAGTGATGAGCAAAGAGTAGGCGAACGATTTGCAAAGGTGATGAGGGTGGAGCTGGTGGGTTGCAAGCAAGAGGGAGAGTACAATTTGGAAAAGGAAGAAGCAGGATAGAAAAAGCTGGGGAACTGAAAGGGACAGGGATCGAGAACACACTGCGGGGCAAGCACCCTAAGGGTGATGACCAGGGACTGGGAGAACCGGTGCGGCCGGAGGGAAAGCGAGGCAAGAGAGATGGAGGGAGAGGTGGACAACGATCTGTGGCAAATCGCGGGTGCTTGCTGTTCGAGGAGCGGGAGGGTGGCTGCTTTAAGCGTGGGTGGAGAAAGACCAGAAAGGCCCCGAAGAGAAAAAGGGAAGAGAAGGGGAAGCTGGGGAGGTGACACGGAAGAGCGCAGGAGAGCAGTGAAGGGAGAGAGAGAGGTTGGCAGAAAGACAACTGTGCAGCTTGGAGGCAGGACAAGGTGGGTCCCAGGTCAGGACTCGGAAGGGGGATGTGCGGGGCCGGAGACCAGAGCCGGATGACAGGGCAGCCGAGGCTTGCAGGATGGCAGCAGGGGCACGAGGAGAGCGGAGGAGGGAGGAGACTCCGCAAGGTGCAGGGGCCCAGCCAGAGAATTCGGGGAGCCCTCGGGGCTCCTTACCTGCTCCGTGTCCCTTTCGTTCAGCGTGGGTAGGGGGGTCCGGGCGCTGGACATGGCGCCGGTATCTCAGGGGAGGGAACCGAGAAGCTTGGAGGAAGGGAGGGAAGGGAAGGCGCGGAGCCCGGCCGGGCGGGGCTTCTCACAGCAGGAGCAGCCGCCGCATGGGCCCCGGCCGGGGGTGCGGGGAGGCCGGGCAGCCGCTCACGCCAGCCCGGGGATGCGCCGCTCGGGCTAGGCCGCGCCGGCTCCGAGCGGCTCCGGACCGCACCCCCCCGACCCCCGGCTGGGCTGTGCCGCCTTTCGGCCGGGCCGCGCCGCTCCGCCTACTCTCTGCCGCCGCAGCCGGCCGCCTGCCTCGCTCCTCCCCTGCCCTCAGCGGCACTGCTCCGCGCCCGGCACACAGGCAGCCGCCGCCGGACCTGCTGCTCCCAACATGGCCGCCACCACCGCCGGCCCTCGGCTCTTTCCGCCGGCAGCAGCCGGAAACATCCGAAGCGGCTAGAAACGGGAGGGGGGCGCGCCTTCTCCTCCCGGCCACCGACTAGGGGTGAATTCCGGAAACAGCCGAAGAAGGTAACCCCCGGGGACGCGCGCGCCTCCTGGATTCCGAAGACGAAGCTTCGGTTCTGCTTACGGAAATCCACGAAGCAACTCCGAGCACCCCAGAGCCATCCAGCCACGCCCACCGGGCTCCCCCGCCCACTTCAATAGGGTTTTCGGCAGTTTCCGGAAACACCCGAAGCCGCTCCGCGTGCTGAGCGGGCCACGCCCCCGTCCCGCCGCGCAGCCGAGGGCGGTCGTCGGCCATTTCCGGCAACACCCGAGGCCCAGCCAGCCCTCGGTCATTTCCCCGGGTGGTTCTCAAAGTCTGAGTGTTTTCGTTTCTTTCCGTCAGTTTTCGGGTATTTTCAAACCTTGAACAGGAAGCGTGGGTCACCTGTGGGTGTTTATGATTTAACTAAATAGAAAATAAGACTGTTAGCTGTTCCTGTGATTGGCATACTTTGGTTCTAAAGCAACTTCCGGTGTGCGTTTCTGTTCGTTTGTCAGTTAGCTCATAAAATCCATCTTCTTTTTATCATCTAGCCTATCAACATGTGTGTCACCTGTCAAATGCAGCGTCAGTCTGTCTACTATTCACCTGCCATCATGTGTCTCTTGGCTTTTACTTATCTATCCATACATCCCGCACCTAGACGCGGGGCTGAGCAGGGCCCAGGCAGGCACCGCATGGCTGCGGGAGGGTCCAGGATCCTGCATTCCAGCACCAGCTCTACAGAGTGAAGATGCTGTGTGATCGTGGAAAAAATCACAGAACATCTCTGAGTTTAGGCTCCTCTTGACTATCGTGAAAGGATCTATGCCTTTGTTCCAGCGTTGACATTCAAAATAACATCTTTGAATTCCAGTTGCCTTTTTATTTTTTCTTTCTTTCTCTCTCTCTCTTTATCTCTTTCTCCCTTCCTCTCTCTCTCTTTCACCCTTTCTCTCTTTCTTCCTTCTTTCCAGGGTCTTGCTCTGTTGAGCTCACAGCATCCTCAAACTCCTGGGCTCAAGCGATCCTCCTGCCTCAGCCTTCCAAGTAGCTGGGACTACAGGTGTGTGCCACCATACCTGGCTAATTTTTAAAAAATTTTTTGTAGAGACGTCTCACTCTTGCTCAGGCTGGTCTCAAACTCCTGGCCTCAAGCAATTCTCCTGATTTACAGGCATGAGCCACCACTCCCAGCCCTGAGTTGCCTTTCAAAATACCTGTACAAGGTAAGGAAGGAGGGACTTCCTCATATTAATTCACATTTCAGTTAGTCCTTCTAAGACAAAGAAACTCATGGAAAAGAAAAGAGGAACTCTTTGAAATGAAGATTCCTCAGGATGGCACAAAGAATGGGCATCTGGAGAAGTTTCTTTTCTTTCCTACTGTGGGCCTCATTTTCCTCATTAATAAAGTAAGGTCATTAAATTCATAAGCTCCAAGGTCCTTCTCAGCTTTGGAGAGTCCCTGACTCTAACAGGAAGTCCGTATGGCAACTCAAGTCCACTCCTCACTTCCCCCTAGACTGTCTCACCAGGAAGAAGCAGTAGCCTGGGCTGATTTCTCCAGCTCCAAGCTGTCCCCACCCAAGGTACCCCAGACATGTTGGAATTTGCCTCCCTGGTTCAACAGCATCTTACGGTGGGCAGGAGCCAGAGGCCCACAGGAACCAGAGACCAGGCTCAGACAAGTCCCCAAAGACACAGGGGCAGAGAGCCCCCAGGGGTTATGGGAAAAAGTGTTGGTTGGACTTCTGACACTTGACTTCCAACTCTCAGCTATAGCATCTTGAGTCAATCAGAGACTCATTGACATCAGACATCTTGATGTCAATCAGAGAAATAGGTAGCTGAACAGATGCAATTAAAAGGGTATAAAAGTACTTCCTAAGGCAACAGGTACCATCTTCAGTCAGTAAATCCATGGATTCTAGTACACCTCTCCGTACCCCACCTCAGCGGCATTTAGGCACCCAACCATGGAGGAAGGTGTTGGTGAAGGCACACAGAAGGGCAGGGGAAAAGAGAGGAAGAGGGCAGAGTACACTCTACTCCCTTACCCCAAATTCGACCCGAAAATCCATGAGAATAATCTGCCCTCTGGTGGCCAAAGAGAGACACATTGCTGATTTCCTGTGCCAGGTGTCACCTCTAGGGCCAGGGTCGCGGCCAAGCAGGGAAAAGAAAGAAGGGGTTGGAGGAGCAAAGGAAGGAGTGTTCAGAGGTCTCTCCCTGGCCCAGGCTCTCATCTATGTAGGCTCCACCTCCTCTGTGCTTCTCTCTTTAGCTCTAACTTCTGCCTCACCACTGCCCTCTGCCCCTCAGCCCCCACCCCTACCCCACCTATCCCCTCCTCTTCCTCACTAGCTCTACACAAGGCTGCTCAACAAGTCTCCCTGCCTGGACTCTCTCCAACACACCACACCAGACATGCCAGAATAATCTTCCTAAAGTCCAGTTCTGGGCGCAGTGGCTCCCACCTATAGTCCCAGCACTTTGGGAGGCCAAGGCAGGAGGATTGCTTAAGCCCAGGACTGCAAGGTTACAGTGAGCTGTGATCATGCCACTGCGCTATAGCCCCGGTAACAGAGGGAGACCTTGTCTATATAACAAATGAATACATGAAATGAAGTCCAGCTCCAACGACATTTTTGCTCTTCTAGAAGGCTATCACCAGCTCCGCAGTGGGCTACAGGCAGAGGGGGCTTCATGAGCCTATTACCGGTGCAGTCAACACAGAGCCCTGTGCTCAGACGGGCCTTGAGTTTGGTTTAATGCTCTGCTGTCATTGTCTTGAAATTTTTTTTACCAAGGGGGCCCTGCATTTTCATTTTGCACTGTGCCCCACAAATTATGTAGCCAGTCCTGGCTGTAGGAATAGCCTTTAGCCTGCATTCAAAGCTTTGCTCAATCTGGCCTCAAGTTACCTTGCCAATATCCTCTCCGACTATCACTGGTTGACACCTCTCCCTAACTCCTGCCCCACCACCAACCTCTCTCACTTCCATGCCTTGTTCAAGCTGATCAATGATTGCCAGACACCTGCCTCAGCTTCTAAACCCACTTCAAGATCCAGTTCAAAGGTCACTTACTAGGCCGGGCGCGGTGGCTCACGCCTGTAATCCTAGCACTCTGGGAGGCCGAGGCGGGCGGATCGTTTGAGTTCAGGAGTTCGAGACCAGCCTGAGCAAGAGCGAGACCCCATCTCTACTAAAAATAGAAAGAAATGATCTGGACAGCTAAAAATTAGCCGGGCATGGTGGCACATGCCTGTAGTCCCAGCTATTTGGGAGGCTGAGGCAGGAGGATTGCTTGAGCCCAGGAGTGTAAAGTTGCTGTGAGCTAGGCTGACGCCACAGCACTCTAGCCTGGGCAACAGAGTGACACTCTGTCTCAAAAAAAAAAAAAAAAGTCACTTACTCAAATCCATGAACCCTCCTAGTTTTCCGCAAAGATTAATTATTGCTACCCATTTACCCCTCCCTAAATTTGCAAATTGATTGATTCATTCAACAAACCTCTATCAAGCACCTACTATATGCAAGGCATTGTCCTAGGCTCCTCCGGAATATCTGTGAACAAAATAGACAAATCTCTACCCTTTTTTCTGCCAGCTCAGGAAAAAAAAAAAAGATCTCTGCCCTTGGGGAGCTTACTTACTTTTCAACTGGGGAAAGACAGACAACAAACAAAATAGTAGGTATTAAGTGCCGTGGAAAAAACATAGAGCAAGCTGAGGGCATCAGGATTGCAGGCATGGGGGGATAAAAGACAAGTTGCAGTATGGAGGGGGGTCAGTGAAGGCCTCGCTGAGAAGGTGACACTTGAGTGAAGAGTTGAAGGAGGTGAGGGAGTGAGCTCTGTGGATATCTGAGGGAAGAACATTCCAGGTAGAGGGTACAGCCAGTGCAAAGGGCCTGAGGCAGGATGAACAAGGAGGCCAGCGAGACTGGGGCAGAGTGAGCGGGGAGGTGAGTGGTGCTGGGGAGCCAGGCCTGCTGGGCTACTGTTTCGGCTTTCCCTCCAAATGAGATGAGTTGCTGCAGGAGTGACGTGATCTGCCTGACTGCCTGGGCGAGAGTGAAGGGGGCAGGACGGGAGCAGAACCTGGAGACCGGCAGGGAAGCTTTTGCAGCAATTGAAGTGAGAGAGGACAGTGGCGTGGAGCCAGGCAGCAGCAGTGGGAGTAGTGAGAAGTGATCAGATTTGGGATTTCTTCAAAAAGTAGAGCTGACAGCCTTTCTTGATGAATTGGTTGGGGTTATGTGAGAGAGAGGAGTTAAGGAGGATTCCAGGCTTTCCGACCTAAACAACTGAAAACAAAACAAACACAAAAGTCAAAGCATCCCCCACAGGCCCCAGACCAGGTAGAAACCAACCGATAGATAGAACCAGTCCTCCAGGGCGGCTGTGAGGCCCCTGGAATCCGAGAGAGTTTTGGGATTCCCAGCTCAGGCAGGCACAGGAGCCTTCAGGTGGCTCTCCCCCAGCACCCAGCACCCAGCACAGCGGGGTGGGGAGGAAAGGAGCCCAGGGGAGGCAAAGGTGCTGGAGTAGAAAACATCCTTATTCTCACCCTCCGACACGTGGCAGCTCTTCATCCTCTCTCTCCTCCTAAGCAGTGGAGCCAGAGCGCATGCTCATCCCGGGCAGGCCACACCGGCCCGGAGCCGCCCTCTCATCAAGAAGCAGGTGCCTGGAGTGAGGCAAGATCTGCTCATGCCCTCTGACTTGCCGGAGATCTTCCATCTCATACAGCTCTGCCTTCTTTGTTTTCTTCTTTCTTTTTAGAGACGGGGTCTCGCTCTGTCGCCCAGGCTAGAGTGCAGCCCTGGAGTGCAGTGGCAATTCACAGGAGCGCTCATAGCTCACTGCAGCCTCAAAACCCTGTCCTCAAGCAATCCACCAGCGTCAGCCTTCGCAGTAGCTGGGACTGCAGGCGCGCCACTGCACCCAGCTTACCCTGTTTGTCTCAGCATCTCTGAATTTCCATCACACACTTTATTAACGCTGACATAACACATTGAATTTAAGACATTTCAGAAAAGTTAGAATGTGAAACAATGTGCATCTTAGAATTAATGGAACAGACATATGTTTACTGTCAGTACCTCCTGCCCCAATCATCACTGGGATGTAAGCTACACTAGGGCAGGAGCTCCTAGTCTCCTTCCCCTTTCTTGCTTTTTGTTAATGTGTCTTGATAGCTGTGTACTATGTGGACATTATCACATTGAATTCTCAAACAATGAGCAAGAGGCATTGTTATTTCTCCCAGTTTACTACTGGGAATTCCCAATATACTAGGGAAGCTTGGTGCCTTGCCAGTGGGAGTAAGAACAGGGAATCAGTGTCAGGCTTTCTAGCCCATGAGAGTCAGGGGAGTGCAGGGCAGTGGGTGAACACCCAGCTCTTCCCCTCAGTAACTGTGTGCTCTCAGGCGAGCCCCTTAACCTCTCTCTGCCTTAGTCTTCCCATCCGTTAAATGGGGACAATAATAGAACCTACCTCATAGGGCTGATTTGTGAGGATACAGTGAGTTAATATCTGAGACACGCTTAGGTAGAGCCTGGGACACAGCCACCGCTTTGTGTAGGCTGCTGTTATTATTGGGTGTACTCTGGCCAAGTCTCTCTGTTTCCCTTTAAGTCTCCCTGTTATATCCTCCCCACTCCCCAGAAGAACCACACTGGATCAGAAGTAAGAGAGCCAATGCCGGCACTGTCACTGATGGGTCATATGAAGCTTAGGTAACTCCCTCGCCCTCTTAGGGCCTCAGCTTCCTTTTCGGTACAGTGAGCAGGAGCTGGACTCTTTGCCCTCTATGGGGTCTTCCGTCTCCAAAACCCTATCCCAGCAACGTCACCCCTCTGCCCCTTCCTCGCACCATGCCTGTAATGGAGGAGGTGGGGTCCCTGCCAGTCTCGCTCAGGCTACGCCTGCAGTGCAGCAGGAAGCTCCAGCCGCCCACGGAGGCCACTGCATACCCACCTGGGGGCCCAGGTGTGAAGGCATCGGGCAGGGCCAGCCACCTTCAGGGTCTGTTCTCCTGGGAGGAGGTGCCCTTTGGACCAACCCACACTCCCACTGTTGGTCATGACCATGGGCAAGGGTCTCCTGTTGCCACCACTGAGAAGACTGGACATCTTGGATGAGAGCCTGGCTGTCAAATTGGCAGGGGCCCTGTGAGAAGCAGAGGCAGAAACAAGCAGGCAGTTTTTTTTTTGTTTTTTTTTTTTTTTGTTGAGACAGAGTCTCACTTTGTTGCCCAGGCTAGAGTGAGTGCCGTGGCGTCAGCTTAGCTCACAGCAACCTCAGACTCCTCGGCTTAAGCGATCCTACTGCCTCAGCCTCCCGAGTAGCTGGGACTACAGGCATGCGCCACTATGCCCGGCTAATTTTTTCTATATAGATTTTTAGTTGTCCATATAATGTCTTTCTATTTTTAGTAGAGACGGGGTCTCGCTCTTACTCAGTCTGGTCTCGAACTCCTGACCTTGAGCAATCCACCCGCCTCGGCCTCCCAGAGTGCTAGGATTACAGGCGTGAGCCACCGCGCCCGGCCAGCAGGCAGTTTTTAATGCAGCTCATAGGGGGAATCAAACCTGAATGACCAGGGGCCTAAGGGAGCACAAGGACTAGAGGGAACAGCAAGGAAGCCTTCTTGGAGGAGGTGGTGCTGAGTCTGATCCCAAGGGTGAGCGAAGGGCTGCAAGGAAAGCTGGAGGAGGTGGGAGCAGCCTGTGCAGAAAAGAAGGAGACCAGCCCTCAAGGAGTTCTCACCCAGAGGGGACACCAGATGGGCCAACAGTGGCTTCAGACTTGGAGCTGGCAAAGGGGAGGCTGTGCCAGCTGGTGTCCCAGGCTCTGACTGGCTTCCTGGAGGAGGCAGGGGGCAGATGGGGCAATGGCTCACCAGTGCACCAAGATGATGTCCCCATGTACGCAGAGCTATGCAGTCACTCCTGGAGCAGGCAGGCAGGGTGTCTGTGGAGGAACACGCCAGCTCTCCACCTGCCATCCTCCCCAGGGAGGACAGCGCCTCAGGCCCCAGCCCGAAGGAGAGCAGGGGCATGCTCTGGTTCGTGGCATTGTCCTGCCTTCTTGCCCCCCAACAATGCCTAGCACAGAGCAGGTGTCTGTGAATCCCTGGGGAACCAAAGGTTTGGCACTCCCTGTCCCCTCTGTCCGCAGTGCCCTTTCCCTATTTAATTGCGTGACACTTTATGACTCTTTCATTCCCTTCATTGAGGTCTCTGCTTAAATGTCTCCTCCTAGAAAAGCCCTCTCCAGCCCCCACCTCGAAATTACCTCCCTCGACGAATGGACACGCTAAGCGAAAACATGGATCCGGCAAACAGCCAAACCAAGAAGGGAGGAAATTTTGTCCACAGCACAAACCACTGTATTTGTAAAAATAAATATAATGATAATATAATAAAATAAAAAGGAAATAAAAGAAGGGAAAAAAGAGGAAAGAAAAGCTGTTGGGAGCTGAAACATGTCAACCAAATGCAGTATGTGGACCTGACTTGGATCCGGATTCAAACCAGCCAGGTGTAAGAAGCTGTTTCGCAGGAGCCCTCTGAGCTCGGTTGCAGGACAGTGTCAACGGAATTAACTCTCACTACCGCACTGCTCAGGAATGCTTACGAGGGCAACTTTATGTTATGTGTATTTTACCACAGTTAAAGAATTTTGAAAAGATATTCATGGACCAATTGGGGAATGTGCACACTGGTTATGAGATGATACTAAGAAATCATTAATTTTTTTTCAAATGAAACCCATTGATAATTTTTTAAAGTATCATGATATGTTTTACCAAAAAGAGCTTGAATCTCTTGGAGATACACACAGAAGTATTTACATGACTAGTCTAAAAAAAAAAAAAAAAGTATTTACAGATGAAATGATTTTAATATAATGTCTGGGGTTTGTTTTAAAATAATCCAGAAGGGCCAGGCTCACGCCTACAATCTCAGCACTTCGAGAGACTAGGGCGGGAGCCTCGCATGAGGCCAGAAGTTCGAGACCAGCCTAAGCAACATAGAGAGACCTCATTTCTACAAAATATATTAAAAAATTAGCCAGGTGAGGTGGTGCATGCCTGTACTCGGAGGCTGAGATGGGAGGATCACTTGAGCCCAGGAGTCCAAGGCTGCAGTGAGCTGTGATCACACCACTGCACTCCAGCCTGGACAACACAGCAAGACTCTGTCTCTTAAAATAGTAATAAAGTAATAATTTGGAAGGGAGACAGATAAGGGGAGATAGGGATAAACCAAATTGGCCACCTTTGTGGAAGCTGTGTCATGGATAAATGGGGGTTCATTGTGCCATTCTCTCTTCCTATCTTCTTTTGGGTGTGTTTGAAAATGTCCATGATTTTAAAAAAGAAAAGAAAAGAAAAAATAAAAAATAGCGCCCATCCATGGTGCTCAATTTTTCCTCCCGGCACTTCTCTCTGTCAGACGCACTGAGGATCTTGTTTCCCACCCGTCTCCCCTGGGAATGGGAGCCCCTTGCACCTGCGGTATTCTCAGCACCTGGAATGTCGCCTTCATGCAGGCATCACTCCCCGGGGTCTGTGGGGCACTTACCTCACATCCAGCTCCCAGGCTGAAGCCAGGTCTGTGGGGCCACTTGAGACTGAGCTGTGAACTGCTTTCCCGGGATGGCTGTTTCCATCACAGACTGGACCTTAGAGGGCTGCGGGGGAGTCCCCGGCCCCTGCATCAGAAGCAAACCGAGGGGCCGGTGAGGAGTGGGACTCCCTCACATTGGTTCCCAGCTATTGTCACCTGGGACAGGTGAGAGGAACAACCTTCCACGTCTGCGGTGAGCCCCTCCAGTCGGCACTGCCAGGCACGGGGTGCCATCCCAGCAGGTGCCAGGCCCCGGGTGCCAGGTGCACCTCGTGCAGTAGACAACAGCTCGTGCTCCAGAGTCAGACAGACCTGGGCCCTGGCCCGGGCTCTGCTCCTTTGCTAGCTCTGGAATGGCAGGTAAGTTATTGTGTTCATCTCACTGTGCCTCAGTTTCCTCACAATTATAACAGGCACAGCGTGGGGTGACCCACGACAAAACCAGGGTGTTCTGTCTACACCCCAGAGTTCCTAACGTAGTGCCTGCCCATGGGGTCCTCTATCAATGTTTGTGGGATCCGAGCCCTGCAGGGTGGGGCCCGAGCAGACCTGAGCCATTGACTTTGGTGCAGGGAAGGCCACAAAGCCTGCTCTTCTTCCTTCTTTAGAGAGAGGCTGGCACTTTTGTCCTCAGAATGAGGGTCTTCCCTCTCGGGGAGGAAGGGACTGACCAGATTTGGTGGTGTGAAGGCTCTGGGCTGAGACCCCTGGTTCTGGGGAGGTGGGAACAGACACCTGGCTGCTACAGAGCTCCTGACCTGCCTCTGGCACAAGTGGCAGCCCCTCCCTGCTGTGCTGCCCCTGGGAGGCCAGCAGGGTGGCACTTCCCCAGACTCCCCAGCCCATTGGAGACCCTCTCCCACCCTAGCCCCTCTTCTTCCACCATACCTGCGGGGTGTGCATGACTTTACAGTTTACAAAGGGCCCCAAACGCATTGGGTGTCACTTGAGGCACCCAGCTGCCCAGCTGTGTGTGGGGTGGGGTGGGGGGTGACTACTACGTTTTATGCAGAGAGATGGGAAGCTCAGATTGGAGAAGCATCTGTTCAGCAGCCGCAGAGCCGGGACCTGACCAGTTGCACAATGTGGGCACTGCAGAGGGGCCCCGCCAACGTCCCACTCCCAGCCACTCTCCCGCACACCGGTTTCTCTTCCAGCGGGGCAGGGGCTACTTCTTCCTGTGCCTCAGACTAGCTTTGCCCACAGGAGAGGGAGGGTTACCAGAATTGTGATATAGTAAGAAATATATATTGGGTCCTCATCTTGGTTCCTGGCACAGAATTTAAACCCCTGTAATTTCCTGAGTGAGGGGGCGAGAGGAGATTACGATTAGATTATGTCCTTGTTGGTAATGTGCCCCTTTCCACCACACCTGAGTTCGGGGGATGGGGCTGGCTGGTAGCCAGAGGAACAGACCACGTGACTAGGGGGTTGGAACTTGCAGCCCCATCCCCTGACTTCTGGGGAGGGGTAAGATTGAGCTAATCACCAATGGCCAGTGACATAATCTAATCTATCATGCCTAATGAAGCCTCCATAAAACTCTAAACGAGGTGCGGGGAGCTTCCAGGTCACTGCTTGCATGGCATGCCAGGAGGGTGACACATCGCAATGCAGAAACTCCTGTGTTCGGGACGTCCGAATCTTGCCTCGTGTAGTCATCCGACCGTTAGTCTATCATCCTTTATAATAAACCAGTTCATGTCAGTAAATGTTTCCCTGACGTCTGTTGGCCATTACAGCAAATTATCAAACATGAGGAGGAGGTTGTGGGAACCCCCAATTTTGGGCTGGTCAGAAGTATAGGCAGCAACCTGGGCATCTAAAGTGGGGCCAGTTTTGTGGGATTGAGCCCTTAACTTGTGGGGTCTGCACTGAGTCCAGGCCACTAGTGTCAGAACCGAATCAGAGGACGCCCATCTGGTGTCTGGTTGGGGTGGGAACCCCCGTCCCTGACATTTGCTATCACAAGTGTTATGGGTGTAGAAAAACAGTTTTTCTTTTTCAGATATCCAAAAAGACTTCCCCCACTGGGATTCCAAGGAAGGCAGCTGGGAGGGGCAGGAGGGGGCCGGCTTCAGAGAGCAAAGAAGCGCTGGGGAGTCAGGGGCGGCGGCACCCCTCTTCCCCCTTCACCCAAAGTCATGGTCAGGCCTCAGCACACACTCAGATTCAGTTGCTTCCACCAGCCCTGGGGGGCCCTGGTGTTGTCCCGGGATGGAGGTGGGGAGGGGGGACTCTCGAGGGAGGGTGAACAGGGCACCCTAAGTGATCAGCCACCTATGTTCAGTAACATCCTTCCACACTCTGGGCTGCAGTCGTGTCCCCGGCCCCACTTTTTCCATCTCTCCCTGGAAGCCCAGAGGTGCCCACCGGCAGCTCCCGGCCACACACACTCAGAGTCCCTAGGGTCTTGGCTGAGGCCCGGCACACCCCTGTGGCTGGGATGTGGGGCTTTAAGTCATGGAACCACCACCCACCCACAGTCACCGTGGCCACCACCCTGTGCAGAGAACCACACATCAGGAACCAGCTTGCCCCAGAGAAATGTCACACAGGAATAGACACCAAGAGGGCGCTTGACAAACATTTATTGAGCATTTACTATGTGCCAGGCCCTGTGCAGGGCTCTGGGAAAACGAAGTCAATAAAACTTGGTCCCTGCCCAAAAGGAGCTCACAGTCTAGTGGGCCAAGCTATAAACTGTGTAACAGCAGCGGAGGTGGATTTAGCTTCACCATTTTACAATGAAATTTTATATATGTTTTTTCAAGTGTAAACACCCAGCAACACAACCATCTTGTTGTAAAAGCACATGGGCATAAATGTAAACACAGTCACATGATTGAAAGGACAGAAATCACCTGCAGTAACGCTTGTGCATCTAGAGTCTAGAGCCAGATGTCTGTGTGATTTATTCCTTCATGTCAGGTGTGATACAAGTTTTGCCAATCTGCAGACGTGGTGGTTGAGGCACAGGAGTTCGGTGGCCCACCCGCCACCACACAGTGGGCAGCCACCCTGGACACAAGGTACCCTGAGTCCTCAGCCACTGGCTTTTCTCCACCACACCTGAGTGGTGGTCTTTTAATCTCCCCTATACATCCTGGGGCTCCTCCTGAGCCTGTCAGGTGGGGATTGAGGGACCATGTCCCAGGAGCCCACAAAGCTGAGATCCCTCAACCTGGCTTGGTGCATGGCTGGCCTACGGTGACACCTGCTCAGGTGAGCATGCAGCACACTATGGCCATGCACGGACCCTTCCTGACTGATACAAACTTTCTGCTCAGTCTCTAAATCAGGCTGTCAGTGTCCTATGGGAACAACTGCCCCCCAAGTTCCCCTGTTCCCCCACTCACCACTCAATTATCATGAGTGAGGCAGCCCAGGTGTGGGGGTGCCCTGTCCTTCCCACACCTGCCCCTGCACCCAAACAGGTCAGTGGAGTTAGGGGTTGGAGGTGGGAACGCCAGACTTGCCTGTGTGGTTTAGTTTAGGAGGGTGTGGAACCTAGCAAAGGGTCCCCAGCGGGCCACCTCATGGCCGGGGAATGGGGCTCGGGTTCACTTGAGCCCAAGAGAGGGTGGGGTGAAGCCGGGCAGCTGAGGGTACAGGCCTGAAAGGCTGGAGAAGGCAGGGCTGAGTTTAGGACCCACATGCCCACCTCCCCTGCAGGCTGGACACACCGTTTCACTTTAGAAAGGCCGCAGTAATTCTCAGCCCCTTGGGGGCGAGCGCCCTGGGCCCCCCCAGTGGCCTCTCTCAGACAGAGGCCTACCAGGCAAGTCAGAAGGGACAATATGTTAAAGAAAAGGTATTTCTGACCCCATTTGCAGAGCAGGGGTTAGGGGAAGGCGAGATGCCTCTCAGTGACTGACACCACAAGTCAGCCCTGTCCAATGTCCTGTCCTGGAGCTACCCCACCCTCTAGGACAGCCACCCTCTGGGACAGCCGCCGTTCCGGGCCCCCCCCCCCGCCCCCCCGGGGCTGCCTTCCAGCCATCCTGCCCTCAGGCTTGCTTTGGGAGGCCGGATTCCCCATAACAAACCCCACCCCCCAATGACGGCCCAGACGGAACTCTCTTAATAAAAAAAAATAATTTATTGTCAACAAAGGTGATATATACAACAGGAAAACAGGTGAACAGGAGCGCAGGACTGAACGGAGCCCCGGAGAGCCCTCTGCAGGGATGGGGCGGGAAGAGGTAATGGAGGCCTCCTAGTTCAGGGGCCTGAACAACAAGTGAGGGAGGGGAGGTGTCCCCCGAGGTAGTGGGACTCAGTTCAAACCCCGTTACGACCACCTCTCGTGTAAGGCACTGTGCCAGGGGAGAATGGTGGGGGCTCAGAAGGTGGGAGGAGGCTGCGTGGGCAGAGAGGTCTGGGTCAGGAAAGGATGGGGTAGGTGTTCTCCACAGGCCCAATGCCCCACTGCGGGCAGCCTAAGCCGCCCCTGTCAGCCTCAGCTGCCCTCGGGCCTGGCCAGGGTAGACAGTTCCAGTGCCCCGAGGTACCAGTGGATGCTGCCCCACCCCCACCCTGCCCTGGCACCTGGTCTTACCCTCTCCGCCAGGTGGCCAGGCCGGGCAGCTGAGTTATAAACCAAAGGGCCATGCTGTGTCTTCCCCCACTTCCTCTCTCCCCCCCCAGGAAAGCAAGAATTTACACCCCACTCCCTGCCTTTGGCTCCCCCCCTGCAGTGGTGTTGGATTCCGACAGAACTGTGGGCCAGTCTGGGGCGTCATCTGCTCCCGCACCCTTGGTGCCCTGGGGGTGCTTGGACCAGTCTTGCAGGAGGCTGACCGCTGGGGGCTCCTCCATCCGCACGCGGATAACCTGGAGATCCAGTGTCCCGCGGAGCCCTGGAGGGGGAGCTGGGCAGGGATGGGAGCAGAGAGCAGAGTCAGGGCCCCCCAGATACCCTGCCACGAGGATGCTCCCTGAAAGCTCTGTAAGCTGTACCCCCATTTCAAGGGCCTTCTTGACGTGCACAGCCTAGTGCCTGGTCTGAGGGGAAGCCAGGACCGCAGGAGGCTCCACTCTTGGTGGATGCAAAGACTACTACCAACCCAAACACAAGGCCACAGCCTTCTCAGGCCCAAGACAGACACTCAGGAGGGACTCCGTCGGGCAGAGAAGAGGCCTGGACAGCCTCCGGCCCTGCTCTGCAAGTTCAACCAGGCTCTTATCTCCACAGTCAACATCTACGTCACAAGGACCCCACGTCCACCTTAGCTGGATGGAGAAGCTACTCACAACGGGCAAAACTGGGCCGCGAGACATGGACTGCCATGGCCAGTGCCGCCATAAAAACATCCTGCGTCCCCTGCGAAGGGGGCACATGCAAAAGTTACACTACACTGAAAAGCGAAACCAGAAAATGGTGATTGCAACTGCTGTGCTGTCTGTATTGAGAAGAATTTGTTTGTTTTTTTCTATACAGCTTTTAGAGATACATTTAAAATGTGGCAGAGAAAACAGGTACGATTTTGCTGTATACTGTAGTCTGCTGGTTTTGAAAATGACTTAAAGGCTGCCACCAGGTTGTAGCATTTAGCAAATTCTGTTTTGTGTACCCATAAGGGGGCTCACCTCCCTGAAAAACTACAAGCTCCTTGAGGAAAGCCTGAATCCCACTCATTTGTTCATGAATTCAACAATAATTTATTGAGCAACTATGATGTGATGTGCCCAACACTGTTCCGGTTGCTAGGACGACTATGGTGGATGGAGCTGACCAAGCTGGCATTCTGGAATTTACCTTCTAATGGTGAGAGCCAATAAACAGGATAAAATAAAGATGCAGTAAGTTATACACAGACAGATACAAAGTTGAAAAATATACCAGGGGGAGGGGACAAGGTAGCAGGGAGCGGGCAGGTGAGCGGAGATGCAGGGGAGGTGAGGAGTCAGTTCTGTGGAGGGCTGGGGGAACAGCATTCCAGGCAGAGGGAAGAGCAAAGGCGATGCCCTAGAGGACATGCTGGCTGCTGCAGAACAGCCAGCGCCTGGGCAGAGCGAGTGCAGTGCAGTGGGAGAGGTCAGGAGCCTCGTGGGGCAGCTCCCTGGTCACCATGAGGACTCTGGCTTTTATCTGGAATGCAACAGGAGCAGCACTGGAGGGTTCTGGGCAGAGGAGTGAGCGGATCTGACTTGTGCCTTCAGCAGGGACACTCTGGCGGCTGCATGAGAGCAGAGCACAGCGGGCAAAGCTCAGAAGCCCAGAGACCAGTTAGAAGGTCAATACAGGAAGCAGGTGAGATGGCTCGGACTAGGGTAGCAGCAGCGGAGGTGGTGACAGGAGAGGAACTCTGAACTCATTTTGGAGGATCTGCTGCAGACTGACGTGGGGCTGGAGACACAGCGCACTGAAGGATGGGATTGCCAGTTTACCGGGAAAGGGAAAATGGGGGAGGAGAAGAGTGGCTGTGGGTAGGGTGTGGGAAGGAGATGGGGGTTCAATTTGGATATGCCAAGTTTGAGAGATCTTTTAGATAACCAAGGAGAGATGTCACCTGGGCAACTGGAAGAGAGGCTAGAACCAGGGTGGAAGGGTTGAGCTGGGAGTTACGAGCACATAAATGGTACTGAAAGCTATGAACCTGGATGACAGCTCCCAGGGAGTGAGTACTGACACTGACCCATGGCTGGTGATATTTAATCATTTATTCATTCACCAAACACATAAGCAGTGCCTATTCTGTGCCAGACACTGTTCTGGCCACCGGGGATATTACAGTGCATGAAACAGACAAACATCCTAACCTGAAGGGGCTCACATTCTAGAAAGGGAAGACACACAGCACTATAAGCTTCCAACTCTGGAAGCTGAGAATGAACAAGTGAGAGAAACTCAGAAGGAAAAGACAGTGGGGTAGGAGGAAAACCAGGTGAGCAGCCACCCAAAAAGCCAAGGGAAGAAAGTTGTCTCCAGGAAGGAGTGAGCAATGGGTCCATTGTTACTACCAGATCAAGAAAGAGAAGGACCAAGAACTGACCGCTGGATTTAAGTTTCTGGGTGTCAATGGCGACCTTGCCAAAGAAGCATTTTTCGTGTGTTGAGGATGAAAGTTTGATTGAAGCGGATTCCAGAGACAGGCTGTGGGCAGCTGGTGTAGAAAACGCTTTCCAGGTTTGCTGAAAAGGTTTGGGGACAAATGGGACAGTGGCTAGAGAGGAAGGAGGGGTTAAGAAGGGGGAAACACAACCCTGTGTTGGTGGATGGGGAAACGGAGAAGAGCTGGAGCGACGGGGAGGGGTGGGCTCCAGTGATGGGTAGAGGGGCAGCTTTTGCCTGGGGCACTTCAGCTATAGGGACTGAAGGACACAAAGCAGAGAATGTGGCCTGGGTGCCGGAGGGAGGGAGCAGGTGGATGCTGCTTGTAGGTGAGGCGTCCCCGTGGGTGTAGTGGAAATAGAATAGGCTGCCGCTGACTAGTTTGAGGGCCCTGAGCGAGGTGTCTAACCTCCCTAAGGAGGGATGCAAAATGGGGATCGTAATACCTTACGTGGTGGTTGTGTGGATTTAGTGAGATAACGTATTAGAAGAGTTAAGTACATAGTAAGGGCTCAAGAGGTATGGACTTCTCAAGCCAATGGAATTAAGTGCCAATTCTTCCTGGCAGCAAGGACGACAGAGGAACGGGAGGGTGGGAAGGTCAGGAGAGTGAGGCCTGAGAGGTGGTAGAGATCAGAGCTCCAGGGCCATGGAACAGCAAGGCTGGAGGATTTGGCAGTCCCAGGGCAAGCTAAACCCTTCTGTGGCCCCACTCCTGAACTGTCCCTGCCCAAATTCCTGTGCTTCCTGGCATCACTTTCCCCCTTCCTCCCATCCGCGCTCAGGCACATTTCACACAGAGCTGCTGCCTCTGCAGAGGGTGGGGCTGAGCCCATTCCCCTTGCTTCTCACCAAAGCCCTCTGAGAGGGACTCTGGAAATGTCACCACCAGAATGACAGCTATCAATCATCCACTCATCCTTTCAATAAATTTTTACTGAGGGCTTTCTTTGTGCCAGGCACTGTTCTAGGCGCTAAGGACACAACAGCGAACAAAACTAAAGACCCTCAGGAAGCTCAGACTCGTGCACTTTCTCTCACCAGGCTTCCTGTGATCCGCCCAGAAACACACTGGATCTGGCCATGGTGTCCTAAGCCAGATCTCTAGGTCCTACTTTTATAATTAAACACCAGCAAGGCAAAGAGACTCTTTTTTCCGTTATTTGTGAGTGTGTCCTCTCGGCCTACCTTCGCTCCTGGCCTGGACCCTCTCCCCACACTCATCCTACAAGGTCCTTGGAAAGTTCTAGAAAGTTCTCCCAGACTGCCTCACATTCACATCCATCAGCTCAGCGAACCTGACCACGGTGACCTTTTCCACCTTCTAAATCCATGGTTTTTAAACTTCTTTTTTGAAAGTGGCAGGTATTTATTCCGACAAAGTCTTCAGAGGACTTCAATCCACACATAATACAGAAAACAGACATTATTCTGGCTGAAGCCTCACAGGTTTCTAAGACATCTGTCCAAGCTGTGGGTTCTTGAAACAGTCTGAAACTTCGGGTCCAGAGCCTCTGTTCTGCACAGAAGCATCACGGGTGCCCTACTAGTCTTTAAAGTGTCACTGCCTCCAACCTGTGCCCCTACACCGAGTTTTAGGGGACAAAGGCTGCCTTACTCATGTTACCTCCCAGCCTCGGGGCTGGGCTCCAGGAACACCTGCTGTTGCACTAAGTGCCTCCTGCAGCTTCTGGCCATCTCCAACCTCCACAAATCCTGCCACGGCTGAGAAGGCCCTGCAACCTCCTCCATCTCTCTCAGGTCATTCAGTCAGTGTACTGAACCCCATTCCTCTGAGGCTTTGCCCATTCGCCCCAAAGGAGCCTAAAATCTCAGGGATTCTCTTCTCATCTACTCACCACTCAAGATAGGTGGAGTCTGGGCACAGGGCACCCCAGGACTAGAAATGAAGGCTCCCTTCCGAGAGTGAAACCAGAAGACCCGTTGGACAGTGGGAGAGGCCAGCCACTCAGAGCAGGGATCCACCAAACAGAAGGAGACTCGGGGACCGCTCAGGTCCCAGCAGAACACACGGTCCCGGGGAGGCAGGACTGGAATGTGACTCAAGCTGAAACTTGAGACAGTTAAAACTGTGATCTCTACAAGAAGAGGGGGAGGCCTGCTTCGAGATTAGAAAATGGGGGGGCCCATCATGGCAAATAAACAAATAAATAAAAGCAATTACACACACATACACCCAGCTTTGTCTGAAGGACACAAACCAAACTACTAAGAGTGGCTACCACTGGCGAGTGGATCGGGACTGCAGGAGCAAGTAGCCTGCTGGCTTTTTTCTTTAAGCAAAAAGCGTGATTCCCTTTTGAGAGCCCTGCTCTGGGCAGCCTCCAGCCACCTTGTTGGCCGCCATTCTCTGGGCTCTAACTCCAAACACACATTTCAGACAAGCTGAGACAAGACAGGCACTCCTGACCCACTTACTCCTTTGAGAAGCAATTCTGCAGCCCCCGAGACACCTCGAGCTATGCTTGGCAGGGAGAGGCAAAGAAAGGACCAGGCTTGGCCTCTGCCCTGCTGGAACACATTCCAGTCTCAGCCTAATCCTGTCACTGCTTGATTATGTGACTGTGGTAGGCAGAATGGCCCCTCCAAAGATGTCCATGTCCTAACCCCCAGTACCCGTTTGTTTTGTTACTTGGCAAGGCAGAATGAAGGCTGCAGATGGAATTTAAGTCCACTGCTTAGCAGTGGACTGAAAAACTAGAGAGATTATCCTGGATTATCTGCATGAGCCCAGTGTAATGACAAGGGTGTTAAATGGGAAGAGGAAGGCAGATGAGAAGGAAGCAAAGGTGGCGTCCTGAGAAAGACTCTACTGGCCACTGCCAGCTGTGAAGACGGGAAGAGGCCACAAGCCAAGAAACATGGTCAGCCTCTAGAAGCTGGGCAAGGCAAGACATCAGATTTTGCCCTAGATCTTCTAGGAAGGAATGCAACCCTGCCAACACCTTGATTTTAGCTTGGTGAAACCCGTTTTTGACCTCTGACCTTCACAACTGTAAAATAACATGTGCTGTTTTAAGCCACAAAGTTTATGTGATTTGTTATAGCAGCAAACAGAAACCAACACAAGGACCAAGGGGAAGAAGAAACCCTCTCTCTGAGACTCAGTTTCTTTACCTGGAAAAGTAGATGGACATCTGCCCTTTATACAAGGTATTTTTGTAAGTGCCAATTAAACTGCATGTCGAAGTTTCTCAGTTTCTTAAAATCAGTAGGACACCATAAAAACACCAGCACTTACTCCTACTGCTAGGCGGTTTACTGAGCAAGTGTCCCCGGGGGTGTCTGTTCACTGTTCATCACTCGTCTGTTCTCTCCACACCTAACTGAATCCCTGAGCGGCCCCATTTGGGCTCCTGCTCTACCAGGGTGGGATGGGTACCTCTCAGGCTCCAGCTAGAACCAGCTTCCTGTGCGGACACGTGTCAGGTTTTCGGGGAACACTGGCCTAACCCAACCTAACGACCAATTCCAGGAAACTGCTATGGAATGCTCAGAAAAGCTCAGCTTTCTGGGCAGCCTCCTCCATCATTCAAACCCCTGCCCTTGGCCATCTCCCAGGCCCAGGGGATCTGAGCACCACCCCGTCCGCCCTGGGCTCTGCTGCAGAGCAGCCTCTTGGAGGCCAGACCAGGGATGCTGCCTGCGATGTTCCCCATGCAGCTCCCTCTCGGGAGAGCTCACCTGGAGAGGGGCTTTCCGGCCGGGGCAGGGCTCCTTCTGCCACCTCCCCCTCTTTAGGGGAGTCCTTGCTGTCTGGAGCCCTGAGCTGGGTGTGGGAGAAGAGCTGCAGGACGAAGCCAGGAGGGAAGCTGCCGTCAGTGAAGTGTCGGACCTCGGCTGGTGCTGCGAAAGTCTCTGTGGGTGAGTCAGGCGACGGGGGCTCTAGGAGGAGGGACAGAACAGTGATCGAATGGGGGGGAGCGGGCTGCAAAGCTCCACTGGGCCCCACCCCATCCCCACCTTAGAGCACTGGCCAGAGCCCACGGCCTCCTCCCGGGGCCTCCCCTTCACCTGGGTCAGGGTCCGGGTTTTTGGTCATAGGTCTGCCTCTTTTCTTCCTGACTGGCTCTTCCTCAGGGGGTTCCTTCCACCTCTGACCACGGAGCTTCTTATTTCCTGGCTCTGCAGTGGAGGCAGCTGCAAAAAGAAAAGACCTTATACCTTTTCTAGGAGGCCATGCCTGAACCCTGCAACCACAGGGCTCCTGAAGACAACCTGCCCAGCACACAGGGCCTGTGCCTCACCCCGTCCCCAAGACCCCACCCCATGAGCCTCACTAGCTTCCCTGTTGACTGACCAGGAATCTCCAGGGGGCGAAGTCCCCTGGGACGGCTCCTTTTAGGGAGGGATGTGTTGTCTTCGGGGTCAAGGAGAACGACGATCTCTGCTGGTGTTCTTGCAGCATCTGGATTAGAGTCTGGGTCTGGCTCAATATCCCGGCCTGATTCTGAAGGGGGCAAAGGCCCAGTGAGCTCCAAGTGCCCCCACCAGGCCCAATCCCTCCCCCCACCCCCACCCCCACCCCCACCCCAACTACCTGAGTTGTGTGGGGACGGCTGCTCGGCTCTGACATCCTGCAGAAGGGCCACCCCCTCGCTCCAGGCCTCCAGGATGTTGCTCTTCTCCGAAGGGCTCAGGTCCAGGGTGTGAGGATGCTGCTCCAAGATGTGTGAGCGAGCCGTGTCGGCCGACGGGGACTGGATCTCAGCGCCGCACACCATGCACAGCGCCCGCCCGCTGCCTCCCGGGCTGTTGCCCACCAGAAACTCCTGCTCCCAAGACCCCTGCTGCCTGAGCTCCTCACAGCTATCACCGCCTGCCTCCAGCAAGCTGGGTCTAGGTGGTGGGGTCTTCTCCTGTTGGGTCACTGTATGGGGAGAGGGGAGGGCGTTATCAATAAAGGTGCCTATGGCCAATAATACTTAGCACTCGAGTCCCCAAACATGGTAGCTTGTGTGGGGTGGGGAGGCGGAGCATTCCCATCCACAATGTTCTTCTCCTTTCCCCTGGAACCCAGGAGGCACAAGCCACACTGAACACAGCCTACGTGCCTGGTGTCCTGCTATGCTTGCCTCTACACCTCTCAATCTAGTCCTGGGCTGCAAGACTACATGCATCTTTCCAACAGGCCCTGTTCCTGCAGGTCCCCAGCCTCCGCACAGCTGTCCAGACCACCCTGATCAGTCTGGATGACATCATCCCTGCAAAGCCTTCCAGACCCCCACCTGACAGTTGATTCCATCTGTATCTGACTCCTAGGCCACAGCATACGTTTTCTTGAGGGTGAGGACAGAAAATGTTACCATCCTAGTAAAGGCTCCCCCACCCCGCTGCCCCCAGGGCCTTCTGCAGTGCTGCCAGAGCATTTGTGGCTCTGCTCTCCCACCCATCGCATGAACCGTAATCTCTGACAGGGCAGGAGCTCCTTTCAGCTCAGCAAAGTAGGCAGCCTTAGACCCACACCAGCCTGGCAGCTCAGTGCCTCTGCCAGGCACCTATGATGTCTCATGGCTGCACCTCTCTTCCACCTTCCAGGGAGGACAGGACAAAATACAAACATGGAATGCCCTAATACCCATGGGCTGTATGGAAAAGGTGGTGTTTGAAATGGATATGAGCCTTGGCTTGGACTCAGAAACTAGGTCCGAGCTAGGTTCTAACTATCCCCCATGTGACCGTGGGCAGGAACCCTAACCTCTCAGTTGCAATCCACTTTCTTCCCCACCACTTCTCTAAGACAGCTCTCGCCAAGGTCGCCAACGCTAAACCCAGGAGTTAGTTCATCAATGTCATCCTCTGCCAATCACCTCCTCCATCTCAATTTTCATCACTCACATCCAGGGCACCACCTTCCACTCTCACTTCTCTGGCTCACTTTCTCACTCCCTCACTTCCTCCAGGTCACCACTGAAGAACATCTCCCCCGAGCTGTGCACCCCAATCCCTTCTCTTTGTCATTTCCTCCACAGCACACACCACCACCTGACACTGTTTGTCTTTTACTTGTCCACTCTGTCTCCTCACTGCACTGTAGGATCCATGGCAGCACAGATTTTTTTTTTTTTTTTTTTTTTTTTTAGAGACAGGGTCTTGCCCTGTCACCCGGGCTGGAATGCAGTGGTGTCATCATAGCTCACTGCAGCCTTGAACTCCTGCGCTTAGGCCATCCTCCCACCTCAGCCTCCTGAGTAACTGGGACTACAGGTGTGCACCACCAAGTCCAACTAATTTTTTAAAATTTTTTTGAAAAGATGGGGTCTCACTAGGTTGCTCTGGCTGGTCTCAATCGATCCTCCCACCTCAGCCTCCCAAAATGCTAGGATTACAGGCATGAGCCACCGTGCCCAGCCTTGACAGCAGATTTTTGATGTTCCACACCTGTATCTCTAGCACTGAGAACACTGCCTGGCGTTTAGTAATGTGTGATGAGGGACTGACTCCATCCCAACCTGTAATCACTGGAATATTCCAGGACTCAGTCCTTGGACCACTTCTCTGTCTACCTTCTTCCTCTAATAAGCCTCATCCCATTGCCTGCCTGCTGACAACTCCCATATCTATACCTCTAGCTGGATTCTCCCAGGAAATCCAGACTTAGGTATCTGACTGCCTAGCCAACCCCTCCACTTGAATGTGTAATGGCCTCTCAAACTTACCATATTCTCACCTTTTTTTTTTTTTTTTTTTTTTGAGACAGAGTCTCACTCTGTTGCCCGGGCTAGAGCGAGTGCCGTGGCGTCACCTAGCTCACAGCAACCTCAAACTCCTGGGCTCAAGTGATCCTACTGCCTCAGCCTCCCGAGTAGCTGGGACTACAGGCATGTGCCACCATGCCCGGCTAATTTTTTCTATATATATTTTTTAGTTGGCCAGATAATTTCTTTCTATTTTTAGTAGAGACGGGGTCTCGCTCTTGCTCAGGCTGATCTCGAACTCCT
Source organism: Eulemur rufifrons (assembly GCF_041146395.1). Taxonomy (NCBI): domain Eukaryota; kingdom Metazoa; phylum Chordata; class Mammalia; order Primates; family Lemuridae; genus Eulemur; species Eulemur rufifrons. Next base: position 98,254,278 of record NC_090988.1, read on the forward strand.
GACCTCGAGCAATCCTCCCGCCTCGGCCTCCCAGAGTGCTAGGATTACAGGCGTGAGCCACCGCGCCCGGCCCATATTCTCACCTTAACTCCCCATCTCCCATAAGCCTGCACCCCAGTCCCCATCTCAGTAAACAGGAGGGCCATTCTTCAGTTGCTCAGGCCAAAAGTCTTGCATTCAATCTTTTTCTCACACCCCAAATCTTTCCTCCACACTTGCTGTTTCCTCTGCCTGAAGTGCTCTTCCTCTAGCTATTATCAGGCTGGCTTCCGCCCTTCCTTCAGGTCTGCACTCGAAATTCACCGTATTAGTGAAGCCTTTCCTAACCACTCAATACACCAAAGACGACATCCAGCCCCCTCTTCTCCTTGTCCTGCTTAAGTGACCTCTGAAGCACTTACTGCCACTTGACACACTACACATTTACCTATTTAATACTCTTTTCAGCCATTGATATGGTGATATTCCTCAGCGGCAGGTTCGGCTGCTTTGTTTACCGATATTACCATCTTTAAACCTAAAACAGTGCCCGGCATACAGTAGGTGCCCAATGAACATTAGCTGAATGAAATAACTTCTGTGGACTTCAATTTCCTCCCTAGCAGTGGGGATAAGGCTGCCCTTGCAGGGTTGTTGGGAGGATTAGCCGAGAGGGCCTCTGACAGTGCCCGGCGAGCACTCAAGAAATCCTAGCAGAAGTAGGAAAGTAACCTGTCTGTCGGACTGAATGCTCTGAGAAGGGAGGCCACCTTTATTTCCCTCATTAATTTTATACCCCTCCAGATTCCAGAAAGGATGAAGGGCACTGCAGACAGCACTGTTTGGCTGGGGTTCCACAATTGCCCCTCTCTCAACCTCTCCGGGTACTTTCCACCCTACGGAAGACAGGCACTGGAGAATGGAAAGACATTGCATTTTCATGAATAGTAAGTCTTCCACAAAGATGGCTCTTTGTTTCCTACGATTTGCAAGCTCCTGAGGACTAAAGAAACCGGTGAAGGGGGAGGGGAGAGCACAGAGCGAGCGAGCGTTCAGATTGTTCCTCAAATCCCCTCCCAAGGCTAATCTCCTAGGGTGGCCGAGGCCCCCCAGCAAGCATGGCTTTTTCCAAAACTAAGTGCTGCGTGCAGTCTCATTCATGCCCCCCTCGGTACAATCTGACACCTGTGGCTTATGCAAGTAAAAGGCCTGGGTGGGGGTGGGGTGCAGAAAAGCTTTATGCTTGGAGGGCCCTTAAAATTGCCCTGGAGGTCGGCAGCGGCACCCGTCTCCGTGCTCCGAATCGCCCGACACCCAGCTGCCTCGTCCACTCTCGGGCCTAGAGGCCCGGACGCCCCTCGGCCTGAGCACAGCCGGGCCTTGCGCTCGCGCCCGCCTCCCGGGGCGCTAAGACGGCGGCGGCAGTCGCCCGGCGCCTCGGGTGCAGGGCCCGGGCGAGGGGGCGCTCGGGCACCGGAAGAGCCGGAGCGCGCCGGGCGTGGATCGAAGTCTCCAGACCCTGGGCGGGGGGAGGGGGAGGGAGAATTCGAGGAGGCCTAAGATTTCAAACCCCGGTGGGGGAGGAGCAAGAGCGCACCCCAGACCCAGATCGCAGCGGTGGCGCCTGGACCCCAGACTGGAGGGAGTTGAGAGAGCGCCTGAGCCCCGGACCCCGACTGCGGTGGGGCAGCCCCAGCCTTGCGCCGTGACGCGGAAGTGGGGTCCCCTCCCATTCCTCACCTCTGAGCATCGGCTCCCGCCGCGGAATGACGGCCACTACCATGGCCTCCTCTTCGTCCTCCCCTTCCTCGCATTTGAGCGTCACCTCGAAGCAGTCGAGTGCAGCGCCCTCAGCCTTCAGGGCCATGGTGCGACCGTGGGCGATGGCAGTGACCGCGCCGGAGGACGGGCGCGCAGGCCTCGGCGCGCAGCCGGTGGCCGCCTCCCGCCCGGGACCGCGCCGGGCCCGCGGCCCGCCCCGCCGCCCGCCGCTCCCCGGCTGGGCCTGCGACGGGCGCGTCTGGGCCTCCCGGGTGCCTCAGAGCGTCGGGACCCCGGACGGGGAGGGCTCAATCCGGGGCCCCAGCCCCCCGCCGCTGCCTTTTATGGAGGCTCATTGTCGGCGCCCGCCCGGCCGGCCGCCGCCGGCCCGCCCCCGACCCCGCGCGGCCAATCGCGCGCGGCCCCGCCCCGGCCCCGCCCCGGGCACGCGGCTCCGGTAGCATCCTGGGGACCCGCGGGGCGGTGGGAAGGGTCGCGCGGGCTCGCGGCCGCCCCCCAGCGCGGAGGCGGGGTTTGCCCGGCGGGGCGAAGCCCCTAACGCCCCCGGCGCTGGCGCCGCGAGCAGGCCGGCCGAGCCCCGGGGGTAGCCCACGCGGGGAAGCCAGTCGGGCGTTCTGGCATGGAGAGTGCGACCAGGTTTCCAGGATTTGCTCGGGGTCGCCTTTCCTTTCCGCGGACCAGCCTTCCTCCGCCAGCACATGCCCCGGCGGGAAAAGAACCGGTGGGGGAGTGGAGACCGAGTTCCTCTGCTTGCCAGCTGTGTGACCTTGGGCACGGTGTCTGTTTTCTTAGACTAGCTCATGCTTTCTTTGAAAAACCATTTTGGACCCTTCTGGACAAAGGAACGCCAAGACGAAGAGGAGCCGAGTGGAGTGTGGGCGCGCGTAAACCACCCCGATGGTTATGATTTCCATTTTTTAAACGTGAGTCCAGAGATTTTGTGACCCTCTCCAAGGACACACAGCAATCCCTTGAGAGCCCTAAGACCAGAGTCCAGTTGCCATGACACTGCTGCATCCTAATCATACCCTGGGTGAGCTTTTGCCTCTGTGGCATAGAACGGGCATCTCCCTCTTCTGTAGAAACCCTCCTGAGATTTTAGTGGAGAAAATGCAAAATGTCTGACACTGAAAATCCGTCTTCAAATGCCGTTATATCAGACCAGACTCAGTAGTAATTAAATATGATGTAGTAGGATGGAGGCGGGAGAGGAGGTGTGAAGTAGCCTGTATGGATTACCGTGTATTTTTAAGGGGACAATTTTGTTACTTTCAAGTGTATCTGGCACTTTAAAGGTTTTACAAATAAAGGTGTTACCAAGCCTGTTTAACTAATTTCTACTTTATGGTCGTTCTCCACCGTTTGCCCCTGATCCCTTCCTTGCCCCTCAGCTCTGCTCTGTGTTGCGGTGGACTGACCCCTGCCGGGGCAGTTTCTCAGTCTTCCAGAACATCTGGCTTCAGGCCTGGCTTTAGCCAATGGGAGCAGTGGCCCGAGGCTGAAGGCAGAAGGATTTCTTCTGTGTCTCTCTTGCTCAGGCAGGTCTCCAGCAGAGACCGGGCTTCTCTGTGGCTCCGTCTCTTACTGGAGGGGTAACTGGTCCCAATACCTGCAGGGTGTTCCATGCCCCTGGGCTCCATGAATTCCACCTCCTCTTTTTGTCCCTCCAGTTTAGGGGTGGTGAGCAGCTTTTTATTTTTGCTAATCTCTGGGCTGCCTCACTGTCCCGGTTGGGCTTCTCAGCCCTTTCATCAATGTGTCACCAAAACCGTGCGTTAAATTCTCTCTGTTTTAAATGGTTCGAGTGATTCCTGTTTCCCTAATTGAACCTTGAATGATGCACCCAGTGTTGTACCAAGCACTTAGTAGACGTAATTTCTTAGTCCTCACAAGTCTTTCGTAGTAGATCATATTGTTCCCAGTTTAAAGATCAGGAAGTTGAAACTTAAAGGATTAGATTACTTGCCAAGGTAATAACAGTAAGAATCCTATTTCATCAAATCTGGGATGAACATTTTCCCCCACATTTTAATATCCCTGAAATAAATGCTTTCTATTACTGACATCATTGTGAAATGAAAGATGGCCCTTCTAATATTCAGACTGTACTGTTACCAGCAGAACATCCATGTTTAGAATGAGACATAGACAAGGCCACTTCGTGACTACAAAAATGATTTCACCTTTCTCTGAGTGATTGCTGCTTCTTTATCAAAAATGACTCTAGGGCCATGTGCGGTGGCTCACGCCTGTAATCCTAGCACTCTGGGAGGCTGAGGCGGGAGGATCGTTTGAGCTCATGGGTTCAAGACCAGCCTGAGCAAGAGCAAGACCTCGTCTCTACTAAAAACAGAAAAAAATAGCAGAGGATCATTTGAGCCCAGGAATTGGAAGTTGCTGTGAGCTAGGCTGATGCCACAGCACTCTAGCCCAGGTGACAGAGCGAGCGAGACTCTGTCTCAAAAAAAAAAAAAAAAAGACTCTAATCCTGCATTCATCCTCCTGCCTCCTAGATAAACATTATAAAGTTACCCAGTCTCTGAACTGCTCCCGTTTCTTGACAGTGTCAGTCCAGAACATGTCCCATTTTCCTAATCCCCCCACAGAACTCTGGGAACAAGCCCAAATTTAAGGAGTTTCCCTAGGGTGCCCTGGATTTCCCTAGGGTACGTTCTCCTTTACTGCAGCAGGCTAAATAAAATAACATCTTTTGGCCACAGGTGTGTTCCTGGTGATCTTTGGTCAGAGGACGTTGACAACTCTAACCAATTTATTTGCTTACATGTTTATTTTTACATATATGAAGAGTAACATATAATGAAAACCTATGTCAAAATATCAGTAAGTTTAAAAGAGCCCTTTTAATAACTATAAAATTCCGAATGATAAATCCTTATGTCATAGTTTGGCAGTATTTTTTTCTTAGGGTACATAAAACAATGGTGCAACCCATGGTTTCCTTGATTTAATGAGATATGTCCTTGGTTGGTTGCAAGGGCAGGACTCAACCCCAGTTCTGTCTGTCCCTGTCCCTGCTCTTAACGCTACAGTGCCACGCTGCCTCTTAGGGGGCTTTAAATAGCTGTTAAATGAATGAAAGGGGAGGGATTAATTTTGAGATGTAGACGAAGAAACCGAACCAAACACCATGCAAGTCACAGAAGTACATCCCTCTGACTGCAAAGCCAGGGCTCTTCCCTGTCACACCTGCTGCTGTGCAAGCCCTCTCTGTGCTAGGAGAGGAAACTCCAGAACATCTTTGATGGTGTTTTCAGGAATTCCCGTCCTGGCTACACAGTGCCAAATGAGTACTTGCTGAAGGAATTGGAATCTTAATTGTTGAGACAGTCCCATGTGGAGGAGACAGGGCAGAGCTTTATTAGGCAAGTTATGTCTGTAACTTGTCTTTTGACTTAGTGAATTTGGCCTTGAAACATGAGATTCCTAAAACAGGGGCAGGACAGACTGGAGATAAGAGAGAGGAGGACTAGTTGCTTCTGCCCCAAGAATGTGCTGCCCCAGGCCACTCCCTGGGATGGCCTCTAGGCTGGAGGCCCAAGCTGAGAGGAAGCATTTCCTTTTGGCACAGCTTTTACTGTTGGTGGCATTCTGGGGCCCCAGTGGACAGTGAGTGGGCTGCTGCGAGAGGGGACAGCTATGGGGATATTAAAACATGAATGGGCTGTTCTGGTGAATGGACTCATGAGGAGAGGGCTGTCTGGAGGCCAAGTAAGGGTGAGTGAGGGGCTTCACTCTTAACCAGCTTGGCACTTGCTAGCAGTCTTCAGCAAAAGCCACGATACATATATATCCATGCTTCTTGGCTCGGTAATCCTACTGCCAAGTTACCCTAAAGTCATCCAAAAGTAGAAAAATGACCAAAAACCATGTTGAAAGCAGTTCACTGCTTGAATTCTTCAGTCCCTAGAACTTAGACTATCAGCCCTAGGTGAAATTTTATTCAGTTGGTGCATGTGGTCAGAAGTCCTCTTGGCTCCTGCATCAGTTGGAGCACCTCTGTTATGAAACTTATCACGTCATACTGTAATTATTTGTTTCCCTGTGCCATGTCTTGTCCATGTCTTGTGCATGTTTATAGCATCAGCATCAGCCCAGGACCTGTAGTGTTAGCACCAACTTGGTGCCTGCACGTCAGGGTTCTTGTTGCAAAACTCTCAACTCAAATTAGCTCAAAGCAAATGGGGGATTTATTGGCTCATGGGAGTCAAGGAAGGGCTGAATGCCCAATTGTGGGAAGGGCAGGGATTCATTCAGGCAGACTGTAGGAATACTCAGACCCAAGACGTAAGTGCCACCAGGATGTTGTTTCCATCCCTGGTCTCTGCCTCTTTGCGTACATCAGCCTTACTCTCTCCTTGCACACTGGCTTCTTCCCATAGCAGATGTGGCCGCTGTTTCCCACAGACCAGCTTCCAGCTCTGCACATTTCAAACCTTGTCTCTCCTCCACTGCCCACACGTATTGCCAGTGCTGGCCACTGTAGGCGCTTATCACCAAATGATTTTCTGGCCCTGCACCTCGGTGTCATGAAATGAGGTGGGTCAGCTTGATGGGTAACAGGAGAATTCGCAGAAGCCATTCCTACTCGGGGTGGCCACCAATAATGTAACTGTATAGGGAAATGGCCACGAACTATAGAAATCTGTACCAGTAAACTACTGAACTACTGAACTCAGTAGTTGCAAAATGCCAATGGCTGTTCCACCTCCACTTGACGTGAGGGGAAGAATGGTGGGAAAGAAGGCATTAATGAGTTTTAACTGACAAAATAGTACATATACTATGACCCCAATTATGTTGAAAGTAGTACCAATGTGATTATATATATGTAAGAAACTGTGTAAGAATGACAACTAAGATACGAACATTGGTTAACTCTGAATGGTAGGATTATAGCAATTTTTACATTTTAAAGTTTTCTGTATTGTCTGATATTTTTACTTTTATCATCAGAATTTAAAATGTGATTTCAATTTTTTTTTTAAAAAAAGCTCCAAATACAGCAGACATTAGACAAAATAGATCAACCATTCTCGACTGGATCCCCAGTGTCTCATAGAGCAGGAATGGCAAGTATTTGGCCCGGCAGCCGTGGCAGGTTGGCTGATTGTTTCCAACTGCTCCACCCCCTCCTATGAGTAGATTACATGCCTGGCCTCATTATCTCGAGGCTTTCAGTGCCTCCCAGAAGGCAGTGAATACTTCCCCAGCCCCTTGACTTTGGGCTTGGCCATATGATTTGCCTTGGCCAATGGAATGTGAGCAGGTGTGAAGTAACCACACCCTAGCTGAGGCTTTGTAGTGTCTGTGTGGGGCGTGGCATGGCTCTTTATGTTTGTGCCATTCATCCCGGGAAGAGCATGTCCCAGGGAAATGCTGCTGCTTTAGCTTGGGTCCTGGAATGAGAGACACCTGGAGCAGACCTGGACCCAGGTCACAGTCTGGAGCCAAGTCCACCTGAGCCCAGTAGAGCCACAGTGGACCCCCAGACCTGGGAGCAAGAAATAAATGCTTGCTGCTGCAAGTGACCGAGTTTCAGGGTTGTTTGTTACACAGCATTGCCACAGCAGAAAGCTGAATAATACTCCAGACGCTGAATTCGCTCCCCAAGCTCCTTGCTCTATTTTTTTCAAATTTCTTGGAGATAAGGGTGGCATTTGGGAGACGAACCCTCTTGGTTTGCCCAGGATTGAGGGATTTCTCAGGACTTGAGACTTTTCAGTTTTAAAAAATAGTTTTATCAAGATATAATTTTCATTTGATATAAATCACTCATTTAATGTGCATATCAGGCCGAGCTCAGTGGCTCACGCCTGTAATCCTAGCACTCTGGGAGGCCAAGGCAGGTGGATCGTTTGAGCTCGGGAGTTCGAGACCAGCCTGAGCAAGAGCGAGACCCCTGTTTCTACTAAAAAAATAGAAAGAAATTAGCTGGACAACTAAAAATATATAGAAAAAATTAGCCAGGCATGGTGGCACATGCCTGTAGTCCCAGCTACTCGGGAGGCTGAGGCAGAAGGATCGCTTGAGCCCAGGAGTTTGAGGTTGCTGTGGGCCAGGCCGATGCCATGGAACTCTAGCCCAGGCAAGAGAGTGAGACTCTGTCTCAAAAAAAAAAAAAATGTGCACATCAATGTTTTTTAGTATATTCACAGGGTTGTGCAATCATCATTATTACAATCTAATTTTAGAACATTTTGTCCCTCCTAAAAGCAACCTCATACTCATTAGTGGCTACTCCTCATTCCTCTTCTCACCCCTAATCCCTAAACAACCACTAATCTCCTTTCTGTCTCTATAAATTTGTATATTCTGGACATTTCATGTACGTGGAATCATACAATAAGTGGATTTTCTAGGTCCATCCATGTCATAACATGTATCAGTACTTCATTTCTTTTTATTACTGGATAATATTTAATAGTATGTATATGAGACCTTTTCATCCATTCATCAGTGCTGGGCTATTGAGTTGTTTCTACTTTTTGGCCATTGTGAATAGAGCTGTTATGAACATTCATGTACAAGTTTTTGTTTGAACATCTGTTTTCTCAATTCTTTTGGGTATATGCCTGGGAGTGGAATTGCTGAGTGACATGGTAATTCTGTTGCACTTACTGGGGAACTGCCAAACTGATTTCCACAGCTGTCGCATCACACATTCCCACCAACAGTGTAGGAGGGATCCAGTTTCTCCACATCCTTGCCAACACTTGTTATTGTCCATCTTTTATATTAAAGCCATCCTAGTGGGTGCACAGAGGTATCACATAGTGATTCTTTCCTTCCTTTTTTAGGTTCTGATTATTTGGTTGAATCATAGTGGCTTTGATTTGCATTTCCCTAATGACTAATAACATTGAACATCTCTACATGTGCTTTTTGGCCATTTGTATATCTTTGGAGAAATGTCTATTTAAATCCTTTGCTTGTTTGAAAAATTGGGCAATTAGTCTTTGTATTATTGAGCTGTAAGGGTTCTTTATATATTCAGGGTATTAGACCCTTATCAGATATATGGTTTGAAAATGTTTTCTCTCATTCTGTGGGTTGTCTTTTCACTTTCTTAAGGGTATCATTTGCAACACAAAAGTTTTTAATTTAGATGTACTCCAGTTTATCTATTTTTTCTTTGGTCCCTTGTGCTTTTGGTTTTGTTTTTTTGTTTGGTTTTCTTTCTTTTTTTTTAAAATATGGACTGCTTCAAGAATTTGTGTGTCATCCTTGCGCAAGGGCCATGCTAATCTTCTCTGTATTGTTCCAATTTTAATATATGTGCTGCCGAAATGAGCACTGCTTTTGGTTTTGTACCTACCAACCGTTTTGTCCATGGCAGACATTTCTCATCAGTTATGGCATTCTTTCTCATTGAACCTGGATGTCACCTACCTTAAATTTTTCCTCAACACTGTGCTATAGGTTTTTTAGTGGTTAAAAGCTCAAGCTCTGGAGACAAGCTAGATGGATTCAAATCCCCACTACAGCTACTGCTTGTTTTTTTTTTTTTTTTTTTTGAGACAGAGTCCCACTCTGTTGCCCGGGCTAGAGTGCCGTGGCGTCAGCCTGGCTCACAGCAACCTCAAACTCCTGGACTCAAGCGATCTTCCTGCCTCAGCCTCCCCAGTAGCTGGGACTACAGGCATGTGCCACCACCATGCTTGGCTAATTTTTCTACTTTTAGTAGAGACGGGGTGTCACTCTTGCTCAGGCTGGTCTGGAACTTCTGGCCTCAAGCTATCCTCCCGCCTCGGCCTCCCAGAGTGCAGGGGTTACAGGCATGAGCACCATGCCTGGCCTAGAGCTACCACTTAATGGTGGTGTTTTCTTCACCTCAGGGTAACTTTACCAGGCAAGTGAAATGGTGGGTGTAGGTGCGAGAAACTGAGAGTGGGGGTGGAGGAGGAAGATAATGGATACAGCTGGGTCCATGAATCCTCTTGTCATGGACTGGACTTAACGGAGGGCCCAGCAGATCTGAGAGCTGAAGAAGCGGTGTATACAGGAAATCTCTCCTGGATTACTTCAAGTCCTCTTGGCCACACCTCTTATTCAAGCCACTGCTGCCACAACCAGTTCTATGCAGGCTCTGCCCACTTCCATAGGTACAACCTGATTGCACCTGGCCCACACCTTATACCTCTTGCTTCTTGCCCTGGGGCTTCTCTGACACCTCAGCATGGAACCTGCTCAGCACTAACACCTGTGCATTCTAGAAATGGGTGGAATTGATGCCTGTGGGGCCACCATTGACCAATGGGGATGGGAGCTAATGAATAAATGCTTATGTAATTTGTCTCCCACATTGTTTTCCCAAAGGAAACCAAAAGAAGGAGTGAAGGATGCTGAACAGGTATAAATGACAGCTGTCCACCTTTTCTACTAAATCAGACTCTGTAGAAGGACTCTAGAAATCTGTATTTGCAACAAGCCCAACTGGCGATTCCCATGCACACTAAAGTTTGCAATACACTGAATTAGGGCATTTTCGGAAGGAATTTACATCATAAGAGAATCAGAGATTACAGTTCTGGCTCACTTGGATGTCCCCGTGTGGCACACACAAAAGCGGCACGTGAAGGACAACGTCTTCACGGATTCTCTTCCTTCTCTGGCCGGTCCGCAGGTTCACCCAGCATGTGTACATGGACTTCCTTCTTGGTCTCTAAGGAAGACAACTTCTCTCCTCCTAAGGAAGACTCCACCCCTTTCCCCAGGGGAAGACTTTGCTTCTGGGTTCCTTCCTGCATCCTGTTGTCTAGAGCTGGGTCCTGGGCTTCAGCTGGAGGGTGCTGATGTTCACTTCCTGCCATCCCAGCAAGCTCCCGGGCAAAACTGGCATCCAGAACCCAGAGCAAGGATGAGGGTGGCGGACCTGCCAGTTTTAACTCAGCTGGAAAAGTGAAGGCTGCGGGATCTGTTCATTCCCTTATTAGGTGACTTCTTAAGCACATCTTGGGAAAAAAACCCAAAAAGTTTCTGGAAGCAGTAAGTGTAAATGTGTGTCTAAAAGATGCCCCCCGCCCCACTGTCTGCATGGCTCTGGACTTGTCTTTTTAAATAGCATTTCTTCCCGCACTGCCTGGGTCTTGGGGCGTCATAAATCCATACCTGCTTTCAATGGCCATTTGGTTTGTACCCAGCGAGTGGTACCAGCTTTCATCACCCTCTTTTCATTTAGAGTCTCCCTCTACTAAAGTTGATCGTGGTGGGGTTGGGGGGATTTGGCAATTCCTCCTGCTTTAAGCGGAATAACGTGGTAGGTCTGCCATTGGCCTACAGAGGGGCAGAGAGTTGGGCCTCCCCAATTCTGTAACAGGAACTGTGTCTCATATATCTGGTCACATCTTTCCCCTGCTTGAAACTCGTTTCTGCCTCTCAGTTAACTCAGGAAAAAAAGTCCAAACTGATAAGCATCCAAGCCCACGATGATCTGACTCTGTTTGTCACCTGTACTATTTAGGACTCTTCAGTTGCAGGTGATGGAAACCAAGCACAAAAGTGAGTCAAGGGCAAAAGGCCGCCTGTGTGTCTGGAAACTCCTGGGCTACACTGGCTTCAGGTATAGCCGGATTCGGGAGCACAGATGACATTATCATGAATGTCATTTCTCTCCTCCCCTTGGGTCTGTCTTCCACATTGGTTTCATTTTCAGGCAGGTTCCCCTATGTGGTGGCGAAGATGAACACCATAGTGACTTCAGGTTTACCATGGGGTAGCAAGTTCAACAGACAGTGAATGCATCTTGTCCAGTAAATTCCAGAAAAGTTCAAAGTACACATCTCATTAGCTTGGCTGGGTCATATTCCCATCCCGAACTATCGTTGTGACTTTTCTTGTCCACTGCTGAAGATTGGAGGGGTGGGGGTCATCCCATGTGAACCGCTTTTTCTGAGAGTGATGTCTGGGAGTTTCCAAAGGATGTTTGGGATGATATTGTTCTAGAAGGATGTGCCGTATTCTATCACCTATCAAACAGCTCTGCTCTGTCCCTTCTTCCTTGCTGACGGAGTCCCAGCTGTGTTTGGCAGCGATGTGCTAAGCCTCGGGGACTGTAACTGGTCTAAGGCAAGGACTGGGGCCTGTTCCTTCGTGGTGTTTGGTGCATGGGTCTGCACGGGACCTGCTCAAGCTAGTGAGACTCTAAGGGGCAGTCTGAGGGGGGCTCCTGGGAAAGCTTTTCCTCCCTGAGAAAATGAGTGAGACTGTCAGGGAGAAGCCTCTGCTCACCTTCTTTGTTTCTGTGAATATTGTCATGTGAGGACGAGAAGCTTAAAGCCATGACAACCATCCTGAAACCATGAAGGGCAAACTAAGGGTCACAGAGAAGCCAACCTGTCACACTGCCTTTGCCCAGCAGCTGAATTATCCAACCGTAGTGCCTCCTCTTCTGACTTTAAAAAAAATGATACTAAAATAGCCAGGTGCGATGGTTTACACCTGTAATCCCAGCAATTCAGGACGCCAAGGTGGGAGGATCCCTTGAGGCCAGGAGTTCGAGACTAGCCTGGGCAGCATGGGGAGACTTCATTTCTACAAAAAAAATTTTAAAATTAGCCTTGTGTGGTGGCGTGTACCTGTAGTCTCAGGAGGCTGAGGAGGGAGGATCGCTGGAGCCTAGGAGGTCCAGGCTGCAGCGAGCTATGATGACACCACTGTACTCCAGCCTGGAGACCCTATCTCTTAAAAAAAATTATGCTAAAATACACATACCCTAAAATCCAACATTTTAAAGTATGCGGTTCTGTGGCTTTCAGTACATTCACAATGTTGCAAAATCATCACCACTACCCACTTCCAGAATATTTTCATTACCCCAAAAGGAAAGTCTCGTTCTCATCCAGCAGCCACTCCCAATTCTTCTCCCCCCGGCCCCTGGCAGCCACCGACCCACTCTCTTCTCTATGGATTTGCCTGTTCTGATTATTTCACATAATACGTAATACAACATGTGGCCTTTTGTGTCTGACTTCTTTCACTTAGCATGTTTTCAAGATTCATCTATGTTGCAGCATGTGCCAGTGCTTCATTCCTTTTAGTGGAGGCGTAATAGTCCACTAAACATGGATATACCATATTTTGGTTATCTATTTATCAGTGTTTGGACGTTTTGAATTGTTTCCACCTTTTATCTCTTTCGAATGGTGCTGCTCTGAACATTTGTGTGTAAGTTTTTGTTTGAAGCTTTTTGTTACTTCCTTTGAGTATATTCCTGGGAGTGGAATTGCTGGGTGCTAAGGTACTTCTACGTTAAACTTACGGAGAAGCTTTTCCACAGCAGCTGCGTCATTTTACATGCCCACCGGCAAGGTCTGAGGGTTCCAGTTTCTCCATATTCTTGCCAATACTCGCTGGGTTTCATTTGTATGATTAAATCGATCCTAGTGGGTGTGAAGTGGTATCTCATTGTGGTTTTAATTTACATTTCCCTGATGACTAATGATGTTGAACATCTTTTCATATGCTTTTCTGGCCATTTGTATATCTTTTTTGGAGAAATGTCTATTCAAGTTCTTTGCCCATTTTTTAATTGAATGTCTTTTGTGGTTGAGTTGTAAGAATTCTTTATATATTGTGGACACTAGACTCTTATTAGATATATGATTTGTAAATATTTTCTCTTATTTTGTGGGTTTTTTCATTCTCCTTTTTTTTTTTTTTTTTGAGACAGAGTCTCACTCTCTTGCCTGGGCTAGAGTGCTGTGGAGTCAGCCTAGCTCACAACAACCTCAGCCTCCTGGGCTCAAGCGATCCTCCTGTCTCAGCCTCCTGGGTAGCTGGGACTACAGGCACGTGCCACTATGCCTGGCTAATTTTTGTTTTTAAATTTTTAGTTGTTTGGCTAATTTCTTTCTATTTTTAGTAGAGATGGGTCTCACTCTTGCTCAGGCTGGTCTCGAACTCCTGACCTTGAGCGATCCTCCCACCTCGGCCTCCCAAAGTGCTAGGATTACAGGTGTGAGCCACCACGCCCGTCCCTTTTTCATTCTCTTGATAGTGTTCTTTGATGCACAAAAGTTTTAAATATTGATGAAGTCCAAGTTATCTATTTTTTCTTTTGTTGCTTGTGCTTTTGCTGTCATATCTAATAAACCATTGTCAAATACAAGGTCATGAAGATTTAACCCATGTTTTCTTCTAAGAAACTAAACTAAAACTATGTTTTACAGTTTCAGCTCTTATATTTAGGTCACTGATCCATTTTGACTTAATTTTTGTGTATGGTGTGAAGTAAGGGGCCAGCTTCATTATTTTGCATGTGGGTATCCAGTTGTCCCAGCACCATGTGTTGAAGAGACTACTCTTCCTACTGAAGGGTCTTTACACCCTTGTCAAGAATCAATGGACGGCTGAGCGGTGGCTCACACCTGTAATCCTAGCACTCTGGGAGGCTGAGGCAGACGACTGCCTGAGCTCAGGAGATTGAGACCAGCCTGAGCAAGACTGAGACCCTGTCTCTACAAAAAATAGAAAAAAATTAGCCGGGCTTAATGGCATGTGCCTGTAGTCCCAGCTACTCGGGAGATTGAGGTAGGAGGATCACTGGAGCCCAGTAGTTGAAGGTTGCAGTGAGCTATGATGACACCACTGCACTCTATCCTGGGGTGACAGAGGGACACTCTGTCTCAAAAAAAAAAAAAAAAAAAAAAAAATCAAGGGACCATAGATATATGGGTTTATTTCTGGACTCTCAATTCTATTCCACTGGTTTATATGTCTATCTTTATGCCAATATCACACTATCTTGATTACTGTGAGTAAGTTTTGAAATTGGGAAGTATGAGTCCTCCAACTTTGTTCTTTTTCAATATCATTTTGGCTATTTGGGGCCCCTTGGAGTTCCATATGGATTTTAGGATCAGCTTCACTATTTCTCCAGAACTTCTTGCTATATGAGATAATTGAATGTCCTTATTGTTGAAGCCGATTTTGGTGAAGTATTCTGTCGCCTGCAGCCAAAAGTATCCTTCGAAACATAAAGGGGGAATAAATGCTGAGTGGGCAAAAGTGACTTCTCCTGCATCTCTGCAGTGTCCTTGTTCTCTGCTGTCCCCTTCACCTCTAGGCTGGGTCCTCAGTGCTCTCCTGGGGTTCCCCAAATTCACTATGCTCTTGCTCCTTTCTGGGTCTTTGCACATTTTACTTCTTTTGCCTGGAATGATCTTTTAGACTCATTTATTTCTTCAAATGCCAGGTCAGGCAACTTTTCTTCTTGGAAGCTCCCGTGACCTTGTAATCTGGGCTAAGTTCTCCTATGCTGTAGAACACCCTGTCAATGCCTTTTTCTTCTCCCCAGTTAGACCAGGCTCCCTGAGGACAAGAACCTCATCGTACACGAATGTCCCCAGCACCTATCACAGCGTCTTGAATACAGAAGATGCTCCATAAACGTACACCAAATGAATGGCTGCATTTATCTGTCATTACACTTATTGTATCACTCCCCAGCATCTATCCGTGTGCCTGGCATGGACCAGGCCATTCTCAACAAAAATAAGTATGCCAGAAATAAATGAAGGAAAAAAGAGGGAAAAAACAAGCTTGGTATAATGGGATTTTTTTCCCCTCATACATAATGTTGCAGGAAACTTATTTTTCTTTTAAATTAAATTTTATATTTTGAGGCCGGGCACGGTGGCTCACGCCTGTAATCCTAGCACTCTAGGAGGCCGAGGCGGGTGGGTAGTTTGAGTTCAGGAGTTCAAGACTAGCCTGAGTAAGAGCGAGACCCCGTCTCTACCAAATATAGAAAGAAATTAGCCAAACAACTAAAAATATATAGAAAAAATTAGCTGGGCATGGGGGCGCATGCCTGTAGTCCCAGCTACTCAGGAGGCTGACGCAGGAGGATCACTTGAACCCAGGAGTTGGAGGTTGCGGTGAGCCGGGCTGACGCCATGGTACTCTAGCCCGGGCAACAGAGTGATACTGTCTCAAAAAAAAAAAAAATTTTACATTTTGAGATAATTGTAGATTCGCATGCAGGTGTAAGAAACAATACAGAGATCCTGTGTGTCCTTGATCCAGTTTTCCACCTGGACAACCATAGAGCAATGTCACCACCGGGATGTTGACACCATGCAGAAAACACAGACAGTTCCAGCACCACCGCACCGCCACGGTGCTCGTCACAGCCACACCCACTTCCGTCTGTCTCCCCTTCCCTCTGGAGCAAAGGACCCTCTCCAGGATCAAGCCCTTCATTCAGTTGCTAGGTGCCCCTGGTCTCCTTTTACCTGGAACCATCCTTAGACTTTCCTTGTCTTTCACGACCTTGACATTGTTGAAGAGCACAGTCCACTTACCTTGTAGGCGGTCTCTCATTTTGGGTTTGCTGGTGTTTCCCCATAATTTATGGATTTGCGGCAGAAATGCCTCAAAAGTGCCACTGCGTCTTTCTTACTGCATCATAGATACACGATGTTAGCATGTGCCACAACTGATGATAATGACTTTTACCACTTAGTTAAGATACTCTCTGCCGGGTTCACCACTAAGTTCAATAATAAGCATGTGTACCCATTAAATAACAAAAATTTAATTAATATTTTCTAGGGCAGTACTTTGAGACTTCTGTAAGGTAGAGCTTTCCATTCTCCTCCATTTATGTATTTTATATATGTATTTATACTATATCCACGAACTCATGGATTCCTAGTCTATGCAAAAGGTTTCAATTTTTGTAACTACCATTGTTCATTTTAATGCTCAGATTTTCCTAGATTTGTCCAATGGGAACCTGAACAAATCTAGGAAAGGACAACCTGGCTTCTGTGTCCTTTTGGTATTTCACCACCATTCTATGCAGACATCCTTACTTTTTGATACAAAAAGTAATAGAAGCCGGTGCATGCCTTCTAGTCCCAGCTACTTAGGAGGCTGAGGTGGGAGGATTGCTTGAGCCCAGGAGTTTGAGGCTACAGTGAGGTATGATTGTGCCACTGCACTCCAGCGTAGGCGACAGAGCAAGACCCCATTTCTAAAGAAAAGGAAAAAGGAAAAAGACAAAAAGTAACAGACACCCATGTCTATTCATATTCAAAACTACGATCGTAGCCGATACTCTGGCTCTAGTCCAACACCACAGAGTTCATTCCAGCCTCCCCCTTCCGTGTCTGTGACTCTCACAGTGGGAAATCTGACTCCCATCATCCTTACTGTGCTCACTTAGTTCCTCGATGCCCCCCTTCCCAGCGGGGGACACGCTGGCCCCCACTTCCTCTGCCATATGGGCCCACAGAAAGCTCGGTCCTGACACAGGCGAAGGAGAGAAGAAGGAAACTACATCTTTTTTTATTTTGTTCAGGAAAGTTTTCTCTGTTCCAATGCTTTAAAAATATTCATCTCTCTTTTCATTAAATTTTAAAGTTTTGTTTTAATATTTCGTCCTTACCCACTTGGAGTTACTATTGTTATATGATGTAAGGGAGAGATCCATTTTCCATCTTGTTAAAGATAACTAGTTTTCTATCTCCAGTTTCTGAACAATGCCTCCTTTCTCCAGTGACCTAGCAAACCCTGTCTGCCATTTATCAAAGTTCCATACAAAGCATGGGTCTGTTTCTGGGTTATTCGAATTGCCCACCCCTGCCCCAATACCTCCTGTTATAAAGTACTGTGGCTTCCTAATAAGTTCTCATCCCTGGTTGGACAAGCCTCCCTCTCTGCTTTTGTTTATTCAGAAAAGTCTTGACTATCTTTGTTTCTTACACTTCCTTAAAAGTTTTAGAATAATCATAAAAGGTCACATGATAGGTATTACTGGAATTATTTAGATCACATCAAATCACACATCAGTTTGGGGAGAATTGATGTCTCTACAATATTAAGTGTTTCTATTCATGAACATGGTATTTCTATTTATTTAGGATTTTAAAAAATACTATCATAGGCTGGGCGCAGTGGCTCATGCCTGTAATCCTAGCACTCTGGGAGGCCGAGGGGGGTAGATCGCTCGAGGTCAGGAGTTCGAGGCCAGCCTGAGCAAGAGCGAGACCCGTCTCTACTAAAAATAGAAAGAAATGATTTGGACAGCTAAAAATATATATATAAAAAAAAAATTAGCCGGGCATGGTGGCACATGCCTGTAGTCTCAGCTACTTGGGAGGCTGAGACAGAAGGATTGCTTAAGCCCGGGAGTTTGAGGTTGCTGTGAGCTAGGCTGACCCCACGGCACTCTAGCCAGGGCAACAGAGTGAGACTCTGTCTAAAAAAAAAAAAAGAAAAAGAAAAAAAAATACTATCATAAATAAAATCTCAGAATTTTCCGTACAGTCATTCTGCACTTTTTAGCATTAGATTTATTCTTTTTTTTTTTTTTTTTGAGACAGAGTCTCACTCTGTTGCCCAGGCTAGAGTGAGTGCCGTGGCGTCAGCCTAGCTCACAGCAACCTCAAACTCCTGAGCTCAAGCGATCCTACTGCCTCAGCCTCCCGAGTAGCTGGGACTACAGGCATGCGCCACCATGCCCGGCTAATTTTTTTCTATATATATTTTTAGCTGTCCATATAATTTCTTTCTATTTTTAGTAGAGATGGGGTCTCGCTCTTGCTCAGGCTGGTCTCGAACTCCTGAGCTCAAACGATCCGCCCACCTCGGCCTCCCAGAGTGCTAGGATTACAGGCGTGAGCCACCGCGCCCGGCCTAGATTTATTCTTGATGTTTTATAAAAATTATTGTAAATGGTATCTTTTAAAAGTGACATTTTCTAGTTGATTCCATCACAGTTTTGTACTTTAATTATATACCAGACCTTGCTAAACTATTTTAATGAAAATTATGATGTCATCTGCAAATAATGACAGTTTTATGTCCTCCTGTCTAATCTTTATATATTTAATTTCTTTTTCTTGTCTTATTGTGCTATCTAGGACCTCTAATAGAATTCAGAATAGAAGGAGTGATCATAAACACTCTTATGTTACTCCTTGTTGTAGACTGAATTTTGTCCCCTCCAGCTTCCGATGTTGAAGCTCTGACCCCCAATGTGAGTGACTGTATTTGGAGATAGGGTCTTTAGGCGGTAATGAAGGTTAAATGAGGTAATAATGACGGGGCCATAATCCAGTAGGACTGTGGCCTTAGAAGAAGGAGGAGGAGGAGAGGGAGAAGGAGAAGAAGGAGAAGGAGAAGAGAGGAAGGAAGAGGAGGAGAAACGTCTCCTTCTGTCTCTCTCTCTCTGCCATGAGCACACAGGAAGAAGGCTGCTGTCTTCAGGCCAGGAAGGGAGCCCTTCCCAGGAACCAAATAAGCCAGCATTTTGATCATGGACCTCCCAGACGCCAAAACTGTGAGAAAATAAATTTCTGCTGTTTAAGCTACCCAGTTTGTAATATTTTGTTATGGCAGCCTAGCACTTCTGATTTCGAGGGGAATGATTCTATGTTTCTCCTTTCAGGATGATGCTTTCTGTAGAATTTTCATTTAATTTAATTTTTAAAATTGAGGCTACATTTACGTACAATAAAATACACAAATCGTAAGCATATAGCTTGATAATTTTTTACATATCTGTACATATCTGTTCATCTGTGTAATGGAAGCAGGTGGAGACACAGAGCATTTGCAATACTCCAGAAGGCGCTCTCAGGTACCTCCCGGTCAGTACCCAAAGAGTGACAATTATTCTGACCTCTATCCCTTAGATCACTCACTTTTGTTTGTTCTGAAATGTCATATAAATTAAATAAGTAATAGTAAAAATAATAAAAGAGGCTGGGCGCGGTGGCTCACGCCTGTAATCCTAGCACTCTGGGAGGCCGAGGTGGGTGGATCGCTCGAGGTCAGGAGTTCGAGACTAGCCTGAGCAAGAGTGAGACCCCGTCTCTACTAAAAATAGAAAGAAATTATATGGACAACTAAAATATATATATATACAAAAAATTAGCCGGGCATGGTGGCGCATGCCTGTAGTCCCAGCTACTCGGGAGGCTGAGGCAGTAGGATCGCTTAAGTCCAGGAGTTTGAGGTTGCTGTGAGCTAGACTGACGCCACGGCACTCACTCTAGCCCGGGCAACAAAGTGAGACTCTGTCTCAAAAAAAAAAAAAAAATAATAAAAGCTACTCTCTGCATCTGATTTCTGTAACTCAACATTATGTATGATTATATGAGTGAAATTAATTTGTGTTATTCTGGGTAGCAGTATTTTGTTCTTGTTCGTTGCTTTTTAGTATTCCATTTTATAAATAGAGCAAAATTTATTTTACCCATTTGGCTGTTGATGGAAATTAGCATTGGTTAAATATAGAACTATTAAAATAAAGCTGCCATGAGCATTCTTTTACAGATCTTTTGGTGAACGCACATGTCTGCACTGATTTTTGTTAAGCTGTATCTCTCACTGGAATTGCCAGGTCATAGAGTACAGGTATATTTATTTCTCCTAGGTCCTTCTAAACATTTTCCCAAAGTGGTTGTACTAATTTACACTCTCACCAGCAATGTACGAGAGTTCCAGTTGTTTAAATCATCACCAATACTTTTTATCGAAAGCCTTTTTTTTTTTTTTTTAATGGAGACAGGATCTCTCTCTATTGCACAGGACAGAGTGCAGTGGTGTCATCACAGCTCACAGCAGCCTCAAACTTCTGGGCTGAAGCCATCCTCCTGCCTCAGCCTCCTGAGTAGCTGGGACTACAGGCGTGCACCACCATGCCCAGCTAATTTTTTTAAAAAATGTGTAGAGATAGGGGTGCTGTGTTGCTCAGGCTGGTGTTGAACTCCTGGCCTCAGTGATCCTCCCACTTTGACTTCCCAAAGTGCCAGGATTACAGGTGTGAGCCACTGCGCCTGGCCTGAAAGGTTTTATTGATTTATTTATTTTACGTTCCAGAGAGGAACGGGTCAGTCTCCATGAGTGGAGAAAGACCATGAAAGCCTTTTTTAAAAAATCATTTGTAGGTGTTGGATATTGTCTAATGATTTTCCTGCACGTATTAATACAGTGATTTTTTTCTCCTTTAGTCTGTGGACTTGATGGATTATCTTAATTGATTTTCTAATCTTCAACCATCCTTGCATATCTGGGGTAATCCCCCTGGGTCATGGTGTATAACTGTTTTTATACATTGTTGGATTAAATTTGCTAACATTTTGTTGAGAATTTTTGTGTCCACATTCATGAGTGATACTGGTCTGTGGTTTTCTTTGCTTGTAAAGTCTTTGTCTGGTTTTAGTATCCGGATAATGTTGGTCTCATAGAATAAGTTAAGAAGTAGTCCCTCAGCTTCTATCTTCTGAAAGGGATTATAGAAAATTTGTATCACTTTTCCTTAAATGTTTGGTAGAATTCATCAGTGAATGCATCCAGACCTGGTACTTTCTGTTTTGGAAGGTTATTAATTATTGATTCAATATCTTTAACAAATATAAACTTATTCAGATCATCTATTTCTTCTTGGGTAAGTTTTGGCAGATTGTGTCTTTCAAGGAATTGGTCCATTTCATCTAGGTTATCGAATTTGTAGGTATTGAAGTGCTCATAGTATTCCTTGATTATCTTTTTAATGTCCCTGGGATCTGTACTGATGTTCCCTCTTTTATTTCTAATATTAATAATTTGTGTCCTCTTTTTTCCAAGAAAATAAATAATTATAATTTTAATAATTTATAATAATAAATTATTATTATTTTTTGAGACAGGGTCTTGCTCTGTTGCCTGGGCTAGAGTGCAGTGGTATCATCATAGCTCACTGCAACCTCAAACTCCTGGGCTCAAGTGATCCTCCTGCCTCAGCCTCCCGAGTAGCTGGGACTACAGGTGCATGCCACCACACCCGGTTAGTTTTTCTTATTTCTTGTACAGACAGGGTCTTGCTATGTTGCTTAGGCTAGTTTTGAACTCCTGATCTCAAGCGATCCTCCCTTGTTGGCCTTCCAAAGTGCTAGGATTACAGGCATGAGCCACTGTGCCGGGCCTATTTATTATTTTTTTAACTTTTTTAAAATTTAATTTTACTTTTTTTTTTCTTTAGAGAGGGGAGTCTCACTCTTGCCGGGCTGGAGTGCAGTGTCTATTCACAGGCATGATCCTACTGCCGATCAGCCTAAGGGTTTTGATCTGCTTCTCTTGCGACCTGGGTTGGTTCACCCCTCCTTAGGTAACCTGGTAGTCCCGGACTCCCCGGAGGTCCCCATATTGATGCTGAATGTAGTCGGACACCCGATCTGCATAGTTCTACAACCCAGAACTCCTGGGCTCTAGTGATCCTGCCTCAGCCTCCCTAGTAGCTGGGACTACAGGTGTGCACCACCAGGCCCAGCTGATTTTATTTATTTTTTCAAAGAGTTGGCTTTTTGTTTTGTTGATTTTCCCTATTGATTTCCTTTTTTCACTTTCTTTGATTTCTGCTCTAATTTTTATTATTTCTTTTTATTTGCTTACTTCGGATTTAATTTACTCTTCTTTTTCTAGTTTTCTATGTTGAAAGCCTAGGTTATTGATTTTAGATCCTTTTTCTTTTCTAATAAAATGCCATAAATTTCCTCTAAGCACCGCCTTAGCTGCATTCCACAAATTTTGATGGGTTGTGTTTTCATTTTCATTTAGTTCAAAATATTTTAAAATTTCTCTTGAGATTTCTTCTTTGACCCATGTTTTATTTAGAAGTGTATTGTTTAATCTCCAAGAATTTGGGATTTTCCAGCTATCTTTGTGTTTTTTTCTGCTTTAATTCCACTGTGGTCTGAGAACATACTTTGCATCATTTCCTTTTTTTTTTTTTTTTTTTTCCTGAGACAGGGTCTTGCTCTGTCACCCAGGCTGGAATGTAGTGGTGAGATCATAGCTCACTGCAGCCTCCAACTACTGGGCTCAAATGATCCTCCGACTTCAGCCTCCCGAAGTGCTGGGACTACCACACCTGGCTAATTTTTAAAGTTTTTGTAGAGATAGGGTCTTGCTATGTTGTCCAGGCTGGTCTCTAACTCCTGGCCTCAAGCAATCCTCCCACCTCTGCCTCCCAAAATGCTGGGATTCCAGGCATCAGACACCACACCTGGCTCGTTTCCATTTATTAAAATTTGTCAGGATATGTTTTGTGGCCCATTTTGGTGAATGTTCCATGTGAACTTGAGAAGAATGTATACTCTGCTATTGTTGAATGAAGTCATCCACATATGTCAGTTTTATACAACTGACTGACGGTGTTGCTGAGTTCAACTGTGTGCTTACTGGTTTTCTGCCTGTTGGATTTGTCCCTTTCTGATGGAGGGATATTGAAGTCTCCAACTACAATAGTGGATTCATCTATTTCTCTTTGCAGCTCTATCTGTTTTTGTCTCACATGTTTTGATTCTCTGTCGTTAGGTGCACACGCATTGTCTTTACGTCTTCTTGGGAATTAATCCCTTTATCAATACGTAATGGCCCTCTTTATCCCCCATGACTCTCCTTGCTCTGAAGTCTCCTTGGTCTGAAATTAATATCGCTACTCCTGCTTTCTTTTGATTAATGTTACCATGGTATCTCTTTCTCTATCCTTTTATATTCTATTTTTTTAGAGACAGGCTCTTGCTATGTTGCCCAGACTGGGGGAAAGTGGCTATTCACAGGCATGATCAATGTGCAGTACAGTCTCAAACTCCTGGGCTCAAATGATCCTCCTGCCTCAGTTTTTGGAGTAGCTGGGACCACAGGTGTGTACACCATTTACTTTTTTTTTTTTTTTGAGACAGAGTCTCACTCTATTGCCTGGGCTAGAGTGCTGTGGCGTCAGCCCAGCTCATAGCAACCTCAAACTCCTGGGCTCAAGTGATCCTCCTGCCTCAGCCTCCTGAGTAGCTGGGACTACAGGCATGCGCTACCATGTCCAGCTAATTTTTTTTTTATATAGATTTTTAGCTGTCCAAATCATTTCTTTCTATTTTTAGTAGAGACGGGGTCTCGCTCTTGTTCAGGCTGGTCTCGAACTCCTGACCTCGAGTGATCCTCCCACCTTGGCCTCTCAGAGTGCTGGGATTACAGGCGTGAGCCACCGTGCCCGGCCATTACTTTTAATCTACATGTGTCTTGGCCAGGTGCAGTGGCTCAGGCCTGTAATCCCTGTGCTTTGGGAGGCCAAGGCGGGAGAATCACTTGAGTCTAGGAGTTTGAGACCAGCCTGGGTAACACAGTGAGATCCTGTCTGTACAAAAAAATTTTTTAAAATTAATCGGGCGTGGTGGCACATGCCTGTAGTCCTGGTGGCTCGGGAGGCCGCAGTGGGAGGATATCTACCACATTTGTTATTGTTTTCTATTTGTTGCCTTTGTTCTTTGTTCCTATTTTTGTCTTCTGTTGCTTTTCTCCCTTTTATGGTTTTAACTGAGCATCGTATATGATTCCATTTTCTCCTCTTTCCTAGCATAGCAGTTATACTTCTTCTTTTATGTTTTCTTAGTGGTTGCCCTAAAGTATGCAATATACATTTACAACTAATCCAAATCTGCTTTCAAATAATAATTTGATAATGTGAGTCCTTTATAATAACAAAATCATCCTAATTCTCCCCTTTCACCCCTTGTATCATTGCTGCCATTCATTTCGGGTATATGTGAGCGTGTATCAGTACATACGTGCATTTGATTAAGTATGTCTATGTACATAATAATCACATAACCGGAGACATTATTATTATTTTAAACAAACTACTGTTAGACCAATTAAAAACAAAAAAAGTAAAAATTTTTATTTTACCTTTACTCATTCCTTCTTCAGTACTCTTTTTTTCTTTATGTAGATTATAATTTCTTTCTTTTTTTTTTTAAAGGCTGGTCAGGTGAAGCAGTGGGAGTGTTGAATTTCTGACCTAGACCATTTTCCTTGTCTCCATAGAACCTCTTTTGACATTTCTTGCAAAGTAGGACTGCAAGCAACAGAAGTCTCTCAATTTTTGTTTGCCGGAGACAGTCTTTGTTTCTCCTTTACTTTTTAAGGTACAGAATTGCACCAGGTGCAGAATTCTAGGTTGCTAGGATTTTCTTTTTCTCTCAATAGTTTAAATATTTTACTTCACTCTTTTCTTATTTACATGATTCTGAGAAGTTGGATGTGATTCTTATCTTTGCTCCTCCATGGGCAAGGTGTTTTTTCCTATGGCTTCTTTCAGGATTTCTTTGTTCATCTTTGATTTTCGGTAGTTGGAATATGGCATGGTTAGGTAGAGTTTTTTTGGCATTTATTGTGCTTCACGTTCTCTGAGCTTCCTGGATCTGTGGTTTGGCATCTGACGTTAATTTTGAAAAATTTTCATTCATTGTTGTTTCAGATATTTGTTTTTTATGTTCTCTTTTTCTTTTCCTTCTGGCATTTCTATTACATGTTCATTACACCTTTCATCATTTTCCCACAGTTCTTGAATATTCTGTTCTTTTTTCTTTTTTCAATTTATTTTCAGACCTAGTCTGGCAGATGTTTTTTTCTCCCCCAAGTTTTTTTTTTTGTTGTTGTTTTTGTTTTTTTTGCTATTCAGCTTTGGAGGGTTTTTTTTTTTTTTTTTTTTTTTTGAGATAGAGTCTCCTTCAGTTGCTCCTGGTAGAGTGCAGTGGTGTCATCATAGCTCACCGCAACCTCCGACTTCTGGGTTTAAGGAATCCTTAGCCTCCCAAGTAGCTGGGACTACAGGTGCACCACCATGCCCGCTAGGCTAATTTTTCTATTTTTAGTAGAAACAGGGTCTTACACTTGTTTAGGCTGGTCTTGAAGGATCCTCCCTCCTCAGCCTCCCAGAGTGCTAGGATTACAGGCGTGAGCCACCGCCCAAGCCCACAGGTTTTCTTTTTTTAATGGTTAAAGGAAGAAATGCAGGTGGATAAGCAGTCCCCACCCCCATAGGTTCTACTCAGATCTCCTCAACACAGAATCTTTCCTTAGCAGTGACCAGTCTAGTATTATAATAAGCCCATCGGAGCTTATTTGCCTGACTCAAAGAACCATTATTTTTTTATATAGATCATTTTATCTTTCACCAGGGCGTGTTCCACCTTTACTCTCTTAGGCTGCCACGGTTGATCACCTCTATCTAGTCAGGAATTGAGCTGGATTTGGGATGCATTTCAGTTTTACTAAAACTCTAGCCACCTTTGTCTCATCCTGTTTCTTGGCCATGATCCTCCTGGGCTTTTGCAGGCGCCTGGAAGGTCTCTGTCTCCTTCTCCTATGAGCTGGGGCAGATTTTGTTCTGCCTTTTACAGGTTTTGAGCTTCACTCTTTTTTTTTTTTTTTTTTCCCCTGAGACAGAGTCTCGCTCTGTTGCCCGGGCTAGAGTGCCGTGGTGTCAGCCTAACAGCCTCAAACTCCTGAGCTCAAGCGATCCTCCTGCCTCAGCCTCCAAGAGTGCTAGGACTACAGGAGTGCACCACTATGCCTAGCTAATTTCTTCTATTTTTAGTAGAGATAGGGTTTCACTCTTACTCAGGCTGGTCTCAAACTCCTGGCCTCAAGTGATCCTCCCGCCTCGGCGTCCCAGAGTGCTAGGATTACAGGCGTGAGCCACCGTGCCCAGCCGAGCTTCACTCTCTTGCCTCCTGCCCAGTATCTTCAAAATCTGGCAAATGTGCTATGTTGGAGGTGAACCCCTTCCTCTAATGGGACTTTGCCTCCTGAACACCAGGAGGCTGCAGATTTTATTCTGTTTTTCGGGAGCTTCTGGCTCCTCAGGGCCACCTAAAGCTCTGCTGGTCTCCCTTTCAGCCTGTGGAGTCCCTTTGGGCTAAGCGTTTGTACCTACAATTGGAAAATGCCTCCAGGGAAAAAAATTTGACCAGTCATCCTCAGTTCATTCAAGAAGGGCTCTTCCCTCTTTGGAATTTGTTTCCTTAGAGTTTTTGTTTTGTTTTGTTTTTAATTTCCTTTGATTTCATTCTCCTTGCATTCACAACCCTCTACTGTCTTTAAAAAGATGATTTTTGCAATTGTTTGAAAAAAATTTTGCAGTGGGAGCATTGGCCTGTCGAAAACTTCTATATCCCGGTGAGAAACAGAAGTCTTTTTGATCTGTTCTTAGGTTTTAGTAGATCTTTATCTTCCTTATTTTTCAAATGTTTTCTCCTCTCCATTTTTGTGTTTTTCTTTCTGAAATCTTTTTATCTGGATGTTTTTACTTTTACTTGTATCCTCTGTATCTTACATTTCTTCTTTTATATTTTCTGATTTTTTTTGGTCTTTGATTATTCTTTCTGGGAAAGTAACTTGAGTTGGTTTTCTGGTTCACTAATGTTTTCCTGAGCTGAATCCATTCTATTTAGCCCATCTACCTGGACTGGTCAGCACTTCCGGTTTTAAAGGGCTACGAAGGAATAATCAGACTGCTGTGTTCATTCATTTATTCATATATTTATCAAATATTCCCTGAAGACCTACCTTTTGCCAGGCCCTGTTCTGTGGCATGGGGAATCCAACTGCAATCTTTAAATCTCTTTTAAATGTCTTTGCCAATTTAAATCTCTAGTTCAAAGCCATATTTGCAATAGCCTACTTGATATCTCCACCATGAGGCATCTCAAACTATGTCCAAAATTGAATGTAGGCTATTCCCTAATCAGGACTATCTTGGTGGCAAGTGACAGAACTGGAACCCAAACTGGTTTAAGCCATAAGGAAAGTTATTGGCTCAGGTAACAGAAAAAACCAGGGTTAGGGTGACTTCAGGCCTGGTGGGTCTTAGGGGCTGAAACGGTATCAGGAAGACACGAAATCCATCTTCCCACCTCTTGCTTCTGCTTTGCTCTCTGCTGACTTCACTCTTGGGCCTCCCCTTGTCACATGCGGGGTGAGATGTCTACCAGCAGCTTCCAGCTTAGACGCCTCCCGCTCAGCGACTCCGGTGGACAGAGATTTCTGCTTCCCAATGATTCCATCATCAACCGTATGCTTGAGTCTTGTTGACGAGGCGTGGGTTATGCTATGAGCCAAATCATCGGAACGGGGGGGGGGGGGGGGGGAGGGGCGGGGGGGGAGAAAATTGAGATGTGCCGGATTTGGATTTGGGTCTCGGGCCGCCCCTGCAGCTGATCTTATATTCTTCGGGCTTTGCAACCCCAGTGGAATGAGAGAGCCTCTTTGCAACAGCTCTAGCAAATATCTGAAGGATGCCTCTCCCCGGGCTGCCTTAGGATTCATGACCTTTTCCAAACCATGCTGGTGACCTATTGGTAAGCCTGGCTCTTGAGTTGCCAGATTTAGTACATAAAAATGCAGGACATCGACTTACATTTGGATTTCAAATACACAACGAATAAATTTGGGGGGTCAGTATTCCCAAGTGTGCACCCGGTGTTTTATCTGGCAACCCTACCTGGGTCACACACCAGCTCCTCAGTGTGGGGGACGAGGTCAACTACACCCACACCATTTGGTTTGAGTGTGAGAACAGGGATCATTCCAGAAAGAAGCATGGCTGTGGGCTGCACAAATGACAGCGCACCCATTACACCAGTGCGTTGCAACCCTCCACCTTCCCAGCTCCTTTATCCCCGTGGAGAGATCTCTGTCTGGTACAGGAAGTGTGTGGAGATCCTTTGATTTTAGGAACATGGGCTCCTCCCTCAGCCCCAGGAGATGATTTTTGGTTAATCTAAACTACTGATGATAATAGCTTTCCCTATTGTCAAACGCTAATTGGAAATATTCTAGTTTCCTTTGTACCCAGGGATGGCCGGACGTTTCTGGAGGTAAAAAAGACCTTTTGCCTTTGTCCCCTTCTTCTTCCCTGGAATGCCGGTGTGGGCGCATGCTGTTTGAAGCGGTGGTGAGCAGCTTTTGATCGTGAGACAACACACAGAAGTAAAAGCAGCTGAAAGTGACGGCGGAAGGGTAAGAAGAGTCTGGACAAACTCTGGAACCTTCCGCCTCCGGACTTCCTACGTAAACAATAGAGTCTCGTGGCTCAGTCTGTGCTTTCTGTTACTTGCAGCCAAAGGGAGCGGAAACACCACCGCGTGTCACTCTAGCGGCACAGCCCTCCCCCAAGCCCGCTGCTGTCCTGATGTCCCTCGGTTCCATAAGTTGCACCATCTGTCCTTTCACGCCCACCAACACTTGAAGCTCATCACTGGAGCCTCCTTTTTCTCCCCCAGCCCAGCCCCATCCTGTTGGGCTTCCCTCCCCGGTGACCCCGGAGTCTGCCTCCTTTCCGCATTTCCACCTCCACTGTCCTAGTCCCGGGAGCTCCTCTTTCTGCCCCGGTCCAGTTCGGTAGCCTCTATTCAGTCTTCTTGCCTTTACTCTTGGTCCCCTGAAATATATTTCCACAGTTACGCTGCCAAAATGCAAATCTGATAATGTCACCCCTCTCCCCCCCCCACACTTAAAAACCCTTCGGTTACCTCCCATTGCTCTCAGAATAAACACCAAAAAAAAAATTTTTTTTTTTTTTTTTTTTATTCAGTGTCTTGCTCTGTCACCCAGGCTAGAGTGCTGTGGCGTCAGCCTAGCTCACTGCAGCCTCAAAGTCCTGGGCTCAGGTGATCCTACTGCCTCAGCCTCAGTAGAGTAGCTGAGACTGCAGGTGTGCCCCGCCCTGCCTGGCCTTTACTAAATGTTAATTCATCTTTTGTTCTCACTGCCGTGGGATAGTTAGCAGGCCTTTGACTTTGAAAGCCTGGGTTAATAGAGGCAAAGTAGCAGGATTGTTTGGGGGGTGGGTGGGGGATCTTAGGCGTTGAAAGGAGAAGTAGCAGATTGCAGGAAGCAGGAAGAGATGCCTGTGGGCACCTTCTAGGACTTGAGAACAATGGGAAACCCTCTCTGGGTGATACTCAAGATGAAGTTTGTCAAGTTCTGCAAAAGTGTTACAGCGGGTCTGGGTGGTCAGGAAAAGGCTTCCCTGAGAAATTCAGGGCAATGGAGCAATGTGCAGGCAGGGCAGAATTGAATCAGGTGATTGGAGGGGGCAGGATCATTGCAGGCTTTCCAACATGTGCAAAGGCCCTGTGGTGGAAGGGAACAGATTCACACTAAGAGGAAAAGCAGCATGGTTGAGGTATGGCTTGAGGCAGGGCCAAGCCTGTGGGGCTTTAAGAGCTTTGTTAAAGACTTTGGTTTCTGACTGGTGCAGTGGCTCACCCCTGTAATCCTAGCACTCTGGGAGGCTGAGGTGTGAGACCCCGTCTCTACTAAAAATAGAAAAATTAGCCAGGCATCATGCTTTGTGCTTTGTGCCTGTAGTGCCAGCTACTCAGGGGGCTGAGGCAGGAGGATTGCTTGAGCCCAGGAGTTTGAGGTTGCAGTGAGCTATGATGATACCACTGCACTCTACCTGGGGCAACAGAAGAGACTCTATCTCAAAATAAAAATAAAAACAACGCATTTAGTAAATTATTTTAACATACAAAAATTAATTACATTCTTGCATTTTTCTAACTGGGTTTTCTGGGGGACCACCTTACCCAGATCTGGGAAGCCCTTGCAATGGCTACAGGAAACCTACAAGATAACGCGGCTGGAACCCGAGCGGAGGAAGCTGTGTGTGCAAAGCCACCTCCTTGAGGGGAGCTGAGGCTGAAGGGGTAAGCCGGGCTCTGAGGGCAATGGGCGGCCCGTGGCACCCTCCAACAAGGGAGGGATTGGATAAGATGTCCTTTAGAAAGGTAATTCCCGCTGCTGTGTGGAGAAGGGGTGGCAGGGACAAGGCCCCAGTGGGATACAGGAGGAGGCCGAGGAAATGGAGTGGGGACGGGGGAAGAGCTGTGGAAGTGCACTGGCGGGAGGATGGGAAGGTTAGGAGTCAGACTCTAGAGGCAGCTGCGGGTTGACTGGACATGGGCTGATGTGCAGCAAACACAGCTGGTAGAACCCCAAAGAGGATGTGAATGTCCTAACAGCTTAGGTCACAGGTTCCCTGTGTCCCCTACACTGCTGCCAGCTCTGAACACTGGGCAAAACCTTGACTACTGAGATTTTGACATTTGAGGGCCGCGGTGTGTGCATTTTGTAAATAAAATTTAAAGTTTTGGTATAATTTAGATTTAGACTTTTTAGAAAAGTCACAAAGATAGTACAGAGAGTCCCCGTGTACCCCTCACTGGGTTTTCCCTCTTTTATCATCTTGCATGACCATGGCACATTTGTCAAGCTAAGAAGCCAATATTTTCCTATTACTATAGACAGACCATCCCGAATCTGAAAATATGAAAACTGAAATGCTCTAAAATCCAAAACGTTTTGAGCACTGATACAACACCACAAGTGAAAATTCCACTCCTAACCTCATGTGATGAGTCGCAGTCAACACTCAGGCACATTAACACACAGTTTATTCAGTGTCCCCAAGAGAAAAATAAAATGACCTTCAGGTTATGTGTATAAGGTGTGCGTGAAACATGAATGAATTTCATGTTTGGACTTGGGTCCCATCCCCAAGGTAACTCATTATGTATAAGCAAATATTTTAAAATCTGAAATAATCTGAAATCCAAAATACTTCTGGTCCCCAAGCATTTTGGGAAAGGGATACTCAACCTGTATTAGCTGAATCTCAGACCGTATTTGGATTTCACTATTTATATTAGACCGCTCAGGCTGTCATAACAATACCAAGACTGGGTGGCTTAAACAGCAAAAGTGTATTTTCTTGTATGTGTTTTGTATGTGTTCAAATGTATACTCACATTTCTCACATGTACCCAAAATGTATTTTGGAGGCTGGAAGTCCAAGGTCAAGGTGCCAGCAGAATTGATGTCAGGTGAGGACTTCCTTCCTGGCTTGCAGATGGCCACCTTCTTGCTGTGTCCTCACATGGCCTTTTTTCTATGCTGGGGGTGCAGGGGGAAGAGATATCTCTAGTGTCTCTTCCACTTATAAGGACACCAGCCCTGTTGGATTAGGGGCCCACCCTTGTGACTTCATTTAACCTTAATTTCCTCCCTGAACACCCTATCTCTAAATACAGTTGCATTGGGGGTTAGGGCTTAAACAAATTTGGGGAGGACACAATTCAGTTCATAGCACCAGTTTTCTCACTAATATCCTCTGTTTCTCTGTTCCAAGGTCCAGTCCAGGACACCACACTGCATTTAGGAGTATGTGCATTCTTAGATTTAAGTACAGTTGGCTAAATTTCCTTTCAGTGTGGTCCTCCTAATTAACATATTCCCAGCCCTGTGTCCCCGTTTCCCCATCCCCTCCCCATTCTTGATAGTATCAAATTTGTAAATCTTTGCCAGTGAGAGGGATGATTAATGATATCTTGCTGTGGCAGTTCCTTGAATGCAAGTGAAGCTGAGCTTCTCTTTGCTGGCCACTTGTTTTCCTGGAGTATGAATTGCTTATTGCTAGGCTTTGACCATTTTTTGGACTTTATTCTGTCTTTTTTTTTTTTTTTTTTTTTTTGAGAGAGAGTCTTGCTCTGTTGCCTAGGCTGGAATGGAATGCAGTTGTGTGATCATAGCTCACTGAGCTTCAAACTCCTGGGCTCAAGCGATCCTCCTGCCTCAGCCTCCTCAGTAGCTGGGACTACAGGCATGCGCCGCTACGCCCTGGTAATTTTTTAACTTTTTGTAGCAACGGGATCTCACTATGTTGCCCAGTCTGGTCTCAAACTCCTGGGCTAAAGCGATCCTCCTGCCTCAGCCTCCCAAAGTGCTGCAATTACAGTATTCCTTCTTTCTGTCTTATTCACAACAAATTGTGGGACCGTGCAGCTTTGTGAGGGGAAAGGCTATGTTTTGTAGTCACTGCTGGCACATAGTAGATGCTTTTTGTTGCAAGTATCAGATGCTGATTTGGAGAAGTGAGAAAGAGGATTCGTTGGAAGGAGACAGGTGTCCCAGGGAAGGCAAGGGTAGGACGTATAACAAAGCCTCTTCAGGACTCAGACGTGGGAAGGGAAGGCAGGCAGGTGCGAGGCAGGTCTCAGAGCTGCCTCTCTCACCTCTGAGTTCTCAGCTTCTCCTCCCCTTCACACAGGCGTGGTCTCCTGCTTCCATTCCTCCTGGCAGACAAGAGCTGGTCCTGACTGGTTGTTTCAAGCTGCCCTCAGAGATCACCTGGCTGTCTGTGAAATCCCCCCCCCCCCCGCTCCCCCCGAAAAGCATCAGGAGAGAGGAGCTGATTAGCCTCCCATGGGTGAGGGGGACACTCACCAGCTGCGGGCTCTTGGGCTGGAATGTGTGGAGGAAGGATGGCTGCTGGGGGCCCCACTCTGGGCGGGGAGGGGAAGACCTTGGAGAAAGCCCTTCCATAGAATGGAAGGGCTGACCCTTGTCACAAGACAAGATGTGCCTCACTCCTTGTATTACTCACGTCTGGCTATTCGTTGGAATGGCAATTTGTCCTTAATGTGAGTGACTAGACTTTCGTTGTTTCTGCTGTTCGGCATTCCTTCTTTTGTTAACTTCATCCAGTTTTGCCGTACAGCAGCCACCCTTCTCAGTCGGCATGGCTCCGGCTGCTAACTCCTTCGGCAGAGGGCATCCGGCCCGGCCTTAAGTGAATGGCGCATCCCGTGAGTTTGGTCCGAGTGACTGGTTGGAGGATGGGCATGTGATCCCTCGCTGTGATCTGGTGGGAGTTAGGCCTGAGACTTTGTTTGCGTTGCCGGAGGAGAGATCTCTCTCCTTTCTGTGGGCCTTGGAGTGGGGAGGCTGTGAGCCTGGAGGTGCTGGGGGCTGGCACGTAGAAAGATCTCTCCAGATGGGCAGCCAACAAAGAAGGGATCAGGGTATAGACAGAGAGAGACAGACAGGCGGACAGACAGACACTAAGATCACAGTGACACTGCTTGAGCCTCAGATCAAGCCACATCTGAAAAGAGCTCTTCTGTAGTTTTCAGTCCCATGAGCTAATATACCTTCACCTCCTTTGAAAAATTTAAACCAGTTTGAGTTGAGTTTTCCATCATTTACTACTAAAAGTATGCTGACTCATTCTTAGAGACAGGATTAATGAAATATTGAACAACCACTGGAAGGCTCTGTGTTAGATGACAGGTGATGGAAAGGGAACCGAGAAACTATAAATGTACAGCTTTTTTTTTGAGACAGAGTCTCGCTCTGTTGCCCTGGCTAGAGTGCCGTGGCGTCATAGCTCACTGCAACCTCCAACTCCTGGGCTCAAGCGATGCTCCTGCCTCAGCCTCCCGAGTAGCTGGGACTATAGGTGTGCGCCACCATGCCTGGCTAATTTTTCTATTTTTTGTAGATACAGGGGTCTTGCTGTGTGGCCCAGGCTGGTCTTGAACTCCTGGCCTCAAGCAATCCTCTGAGGCCTCCCAGAGTGCTGGGATTACAGGTGTGAGCCACTGTGTCCGGCCCCAAATGTACAGTTGTAACACATTTAAAGAGGAGCAGGAAGGCAGGCCGTGCTTGTCAATTACCCCTTGTGCCTCATTTCTGCTCATGGCCTGGCCAAAGAGTTGGCCCATCATGGGACTGTCCCTCTTTAGTGGGGTGGAGAGGTGGAGGGAAGACTAAAATCCTCAAGGGAGGGTGGGACATTGGGACCATTTTGGAGATGTCCCCTAAACTTCCTGGGGAGCCAGCAGCAGCCAGCATCTGAGGCTGGTTCTGAGAAACCCTCTGATGCGTCTGTGGTGTTCCTCACTGGCGGGGGTCACGCAGGCCACGTGCACGCTGGCCCTAAGAATTATCCTTCCTTTGACATCAACAGGTAGGGCCAGGAAGGTTATCCTGTATTTTCTGATTGATCAGGTCACCCCAATAAATGGTTTATACAGCCTAGGCATTAAGCGTGCTTCAGTGTAAAAGACAACTGTTAGCAAGGATGTGGAGAAGTTGGAACCTCTGCACACTGTTGGTGGGAATGCAAAATGGTATAGCCACTATGGAAAACAGTGTGGAGGTTCCTCAAAAATTTAAAAATAGAACTACCATATGATCCAGCAATGCCACTTCTGGGTATTTATCCAAAATAATTGAAATCAAGATCTCAAAGAGATATTAGCACCCCTATGTTCATTATTCATAATAGTCAAGACAAGGAAACAACCTAAATGTCCATCAACAGATGACTGGATAAAGAAAATGTCTTGTTTAGGCCGGGTGAGGTGGCTCACGCCTGAAATCCTAGCACTCTGGGAGGCCGAGGCGGGTGGATCGCTCAAGGTCAGGAGTTCGAGACCAGCCTGAGCAAGAGTGAGACCCCGTCTCTACTAAAAATAGAAAGAAATTATATGGACAACTAAAATATATATATACAAAAAATTAGCCGGGCATGGTGGCGCATGCCTGTAGTCCCAGCTACTCGGGAGGCTGAGGCAGTAGGATCGCTTAAGCCCAGGAGTTTGAGGTTGCTGTGAGCTAGACTGACGCCACAGCACTCACTCTAGCCCGGGCAACAGAGTGAGACTCTGTCTCAAAAAAAAAAAAGAAAATGTCTTGTTTACATACAACAGGATATCATTCAGCCTTAAAAAAGAAGGAAATTCTGCAACATGGAACAGCGTGGATGACCTTTGAGGACATTACAGTAAATGAAATAAGCCAGTCACAGAGGGACAAATACTGCGTGATTCCACTTCCAGGAGGTACCCAAAAGAGTAAGAGTCATAGAGTCAAAGAGTGACAGGGTGGCTGCCAGGAGCTGGGGGGAGGGGAAGTGGGGACTGACTGACTCATCAAGGAGCAGGAAGCTTCGGTTAAGCAAGAGGAATCGGCTCTGGAGACCTGCGGGCAGTGCAGTGCCTACAGGTAACAAGAATGTACTGTGTGCACAGAAACATTTCTTTAGAGAGTAGATCTCGTGTTCCTGCCACAATTTTAGAAAGAAAGAAAGAAAGAATCCTTCAACAGACAGACCAGCTCTTCCAAGGGAAGGAGGGAATCAGAAATCAGAGTGTGAGAATGCGGGTTTTTATCTGAGTCAACCGCAGTGGCGTTATCTATGATAGGTGCTCAGTAAGCAGAAGTTGGATGAAAGAATAAACGAGCATGTCTGAGAATAAACTGTGTGGTGTGGGGGAAGTGCAAAGGCATACGAAAGTTCCAGAATTATAAGTGTAGAGTGATACCATTTATTTAAAGCTTAAAAACGTGAGTCATTGATTTGTATTGTTTCTGGGTACGTGGGGAGTGAAAGTGTCAGAACCAGTGTGGCGATGCCAGCACCAGTGTGGGGAAGGGTGAACCTGGGGAAGGGGGCGGGACAGTGGAGCAGGGAGGCCAGCGGAGGAGCCTCGACTGTCTCTGCGATATTTCATTGCTTAAAAGGTGTTATGCAGCAAATGTGTCAAAATGTTTAGATGTGTTAAAGCGAGAGGTATGAGTATATATACATATATTGCTGTATAATAGTTTTTTTATGTATGTTTGAAACAGTTTATAATTTTAAAAAAGTGTTTTTAAGTGTCAGGGATTTGGAGACAGGCTCAGGGTGGTCTTCACCAATGACTAGCTGTGTTTGGACAAGTTATTTCCTTTCTCATCTGTAACTGGCCCTCATGGAATGTCATATCCCAGTCACCTCTACTGAACCCTCGATTAAATGAGCATTGGGAAACAGCTTGCCAATTTTTTCTTTTCTAAAAACAAAAGCTTTATTGGTTGCTCTATTCTCAAATTTAAGTGTCTGGGGTTAAAATTCCACTTGCTCTCCCCCAACGCACATATACAAAGTTTAAAGTTTTGGTTTACACCTGGATATAATCTGTAGGTTTGGAATTCCTTTGGAATTTTACAAGGGACGATTTCATTTATAGTCTACGTAGACGGTCCCTTTGACACTCACAGGCTATGTGACTTATGACTCTTTGTTCTTTGAAAGAGTTTAGGTCTGCTCTCTGGAGGATGTTGAAAGGTACTTTTAGAAGCAGTATTTATTTGTTTTATAGTTCTGAGACAGATTGAAAAGTAGGATCCAGAATTTGTGGCAAATTTGGGTCTAGTGAGGTTAATGTATTTACCTCCTTAAAACTTCCTTTTCAACACTATTCACGGTTCCTCTGTCATTGTCACTGTGGCTCTTCCTTCAGTGCGACTGCCCAGGGAACCACAGACACGCTGGGAGGAAGCTGCACCCCTGGGGAGCTCTGGCTCTAGGGAGCCCACAGACCTAGGGCCGGCAGGAGACACCAGACAGTGGACCGAGAAGAATCTGAGTCAGAGAGTGTGGAAGAGGCCAAGTGTAAAAATTAGGAGTTCTGAGTTTGAGATGGGCTCTGAAGTTTCCAGCTTGTGACCTCCTTCTCCATCCCTAAATCTATTTTTCTTTTTCTATCCCCTCTCCTCTCAGTCCAGATGCTTGGAGTTAGCTTGGCCTTTCCAGGATCATCACATTGGATTGGGCACCGTCCTGTGGATTCTACCCTCTCCACGTGGCTCAGATTAGAACCACAAGCCTCTAAGGGGCCTTTGTTGGAAACTAGTTCAAAGGCCCCTCTGCGTGTAAGCAGCTGTCAGGTACAGCACTTACCTAACAAACACCCCTCGGTGAGAAGAGTTGTCCTTTCTTCCTGGCTCAGCCAGGGGCATAGGTGGCATTTGTCCTACAAGCCCCTCCTCTTACAGCGCAGTGAAGATTGCCCCGGGATGTGCTGGCCCTGCTCAAACCTGTCACCCCCTCTCCGCTGCCCCCACTGCCGCTGCCTGAACGCGGGTCTTGGATCCTGGTGTGGACTGCCCTAATGGAGGCCTGGGTCCTGCTCTCTCTCATCTCCCTCCCTCAATAGTGTTCTCCCAGCTGCTTCCAGAATGGTCTGCAAAGTTCTGGGCACTTCCCAGTATCTTCAGGACAAACTCAGACTCTTTATGTGGCACCTAAGCCTCTTGTCCCTGCTGATTTCCACTTCCTCCTCTGCCTTTGCCACCTGAAACCCTCCTTCACCTGGAGCTTCCCTGGCTTCTGCCGGAAAAGCCCTGGTTACCTTCTCCTCCTGCCCTTTCAAGACTTGGCTCCAGCAGTGCCTGACCTAGGAAGTCTTCCCTGGGCTTCCCGCTACCCGGACTGCAGTCCACACTGGCTGCCCACCGGCCCTGGGGGCACTGGTGTCTTACCGTAACTTCGTTGGCAAATGAGAAATTTTTAATTTATTTTAAAATTAAATGATAAAAACAAACTTTAAAGGTCAAAGAAAATGTGCTAATTTTTCTTAACAGAAAAATTAGTTTGTAGGGCCCATGAAAATGTATGAAACTATTTACATTTCTTTCTTTTTTTTTAAATAGAGGAAGACACTCAGGAAGGCAAAAGTCCCTAGGGCCCAAGAAGGTTAGAATGTGGCCCCGAGAGCCACCGGTTTCCTCTCCCCACAGTGGGGGGCGGACTGCCCCACTGTGCTCGGTTGTATTTACGCCTTTGCAGCCCTAGCCAGTGCTAGGCACTTGGCCGCTTGCTCGCTCGGTCAGTGCCTTCCAAACAAGGGGACAAATGAATAAGCAAATGAATGGCCTTGGGCCAGGCTCTTGACTCTGAGTCCCCATTTCTTCTGGACAGCAAAGTTCCAGCGCCACAGGGCTGCTGAGGGTCAAGTGGTGAGTGGGAAAATGCTCCGGAGCTGTGGAGGCTGGACCCTTCCTGAGACTGAGTGCGCAGGACCTGGCTGAGGAGGGGACGGCCAGAGGTTGTTAAAAATGGCTCCAGGTGGCTTTGATCCTTTTCTTTCAGTAAGAAACAAAATTACCCTCTTTATTCACATACAGCAGCTGGAAGGACAGACCCCCAAAGTGTCTCACGGTGGCCAGCCCTGAGCACCGGCTCCCTGTGTAATTTAGCAGCCGAACTAGAATGAAGTACGAGGCCCCTTGTCCGCAGAGGAACAGTCTTGTTTCATTTTAGCTTTTTTTGGGTTGTGTTTTGTTTAAACCGTAGCAGTATGTGAAGGCCAGGTCTGTGTCTTGTTTTCTCTTTGTGTTCCTGGGCCCCGCACAAGGGAAGGACATCATGAATGAAGGCATGCCCACTTCGTGGCCCCCCGTGGCACTCCAACAGCAGCAGGGCCCGCTCCCAGCTGCTCCCTGAGGGCAGGGCCGCGGCGACAGAGCAGAGCTGCGGGACAGTTTACCCAGGGTGATGTCTCCCGCAGGGCATCGTGCGGGTTGAGGAAGACACGGGACATCGTGACAGAGCCCTCGAGGCACTTAAGAAATCTTAGTACTTGACCCCTTCTCACGAACATTTCAGGGGCAGGTTTCCTGTGTTCCAAGTAATGTTTCGCCTGGCTCCCGAAAGGCTGGAACGGTTTCCTTCTCACGAGCGGTGGGTGCCTGTTAAGTCACGCACAGTATCTTCTTGTCTGTCCTGTTCACCGCTGTGTGCCCAGCGTCTAAAAGCATGCGGCACACAGCGGGTGGCGGGCGGGCGGGCGAGCGAATGCGTCTGTCAACGGAGACTGCTGGGTGCCTCCCCAGCGAAGAGAACAAAACCCACCGCTAGATTATAGGGCCCTGGGCGGCCTCCCGCACCCTGTAATTTGGATCTCCAGGAATCGCCTTTGTTGTGGGCGACCAACCACAGGCAAAGCGAGCACCTGCTCCTCCAGCCCGTCCTCGCAGGACCCGGGCTGCGGCGCCCCTGGCTCCTCTCCCGGTCCCTACTCTCTGCTTTCTGGGAGCTGGGGGTCCGGAGGCGCCCCGGGGCCCGCAGCCAGGGTCCGCCCAGCGCTTCCCGGCCGTGGCATCGCGCGTCCCCAGATGCCCGATACCCCGCCCGGGGTCAGCATTCTTCGCTTCTCCGGGCCGGGCGCGGGGTCTGGGGCTGCGCCCAGGGCCTCGTCAGGCACCCCCAGGCCTGCGGGTTCAGGAGCCTGAGTCACGGCCGCGCGCGCCCTCTGCTCCCAGCTTCCATCCTGGGGCCACCTCCGCCCCGCAGGGTCGGGCCCAGGCGCAGCCGGCTCTCTGCCGGTCTGCCGCGCGCCCCCTCTCCTCTCCCGGGCCGAGTCGCTGTGGCCGCCGCCCCCAACCCTGGCCGGCTCTGTGCAGCCTCGTCCGTCCGCCCCTCCCATGAGAAGCCCGAGCTCCCAGCGGTCCCGAGCGGCTCCCGCGGGAGGGGGCGCGGCCGCCCCCGCGGCTCCACCCTCTCGGCGGGGCCGCAGCCATCTGGGGCCCCTGCCAGTCGCGTCCGCTCTGGGGCCCGCGCGGAGCTCGCTCCCCGCTCGCACGGGAGGAGGCAGCCCCGGGCAGGGACCCCGGCCTCCCCATCAGGCGCTCCCCAGCCTGCGCCGGTGCGGGGAGCCCGGCGCTGCGATGCCCCGAGGGGGCGGTGGCTGCGAGCGGAGCCTGAGTGGAAGCGCGTCGCAGCAGACGCGGGCGCCCCTCGCCACCTCGGTGACCCTTCGCGAGCCGGGACCAGAGTCCCGGAGGCGGCGGTGCAGGCCCGCGAGGGCGGCGAGGTCCGCGCTCCGAGCGTCCGGAGCGGGCGCCGGCTGCTGAGCCTCGGCTGGGCTCGTCGCCTCCCGCCTCTCCCCCCAGCCCCCCGCGAGCTGGCAGGAGGAAATAGCGCGCGGCCCCTTTAAATTTACCCAGGAGCCCTTAAAGGAGCCCCAGGGGCCCCAGACAGGAATCCCCACCCCGGTCCAGCCCGCGCCGCCGAGCGAGCAGCCTGCCGTCCGTGCGGCCGGCCGCCCCGTGCATGCGCCCCGCGCCCCGGGGCTCCGCGCACCGAGCGCCCCGCGCGGGCCGCCGCCGGCTCCGCGGCCCCGCGCCCCGCCGCCCCGGGGCCCCGCTCCGCAGCAGCGCATGGAGCCCGGCGGGGACCACCGGAGCCGGAGCGGCGGCGGCAGGGGCGGCCCCGGGCCAGCATTGGCCTCGGCACGGGGCAGACGGCTGCCACCCGCCGGATCGAGCGGCGGCGCGGAGCCAGACGAGGACGAAGGCGGTAAGAGCTGGGGCCGGCGGCCCGGCGGGGGCCCCGGTGTGGGGGAGGGGAGGGCTGCAGCTCGGGGCCCCTCTCCGCCGCCGAACAAAGGGGGGGACGCGGGCAGGGCGGCCGGGGGCGCCACCTGGTGGGCGTGGATCGCGGCTGCAGGGCCATCAGGGGAGCCCCCCGCCCAGCTCCCGGGGTCGGCCCGGGGGGCTCCGGCGGCTCCCCTACCCCTTAAAGGGCGGAGCGGCAGCCTGCGGCGCCCCGCCTTGGGGGCCAGGCCACAGGGGCCCCGAGGGGCGAGGCGCCGCGGAGCTCTGGGCTGGTGGATCTGCAGCCCCCGCCCCTTGCTCTTTCAGACTCCCAGGTGGTCTCCCTTATCCCGCTGTCTCTTAAAAGTCTACCCAGACCCTGGGTCCCCTTCGGGTGCTTTCCCCCAGCGGGGCTCAGCTCTGCTCAGCTGGGCTCGGAACTCCGGTATTTGAACCGGCTGCCGCGCTTGGCTGTGGCCTTGTTAGAGACATGCACCGTTTTCCTTCCCCACATTCTCCCTAGGAAATTGCACAGCTTGCGCCTCGGGGCCCATCACCGCCTTTCCCCACCGCGGGCAGTTTTTAGAGGGCTGGGTTCGCCCACAAAGGCAGACAACCCCTCCTGCCCGGGCGTTATCTCTTCCCTTCTTTTCTGGGAAAAATTTTTTTTTTTTTTTTTTGCCCTAATTTGTCAGCTGTAGCGGAACCATCCTCGTTCGCTCTGGAAGGAGTCTGTTTCCCTGCTGCAGGGTCAACGCCTTCAGACCCGGGGAGGTTCCCGTCCAGGCTTGGGAGACTCTGCCCTAATCTTTGGGCTCCCCTCCCTTTCCCTCCCCTCCCAGAAACTCCCCAGCCCCTTTTGTTTTTAAAGAACCTCAGCTCCTCCCCCTTTTTCGGCTCTTAAAGGGCCAAGCCACCTTAGACTAGCCTGGCTGGGACGCTGGAAGGATGCTTAGAGACCAGCTAGCTGTTCAGCGCCTTTGCAGACAAAGAAGCTCAGGCCCACTGGGCGGACATGACCTATCAAAGGTCACAGAGGAAGTTAACAGTGAAGCCAGGACTCGAACCCTTATCTATGCTTCTGAAGCCAGTAGATTCTATGGATCTACTTAAAAACTAAAAACTAAAACAAACAAAAAACCCCCCACAACGGTGACAGGAGCCCTTTCTGATCCTGTCTTTTGTTTCTCTAACCCTGGGATTCTCCACTGGGAGAATGACCAGAACCCGCCCATACAGCCTCTGTGCCCAGGAGGAGACCATTTTCTAAATAAAAAAGGGTCAGGACTGCTTTGGGTGTCTGTTTGGCTAAGGGAACGCCACTGGGTTAGTGGGGCCTCTCCAGTGCCGCCCTTGTGATTGCTGGGCAGTGGCCGGCACCCTGCCAGAGCAAAAAATAAATCCCCAGAAAGACTTAATGGGCTCCAGTGGGTGGTGGCCACTCCCTGCTGCAGTGTCATCAGTAGCTACTCTGGTGGCCCTCCTGCCATCTGCTTTCAGGGTCATTGGCTTCCCCAGACTCTGGGGAAGTCCAGGTCTAAGAAACTCCTTTCCCTGGAGGTGTTGACAGCTTTGTCTTGGGGATCCCTCCTGTGGGGGAGCCCACCGACAGTGCTCAGCTCATCCCTAAAATGGCACTCTCAGGAGGCTGTGTTTGAGGCATTACTGGAGAAAGGGAGAAGACCTCTGGGTGCGGCCCTCCTGGCTGGGGCCCCAGGCGGGTGGGTCCTGTGTGCAGCCCTGGATGCAGACAGATGCCCCCTTTGTTCCCCTCGGCCCCCCTGCCTGCTCCGCTCCGCCTGCTGCTGCTCTCCTGGCTTTATCCCTACAGCTCTCATCCAAAAAGGGCACCTTACAGAGCTGGCTGCCTCCTTGGCTCCCACCTTATTTTTTAAAGTCAGAGCTAGTTCACACAGTGCCCTGCATCCTTTTGTTCTTGATCCTCTCTTAAAGGGTCCTTGCTCTTAGTAAAGGGCCAATGTTTTGACTCCTTGCTTCTCCTACATCCCTTTTCCTGTCCCTGAACACCCCCACCCCCACCTCCCTTTCTCAGGCTTCAAAATCAAAGCCCTGACTTCTTTCCCTGGAAATCAGAGATTGAAAACTGTCTCCCTTTCCCCTTCTTTAGGGCAAGATCTTCAGCTGGAAGGGGGTGCCTTGGGGTCCTGGGGGAGTGCCCCCCTGCCCTCCTCCAGGGCCAGGGGACCAGCATCTTCAGGCAGGAAATACTCAGACCACTGTGAGGCCCGGGCCTCCAGACCTGGAAAGAGCCGCATCCCTGGCCGTGACCACCGGCGCTACTACCACGACCACTGGCGGCTGGAGTACCTGATGGACTTCAACCCTGCGAGGCATGGCATGGTGTGCATGGTGTGCGGCAGCTCCCTGGCCACCCTCAAGCTCAGCACCATCAAGCGGCACATCCGCCAAAAGCACCCCTATTCCCTGCATTGGAGTCCCCGGGAGAAAGAAGTCATCAGCAACAGCTGGGACGCCCACCTGGGGCTGGGGGCCTGTGGAGAGGCTGAGGGCCTGGGGGTCCAGGGGGCTGAGGAGGAGGAGGAGGAGGAGGAAGAAGAGGAGGAGGAGGAGGGGGCCAGCCTCCCAGCTTGCCCGCCCAAGGGCCCAGGTAATTCAGGTCATGGAGAGGCAGGGGCCCAGGTGGCCAGTGAGGCCCTATGGGGACAGCTTCTCTGCCATCTAGCTGGTCTTCTGGAGCAGGTTACTGCTCCTTTTCTGGGTGGGGTCTGTTTATTGCCCTTACTGTACAATAGTGAGGGAGGACAGTGGGGTGGGGGACCTCCAGTGTCCCTGGCAGCTTTGACATTCTGTGGTCTGTGAAGGATCAAGCAGAGTGGAGGTTGGGGGACAGGCCAGGGAAGGGCCAGGAGTGGGGAGGCCAGGCTGGGTCGGTGAAGGCCCGGGAGGGGCCTGGAAAGGTGCGGCTGACGGGGCAGGGGTCAGATTCTGGTTCTGGCTGAGGAGTGGATGGGCTTAGTGTGTGCAGGGGGATTTAGGGGGCTGCAGGCAAGGAGTGAGGGGAGAGGAAGGGAAGGGCAGAGGTTAGGCCTGGGGCCTCAGAGTCTGAGAGCCAAGCGAGGGAGAGGCTTGTGGTGGACCTGGCCGTGGCGGGGGGTCCCTGAGAGGGCCGGTGTCGTCTCAGTTCCTTCCCTCCAACCCTTTCAGGCAAAGCCCCAGCTGGTGGGGGCTGCTGGCGCCAGCGGCGAGGGGGCCCAGTGGCACCCCGGGCTCGGCGTCTGCGCCTCTCAGCTTCCCGGAGGGCCGGGGGCAACAGGGGGCTGGGGGCCCAGCGCCTGGAGAGGAGGCTGAAGGAGTCCCTGCAGAACTGGTTCCGGGCCGAGTGTCTCATGGACTATGACCCGCGGGGGAACCGGCTGGTGTGCATGGCCTGTGGCCGGGCACTGCCCAGCCTGCACCTGGACGACATCCGTGCCCACGTGCTGGAGGTGCACCCCAGCTCTCTGGGGCTCAGCGGCCCCCAGCGCAGTGCCCTGCTGCAGGCCTGGGGTGGCCAGCCTGCGGCGCTGTCTGAGCTCACCCAGTCCCCAGCAGGTGCGAGGCCCATCCCAGGCTGAGACCCTCTCATGTTAGGGCTGCACAGTGGGGTCTGTGGCCAAAACTGGGAGGCAGGAACCTCTAGCTGAGAGCTGAAGGCCAGGAACTCACCCCCACCCCCTACACACACAGACAGACACACACGCACACGCACACGCACACACGCACACACGCACACACGCCAGGGTCTCTAGCTTGGTGCTGGGGTGAGGAGCAAGGATGGACCCCTCTGCGTGGGTAAGGGCACCCCAGCCAGCAGGCTGAGCCCTTCTCCCTCACCCCTTCCCCAACAGACGATGACCTCATCCCCCAGGACCTGACCAGAAAGAGCCGGGACTCGGCCCCCGCTGCTGGAGCCCCCTCCTCTCAGGATCTCAGCCCCCCAGACGTAAAGGAAGAGGCTGGCTGGGTCCCTGAGAGGCCCGGGCTGGCAGAGGAGGAGGCGGAGGAGCTGGAGGAGGGCCAGGGCGAGAGGGTGGGGGTCCCGGGCGGGTCGCCACGGGGCCGCGACCACCGCCGCCACTACCAGGAGCGTTGGCGGCTGGAGTACCTCATGGAGCTGGACGGCGGCCGGCGCGGCTTGGTGTGCATGGTGTGCGGGGGTGCGCTGGCCTCGCTCAAGATGAGCACCATCAAGCGGCACATCCGCCAG
The DNA here is from genome assembly GCF_041146395.1 of Eulemur rufifrons. Lineage (NCBI taxonomy): Eukaryota > Metazoa > Chordata > Mammalia > Primates > Lemuridae > Eulemur > Eulemur rufifrons. The sequence continues at coordinate 98,299,048 of NC_090988.1, forward strand.
CGCCACCCGGGCTCCACCCGCCTCAGCGGGCCGGTCAAGGCCCTCATCGCCCAGGAGTGGAGCGAGAAGGCCTCCCACCTGCTGGCCCTGGGGCTGCCCTGCCCCGATTCCCCCCGGGGCCCTGCCGCCCCCAGCACAGCTGCGGCCTCCGAGGAGGGGGGAGGGGACGAGGAGGAGCCAGCGGAGGAGTGGTGGGGTGAGCTGGTGCGGGCCAGAGCAGGTGGAGAGGGAGAGCGGGTAGGGCTCCCAGCCAGGCAGGGAGAGAGGGTTGGGCGCTGCCTGGGTAGAACGGAGACTGGGGGTACGGGGCCGGAGGGCAGAGGTCGGGCGGTCACGGAGGTGGGACGCGGGTCCCGGCCTGCTTCCGCCCACCAGCTCCAGCGCCACCGTTTGTCCCCTCTAGGCGACGTCCCGCTCTCCCCTGAGGCTCCGTTGGAGCGGCCCGCCGAGGAAGAGGAGGACGACGAGGACAGCCAGGAGCCGGGGGCACTCGTGTTGCCGCTGCCGCCGCCACCGCCTCCCCCGCCGCCGCCGCCCCGCAGCCGGGAGCAGCGACGGAACTACCAGCCGCGCTGGCGGGGCGAGTACCTGATGGACTACGACGGCAGCCGGCGCGGCCTGGTGTGCATGGTGTGCGGGGGCGCGCTGGCCACGCTCAAGGTGAGCACCATCAAGCGGCACATCCTGCAGGTGCACCCCTTCTCCATGGACTTCACGCCCGAGGAGCGCCAGACCATCCTGGAGGCCTATGAGGAGGCGGCGCTGCGCTGCTACGGCCACGAGGGCTTCGGGCCGCCCGCTCCTGCCCCGCGCGACAGCGGCGCGGACCTCAAGCCGGGCGCCGTGTGCCGGGCGTAGCTGACTCGCGGGCCGGGCGGGCCCTGCGGAGGCGGCCCGGCCCTCTCCGGGTGCCGGGTGCAGGCGCTTCCCGCGGCCCCGCCGCAGCCGCGCCCCCCGCTGGCCGGGCCGGGCGGAGACTGGGCGCTTCTGCTCCGTGCCGCCGAGTCCCCTTGTCGCCGGGGCGCTGCGGGAAGCGCGCTCGCCCCTGGGCCCGGGAGCCCCAGCCCTCCCCACACAGGGGCCCACGTTTTCCGAGAAGCCAAAGCGGCCTCCACGCCGTAGCACCGAGCACTCGCCAGGCGGGCCCAGGGACGCCGCCAGTCAGTATTAAGGCCGAAGGAGGGGCGCAGGGCGGCCGGGAAGGACGCGCCGGCCCTCGCCCTGGCCGGGGGCCCGGTCCTCGGCAGCCTTGCACGGCGGCAGGCTCGGCTCCCGGCTCGGGGCTGCTGGCCGCCCTGCCTGATTGGTATTCTCGGCCTCTCGGAGGCCCCGGCCGCGACGGGGGCCGGCAGCGGGAGGCGGGGCCGGGCGGGGTGGGCGCCGGGCCGGGCCAGCTACGCCCGCGCGCCCCGCGGCCCCGCCGCCTCCGGGCCGCCGCCACGCCCGCCCGGACGGAGATCGCAGAAAGGGATTAGCACTTTTTTCCTTCGCTCCTCCTGCCCCGAGGCCCTCCGCTTACCCCTACGCTCAGAGTCGGGCGCTCTGGTCCAGCGCCAGGTCCGTCCGAGCCCGGGGCACTGGTGGTCCCGGCCGGGGGCGTTCTGTTCCCGCCCCGTCCCCGTCCCCCTCCCCCTTTGTCCGTGGGGGACGCGCCGCTCGTTCTGTCCCCAGGGCCCGGGGCCGGGCCTCGGCCTCCCTTTCTCCTCCCCGCGGCAGCGCCAGGCCCTGTGAGGCGGGGAAGGGGCCCCGCGATCTCCCAGGCAGGTCCGAGAGGGATGTGTATATTCATTCTCCTGTGGAGAACAGCTGGCCCCGAGATCAGGCCCTTTTTTGCTCTTTGTATTTTATTTGGAAACTGTATTTAATGCTTTTATATGAAAAGGGGCGGGGCGGGAAGAGCTGACCCTACACCCCATGTGCAAATGTCTTATTTATTATGCGTGTGTCAGAGATAAGCTGTGAGGTGGTGGAGGAAGGACCTAAAGGAAGAAGGAGCGAGGGCAGAGGCGGGTGGAAGGACCCCAACAGGCCGTGCTAATGTTAGTGACTCGGCTGCCCCTGCCTCTCTGGGCCCCGATATCGCCACAAAGCAAGGCCACTGCAGACAGTTCCCTCGGTCCGAAAATCAGGGTGGAGGTCAGCGGGTGGGACTTGAGGGTTGGGTCTGGAGGGGGAGGGACCCTGGCAGCTGGGGCCAGCGGCTGCCTTAGTGGGTGGGAAAGCACAGGGCAAAGCGGCAGCCCCGCTTCTCATTCCTGCCCCCCAGGCCAGAGCCCAAGGTTCAAGTGCCTCAGGCCCGGTCCCCTTGACTCCTCCTGTTTGGGAGTTGGATTTTATACCACGGATTTTGTAGCATTTTTATATAATTCAAGATTGTCAGAGTTGGAAGGGACCCTGGAGATCACTAGTACCACCCCCATCCCCCCTAGGTAAAATGAAGCCCAGAAACTGAAATTATCACACAGCCAGGTGGGAACAGAACGAGAACTAGAATTCAATACCAACTCCCAATTCAGTGTTTTCTTTGCACTACACCACCTCCCAATCTCTGGCAAGTTGTTAAAACTTCTTTCCCCCATAGGCCTGCGAAGGGTTGACATGTGCTGGGCAGTGCAGGCCATCACCGTGCAGGTGTGCCTCCTGGGGGTGACAAAGAACTGCACACTTGCTTGGGATGAGTATGCTGAGCTGTGCAGGGCAGCTCTTGGTGTGGGCCTGGGCTGCAAGGTGCAAGCCAGAGCCTCCCCCTCCCCAGTGAGAACTCCAGAAGTGGGGCTGCCTGCCTGGCCCAAGGCCTCCCCGGCAGGGCACTGTTGGCTTTGTTTTCTTGTTGAGGCCACCAGGGTTTCTGGAAGATCCTGAATGGGTTGTCAGTTGCCGGGAAAAGTGAATGCCAGTGAGTTTGGACTTCCAGAAGTTTTGAGACAGTATTAAAAACTTGAAAACAGGGATTTTGGGTGGCACCAGGCTGGGTACTGCCATTCTTTTACTTTCCTTCACGCATATTGTTTTCAGATCCAGAATGAGTATTCTTTTTCTACTCTGCCCGCTCAAAAACAGTAGGCAAATTGGGGCGGCCAATTTTAATCACCCAAGCCCACTGCCGAAGTTCAGGTAAGCCAGGGCAGAGAGCAGGTTAGGAATGGTTTTTCCCCATCTGTCGGCAAGGAGAGGCCTTAGGAGGACAGAGTGGATGTCTTCACTGAGACAGCCAAGCACATCAGTGGTTCTCAAAGTGTGGCCCCTGGGCCAGCAGCAGCACCTTAGGAATGTGCTAGAAACGTAAATTCTTGGGTCCCACCAGCCACCAGAAACTTGGGTGGGACCCAGCCATCCAGTCTGATAAAGTGCTCCAATGACCCTGATGCAGCTGAAGTTCTGAGCACCAGAGATCTAGGAAGCACTGCTGTAGTGTTTCTTTGACTGAAGCTATGGCCTCACAGGTTAGAGGTTGGGGGTTAGTTTGTCCTCATCCCCAGGTGTGCCTCCTCGCCTTGGGATTCTGACATGAACAGGTGAAGTTTCTTCATGATTTATTTTTTTTTTTGTTAATGGTATGCTTGCTATTATGGCCAATATGTAAATGTTACTCTGAATACATATTTATATACCATGTTACTTAGCGACATTATTCGAACATTTGTATGCGTATTTGTGAAGTTTGCATCAGTCATTTAAAGAATATTTCAGTCTAAGAGGTATGTTGAATAAAATTTTAAAAGCCAGCTTAAGGGTCACAGCAGCCTTAGTTTAGGGGAAGAGGTAATCAGAGATGACTGCTTGAGTTCTTTCGGCAAAGACCTGATGTATTCGGTTCCCATTTTCCATGGTGACTGATTCCCAATTTAAGTGCATTGTGGCTGTGTGTGATTTATAGGCTGCTTCATATCGCAGGCAGGGAACATTCCCAGGCTGGTGTAAACTGGGACAACAGACTCCTCTGGCCCCTTCCACTTCCTCATCTTTCTCCTAAGGTCACCTCTTAGAGGGTCTCATTTTCTTTCAGAAATCAAATACACAGCTGTGCTCTACTATAGAAATTCCACAATCTTGGGAATCCCTACCAGTATCAACTATTAGTTGCTTTTTATAGCCCCCAAAGTGAAGTGAGGATGGGGGGAGTGGAAGCCTTGTTTGGATCTTACTTTACCCAAACTGTGTATAAAGAATAAAGTTAGCAGAATGACACCACAGTTGTCGTGTTCTTTTTTTTTTTTTTTTATTAATACCACATCGACTTGCAGTTTTACAGGAACCAAGATTCAAGCTCCTTAGGTGCTACTGTATTTTTATGTTGCACGCACAGACACGCACACAGTTTCATTAGTAATTGTTTCATCTATAGGTTTTTCTTAAAAAACAAAACAAAAAAAACCTGCCTGCGTGGCACAAAGATCTCTTCAATTACTGAAACACAGCAGCAACTAAAGAAAAGAGCTAGACGTGGAGGCTTCCAGTGCAGAAAGAGGTCCTTTGGAGGGGAAGCCCAAAAAGACGATCAGTGCATTGACTTCCTGGGAGAGCAAAGGATGACACTGGAGAATGCATTTCCTACTACAACATTAAATCAGTTAAAAAAAATTCAAAAGGAAAGGGGGCTAAGAAAATAAAATAGAGTAAGGCAAGGGTACCTTTTACCCATCCAAATACCTAAGTAATTTTCAAAAAAAAAAAAAAAAACAGTGGAAAGCAAATTTCCTCCCACTACTTTCTACAGCTGCAGTACTTTGGGCCCTTACTTCAGACTCACCAGTGCAAGTCCCTCTGGATGATCATGACCGAGTTACACCTGAATGAGCTCACAAATGACTTTTCTTTCAAGTTTGCTACATTTTCACGTTGAAGGGAGGAAGAAACTTAACCTCAAATGGGAATCAAAGCTTCCCAACTGCCCTCCACCTGATGTCAGTGTGAGTTGTTCTTTTGCCTTTTAATTGTACACAGAGCCCATCAACACGATCTCGCCCTGCCTGGTCACCCTCACCTAAAACTTCTTGGAAAACACTCTCCAAAGGAGCACCCTGGACCATGCCAGGGGACATTTTATGGGACTGTAAATGAAAGAAACTTCCAAACAACACACACCCATAAGCTAGCCTCAAAGCAGTTAAAACTCCGAAAGAACCACAAAATACACTTCCCTACACTAATTTGTGGTCTTTTAACCACAGACACAATCTCTCAAGCCAGCCTGGCTTTGGTCCTTAGGCTAAAATGATGAACAGAGGCTAAAGATGCAGAATGTGAAAAAGGAAGCTGTAGGGAAAAGATCAACATAAAGGCTTTTTATGTTTCTGTACTTTATCTCTTGAAAATGCCCCCCCCCCCACAGACTGAGATAGGATTACAATAACTCAATAACTGAGGAGCCCACATGCAGATTATTTTTTTTCTCTAACAAGTTTACAGCAGTGTACAGCAGTTACAGACATTTATTTCATAATAAGAAAAGTACAACCATATTTATTAAACTTGAGGTGAGGCGGACAGAGGAGAGGGAGGAAAGCACATTTGGGAATGAGTTCTCAAACTAACCCTCAGAAGTGGTGTCCGAGAGAACAGACACAGAAACCAGCTTCCCAAATGGTGGAGCTCTCCTTCCCCAGGTGGAGGAAGGGCACCTCAGTGCTCCTGTAACTCCCTCTTTGACCCTACTTTCTGTTTCAATTCTTTTGTAATCAGATGGCATTCTGGGAATCAGGAACTACCACTGTCACCTCTAAGTTATTCACAGAGTTGAAAGTTATATCATTAAATGAAGAAGAGGAATATTAGGAGTAGCTGCTCACATTGTGGGGCAGGAAGATGGGACCCAAGGGCTGCAAAAAACCCAAGGAAGGAAAGACACTCCTGTCCCCAAATAATTTCTTCATTAAGTTAATCATTATTTTTTAACTTAAAAACAAGGGCAAAACTACAATGGGAAACTGAGTAAGACTCGTCCTGAAAGTTCGATAGAAGGACCTAAGAGATGGTGTTCTATCTTTTATTTTCTCTTTGACCTCCAATCTTTCCCTTTCCAAGCTACAGGTAAAAGCTCCACCACCATTAAGGTATTGACTTATCCTATGAATTTGATTCTTTCTTTATTATTTTGGGTTCTAAGTTCTTTTTTTAAGTCCAACAATTCTTGTGCTTGATACTGAGGGTTAAGGGAAAGGAGGGGAGAAAACACCAAATTAAAAAAAAAAAAAGCTTGGAATGCAGGCTCAAGCTGACACTGAGCATATTCCTTCATAGTACAAGTAACAACGTTATAACTAGTAAATGATGTTTTAGTAACTGTTGCATTTCTGGTTTCCAGATGCTTATTCTGCCTTTTTTTTGGCGATTCCAGGGAGTTTTGCTTGGATCCTATTGAGGAAAGGGAAAAAAATGAATATGAAAACATAAGCATTTGCTCAAGGTTTTTATTTTAACAGTGATGCTATTTAATAGAAGACATTGCTTTAGCAACGTGAAAACATTCTCCTATTTTCACAGGGATGGATAAAAAGAAGCAGGGGCCAAGTCTAGCCTGGGATGAGCCTGCAGGATCCACAAGGACACCTCCCCACCCCCATGCCTGCCATCTTTCACTGCCAAAACCTCTTGTGCCCTTCACTGGGGGTTCCAGAAAAGAATGAGGGTATCTGGGCATGATGCTTGCTGACTATGCTCTACGAACCGTAACGCAAGAGCCCATTTCTCTGGCTCTAAGAGGTACAGATAAAGGAATGCCAGATCACCCACTAGTGTCACAAAAGGAATCAGAAGTGTCAAGGAAACATGTTAAAAGGACATGGGTCATCAGTTCCTGGTTCTCATGACCACAGAAGCTAGCAACAGTTTCTAGTCCTTCACAGGACATTAAAGCTGCTCTTTATTGTGGCAAAGGTGTTCTGAAATCATTAAGGCTACCCATCACTGTGGTTGTTCATTCCCCTAAGTGACTGTCAAGGCTACCCTCCACAGCGTCACATCCCACAGGAGATGACCATGTCAGCTAACACTGGCAATCAAGACATCAGGTCTGAAGCTGAGCTACGACCATCTTTCACCAATCAGGAGTAAACAACAACCATATACATATTTCTGCCAGCTGTCCACCTAGTTTTAGCACTAATGTATACCTAAAAAAAGCAAAAAAACCAGGTGAAGACCCTGGCATCAAGCCAGACCTGTTTGGATATTTATATTCATAGTTTCCTCTTATTTTGTTTTATTTATTTTTCTGTAGAGAGGGGATCTTGCTATGTTGCCCAGGCTGGTCTCAAACTCCTGGCCCTCAAGTAATCCTCCCACCTCAGCCTCCCAAAGTGCTGGGATTACAAGCCTGAGTCACTGCACCTGGCCTTAACCAAGGTTTTTATCCGGGTGAAAATTACTTTCTTTGGCATCAGCATTTTATGCAGGGGATTAAAGATAATTGGGGAAAAAAAGTACATGTCATGATGAAATGTGGTCCCTAAATGTACTTACTTTTCAACAATTGACTTGGTCTGATCCCGGGCAATGCCAACATAGTGATCAATCTGGGTCTTTAACGAAGGAAAGTAGGCTCAGTTGTGGTAACACAAAGATTAACAATTTTCCTGAAGGTACTGTTCCTTTGTCTAGCTTAACCATTTTTTAAAAAAAACATTACTGACTAGTCTAGAAAATGAAAATAAATGCCCATGGTGCAGCAAGTTTTTAAAAGTATTTAAAAAACTTCTGGTTTTAGACTTCAAATTATGCTATAAATGTCCCACACTTTGTTAAAGAACGGATCATGCATCTTTGCAGAAGTCAGTCTTACTTTTAGGCAGGTATTTCCTTTAGAGATATTGGAGTACAGTGTTTTCTCAATACTGGAAACTGTGTCTAATTTGTATTCTGTAGTCATAAATATGTTATGCCCCTGGGTCAGACTAATTCATTTAATACCAAACATCCAGAAAGTCTGTTGATGGACGACAATCCACAGAGAATACCCTCACAGCACCCAGTGTGCCTGGTACGCACCACCCCACAGTGCAAACATCTGCTCACACCAGTGGATTTTCTTAATAACCAATTTAAATTTCCTGTTAGACAGCTTTTATTCATTTAAGCATTTTCCCAACTCATTATTTTTGAATAGATAATGCATCCACGTGATAAAAACTCAAAAGACACACAAGGTATGAAAAAAGTAAGCCTCCTTCTGACTCATCTCCGTCCTGAATTCTAGTTTCTCTCCTTGGAGGAAATCACTGTTACCGGTTTCTTACAGGCACCTGACTCACAGAATTAGATTGGTTATTAAAAGACTACTCCGAACTTTGAAAGTCTCAAAAACGAACTAAAACTAGGCATACATCAACTGGTACATTTGATTCAGAACAGACAAATGCTTACCTTGTACTTCTCATAGACAATCGGGACGCTGAAAATGAGCAGTTCGGCTGTAAGACAGAATCGCGGGACATGGCGAGCGTAAATGTGAGATGGCACCAGAGTCTCCAGACACAAAGTAATTCCTACATTTTTCCTCATGAAATATATGGAAAACAGATCTTCCTCAAAATGAGAAATCCTGGCTAGAGCTCCCAATTAAGGATAGTTAGATAAAGAGAGCTAATTTAGGGTTGTGTAGAAAACAAACAAAAAAAACCCCTCTCCAGGTATATAGGCTACTTTCTTTAAACCACAAATAGCAATTTCCAAATTACAAAAATAGTTTCTATAAATAAGATCCCCATATTTAAACCAAACCTAGACAACTCTCCTTTACTTCCAGCTGTTTTGATATCTCTTTATAACAGGAACCATTAATAAATCTGTGACCATAAACACAGGTTCCTCCAGTATCTACTACACGGTTTCTATGGATGTTACAGGTTGGACCTTGCAGAATGAGTGGGACTATGCTGGGCAGACTCTTCACTCTTATTCTTGCAAATAACTTCAAAGAGCACGGAGATATTTTCCCTGTCATCTTACCAAGAATCAGAAGGGTGATTCCATTAAAAACGGCACCAACATAGGTCATGAGCCACATGAAGACAGCCAGCTGTGGAGGCCAACATCAGAAGGTGAAGCAGAAATAACCGTAAGGCAAAAGTCAGGATAATTGCTGCTATTCTCCTACAGCTAATTAAGTCTGCACAAATTGAGTGATGTCTGGCATAGATAATTTCAAAATGAAGGTTTCCTCGCTTGTGCTATACATTTCAGAGCACGTGAGAGAATTCTGTAGCTCTTTTACGTCCAAAGACAGACTACCTGCATACCGCTGCCAATTATATTACCACTGACCCGATGTTGGTTCCCTACCTGGGGTAAGACCTTGTTGAGGCAGAGTCTTGCTCTCTCGAGTGCAGTGGTGTGATCATAGCTCACAGCAACCTCCAACTCCTGGGGGCTCAAGTGATCCTCCTGCCTCAGCCTCCCGAGTAGCTGGGCCGATAGGGGCACCACCACGCCCAGCTAATTTTTCTATTTTTAGTAGAGACAGGGTCTCGCTCTTGCTCAGGCTGGTCTTGAACTCCTGGTCTCAAGTGATCCTCCCGCCTCAGCCTCGCAGAGTGCTAGGATTACAGGTCTGAGCCACCGCGCCCTGCCCCATTTTTATAGATTGACTGAGACAAACATATGTTCATTTTGTCTGATAAAAACCTATACACTGTTTTTCCTCTGAATTATAACCTACTCCCTGGTTTTTCTCAGCCTCACCACCAAAAGCTGCGGAAGCTACTAACCTTCAAGGAGTCAACGAGATCTTCCACCAGAAAAAGACGAATGATGAGTTTCAGGGCCCTGTTGATGTGCACCATGGCAGCGTTCACGTAATTATGGAAAGCTTCCGAGGACAGAGTAATGTCTACATCCAGGTAGGCTCTTTTCAGAAGAAGAAACAGCAGTCACATATTTGACATGGAAGGAAAAGATCTTCTGTTAGCACAGCAGTTCTTTGGAGTGTGATACAGGCACCTAGGGTGCATTTTAGAAATCTGTACGAGCAATTTTTACTGTCACAGGGTGAGGGGGAACCACTGTCATTTAGCAGGCAGAGGCAAAGATGCCGGATGTCTGCAAAGTGTGGGACAGTCATGCACAATAAAGAATTGTCCTGTGTTCTGCATAACTTTTATTGCCTCATTGGATATTCATGAAGGTGAACCTATTTATAATTAAGAGCCCAGGACATATAAAAACAAGGTATTTTTCCACAGTTCTAACATATCCTGAATTTTCTAGAACTGTATTTTGTTTATGCTAAAACTTTACTTTTTTTTTTTTTTAGCCATTTTAGAAAACCGTATTTCCACTGATGATCATACAGGTAGTGCAAGTATCTGACTACTTCACTATGTTTTTTGGTGTAGTCAGGTCCAAGCAATGAAACAGTGACTGAAATACATGTTACTTTATTATAAATGGCTTTCTATTTTGTCATACCTTTATATTACAATTATGATCCTTTATTTTTAATTAATTTTTTTTTTTTTTTAGAGATAGGGTCTCACTATGTTGCCCAGGCTGGAGTGTAATGGTTATTCACAGGCATGATTACAGTTCACTGCAGCCTCAAACTCCTGACCTCAAGTGATCCTCCTCCCTCAGACTCCTGAGTAGCTGGGATTATAGGCATGTGCCCCCAAGCCCAGCTCCATGACCTATTTTTCTGGTAGGTGCCAGGATGTCAGGAAACATAAGACCACTTTTGCCTTAAGGAGCCTATGGTTTTGCGGGGAAAACAGAAGAGTAACAGACATATCTTTTCTTCCTACTTAAGACAATATTTATTATCAAATATAAAAGTTAGATGTTGTGATTAGTACAACTTTGTAAAACACATTTTATAAATCTACAATAGTGTCAAGCAAGAGAGGGGGACCAACTCGTTGAGATATCCGAGGTTGGGGCAAAACAGCAAGTTTATTCACTCATTCATTCAACAGCTATTTATTTGTTAAAACATATTTGCAGTAAAATTTTTAAAATGCCACATGTAATTTACGCCAGTCCTTCTATTTTCACCAACAGAACACGCAGGGAGCAGAGCCGCAGAGAGAAGCCTGGGCTGTCAGGGTCCTGAGAGGCCACAGGGGAGTCTCTCTCTCTATGAGAAAAGAGCTTTCAAAAACTATTGTTTGCTAATGTCACAGTAAAAACGACTTATGGGCTAAGAATTTCAGAGAAAGTGTGAAGAAAATATTAATATTTATTAAAGTTACAGCAAAATCAGAGAAGCTAGAAACTGGATCCTAAAAATATATGCCCCACTGACTTGCCTGTGGTATTAAGAAGGAAATCAGTAATAAAACCAAGAGTAAACACACTAAGTTCTGCTATTACCAAGAGCACAGCCTCTACACCACGCTTTCAAGGTCATTTCAAGACTGAAGTCTAGGCTGGGCGAGGTGGCTCACACCTGTAATCCTAGCACACTGGGAGGCCGAGGTGCGAGGATAGCTTGAGCTCAGGCATTCAAGACCAGACTGAGCAAGAGGGAGACCTTGCTCCCTCTACTAAAAATAGAAAAAATTAGCCGGCCATGTTGGTGTGTGCCTGTGGCCCCAGCTACTCAGGAGGCTGAAGCAGGAGGATCACTTGAGCCCAGGAGTTAGTTGGAGGTTGCTGTGAGCTAGGCTGATGCCATGGCACTCTAGCGTGGGCAACAGAGTGAGACCCTGTCTCAAGAAAAAAAAAAAAAGAAAAAGAAGAAGACTGGGGGGGAAAGGCGGTACAGGAGCAACGTATGTAACCTGCAATTCTGTATCCCCCATAACAAGATGAAATAAAAAAAAAAAAAAAAGAAGAAGACTGAACTATATATGGAGGCTTGAATACGCACCCAGGACCCCATCTAACCGAGTGCTGTTCTCGGTGCTCTGCTTTCCCTACCCTGCTCAGGAATTTAGTGTCTTCTTTTGTCTTGAAATGTGAGCCTCTAGCTTGTCAAAAAGTTCTTGGCTCCTAACTTGGACACTTCCTAAGGTGATCTCAAGGTCTCCATCTGATGGTTCATGCCACCAATCAGCTGCATTAGGCTCGATAATTCTTGATTTGCAGACCTGACTGGCCTCAGTGAACCTCTCCACTAAAATGTGGAATGTTGCTTGTGAAACTTCAACTCACTTGAATGGATGGCCTTCTTCTGACTTCTGTACAGCCTGGATGACAGATTTGTAGACCCTGAAGCTGATAGTGACCGAGAGAAGAGCCAGGATGAGGTAAGAAACCACACTGATGACACTGAAAGCTGCCAGGGAAAGCAGCATGATCAGTGTGGTGCCAAAGACAAATCCAGTCTTCTTCACATCTCGCCAGAAAATCAGATCGTGCACTGTCAAAACAAAAGGGAATATAAGGTATGAGAACACCCATAAGCCACAAGGCCAGGACTGCTTTCTGGCTATGTCTTGCAGACCTGTGGAGCATCACACTAGCACACAAATACAGGTAACACCCCACATTAAGAGAATCTTTTTTTTTTGAGATGGGATCTTGCTACATTGTCCAAGCTGGCCTCAAACTCCTAGGCTCAAGTAATCCTACTTCAGTCTCCTGAGTAGCCAGGACTACAGGTGCACTCCACCATGCCTAACTCTAAAAGCTCTAAGAGAATCTTACAAATGAAAACCAAATTGTCAGAGGTAATGATTCATGCTACAAAAGTTTCCTCTGCTATGTTGATTAGGTTTCAGGATATGTTTATATAAATTTATGAGCTTATTTCGGCTACAGAAGTACATTTGGCTATAGTGTCATTTATCTTAAATGATTTGGCAGAAAAAATGATAAAGCAAATATAGCAAAATCTTGCTAACTGTTGACAAAATTAAGCAAACCATGCCTAGAAACTAGTTGGGCCAACAGACTATAAAACCAAAGCTAACTTGAAATGCCCCCAATTTTGAGGCGGGGGCAAAGAAAGAGGTAAGTAAAAACAGACCAACCTCTGTTAGTGCTAGTTACAATGAAACACCAGTCTCTACCTTAATCTGAAAAGAACTCAGGAGGGATTATGGATAGGGGACCATATTAATTGTCCAAACCACAATACTTTTAAAAGTTGAGTGGGGCACTATTAATAATTATGCCAGGAAACAAAACAGGTATAAACCAGCACCATCCCAGGCAACTGGGTCTTATGGTTGGGCACATCCATACTGGGAAAATCTAAGTTCTTCTACTTAGAGATATCTCCGAAACTCCTAATGACAGGTGCTGGCAAGGACCTCCGATCTAGCAATGATACTACTTTTTGCATTTCAATCTGTGAAGACTGAAACACTAACAGCCCCACTGGGACTATCCTCCCAGCCACTCTTTACTTACAAAGAACAAGGGTTTTGAAGTTGGAGAGACATGAGTCTGAGTCCTGGTAATTGCTAAACATATTACTTTAACCTTTCCAAGCCTCTATTTCCTCCTCTGGAAAACAAAGAAAATGGCATCTACTTCCTAGAGTTTTTTTTTTAAATATAAAAAGCTAACACACAGAGAATGCTTAGCATTGTAAATGACACATAGTAAATACTCAAATTTTAACTATAATCCAAATAAGGTTAACCCAGAAGACTGTGGTTTGGGATAAAATGAACCTGAATCTGACTCCAGTTGACCTGATGGCACCTAGTTCTTCCCTACATTCAGCTATAAAATTCTCCTCTGAAACCACTTCTCTGAAGCCTAACCTTGCTAGAGCCAAAGGAACTTAACTTGAAACCAAGAAAACACTAAAAATATGCTGATCGTATAGAGGAAATAATCACTGGTTCCGAGAGATTCTGGCTAAGGGATGTGACCTAGCACGAGAAAGAGGAAGCGTTAGGACTCCTCACAGGAAGCTGGGAGTCCCAGATAGTGATGCTGCGAGAAAGAGCTGGGGGGCAGCGCAGGCCCACCTGATTCAACTGAGATTGAACAGAATGCTGCCTACTTAGGAGAGCGAATACCAAGCAGAATTCCTACAGTCAGAGTCCAGGTATCTACACGTCAGAGTTCCTATGGCTACAAGAACAGTCTCAACATGGAATGCCTGGACAGCCAACATCACCAGCAGTGGATACTGCTACCACACGTCTCCGGAGGTAATGCACTGAGGACACAACATCACTTCTGTGGCATTCCTGCCCAGATAATATAACCTGAATCTAATGACAAAACACCAAACCTAGATTGAGAAATATTCTACAAAAAACCAGCCTGTACTCTTCAAAAATATCAATGGTGTGAAAGACAGAGAAAGGCTGAAGACCTTAATTCTCAGATTCCAGGAGAGTGAGGAGACGTAACAATGCATACAGGCAAACTGTGGCCCTAGACTGGACTCTGGATAAGGGGGTAAAATAGCGAGCTAGTTTTTTGTTAAAGTTCCTTAACAATTTTTATTGATTATGTAAAATAAACCAACAAAAATGTTTTTGTTCAAAGGAAACACACTCCTAAGTAGAGGTAAAGAGGCAGAATGTTTGCAACCAACTCTCAAATGGTTCAGAAAAAACATGCATCTATCCAGACAGGGAGGAAGTGATCAAGCATATGTGGCCAAATATTAACAACTGCTGAACTACAGGGAAGATTATATGGGAGTTTTTTGTATTATGCTTGCAATTCTTCTATGTATTCAAAATATTTGAAAAAGACAGAGAGAAAAAGAAAGAAAAGCTTAGAGGACAAGGCTGGGCCCAGAGAGAAGAGGACTTTGATGCATCTAAAGATGGAAAAAGGGATGATAAAGACAGGCACCTAAACGGCAATTAGAAATTCTACCTTTGTGCAGATTAGAAGTCACCCTGGCCTCATGAACATCACTGCCATCTGCTGGAAAACTGTTGTAAGAAATATTTAACTCTACAATGATAACACGTGTGAACGCTGCTCCCTAGATGTGTGCAATCCAATCCAATCTGCACAACAGTATAGAAGTACAGTATTATGGTCTGGGCTAGGAGGGGAGGGGACAATGACTGAAAGGGGGACCACAGAGGGACAGCTTGGAAAAGCTGGTTCAATACATGAAACCTCTGCAATGCTCTTCCCCCACAACTTGCCATGGCTTGCCCCTTCCCTTCGTTCAGGTCTTGGTTCAGGGCTGCCTCCTCAGGGACTGCCCACCCTACCTAACATCCCCTCCTGTCGTCACCACTCCCCATCCCCTTATCTGGCTTTGTTTTTCTTCAGAGCACTTACCACTTGTAGCAGGCTCTTTTTATCTGTTGTTGAGAGCTTGAACACGGGCCAAACTAATGAGCAAAACACAGCAAAACTACAATTTCTATTTGTTTCCCGATAATCCCCCTCAAACTAGCCAAGTCTTTGCACATGACTCTATCGAGTACAGGAGACTAAGGATTCTGAATACAGAACACCAAAGACAGGAAACTGGCATGGTCTTTGGAAACTTTTTCCTCTCTGATCCCTTGGGAAAGAGTTAGGAGGATGGAAAAATATGAGGAAAAATTGAGAAATGAAGCAGCTGCCAAAAGTTTAAAATGTGAAGCCACTAGACTTACACTAGTTTTAGTGTTCACTTCATAACCAGGACACCAACAAGAGCATGCAATGGTTTGCTTCCATGAAATTTTCTTTTTGTTTGTACTCTTCTACTTGCGTTCATCTGTTCCTGCTACCTCAGTTATGCACTGCATAACCACATTTTGGTCAACAAAGACTCATACATGACGGTGGTCCCCTATGATTATATTTCCGTATTTTTACTGTACCTGTTTTTATGTTTAGAGACACAGATACTTGCTGCTGTGCTACAGTAGCCTACAGTATTGAGTTCAGCAACCTGCCGCACAGGTTTGCAGCCCGGCAGCAGTGGACTGTGCCATGTAGCATAGGTGCGTAGTAGGCCACGCCATCTAGGTTTATGTGAGCACACTCGACGCTGTTCAGCTCACATAGCAAAATCGGCTAACGACACGCTTCTCAGAACGTGTCCCCACTGTTAAGCAACGCATGACTGTATTCTTTAAACCAGGAAGTTCCTTATTTTTTTTTTTTTTTTTGAGACAGAGTCTCACTCTGTTGCCCAGGCTAGAGTGAGTGCCGTGGCGTCAGCCTAGCTCACAGCAACCTCAAACTCCTGAACTCAAGCGATCCTCCTGTCTCAGCCTCCCGAGTAGCTGGGACTACAGGCATGCACCACCATGCCCGGCTAATTTTTTCTATATATATTTTTAGCTGTCCATATAATTTCTTTCTATTTTTAGTAGAGATGGGGTCTCGCTCTTGCTCAGGCTGGTCTCGAACTCCTGAGCTCAAACGATCCGCCCATCTCGGCCTCCCAGAGTGCTAGGATTACAGGCGTGAGCCACCGCGCCCGGCCAAGTTCCTTATTTTTAAGTGCGTTCTCTTTCCTTCCTTTCCCACCCTTCTCTTCCTTCGTAAGTTTTATTAAGTGCCTGTCATGTGCCAGGGAAGTGCTAGACTGGGGACATGACGCAACTGTGAATAAGGCACATAAGATCCTTACTTACATTCCAGTGGGGAAGAAAGGTAATAAATAATAAAATAAGAGTTATTTGTATCACAGGCTCTTAAAAACATAAACGCTTTGGGCTACGGCAAGAATGATTTGTGTGCACACGCACACTACTTTAGATAGGTAGGTGGTCAGGAGAAGCCTCTCTGAGAAGTTGGTATGAAAGGTGAGACATGAAGGATGAGGAGTTGGCCACGGGAACGCCAAGGGAAAAGCACTCTGGGCTAGGGGACACACATACAGTAAGTCTTGGGGGCGGGGTGGGGGGAGGTTGGCATTGCTTAGGGAAGGTCAGAAGCCACGGGGATGGTATGCAGTGAGTGCAGGGGACAGCCGCCGAGACAAGGTGGGAGACACTGGGTAGGGCTGGGTCACTTTCACAGAGCAATGAGGTAAGGAGCTTGAATTTCACCTCAGGTGCAATGGGGAGTCACTGAAGAATGTCAAGCAGGGGAGTGACACGATGTATTATTTTTAAGAAAAGAATACTTTTACTGCTGTATAGAAAATAGATTAGGATGGGGCAAGAGTGCAGGCAGGGAGACGCTCATAGGAGGCTAACATGGAGGTTCCAGTGAGGGATGATGGTCATTCAGATTAGGATGGGGACAGTCAAGATGGAGAGGAATGGGCAGACCTGAGCTGTATTTTGGAAGTAGAATAGGCAGAACTTAGTGATTAACTGGATGTGGGAGGTGTCAGGGGAGAAGCATAGGATGACACCTAGGTTCGGGGCCTAAGCAAAATGACAGATGTGGTATCAAGTACTGAGATGAGGAAGAATGGAGTGTAGAGTGTGTTAACTTTGGGATGCCTAGAGACATCCACTATTACAGAAGGTGGTTAGATCCACCAGTGTGGAGCACACAGGACAAGTCTGAGCTTGAGACAAATGTTTGGAAGTCACTGGCATACAAATAATATTTAAAAGTGATGGAAAAGGATGAGGTTACCTAGTACTGAAAGAGAATTCTGAGGCACTCTACCATCCAGCAGCTGAGTAAAAGGAAACCGAGAGAGATGTACAGGGAGATGGGCTACCCAGGACAGTGTGGTATCACACACAGAGGACTGCTCTGAGGAGGAGGAGGTAGAAAACTGGCTCATTCTGCTGAGGTTGAGTATGAAAAAAAGTGACCCTGGACTTGGCAATATGGAGATACCAATAGTTGGTGACCTGAAGAAGACTGTTTTAAGGCATGCTTACATGAAGACGGAGAGAGACTGAGGATGGGGCAGAAGCAGCGAAGTCCAGAAGGGAGGGGTGGAGACCCCAGGCCAGGTGAAAGGGCTGACCCTTGTAACACAGAGTAACACAGAGAAGAGGATGAGGAAGGACAGACCCATTCACAGATCTGAAGGTTGGAGAAGGGGGTATTTCTTTCTGAATGCTTCTATTTTCTCAACAAAAAGTAGCCAAGGCCATCAGCTGGGATGGCACGAGAGGATAAAGGTTTAGAGGGAGAGAAAAAGATGTGAAATGGTTGTTTCAGAAAGTGAGAAAGTATCCTAAAACTCTTAGAAGAAAATATGGGTGCAAATCTTCATGACCTTGGGGGTTAGGTAATAGTTTCTTAGTTATGACACCAAAAACACAAATGACAAAAGAAAAAAAAATAGATAAATTGGACACCATCAAAATTAAAAACCTTTGTGCTGTAAATGGTACCATAAAGAAACAAGAAAATGTACAGAATGAGAGAACATATTTGCAAATTATGATATAGTACTTGTCTCCAGAATACATATAATATATAAAGAATTATAACTTAGTAATAAAAAGAAAAATAACTCAACTGAAAAAATGAAGAAACAATCTGAATAGACATCTCTCCAAAGAAGATGGCCAATAAGGACATGAAAAGATGCTCAATATCATTAGTTATTAGAGAAATGCAAATCAAAACCACAGTGAACCCACTTGAATGGCTTCAATTAAAAAAACCAACCAATGTTGGCAAGGCTGTGGAGAAATTAGAACCGTCATACCTTCTTAGGGGGAATGTAAAATAGAGCAGCTGCTTTGGAAATCAATTTGGTATTCCTCAAAAAGTTAAACACAGAGTTATGATATAACCCAGCAATTCCACTCTTTATACCCAAGAAAAAGAAAACATACAACACAAGAACTTGTGTACCCCAATGTTCATAGAAGCATTATTCATATTAGCTAGAAAGTGAAAATAATCCAAAAGTCCACCAACTGATGAATGGACAAATAAAATGCAGCATATCCGTACAATCTTATTTAGCAATAAAAAGGAATGAAGTCCTGATGCTACCTGCTACAATATGGATGAATCTTCAAAATACTAGGCTAAGGAGCCAATCATAAAAGACCCCAAATGTATGACTACATTTATATAAAATGTCCAGAATAAGCAAATCCACAGAGACAGAAAGAAGATTAGTGGTTATTTAGGGCTGGGGTGGTGGTGGTAGAGGAGAATGGGGCATGACTGGTAACGGACATGGGGTTTCTTTTTTGGGGGGAGGGGCGGGAACTAAATCTAAAATTACACCGCAGTGATGGCTGTACAACCCTGTACTCACAACTATCCTAAAAAACATTGAGCTATACACTTTAAATGGATGAACCGTATAGCATGTGAAATTATGTCTCAATAAAGCTGTTAGAAAGAGAGACATAACCAAATCCACAATTATTGTAAGATTTCAACACCATTCACTCAATAATTCGTAGAACAAGTAGGAAGAAAATCAACAAGGATATAGAAGACTTGGACATTATCAACCTATGTGACCTTTTGACATTTATAAAATACTCAACAGCAGATTTTATACATTCCAGTACATGTGAAACATTTACCAAGATAAATCAAATCCTGAGCCATGAAACAATCCTGATAAATTTAAAAGGATTCAGGTCACTTTTATGCTTTCTGATTACAGAGTAATTACATAAGATATTAGGAAAACCCTCAATATTTGTAAACTAAATAACACACTTCTAAATAACCCCTGGATTAACGAAGAAATCAACTGGTAAATGAGAAAGTATTCTGAACAAAATAAAAATGAAAACAAATCAAAATGTTTAGCCGGGCGTGGTGGCAGGCATCTGCAGTCCCTGCTACTTGGGAGGCTGACGCAGGAGGATCACTGGAGCCCAAGAGTTTTGAGGTTGCAGTGAGCTACGATGACGCCACTGCACCCTACCCATGGTGACGGAGTGAGACTCGGTCTCAAAAAATAAATAAATAAAACACGAATTTATGGGACCCAGACAAAACAGTACTTAGAGGGAAACTGATAATATGAAAATGTCTGTATTAGTAAAGAAGAAAGATTACCAATCAGTGATCTCAGCTCCAACTTTAAGAAGCTAGAAAAAGAACAACTTGAATAGGAAGCAAGCAGAAGAAAGGAAATAAAAATTGGTAGAAATCAGCAAAGCAGGGGAAGGTGCGGGGGCTCTGGTAGTGTGCGTGCACGTCATATTACGTGAGGCCATAAGCCCACAGGGGAAAAAAAATTAAAGAAAAAAAAGTAAAAGAAATCAGCAAAGCAGACAACAACAACAACAACAAAAAAAAAAAAAAAAAAAAAAAGAGAGAGAGAAAAATCAATGAAATCAAAGTTGGTTGAGAAGACCAATAAAATAGATAAAATGCTAGCTAGACTCACCAAGTAAAAGAGAATGAACACGCCAATTGCCAATATCAGGAATGAAAGAGGTAATACCACTACAGATTCTACAGACATTAAAAGGATAATAAGGGAATATTATGAAAAATCTTATGCCAATAAATTAGACAATTTAGACAAAGTGGACAAATTCCTCAAAGACACAACTACTAAAGCTCACTCAAGAAATAGATAAACTGAATAGTCCCATATCTATCAAAGGAATAAAACTGATAAAGTGCTTCCCACTCAGAAAACTCCAGGCCCAGACAGCCTCACTAGGGAACTGTCAGACATTAAACAAGAAATATTAATAATATAAATTCTACCCTGGGTGTGGTGGCTCATGTCTGTCATCCTAGCACTCTGGGAGGCCAAGGCAGGAGGACTGCTTGAGCTCAGGAGTTCGAGACCAGCCTGAGCAACAGTAAGACCCTGTCTCTACTAAAAATAGAAAAAATTAGCTGGACATGATGGCACATTCCTATAGCCCCAGCTATTCAGGAGGCTAAGGCAGGAGGATTGCTTGAGCCCAGGAGTTTGAGGCTGCAGTGAGCTACAATGATGCCACTGCACTCTACCCACGGCGACAGAGTGTGACCCTGACTCAAAACAAAACAAAACAAAACAAAAAAAACAAAAAAAACAACCCCTCCACCCAAAAAAAACCCCAGCTCATTAATTCCAATTACAGTCCCAGTAAGCTTTTTTGTAGAAATGGACAAGTTGATCTAAAATTCCTATGGAAATGTAAAGGACCTGCAAGAGTCAAAACAACTTCAAAAAAGAACGTTAGAAGACTAACACAACTGATTTCAAAACTTATAAAAAGCTACCGTTTATCAACATGGTGTGGTGCTGGCAAAACACAGACAACAGAGCAATGGCATAGTTTAGAAA
The DNA here is from genome assembly GCF_041146395.1 of Eulemur rufifrons. Lineage (NCBI taxonomy): Eukaryota > Metazoa > Chordata > Mammalia > Primates > Lemuridae > Eulemur > Eulemur rufifrons. Next base: position 98,320,043 of record NC_090988.1, read on the forward strand.
GTCCAGAAACAGGCAAATGTATATTAGGAGAGGTTTACTTTAGGGCTTATTCCAGCTGTTTCTTTGGAGCCCCTTTAATGCCTCCTGGCTTCTACTTGGCCACAGATCCCTACCTGGTAACATACTTTATCCCCAGCTTTAAAGTTAGTATAGCATTTATATTATTAATATTTCTTGTTTAATGTCTGATAGTTCCCTAGTGAGGCTATCTGGGCCTGGAGTTTTCTGAATGGGAAGCACTTTATCAGTTTTATTCCTTTGATAGGTATGGGACTATTCAGTTTATCTATTTCTTGAGTGAGCTTTAGCAGTTGTGTCTTTAAGGAATTTGTCCACTTTGTCTAAATTGTCTCTTCCATTTGCTCCCTGTGTGATTTTATACAAGACGCTTAACCTCTTTGTGCCTTGGGTTCTTCATTTGTGAGACAAGATAATACCATATCTACTTTATAGGGATGTTGCCAGAATTAAATGGGTTAATGTGTAGAAGTGCTCAGAACACTGCTGATTAGATAGTAATACAATCTTAGCTATTGTTATTCATCTGGCTGTCAATCTCTACTACAATTGTAACAGAAAATTAAAGAACTAAAGCTAAAGTTTGCTACATAGCAGTAAGATTTTTTTTTTTTCCTTTCTCTTTGTTGCTAATGGGATACAAAGAAACTAAGTTGTGGGATTAGAATGGACCTTTTTAACCAAATCTATTTTACGTTATCAAGCTTCCACCCTTCACCTTCTATGAAGAAAGGTTTGCACTGTCAGAACTATGATTAAATAGAGTGATGTATACAAGGACAGCGGGAGACAGAGGGCCAGGGGGTAAAGGCATTATGATATATGGCCTACAGGGCAGACTGGACTAGCACAGGGTATAGATTTGGGAATTATCAACATGTAGTTCGTAGTTTGAAGCTATAGGAACAGAAGAGATCACTAAGCGCATCTCACAACACCTAAAATTCCACATCACCTTCTAACACTGTCCCTTGATGACAGAAAATGGTTCCACCATCCACCCAGAAACCCAAGACAAATACAGAAATAGGATTCACTTTTCCTTCTCCGTCATCTCTTTCTGCTTCTTCTTCTTCCTTTTCTTTTTTTAATTTAAGAGACAGGGTCTCTTGCCTGGTTGCCCAGGCTGGAGTGCAGAGGCCCGATCGTAGCTCACTGCAGCCTTGAACTCCTGGGCTCAAGTGATCCTCGCACCTCAGCCTCCCCAGTAGCCAGGACTACAAGCATGTGCCACCACTCCCGGCTAAAGTCTACCTTCTTGAATCAATCACAGGAAAATAAGATCTTAATTTTGAGTAATTTTCAGTGAAGATTCTCAAACATTTTTATGACTATAATTTAGCAGAATTTAGAGAAGACTGTCTGAACTAGTGGCTCTCAGTTGGCTGTGAGATGGGGAACAGGATGTGGGATGGGGATTGGGTCCTTGACTCCTGTGAGTATGTGATCCTTTTAAAGCTGTGAACAAATTACTGCTTTTACAGAGATCCTGATGTGCTTCGAGTACAGAATCCCTGCTGAAGCGAGCCACAGGTACAGACGGGGACTATCCTTTTGTTTGGGTACACTGTGTGTATCTTGGGTATTCCAAAACAGAAGAGAGTAGCCGAGAGCTAATGGACTAACAAACTGCCGCACCAATGCACAATCTTATAAAGACAGAATGAAGCCTTGGCTAGTCTCTTCCTACAGTCCTAAAGGTAACTAACCCAAGCTAGTTCAATGGGTACTAGAACAATGAAAGGCCAAAAGTTCTCAAAAGACCAAAGTCAATGTTTCCTTACTTTTCAGGTTATAACTTTACCTTTAATATCATACTACCTAAAATTTATTTTCATTTAAAAGATGTTACATTTCTTTCCAGTTGTATCTCAGTATGTTTAAAACCTTGTGATAGGCCAGGTTCAAGACCACTCTGGGCAACACAGTTAGGCCGTGTCTCTACAAAAATCTTAAAAATTAGCCAAGCATGGTGGCAACATGCCTGTAGTCCCAGCTACTGAGGAGGCTAAGGCAGAAGGATCACTTGAGCCCAGGAGTTCAAGGCTGCAGTGAATTGTGACTGTGTCACTGTATTCCAGCCTGGGTGACAAAGTAAGATACTGTCTCAAAAACAAAAAACAAAAACAAAAAAACCCCCACAAAAATCTTGTGACAAATTAGTATGTTGTAATAGTAATGCCTTTAATTACTGAGAATCCATTTCAGTACATAATAAGCTTCTTTTTATGACTCATTATGTCAAGTAAAACCAGTAATTTCTCAGTTATCTTAATTATTTTGCTAATGGCGGCTGAAACATCTGACAAAGAGTGTCTGTATTTGTCAAGAGTGTTTATATTGCTGGTGAATTATGAGTGATTCCTTTCTTTTATTTTCCAAATCTTCTGTAATGTTATCACTTTTATTTAAAAAACTTTAAAGGTAGGTGTGATGGCACATGCCTATAGTCCCCAGCTACTTGGGAGGCTAAGGTAGGAGGATGGCTTAAGCCCAAGAGTTCCAGGTTGCAGTGAGCTATGAGCAGGTTACTGCATTCCAGCCTGGGCGACAGAGCAAGACCCTGTCTCAAAACAAAAACAAAACAAAACAAACAAAAACTCAGCCATAAAAAAGAATAAGATAATGTCTTTTATAGTAACTTGGATGGAAATGGAGACCATTATACTAAGTATCTCAGGAATGGAAAAACAAACATCATATGTACTCTCTAATAAGTGGGAGATAATCTATGAGCACACGTGGGAACAAAGAGATCTAAAGGACCTTGGAAATCAAGAAGGGAGAATGGTAGGAGGAGGGGAGGGATAAAAACTTACCTATCTGGTACATTGAACACTATTCGGGTGATGGGCACACTAAAGCCCCAACTTAAGCATTAAAAAAGGTATCCATGTAACAAAAACATTTTACCCCCTTAATATTTTGAAATTAAAAAAAAAAAAAGGCAATAACCGTCCCCCTCAAAACAAACAAACAAAAACCTTTAAAGGATGTCTACCTCTTGCCCATATTAAGGATGCCCGCTGCAGTACCCATATTAAACCAGAAGAGGGCACTAATACATCCAATGGTAATCTCAGGCTAAGGAAAAAGAAACCAGTAACAATTCAAGCAGCAACAGCAATAAACCTTGTTGATCCCCTACCCATTTACTTTATTACTGAATTTGGGAAAAGCTCGGTTTGATTCTAACTTCAGCAATTCCCAAAAGCCAAGTGACTACTCTCCCAAGTATATACCTCAAAGCTATAAAAGAAAGGCTGTTTAACTTTTTAATTAAAAAAATTTTTTTTTTAAGAGACAGTGTCTCGCTGTGTAACCCAGGCTGGAGTACAATGGCGTGATCATAGCTCACAGTAAACTCGAAATCCTGGACTCAAGCAATCTTCCTGGCTCAGCCTTCCGAGTAGCTGGGACTATAGGTATGCACCACCACACCCAGCTAATCTTTTAATTTTCTGTAGAGATGGGGGCCCTCACTATGTTTGCCAAGTTGGTCTCAAACTCCTGGCCTCAAAAGATCCTCCTGCCTTGTGGCCTCCGATAGTGCTGGGATTATAGGCATGAGCCACTGAGTCTGGCCAGAAAGGCAGTTTAAATGTTTATTCTGAAAAGGAGTAAATGGGAACGAAATTTCAACGTTTAGTAGCCTATTGGATTTAACTTCATTTTTAAAGAACAAATAAAACTCCAAGGATCTGTCCAATACATTCTATCCTCTTTGCAACAGTTTTTCAAAATTTGTCAATATACAACACACCTCTAAGAATAAACACGCCAGAACTTAAAAAAAAAAAAAAAAGGCCAGGTGCTATGACCACAAAAAAGAAACTGTTCATTAATAAAGAGGAAAGAGGCAGTTAAGCTTTTTTATATGAACAATTCATTATGTAAAGAAAAAGATGCAGACATTTTCACATGGATTATTTCTTTCTTTTCTTTGGTTACTTTTACATGAATAGTTGTAATAAATGAAGCCACTTTTTGAGTTGCAAAAGACATCAGATGATGTGTTTACAAACTCAGATCTAAATTTTGTGGCTACTGAAATGGGTTAATAGTCTGCTCTGCTACAGATTTACCCTTAACCAAAGAAATTCTCTTTCAAATGGCACAGAAGGACATTGACAGAATACAAAGCTATTACTGTTCAAGACAGACACACATGCTTTTGGCTATGGACAAGTCTGGCAGCAGGCCAGAGAAATTTGTAGGAACTCCTTTCAAACTAACATTCTTCTCACACTCTTGAGAAAAAACAGTTTTTCGTTCATTAAAATAACCTATCGTCCCCTTTGCCCTCAATTTCAGATTTATAAAACATGGAAAACAAAATGGCATTGTCTGCCCCCCCCCAAGTGAATAGCTGGGTGGACCTAGAAATGTTAACTTTGACCTTAGTTATCTAAAGAACATAATTAAGATAACAAATGCAATGCTGAATCATGATAGAATGGATAAAGACGCAAAATTCTGGCTTTAGTTTTCTTTTTCCCTACTAGATCCAGCTGGTTCTTTGAACATGCTGGACAACTACTAAATTCGCCAATTAATAAACATTGTAGATTTAAGCCTCCAAAAGACATAAGCTTCAATCTAAACTTAAACACTAGTTAATTGCTAACAATTGTGAAAGCCCAATCAAATTTAAAACATGATTTAATGCCCTTTGTACATATTTATTTCTAAGCAATACTCTGTACTTGTCAGGTCATGCCAACATATTTTTCCTATGGTTTTGAAACACTTGAACTTGTGTATGCTTCTCTGACACTGTTAAAGTAACGCAGATAAGTGACATGGTTTGAGACTATAAGAACATATGACATAAAACTGATTCTTTTCTTCTAAAAAAAACTGACAGTCTCTAAAATCTTTATCAGTAATTAACAAGAGAAAATTTAAAAGTGAAAGTGTTAAGTAATGCACACTTGACTTGAGATCTTACTCTCTCCATCTCCCGAGCAGCTCTACTGAGTGTTTCTCCCAAGGAAACATGGGAATCTGATCAGTAACTGGCCCAGCTTCCCCCAGCTCTGTTTTATTTCCCCCAACATACAGCAAAGTTGAAAAGAGTTTAGAGTGAACACTCATATAAGCACCATCTAGATTTTATCATAATATCTTACTTTCATTGTGGTAAAATATACATAACATTTATTATCTTGGTCATTTTTTAAGTATATAGTTCAGAGGCATTAAGTATATCCATACTGTTGTACAACCATCACCACTATCCATTAATGTTTTACTGTACATATCTGTCCCTCTGTACGCTAACGTTTTTTATGCATTTCAAAGTAAATTATATGTATCAGAAAACCTACTTCAGCTTGCGTATCATTACTAAAGTTCAATATTTTAGTGTTTTTCTTTTGATGTAAAATTACATACAATAAGTACATGATATATGAACTGAGTGTGAACACATACACGTATGTAATTCCATAAAACTATGCAGAACATTACCATCACCCCAAAGAGTTCCCTTATGCTCCTTCCTACTCAACACCCCAGAAACAACCACTGCTCTGATTTTTTTCCCTACATAGAGTACTTTTCTTGTTCTATAATTTCACATAAATGGAATCATGAAGTATGCATTTTTTGTACTGCTTCTCTCACTAGGCATAATTTCTGAGATTCGTCCATATTGATACAAGTATTAAAGGACAGCTATATCATGGGTTATCTGTTTCCTCACTGATGGACAACTGGCTGTTGCCGGCTTTGGGCTATTATGAATAAAACCGCTATGAATATTTACAAATATTTCTGGGAAAACATGTTTTCATTTCTCTACAGCGGAGTTTTTAGGGACAGGCAAATGTTCAGTTTTCTAATAAACTGCTCAACCTTTCTCCAAAGTACTTGTACAATCTTACATTCTTACCAACAGTTTATGAGAGTTCCAGTTACTCCACAACCTGACTGACATTAGGTGTCATCAGTCTTTAATTTTAACCATTTGAGTGGATGGGTGGTGATATGTTAATTTTAATCATGTGAAGACTCCAGATGTTGAACACATTTTCATTGGATTATTGGTCATTTGTACATCTTCTTTTGAGAAGTGTCGAATTACTTTTATTGGGTTGTTTGCTCTTTTACTGTTGAAATGTAGTTTATACTTCATCTAGGATACTAGTCCTTCCTCAGATACATATTTTGCAAATATTTTCTCCCAGTCAGTGGCCTGATTGTTTATTAATGGTGTCTTTTAATGAGCACAGGTTTTTATTTTGATGAAGTCTAACTTATCAATTTTTAATTTTATGGTTAGTGCATTCTGTGACCTAAGAAACCTTTACTTATTCCCATGCCATGACGATATTCTCCTATGCTTTCATTAACAAGTTTTTTGGTTTTAGTTTTTAAGCTTAGGGTTCTGATTCATTTTAAATTAATCTGTACATATCATATGAAGTTGGGGTTGTGGTGGGCAGAATTTTAACATGGCTCCCAAGACTCTTGCCCCTGTTGTACACACCCTGTATAATACTTCCCCCTTCTCCCAAATGTAAGCAGAACCTGTGAATGGGATGGGATAGTCACTCCTGTTTTTGCATTTCAGTTATATAGTCATTTCTCAGTATCCGAAAGGTGTTGGTGCTAGGACCCCTGAGGATACCAAAATCCATGGAAGCCCAAGTCCCTTATATAAACTGGCACAGTATTTGCATATAACCTATACACATCCATTCGTATACTTTAAATCACCTCCAGACAACTTATAACACCTATGCTCTAGAAATAGTTATTGGTTTTTTTATCTTGATTTTTTTTTTTTTTTTTTTGAGACAGGGTCTTGCTTCTGTCACCCTGTCTAGAGAGCAGTGGTGTCAACATAGCCCACTGAAACCTTAAACTCCTGGGCTCAAGCAATCCTCCTGCCTCAGCCTCCCAAGTAGCTGGACTACAGGCGTGTGCCACCACACATGGCTAATTTTCCTATCTTTTTTTTGTAGAGATGGGGTCTCACTCTTGCTCTGACTGGTCTCGAATTCCTGGTCTCAAGCAATCCTCCACCTCAGCCTCCTAAATTTCTGAATATTTTCAATCTAAGATTGGTTGAACCTCTGGATGCAGAATGTGTGGATATGGAGGGCCAACTGTATAAGCTTCTCCTGATGGCTTTGAAGAAGCAAGCAACCATGTTGTGAGAAGGCCATGAGGTTAAGCCTTGAGAGCAGCCCCTAGGAAATTGAGTGTGACCCTCCAGCCAAGAGCCAGCAAGCAGGAAAGTGGATATCTCATCCTACCACCTCCAAGAGTTGATTTCTGTCAACAAGTCAGCTTGGAAAGCAGTCCCGAGTCTCAGATGAGATCACAACCCTCCAACTTTGAGAGCAACTAGAAAAATAATTCACATACCTATAAGTGAAATTCGTAAGCAGTGGCACCCTGACCCTAGGGAAATATGTGCATATGTGTAAACACAGGGACAAAGATAAGAATGTTAACTTTAACACTGTCTATAACAGTAAAAAATAGAAAATAACCCAAAACCTTATCAAAAGGGAAATGATATATTCATACAATGGATTACTACATAGCTCTTAAAATGAATGTGTGCACATGTATTTTTTAACCAAGCACAATGATCTAGGAGAATTATATATATTTCAACATGAAAGAAGTTTAAAAACCTAATATTGAATGAAAAATATTGTATAACAAACGATAATATAAAGAAAAGGTCAAAAAACATAAAATACTATAACACACATTTATTTATTTAAAATAAACTGGAAGGATGTACCAGGTCTATGATGGTGGTTACCTCTGGGGAAGGGGAGAAGGGAGTAGGCAAGGTGAATCAAAGAGTCCTTTAGTTTGGAAACAAATATGACCATCAATGTTAATAATTAATAGAAGGTTAATTCTATATATAGAAATGTGGGTCTGTCTTTGTATTTTTCTATATTTTTCCATTTCTTAAAAAAAACAACCCACCTATAACAACTTCAATGACTGTGTAATATTCTACTGCAGTTACGTCATAACATACTCAACAATCTTTAACCACGAAGACCCTGAGGTATCTGCCACTATCATAAACAGAGATACAATAAACATCTTTGTAGTTATTTTTGCACATAAATTTTTTTAGGACAAATTCCTAGAAACAAAATTGCCAGGGGCAATTCTAGGTCTTTGTTACCTATTGCCAAACTGCCTTCCAGAAAGGCTGTGACAATTTACACACCTGTCACCAAGCTATATGCCTGCCCATTTCCTTGCATTCTTGCCAATCTGGGTAATAAGACACAAAAACTATCTTCAGCAAATTAGGTATGTGAGGCACAGATTTAATTTTTCCCCAAACTATTAGAGTCTATTATACCATAATTACTAAAGGCTTGATTATGAACTGGTACATAATATACTATAAAACAGCAAAAGAAAACAGTATATCATTAATTTTTTCATTGCTTCTTTTACCTATTTTTCCCCGACAATGTTGGCAGGAAATAATTACAGAACTGTTTTTATCTTAAGAGAGACTATTCAGATACACCTATTTAAAACTAGAGACTGATGCATTTTACTGAAATGATTTATATTTAAAAAGATTTATTCATAAAGTAAGACAATTTAAAAAGGTTTTCAATTCTGAAACCTGTAAGGAAGACCTTTCAGCTTCCTGGTCTAATTTTACCAGTCTTCTTTAATTATCATCTAAAAATATCTACCAATCATGGAATCTGATCAGTGACAAACATCCTGAAATTTCATAGCCCTTTTCATCTCTCATACTAGATTAAATAACTCAGTTGAGAATTACTAGTAATCAGTATTTACACAGTACTTATTTATTGCAATACTATAAAGCAGGGCAAAATAATTATCATCACATTAACAAAGGAAGATGCTAAACCAGTTAAACTAGTTGCCTAACATCACACTAAAGCAAGAACTTGCCAGAATTAGACACTGGAGTTCTTAGCCTAATTCCCATATGTCTCATCACCCAAAAGTAACTATCTATAAGAATTATGACAACAACTCAGGAAGAAATCTAGAATGTACCAGAGCCAGAGATTGAAACGATAATTGAAGACCATCTACTTCAACACCCTTACTGTACAGATAAGGAAACTGAGGCCCCAAAAGCTTATGTAAGTTAATTAATTGTTCAAAGTCAGACTTCTAGGCACACTAAAGCAAGAATTAGAACCTAGCACTCCCTAATCCAAGTTCAATGATCTTCAATTACTAGAGTATTACAACTATCCCAAATTTTAGAGTTTATAAAAAGGCCTCAATGTTTTCACTGATAATTATTAGCATATCATTCATTCAACAAATAATTATCTAGCACCTATTATGTGCCAGGCCCTGTATTTGGTGCTATATCTTTTTTTTTTTTTTTAAATCATCCAGCCCAAAATGTCACTGGTGCTAAATCTGACCAAATATTTACTATGTGCTAGGCACTGCATCACCACATGTATTTTCACATTTGATCCTCACAATACCATTACAAGGTTAAATGCAATTATCCCTATTTTAAATATTAAAACTTAAGAAGATTAAGTAATCTGCCTACGGTTTCCAGTAAGAAAAAAAAAGTAAATGGTATAATCAAACATAAAATAAGTTTATTCTAACAAAAGTCTGATTTTTTGGTAAATACTACAACTCTGTGCATGATTTCATTTGAAAAAAAGATCTATTCTATCATCAAAAAAGCTTGAAAACCACCAGTCACTACATAGCACCTAACACTGACCATACAGTAGATGCAGAACTTGGTATTAGATTACAGGTTGGGGCCCCATTAAATATCCTTTTTTTCTTGTACTTTCTAAGACTCCAAAATAGGCAGCACTGCAGTAATCTAACTGAAAGCCACTTTTTAGGAAAGTGATCATTTCAAATAAATAGAGGACCAGAGGAAGGGCTTCTGGTACCATCTCATAATGAGTCTTGGCCTGGAGAATATTATATAAGATCCAAAGTAGAAGAATACATGAGTTCTCTTAAGTATTACTCACAAAATAGCACTACAATAGTGGTTACCTACTTTCAGAGCATAAAATCTCTGTAGTATATGATCACATTAATTAAAAATTTCATTTACTATCTTTCCCAGCAGGAATTCCTTTATCTTTGATTGCCAAGATTTCACAAGGCCTATATCAAAAAACCCAAGTGCCAAGCAGTATGACCAAGAGAGATTTGTTTTTGTTGTTGTTGTTTTTTGAAATAGAGTCTCGCTCTGTTGTCTGGGCTAGAGTGCCGTGGCATCAGCTTAGCTCACAGCGACTGCAAACTCCTGGGTTCAAGTGATGTTCCTGTCTCAGCCTCCTGAGTAGCTGGAACTACAGGTGCGCACCACCATGCCTGGCTAATATTTTCTGTTTTTAATAGAGACGGAGTCTTGCTCTTGCTCAGGCTGGTCTCAAACTCCTGAGCTCAAGTGATCCTCCCACCTCGGCCTCCCAGAATGCTAGGATTACAGGCGTGAGCCAGCTTGCCCAGTCCCGATGGAGATTTAAAAAATAAACTTTGTAAATAAATGAGAACCTGATGATATTCTTAAAAGCAGCAATCACCCTAGGGCCAACCTATAAGGAGAGAAGAAACGTGAAATATAACTGGAGCATAGGAAAATAATTTTAGGGGAAGATTAATTTTACAAAGCAGCCTACTATTTTGGGAAATACTGGTAAAGAGAAATCAAATCAAGAAATTGTAAAAAAAAAAAAAAAAAAAGAAGAAGAATCTGCCTTTTCCCTACCATACAGTAAGTTTGTATCCTAGCTATACTTGTGCAGATATAAATCAGAGACTAAGAAAAATGGTAAGTTATCCATCACAGCAGAATTAACTACATGCAGTATTTCTAATGTAAATGATTACCTGAGAAGTCTGTCAGAAGTCTCGCTAGGACATGTTTGTTTACCAGTTCAGTCTTGCTAAGGTTGGAAATAATATCTACCCTAGTAGTTTCTTTGATAGTGGGGGGCTTTCTGGAAATCCCAAGATCAGATCCGGTCTTGACACCTGTATGTTCTAGGATGTCGTATGATCTTTGTGGCCCAGACTCTGTAGTGAATGTGAAGGTTGGCTTGAGTATTTCTTCAGAAGGAGATTCTGTTTCATGTTGTGCAGAAACATGCTGTGACTTCCCAGCCTGCCTTTCACCTAATTCTTCGAGGGCTTTGATCGTGAGCTGTTCCTGTTCTAAGTCAAGAGATGCTGCCGGAGTACCTTGGGTAGGGAAAACACTCAGAAGTTCACTTCCATTTGTTTCTTTGCTTTGTTCGTTGTATTTGCTTTTTATGTGTTTAATTTCAGAACCACCTGACTCACTTTCATGCAAGATTTCTACAGGAAGCGTTGTTTTAACGTCTGTCCTCTTCTCTGGTATTGCTTCAAAGGCGTTTCCTTCACCGTTATCTACTGTTCCTTTTTCTCTGGTTTCTGTAAAGGCTGCTATCAAGTCCTCTGGGGAGGAATCATCTATATCTTTAACATTTTTCCCATGTAATGACTCCAAATAGGCAGAAGTTGTCACATTTAGTGAGAATTCCTTCTCATCAAAAACATTTGGAGATGCTATTGAAGAAAGTGTGGGGTTCTCAGTTGCAACAGGCTTTTTAGGAGCAACTTCATTCATACTATCTGACTGATTTACATCTTCTGACGAGACATTCATATCGGGCACTTGTGAACATGCCACCTCACCAACGGGACTCCTTCCAAAAATATCAGGCTGAACTTGAAGTGGCTCAGAGTCACTAACCAACTCTTCAAAGTTTTCCCCCTTACCACTGGGAATCTCTTTGATTTCTCTTTCACCTGTTTTTACAACCACACTTAGAATGGAAACTGGTTTTTCAGCCTGAATTTTGTTATTTTCAAACAATATATCTGCTGTAACATCCTCTATTACTGTGTCATCAGATTCACCAGAACTATCAGCCTCTGTCATTTCTCCCATCACAGGGCTCTGCCGGTTCATTTCATCTTTCAGGTGGTCATCAGGGAAATCTACTTTCACTGTCGCCTCTCCAGAACCCAAAGAAACATCTCTCTCAAATGGAGGCCCAGGTAACTCTGAAAGCATGCCATCAGGTTTCTGCACAGTGCCTTGCACACCTTTGATACTGACTTCCTTTGTGGAATTGACATCATCTGGTATAGGTTTTTCAACAATAGCATTTTCTTGTGGAGGAGACGTTTCTGCCCAATCACCTGTTGATTTAGTGATGGGAGTGTTCCCATTATTAGAACATACAGGAATTTTCTGATGAGTATTAGCTTTAAGACTTACAACTGGAATTTCTGAATTACATTTACTCATGTCAAGTCCTGTAGTTTTTGTGATGTGGTCATAAGATTTATCGGTCTGTTGTTTCACTTGAGGAACCAAATCCCAAGTCAGTATTTCATTAGTAAAGTTATGCATATCATTCACACATCTAGACACCTCTTCCAGTGCTGCAGTTGTGTGTGAAAACTGTCTGGTGAACAATGCAGAGATTGGGTAACGCCCTGCCTCTTTATTTCTCAGTGGAAATACTTTGTCATTAGTCTCTGAAATGTCTTCGGATGACTCTCTATCAGCGTGCACTGACCAGCTACCAAAACCATTTGTGTTCTCCTTATATGAGTCTTTAAATTCTTTGTCAAATGCTGCTTTGTCAATAATTATTTCAAAAGGTGACTCAGGGGAATCCTTTTCAATAACACCATCTCCTGAAACTTTGGATGGGGACAAAGAATATGCACAAATGCCTTCTGCCTTAGACAGCTCAGCTGGGGGTTTCTGGGTTGTTAGCAAAGTGAATCTGTCATTAGCATCCGATGCAGTTTTATCCTCTCTACTTGGTACCTCATTTCGGTTCCTGGACTCTTGGTCTTTATTTATTTGTTCTTCTATTTGACCAACTCCCTTTGAGGGAGAAGCAGAATGCTCTGGGAAACTGGCCGGAATGAAAGGATGGTTACAGTGAACTACTGCTGCAAGAGAAACTGTAGAGTTCGCTATGTCACTGCTGGTCCCCTGAGGCTTTTCCATCTTTTTCATATCTGGAAGAGCCAAGTGGTCTTTTTCTTCCTTGGCTAAAAAAGACTGTCTGTCTGATACTTCTCTATTTTCTCCATGTAGTGTTGTAAGGTCAGTGTTACGTATTTCAGAAGATGAAAGAAGGGAAGAAGTCATAATTTCTGAAGGTGGCGCATCAGAGCAAAGAGAGCGCAATCCCTCTATGGTCAGAATTTGAAAGAAAAAAATTGTTTACTGGGCACAATTACACATTAGCTAGTCAGGCCAAGCAGCATGCTTTTTATTTTTTAAAATTATATGAAGACACACACACACACACACAGAGGATGTATATACACACACACATACACATACATATAAACACATAAATGATCAACAGTTACCCTAACAAGACATGCATAAAATTGCCAACGGCGAAACAGAAAAGCCGTATCATGCTACGAATTGCAAATGACAAAAAATTTTCACAACAAATACTTTTTAATCAGTCTACTTTTTCCACTGCAAAGGTAAAGCACAGAGAAGGGCAATGAGATTGGGAAATCTTTTTTCTTCCTTTTTTTTTTTTTTGGTAGACCTATTCAACAGAAGCAACATAATCCATACAAAATAAAAAATTTGATGTTAAGAAGCACTGATACACCTCCATCTGCAAGCTGAACAATTCAGAACAAACTGCCTCTATAAATCCACTGTTATAGGCTCACAATCTGAAAAGGAAAAAAAGTGGCCAGAGTTTTAAAAAAATTATAGTTTCAAAATATTAAGGGGTAGAGCTCTTTTTTTTTTTCTTGAGACAGAGTCTCACTCTGTTGCCCAGGCTAGAGTGCCATGGTGTCAGCCCAGCTCACAGCAACCTCAAACTCCTGGGCTCAAGGGATCCATCTGCCTCAGCCTCCCGAGTAGCTGGGACTACAGGCATGTGCCACCATGCCCAGCTAATTCTTTCTATTTTTAGTAGAGGCGGGGTCTCGCTCTTGCTCAGGCTGGTCTTGAACTCCTGAGCTCAAGCAATCCTCCCGCCTCGGCCTCCCAGAGGGCTAGGATTACAGGCATGAGCCACCGCGCCTGGCCAAGAGCTCTTTTTTTTTCAAACAGGGTCTTACTTTGTTGCCTGGACTACAGTGCAGTGGTGTCATCATAGCTCACGTAGCCTCAAGCTCCTGAGCTCAACTGATCCTCCCACTCTAACCTCCGGTATAGCTAGGACTACAGGTATGAACCACCACATCCCACTAATTTTTCTATTTTTTAAATTTTTTGCAGAGATGGGGTCTCGCTATGTTGTCCAGGCTGGTCTCCAACTCTTGGCCTCAAGTGATCCTCCTGCCTTGGCCTCCCAAAGTGCTGGGATTACAGGTGTGAGCCACCATATCCAGCCCAGAATTCCTTTTAAAATAGAAAATATCATCCTCACAGCAATACATTAAGTCTTATCAGTTATTAATACCACAGTAGCCATTCATTTACCACAGTGTTTTCTAATTTTCCAATCTAACAAGTTTTTATTGGGGAAAAAGATCACAACAACCATCCCAAGGGCAAGTGCTTCCTTGCACATTGTTGTATTTCTAGAGCTAGAACAAAGTAGGCCCTAAATAAACAGTTCCAAATAGATGAAGCAAAGATTCAGTTTGCTCAGACCTGGTGAGACCTAAGTAGGCTCAGGAAAGTGATGCCTTCAGCACAAATGATTAATTGGGAATGTGAAGGAGAAATTCCTTTGGGATTACTTTTATTCATCTTATGTTCTTTTTTTCATGTAAGAATTTGAATATTATTAGGTAAAAGCAAAATTATGACCTCATTCAAAATTATTAAAGATTTAAATAAATCTTAGTATAATAAAAGTCCACTATTATAAAAATGTTTCAAAATGCCATATAAAGTTCCCCTATTCAACATATCACTGAAATTTGATGTAACAGGATCTTAGCTTTAGAAATAGTATAACTGTAATCTGGGTAGTGAAAAAAGTCTTTGTAAATTGGAGAAAAACTGTTAAGGTTTGGTGGTAATACAGTAAACCATATCACTGAAACAAAATAATTGAAGTAAACTATCACTCATATTCAGTTCTAATGTAGTAAACATGGTTTAAATCCATCATTATATATATGGATATTCAGCATAACTAGATTAAGGGTAAGACAGAAATGAGGCCCAGCACTGTAGGTTAAAAGATTCAAATAACTGAATATTCCACAATCTGAATCATGCATTGTTATTGAATTTACTGGTCAGTGTTTCTACCAGAAAACATTCCACGAACTAAATCTGGATTCAGGTAAAATGTACAATTGTTTGGGAACCTCTCCCTTTGAACAGAAATGGAACTTTGGGGTGAGCAAAACTGACTCCATCCCATATGGACAGCCAAAGCTTACATGTTTTATAGAGATGGAGATTTCAGATGATTCAGATCTGTCATCTTACAGATGAAATTCAACAAAATGAATTAGTAATAATTCAACAAATTGGGGGGTGGGGTAAAAAAATAATTCAACAAATATTTACTGAGTGCCTACCATGTGTCAGAAACTGTTTTAGAAACTAAGTTTAAAACAGTAAACAAAACAGAAAAAATCTTGCCTTTATGGAGCTTACAATACAGAGGTAGAGACAGATAATAAACAAAATCAATAAGCAAAATGATGATGATATAGTGGTGGTGGTGCTCAATGAAATGACAAAGAAAGTGGCCGGGCGCGGTGGCTCACGCCTGTAATCCTAGCACTCTGGGAGGCCGAGGCGGTGGATTGTTTGAGCTCAGGAGTTCGAGACCAGACTGAGTAAGAGCGAGACCCCGTCTCTACTAAAAATAGGAAGAAATTATATGGACAACAAAAAATATACAGAAAAAATTAGCTGGGCATGGTGGCGCATGCCTGTAGTCCCAGCTACTCAGGAGGCTGAGGCAGGAGGATCGCTTGAGCCCAGGAGTTTGAGGTTGCTGTGAGCTAGGATGACGCCACGGCACTCTAGCCTGGGCAACAGAGTGAGATTCTGTCTAAAAAAAAAAAAGAAAAGAAAAAAAGAAATGACAAAGAAAGTAACCTAAATGAAATGCTCATCAAAGAACGCACACACCCGAGGGGAAAAAACATGGTAAAAATGTCCTATGCTTTGTCAGGACACAAACCGGTCAATTTGCCAACCAAGCCTTGCTTCTCTCATATCTTCCTTGAACTCTTAGCACTCCAAAACCTACAAGGTAGGTGTAGAATAATCTGAGGTAAAACTAGAAGATTAGATCAGAAGCATTATTCTCAGAATACCAACAGGTCCTCTACTGAGTGCTATGACTGCCTGACAGACTTCAAATATTTTGTTCAAAGTTCTTTAACATAACTATTACATTAAGCTTAGAGAGTAAACATAGCTGGATGCTGCATTCATTCCTCAGTGATTGTGAGATGCAGGTGCTGGCTCTCATTACTGTCAATCAAGCTTTCCAACTTGTAGAAAAATAAAGCAGCATCCTCATTGTGCTTAATTTTAATTATCGTGTTTAGAATTACAGCAAATAAAATGATTTTGGCTAGTTGAAACCCTAACTAACTCGGACAGAGCTGAGCTGTACCAAGACAATGGAAAAAATTGGGCTGGAAGTAAAAAGTTTATTAAAGGCATGAAAACATTAAATAGAATGAAGACGAGAATCTACTAAGCCTTAAAGAACAGCCCAATAAGCAAAGACTCTTCCAATTAGTCAGTATGGCACTTAACAGTCATTGGTGTTGTCCAAGTCAGTACCTGGCAAAACGGCAGAAAACGCCAAGGAATCTGAGGGTTGTTAGTTCTTAAAACACTATAAACTACAAAACTGCCTGGTGGAATAACACTGGATAATTTTACCTCTTAGAAAATGTCCACTACCTTTCCTTTTCCAAAAGATTCATCCTTTCACATGCACTCCAAGTTGACTTTCAACATTACTCAAAACCAATCTCTATCAAAACTCTCATTATGTACATTTTCTAAATTAGTTATTTGCTATAATGGGACTTAATGTGCATATTCATTTCAAGAGTTCTAATCACTTAAAAATATGGGGTTACTCTAATTATTAGCAAATAAGTTATATATCTAAATTTCTTTAAAAGGGAATCAGGCTAGGCACAGTGGTTCACCCTTGTAATCCTCGCACTTTGGGAGGCTGAGGCAGGAACACTTGAGGCCAGGAGTTCAAGACCAGCCTAAGCAACATAGTGAGATCCTGTCTCTACAGAAAATTAAAAAAAAAAAAAAAAAAAAATTAGCTGGGCTTGGTGGCTCACACCTTTAGTTCCAGCTACTCAGGAGGGTAAGGTAGGAGGATTGTTTGAGGTTGCAGTGAGCTGTGATGATGTTACTGCAGTCTAGCTCAGGCAACAGAGCAAGACTCTGTCTCAAATAAATAAATAAACAGGGAATCAGTACATGGTAAGAGGGAAAAATGTCATATCCCCACAATGATGAGCATGTTCTCAAACCTATCAAACACTCAGTTCCATGTTTATCCATATATCTTCTTAAACTCTAAATAATCAGAAGTTTCAATTTAGATATATTATCTAAAACAGGACTAGGAATTAAGTTGGCAGTCATATTCTAAATTTCTAGAGGACTTCCAAACCAAAAATTCCTATTTAAGATACGAAGTCCTTTCATCGAGCTTACTAATCACGTGGCCTTGGGCAAGTTACTTAATCTCCTCTCATCAAAATATGGATATTTCAGCCTGAGCAAGAGTGAGACCCTGTCTCTACTAAAAATAGAAAGAAATTATATGGACAACTAAAAATATATATAGAAAAAAATTAGCCGGGCATGGTGGCGCATGCCTGTAGTCCCAGCTACTTGGGAGGCTGAGGCAGAAGGATCGCTTGAGCCCAGGAGTTTGAGGTTGCTGTGAGCTAGGCTGACGCCACAGCACTCTATCTAGCCTGGGCAACAGAGCGAGACTCTGTCTCAAAAAAAAAAAAAAAAAGTGGATATTAAAGCACCTAACTTTAGAATTGTTGTGAGGATTTAGTGAGTTAACACATGTTTAGAATAGTATCTGGCACTTAGGAAATCCCCAATAAATGTCCCCAAGCACTACATTCTCAAAAAAATCTCTCTTGACATAGAGACTCCAGACCATATGCTTTTTTATTAGAGGAGAGAAAAAAGGCGTATTGTCAAATCATAACTACTTTCCTCTGGTATATAATACAGAAAATCCTGATTGAGAGTTTTAGACACTTTCCTCCCTACCACTCACAAATAAAGGAAAGGAATTTAAAGAGCTTTCATCTATTTCAAAATTTTGGGTGATGCAACTTCTGATTCTGTTGGTACAAACCAAATGCCTACAGCATCCCAAGAACTGTGCTAGGTTCTATGCAGATAAAGATCTTTAAGACAGCCCAAAATTCCAAGCCAGTGTTGAAAGATAAAAGAACTTTTTCTGAACAAAATGTTTTAGCAAATAACCTTCACCACCAGCAAGGTCAAAGTATATTTTAGTTCAAGGTACAACTTGGTGAACAATTCAAAAACCTAGCACAAAAATAGCCTTTGGCACAATCTTTTATAATCTCTTTCAAACTTAAGAGCAACCACTCGTATTTCATGGGCTTTATTGACCTCTAATTTACTAACTCAGAATTTCCTAAGGAGGACAGAGCTCAGAAGTCTGTCTGACAGGTTTCCCAGGTGATGAACCTGGTTTGAGAAGCACATTTCATTAGTTTCAGAAGGGCACAAAGATCAAAGCCATATTTCAGAGCTCTAGTCCTATAAAAATCCCACAGAAGGAGAATGCCACTCTTCACTGCTCCTCCTCACCATAGATGGGCTTGTCCAGGAGCACAACTTAAGAGGTAGCAGAGGATGGAGCAGGGGATGTCCTTCTGTGCCTGCTTTAAATACTTTTATATGCTAATTCTAAATTATAGTGACTCTAGATTTTTATTGGAATAAGGCAAAAGCTCTATTTAACTAGAGAATCTGGTATGGGAATTGAAGAACTTTCTGTCCTCTATGCCTAGAGTATTTTATCTTACAGAGCAAGATGGGGCATGAAAAATGAGATGATTAAAAAAAAAACTTCTAAGTGAATTCTGTGTACACATCAAATAAATATATTTGTGTTGTTGTTGTTTTTTTTTTGTTTTCTTTTTTGAGACAGAGTCTCGCTTTGTTGCCCAGGCTAGAGTGAGTGCCATGGCGTCAGCCTAGCTCACAGCAACCTCAAACTCCTGGGCTTAAGCGATCCTCCTGCCTCAGCCTCCCTAGTAGCTGGGACTACAGGCATGCGCCACCATGCCCGGCTAATTTTGTTTTATATATATTTTAGTTGGCCAGATAATTTTCTATTTTTAGTAGAGATGGGGTCTCGCTCTTGCTCAGGCTGGTCTCGAACTCCTGACCTTGAGTGATCCACCCGCCTCGGCCTCCCAGAGTGCTAAGGTTACAGGCGTGAGCTAAATCCTAGAGTGACTGCGCCTGGCCAAATAAATATATTTGAATAGGAAAAAACCCTTCATACACTTTTTACTCTACCCTTCAAAATATCTTCTCTTTGTTTCTTTTCCCCCAAACTGTCTCTTAGAAAAAGTAAGGATTTAGTACTTATCTATTCAAGTGTTTATAACTTAATTACTAAAAACATAATATGGTCTAGAAGTAAGCAAGCAATATTGAATGTATAGCAAAGAGTTCTTCCTAAAAAGAGTGACTAGCTTAGAATAATGTTATAGTTACCATGTGGTTAATTTCTCCCTTCACTTAGGAAATTTTTTTTTTTTTTTTTAAAGTTTCTCGGCTTCAGAAGGAAATTCATTACTTTTAATTAAAAGGATACCTGTAACATGGAAAAACTATACACATCAGTGAGGAAAGGGTGCCAGCCTGTGGTAGCCACTAAGTCACTTTTCCACATACATATATGCATATTCATACAAGGGAGGCTTGAAATATTCAGGTATAGGTTTTCCTACACTTGAATTTTCTCATATTCACAAAACAAGAAGGAAACACAAATTATCGTGCAAAACAGTATCAGCAACTCTCAGCCACAGCATCAAAATAGGAAGTTAGCCAGCAGACACTTTGCAGCCAAGCTAGATCCTAAACAAAAAGTCTCTTTTGTACAAAGAAAAATGTTTTGCTTTTGTTTTTTAAAAAAAGGCTGTAACTGGCAAATTTTTTTCCTCAATGCTTGCCCCAAAGTTCAGTGTTGTAACTTCCTATTCCAGATGCCTACTGCATTAGTGAAACTAAATGCAAACATTCATTAACACAAATGTGCTTTCAATTCTGCATGGTGGATGGATCCTCTTTCCAATCTTATTTTCGTCTACTTTTCTTCCAATGTTTTCTAAAGAAAATCAAAGTATTTTCCAGCCTCCACTCTTATCAAAGGTTTCAAAAGTAGAAACCAAATTGCAGTTTGATTTTGATTTTGTGTCTGACAGAGGGAGCATATCCTCCAGATGATACTACATTGCATCACTAACAGCAGTAATATGGCCAAAACAGTAGTTTCTGCCTCTTTTGCTCTCATGATTTTAACATTAACTTCAAAATGACATCTCTAAAAAACTCTCTAGCTCCTAAAATACAGCTGGTTTGCTAGCTGGTAATCTTTATCACAAGCGCAGCAGTCACGATCATGACTTTGGAGTCCTCCATCTGTCACTTATTGCTGTGCTACTTCAGGAAGTTGTTTCACCATTTTAAACTCCAGTTTCAACTGGTTAAAAAGCAAGTCCCTTTCCTCCACAGAATTCACTGTGAAGATTAAATAAGATAGTAAAAGCTCGATAAAAATTAGCCACATACTACATCTATATTTCTGTCAATATCTTTATATCTTTTATAAAACACAGGAAAACATTAAAATTTGCTGCTCTATTTTGGAACTCTCAGGGATAAGGATGAAATTTAACACTGCTTGATGGAAAAAGGAATCCATAAGCAAAAGATTGCAAGGACCTATTAAGGAGCACAACTTATTTAAGAAACTGATTATTCCATTAACACTCTAATTGCAAATCTATTCATATCAAGTTTAACTTCCTAGCTTATGAAGCTGTTGATTATTTCATTGTAATCACAAATCTATACATATAAAAAAGCTTAACTTCCTAGCTTACGTACCTGTATTCTCGAAGTAGTACAATTTAATAGATGTCACAAAATTTACTTAGTCCAAATTAATGACACTTTTTGTACATGCATCTCCCTGAAACCCAATAGTGATAAATATTATTTCGGGATTAAAAATACAAGTCATTTTTAAATCTAAAAATGTCCTATTTAATGTTACATATTGCTTAATATGGTTTGGGTATATAATAAGGCAGTTTCCCAAGGCTAGATGGCTACGGGATATGAAGCCAAAGAGATTAGCTGGGCTAGTGCCAGTGATGGAGTCAAGGTGCGAGCTGTCGGCAGCAGTCATTTTGAAAGGCCTGTGTGGAAGTGGGCTAGTTCCAGCACCCCTGCTCCCCTCTCGTGGGTTTTAATACAGTTAATTAAGTAAGTAACCAACAACTTCCTCTTCCCTTGTTTTTATTAAGGCAGACTAGAAGCTACCACTCTTGGCTACTCTAGAATACACCTAATCACCTGCCAAGGTGTTCCCTCAAACAACTGAACAGGCTGACCTCTAAACCTGCCAACAAAGAGCCCCAACGGGCAACTTTTCTATCATGTGCTCTTTTTTTTTTTTTGGCAGGAGAAAATGCTACTAATAGACGCTAGTTTGAAACACTTTCAGGGAAATGGCATTTTTAACTGCCTCTTAAAAATAACACTATTCTGAATCTGCACTGGTCAAAATAATTTTTTTGTAAGCAAAAAGGAAGAATGACAAACATATGCTTATTTACAAACTCTAATATGCGCTGTGGAACTGAAGCCTACTTAAACATTCATTTTTAATTGGAAAATTCCTTTTTATTTATCTCCATTTTACTTGAATGTATGTGTAATTTTTGCTAACAGATTAAAACAACTTTTAAAGTTATGACAGTTATCTTTTCAGCCTTTCACACATTAGGTATTTTGGGCCTATGTTACATTGTTATACTCTTTAGGATATCAACTATCCCCTTTCTATATGAAAAGTGCCTTAAAGTTAGAATGTATTTTTAAAAATCTAAAATACCTACAATAGAAGAAATATAATTATTTATTCTATTTATATTTTTCTTCCAGAGTAGAGTAAATATAATAGCTATTTGCCCAAATTATTAAATTTCTCATTTAAAAAAACCCATAAAACACAAATCTGGGCCGAGCACGGTGGCTCATGTCTGTAATTCCAGAACTTTGGGAGGCTGAGGTGAGAGGATCACTTGAGCCCAGGAGTTCAAGATCTAACCTGGGAAATATGGCAAGACCCCATTTCTACAAAAACTTTAAAAATTAGCAAGACCCTGTCTCTATAAATAAAGCCAAGTTTCAAACATTGAGAACAATTACTTTATATATTTGAGTTACTTTGTAACAGTCACAAAATTTCTATTAATGTAAACACATTAGTTTCAAAGGCCATGATTTGATAGCTAAATTCACACAATAAGGCATATTATTAAAGCGGGGGGGGGGGGAGGGGGTTTACAATGTTATCAGTCTGAATTAAAAGTAACAAATTGTCTACCACATTTCCTAAGAAGCAGATTAAACCAGGCAAAAATTTTACTACATTCATTATATTTTTTTATTTTGGTAAGGTCAAAGTCTTTTGCAGCTAGAGAATTCCAGCTAGGACAAACTGTTTGCACAGGGATTCTTAAACCTATCTAGTGATTTTAATTACTTTTTTTTTTTTTTAAATAAAGGTTTTCCATTGAGTTATATTTGGGGTCTAGCACAATAGAACAAACGAAATAGCGCCTTATAATTAATATAAATTGACGGAGCACATAGTGCTCTTTCAGATTTTTGCCAATGCTACCCCCACAAATCCAATTCACTTCCCTACTGGTTGACAGATTTCTAAAAAAACAAAACCACAACTTAATCTCTAGGAGAAGAAGCCTTACTTGCCAAAAAGTCAACTGGCTTGTTCAATGTTCCGAGGCAATCTGGAACCAGCCTAGCTCTTAGAACATATCTCAGGTAAATTCACATTAAAATATTCTAGCTAGGCTGGTATTTTTGTAGTTCAGTGGAAGCACACTTTTCCATTGTTTTTCCAAACCCAACAGCTCTCTAAACCAGTTACACAGATGCAAATCAATATATTAAATGCATTCTATAGATGGGGCTGTTTTCTAAGCCATAATTCTATCTGCTCCAAATTCTGTGGGCAAGTTTTTAATTTTTAAGAAATACTCAAAACTACACCTAAAGCTTATGCTCTGTTAAAGAAAGGATACAGCCAGCCTCATTCTCCTTTATTAACCTTTACAGGAAATCCACTGGAAGCTGCTGAAGAACTGGCTTGTAATTAGTTTTTATTTTAAGGGATTTAAGGGCAATAGAAGTGCTTCAAATCCCCAGTTACAGCCTCTTTCTCAACATTTTTCTTTTATTAACGCACACAAAAAAATTACAGACTTGCCTTGTGAGGTCGAAAATAGAGATACAGGCTGAGAGGAAGAGGAAGAAACAAAGGAATCTGAAAGAAAATATACAGCATGAGAATTTAACAACCTCACACAAGAATTTTAATTTCAACTTTCTTTTTGGGGGGGCAGCGGCAAGCATTGTAATTTCATCGGGTTTAGCAAGGGGGAAAACTCCAAATAATTTCCAATTATCGTTTTCACTCACCTGGCAGCACAACCTTACTTTCAAGACGCATTTCTAAAAGTTAATCAATTCAATTTTTTTTTTAGTCAAACATTCTCACCTTCAAAGCAAGAAAAGAGGAACCCCTAGTATTTTAAATCAAGCATAACCTCAGGAACAGATGATGCTCCTTTGCTACTGTGTGGAAAAGGGAAAACAAGTATCTGAGTACTAATTAATATGTGCTTTAAACCATTTTCAACTGCATTTTGAGAAGTCAGCCACTAATATGAGCATTTAAAAATATCTAATTGGCAAACGTGCAGGCCGGGCGCGGTGGCTCACGCCTGTAATCCTAGCACTCTGGGAGGCTGAGGCGGGTGGATCGCTCAAGGTTAGGAGTTCGAGACCAGCCTGATCAAGAGCGAGACCCCATCTCTACTAAAAATAGAAAGAAATTATCTGGCCAACTAAAATATATATAGAAAAAAATTAGCCGGGCATGGTGGCGCATGCCTGTAGTCCCAGCTACTCGGGAGGCTGAGGCAGTAGGATCGCTTAAGCCCAGGAGTTTGAGGTTGCTGTGAGCTAGGCTGACACCACGGCACTCACTCTAGCCCGGGCAACAAAACGAGACTCTGTCTCAGGAAAAAAAAAAAAAAAAATCTAATTGGCAAATGTGTGAAGTTGATCCTGAATACTCAATTATACTCCTCTAAATTTGGCAACATATATCAAAATTTCAAATGTACATATCTTCCTCCTGCCCTGCCATGCACATACTCTTTAACTCAGCAGTTATATTATACCTCTAAGAATTTATCCTGCAGACATATTTATGTATGTGTACAAAGATACGTGTATGAGGATATTCATAAAAGCTCTGGTTACAAACACTAGGAATACTAGTAAATAGAAGACTAATTAAAAAGTTATATCCAAACAATGAAATGCTTGCTGCCATGAAAAAGAATGATGTACAGGTATACAGTCATTCCTCAGTATCCTCAGGGGATTGGTTCTAGAACTTCTTCATATCAAAATTCACAGGTGCTCAAGTCCCATAAATAAAATGGTATAGTATTTGTATATAAGCTACCTATATTCTCTCATATACTTTAAATCATCTCTAGATTATTTATAGTACCTAATACAATGTAAATGCTATGTTAATAGTTGTTATACTATGTTGGTTTTTTAATTTGTATTTTTTATTGTATTGTTATTTTTAGGTTTTTTTTAAAAGATATTTTGACCTGTGGTTGGTTGAATCCACAGATGCAGAAGCCAAAGATATAGAGGGCTGACTATGTATACACACACAGTCCACACATGTATTCAATTTAAGAAGCAAAGTATAGAAGTGTATTCAGCGTGCTCCCATATGTTAAACAACAAAGGAACTAGCAAAAGGGATTGCAAAGTCTACGGTGGGAGGGAGACTTGCTTTTCACTACAATCTTTGGCCCTTAAAAAAAAAAAACAAAACAAAAACCAAGAATACAAATGACCTTTTACCTAAAAATGCTAAAAAATTAATAGAAATAGCCACGTGGAAAAAAAACCCTCCAAAAATACCCCTAAATAATACTGAACTTTATACATTAACTCCCTTTTTTCTTGCAATTATAAAAATGTTTTCGCAAATATTAGAAATATACTTAAAACTAGAAGACTGCTTTAAAGGATTGGGCCATAACTATATATGTAAGTATTAATTTAAGAAAACTATTTAGTAAAAAATATAGAGCGTGTTAACATTAAGGCAGAATTTAGTGACAAACAGGCAGTAATTCACTACGTTTTAAATTATCTTAAAATGAAATTATCACATTTACTTCTACAAATTAAAAACGTTCTCCTTTCCTTTTTTAAAGGAAGCATGTTTACCTAGCTCTTTTACATTTCTAGATGGGTTCATTTCTATATGCATTTATTGTCAACATTAAATCTCTGCCAGCTGATTAATTTAAATCTCAACAAACCTGAAAAACCAAATGCTTTAAGTAAGTCTGAAGCCAAAAAAGATCCTATGAATTTGCCAGCTGTTTGCCTTTTCACTCCACCTAGCACTCCCTCCTCCTAATGGAAAATTTCGACATGCAAATTTTTATGTGGAGCATTTGTTCTGATACAGAACACAGATAACAAGTAATAGTTTGCAACAATATTCCATAAGGTTTCTAAGTTACAAAACTGCATTGTATTCATACTCCGTATTTATGCCACAAGAAACTGAACCCCAGAATGGTGGTGATCTTAATTCTCAAACGCTATTAATGAAATGATTTTAAGTAGCTACGTTCAGGTCCTCCCTGTGTTAGCACTGGTCGCACAGTGCTCACAAGTAGCTGAAAAAGAAACACAGACCAGTAAAACTGTACGAGTTGTTGGAATGCAACAGAGGTGGCCACTAGGGTAAATTAAGAATGTTTCAGAAGAGACAGTAAGCTTGGTCTTAAAGAGTGTTCATCAGGTGAACCAGGAAGGGGAAGGAATTCTGGAGAGAAGGAACAACTGGCCAGATTCCAAATGGCTTTAAATGTCATGCAATGAAATCTGGATTATATCCTTTGTGAAATGAGGAACCACTGAAGGTTTTTAGCTGTGAGAGTGACAATATCATGTGTTTCAGAAAGAAATGGCAGCAGGGTAGAGCATGGACTGAATTAAAAGCTATCACATAATCTTGGCAAGAGATGAAGGCTTGCACTAAGGCAGTGAAGATGAGAATGAGGGTATAGATTTGACAAGACAGAACAGACAGGTCTTAGAATCATTTGACTAAATGTTGGAGCCCAGAGAAGTAAAAGTCCTATTAATGTAGTAGTTATAAAAGCAGTAGTTCCTTCCAGTATATGTCAAAATGGCGCTCATTACCAAGATGCGCACTCTTCTGTTACAACACTAAAAAAAGTTGGAAAGCTTTCTTTGTACTCCTATTGGAGTAAATGCAATAAAAAAATCAAAATGGAGCATATGCAATCAAAAAGGACAAACAAGTAGAAATACTGTTGCAAAAGAAACAAAATTAAAAAGTCTGACAGAAACAAAACGGACTGTGTAAAATAGGAAATTGGTTACATCCATACATACATACATATGTGTGTGTGTATTTTTTTTTTTTTTTAAAAAGAGACAGGCTGAAGTGCAGTGGTGTGATCCATCACCCAGGCTGAAGTGCAGTGGTGTGATCATAGCTCACTACACCCTCAAACTCAAACTCAAACTCCTGGGCTCAAGCGATCCTCCTGCCTCAGCCACCCGAGAAGCTAGGAATACAGCCGCACACCGCCATGCCTAGCTCATTCTTCAAATTTATTTTTTATAGAAATAGGCACTTGCTATGTTGCCCAGGGCTGGTCTCAAACTCCTGGCCTCAAGTGCTCCTCCCAGCTCAGCCTCCCAAAGTGCTAGGATTACAGGCTTGAGTCACCACACCCAGCCCTTACAAATACCCCAGCCTTTAAAACAGCACTGCATTTACTTCTAGGAATGTCTTACCCTTCTCCAAATATGTTCAAGAGATACCAAATCAAAATTTCAGATTTTGTTAGGAATAAGGTTGAAATTAAACTTATTTTAACATGCTTTAAAATCTTGACACATCAGACTAGCCTACCAGTGAATCCTTATTGGAAGTGAACTGCTTTCTAATATGCTAGAATGTGGCATTCAAGTGGTTATGAAAAGATGTTTTTCTGGATTAAAGTCATTAGAAAATACCTCGAGTCCAGAACAAATAAAAGAAGCTAACCTTAAACATAAGATATATTTATTACAGATAACAGTTTTGTGGGCTTTCTTTTTTTCCTTTTTATTTTTTCCCTCCTCTCCCACCTCATTTGCTGACGGTTGTATGAGGGATAGAGAGGACAAGGATGACTCCAAACTTTTGATGTGGGCAAAGGAAGGAAAGGACAGAAGAGACATTTACTGAGATGGAGAAGAACAGATTAAAAAAGGAAGATCAGGAATTCAGGTTGAGACATAGTAACTATAAGACGCCATTAGACAAGCAGGCTAAAGGTGAAGGTTTGAAAGCCATCAATTTATAAATGGTATTTTAAACTACAAGACTGGATGTCATAAATGAGACCAATGGGTGAAGATAGAGAAAGGTTCTATGAAGTGAGTCCTGGAACACTCTAATGTTCAGAAGTTGGGAAGATACAGTATCACTAATCATTAGGGACACACAAATTAAAACAATAACGAGATACCACCTTATCCCTGTCAGAATGGCTGGCCATTATCAAAAAGTCAAAAAACAACGGATACTGGTGTGGATATGGTGAAAAAGGAATGCTTATACACTGTTGGTAGGTAAATTCATACAACCTTGATGGAAAACAGTTCTCAAAGAACTAAAAGTAAGTCTACCATTCAATACAGCAATCTCACTACTGGAGATCTATCCAAAGGAAAATAAGTCGTTTTATTAGAAAGACATCTGCATCTGTATATTTACCATAGCACAATTTACAACTGCAAAGATATAGAACCAACCTAAATGCCCACCAATTGATACGTGGATTAAAAAAATGTGGTACACACACACACACACCATGGAATACTACTTAGCCATCAAAAAGAATGAAATAACGTCTTTTGCAGCAATTGGATGGAACTGGAGGCCATTATTCTAAGTAACCCAGGATCAAAAAAACAAATACTGCATATTCTCACTTGCAAGTGGGAGCTAAGCAATGAGTATGCATGGTCATACAGAGTGACTTAAAGCAGCGGTCCCCTACCTTTCTGGCACCAGGGATCAGTTTCACGGAAGACAATTTTCCACAGATGGGTGGGGGAGTAGGGCAGGTGGAGCTCAGGCATGATGCGAGCCATGGGAGTGGTTGTAAATACAGATGAAGCTTCACCTGCCATGCTCACCTCCTGCTGTGCAACCCAGTTCCTAAGTTTCATGGAAGACAATTTTTCCACAGACAGGGGGCAGGGCAGAGTTCAGGTGGTGATATGCAGCCAGGTTCCTAACCAGTGGATTGGTACCAGGCCTCAGCCCAGGGGTTGGGTACCACAGATTTAATGGACATTGGAGACTCCGAAGGGGGAGGGGAGAGGGGTGTACAGGATGCGTGTACCCTATTCAGGTGACAGGTATATTAAAAGCCTACACTTCTCCACTATGCATTTCAGCCATGTAACAAAAGACCACTTGTATCCCTTAAATCTGTTTAAATAAAAAAAAAAAAATCCTAAAGAAGCAAACATTAAAAAAAGTTGGGAAGATAAAAGATTTAGCAGGAATTAGCAGTATGAAATCTCAAGAATAAGGAAATCCATAGGGTCAGAAAGTAGATTAGTGGTTGCCAGCGGATAGGGGAGGGAGCAATAGGGAGTGACTGCTAACAGATATGGGGTTTCTTTTTGGGGTGAGAAAAATGTTCCACAATTAGGTAGTTGTGATGGTCGTACAACTTTGCGCATATACTAAAAACCACCTTAAAATAGTGAATTTTATTAAGACAGAGTAGCAGCCTGTGAGGGAGAGTACGTGGCATCATGGAAGACAAAAAGGCATTTCAAGGAGGAGGGAACGATCAGTTATACCAAAAGCTGTTGAGAAGGCATGTGAGAAGTGACGACTGGATTTCTGGATTTAACAGTGTAGAAAATAACTTGGTAAGCTTGACTAGAGAAGTTTCTGTAGAGCAATGGAGCAAAAAGGCACTAGCCTTGAGAACCATGGAACCAGAAATTAAGGCTTTTAAGTTAAACTGATCACTGAATTCAAGAGGGTGAATGAACCACTTTTATCACATATTGCTTCAAATATTAAAGAGAGGCGGTGTATTTATTTGGATGAGAATGGAATTGAACCCTCAATCCCTTAGTTCTATCTCCACACCAATTTCACAGTCACAAACCTTTGGGCACTAATCTCTCCTTTTTTTTTTTTTTGGATAGAGTCTCCCTGTCACCCCAGCTAGAGTACAGTGGCATCATCAGAGCTTACTGCAACCTCAAACTCCTGGGCTCAAACGATCCTCCTGCCTTAGCCTCCCAAGTTGCTGGACTACAGGCGAGCACCACCACACCCAGCTAATATTTTCTATTTTTGGTAGAGACAGAGTCTTGCTCTAGCTCAGGGTGGTCTTGAACTCCTGGCCTCAAGCAATCCTCCCACCTTGACCTCCCAGAGTGCTAGGACTAGCCACTGCACCCAGCCTTGGGCATTAATCTCTCTGAGCCTCAGTTTGTAATCTATAAAATGGGGTTTATATTGATACCTGCCTACCTCATAGATAAACGTAATATAAGTCTTTTCTCCTACTGAAAATAGCCTCTAGAAGGATGACCTATGTTTTATTTACCTATTTTATATAGTATCTAGCAAAGAGCTTTAAGTTGTTGCTCAGTTGTTGAATTAATATATGAGCAAGACTTAAACCATAAAGCAATACACAAATGTATGACATCATAAAAATCAAGTGTTCCTACCTCATATGTAAAATTAAGAAATGAAGACAATACTCATTGATGAAACACTTTCAAGTAACAGACAAAAGGGCCTCTGTATTATTTTTGCTAAAAAAAGTTTTCTAGAATACTCTTCCATGTATCCTGAAGGGCAAGTTGTCAATGAAGAACATGTCAAAAGGTTTACATGCCCCCTCCTGCTTAGGTTATGATGATAGGGTTACAGTGGGTAATAAATCAGTTGATTGGAGAAAACAGAGAATACTTATTTGAGCAGGGTGAGGTGGTACACATCTATAATCCCAGCTACCAGGGAGGCTGAAGAGGGAGAATTGCTTGAGCCCTAGGAAGTTGAGACTAGCCTGAGCTATACAGACCTCGCCAAAAAAAAAAAAAAAAAAAGTAGTTCTTTGCAATTTGAAAAAACCATCACAGACTGAGCCCCCTCCCATAACGTAAAATGGAAATACAAGCCCTGTTACAGTATTGAAACAGATTCTCTCTGAAGCTGCAATATCACAGAGTAACGTCTTACATACTTGTAAGTCACAGATATGCAGTAAAAGACTTCAATGATGCAATCACAAGCAATATTGATTACAGCTAAACTTATTTAACATACACACGTCTTTCAAAACATCTACACCATGCCATATGATCCAAAATAACTCTAGAGGCCGGGCGTGGTGGCTCACGCCTGTAATCCTAGAACTCTGGGAGGCCGAGGCGGGTGGATCGCTGGAGGTCAGGAGTTCGAGACTAGCCTGAGCAAGAGCGAGACCCCGTCTCTACTAAAAATAGAAAGAAATTATATGGACAACTAAAAATATATATAGAAAAAATGAGCCGGGCATAGTGGCGCATGCCTGTAGTCCCAGCTACTCGGGAGGCTGAGGCAGAAGGATTGCTTGAGCCCAGGAGTTTGAGGTTGCTGTGAGCTAGGCTGACGCCATGGCACTCACTCTAGCCCGGGCAACAGAGCAAGATTCTGTCTCAAAAAAAAAAAAAAAAAAAAACTCTAGAATTAATAGCTGTTATAAATGAATAGAATAAAAGGTAAGTCAGTTTTCTGGGCAACTTCTGAATGAGTTAATTATATAAACAAAATATCATTTTGGTAATTTTTATCTAAAAAGTTCACTATGGAAATTGATATATTTTTTCACAAGTCTGTATATTGTAGGAGGCTAAATCCATTATTAACAATAAAGATGATCACAAACTATAATCCAAGTACACACAACAAATATGCATACTTATGCCTTGATGTGGCTTGTAAGAAAAAAAATGACAGAAACAGATATGCATACTTAATCATTTGTATTACAAAATCCACTTATTTGGAGCCTTCATAATTTTACTCAGAATTACAAAAACAGTAAATTCAATGATTATGGATAGTCTAAAGAGAAGTGCCTTTTCTGCAGAACAAATTCTGGGCTCAAACAAAACTGGAAAGCTTAACTTTCCCTTTTCCCAATGACATGTCACCAATTCCTACACTACCAAATTCGCTTTTCAAGTGCTTGAAACATGCACAGGATTAGACAGGTGACTCCTATACCAGGACTAATATATAATTTCCTCACAGCAGAATTCAATAAAAGCAATAATAATAGTTTTATTTTGTTTTCAGATGATCTCTAAAATACTAAAAATAAAAACACTGACGCTCTTACCAGCAACTTAAACAACCTCCTAGAGATGTCAATTTAGGGAAAAGATGCACCTGTTAAATGTATGTAGACTGGTTGTTTAATCTGATCAGAGTGGTTCAATTAATTGTGAATTTGACAATAAAAGAAAACAGCATTGAGGCTGGGAGTGGTGGCTTATGCCTATAATCCTAGCACTTGGAAGCCCGGGGTGGGATGATTGCTTGAGGCTAGGAGTTCCAGGTGTCTCTACAAAAATTTAGCTGAGCCTTGTAGCATATCTTTAGTTCCAGCTACTTGGGAGGCTGAGTCCATGAGTTTGAAGTTGCAATGAGCTATGATGATGCCACTACACTCTAGCCCGGGCAACAGAGCGAGACTCTGTCTCCAATCAATCAGTCAAACATCACTGAAAGACATTTTTTATTTCTGGGGAATAAAAACAATCCAAGTCAGCAGGCATCTGTAGACCATACTGACATGACTCCTCTTGCTGTTTCCTGTACTCTTGCCTCCACATGGACAGGCATTTCATAATATGCCATAACAATATTTATTATGGTCAGGATGCTGCAGAAAGTATTTAAGCACAGTGATATCATGCCAAGCCATCTAGGAAACATCTTGGCTCCTCCTTCTACCTCTTTAACAGACCACCTGAGTGGAGAGGGGAGGCAGCTCAATGTCATAAATAAAGTCAAGGAAACTGAGGTTCAGGATTTGTACAAGGTCACACAATTTTGCTCTTTTCTTTGCTATCCAGGTACTAACCAGGCCCAACCCTGCTTAGCTGACAAGATCAGGTATGTTCAGGGTGGTATGGCCACAGACAGGTCACACAATTATTAAGAGACAGGGCCAGGACTGAAATCTAGGCATCTCTGTGTTTTTATCACCATGTTATTATACTGCCACTGATAATCTGACATGAATATAATGCACTGATTATGACAGTGTTGAACAGGTGGTCAATTTCTTTTTATTTAAGGATTACTTGGAAACACAACATATATACTTACCTTTGATGGATATGTTAGAACAAAGTGTGAAAATGATGCCACAAAAAGCACACAGAACTAAGTTTTGTGAGGAAAGAAATATTTAAAGCAAAACCATTTTTTGTAATTGCCCAAGCTGTTTTTGCTTTGAGCTAACTCCTATGAACAGACTTATGAAATGTGGCTTTATGTTGGCATTATGATTTTTGAAATAAAGAGCAGTTTCTAGCAAGTTATAGAATTTCAACGTAACAGTAAACTACTAAAACACTTTTAAAGTTCAGACAACAGACATATTATCTATACTTGATGTCTAATAAAAACTCTTATTCTGAAAAGAACACTAAATATTTCAGTCTCTTTTATCTCAACCTCAAATTTCTGCCTTTGAAGTCTTCGGTTTCCTTCAAAGACAGAAATCTGGGAAGCCATCCTGGTCCCTGACCTCTTCTCTTAGCATTGCTGGTTGCATTAGTACCTAAGGCATTGGACCAGAGACTGCCATCACTCATTCTCTACCTGTATGTAGGAACAAATATTTCTAAAATTCATCACTGGACAGGTCAGTCAAGACAAAACTGTCTTCCGCAGGACACCATGCAATCGCTTACTCATTTTTAACTAAAACCAAGAGAAGGTTGGTGAAAGAACACAAAGCTGAGGCTGACCAGCAACACTTGCAGATTTTTTAAACAATCAGGGTAATTTTTTGGCATCTACGTTTTCAATAAGTTTTAGAATAGGAAACTTCACCTTATTTTTGTGTTGCAAAAGCTTCGCATTTCCTCTGTGAGATGGAAAAATCATTCTGCAAGGAGGAAAGGCTTCTGCAACACATTGCAGTATCTTAAGTAAACTTTTATATTCAAGTAGTGACCCAACAAATGAGGATCCTGCACTGGGCCCACCAACATTGTATTAATGCAAAATTCTAGACAATATGAATGCACATTTTCAATAGATAAGAGTTTAAGATAGAGTATCTGTTTATTTTTCAGGTGTACCTTTCCAGCTCATAAATTTGATGATTTACTGAACAAATACTTATAAAGTACTTCTTTATAGCAGACACCATCCTAAATGCGAATAGTGATAAAGTATCTACAGCTGATCCAAGAAATACAAATTCTGTAATAAAATTTTACTTAGAAACAGGCTGGGCGTGGTGGCTTATGCCTGTAATCCTAGCACTCTGGGAGGCAGATGTGGGTGGATTGTTTGAGCTCGGGAGTTTGAGAGCAAGAGTGAGACACCGCCCCCGCCCCCACTAAAAAAATGAAAAGAAATTAGCTGGACAACTAAAAATATATAGAAAAAATTAGCCGGGCATGGTGGTGCATGCCTGTAGTCCCAGCTACTTGGGAGGCTGAGGCAGAAGGATTGCCTGAGCCCAGGAGTTTAAGGTTGCTGTGAGCTAGGCTGATGTCATGGCACTCTAGCCCCAGGCAACAGAGTGAGACTCTGTCTCAAAACAAAACAAAAAACCAAAAACAAACAAATAAACAAAAAACAATGGGTGAAAACCGAGACATTTAATACTATTAGAAAATGTAATGCAAACCCATGTATTTGGAACATGATTTCAGAATATAAATTCTACTGTTTTTGGCAAAATGCATAGTTTTAGCACCTTTTCCACTATCATAAAAGTGCAAAAAATAAGCAAAGTCAAGTCAATAATAAATAAATAAATAAGAATTGTGACAAGGGTAAATGATATCAGAGACATAAGCCAAATTAATATATGTTATGTTATTAAACTTATATTGCCAATTTAGGGTCTGCTCAATGGCAGTGGTGTGTCGGTGAACAAAATATTCTTATTTCATTGGCTTATTAAAAGAGCCAATTTTTTCATAAGTGCATTAAAAGAATAAAAATGTTGATTATCAAATGATTTCATCATTTGGTTGTAAACGTTAGGGCTAATTTTTTTTTTTTTTTTTTTTTTGAGACAGGGTCTGCTCTGTCACCTAGGCTAGAGAGCAGTGGCATCATCATAGCTCCCAGCAACCTCAAACTCCTGGACTCAAGCAATTCTCCTGCCTCAGCCTCCAGAGGAGCTGGGACTACAGGCACACACCACTACACTTATTTTTTATAGGGACTGCGTCTCAATGTCCTTGCCTCAAGCAATCCTCCCACCTCGGCCTCCCAAAGTGCAGGGGTTATACATATGAGTCACTGCATCTGGCCCTGGACTAAATTTTAATGCCTGCTAACTACAATTCAATGCTTAACATCTGTCTTATCTTGACCATAAGGGGTCAATTCCTAAAATTTAGGTATGAATCAAAAATGGAAAAATCAAGAAAAATCAAAAGGTATGCACAAAAGGGCCAACTCCAAACAGTAAGCCAAAAAAACCAAGTTGCTAAGTTATAAGGAAGCTGCTGTTCATCTGGATCTTAGCCCAGAACACAAAAATTTGGAGGAGAAACACTGGTGGTTTAAAGGGAATACAGGTTCCAAATTTGCTGCCTCATTCTTTTATCTGCAGAAGCTTCCTCTGATACTGTCTGTTTCTACTAAAATGGCCATAACCACACTGGAAAATTCAACAGGGCTCCAAAGCTTTTAGACAGGTGGAAATCCATTGTTAGAAAAACATGTGGAAAATATATTGAAAGCGAAGATCAGAAATTATATGTTCTTTAGAACAATAAACCCAAGATTCTGGCAAAGGAGACAATGAAGCATTTTAAAACCTCTCAAAATCCTTTAATATAACTAAATAGAGCAAAATTATCTGTACTCTCCCGAGTTTATGGCCCTTCCTTTGACAAAACGTTTTTTTTTCCCTTCAACGACTCAGTTCCTTTAATAACCACCACCTGCCCGTGGTGCATTTTTTTTTTTCCCTCAAGAAGGCATCTGCACTGCAGATCTCTGCATAAGGGGAGCTTGCCAGCTAGCTCCCACCAACAGGCAGACGCATATACAATGGAAACTGAAGGAGGCCTGCAGCTTCCCTCCTAGTCTTTCCCAGAGACGTGAGAAGGGGGTTCAACCAGCCCCTGCTTTGTCTGAATTTTCTCCCCCTCCCGCTTTCTGCAGTAAACAACTCCTTTTGTTACACTTCCATCAACAACGGCCCACAGAAAACATGAAATCAAAACATGTTGATGGCTTGGCATGACTCTATTTATTATCTTCTAGAATATAAGCGACCCACCCCCACGCAGCGCCAGTGAAGAGCAGGCTGTGTTGCAGAAACAGCCACGGATCCATCTTGGACCAGCAGCTCCCTCCCAAATCTTCCCAGAGCTATTCTCATCACGCCTCCTTCCACCTTGGAGCCTAAGAAAAATCGGGCATTCATAGAGTCTAGCCGAAAACAGTAAAGAAAAGGGCTACATTGCTTCCATTAAACTTCTTCATGCTCCCCATGGGCAACCCCCCCCAAATTTTTTTGAGGACTAATGCAATTGTTTGATTATGTCAACACCTGTCTGCAAACCTGCCATGCAACCCTGTCACCACCATCCCCTCAAAATCGTAACGAATCATTTCTCCCACGACCCACCTGCCCCAATGCTCTCAACCTCTCTAATCCTCCACTAAATCACCCGTGTTCAGAGGGCTTTCGCCTCCCCGAACGTGGTTCGGCATATGGACGGATCAATTCTCCATTTTATCCCACCCTCCCGCAAGCTGGTGTTTTTCCCCACCTGCCCAGTCTCGGCGCCAACACCCACTCTCTAGACGGCCTCCCCGCCCCCAACCTGTTTTCCCCACACCCCGTTATTTCCTCACCGCCTGCACGACCTTATGCTCCCCTCCCCCTCTGCCCAATTTCCAAACGCTCGTCCCCCGGGACTGAAGTCTTCAGTAGTCGAGGCTAATTCGCCCTCCCCCCACGTCCTAACCCCCTGCAGTCCCCGGGCCCCCGCCCGCCTTCTCCCCGCGCGCCTCACCCGCACAGGAGGAGCCACAGCTCTTCGCCCCCAGGGCGGGGCAGGCTCCCGGGCTCCCGGCGCTGCCGGGCGCGGACGGCTCGGCCCCCGAGGACGACGATGAGATGGACGGGGACTGAGTGGCCGCCGACGGCTCCGCCATGGCTATGCGAGCAAGGGCCGGAGAAGGGTGGAGAGAGACGTGGGGCGGGAGAGAGGGAGGGGAAATAGAATAGTCGGGCAGCTGGCTCTTCGAAGTCCCTTCACTCCGCCTGCTCCAAAGACAGACTCCGACAGACTGACTGACTCAGCCGAGCACGGCGACAGGGCGGGAGCGCGAGCGCGCACGCGCATAGGCGCCCCTCCCGCGGGTGTCCAAGCGCGCAGAAGCGCAGGGCGCAGGCGCAAGAACTGTCTCTCCGCGCTCCTGCAGGGAAGGAGGGGCGAAACTGGCCTCCCGCCGCGCCCCGCGCGTCGCCGGGGTGGGGCGCGCCCCTCGGGGACCAGACGCATGGGGCGTGACTCAGCGCCAGGCTCCGCCCACTGCGGCCGCCGCCAGGGACTGCGGGGTGGTTTTCTCTCTGAGCTGTTTATGTAAGTGTTTTAGGGTCGGCGGGGTATATATTTTAACAACAAAAATTCCTTTGTGATTCCATTAGGTGGAAACTTTCCCATAAATTCCAGAGTCGATGTCTTTCGGTTGATGCGTTCCCGCCTGTGACTCCAGTGAAAAATGAAATCCACAGTGTCGAGTAGGCCCACTCTGCAAGGTGCTTTATGCACTTCGCTGGATGTGTCGTAATATCGCCTCACCGTGAGGCAGAGATGGCACGGCCCCCCATTTCGTAGGTGCAGAAAGATGCGGTACAGAATGAAAAACTGTTAGTCATTCCAATCACATTGCAATGCAGTCGCAGAACTTGCTTCATATTCTTATCTCGTTACTGTTGCCAAAGGGGCCAACCCTTGGATCGTAAGGTTGTCTTTTCTTTGGAATGGGCTCTCAGATAGAAAAGCACTGTTTTGGAAGAAAAAATGCTGAGCTGATGAAGGAAGAAGAGCCAGGAGATAAGAATATTCTGGCCGTGATTATAGGGCAGGGTGATAAAATGAGGTATTAAAAATTCAGAATAAGGCCGGAGGCAGTGGCGGCACCTGTCGTCCCAGCTACCTGAGAGGCTGAGGTGGGAGGATCACTTTGAGCCCAGGAATTGAATCCAGCCCCTGCAAAATGGGGAAGATCCCTGGCCCCCACTCCTCTACCCCATCTCTAAAAAATGATAAAAAAAAATTCAGAATAAGGCACAAAATACATATAATTGAATTTTATTCATGGCCTAAATGGGGTCCTTAGCAGAATATGTATTTGAAACCAGACATCTAG
This sequence comes from Eulemur rufifrons, assembly GCF_041146395.1. NCBI lineage: Eukaryota > Metazoa > Chordata > Mammalia > Primates > Lemuridae > Eulemur > Eulemur rufifrons. The sequence continues at coordinate 98,358,175 of NC_090988.1, forward strand.
CTTACATCGGATTTGATTCATTTTTTTGCTTCTCCTATGTTGGCTTGCCAAATTCAAAGCCTCCTTATGTCGAGTCAAAATATTTGAAAGGTGCATAATTTTTTTTAAAAGGGGTAGTGTGTCCTGAAATAATAAAAATCAAGGCTGTAGGCTTTGTTATTGCTAAAGCAGCAATCGATGACCCAAAGTGCAATTGCAGGATCAGCAGATCCTGTAAAGATGCAACCTCATGAAGGGGGAGGTGGTCAGCCAGACTGCCACAGAGTAGAAAAGTGATCTGAGCAGTGGAAATCTTCTAGAGCAGGCTGTAGACTACATCTGCCCTTGACAGTTTTTAAGGTCAGGTGAAGCCCAGATGGAGGGCAGGGGGAACTCCTGGCCATTGCAACACTCTGAAAAAGGCACACAGGAATATTTCCCAAAATAACTTTGTGGCAAATATCTTACCCTGGCACTTTACAGCATCAGCTGATAATGCAGCACACTGTCCCTTTGATGGCAAAGGGAAATAATAGTTGATCCGATAACCAAGCCAGTTATCTACCCATTCTCATAAATACATGTGTTTTTAAAATATCTATATTATTAGGTGCTGAATAAGGAAATAGATGATGCAGATACCCAACTCTAACAGCACTTGCTAGAATCTGAAGACCCCAGCTGGAAAGGAGGCCCATTTCCCTAATATCTAGAAGCAGAGAAAAAAAGTTAAAAATCAAGACATTCATGTGTTCTTGGTGGTCTCTTCAGACCCGTCAGAGATTTTTTTTTACATAAGAAGCCTTTGTGTGAGGTCTAATTTCTGAAGCTGTCTTTCCTTTCTGCTTTCTCTTTGCTTGCTGTACCAGTGAACATCCCTGCAATTGATACTTGCCTGGGATGTTTGCTTATTTGTATATATGATTTATTCCATGAATGTTTACTGATCACCTCTGTGTATGACATAATCCTGGGAACTTTGGAGGGACTGAAAAAATAAGTTTGTCTTGACTTCAGTGAGCTTACAAGCTGGAGCATAGAACATATTTATATAAATAATACAAATTAAACAGCAACCAAAAACAACCCCAAATAACATAAAACCACAGTGCTTTGATTAGATGGCAAGCGAATTGTATGAATGTAAAAGAGAGGAGGGAATCGCTATATAGTGTCTTGGGGAGGTTTTATGAAGAAGCTTAAAGTAGGATAGGAGTTTGGAGTTGTAAGGAGGTCATTAAAGGCAGGGAAGGGTAGTGTGAAGCAAACACAGGGGGTTGCTTTTGTTCACATATACAGAAAGGTACCCTTGTGGGCAGATGAATCCTAAAAAAACCACCTCTTCTTTTTTTTTTTTTTTGAGACAGAGTCTCACTCTGTTGCCCAGGCTAGAGTGAGTGCCGTGGCGTCAGCCTAGCTCACAGCAACCTCAAACTCCTGAGCTCAAGGGATCCTCCTGTCTCAGCCTCCCGAGTAGCTGGGACTACAGGCATGTGCCACCATGCCCGGCTAATTTTTTCTATATATATTTTTAGCTGTCTATATAATTTCTTTCTATTTTTAGTAGAGATGGGGTCTCGCTCTTGCTCAGGCTGGTCTCGAACTCCTGACCTTGAGCGATCCGCCCACCTCGGCCTCCCAGAGTGCTAGGATTACAGGCGTGAGCCACCGCGCCCGGCCAAAACCACCTCTTCTTTCCAGCCTAGTCCATGATGCAGTTCCACGCTGACTTGTCTAGCAGAATGTGGCCTAGATTTGATTCCTTCTTGCCCCTTCCCTCCACAGGCTGCCTTGAACACACAGACTGCACAGCTATATGTTGTGGCTGAAGGCTCAACAGTGTGACTGTGTGTCAGGTGTCTTAGGTGTTGGTTACGCCAAGTTGGCTGAGCTGAGGGCTTGAATCGGGACAAGAGGGAAGATACGTTGGGACCAGAGTGTGGAGAAGCAGCGGTACTGCACTAAGGAACTGAGGCTTCGTCTTAAGAATAATGGGGATTCAGTGAAAGTTTCTGGGCAGGGAATGTCTCAGATGAGATTTTTAAAGTGCTCACTCTGGAGTGTAACTATTTCCCAGGAGTTCCATCAAACAACTTCTGCTGCTGAGGCACTGCACTAGGTCTCTTCTTCCTGTTTTTCAGTACTGGTATTTATATAATTTTCCACCTCAGCTTCTTCTTTTTTTTTTTTTTTTTCCAGAGACAGGGTCTTGCTCTGTTACCCAGGCTTGATCATAGTGCACTGTAGCCTCAAACATCTGGGCTCCAGTGATCCTCCTGCCTCAGCCTCCTGAGTAGCTGGGACTGCAGGCACATGCCACCACACCTGGCTAACTACCTCAACTTCTAAGACATCTCAGTACCCGATTTTTTCTTGACTTTTAGAAAAAAATTACACATTGTAATTTGAAACTTTTGAATACATTCACAGGTCGTGTGTGTGTGTGTGTGTGTGTGTGTGTATTTAAAAGTATAGGTACTGTAAAGTTTTCTTTTATCACTAACTCCCTCTACCCCTCCACACATACATAGGATCTTCTTGTGGCAAACACAAACAAAAGTGAATATAGCAAGTCTATATCCTCATCCTTTTTTTTTTTTTTTTTTAACACAAATGATAACATAGCTGTGCAGATTGCTTCTTTTCCTGCTAGTGATCTTTGTTAGTATATTTTTTGAAATGTTAGACAGCTGTGCTCTTGGCTAAAATACCAATAATGAAGCAGCTGACATGCTCTTAAGCTTTTACTGTTGCCATGTTCAGGGCCTAATACTCAACTGTATAACACCTTATGAAGTGGGGTTGACTATTTTCTTTTCATAAACGAAGACACCAGGCCGGGCGTGGTGGCTCATACGTGTAATCCTAGCACTCTGGGAGGCCGAGGCAAGAGGATCCTTTGAGCTCAGGGGTTCCAGACCAGCCTGAGCAAGAGTGAGACCCCGTCTCTACTAAAAGTAGAAAAAATTAGCCAGGCATGGTGGTGCACGCCTGTAGTCCCAGCTACTCAGGAGGCTGAGGCAGGAGGATCTCTTGAGCCCAGGAGTTTGAGGTTGCTGTGAGCTAGGCTGACACTACAGCACTCTAGCCTGGGTAACAGAGCAAGACTCTGTTTAAAATAAATAAATAAATAAATAAATAACAAAATAAGAAAAGAAGATGCCAAATCATTACCCCATTTTACACACAAGCAAGTAAAGTACAGACATTTAAATGATGCCCAGGGACACAGTATTCATTCCAACCTGTCCCTTCCAAGCTGCTTAAACACCAATCCTGTACATGGAGGGTAGAAGGCTGAAGTGTGTCCCAGTATAGTCAAAGTGAGTAATATTTACTCGGCTGTTTACCCACAAGACTGTGAGTCTCTGGAGGACAGGAATGTGTCTTATGCAGCATTATTGCCTATCACAGTACCTGGCACATAATAAATGTCCTATTTTTGGAAAGCTTTGAACCTGAGTCACAGTGGATGTCATTGCAGAAAACAATTTTGCTATTTTTGTGCTTCATAAACTACTTGAGAATCTTGAATATGTATGACTTTGCTTTGCTTTTCCAGAATGAATATGATGATTAACAATTTTTGAGCACTAACCATGCGGTCACCATTGCCAAACACATCCCATTTAATTTGCAACTCTGGGTATTGGAATCATTTTGCAGATGATGATATGGGCTCAGAGAGGTTAGGTAACTCATCCAAGATTGCACAGCTAGTGAACATCAGAACCAAAACTCAGAGCCTGGTCCACCTGACCCCAAAGCAAGTGGTCTTAACCACTCAAACCTGTCTAAATGTCACCTACTTCTGGAAAAACCTCAAGGAAAGTTCAATCTCTGGTCATACCACATGACTTAATTCTGAGTGAGATGGCTGAAGGCAGGCCGTAATCAGTATCATCAATATTTACCATTTTGAATGTCCACTGTTTTAATGACCTTGGATATTAGAGAAGGAAATAACAACAACAAAACATGTTTCTCATTTACAAGGGTTGCTTTCTAAGCTGTGACTAATACTAAAGTCTACCTATAATTTGTACTGTGTTGTTTTAAATGTCAAAAGCTTCTATAAGGTATAGGGAAGGCTGACATGCCAAGATTGACCTTGATGCTGTTATATTGAAACAGATATAACGTCAGCATTTGCTGTTCGCTTGACAGAATTGATTTAAGTGGATTTTTATTGGGAGCCCTTAAAATAGAACAGGGTATTTTGTTCAATAGAAAAAGTCAGGTATTTAATATTAAAGAAACCAGAAAGTGAATGAGTGGTGTTAGGTATAGTGTATCTGTTCTTCATTCATTAATTCAATAGATATTTGAGTCTCTACCATCTGCCAGCACAGTTTGAAGCACTGGGGATATAGTAGTGAACAAAAGAGACAAAAATTCCTATGTTTGTAACTTACATTCTAGTGGGAAGAGACAAACAAAATGAAAAGTAAAACATAAGTTCGGGGTAAGAAGTCTTATGTAGAAAAGTAATGCAGGGAAGGGGATTAGAGACTGCTGGTAATTTTAAATCCTTACATATAGTGTGTTGTAACTGTGACAAGTCATTGGCCCTTGGGCCCTCCTTTCTCTTTCTGAGAATGCCACATAGTGCCCTGGGTTTGTCACATCTTGTAGGTTCGCTTTCTGCATACCCAGTGTGAAACTGCAGTAACCACTAGCCCTGATGTTCATTTCTAGTTTCTTGCTGGCCCAGGCTGGCCTAGATCTAATCCAGACTTAAATCTAAAGCCTGAAGGAGAGTATTCAATCAACCTTGAGAGGTGGGGGAGAATCAGAAGACACAGGGGAAAAGAAATCAAAACAGAACCTCTTTAGGTAGGATTAAGTAGAATTAACTTTTCACCTCTGGCCTAATCACTCTGGAAGTAGAAAATAGCTCAAGGCTTGGCAGGACCTAGATAGACGTAGCTGGAAGATGGTTCTGGATAGGTTATAAAAAGTTACGGCAGAGGCAGAAAGAAGAGGGTGGAAAAATTTGTTGAATGGATAAGGCAATGGTGATGCCAAGAGGTGGTGATGGTGCGGGAATGGAAGCTTTAGCTCCACCAGCTACTTATCCCCAAGACAACTACCCCCTCCCCAACAAATCCAATATTCTTCAATTGTGGCAAGTGACATTTACCCAGTCACATGTGAAGTGCGAATAAAAGCATTTTTGGAGAATCTTGTATTTATCTTCCATACAGTTTAAGTAAACGTGTGCTTGGAAAAGCAGCATCAAAACAAGCTCCTGTAAATCTGAGGTTTACAAAAGATGGCCAAGGCTTAGGCTGGACAAAAGCAGTGGAAGAGGTCTCACTGGAAGTTCTTACGTTAGCCAGTAGAGCGGTAATGGTGCACATCAGGCTTGGCCAGAGACAGGAATATGCGGTGATGACGCTGCTGGTGGTGGTAATGAAGTCACGGCCACCTCTCCTTGTGAAGTCAAAATCATTAAAAACTCAGTGACGTTCACGTCACCCACGGTTGAGGCCTCCCTTGTGGCGCCGATCTGTGGCCTCGGCCTGCGTTAAACACCGAAACCATCTCAAACGCAGCGGGCAGAGATCCACTACCCGTCCTCCCGAGGCCTCCGCCCGGGGCCTGGTCGCCACACTAGGCGCCGGGCGGGGCTCGCCGGCGGAAGCGGGCCGGCCCGCCCCCTACGCACGGCCTGCTGGGAGTTGTAGTTCACTCAGGGAGAGGCGCCAAGACCCGCCTTCCTCCTACTGCCCTTCCTCCCCTTCCCGGATGAGTGCGCAGAAAAGGGACCGCTGGCCGGGACCCAGGGAGCGGTGAGACTACAATTCCCAGTGGACGTAGCACCCGGCACCCAGCCACAGGTAGCCGGCAGCGCGTTCTGCGCACGCGCACATGCGTCGGGCGGTGGCGGGATTCCGCCGCGTGCGCTTTCCCGCTTCGGCCGGCCCTGCGCTTGCCACGCCTCGGGCCGCCAGTCTGGCCTCGTCGGCACGCCCTGCGCTGGCTCCCTTGCGGCTCAGCGTTCCCCTCCTTCTCCCCAGTTTCTTCTGGAGCTCAGGCCCCGCCCGTTTCCCGCCTCCAGGGCCTAGTTCGTTCCTGCCCCAGTACTCCTCTCTTTTCTGCGCCTCTGCTGCTTCTGCTGAAGGCGGAGGCTCCATGTTGGCCCCTCAGCGAGCGGTAGCGGCTGCCTCGAGAGGAGCAGGTGAGGCACCCGATTTCCCCCAGGCTCACTCCGTGGCCACCCCGCCGCGCTCCCTGCCATAGCTCCGAGGAGACCGCCCGCCATCGCCGCCGCCCTTCCTCGTCCCGGGGCTGCGACCGCGCGTCCCTTGTCGGGGTCTCTTGGCTTGCGAACTCCGGGCCAAGGGCTCCTCGCGGGGCTCCCGCAGCCTTCGGTTGGGAGCTGCCGCTTGCAGGGCTCGGGCCTGGCGCCCAGGAGAGGCCTCCGGCGCTCCTCTGGCTGCCCCAGCCCCGTGGCGCCCTCTGCGCCGCCCTGGGTGGCCCCGAGGGCCGGTGGTCCCCGGGTTGTCGTCCTGAGCTTCGCCGGGGCGAGCACCGCCGAGGCTGAGCCGGCCGTCGGGGCTGCTGCTCCCTCCCTGCCTGGCCGCTGGGCACGCCCTCGGGCAGGGACCTGAGGGCCGAGTGGCCCTGGCCGCGTTAACGGGCCCGGAGCGGGAGGGTAGATGCTTTATTGGCCAGCCTTTCTTAAAGTGCTGGGGGGCTGCGAAGTGCCCTTCGAGTTGGAGGTTTTATGTTTATTCTGACGACCTTGAGACACTGACAAGAAGTATTAGGAAAGTTGGTTTTCAGCCCACGCTTATTTCCATAAGGGAGATAAAAGAATTGGCCTAATTGGTTTTTAGTAAGTTCTTTTAGTACAGTACGTTGTTCCTTTGCTTTCCAGAAGCCATAAAACATAGTGAAAGTATTAAGTAAAAACCAAATAGGGAGTCACCGTAAGTTCACGGATACGATTTAGGCTGTCATTTTACCTGGCTTCATTGTGTGCGCTGTTGAAATTACCTAGTCTTTCACTTGCGAAATCTGACGGCAAAAAGGAAAAGAATAGTGCTTGAAAAATCTTTTTTTTTTTTTCTCTTCATATTTTGGTTGCATTTCTCTCTCTCTCTCTCTCTCTCTCTCTCTTTTTGAGACAGAGTCTTGCTCTGGTTCCCGGGCTAGAGTTCCGTAGCGTCTGCCCAGGTCACAGCAACCTCTAACTCCTGGGCTCAAGGGATCCTCCGGCCTCGGCCTCCCAGAGTGTTAGGATTACAGGCGTGAGCCACCGCGCTTTACCTGAAAAATCTTTCAATAGATAAATCTCAGTCTTCAAATTTGAATATGAAGGAGTAGAATGCCTTGTGAAAGGCGAAGAAAAACTAACAGGGTAAAAAACATAATTTCACATTTTGGCTTGCTTTTGCAAAAGCAGATTTAAGAAGCAAAACCTGTTAGGGTGGAAAGCTTAGTAGGTGCTCATGGCGTGGGTGGAGAAAGATTTCTCACACAGAAATTAAGTTATAAAAGTAAAATTTATTTTATCCTTTAGAAGGACAGAAAGAATGAGAGAGAGAGAGACAGAGAGAGAGGTGCGGAGAGAGGAGAGCAGAGAGATGGTGGCGTGGCATCCCAAAGAAAGAGAGGTGGAAAATACCATTTTATATTTGATGATGTTTTCCTGTATGGTTTAATATACCAGTAAGCCTAATAAGTTTTTTTTCTTGGGCTTCTAGTGTTTCCACTATTAAAGCTACTTTGAGGTTAAAAAAAAAAAAATCCAGAATTTTGTTCTTGGAAAGCCTGTCAAACTCTACAGATCTAAAACATGTTTAAATGGAATCAAAGTTTGCTATAAAACAATGACTTTCATTTAACCAAGAGTGATAGTCTTTAGACAACTTTAAAGGCAATGCAGGAAGCTATATGGGTATAAACTTTGGCCCTCAAAGTTTAGTTTTTCTGTTAGTATAGTATGACTTATCAGTGGCCATCTCGGATGTAGCTACTTACATTGATGTAATAATTATGATCTTAAAACATTTAAGTTTTAACAATTTTAAAACTATTTTCATTTATCGAAGGTTACCAAGGTCATGTGAACTAAAAGGCATTTGAGTTCTTATGTTGTTAATAAAATTTGATGCAAGCTTACTTTATTTTTAAGCCAATCAATTAGAGCTCTTTTCCATATTTTGGTAGTGAAACATCACATTCACATGACATATATGGACACGCAAACATACAGACACATAGAAGTAGACCATTTTAGGTGAAACGAGGCAGAAAATTCACAGCATACCAAGGAAAGGGAAAAAGTTGTATGTAAAGTCCCAGTTAAGCTTTTTCCAAAAATCAAAGAAAGGAAGCCGTAATAGCTTTTCCCAGTGGGGGTAATTGGGAAGCACTAAAGGCTGGACAAAGACTTTATCTCCCAGAGTACGGAGAAGCTATGGAATACACAGGGGTTTATATTTTACCCTTCACTCTGACAATGGGGGTAGGAGAGGGAATCAGTGGCCCTGAAAGTTTAGGAAGAGCAGAGGACCTGGCTCCAGTGTTCTACCTGTGCTAGAGAGTTACCTAAGACTCGGCCATCCTATTGTGTCGAAGTTGAGTCTGTTCATGCCCATTGAGTCTGACATGTCTGTCAGACTGAAGCAGTGTTAGAGAGTCCATGGGTGTGGAGGACGCCCGTTCAGGGTGGGGCAGCCACTTCCGGAATGCTGGTGTGATCTCCTGCCTGCTCTTCCTGTGCCCTTCTTTGTCAGAGGGTGCAGGGACCCTGCTTCCTGAGGCATTTTTTACTCCAGGGACCCAGAGTCATAATGGAGACAGAGTTTAGTTCCCATAGAAGGATGTGGCCTTGTGGTCTTCTTGCTTGGGGCCTTTTTGAGTAACTGTGGAAAAACTCCTTTACAGTGGCAGCCACTGTTTGAATGTTGCCAGTCCCACTCTCTTTTTCCTTTCGCCTCTCCCCATCCAGGTTATCAAAGACCTTGAAGGCCAGGTTTAAAGTTCCTCTTGTGGAGTCTGAGGCTCCTTTTCAAATTTTTGGAGTTTACGCCAAATATTGGGCCTGACTGTGGTGAGATGAAGTCCATTGCTAAGATGGATTGTCCCTCCCTAGTGTCAGGATCTACATTAGTAAAGAGGAGAATGACTTCAGACAGGAAGAGGGCTGAAATTTCGTCCTGGCTTCCCCCATTTGGGTACCTGATTTACAATGCCTTCTGACCCTGTGGTCTCCCAGAAAGGGAGCTGTATACAGGGGAGGGAGTTCTGGAATGGCCAGCCAGAGCAGGTGTGGCCAGGTGAGAGAAATGAAGATAGGAAGGAGGAGGAACAGGGGACCCAAAAGAGAAGCATCTAGAAAGTGAGGGCAGTTAGAGAGATGCAGGGGTAGGAAATAATATGAGGCAGGCAGAGTGAAGACTAGAAAGACTAGTGTGTTTAAAGAAAACTTGAAAGTAGAGAACTTCAGACCGTTTGCTGGCCGAAGATCAAGTAACATCATGCAGAGATTCATTCTCAGGCCAAATTTCATGGTCATTTAATTTACTGAATGTTTGGGATGGGGGTCAATGAGTCCCAAAGTTCTGACTGAATGTTGCCTATGTTGGCAACTAGGAGAAAGAAAAGGATGTTTTAGAGAGGGTCATATGTGCCAAAAACCTGAGAGGGCGTCCCCAACTCAGATGACTGTTGAAGGTCTGATCAGACATCAGGCATCCCCGAAAATCTGAGTCAGACCAAAACCTAACAATTTGGCCAGCAGATAGGGATCCCTGAACTCCGACTCATACTGTGAACCTGAAGTCTTCCCCATAGCCAGCAGGCGTCCCTGGGTCTGGGTGAAGACTTGATGGGGGCATCCGTCCACCACCCCTCCCCGCAGAGTGGTTTGGAATCATCTCTCCATTCCACCTTCCCGAGTGGTAGACCCAGTGCTGGGTTTCCCCAGACCACACAAGAAAGCTACCATTCTCCACCTTGTGCATATGACCATTCCCAAAGTTTCCCAAATGATTCACCTAATTCTGAACAATGAGAGGTGTCCTAGAAATGAGGAGGGAGCAGTTTCAAGACTGAAGCACCTTCTGTCTGGAGGTAGAAAAGTGAGAGGATGAGCCTGCCCTCATGGGGGAGAAAAGTGACTCCTCCCGTGTGGAGGCAGAGATGTGATTTTCCTTAGTCCCCGTGTGGGCTACCAAATGTTAGGGGGGAAAGGCTTAGTAGGTGCTCAGAGCATGGGTGGAGAAAGATTTCTCACACGGAGATTAAGATGTTAAAAGTTTATTTTATCCTTTAGAAGGGCAGAAAGAGAGAGAGAGAAGGAAACGGGGTGGGGGAAGAGAGCAGGGAGACAGCATGGCATCCGAAAGAAAGAAAGAGAAGGGAGATGCCCGCAGAGGCCAAGTGGCTTGCTGCTTTTATGGGGACAAAGAGAAAAATGGTAATTTTTGTGGAGTAATTATTAGGCAGTCGCAGTCGCCAGAGGTCAAGTTATCAGTCTTTCTTGTTTCTTTTGTTCCTGGAGACTTAGTTATCTCTGAGATGTAGTCAGGCCTGTCACAGGGGATGTGATTTTTGCCTCTGAGATATGAAAAGAAGCCTGGAGTTTACTCCCTGCTGCCTGGTCTCGGAGCTTCTCAGGAACACCTTTAGGCTATAGAAACAAATTCTAAAGGCTGTGAGCTGGTGAATGTGAAGAAAAAGATTTTCTTTTGGGATGTTTGTGAAAACATAGTCCCAGCAGGTTGCCCGCCAGCAGGGAGAGCAGAGAGAGAGCTCACAGGATTGATCTGTAGCTGTCATTAGAAAACTGGGAGATTCAAGGCTGCCCTAACAAAACCTACTAAGTTCTAATCTGTGTCAAGTATTTTCTAGGAACATACTTAAAAAACATCAAGGGGAAAAGTGAGGGGAGAGCTTTTATTTAAAAGAAAAAAAATATTTTAATTGTCTTGGAGCTGTGGTTCTCAGTCCTGTTGCACATTTGAATCACCAAGGGGTTTTTATTTTAATTTTTTAGAGATGGATCTTGCCATGTTGCCCAGGCTGGATTTGAACTCCTGGGTTCAAGCAATCCCCTAACCTCAGCCTCCTAGTATCGGGGATTACAGGCACTCACCACTGTGCCCGGCTACCCCAGGGGCTTTTAAAACCTGCCTAAACTTGGGTCTCACTCACAAATCCTGATTTAATTTGTTCAGGAACCAGGAAACAGTTAAAATTCCCTAGTAATTCTATTTTGCATACTAGTATATAATCAAATTTCCCTATAGGTGGTTATTTACGTTTGAATTGATTTGTTATTTTTTAGGAAATATAATTTGTAACTATCAACATTTGTACTGAGAAGTTGATGGTCTGTGTAAATTTCTAAGAAATGCTTTTTTGGGACATGTATTTTGATTGTTAGAACATGTTAGATATATTTCACAGCCAAGGTATATTACAAATTAGGAGATAGGTATCTTGGTATAGTAGGTGAATAAGCAAAGTAGTATAGTAAGTGTATTTATGGCCTGAAATGATAAGGAATCCAAGTCAAATAAATTTTGTCAATTAAGAAAGCCGTATTGGCTGGGTGAGGTGGTTTATGCCTATAATCCCAGCACTTTGAGAGGTAGTGGTGCAAGGATTGTTTGGGCCCAGATGTTCAAGGTTGCAGTGAGCTATGATTGTGCCACTGTATGCCAGCCTGGGGGACAGAGCAAGACCTCTTCTCTTTAAAAAAAAGAAGAAAATGGAAAAAAAGCTGTATTTAACTGGAGCACAGCTAATTAAAACTTTTGGTAACCAGATTGATTTGGTGGTGGTCTCATATTTAGGAAAGAGACAAATAAAATCACTATTGAACTTATTCTATTAAAAAGAATTTTTCCTTCACCTGTGGTATAACTTGGCATCATTTTTAGATTCAGGCCTTTCCTTGCATTTTCTGAATCTTCAATATGTTTAGTCATAGTTGATCTTCATAAATCCATGAAGCACTACAAAATTCTTAGTCAATAAAGAAAATGTGGGGTGGGAGGGGTGTGGGAAATAAAAAATTAAAAAAAAGGAAATGTGGTTTTGTTCAGCATTCTGTGCTAAGGCACAAAGATTTTCTACAACAGACAAATTGGAAATAAACTTCCTCCTAAACCCTTTAATTAATTAAAATGTAAATTTTCCCCAGGATACTGGTTAGTTGGGTTTAACTAGTGTTTTCACTGAAACAACCTCAAACATAGATGTATCTACCAGCATAATCACTGCCTAAAACAAAACAGAGTGTATAAAAGCACCCACCCCACCGCCACCAAAAGGAATTACATCCAGCACTTTTAGAGTTGGCTAAGGGCTTAGTATACTTACCCTTGCATATGATGGTGTGTTTCCTCTGGCTTTGTCTGTAAATTAGGAACTTTAAAGACTGCCAGCAAAAACAAGACATGAAAATGGTATGCCTCTGTTCTGGGGTGTGTTGCTCTTGCCCTTTAGAGAATGTGATATTTCAAAAGGAGACTGGAAAACTCAGGTCATAACTTTACCCTGAGTCATACAGTCTACTCAGGGAAGTGTTTCTGTAACTTTGGTTACATTGCTTTTAGAACTCTGAACAATAAGGGTGAGCACAGAGGCTGGCTTTACCCCAGTGGTTCTTAACCCAGCACCCTATAGGACATTTAGCAATGGCTGGGGACATTTTTGGATGTCACAACCTGGGGGGAGTGTTACTGGTGTCTAGTGAGTGTTGTCCAGGGATGTTGCTAAATATCCTGTAGTGCAGAGGACAGCCACCCACAATAAAGAGTTATCCAGCCCCAAATGTCAACAGTGCCAAGGTTGAGAAGCTCTGGTCTATGCTGTCAAATTTAATTGACTAAATTCTGTGTGAATTTTCTGAAATAGCAATATTAACTGCTTTCAATTAACTAGTTTCATTGAATTTATCCCTGTTCAGTCTGATCACATAGTTGAGGGAGCATTTAAATTTTTTCCCTGTAGTGTTTTTATGATTGAACTTGTTTCCTAGAATTTATGTTTTCTATAGGACTGAAAGGCTAACTATGATTTAATAAGTCTCATCCACTTTTATTCAGCCTATGCAGCTCCTTTTTTTTTCTCTTTTTCTTTTTATATAAGGCCAGCCAGGCACAGTGGTGCTCACCCGTGGTATCAGCTTCTAGGAAGGCTGAGGCGAGAGGATCACCTGAGCCCAGGAGTTTGAGCCTGTAGTGAGCTATGATATTGTACCACTGTACTCCAGCCTGGGCATCAGTGTGAGATTTTTTAAAGGGTTTTAAAAATCCAGAGTTAAGAGATAATTTCACCTGTTAATCTTTCAACTGCATTTTGCTTGGGTTGTCTTTCCTTGTCATTTTAGTGCAGAGCTAGTCTGTTGAATGAAATCAATTAAAGCAGGTCTTCAGATAATGTTGTTTTGTTCAATACTGTTTTGTTATAACATTGATGAGGAAAAAAATGATGTCCAGCTGGGGCTGCTGCCTGTGTGGAGTTTGCACATTCTCATGTCTATGTAGGTTTTCTCCAGGTACTCTTGTTTTTTCTCACATCTCAAAGATGTGCTTGTTAGGTGAATTGGTGTGTCTAAATGGTCCCAGTCTGAACGAGTGTGGGTGTGTGTGTGAGTGCACCCTGGGATGGAATGGTGTATTGTCCAGTGTGCGTTCCCGCCTGAGGCCCTGAGCTGTCGGGTTGGGCTCCTGCCACCGGAGACCTGAACTGGAATAAACGGGCTGGAAAATGAATGAATGAATACAAATTATAGTAAAAGGAAAACTCCCAAAGTCTGTGATAATTATACAGATGCATGACAGTAAGTGATGTGGTGTGAAAGCCTGCCATGTTTGTGATTTTTTTTTTTTTTTTTTTAGACAGAGTCTCATTTTGTTGCCCAGGCTAGGGTCCTGTGGCTTGATCATAGCTCACTGCAACCGAAAACTCCTGGTCTCAAGTGATCCTCTTGCCTTAGCCTCCTGAGTAGCTGGGACTGTAGGCAAGTGCCACCACTCCTGGCTAATTAAAAAAAATTTTTTGTAGAGACACAGTCTTGCTGTTGTCCTACCAAAGTGCAAGGGTTACAGGCGTGAGCCACCTCCTGGCCTGTGATTGATTGTTTTTGCACTGCATGGTGGTAGGAGGTGCTTCTTACAGTTTTTGCTTTGCAAACATTTATTTCTTGATTTAACCTACCACCACTAGGACCGCCATCTCTCACTGATTTACCGAAAATTGGGTAAATAATTATCTTACTTGTTTTTATTAATCTTTCTTAACTATATGTATAGCTTACATTATTTCAATGTTTAATATTAGAAGTGTTTTGAGTTTTTATTTACAAGTTTGTGATGTTTTTGTGAACAGAAATATGCCATAGGAAGTTAACTCTTGTTTATATTAATTAGCCTATGGTAAAACTGGTTTCGTAACAATAATTTCGCTTAAAGTTGCAGTTTCCAAGAATCTGTCAACAATGTCAAGTAAGGACTTAATACTATACTACAGAGATTTGAACAGGCATATTAAACGTATTGGTTAGTCTGGATTAAGGTATGTTATGCCAAAAGTACAGGATAAATCAGTACTTTATAAAAAGGTTGTAGCATTCACATAAGCTATTAGAACGCTTTCTAATTATTGGCCAACTGTTTTCAGTATTTTCTACATACTTGATGGCCAATACAGTATTATCATGAACTAATTAAAGCAATACAATAGTCCCCCACCCTTACCCAGGGGAAATATGTTCGAAGACCCCCAGTGCATGCCTGAAACCATGGATAATACTGAACCGTATGTACACTGAGTCAGTGATCTGTTAACGAGAAGGCTACTAAGTGACTAATGGGCTGTAGTATATACAGCATGGAGATGCTGGACAAAGGGATGATTCATGTCCCAGGCAGGAGGGCACAGAATTTTATTATAATACTCAGAACTGCATGCAACTTAAACTTATGAATTGTTTATTTCTGGAATTTTCCATGTAATATTTTGGGACCATGATTGACCTTAGGTAACCAAAACTGTGAAAAGCAAAACTGCAGATAAAGGGGGACTACTGTAATCAGAATTGGCATTATGATACAGTATTTCTACTGCTCACTTTTTTTTTAAAATGTAGGTTTTGAGTTCACTTGTATGTATGGATGACAGATGTGACTATGGTCTGGCTGCATCTTTGTATATGTGTGAAAAATGTCACATCTGTTATCCGTGTTCATATATGTGAATGTAATATGGCATTCACTGTTGTTGCAGTATGCAGATTGAGACCTTGGAAAATAATTGCTTCTCTGAAGGGACAAGGCATGTCAGGTTGCCACTTATAGATATTTCTGGCACCATTCCTGGAGATTAGATCTTCAGAGTTTAAGATTCCTGAGAAATGGTAGTAATTTCACTGAAATTAATGGGAAACTGCCTTCTAAAATCC
The DNA here is from genome assembly GCF_041146395.1 of Eulemur rufifrons. Taxonomy (NCBI): domain Eukaryota; kingdom Metazoa; phylum Chordata; class Mammalia; order Primates; family Lemuridae; genus Eulemur; species Eulemur rufifrons. The sequence continues at coordinate 98,373,584 of NC_090988.1, forward strand.
CCCAAACAAAACCGACAACCTTCAAACCTTTTGCATGGGTCCTTACTGAGCAAGTTACTGTAATGTTTTTATGATCATAAATTCTGATTTGTTTCACCAGTCCTGTGCAATCTAAATGAAGTCAAAGGATGAATAGGTTACCTAGCAAGTCTGGCCAATTTAGATATCCAGGAAATTTTTAGTTGTTCAAGAGTCATTGAATTTTAGAGCTAATTTTCATAGCTTCTGCCTGATTTTGTAGGGGAAATGGATATACAGAAGTAAAATGATTTATTTATGCTCTTTTGGCCAATGCAAAACTGGGCATAGAACTCTGGTTTTATTGTTAGGGAGGGCCTTTCTTCTACACGTACTGCCTTATCAGAATGGCAACCTTTGCCAAAACAGACACTTAAATTGTAGAAGGAAGAAATGATAGGATTTGGTGATATACTGCATATAGAAGATAGAGCCAGGGGAAATGTAGGGGCTTTGAGACATTTGAGAGAAGTGGAGTGACTAAGGATCCATTTTGAGAATATTAAATGTAGACTTGTAAAATGTTAGCATTGGAGGGTTGCTAGAGGTTAAACACTTGACTAATTTTACTGATGAGACCGAAGACTAGACATGCCCAGGATCAGGTAGAACTGGTGCAAGAACCTGTCTCCTGACTCTTAGGTCCATATATTTCCACAGATTACCCATGAGAGTGAGTAGGTGAATCTGTCCCTTAGGCATTTGTACATTTGAACTATATGTAGGTTAGAGATCTAATGAAGTTGTGTCAGTCATCAAAATAGAGGGCATAGGCCAGGTGTGGTGGTTTATGCCTGTAATCCTAGCATTTTGGGAGGCCGAGGCAGGAGGATCACTGGAGCCCAGGAGTTTGAGACCAGCCTGAGCAACCATAGCAAGACCCCTTCTCTACAAAAAATGCAAAGATTAGCTGGGTGTAGTAGTGCATTCCTGTAGTTCCAGCTACTTGGGAGGCTGAGGCAGGAGGATTGCTTGAGCACAGAAGTTGGAGTTACACCACTGCACTCCAGCCTGGGTGACAGAGCGAGGACTTGTCTCAAAAAAAAAAAAAAAAAAAAAGGTATGGTTGAAATTATAAAAATAAAGAGCTCATCGAGGGAGTGAATGAGCTCCCTCACTGCAAAAGACTGAAGCTGAGGGGAGTTGAGCCTAACCTCTCTTTCCCACTGCAAAATTCCATTGTGGTGCTTTCTATATCAAAATGAAACAAAACAAAACAAAACAACTTGAAGCAGAGCATTAGTATATATCCACAGGAGGCTGAAAGAAGAAAAAGAACTAGTGAAAGGAGATGATAAAGAGGCTAGAGGTGAACTAGGAACATGCACGGTCACTGAGTCTAAAGGTTTTAAGTTTTAGAAGTGGGTGGCAATTGTGTTTTGTCATAGAATGGTAGAGTTGAATAAGAATCAAGAGAGTGCCATTGGATTTGGCAAGAGAGGCCATTGATAAACCAGGGAGTATTATCAACAGAGAGACAGACATGAAAGCCAGATTGCATGGTGTAAGAAGGGAATGGGTAGATAACAAGTGGGTGCAGACATACCTTCAATGAGTTTGACAGTGAAAGAGAGGAGAATGGAAGTGGGAAGGGAAGATTTTTTTTTTTTTTTGAGACAAAGTCTCACTCTGTTGCCTGGGCTAGAGTGCCGTGGCAACAGCCCAGCTCACAGCAACCTCAAACTCCTGGGCTCAAGCAATCCTCCTGCCTCAGCCTCCCGAGTAGCTGGAACTGCAGGCACATACCACCATGCCCGGCTAATTTTTTCTAGTTTTAGTAGAGACAGGTCTTGCTCTTGCTCAGGCTGGTCTCGAATTCCTGAGCTCTAGTGATCCTCCTGCCTCTCCTGCCTTGGTCTCCCAGAGTGCTAGAATTACAGGCATGAGCCACCTCGCCCAGCGGAGAAGGAATTTTTATTGAGGTGCTTTATATGTATTACTGGATTTAGTGTTCACAATACTAGGAAATTATTCATTCTTTGTTAGATACCAGGGCTGACTGTGGCAGTTTCTGTACTCCCTAGGAGCTCCCAGTCTGGGTGATAAATCATGCTTACAACATGATAATATTGTAATGAGTAGTATGTACAAGATTTCAGTGGAGACAGGAATTTGGGAAGTAGAAACTATTTACTGAGTCCCGAATATGTTTCAAACACTGCTTTGAGATGAGTGGTAGATTTATAAATGGAGACAAAAGTGGTTACAAATTTCTCCCTAGTCATAGGGTGACTGAGTTGTGGAGTTTGTTTATTTCACCAATATTTATTGATTGCCTGCTAAGTGTGGACACTGTTTGGGGAACTTGGGGGATATAGCATTGAACAAGAGAGACAAAAATTGCTGCCTTCGTAGGAGTTACGTTATAGAGTGGAAAAGTAAGGATTCATGTTCTGCCCTGTCTTGATTCCAGAGCCTGTTTTTTTTCTTTTTAGTATACCATGTGAAGTGATAGGCTCTGGGAGGGTGGGGTCAGGTTGTCAGGACAAAGGGAGGGCTTCATCAAAGATGAGTATTGAAGAGTGGGGAAGTATTTGCCTGGAGTCAAGGGGGAAAAAGCATTTCAGCTCATGGGAAGGAATGGTTGAATAGGTGGTTTGTGTGAAATTTTGGCATCAAGACAGACAGGACCTGAATCCTGACTTTTTTCCCAGTAGAAAGATCAATGAGAATACATCTTCCTGGAAGAGTGACAATAAGGAATTAAAGGAAATAAGGCAGTGGGGAGAATGGTGGTGAAAGACTTTTGACTTAGATAATGGAGAGTTTTAGGTTTGAATCACAATCCATAGAATGCTTTTGATAGCCTTTTGTGTAGTTGCTGTCGTGATATTAATATGTTTGTGTACTATAATGAAGTAGAAGAGTTTAGCCCAAAGGGGAGAGTTGACATCATCAAAGCAACACTTGGGGATGGCGACTTGGACGAACAACCTAAGAGATAGGAAGGGTTGGAAGGTGGCATGGTGTAAGGAGAGGGCCTTAAGGTTTTGATTAAAGAGTCTAAAAGATTGGGGAGCCTGAGATGTGAGGACAAATCAGCAAAGTACCTTCAGATGACATCTGGGAAGGGATGAGTGGAAATGAAGTTTTTACTTGGAAGATTGATAGTATCATCCCATTGTCTTTAGGAAGCAAGAGATAGAGATTATGTGGTGATCAGTGGGCAACTCTGTTTGTTTAAATTGAATTATTGGTGATGTGTACAGTTCAAAATACTTTTTCCCTTACATAGGCCCAAACCAAAGGAACATTGTCAGTGAACACAGTGGATGTTGATAACTGTGCTCATACCACTGGTATGAAGAGAAATGTACGATCACCCCAGCTCCTCCAACTAAACATAGCCTGGTACTCTTCCTGGGTTCTTGGGTACTGTGCTACAGAAAGAAAGAGACGAAGAGATGAGTAAAGACGTTATCTTTCTTTTTTTCAACTATCCTCAGTGGTCTTCAGCTTCTCTTGAAGTGCAATTCATTGTGCACAACTGTATACATTTTTGTAATTGGATTATTTCATCTTACCTGTAGCCCATGTAACCTTATCTTCCATGCCTATTGCCCTACATCCTTAGGGTTGTAGCCCCTCAATTCATTCATTTTACACTTGTTTATTTTGTGCCTGCTGTGTGTCCTTACATTCACATTGCTCAGGAAACTAACTTCACATATGTATGTATGTATGTATGTATTTATGACAGGATTGCACACTGTTGCCTGGGCTCAAATGAAGTTGTATCATCATAGCTCACTGAAACCTCAAACTCCTGGGCTCAAGCGATCCTCCTGTCTCAGCCTCTGGGGTGGTTGGGACTACAGGCGTGTGCTACCATACCCAGCTAAGTGTTAAAAAATTTTTTTTGTAGAGAGGGGGTCTTTTTTTGTTGCCTAGGCTCGTCTTGAACTCCTGGACTCAAGCAATCCTCCCGCCTTGGCCTTCCAAAGTGCTGGGATTATAGGCGTGAGCCACCGTGCCCAGCCTGCTCAGTAAACTTTAATAGTGAAATAGATGAAATTGAAATATCTGGTATCATGAACTTAATTGTACAGTCCTGGGAGACTATTGTATTGGTTACTAGGTTTGGGTATATCTGAAAGAGTCTCCAAATAAGTGATTTAAGCAAGATAAACATGTATTTTTCTTTCACATAAGTGAACCAGTGTGGTAGTTCTACTTAATGAAGTCCCAGGTTCTGCCTCTCTTGTTACTCCAATATTCTTAGGGTGTTCCCCTCATGTACCTGCCCCAGGATGGCTCACTCCCACTTCTCCATCCAGCCACAGGCAGGGGGAAGATGCCTGACCTGGAAGTTGCCTGTGTCATTTCCAGGCACTTCTTATTGACCAAAACTTAGTCACCTGTTCATATCCTACCCATAAGGTTGGATTGTAAAAGTGTTTCTTTGGGACAGTTATATGCCCAGCGAAAAATCTGTTACATAGTGGGGCAGAAGTGAATATTAGGGGAATAACCAGCCATCTCTGCCACAATCAGGACTTTGTTCTGTACTTCTTTGAATGCTGCACAGTACTTAACACTGGCTTATCCCTAAAATCTGAATAAATTCTTCTCATTAGTTTTTTTGTATGAAAGACTGAGGTCCTTAGGTCTTGGATTTAACTGCTGGTGGGGCAATAAGAACCCTAAGAGATTATTCATGGAAATGTTTCCTTTTTAAAATTTTTTTAATTTTTAGAGACAAGGTCTTGCTCTGTCACCCAGGCTGGAGTGCAGTGGCATCAGGATAGCTCACTGCAGCCTCAAACTTCTAGGCTCAAGTGATCTTCCTGCCTCAGTCTCCCAAGTATCTGGGACAGGGGCATGCTACCATGCCTAGCTAATTTTTTAATTTTTTGTAGAGACAGGTTCTCTCTATGTTGCTCAGGTTGATGTCAAACTCCTGGCCTTGCTAGGCTCGGTGGCTGTGTCTCTACAAAAAATAGAAAAATTAACTGGGTGTGGTGGCGTGCACCTGTACTCCCACCTACATGGGAGGCTGAATCAGGAGGATCGCTTGAGCCTAGGAGTTTGAGGTTGTAGTGAGCAATGATGATACTACTGCACTCTAGCTGGGGTGATAGCATGAGACCCTGTCTCAAAAAACAAAAAGAAAAACGGAAAAAAAAACCCAATTCCTGGCCTCAAGTGATCTTCCTGGCTTGGCCTCCCAAAGTGCTGGGATTACAAGCGTGAGTCTGGGCCTGACCAGAAATGTTTCCTTTTTATCTAGGCAAGAGTGGGAAAGAAAAGCATTAGTATACATTTATTACAATGATAGCATGACATTTAACCTGTATTTATAACTTGTTTTCCGTTAGTCTACAAACAGTTAAGAAAATGAGAAGAACCCTTTTTTCACTATCTGATACCACGAATACAAAAAGTAAGCATTAGTTCCTATAGCTGAAATGGTAGAGTCTGGTAGTCGAACTGTTTTATCTGCTTTGCCTGCTGTGATCATGCATCCTTCAGTGCTTCTTAGACGTTATTTGGGGACCATATTTGTGATTTTGGCCATATCTGCCTATCAGGGCTATGCTTTACTTAATATATGTATATAAATCTACATTAAATTAATTTACTTCTTAAACTTAGCCTCCTAAGCAATAATCCGTTAAAACATAGGCTTGGCGTTTTAAAGTATGCATTAAAATGCATAATTTTTAAAATAAAAAATGTTCTTTAACTACCTACAGGCATCTCCTTTAATGCCAGGGGCACAAACTGATACTTGGGGAAATCGTGCTTTGCCTCATTCCCTAAGCCCCACTGGTAGTTTTTTGTAAACTTTCCTTAAATCCATAGCTACTAAGTGGCTCTGAATTTCAAAGAATTAAAATCTGTGCTTTCAGCTCCGTTAGGGAAAGTGCTAGTTAATGGGTAACTTTGAACTGTAGAACAAATTGCTCTTAAAACTTTGAGCAGTCTGTGAAACATAGCCACCTAATAATCTTTTTGAGCTTATCTCCAGGACCTGTGGGACAAGATGCAGAACCTTTGTTAGCCTTGTTTCCTTATTTTTAAAATGAGGCAGTATTATTTATGTCATAGGATTGTTCTGAAGATTAAATAAAATATGTAGAAGGTGTAGGAGTGGCAGACACACTTTCTACTGTGGATAGATATTTGTGTTGTTTCCGCTTTTGGACTATTTTGAGTAAAGCTAATGTGTACATTCTTGCATATGTCTTTTGGTGGACATATGCATTTATTTCTCTTAGGTACATGCATAGGAGTGGAACTTGCTGGATCATAAATATTTTGAATTTTAGTAGATATTACCAGTTTTCCAAAGTGGCGATAAAATTATGTGCTCCCATCAGAATGTACGAGAATTCTAGTTGATCCACATCCTCTCCCACAGTTGATATTGTTAGTCTTATAAATTTTAGCAATTCTGATGGGCAGGTAGTGGTATTTTATTGTGGTTTTAATTTATATTTCTCTGATAAATAACGATACGGAAGTATTTTCATATGATTATTGACTATTTGGATTTTTTTGTGTGTGAAATGCCTATTGACAGTCTTTTACCTATTATTATTATTTTAAAAATTGGAGGCTGAGTACACTGGCTCATGCTTGTAATCCCTAGCACTTTGGGAGGCCAAGGTGGGAGAGTCACTTGAGGCCAGGAGTTTAAGACTCGCCTGGGAAACATAGCGAGACGTCTTCTACAAAAAAAAATTAGAATGTTCATTTTTTACTTACAGATTTCTGTGCTGATTCTGCATGTGAGTCCTTTGGAAATAGGTTTTGTGACTATTTTCTCCTAGTCTGTGGCCTGTGTTTCTACTCTCTTTATTGGCATCTTTTGCCAAACAAAAATTCTTAATTTTAATGAAGTCGAATTTGTCATTTTATTTTCTTTTATGGTTGGTATTTTGTGTCCTGTTGAAGAAGTTTTTGTTTTTCTGTTCAAAAATATACATTAAAAAAATATTTGAAACTAATTTTTTTTCTCTACGTGAACACAGGTGATGCCATGGAGAGCAGCAAGCCTGGTCCAGTGCAAGTTGTTTTGGTTCACAAAGACCAACATTCCTTTGAGTTAGAAGAGAAAGCTTTGGCCAGCATCCTCTTGCAGGACCACATCCGAGATCTTGATGTGGTGGTGGTATCCGTGGCTGGTGCCTTCAGAAAGGGCAAGTCCTTCATTCTGGATTTTATGCTACGATACTTATATTCTCAGGTAAAGTAGAATTATTTAATTTCAAATTAGAAAATGAGGCTGGGTGCGGTGGCTTAATCCCAGTCCTTTGGGAGGCAGAGATGGAAGGATTGCTTGAGGCCAGGAGTTCAAGACCAGCCTGGGCAACATATCAAGACCCCATCTCTTAAAAAAAAAAGTTAGCCGGGTATGGTGGTACGTGCCTGTAGTCCCAGTGACTTAGGAGGCTGAGGTGGGTACATCACTTGAGCCCAGGAGTTTGAAGTTGCAGTGAGCTATGATCATGCCACTGCACTCTAGCCTGGGCAACAGAGTGAGACTCTGTCTTTAAAAAAAAATTAGAAAATGAGGCTTTTATGTACAAAAAAGCAAAATAAACTCATGAATTATCCTTGATGTGTAAAATTTCTTAAGAATTAATGGAAATTTCTTATTTCTTCTGTAGAAGGAAGGTGGCCATTCAAATTGGTTGGGTGATCCAGAAGAACCGTTAACAGGATTTTCATGGCGAGGGGGCTCTGACCCAGAAACCACTGGGATTCAGATCTGGAATGAAGTTTTCACTGTAGAGAAGCCAGGTGGAAAGAAGGTAAGAATGAAAAGACTTACAAATTAACAACAACAAAAAATTGAGAACTTCAAGATGTACTGTGTTAATCCAATTGAAAAAAGAATTTTTATCCAGGTATTATAAATGCATGGTTTAAATGCATGAATATAGTTTAAAAGGTCAAATGGTACTATAAGGCTTCTGACAGAAAGGAGCTGTCATGTGTGGTATTTTTCCCTCTGCCTGATTTTTACTTCCCGGAGGCTAATGCTCTCATTTGTTACTCCTTACTCCTTTGTGGGTGTCACAGATGTGGCTGCTGTTGCTCTGGGAACTGAGCAGGGAAAGGAAATAGGGGATCTCACTGTTCAGAAGGTGAGCATTCTCTATCCCTCAGCTATCACTAGGCTTCTTACCTTCAATCTTATCCATGCCCGGCAAGCTACAGTTGTAGAGCCTTTCTATAAATTTCTTTGTAAGGATTGGGAGGGGCAAATCATGTGTTTCTTAATACAAACTTTGGCTGGGCATGGTGGCTCACGCCTGTAATCCTGGCCCTCTGGGAGGATCGCTTGAGGTCAGGAGTTCGAGACCAGCCTGAGCAAGAGCGAGACCCTGTCTCTACTAAAAATAGAAACAAAAAATTAGCGGGATGTGGTGGGGAGCACCTGTAGTCCCAGCTACTCGGGAGACTGAGGCAGGAAGATCATTTGAGCCCATGAGTTTGAGGTTGCAATGAACTACGATGATGCCACTGCACTCTAGCCAGGGTAACAGAGCAAGACTCTTGTCTCCAAAAAAAAAAAAAAAAGAATATAGGGAAATAAAGAATTACAACATTAGAAACTTTTTCATGGAAGGATTTTCTTTTTTTTTTTTTTTTTTTTTTGAGACAGAGTCTCACTCTGTCGCCCAGGCTAGAGTGCTGTGTCGTCAGCCTAGCTCACAGCAACCTCAAACTCCTGGGCTCAAGCAATCCTCCTGCCTCAGCCTCCCGAGTAGCTGGGACTACAGGCATGCACCACCATGCCCAGCTAATTTTTTCTATATATATTTTTAGTTGTCCATATAATTTCTTTCTATTTTTAGTAGAGATGGGGTCTCGCTCTTGCTCAGGCTGGTCTTGAACTCCTGAGCTCAAACAATCCTCCTGCCTCGGCCTCCCAGAGTGCTAGGATTACAGGCGTGAGCCACCGCGCCCAGCCTTTCATTTCTTTTTCTTTCTTTTTTTTTTTTTTTTTTTTTTTTTGTTGAGACAGAGTCTCACTTTGTTGCCCAGGCTAGAGTGAGTGCCGTGGCGTCAGCTTAGCTCACAGCAACCTCAGACTCCTGGGCTTAAGCGATCCTACTGCCTCAGCCTCCCAAGTAGCTGGGACTACAGGCATGCGCCACTATGCCCGGCTAATTTTTTCTATATAGATTTTTAGTTGTCCATATAATGTCTTTCTATTTTTTTTAGTAGAGACGGGGTCTCGCTCAGGCTGGTCTCGAACTCCTGACCTTGAGCAATCCACCCGCCTCGGCCTCCCAGAGTGCTAGGATTACAGGCGTGAGCCACCGCGCCCGGCCCATTTCTTTTTCAATAGCAAAAAACATCTTACTGACTGGTTAGGTGGTAAGCTAATTGCCTTCAACATTTGGCTGTCAGTTGGTGGGGGGCAATTTTCTCTTCCTTATGTATTGCTTTGTATGCCTTTGGATAATCTTCAGCAAAGTGCTCTGGTCAGAGAAGGCACCTCAATAATTGTACATTTCTGATAGGACCTACAAGCAGGTGCTTAAGGCCCATGTAAGTGTTACCTCTACTTTTCGATTTCTCCTTTACATTTTCCCCTTTCTCACTTTAACCTATTTTGTTTGTATTTTGCCGTTTTTAAGGTTGCAGTTGTTCTGATGGATACCCAGGGAGCATTCGACAGCCAGTCAACTGTGAAAGACTGTGCTACCATCTTTGCTCTAAGCACCATGACTAGTTCTGTTCAGGTAAAAGCCACTTGACTTAGAAAATGTTTGCAGAGGAAATAAGATAAAGCGAAGACATCCAGTTTAAGTTGTTGTTCTGTTAACAGAATCCCTTTGTTGATATGTAAGTGTTCTTTTTAGACTATAGATAAAAGTTAAGCTCTTACAAGCTCAAGAAGGAGGTAAACTATTTTTCCTCTTTGCTCATAATTATACATAAAATGCTCCAAGAAAAGTCTAAAAAATGGAAATTGATATTACATCAGTTACATCATATGGAAAATGTATTTGGTAAGAACTTAGGAAAACAATATTTTAAACTATGGAGGAAAAATTTCGTGATTTCAACCTTATATGTGTAGTTTTCCAAAAGACATATAATATTCCTGTTTGAACAGGCTTCATATTCTTATATGTGAACTTTTAATTGTACAGAGCTTCTGTCAATGCTTTAGGGTTATTTGGGATTTGTCTGAAGTAAGCCAGAATAGTATTAATCTGGATTTTTGTTTTCTAGATTTATAATTTATCCCAGAACATTCAGGAAGATGACCTTCAACAGCTGCAGGTATATATTTCTCATAAAAGTTTTAATATCATAATATATTATTTAAAAGTTTTAAGATTAACAAAAATTTTAGAACTGAATAGTTTTTAGCAAAAGATTGAAATATGCAGGAAGGTTTTTGGTTCATACAGTGTATCTGTTGCTGGAGTGGAGCAGGGGTGGTCAGGAAGGCCTTATTGATCTGAGCGGAGAATGGAAGAGAGTGGCTGAGTCAGGCCTTCAGATACCTCTGGTGGTGGAGGGGGGAATGTTATAGGAGATGTAGCAGCAAGAAGAAAGACCCTGAGGTGGAACGTGCTTGGCAGGAGCAAGGAATGGCAGGAAGGCCCATGCTGGGATTGGAGGGTGTGACAGGAGGGGTCTAAGCGTTGAAGTCAGAGAGGCAGTGAGGCGCTGGTCATACCAGGGCTTTTCCTCTGGGAGAGTGGGAGCTCTCAGTGGGTTTTCAGCACAGAAGTGATGTTATCTGACACTGTAAAAGATCACTGTGGCAGCCATGTTTAGAATAGATTTTTAGAGGGCAAGAATACATTCAGTGGGGAACTGGTCATGGAGCTATTAAAATAATCCAGGTGGGGTTAAATAAATTAATATTTGTTATATGCATAGAATTATGTGCCTGGAAAATAGTATGCGCTTAATAACTGCTAGCCATTATTATTATTGCCGTTTTCTATAGCAGCAGTTCTTATCTGTTTTTCCCATAAAATACTCTTCAGTGGATACTCCAGGGTTGGATGCAATTCCTGACATGCTTCTCTAATTCTGCTTCTCCCACTGACATTCAAGAAAACATACCAGAATGTGAGTGAGTGAGTAGGTCATTATTATAGAGATTACTTTGAATTAGTTCTATTTTATATTCCTTTAAAAAAACAAAGAATTGGAAACAACATTGAAAAGGACAAAAATGAAAATAAAAAACAAATCATTCCTGAACTTTGGCCCTTAAATGTTACTAATGGCAATTGCTTATACTTCTTTACTGGTGGTTCTATACCAGTGGCATGACTCAGTGGTTGAGAGTTATTACTCTGTAAAACTTTTTTATCAAAAATTGACTTTGGGTGACTTCTCAGGCCCTTCTCCCCTGGGACCTGAGAACCTCGCCAAAAAAAAAAAAAAAAAATTGACTTTGTCACTGTTTCACCTGAAATTTATTCCTTTCTAAACTCTTTCCTTTCACACATTTCTTGAATGCCTAAGTTGTGCAAGGTAGAAGACCAAGTGCTGTAGATATATATAAGGTCACATTCACAGGTATCAGGTGTTAGAATTTAAACATATATCTTGTGGGACACAGTTCAACTCATAAGAGATATGATGAGGCCGGGCGCGGTGGCTCACGCCTGTAATCCTAGCACTCTGGGAGGCCGAGGTGGGCGGATCGTTTGAGCTCAGGAGTTCGAGACCAGCCTGAGCAAGAGCGAGACCCCATCTCTACTAAAAATAGAAAGAAATTATATGGACAGCTAAAAAATATATATAGAAAAAATTAGCCGGGCATGGTGGTGCATGCCTGTAGTCCCAGCTACTCGGGAGGCTGAGGGAGTAGGATTGCTTGAGCTCAGGAGTTTGAGGTTGCTGTGAGCTAGGCTGACGCCACGGCACTCACTCTAGCCTGGGCAACAGAGTGAGACTCTGTCTCAAAAAAAAAAAAGAGATATGATGCAGTTATATAATTCTTTTTTGATACTATTCTCAAGAGCTCTACCATCCTTGGCATGTCTTTTCCATGATCCTTTCAATATCAACCTTTCCCAATTCTTTTTGTCCCGTTTGTCCTGTATAGTTCTCTATCTTCTACGATGATTTTGTTACTTTGTGTGTGGCCTTTATAACAGCTTTCCAGCTGACTTTCCTGTTTCCAGTTTCTCCTGCCTAAGAATTACACTACACACCACTGAATCATCTTTATAAATGGTATTGGGATTCTGCTACTCACTTGCTCAGACATCTGTTTTCCAGGGTATTGTGTTAAAGCCAAAGCTTGGTTTATTCTTCAGCGCAGTCCATTAACATGGCTCTTGTTTCCTTTGCATTATCAATGATGATTTTTTTCATTTCATTCTAGCTGAAGCACTCTTCTCTAGTAAAAGAAATTTTCATAGTTCTTACAGAATTCAACTTGCTTAATTCTTGTTACCTTTGAAATAAGTTCTTTGTTTTTTTCTAGTATCTTTCTTACTTCCCTCTAGGCCATATTATTTCTTATATTTGACTTCAATTAAAAAAAATCATATTTTTCTTTTAGACTTATCTAAATTAGTGCTTTGAACTCTACTACTTTGTATTTTTGAGTCCCATTAATGGGATGTAGTTTTAAGTGTTTGGGAACAATTATATAGGTAACACGTATTAAAGTGTGGAGATTATTCCCAGTGAAAATGCATTGTTGATTTTTCTCTGTAGTAAATCGTCTAGTTAAAATACTGTTTGTGGTTTATGCAGCAGTTAACAGACTCGGTGACAGAAGGGTTCAGGGGGTGAGGTAGAAGCAGATGTTATGAATAACTTTTTAAACTTCTTGATTGAGAGGGAATTCTGGAAGAAGATCTGTGTTTAGAAGGGAAATAGAGGGGTCTTTGGAATGGAAGTGTTGGCAAGGTCAAAGAATAGTAGTAACAGGAACAGTTTAATAATTCCAAAAAGGTCAGGGAGACCAGGTGCGGTGGCTCACACCTGAAATCACAGCACTGTGGGAGGCTGAGGTGGGAGGATCACTTGAGCCTAGGAGTTTGAGGTTGCAGTGAGGTATGATGAGGACACTGTACTGTAGCACGGGTGACAGAGTGGGACCGTCTCCAAAAAAAAAAAAAAAGAAAAGAAAAGAAAAAGAATAAAAGATGAATAGAAGTGACAGAGGGAAGCAGCCACCAACCCCACCTTTTGATCTTGAAACATGTGGAGTGTGAGAATAATAGTCACTATTTAAGATGTCTATGGAGGCCGGGCGTGGTGGCTCACGCCTGTAATCTTAGCACTCTGGGAGGCCGAGGCGGGTGGATCACTCGAGGTCAGGAGTTCGAGACCAGCCTGAGCAAGAGCGAGACCCCGTCTCTACTAAAAATAGAAAGAAATTATCTGGCCAACTAAAATATATACAGAAAAAATTAGCCGGGCATGGTGGCGCATGCCTGTAGTCCCAGCTACCCGGGAGACTGAGGCAGTAGGATCGCTTGAGCCCAGGAGTTTGAGGTTGCTGTGAGCTAGGCTGACGCCACGGCACTCACTCTAGCCTGGGCAACAAAGCGAGACTCTGTCTCAAAAAAAAAAAAAAAAAAAAAAAAAAGATGTCTATGGGGAAAATTGTGCCCTCAGGTTTTAGTTAAATCAAGGAGGTAGAAGTAACTGCAAGTTTAAGGGGGTGTGTTCATCGTGGACCTAAAGTTGCAGATGGTACAGTAGAGGTGTGTGACGGGGAGTGAGGGAAGGGAGATTCAATTCAGAGCATTATGTAGATAATAGTGCCAGTGCCACAAGCTTTGAAGCTAAGGTGAGGGATCTGGTTGATACCTTTAGGGCATTGACTGGTGAAAATAGGGATGATAGGTGTGTTGGATTTACTCACTGGAGATTTACTTACTTTTACCCACTGGATTTAATGGCCAGGGGACTTATCTCACTTGACAAGGCTGATGGTAGACTCAGTAGCTGCATGAATATAAATGTTAAAAAGGAGAAGATAATATGCTTATGTGCCTGGAAATCCACAAGAATCAAGTGGAAAATGATTTAGAGCTTAAAAAATAATTATGATACCCATCACAAAATAGAAATAAAAAATCAATAAGCTTTCTTTTCTACTAAAAATAACCAGTTTAAAAATGTAATGGAAAACGTTCACTATAGCAACAAAATATTAAAAACAGAAAGACCTAACCAGATCTCTGTGAAGCACTTCAGAATTGTATGAGGTATGTAAAAGATTTAACCACATGCAGAAATGTATCTTCTTTCTTAGATAGGGGATGGTAATAGCTAACAAATATTAACTGCTTACTCTGTACTAGACACTGCGCTGTGCATTATAAATATTACCTCCTTTGGGACTGATTATTACAAAGTTGTCAGTTCTTCCCCACTAAACAAAATTATAAAGGCATTATTTTGGGAACCTGACAGAATCCAAAAACAAAACAAAAAACAATAAAATGTTTATTAACTGCTAAGGAAGAGAGATCTCAGGTATTATAGGGAGCCTGGGGGTTTGGAAAATTTACCCGATGGAGTTATTATTTTTACTCTGAATGCTTTTTATGAAATTAGAAGTGATAGTGTCTTTTTTTTTGTTTTTTCTTGAGACAGAGTCTCACTCTGTCACCCCAGCTAGAGTGCAGTGGCATCATCATAGCTCACTACAACCTCAAACCTCCTGCCTCAGCCTCTCGAGTAGCTGGGACTACAGGTGCATGGCACTGTGCCCAGCTGATTTTTCCATTTTTAGTAAAGACAGGGTCTTGTTCTTGCTCAGGTGGGTCTCGAACTCTGAGCTCAAGCTATCTTCCTGCCTCAGCCTCCCAGAGTGCTAGGATTACAGATGTGAGTCAGGGTGCCTGGTGCTTAGAAGTGATATTGTCTTTGTAAAAAATTAGAACACCCTGGCTAAGGCTGAAGTCCTCCTTGCCCCCCTCCCCAGAGGTAACCACTATTATTAGTTTTGAATATATCATTTTTATTCCTTTTCAATGTATTTGTAAACACATATATATCCCTATAGAAAATATATAACACATGACTACAATCCCTTATGCAAACCCCTTTGAGGCTAGATATGTCTTGGAATTCAGAATTTTAAAAATTTTAAATAGATAATATGGTGCATGTAACATGAAATCTTAAGACAGGAGTGGGTGTTTAGGCATGTTTAAACATGTTAGTATTTCTGCAGCAAAATGTGTGGCTAATTGTATGAAGTAGGGTAAATAAACCCTCTAAAAAGCCTCATGTCAGTTTAAGGTAGGTTTTGCCTCCAAATGAGTTTTCTGCCTAACTCGGGAGTATTAGAGCCTTTGGATTTCAGTACTTCAGATAAGCAGTTTTGAGTTTTGTATAGTTTTTTATGTATGGTTTTGTTTAGTTTATATATGGTATTTTATATATATAGGATACTTTTCTTAAAGCAACGTTTTATTTTTTAACAAAGGAGTATATGTGCATGGTTTAAAAGTCAGTAATATTGCAAGGTTTGTAGTAAAAAAAAGTAGCAACCTTTCCACCACGTAGTCCCTTTCTCCAGAGTTAACTACTTACAGTTTCTTTAGCTGTCTTTTCTGCTCTGTGCTTCTAGAGTTTTAAGAACATGCTTATACTACATACACCTTTTTGATTTTGAAAATTAATAACTTATAAAATTAGGATTTATTTACTTATTTCCCCCCATTTTTTTTAAGAGATGGGATCTTGCTATATTGTCCAGACTGATCTTAAACTCCTGGGCTCAAGTGATCCTCCCACCTCAGCCTCCTGAGTAGCTGGGACTACAGGAGCTCATCACCATGCCTGGCTAATTTTTCAATTTTTTTTTTTTTTTTTTTTTTTTTGAGACAGAGTCTTGCTCTGTTGCCCAGGCTAGTGTGCCGTGGTGTCAGCCTAGCTCACAGCAACCTCAAACTCCTGGGCTCAAGCAATCCTCCTGCTTCAGCCTCCCGAATACTTGGAACTACAGGTGCTCACCACCACACCCAGCCAATTTTTTGTTTCTATTTTTAGTTGCTTGGCTAATTTTTTTAAATTTTAGTAGAGACAGAGTCTCGCTGTTGCTCAGGCTGGTCTTTTTTTTTTTTTTTTTTTTTTTGTTGAGACAGAATCTCACTTTGTTGCCCAGGCTAGAGTGAGTGCCGTGGCATCAGCCTAGCTCACAGCAACCTCAAACTCCTGGGCTTAAGCGATCCTACTGCCTCAGCCTCCCGAGTAGCTGGGACTACAGGCATGCGCCACTATGCCCAGCTAATTTTTTCTATATAGATTTTTAGTTGTCCATATAATGTCTTTCTATTTTTAGTAGAGACGGGGTCTCGCTCTTGCTCAGGCTGGTCTCGAACTCCTGACCCTGAGCGATCCACCCGCCTCGGCCTCCCAGAGTGCTAGGATTACAGGCGTGAGCCACCGCGCCCGGCCTCAGGCTGGTCTTGAACTCCTGGCCATAAGCAGTCCTCCTGCCTTGGCTTCCCAAAGTGTTAGGATTACAGGCATGAGCCAGTGCACTCCACCTGTTACATTTTGTATGTGCTGATCACTAATGCAACCACAAGCTCATAGACTCCTAAACCTTCTTAGTATGGTCTTATACTTGGGGTTATATTTTATTTTTCCTTGTGGAGGCCTTGTTCCTGGGTGCTGTGTGGACTGCCCACTCTGGACCTGGTCACCCAGTGGCCTGTCTTTGCCACCATCCTGGTAATTTCTTTTCAATTTCCACCTCATTTAACCATTTGTTTATTCATTCCTTAATTTTACTCATTCTCCAGTAAATTCCTAAGAAAGCATGCATTGGAGGTAATTTTTTTTTTGAGGTCTTGAAAGTCTGAGTATATTTTTATTTTATCCTAGAATTATAGAATGGAAATAGTTTTCTTTTTTTCTTTTTTTTTTGAAACAGTCTCTCACTCTGTTGCCTGGGCTAGAGTGCCATGGTGTCAGCCTAGCTCACAGCAACCTCAAACTCCTGGGCTCAAGTGATCCTCCTACCTCAGCCTTTGAAGTAGCTGGGACTACAGGCATGCGCCACTATGCCCGGCTAATTCTTTTTTTGTGTGTAGATATATATATATATATATATATTTTTAGTTTGGCTAATTTCTTTCTATTTTTAGTAGAGACGGAGTCTCGCTCTTGCTCAGGCTGGTCTCGAACTCCTGAGTTCAAATGATCCTCCCGCCTTGGCCTCCCAGAGTGCTAGGATTACAGGCGTGAGCCAGCCTGGCCTGTTTTCTTTTAGAATTGTGAAGACATTGCTTCATTGCCTTTCAGCTTCCAGTGTTGCTACTGAAGTCCCACACTATCTGATTCCTGATCCTTTGTTTGTGACCTTTTTGTTTCTAGCTGAAGCTTCTAAGATCTTATTCTTGGCATGAATTTTCATGGTAATGTGCCTTAGTGTGGGCTTTTTCTTCATTCTTTGTAAACTTTTATCTTCAGAAAGATAAGATGTTGCTATGTTTCAACTAAGAAATAACAACAGAATGCTGTTAAAAAGCAGCATTCAGAAAACAAAATAGGGCTCGTCCGATGTAGTGGGTTATCAGAATTTACTAATTTAGTGCCACTAAAGTTTGTATATAGGCCCCCACTGCTAAATTTGACTGGCATTTAAAAAAAAGAAAAAGGGAGGAAAAGAGCTCTTAGAAATTAAAACTATAACAGCAAAAATGGAATATTCAGTAGGGGAGGAGTTAGAATTTAAATTAGAGAAAATTCCCGAGCAGGTTGAATAAAGATACAAAGCAGAAACTGGAAGGGAGGCAGGGAGTGAGTGAAGGGAAGAGAGAATAAAAAAGAAGAGAGGGGCCGGAGAGAGAGGATTGGGGGAGAAAGGGTTTCAAAGGAGAAGAAAACAGGTAGGGCACACAAGAAAAGGAGAAAGGATCAGTTCAGGAGAGGTTTAAGATATTAATAACAGGTATTTTGGTAAAAGAGAAGAGAGAAAATGGGAAAGAAATTATAAAATTGATATTAAAATATAAATAATAGAATTTGATGTTCTAGAATTGAAAGACATGAGTTTTTGTTTCAAGCTAGAGCCTTTCCTCAGATTGTCAGGTTTTAGTATGAAATGTTGGTTCTCAGTGTGCTCATGGCTGAAGAATGACCAGATACACCAAAGTAAGGCAAGCATAAAAATGAGTTTAATTGAGGAGAGAAAGATAGGATTATAGGGCAAGAGCCAGGTACAAGATTACAGACACCAGAGATGACGACCAGACCCCTTTTCGCAGCAAAGGGAGAGCAAAAGGAAGAGCACAAAAAGGGGGTTGGTTATGGTCTCAGTCTTGTTTTATAGTGCATGAATTGGGACCTCCCAGTGGCTCAGACGTCACCATGGAACCACTTTGACTGGACAGTTGGGAGTTGCATGACCTGAGTCTTAACTATGCATGCAGGTTGTTCTAGTTCAATTTCTGGACTCTGTGGTACCTATGCAGCTTGGCCCGTGGGCTGGAGAGTCCTCTGCATTCTTTTGCAGCTGGCGTGCTAAGTTATAATTGGCCGATTCATAGGGTATTCCCTCTTCCCCCAGGTATGGCAGTAGCTCAGGGCAGGATCAAAGTGGGGCAGGACCAAGATGCGGGCCTGGGGCCCACCCTTGGCCTTCTTCCAGGTGGGGCAGTTGCACCAAGGCAAAGTGCCCACTTTCATCCCTAGGAGACCCAGCAACCCTTGCTAACTACCTAACAATGTCTGGTGGTCCTGGACTGTATTGAAGAGCGAGGCACTAAATACCTGACTGAGAGCTTTGATAAGAGGATGGGCCTTATTTACTGGGCCTTATATCATCGGTCCCCAACCTTTTTGTCACCAGGGACCAGTTTCATGGAAGACAATTTTTCTGGGGAGTTGGAGGGCGCGGTGCAGAGCTCAGGCAGTGATCCAGGCAGTGGGGAGCGGTGATGTGAGCAGTGGAGAGTGGCTGTAAATACAGATGAAGCTTCACTCCCTTGTCACAGCTCATCTCCTGCTGTGTGCTCAGTTCCTGAGTTTCACAGAAGATAATTTTTCTATGGGGTGGGGTGGGGTGTGGGATGGGGAGGCGGAGCTCAGGCCATGATGTGAGGCCCAGTTCCTAATAGGCCATGGACAGGTACCCTGCCATGACCCAGGGGTTGGGGACCGCTGCCTTGTATTACAGTGTGGTGATTGGGCAAGATTATCTAGCTATTTTGTTGGCAACTCCTAAATGTCTGTATTTGCAGACTTTTATTCTTGTGCCTTCAGTTTCCCCAGAGATTTCTTTAAACTCCTGCTTGGGTGGGTAGAAATTTGCTGTGGCACCCGGCAGAGTGTGATGGCTAAGGAGTCCCCCACTGTTCAATATGTAGCTTTGACGGAAGTATCTGTTTGCACCAAGGTAGGGGACTTACTCTGAACCTCAGCTGAGTTTGGTACCTAAGTGAGGGTTTTGTTTTGGGGTTTATCCTCTACAGATGGTATACTTCCCATCTTCTGTGGGGGCAGAAGAGTATGGGGGTGGGTGGGTGCCCTCTCCAAAGACGTGTACACATTTCTTTAGTTGTTAGCCCCACTCCCACATCCCCTCCTGCAAGGTAACTGCATGCTTATCATTTTGGAGCCTTTCTGGGATTCTGCTGAGATAATCTGCATATTTGGCCGCTGCTTCTCCCAGATTTCTTGAGAAGGTTCTCATTTGTCTGTTTCCATCCAGGGTTTTTAACAACTCTTTTCACTGTTTGTCCTGTGAATTTATTTTATTTTATTTTTTAAAATTGAGATGGGGACTTGCTATATTGCCCAGGCTGGTGTTGAACTCCTGGGCTCAGGTGATCCTCCTGCCTTAACCTCTTGAGTAGCCAGGACTACAGGCATGTGCCACTGTGCCCGGCTAAGTGAATTTATTTCTCTTAAACTTTGTTTTGCTATGCTTTTAGTGAGGCTTCATGAAGAGATAGAGGTAAATGTACACAGAAACCCTAACCTTAAAGAATTCATTCATTCAGTCATTTGAATGGCACAAATACTATGGGCCCGGTACTTTTCTTGCTGCTGGAGGTAACATAATTACTTATAAAACAGACAAATGTTCCTTCCCTCATGGAGTTTAAACACTAGTGGTGAAGACAGACACTAATCAAGACAAATAGAGGTATAGTATATTAGATAGTGATGAGTGTTAAAGAGAAAAATAAGAAAGGGACATGGGTAGGAAATACCGTGTGGAAAGTTGGTTATAATCTTTTTAGGTAGATTGCCATGGAAGGCTTCATTGAGAAACAGCCATCTGAGTAAAGATCTTAAGAAGTGAGGGAGCTGATCATGAGGATATTTGGGGAAGGGCATTACAGGGAGAGGGAGGAGCCAGTACAAAGGGCCTGAGGCAGCAGTGTGCCCTGTATGACTGAGGAACAGCATGTCTGAGGATCCAAGTGTGGCTGGATCACGCTGTAAGGACTGGCTTTTGTACGGAATGAGGTTGCAGGGTTGTGAACAGAGGCACTATTTACAACAAAGCCACTGTGGCTGCTGTGTGGAGAACAGTCTGTAGGGAGGCAAGGGCAGAGGCAGGGAGACCAGGAAAGAGGCTATTGCAGTGTTCTAAGCCACACAGAAATATTGAGTGACTGGACTCTGGATTTGCTGATGAATTGAGGTGTGGGATGTGAGAGAGAAATAACCAAGATTTATGAATCCTGTGGGCCTTTGAAACTGTAGAACTTTGGTCTCAATATAAGTGGCATCCAGTCTGTTAAATGAATACTTTGCTAAAGAATAGCCACAGAACTATTTTAAGACATTTTGCTTTACAAACTATAACTCTTCTTTTTTTTAAAGCTCTTCACAGAATATGGTCGTCTGGCAATGGATGAAATTTTCCAAAAACCCTTCCAGGTAGAATATTAACTATGGATGTAATTCGTGTCTTTGTTTTAGTTCATACATCAGCAAACTACAGCTCACAGGCCAAATCTGGCCTGCCACCTGCTTTTATATGACCAGTGAGCTAAGAATGGTTTTTACATTTTTAATGGTTGAAAAAACACGAAAAGAGGAATATTTCATAACATAAATTATCTGCAATTCAGATGTCAGCGTCCATGGCTAAAGTTTTAGTGGAACACAGCCAGGCTCATTTGTTTATATATTGTCCTTGGCTGCTTTCCTGCTGCAACAGCAGAGTTGAGTAGTTGCTTAAAGTATTTACTCTTTGGCCCTTTACAGAAAATGTCTACTGACCTGTGCTTTAGCTAATTGTTTCTTGAAGACAAGAAAGCACAGCAACCTCAATGAGCTAAGAGGTGCTATCAGTATGTGAGTGAGTTTCTTTCCCTTTCTAATAGTAAAAGCACATCTGGTATGATTAGCTGGTGCCATGTGGTTTCTCTTTGTCCTTTACTACATTCCCTGTACTTGCCTTTAGGGCAGGGCCCTGAATTTAACATTTTTCTCATCAATCTCTTCCTTCTGTTCCTACTGTCCTGTGGGAACAAAAATAGCAGTTGGGATATGTTGGCCTCACATTTGGCTTAAATATGTCTTTCTAGTATTTATAAAGACAGTACAGAGTAGACAAATCCTTTAGTACATGTCCTTGCTCCCTTTGCCGAAGCTGGCATTATGTAAAGAAGAATGGCAGCTGTTGTCCTGAGAATGTGTTTAAGCATTGTTACAGTATGTTCTGCTTTCTTCCTAACTAGACACTGATGTTTTTGATTCGAGACTGGAGTTTCCCTTACGAATACACCTATGGACTACAAGGAGGAATGGCATTTTTGGATAAGCGTTTACAGGTAAGTGGAATATAATTTTCTAAGGAATTATTCTAAAAGTAGTGATAGCTTTCTCATTTGCCTTTGGCTTTTGTATTCAGAGCAGATTATTGAAAATGATATTGAGTGTGTTAAATATATACATATGAATTTTAACACAAACAATATTATTCTTGGTAGGATTAAAGAACCTGGATATGTAATGCACAGGGACTGTTCACTTGATCTTAGCCATAAGGCCAAGAAGCAATGCACAGGGACCGTAGAAAGGAACTCTGGGCAAAAGCCCAAGTTTTGATTATAATTTTCATTTCACATTTTAAAACCAGGTTCTATGTGGGCCTTTAGAAGTCACATTCAGAATTTTAGTTCTGTTGTTCTTATTCATAATTCTTGTTTTGGTTTAGAGATAGGCTCCTCCTGTTCTCTAAAACCAGAACATGGGAGTCCTTTGCCAGTTACTACTAACAGATTATATCCTTCTTGCTGGCAAATCTTCCCATGTTCTTTCTAAGTATTGTACAATACTCTTTTTTTAAAGAAGCTCATTAGTACCTGTTGTTAGCTATAGGAATCAAGCCATGGGTAATCAAAATTACGCATTTATTGCTTCTTAGGGTTTTGAGTTTTCTTATTTGGCCAGTATAATCCATCAGAGTTGGGGAGGCTTCTTTCCTTTGTCCTCATGCTAGTTATTTCCAGTGAAGAAAACCAAACAGTTTTTGGTTACTAAATTGTTGGTTTTTATTGGCAGGTGAAGGAACATCAACATGAAGAAATTCAGAATGTTCGAAATCACATTCACTCATGTTTCTCTGATGTCACCTGCTTTCTCTTGCCACATCCAGGACTCCAGGTGGCCACAAGCCCTGACTTTGATGGGAAACTGAAAGGTGTGTTACAGATGTTATTTTAAACATGTGATTTGATCTTTGTAGTTAAAGAACAATGAATCAATTATGAATCGAATGCTTAAGAGAAATAGTATGGTCTGTCAGTATTTATAATCTAGTTCATATTTTGCTCCTGACTTACTGTGACCATCAGAATTAGTTTACCTTGGCTTCTGCATCTGAGATGGTGGTGGTAATATCCATTAATAATCTACTCTAAGAGACTTGTTATGGTTTTTGGTTTATAAGAGATACAAATGCTAAATCAAGGAGACTAAATATAAGTCAGCTCACATTTATCAAGTAAAATTAATTTCCCAAGGAGCAGTAGCATGATGCCTGGCAGAGCTATTATTTTCATCTTATTTGTAATTATAGCAAAACCTGATGCTGGGCCATGTGCTAATGTCAGGAAGTGCTGACTAGAGGGCAGGTGAGAGGAATCAGAGTAGGGACTCTTGGGCTCCATTATCTTATTTTTCTTCCTTATTCATCGAAGCCTTGAGTCATTTAATGGCTGGCCTTAAGTTTACACATGTGTTAAACTGAGCACTTCTGTTTATGAGCTTATCTGAGCTTCTGAGATTCCTGGCAAAGTGGTAGAGGCCTGGCCGAGTTTTCAGCACTATGCTAGGTACTTTCATACTTGTGTTACCAGTAATTCCACGAAGTTGATCTTACAGGTGAGGAAACTGGCAAAAATAGTTAAGGGAAAGGACGAATGTTAAGTAAGTTGCTCAAAGTACTCAGCTAGTAAGTGAGTAACTGGTGGGACATAGATGTACATTTAAATTCTTACTGCCCCAGAGCCAAACTGTGCTAAAGTAGTAGTTCTTCTCTTATATGGGGAAAGCCATTTAGAGGATATATACTGCTTAGTTGCCAGTTACCTTTTGAAGTGGAAGGTTTTCTTTTCTTTTTCTTTCTTTTTTTTTTTTTTTGAGGCAGAGTCTCACTCTGTTGCCCGGGCTAGAGTGTTAGCCTAGCTCACAGCAACCTCCACTCCTGGGCTCAAGTGATCCTCCTACCTCAGCCTCCCAAGTAGCTGAGACTATAGGCATGCGCCACCACACCCGGCTAATTTTTTCTATTTTAATAGAGACAGGGTCTTGCTCTTGCTCACACTGGTCTTGAACCCCTGAGCTCAAGCAATCCTCCCACCTTGGCCTCCCATAGTGCTAGGATTACAGGCATGAGCCACTGTGCCTGGCCAAAGTGGAAGATTTTCATAGCCTCATGTTAAATGCATCATTTTCAATTTATTTGATTTAGTTGATCCAAGAGAATGAATGTACTTGTTCAACTCAAGGTTTACATTCCAGGTGGTTTTAATGTTGCAAAGTCCTTTTAATATTACAAGTCCTTTTGCTCAAAGGACTTGCAGTCGGAAAAAAAGATTGTTTATACAGAATTTGTTCCATATTTTATAAATATAATAAATATGAAACTTAGCACACTTAATATTTAGTGATTAAACTATTTTTAATCTGTATATACATATAGTGGGGTTGAACCGAGTCACCCCCTCCCCCAAAATTCATGTTCACCTGGAACCTCAGAACGTGATCTTTTACATTACAAAAGAAACTTGAATTTGAGAGACTTAACCTTTATCTCTGTTTGTCACTTGTCTGATATTTTTAAGTGTTTGGCAGCTTTCCTGAAAAGGAGACTTCCAGAGCCTGTTATATGGCAATTTTAAAATCCAAGGAGAGGGGTTGGCTTTGGGAGAGAAATCTGCTTAGGCAAGCACTGGAACTGGAACCTTTTACCTAAAACGCAGTTTGGGCTGGGCTTGGTGGCTCACACCTGTAATCCCAGCACTTAGGGAGGCCAAGGTGGTTGAGACCAGCTGAGGCAACACAGCAAGATTCTGTCTCTAAAAAAGAATAAAATAAAAAAGAAATTAGCTGAGTGAGGTGGCACACACCTGTAGTCGAGAGGCTGAGGGAGGAGGATTGCTTGAGTCCAGGGGTTTGAGGCTCCAGTAAGCTGCGATGGCACCACTGCACTCCAGCCTGGGGTGACAGAGTGAGAGACTCTGTATGTTTAAAAAAAAAAAAAGGCAGTTGCTAGGGAGTTTTCAGAGTTGAGAGGGAGAGAACTTTTAGGGTTATAAAGATCCATTATTAGTCATACTTTTACCAAACTTCAACTCAGATTTGTTTATCACTGATAGGGAAAACATCCAATTTAATTCTTAAATGGAAAATGTTTAGGAGAGGGTGCTCTTTTTGTCTCAAGGTGATCTCAGATTATCAGGTATAAACTTTCAAAAATGGTAGTCTTCCATATTTTAAATCATTTTAATATTTCAGTGCATTCTATTTGAAAATTTAGTTTCATTTTTACCATGTTATTCAAGAAATAGGCAGAGGTTTGTTTTTTTTTATAAGTTCTATAATCCTGACTTTTGAAATTTTGTGTCACTTTTGGGAATGCATGTTATATTAATTTCCTATGGCTGCCTTTAACAAATTACCACAAACTGAGTGGCTTAAGAGGAGAGATTTATTTCCTCAGAGTGCAGGTGCTAGAAGTCCAAAATCATGGTTGGTTTCTTCTGGAGGCTCTGAGGCAGAATCTGCCCCCTGCGCTCTGCTAGCCATTAGTAGTTGCTGGCAATCCATGGGATTCTTTGACTTGTCCCTGTAGTTGCCTTTAATCTCTGTCTTCGTCATCACATGGCTGCCTTTTCTGTGTGTTCTCTCTTCTTTTTGTAAGCACACCAGTCTTTGAATTTAGAGCCCACCTTAATCCAGCATGACCTCAACTATTAATAATTATTACATTTGCAGAGACTATTTCCAAATAAGATCATGTTCTGAGGTTCCAGGTGAACATGAATTTTGGGGGAGGGGGTGACACGGTTCAACCCCACTATATATATACAGATTAAAAATAGTTTAATCACTAAATATTAAGTATGCTGTTTCATATTTATTATATTTATAAAATATGGAACAAATTCTGTATAAACAATCTTCTTTTTTGACTGCAAATCTTTTGAGCAAATACAGAAACAATCTTTTTTTTTTTTTTTTTTTTGAAACAGAGTCTTACTCTGTTGCCCGGGCTAGAGTGCCGTGGCGTCAGCCTAGCTCACAGCAACCTCAGACTCCTGGGCTCAAGCGATCCTTCTGCCTCAGTCTCCCGGGTAGCTGGGACTACAGGCATGCGCCACCATGCCCGGCTAATTTTTTCTATATATTTTTAGTTGTCCATATAATTTCTTTCTATTTTTAGTAGAGACGGGGGTCTTGCTCTCGCTCAGGCTGGTCTCGAACTCCTGAGCTCAAAGGATCCGCCCGCCTCGGCCTCCCGAGTGCTAGGATTACAGGCGTGAGCCACCGCGCCCGGCCAGAAACAATCTTTATCTCATGTACTATTTCGTTTCCTCATTCAGGATAGAACTATAAAGTACATTTTTAGGGTTTCAATCTTTCTTACATGAAAATCAAGTCCAAAAAGAAGAAATACAAATGGTTAGTATATATTAAAGAAAATTCATGTAGCATCACAATAATCAAAAAAGGACAAAAACATTCATATAAATTATAGCTTTTATGGATAGTAATGTGACAGTACCAGAATTCAAAATGTTTATATTCTTTGATCCAGTATTCCACTTTTAGGATTTTATCCTAAGAAACTGTACAAATAAGTGGATAAAAATATATGTGTGGGGATATTTGCTACGGTAGTGTTATTATAATAGACAGTAATTGGAAACAGCCCAAATGTATGTTTATGAGGCATTGGTTAAATTATGGTACATCTGCACAAAGGAATAAAATGCAGTCATTAAAAAGGATAAGGCAGATAGATGAATCTATATGTATTTACATAGAAAGATGTCTATGATACACTATTAATTGTAGAAAAATTACAGAGTAGCATATGTGGCATGATCCTGTTTATTTAAAAAATACAGGCCGGGCATGGTGGCTCATGCCTGTAATCCTAGCACTTTGGGAGGCAAAGGTGGGAGGATCGCTTGAGGCCAGGAGTTCGAGAGCAGCCTGAGCAAGAGCAAGACCATGTCTCTACAAAAATATAGAAAAATTAGCTGAGCATGATGGCATGCACCTGTAGTCCCAGCTTCTCGGGAAGCTGAGGCAGGAGGATCACTTGAGCCCAGGTGTTTGAGGTTGCAGTGAGCTGTGATAAAGCCACAGTACTCTATCATGGCTGACAAAAATGTATATGTGTGTGTGTGTGTGTGTGTGTGTGTGTGTAAATTTATAAGTAGTTTTTAAAATGGAAATGTTTGAAAAATAAAAACGTCCTTTTTTGCCTCGCTTTAAAAATATGTTAATAGTCTGCCTGGTGTTTAAGGAAATGCAGTTAATAATATTCTGAGGATTATTTGTGAAGAATTCTTAACCAGCTCTGCAAAAGTTTATGTACTTTTTAGATTTGGAGATGGATATTTTGTAATTTTAGGAATAACCAAGATATTGAAAGGTTTTGAGGGAAGATTAAATTGGATGCTAAATTGCAAATAGCAGGTGACATGTGAGTCTTTGGCAAGTGCTAGCTTGAGAACCACACAAAATTTATTGCAGCAAACCTGTCAGTGGAGCTGATGTGTTTCTCAGAGTTTAAACAAACAAAAACACACACTTAGATGTTATATTTTCTCAAGTGTATTTGTACAGTTACTTGGCTGAGATTCTGCAGTCCTGCTCCATGTAACTTGGAAAAGACAACTTTAGAATGTTTAGGGCCTGAGAATGTTTATGACTAACTCATAAAAGGAACTTAATGTCGTTCTGTGTTACATTTAAATTTAATAAGAACTACATTCTGAAGCTATTTCTGCAAATGTTCCCCCAAATACTTTAGGAATTGTTTTAGTGGTTTTATTTTATTTTCAAAGATTGACCACTTACTGAGAGGTAAATACCTGCTGAACATGATCTTAGTTTTGGCATAATTGATGCTAAGCTACTGTTTCTTGCAGTAATTAGCTAGATTAGCTGCTTTTTGAGAGTCTTTTCATCAGACACAAGATGACTGTGCCATCAGTGTAAAGAAAACACTTCTTCCTATTTACTGTACGTAGTGGGGATACCTAATACATCAACTACTGTGTTGTCTAGTTAGAAAATAACAGAAGGGTTTGTAGGGCACAGTCTTCTTTGACACCATGAGAGATTGAGATTGTCTCTGTTATGAGACAGTTTTCTGTCTATTCTGATTTAAAAACTATTATTTTGGTATAGCTTTCCTATAGAAACATGAATAGCCTAGGATCTGTAAAACTCAGTAAAATAGCATTCTATACTATCTGGATCAATCCTTCTGTATCCCAGTGTGAATTTGGAATACTCAGTCTTTCAGTGGAGTGAAAGTTGAACTCATAAAAAAAGCGTTTTTTAAAATAGAAAATACATTCACATTTTAAAATCCCAAAAAGGATTAAAAGGTATTCAGTGAAAAGTCTTTCTTCCATCTCTGTAGGCTTACAGAGTTTCTTTAGTATATGCAAGCAAATATGAATTTATACAGAACAGCATAGTATATACACTGTTTTATACTTTTTCACTGTAAGGTTATAAAGAATTTGTCCCACCTTTTCCCTTGGAATTTTACAGTTTCATTTTTCATATTATGATTAGTTTTATGGAGTGATAAAGAGTTCTTTCCTTGATACGGGCTTCTAGCCACTTTCAGTTGATACTTGGGAACCCAGGAAGATGTTAAATTATATAAATCAGATTCTTTGTATTTTAATTCTCCTTTGTCTTCATAGTTGGATCAGCTAATTCTTACTTTGAGAAAAGAGCTCTATTTAATAACTCTCCTTAACCCTCTGTGGGAGCCTTGTAGAAGCTGCAGAGAAACTCACTTTTCCTGAATTAGTGGCTTTTTTGTCTTAAAGAGGCCCAGAGGGCCTCTGAGGAGATAATACAGAATATCACAGGGTACAGGTGCTTCTACTTCTTTTAACATTAAAAAATTAACAAAATTAACAAAAATCAAATAGTGATTTCTGATTGATTTTAATGGGTAGCATGAGGGCATGACAAAGGCCTGAGACAACTTGAGGGGTTGATAATTGATTTGTTGAAGACCTTGTTAATGAAATTCTTTAAAAAGTTAAATTTCTTGAAAGGCTAAGAGTAGACTGAATATTTCAGAATGAAAACCAGAGTAGAATATTCTGCATGCAGTATTCCATTCTGAACTAGAGAGGACTTTATACTGCAGAGGGGAAGGACACAGATGAAGGTACGTTAGCAACCTGGTCATAGCCAGAAAGTGTCAAAACATATGGTCTGGAGCCTCCACCCTCCACGTCCAACTAGCAAATGGTAAAATAATGAGATAGACTGTGACGATTGTGTTTTGTGCTCACCTTGGTTGAATAAGGCTGTGTGGCTTATTGTTTCCTTTTTCATGGTCCCATGAACAGATATCGCTGGTGAATTCAAAGAACAGTTACAGGCTTTGATACCATATGTATTAAACCCCTCTAAGTTAATGGAAAAGGAGATCAATGGTTCAAAAGTCACCTGTCGGGGACTGTTGGAGTATTTTAAGGTAAATATGGGTTTTAATTATTAAAATATTTGCTTTTTGATAAAACTGCTCTACGTTGTAAACCAACTTAAATGTCAATATTTCGAAACTTAAGGGAAAGTTTCCTGGGAGAGATGGTAGAGGCATTTTCCGAGACCTCGGTGTCCTTCCAGGAGTGGGCCACTGGGTGGCAGTATCAGTCTAAGAACCAAATGGATGTTCTTTGCACTCTCTTAGAGGAGTAATTACTGTGGCTAAAGGAAGATCGTTCCTCAAGGAAGATGGTGTGGACAGGAGGTGGTTAGGAAGTTGCTGTGTGTAGGAGACCGCACCTAGATGTGACACGACTACCTCAAGGCGGATGATCACTCTGCCCAGGTAGTGGTGAGGCCAGTGTGCATGGGGTGTCAGATGGTACCCTAGCCTTCTAAGCTTGTGCTGCTTGAGAAGATGTTTAGTTAACTAAAAATGCTAACATGCACTCACAGGTGTGTTGTGTTTTTGCTAATTCCTGGTTGTTGATCTAGGTCTTTAGGAAAATACAGTTGTATGGTCATTGTTTCTAAAAATTAAAGTATGAATAATATGAGGGCTGTCTGGAAAGTATCCAGCCATGTAACCATTCTTGTTATATTAACAATGGCTGGATACTTTCCAGACAGCCCTTGTATATGTGACAGAATGACATTTTTCATAATCAGTTTTTATGTTTATATTTTAAGGCATATATTAAAATTTACCAAGGAGAAGATCTGCCTCACCCCAAGTCCATGCTTCAGGTAAGCAATTCTTTGACATCCTGAATGCAATCCTTCAGTCACTTGAGATGACCTGTATACGATAGGTAGAGTCCTTTACGAAGAGAATGCGATCGCTTTCCTTTTTCATTGTGGAGGTCTGGTAATTTTTGGCATGTTTTGCAGCAGTGTGGCTGCCTTCTGGTTTTCTTGTTTGTATTCGTGGTGGTACAGTTAAAACCGAATGGCCTCTCCTCACTGGGCCTGATCTTCCCACCAAACACACTTTGGAATACACTTTTATTATACCTAGGTAAAACATACCCACCATATGTTAGATAAGTAATTTCCTGTCATCTGTTGTTTACTTTAGCAGAACACATCCTGAACTATCTATTTACTGTTCATTAATTGGGTTTCTTATTTTCAACTAGAAATTGTCGTTTGGTTAAAACTTATCATTTCTGACTTTCATATGCTGAACAAGGGCATTTGTTGCCAAATGTTGATTCCTTTAGTAGCAAAACATTTTCACAAAGGCAGCTAGAACCTGTAATTGACATTGGAAAGATTTTTTTCCTTGTTTTTTTGACTCACATCTATTTATTACATTTAAAATTGAAGCAAAGGAAATGAAATTTTCCTTGCTTTTTTGAGATTTAATTTATGTTAAAGATTCTTTTTATTTTTTTTAAGCAGAGATTTTCATTTTTTAGTTTTTGAGACCGAGTCTCACTCTGTTGCCCGGGCTAGAGTGCCGTGGTGTCAGCCTAACTCACAGCAACCTCAAACTCCTGGGCTCAAGCAATCCTACTGCCTCAGCCTCCCAAGTAGCTGGGACTACAGACGTGTGCCACCATGCCTGGCTAATTTTTTCTATATATTTTTAGTTGTTCAGCTAATTTCTTTCTATTTTTAGTAGAGATGGGGCAGTGGGGGGGGGGGGGGGGGTGTCACGCTCTTGCTCAGGCTGGTCTCGAACTCCTGAGCTCAAACAATCCGCCCACCTCGGCCTCCCAGAGTGCTAGGATTACGGGTGTGAGCCACTGCACCTGGCCCTAATTTATGCTAAAAAGTCTTAAATATAAAACAGGTTTTTTTGGTAGAAAATTTGGCAGAAAAGGTGTATTTTATTTCATCAGTTGAACTGTATGAAAACCTAAAAAATAGCAGAAAGTTAATAAAAAAGGAAGAATGGGGGGGAATAGGGTGAGAGAAGATTTTTATTTGGTTATTTGTGGAAAGAATGTTAAAAAGAGGAAAGATTTATAGTTCACACTTTCCTTTCTTAAAAGGCCACTGCTGAAGCCAACAATTTAGCAGCTGCAGCTTCTGCCAAGGACGTTTATTATAACAACATGGAGGAGGTATGTGGGGCATATGCTTTATTCTGAAATATCTGTAACCTGGGCATTGTTGCTATTTTCAAAAACCCAAACTTGATCATTCGTAACGTATCTTAAGATGATGAGGCAATAAAGCTGTATTCAGGTTGTCCTGATATTTGGGGCCTTCTAATTATTACCATTTCTTTTTCTTTTTTTTTAAAGACAAGAGTCTCACTCTGTTGCCCAGGCTGGTCTTAAACTCCTGGCCTCAAGCGATCCTCGTGCCTTGTCTTCTCAAAATGCTGG
Organism: Eulemur rufifrons; assembly: GCF_041146395.1. NCBI lineage: Eukaryota > Metazoa > Chordata > Mammalia > Primates > Lemuridae > Eulemur > Eulemur rufifrons. Next base: position 98,405,086 of record NC_090988.1, read on the forward strand.
GAGTACAGGTGTGAGCCAGCACGCCTGACTAGGGCCTTCTAATTACTACCATTTCTAACAAAATCTTTCTTTTTTTTTTCCTTTTATTTTTTTTTTTTTTTAAGAGGGCCTCGCCCTGTCATCCAGGCTGGAGTACAGTGGAGCGATCATAGCTCACTGTAAGCTCAAACTCCTGAATTCAAGTGATCCTCCTGCCTCAGGCTCCTGAGTAACTGGGACCACAGGCACATACCAGCAAGCCTGGCTAATTTTTTAATTTTTTGTAGAGATAGGGTCTCACTGTTACAGTAGAGTGAGACTCTGTCTCAAAAAAAAAAAAAAAAAAAAAGTTCAGTATCTTAAAATACTCTAACCTTTTCTTTTTTTTTTTTTTTTTTTGAGACAGAGTCTCACTCTGTTGCCCAGGCTAGAGTGAGTGCCGTGGTGTGAGCCTAGCTCACAGCAACCTCAAACTCCTGAGCTCAAGCGATCCTCCTGTCTCAGCCTCCCAAGTAGCTGGGACTACAGGCATGCACCACCATGCCCGGCTAATTTTTTCTATATATATATTTAGCTGTCCATATAATTTCTATTTTTAGTAGAGATGGGGTCTCGCTCTTGCTCAGGCTGGTCTCGAACTCCTGAGCTCAAACGATCCGCCCACCTCGGCCTCCCAGAGTGCTAGGATTACAGGCGTGAGCCACCACGCCCGGCCTCTAACCTTTTCTTTATCTTTTCATTTGTTTTATTTATTTGGCACTTGCTTTTGAAGAGATCTTCAACATATTGTGTCTTTGTTCTTTTTAGGTTTGTGGGGGAGAGAAGCCTTATTTGTCTCCAGACATTCTAGAGGAGAAGCACTGTGAATTCAAACAACTTGCTCTGGACCATTTTAAGAAGATCAAGAAGATGGGTGGGAAAGATTTCAGTTTTCGTTACCAGCAGGAGTTGGAGGAGGAAATCAAAGAACTGTATGAGAACTTCTGCAAGCACAATGGTAGCAAGAACGTCTTCAGCACCTTCCGAACCCCTGCAGTGCTGTTCACAGGCATTGTGGCTTTGTATATAGCCTCAGGCCTCACTGGCTTTGTTGGTCTGGAGGTTGTGGCTCAGCTGTTCAACTGTATGGTTGGACTGCTGTTAATAGCACTCCTCACCTGGGGATACATCAGATATTCTGGCCAATATCGTGAGCTGGGCGGTGCTATTGATTTTGGTGCAGCATATGTACTGGAGCAGGTAAGTGGTGTCACTGAGGAGGCTGAGATTTGATAATGGGCAGATATTTGTGCTTCTGTTGGAAACTGTCTCAGTTTAGAAGAATTTCATAGTGAAAGAACACATGAGAAACTTCCCTTGGCCATTTTTTATTGATAGGGTTTATGATTTACTATCCTCTTTTAGGGTATTAATACTTAGTATTAATATTTTGTTTCTATGCCTAAAAACAGCCCTTTAATGCAAAAAAAGTTCCAGTTTAGACACATTTTGTTTTTCACGGGCAACTTCTAATTATATGCTCTTCAGATACAATTTCTGTGTGATTCTCCCTCTCCCCAGCCCCTTGGATTAATTTGCTTCATTGAAAATTAAGAGCTTTGCAAAATATACGAACTTAATAAAGTATTCTGTTTTGAGTCCTATTGGGTTAGAAAATGGGATGGCATCTCTTTCATTTAAAATCTCCCGATAAGCCAGTGGCTTTTTGACATTGACATGACCTTAGAGATGACTTATTTCTTTTTCTGAGTAATACGAGCAGATGAGTTAGGCCAAGCAGCTTGTGAAGCCGGTGGAGATACCCATCCACCCCAACTACAGAGCAGATGCTCCGCTGACTGTCTTGGGGCTTAGCTGCTGCCATAGCCTCCCCTCGCCCCTGGCATTTTTATTTCCCTATGTTCTGTGACATAGTGATATTGGAGACATTTTTTAAAAAGTTTATCTCCAAGGGCTTACTCTCTTATTGTTGTGTTTTATTAACTTACATATTGAATAAATGGACTTTTGCAGGCTTCTTCTCATATTGGCAATTCCACTCAGGCTGCTGTGAGGGATTCAGTTGCTGAGAGACAACCTGTGGATAAAAAAGCTCAATAGCTCTTAATATGAGGATCCAACAAGAACCCGACCAGCCCCTACTGATTTCTGGGTTTTCGCCGCGGCCACAGGTCCATGTCCAGAGGAGTGGCAGATTCCAGGAAGAGCCGAAACGTGGCACCGTAATAAACGAACTGACCTCTCCTGTGGTTTCAGATTCTTAAACACACTTCCATTTCTGTTGGAAGCACTTCCTTCCTTGCTGTTATAAATCCAAGCCTGTGTTTATTTTCTTATTACTCTCTGCTTTGTGCACTTTATGGGGGAGAAAGCTAAAGGAAAAAAATGAAAATGCAGCTTTTAAGTTCTCTATGTGCCACTTAGTGCCTTTTAAGATTGAATCCATGGTTTTGCAGACACAGTGGGGAGGGGATGGAGGACAACTTCGTGAAAGATGCCATTTTGGGGTGAAACTTCTCAGTTCTTTACACTTCTGAGAAGGATTCCTTTTTTTAAAAGTTTACAAAACTTAGAAGAACTTAAGAACTAAAGAGTAACTGAAAATGATGCCATCACACTTTACAAATCTTATTTATAATGTTATAGAATCCTGTTTGCCACATAATGTGGGAAAATCATATTATATTTAAATATGCCATATTCTGAAATGTAAGGTTTTTTACCCAACAGGCTGACAGTTTTGTTGTAACATGCTCTATTTTTTTTCTCACAGCTTCTTTCTAGAAAAAGAGGCATATATTCCTCGAATAATAAAAGGACTGAGCTAGATACTGTAAGAAAAAAAGCTGAGTTTAAGTTAATCACGAGACCTCTGATAAGTCTCTTGAACTTGTGCCTTGGTCAGGTTCACTATAGATTTATATATGTATGTATGTTACACACAACTCTTACACGGTTGTCATTTGAGAGGTTTTGTTTTTGAGAGTTCTGCATAAGAACAGAACTTTGTTAAGAATTAGAGGAAAGATATTACCAAATATTGCTACCTTTAATTAATGTCTTATTTCATGTGGCTTAGCAATAATTAATAATTAAATAACCTGATTTAAGGTCTTTATCCAAATGTTAATTTGCATACTGCTATGCACTGTCCAATGTTCTAATAATGAAACTAAAATTATCAATTTTATTTACTGAATCTTCTTTTGTTTAACTTTACTTTTGACTAGTCTGGTAGCTTTAAAATAGCTTTGGTATAGTAAGAACCAAAGTCCTATTCAAATATAAACAATATCTAGACATATGTAAGAATTTTTTTTTATTTACCTTGATTAGGTGATAAGTTTTATCTATTAGTCACTTTTTCCTTTGATTTATAATGGTGAATTGTTGTGGATTTTAAAACATCTTAAAACTTGCCTGCAAGTATTTATATAAACATTCAGGTGTGTGAGCCTTAATTTTTGAGATAATTTAATTTTTGTTGTGGGAGGGAGGTTGGAGGGTTTAGGCAAAATATAAATTTCATATACATGAAGTATGAATGGAAGGTAGAAAAAAGAAAGTCTCTTCTAGCATGTAATTTCTTTATCAAGAATTTTTTGGACTAATACTTTACCGCTCAAGTATTTTTATAAGTCCTAAATTAATTCCGAGCATTTTATATATTTTTCGTATTTGTATACCATCTTGCCTTGAAGTTCTTGCTATTTTACTTGCTGTTACATTTTAGAAAAATTCCAGCTTGTTCTAAAAACTGTTTACTTGTACTTACCAGTGATACCGAGCTTTGACTGTTAAACTGAAAGCTCCTGAAATTTTGGTGCATTTTCAGGTAGGCTCTCATCTCTCTGACGGTTCATAATTTAAGTAGCAGGTCCTATAGATTTTGAGATACTTAGTTTTTAATGTATTCTGTAAGTACATTTATAAGTTCAGAGTAATTGTCAAAAGTGGTCCAACTTTTAGTGGTGAGAAGGGATAATGTGTCTAAAACTCATTCTAAGACTAAAGTTATTAGGTCTTTGTTTTAAAAAAGTGATAACATATGATTTAATGAAATCTTAGCTTAGTTACTATTTAAATTCACCATTTCTGTTTTAGTCTCATAAGGGAATAACCTTGGTTTAATTACCCAGAGGAAGCCCCTTTTTTGGTCTTTATTAGTTAACTTGTTCTCCCTTTGGAAAATGTTTATAAAGTTTTCTCAGTGAGGGTTCTTGTGAGTTTTCTTTGATCTCTTTTTTTAACTGTAAGTTGATGATTTTATGTCAGCTTTTTCAATAAAAGATGCATTCTCATTGCTGGCTATATATAGTCCTGGGGAGATTTATAACCAGGTTGAAAAGAATGACTTACCTGTTTACCTTCTCTCAGCTTTTGATTAGTAGGTCAGGAGCTCAGGTTGTAGGTGTTGTGCAGTGTCTGTTGCTCTGCTGCTCCTGGCAGTTTTAATTTGCACATTCCTAACAGTATATGGAGCACATTTCCATTAATGTATAAAAAGAGGTTTTCGAAATAATTCATTCCAGAAGTCAAATGTTGCTATTAATAAATTTAAATAACTTCCAGTTAGCTTCTTATAGTAAAAATAATAGGATCAAAATTTTAATTCTTTCACTGAGAAATCTTTCTATGATTAGTTTGTAGATAAAAGGAGGACAAACTGTCATGTATGTTGACAAAAACATCTTTAGAGTCATACCTTATTTTTTCAGTGTATTTAGAAATCTGTTCCGTGGAGGTTTATGTTTTAACACCTACTTTATACTTGGTAAAATTGCCTGTGAATATTATTTCTGCTTTACTGTTTTCTCTAACATGAAGTAAAATACTATGGGCAAACCTACACAAACAGAAATCCAACTTGTTTCTTTAGTGGGTCATGTATTCTACTTAGCTTATAAAAATGGTGCCTTGGATGGGATGAGTTTGGATGAGTATGTATGTATGTATGTATGAGTTATAGCAAAATTAAGTATGCAAAAGTAGTAAAACAAATAGTTTTATCTTTTCATAGGTTTTTTTTTTTTTAAACAATGTAACTTATATGGAAGTCTTTATAGAGCTATGGCTAATGTTTGGATCTAACAAATTTTAGTCAAGGTATATGGGTGTGATGAAGACAAACTTCAGTTATGAAAGTACAAACTATGTGATTAATTTTCTAAAATGACATTAAGAAGCCTGATGAAAAGACGATTTGTAGTTGAATAGTTTTCTTTTTGTTATGGTAAGTCATACTGTAGCTATGTTTTGAGTGGTGGCTCTCATCTACCTTGGAGTGCATAAGACTTACCTAGGAGACCTGTTTAAAAAAATTCAGATTCATTACCTAGGAGGCTTGTTTAAAGAAATTCAGATTCCCAGCTTTATACCCAGTGATTGCCTCAGTTGGTCTGGGCTGTGGCCCTGGAATCATCACTTCATAAACAGTATGTTAGGTGGTTAGACTGCTCGGTGAGATGAGAAGTACCAACGAGAAAGTGCAGTTCGCTAGTCTGGAGGCAAGTGGATGCCTTTTACCTGCGGTTCAGAATAGGTGGTCTCCTACCAGATACAATCACCAGAAGTTTACTGTGTTCAGAGCAGTAAGGATGCCTTTAATCCAGAGGATTATCTAAGCACCTTAAAGCTATTTTAGTTTCTAAATTGTTATAGTGCCTTCTTTGAAAAATGAATGTACAAGCATCCTGTATATTAACAGATGTAATTAGGATTTTAAAAAGCAATTTGGATAGCTGTTTTTCTTTCTTTCTTTTTTTTTTTTTTAAGAGACAGACTCTTCCTCTGTCACCCAGGCTGGAATGCAGTGGCATAGGTCACTGTAACATCAAACTCCTGGGCCCAACCCATCCTCCCACCTCAGCCTCCCCTGGTGCTGGGATTACATGCATGAGCCACTGTGCCTGACTCTTTTTTTCTTTTAAAAGCCAAATTCAGCGCTATGACTTGAACCCCTAAATCTTTAGCATACAGAAAACTTTAAACTGCAAATAAAAATAATGAATAAAAAGGAAGAACAGGATTATAATTTTGATAGTGACCTGAGTATCCAATATCAGGAACTTTTCTAAATTTAGGGGCAGAAAGGTTTTGAAAGAAATTTTCTTTGGGAAGGAATTTTATGTGCCAGAACAAAACTTTAAATGTATTTTTATGATCAAGAGAAGATTGCATTGATTCCCAAAGTTTGCTAATTTAGATGAATAAATGCTATCATGGACGTAAGCCTTAAAAGGAGTTAATATTAATCTTGTACATACACAAATTTTCCTCAGATTTCTTTTCTTAAAAAGATTTGTTAGAAGTACTTTCTGCTAGACCCTTGCCTTTGAATGGCTTTAAAATTTAGTACAGTTTTTAAAAAGTGCAATGGGATGAGATTATGCTATTAGTATATTAAAAGCATGTTTCTGTTTCACTCCTAGTTGTAAGGTCATTTAATGGAATAAAGATCACAACGCCACGTTATCTGTGTTTTTCTGTCTCTATTCTTTTCATATGGGAGGATCTATGAAATAGAATTGGGCTTGGCGGAGTGAATAGGACTTCTAAGATAACCTGGGGTAAAATGTGACTATGTGGTTCCAGTTAGTCAACTTTCTCTGTCCTGCAAAGCACTAGTGAACTAGTAACTTTCTATCATAGTACCGAGAAGGCTCTGCTGTTGGAGTTGCTTAAGAGTGAGCATGAATTTTATTTATAGTAACATGGACTTGTGAAGACCTCTTTATTTGTGACACTTCCATTTGGTTGCCCCATCTGGAGCCAGCTGTTTAAATGGTTCCTCTTTGGGGCCGGGGGCAGGGAAGGTAAACCTCTACTGAAAGCTTTCCCTTTCACTGGTGACCTTGGAGGCAGTGGGGAGGTTGCATTGTACTTCTCAAATATTGAATAATAGCTAGACATAAACGGAGCCCTATAGTGAAAAGATTTGTTCCACAGTTGGAAACACACTGTTGGGATCAGCAGCCTTTATCCATCCATCCCTGGTCATGATCTTGTGTCAGGTGCTAGGCTAGGTGCTGCACTTAAGCTCATCCCAGTTTATCAGGGAAGGGGCTAACTCTGAGGTTGGTATGTGAAGCGTACGGTGAAAACAAAGATGCAGTGCTTGGTTGCTACCATCAGTGCTGACGCCCTCATCAGCATACTCTGGGGAGAAGGAAAGACCAGGGTGAGGCGTGTGGTCTGTTCTGGATGGTTTTTGGATGGGGAGACGTCAGGCAGACAGGCTTGCCTTTGGGCATTTGACATTCTTGCCTTTGATTATCGTGTATATCAGTCTGCAAAAAATAAGTCCAACTCTAATTAGCTTAATCAAAAAAGGGAAGAAAAGGAAACATAACTGGGAAAAAGATTCTTGTGACTGGATGTCTAGGGGCAAAACTGACATCAGGCACTGTAGAAACTCAAATGTCAACAGGGCTTTCATCCCAATATGCAGTGACCTAATTATCTGCTGTTGTAGATGGGTTTCCTTCATACCCCAGGAAGCACAGGCACAAAGAGTTCCAGGCTTATGTCATCCCACTTTAATGTCCTCAGAGGAAAGAGGCTTTGTTTTTGACCTGCCTATTAAAACTGTGTGCATGTCTCTCCCAGAGAAGCCTTCTGATTGGTTTGGCTTGCACCTCCCTGGGTCAACACTAACCTGGGGGGTGGGGCACCATAACCAGCCAGACTGAGGTCCCAGGTGTCTAGCCAGGGTGATGTACTGTGATTGGCAGCTCCACCAGAACCACAGAGTCACCAAATGAAAGACTGCTGGGCAGATCAAAACAAATATCCTTGGGCCGGGCGTGGTGGCTCACGCCTGTAATCGTAGCACTCTGGGAGGCCGAGGTGGGTGGATCGCTGGAGGTCAGGAGTTTGAGACTAGCCTGAGCAAGAGCGAGACCCCGTCTCTACTAAAAATAGAAAGAAATTATATGGACAACTAAAAATATATATAGAAAAAATGAGCCGGGCATGGTGGCGCATGCCTGTAGTCCCAGCTACTCGGGAGGCTGAGGCAGAAGGATTGCTTGAGCCCAGGAGTTTGAGGTTGCTGTGAGCTAGGCTGACGCCATGCCACTCACTCTAGCCCGGGCAACAGAGCAAGACTCTGTCTCAAAAAAAAAAAAAAAAAAAAAAAAAACAAATATCCTTTGCGGTTACCAGCTTCCCAGACTGGCCATTTAGTAGGCATTGGATTGGGAGACCCGGGGACAGTTCCCAGGTTAAAGCTTCTGGAATGTTATTTTAAGGGGAAGTGGAGATGGTTTTGCTGCACATTTATGCAGAGGAAGCTCTTCAGGGCATTTCAGTGGGGCTTTGTTCTCTTTCCTCTTCCCTTGGACTTGAGGAGTTTCAAAGGTAGGGGATTCAGAAGGAAGTTATATTTCACCTTTTCTTTCATAAAAACCTGATTTTTCTGGTCAGAGCAAACTAAAAGTTGGCATATTGACAAAGCCTTACCACAGTGGCCTGGACACGTGTGTAAACCCTATATTCAGTTGGCTGATGAGTAGTTTCCCCTGAGACGAGCTCCTATTTTGAGAGTTGCTGTTAAGCAACAGAAACCCTCATGCTGTGAAATCTGTGGATTCTGTTCCTTGTGTGTAAAGAAGCATCACAAACAGCTTCCCTTAGATGCAGTCTGGTGCCCGCTTTCTCTCCTCACCCTCTCCCCGTTTCCTTCTCCTGCCCTGGTCTCCGTGTTCCCCACCCCACCTGCTCAGAATCCCCGCGGGGTCTTGCAGCCCCGCACAGCTAATTAGCCTGGGCCTTTTCCTCCCACCTGCTTAGTTATTCTTCCTCAGAGAGTCAGCTTCGCAACAGATTGTCCTGGAGTGCGGGGAGTTAGCTACGCTCCCCGCAAAGAGGTTTTTTCTTCCGATCAGGTCTCTCAGGCAGGGGTCATTGCAAAGGATGAAAAATAGTAGGAAACAGAAATAAAAAATAAAGTAATGGCAATAATAATACACAGAGCCAAAGATATAGTTTATAAAGTAAATGTTTATGAAAATAGATAAAGGAGGGTATCCGGATGGATATATTTTTACCCGCATAAAATATATCCCCGACTGAAACTCCACACAGGTATTTTATAGGGTACATACAGGCTCCCAGTTGCCAAGGGCAACGGGATTTGCATACTAACAGGCAGTTTGCTTTAGGGTCAAGGTCTCCTAAAAGGCTACTACAGATCCTTTAACTAACTCTAACTAGGGGAACAATGAGTTATAAAATCGTCTTGGGGCAAACTTCTAAGTTTTATGATAAGGCTATTACTTTAGCAACAAACAGAGACATCTTGGCTCCAGTGATTGTGTTCTTGGAGACAGAGATGATCCCAGAAGTCAACATGGGCTGTGCTTTGTGTTAATTACTTTAACTGCATGGTTCCATCTGGTCCCAGCTTGGGCATTAGCATATCTATCTGATTAGCTCTCATCTGGGGGGGGGGGGTCTACCTGTCAGTTCCGGCAACCTTTGGTCCTAAGGGAGGCCTGCCTTGTCTTTCAAAACAGGTGAGAACCAAAGGCCCAGTTTACAGCTGTCTCTTTGAAGTACAGCTTCTACTGACCAACAAGACGCCCTCCTGAGACGAGGCAGCTTTTGAACTAACACATTTATTTTTTCTTCAAGGCAAAGCCTTATTTGACTTCTGAAATCAAATCTTGTCTCCAGAAATACAGGGGGCATTTCTATAACTCAGTATTCTTAGGCTCAACACTGGAGGACCCATCCTCAGAAGGCAGAGAATGGAGAGACTGCAAATAAATAAAGTTAGTATTTTCCCTTCTGTCACAAGAATAGGAATGGGGCCCACAGCTGTGCTATGCAGAAAAGCCTGGAAGCTGGAGTCAGACACTAGTTGGATCCTGGCATCGCAGCCCACCTGTTCACCCCTTTGGTGTGAGGGTTAAGGACAGGCTTGCTAGTTAGAGGTGGCATCACGGGGCAGTCTCTCAGCAAGAGCTAGGGCCTGACTTTTGAGAGTTGTGTGAAAAGTAAAAATACATAGCCCTTGGCACGGCTCTCCTCCACCCCCCAGTATATTTTTTGTTTTGCTTTGCTTTTTCCCGGCACAGCCACAGGAAAAAGAAAAGGTAAGAGAGGTGATATGTGGGCCCTTCTGGAAGCATAGGGAGAGGAGAGGCAGAAGTCAGTCTGGTTTCTTCAAAACTGAACCTCTCCCTGCTGGGTTTGGTTGATCTTACAGATAAGTCACTTACTCAGTATGCCGCACACTTGTTGGGTGAGTGATTGCACACACAAAGCTCTGGCGTTTACTTACACTGCCTCTGACCCTCCTTGTTGGGAAACTGGTGAATACTGTGTGATGTTGATGAGCACATCTCTCTCATGTTAATAACAGCCAACATGTCCTGATTGAGGATTTAGCACGTGCCAGACATTGGGCTCAGCACTTAATGGGCATCGTATCATTTGTTGCTCTCCCTTTGAGGAATGTATTCTTATACATTATACAATATCATCACCCCATTTTATAGGCAAACAAAAGCCTCTCTGAGGCTCAGAGAGGGAACCATGCCCTGGGCCCTAGAACTAGCAAATGTCAGGGCCATGATTTGGTCCAAGCATCCTGAATGCAAGGCTCAGTGCTGGCACCAGAGTGGTGGGCATGTAGAGATGAATCAGTGCTGGTTCCGCGCCTGTGGAGACAGAGCCCAGTGCAGAGGAATGGCCTGCATTGGGTCATTATTCATTCATGGAATGCCCACGGTCTGCCAGGTTTTATGCAAGGTTTTGGGGATATCCACTGGCATAAGACCCAATAGTTAAAAGTACTTTCTTTCTGCTAGACCCTTGCCTTTGAATGGCTTTAAATTTAATACAATTTTGTAGGTGGAAGCAAAATTCCACCTTCATCCTCTTAAGGTCCAAGCTGGGCCTGAGAATTAATTGATATAAGATAGATTCACAGGAGAAAAGCATACAAATTTCTTCTTTTTTTTACTTCATTTTGTTTTTTTGTTTTTTAAGTGACTGGGTCTTGCTCTGTTGCCCAGGCTGGAATGCAGTGGTGATATCATAGCTCACTGCAAACTCGACCTCCAGAGCTCAAGCAATCCTCCCACCTTGGCCTCCTGTGTAGCTGGGACTACAGGTGAGCACCACCACACCTGGCTAAATTTTTTTTATTTTTTTGTAGAGATGGGGGTCTCGCTGTTACCCAGGCTGATCTTGAACTCCTGGCCTCAAGTGATCCTCCAGCCTCGGCCTCCCGAAGTGCTGGGATTATAGGCGTGCAATGTTTTTTTTTTTAGTTTTTAAAAATTTTAATGGTTGTGAAGCCATACAGAGTTTTAAATATCCCAATTACCATGCAGTGCCTATCCTTAAAATGGTTTGAACTTCATCGTAAGTGATGTGCCTTCAGGAAGGAGGGAAGACGTGAGAGCAGACCAGCTCAGCCGATGACTGTCCTCTTGCTTTATGGCTTTGGGATTCCCCAGCCATTGCCAGGAACATTTTAGAAACAGATGGCTTTGGATATTTGTTGATTTTGCTGTCCAGCATCTATTTTCCTTTCTCTTTGTGTTAGTCTCCGTTTCCCAGGTTTCTCTGTTCCTGGAGCCCTCAGGGCTGAAGGACAGAAGAACTTCAGGCTGAATTCTCTCTCTCTCTGAAGTGGGATACACACAGTGCTGGAGGCTGGAAGTCTGAGAGCAAGGTGTTGGCAGGGCTGGTTTCTCCTGAGGCCTCTCTCCTGGCCTGGTAGGTGGTGTCTCCTCCCGGTGTCCTCACGTGGTTGTCGCCCTGTGTGTGCAAATTTCTGTAATACACGTTTTAACTGGCACGGAGCCCTCGTAAAGAAATGAAGACCCAGAGAAGCAGTTGGTGTCAGTTACTTCTATATTGAACTGGATAAAGAATAGTAAGTTGTAAAGAAGCAACTAAATTATGTGAGGAGGTTTACAAGGTCAGAATTATTTTCCTGGAGGACATTATGCTGAATGAAATAAACTAGGCACAGAAAAACAAACACCGCATGGTCTCACTTATGTATGGGCCCTACAAAGTGGAACTCACAGAAGTAGAGAGTAGAATGGTGGTTACTGGGGGCTGGGCTTGGGGGTTTGGGGAGACATTGGTCAAGTTCATGAGATCTGTTGTACAACATGGTAACTACAGGCAGTTAATATACTGTATTCTTGAAAATTGCTGAGTGAGATTTTGTGTTCTCACCAGGAAGAAAGTATGTGAGGTAATGCCTATCTTAATCAGCTCGATTTAGTTATTCACAATGTTTATATATTTCAAAACATGCTGTACATGATAAATATATGAAATTTTTATTTGTCAATTAAAAAAATAAGAAATGAAAAAAAACTTTTAAAAATAAGATCTGCATGGAATTCTTTTGGTCTTGACTTCTTATCTTTGAGGATAAGGATGCTGCTTTTTCTTCTAAGTACAGGAAGGGTGTCCTTCACATGGGAATTTCATCTCCTGCTTTTAAGAAACCGAAAAGAGATCAGAATGATTTTCTTGCACCTGCTGAGTTTCAAGGGTATTTAATTCGAAACAGTCAATAGGCCAGGGTGGTGTATTTTTAACTCGATCCGTTTTTAAACTACACGCCCACTCTTGAATGAAGGAGATGCGGAAATTGGTCTTGACCCTGCAGTGGGATGTGTGTGCAGAGTTCAGGCAGAATGCAACGAGTTCCCATGCTGGTGCCCGGGGAGGGCCGGGCGCAGGGCGGCGGCGAAGGCGGGGTTGCAGGGGCTGGATCTGGGCTGCAGGAGGGCGGAGGCGGTGCAGAGGGGGCGGGAGGCATCCAGCCGCCCCAGAGGCCGGGGCAGGGAGCTCTGCGCGGCTCCCATTAGCCGGCCACACGGGGAGGGGCAGGGTGACCTCACACTGGCCGGGTCTCTGCGGCCATTAGAGCGGTTCCCACTGCTGGGGCGGCCGCGCGGTAGGTGGAGCGGTCCTTTCGGGGACGCAGAGAAGGGTAAGATGCTTGGGCTGCTTCTCCCGGCCGAGGCTTGCCCTGGAGGTGGAGGAGTTGAGCTGGGCGAGAGTAGACGAGTTGGAGGAGCAGCCGCGGCCTCCTGGGCACCGGCCCGACCCAGCTCGTCTGCCGGCCACCGGGGTGTCGGGTGTCGGTGCAAAGTCCCTGGCCCCTGTGAAGGATCCATCCGTTCAAGGCCAAGGGCGGGAGCGGGGAGGGGTCCGGTGAGACACTGGGCGGGGGGGAGTGAGGTGCTTGTTCCCAGACGGGTCCGAGACACACCCCAAGTTCTCCCCGCCACAAGCCACCGTCCGCTGGGGGCTTGGGGACGCTGTTACCTGTTAATGACATACTCAATCCCTGCTCCCCCTGCCTCAGGTATTTTCGCAGCTGATAAGGCGAGATCGAGGCTGACACTGAGGGTCCACATCACCAAAAGAAGATGCGCGCGCCCATTGTAAGTGTGGAGGCGGGGGAGGGTGGGAGTCGTGTTTTAATGGTGACTCCTTGTCCTGGAGCCCAACTTTTTACTTTGGAGAGAGGATCTTTGAAGATGTGGGGACCGCACCTCCATCAGCTGCTGGCGTCCGGTGTCCCCGGGGGGTGGGGTAGGGAGGTGGCAGGGCCACCTGTTGGAGCTGTGGGCTCAGTTCTTGCCCCGGCCAGGGCCCGTTTGGAGGCAGCCCTGCCTGAAACGGGACCCTCGGGAGGGAGGCAGAGGGGGCCAGGTCTCTTCACACAAGTTGGGCGCTGCCCTCTTGAGTCAAACCGGGACAGGGGACGGGCTTTTGGGGCTGAATGGCTGAGGCTGGACCTGCAGCCCCAGGCCCTGACCGCAGGGGCCTTTTGTGGTGTCAGGTGACTCACCCTGTGGCCAGCCCTGCCCAGCACATTCCCAGCTCTGGCTTTTCCTCTTTCTAACCTGTGATGTAGTTCAGAAATCATACCGGGGCTTGGCAAATGCCTCCCTTCGACCAGGGAGGACTGCGCGGGCAGGGGTGGTGCAGGGTGGGGGGGCGGTGCGGGGTTCAGAGTACAGATTTTTGAGATGGACCCACCGCGGATTGTGTTCCCACTGAGCCCCTGGCTGCAGGACTTTGATCAAGTTCAAATCCACTGTTCCCCAGCGTGAAGTTTCTATCACTTAATACTTAGGAAGTGCTCAGAACAGTGCCTGGCACACACAATGAATGCTCAACCATCATTCACTGTCCCTGTCGTTCTTCTTGTTTCAATCTGTATGAAGAGCTTTGCGCAGTGCCGGGTGGCAGAGTGTATCTGGCATATTTGACACCTGGAGTGGTCACTTTTTAATATCCTCTACTCTGTCTGACAACGTTATTCTCAGTGATAATCGTGAAATGAGTAGTAGTAATAATGTCCAGACAAAAGCACAGTGAACATTTTCTTTTATTGAACTTCACGTATGTAATCATGCCAGTAAGAAAAAGAAAAACTGAAAAATAAAGTAAATGTGATAGTGCAAAAGCAAGAAAAAGTAATGGAAAAAGTTTTTTTTTTTTTTTTTGAGACAGAGTCTCACTCTTCCCCGGGCTAGAGTGCTGTGGTGTCAGCTTCACTCACAGCAACCTCAAACTCCTGGGCTCAAGCGATCCTCCTGCCTCAGCCTCCTGAGTAGCTGGGACTACAGGCATGCGCCACCATGCCTGGCTAATTTTTTCTATATATTTTTAGTTGTCCAGCTAATTTCTTTCTATTTTTTTAGTAGAGACGGGGGTCTCACTCCTGCTCAGGCTGGTCTCAAACTCCTGAGCTCAAACCATCTGCCCATCTTGGCCTCCCAAGTGCTAGGATTGCAGGCGTGAGCCACCGCGCCCGGCTGAAAAAGTTTTTTTTTTAATATTATATATATTTCATTGTCTTTCTTTCTTTTTTTTTTTTTTTAAATAGCGAGTGCTACTGCTGGGGGGCTGTGACACTTGGGGCTTGGGCCCGCCCGCCCACCCTATCTTCCTCGGGGGGTGGGGGGGGGAAGGACAGGGACCCCCGAGCCACCTTCCCCGTTATGCAGCAATAGGAAAAAGTTTTTAATTGCATTAAAGTATTTTTGAAAAACAGGGGAAAAAGCCTACTCTTACATATAGGTTGGTGTCAGTAATGAATGATAATAACATTACAACTTCTGCTTTGGAAACTTCTGAAAAGTTGCCCATGACTGTGTCCAAATGGGTCTTCTTTGCATATTCATGTTCAACGCTCAGTAGAGCTGGATTTACCGATCCGTCTTTGCTCACAGTTGATTGAAGAAAACTTTTTATTAATTTTTATTTCAAAAGCTGTTTTGCATGAAACAACAGAGAGACAAAAAGTTAGGAAAAGCCTTAAACATTATGGCTGAGATTTATAAAAATCCCATTTTGTAATAAATTCCAGACATTGCAATATTGCTTATGTCTTTTTTAAAAAAACAAACAAACAAACAGGTTCTTCAGAACAAATGAGTAGAGTGAGAAATTAAAAAGGAAACAAAAAGCAAAAATTTTTAAAAAACAAAGCAGCTTTTAAATATCTCTACATGAGAAACATTTTCACTAAAACATCTTCCCCTGAAAATTCCTCATTAAGTTTTCGTTTTATTTGGCAAAATTCCCCAAGTTTTTTTTCTTCTGCAAAGATCAGAGAAAAGGACTGGATGATAGCGAATGTTGACCTTGAATCCATCGCTTTAGAAAGAGAGTCTAGTTCTTGGTGAGAACCATCCAGGCTTTGGAACATTGCTCTTTTAGTTTCTTTTGGCACTGGGAGGGAGACTGTTTTGTCTTCTGTTTAAACACAGGAAAACGTAAGACTGCAGGACTGGCCACATAAACTGTATAAAGTGAGCTCTATTGTGAGCCCTTAGGAACCAACCGTAGAAACAGAATGTGTGGCTGAGTCTGTGCGTCAGGACCAGACTGTGTAACTGTGCGTTCTCTAACTTAACTGCCAGGTAGAAGACAAAATTTTTAAAAGAGTAAGAAATAAAAATGTGCTCATTGGAGGTTCACATGTTTATTATTAAATCTCAGTTGTAATTGCTGCAATTCGAATTTAGACCAACAAGGTATCTTTTGGGGGAGTAGCATTTTATCACCGACATGAATGGCCTGCACGTGGTAATAATAAAAAGCAGTGACTTTTGGTGGGTTTTATTATCGTTTTTAAATTTTCTACAGATGACTCACCCCTGTTTGTCTGCAGTGGGGATTCGGGCTCCCACCTCCCCACTCTGGGGGAGGGCCTGATGAATGTTTGTTGAAACAGCTCCCCGAGCCTCCCTGGGATGGGAGAGGCTCCGTCCCCACCTCCCTGAGCCCTTTAGTCCAGGCTGGGTGGCCTCCCAGGCTGATTCTTTCTTTTGTCTGCTTGGTGGGCTGGGGTTTTTCCCTCCCCTCCCCCACCTGCCCTATCCTTGAATCTGTGACGAGTTGAGCAGCTGCTGAGTGAGGAAGTGAGGACCCAAAGTGAAACTGAGGCTCGGTAACATGAGGAAATTGATGGGCCTTCCCTGTTCCCTGGGTCGGGGCTCCCTACCCGACTGCCTTGTGATCCAAGTCCTGACACACCTCTGCGGAGCTGGTTCAGGTGCAAAGGGGAGGGCAGAGAGGAGGACCCTGCTCAAATAGCAGTTGGGCCTTCAGGCCCTTCAGGGTTTTGCCTCACTCTGGAGGAGCCACAGGCTGAGAGGGGCTCAGAGGGGAAAGCAGTGCATCCCTCTAGGCCACAGACCTCTGCTGAGAACATTGCATGTGCCAGGCTGGGTGCTGGTGAATTAGCCGGAACCCTGGCCCTCCGCTGCTCAAGGCTAGCTGGCGGGCTGGGCGTGGAAACTGATCACTCCTTCCCATGGATCCGGCTCCACAATTATAGTCATCTGGTAACAGAGGTACGATCGTGGAGGCAGCAGCAACTCTCTCTGCCAGGGCGTCTGGGAGGCATCGAGGAGTGGAGATGTTGACTCCTTTTTGAGGGACGAGGAGGAGTTTTCCAGGTGAATGAAGGGCATTTCAGGCCTAGAATGCAGTGATGCCGGCGCAAGTCCCACCACGGGAGCAGAGCGTTCCTGTTACTGGGCATCAGCACCTTCGTGTGAATTACTTGCTGGAGTGGGAAGAACCTGACCTTTGGGTTCAGGAAGGTCTGCAGTGGAATCCTGGCACTGCTTTTTGGGGAGCTCTGAGACCCTATGCAAGTTAATTTCCCTCTCTGAGCTCAGTTTCTTGGTCTATAAAAGGGGCTGTTGTAAGGATTCCAGGTAACATGTGGAAACCCCTGGTGCCTGGTGGTGGTGCTGGGGTAATTCCAAGTGAGTCGGGGCAGTTCTGACTCGAGGGGTGAGGTTTGCCAGCTAGGAGAACAGGTCTGGGGGGCTGGTGGCTGAGAGCCTGGGAGGGCGGATGAGTTTTGCCTCCTTTTCCCAGGATGCCTGTGCCTTTTGGGCTGCTGAGGCTGGGCCTGATGCCAGCTGGAGCCGCTCCTGCCCCTCCCCGACTGGCTAGGAGCCCAGGGCACAGGGTGGCAGTCAGGGAAGGGGTGACTTGGCAGGCCAGCTCCTATTCATTCCTCCTCCACCTTCTCTCTGGGCCTTGAGGCTGGGAACCTGGGCAGCCAGGCCTCCTCCTCCTCTCTGCACCCACCCAGCCTGCAGCACGGGGTTTTGACCCTCTCGCAGGCCTAAGTGATTTTACAACTTTCACTTTGATTAACTCAGTTATTTCTTACACAAACCCTGCCGGATGGATCTTAACCCCATTTTACCACAGAAGCTCAGAGAGGTTAAGTAATTCCTGAAGGTCACATAGCAATAGAGCAGAGAGGGGCTCAGTTGAGGCCCCTGTGGGTGGGCTGGGCTCTGCTTCTGGGGACACAGCCTCAGATAGATGGGACCCACCCAGCTCCTCATGTTTTTTTCTTTTCCTAAAACTTTGGCACCTAAACTCTCAACTCCCTGCTGAAAAGTCCTTTCTCAACACCCACCCTGGACTTCAGGCCTTCCTGTTATCTTGAGCTTCCAGACATTTCCCCCAGAGTGTCAGAAATGCAGTGGGCAGGCAAGGTTAGGAATTTCCGGTCACCATAGCATGTAGTTTTGAGAAACACAGAGAAGAACTGGTCTCAGTCTGGGTTTCACAACCTCCACAGTATCTCCAACTGGTTTTACAGCTTGCTCCTTCGAGTATTCTGTGATCTTTCCAAATAAAAAATAATAACAACCGCCTGGGAACAGAGGCAGTAAAAACTGCCAGTTACTGAACACTTCCTATGCGCCAGGTCCTGTTTGCTGAGTGTTTTATATGTATTCACTTATTCCAGCCTCAGGATAATCCATGAATCAGGTGCTATAATTATCCCCATTTTACATCCCGGGAAACTGAGGCCAGGAGAAGCTGGGTAATTTGCCCAAGGCTATACAGTTAGTAAGCAACTGGGATTTGAACAGAGCCCTAAGTATGTAATCACTATGCTGTTTCTGAAAATTAAATCCATCCTGATTTAAAACAGAGCAGTCGTGCTCACTATTCTACTTTCTGTATTTTTTTTTTTTGTATTCCTGAAATATTTCATAAAAAACCCCAACCCCCCCCCAAATTCCGATGAGGCGAATGGGCGTGGGTGTACTGGAATGCTTCCTGCATGGCCTTGAGTGAAAGGAAAACTCTTTTTTTGTTTTGTTTCAACCCTTGGGTTGAAAACTGTTCTAAAAGTGCCCACGCTTTCCTCCCTGGCCCTGTGCAGTGCCAGAGCTGGGGGTGTTGCACCGAGTCCGAGTCTCGAGGGTGAACGTGGATTAGCATGCCGCGCCCGCCACGGAGAGGGGTGAAACCTGCTGTAGGGCCCGGCTGTCTCCCGCCTCCTTGCAGGGGTGAGGAAGAGGTTGGGGTTCACATTGTCTTTGCCACTTCCAGGCTGACCCTGGGCAAGTGACATCATCACCCTTAGCCTCAGTTTCCCTACCTGCAAAATGAGGCATGACCACCCATTTCAGTCTAACTTTTCAGCCTTACCCCTCTCTCCGCTTCAGATACCGTCTCCTGTGGTTCTCACTCTGGGCTGCGCAGGAGAATCACCTGGGAACTTTATGATAACACCAGCCCTGGGCGCCAGCCCATGGAGTCTGCTTCTGACCAAATCCCAAGAGCACCCTGGGATTCCCACTCACCACAATGGTTTTGCTCCTTCCAACCCTCTGCCCCGCCTGCCCTCTCCTCCCTGTCCCCTGCTTACCTGTCTCCATGGACCCCCTTAAAGGCCATGTCCTCCCTACCACCTTCTCTGCCTGCAGTATAGTGTGTGGGATTCGGACGTCCTGGGATCTGGCTTTGAATTCTGTCTCTGCCACGTACAAGTTCCCTCTCATCTTTCAAGACCTAAACAAAAATCTCAGGTGCTTCCTCTTCTACAGCATCTCCAATTCCTCTCCCCCATCTTCTCTTAAACCCCTTTCAGCCAGGCTTTGCCTCCAACGCCCAAGAGAAGCTGTTCTCATAACGGTGGGTGTCCTTTATCCCAGAGCACGCTCCTGGGCTCCAGACTCCTGGATGCAGCCGCCTCCCCAGTTTGGCTGCCGGGTAGACATTCTCTGCTGCAAGCCCAGGCATGAGGACCTGGTGGTCCCCCAGCCCACTCTGTCTGCAGCCAGCCCCATGCCAGCCTTCCAGCGGCTCTGGCCAGAAACCTTGGGGACTTGTGACTCCTCTTTCCTTCACAGCCCACCTTGCTCCATCAGCACAGCCTGTTGGCTGTACCTTCAACGTAGGCCCAGCATCCGTTACGTCTCATCCCCTGTCCCCCCTCCCACCCGGTCTGGGCTTGCATGGCTGCTTCTGTGCTTGCCCCCTAGCAGGTCCCCTCCATTCTCCTTGCTCCCTGCCTGCCATCCCTTCCCGACACAGCAGCCAGAGGGACCCTTTTAAAACCCAAGTTGCACTGTGTGTCTCTTGTGTTCCAAACCTTGCAGCTGCAGCTGGGATCCAAGCTGCAGGCTTGGAGTTGGGAACCGGCTCTGGAGCACAGAATTAGAGCATGTCCCTCATGTGTCTGTTGTGTTGTCATTGCCCTGACTCCCTCAGTGCATTAGCTCTTCAATTACTTAAATCACAAAAAAGAATTTAAAGATATTACACGGGAGGAATGAATAGATGGTAGTTGGACATATTTGTGACGAAGCAAACACAGCATGTAGTAGCACACTCTGGTGGATATGCGGCTGTTTGTTAAAAAACTTCCTTCAACTTTGAATGTTTGAAAATTCAAACTGTATGTTTGAAATTTTTGTTTGTTTGTTTTTTGAGACAGAGTCTTGCTCTGTTGCCCAGGCTAGACTGTTGTGGCATCAGCCTAGCTCACAGCAACCTCAAACTGGGCTCAAGTGATCCTTCTGCCTCAGCCTCCTGAGTATCTGGGACTACAGGCATGCGCCACCATGCCCGGCTAATTTTTTTTTTCTATTTTTAGTTGCCTGGTTAATTTTTTCTATTTTTAGAAAAATAGAGACGGGGTCTTGCTCTTGCTCAGGCTGGTCTCGAACTCCTCAGCTCAAACGATCTGCTTGCCTCAGCCTCCCAGAGTGCTAGGACTACAGGCGACAGCCACCGAGTGGGTCCTGTTTGAAAATTTTTCATCATGAATTGTTGGGAAACATGCTATAAACTTGAAAATGCTCATTGCAGAAAAGCTGGAAAATACGGAAAAATAGAAGGAAGCAAAAATAATCACAAAAACCACCCTTACCTAGCACCTGAGGGAACGTCCGTTAGGATGTTCGTGTGTATATATTTTTCTAATCTTTTTGCTTGTGCATTTCGTTTTACATGATAGTGATTGTATGGGTTACCCAAAGTCGAACACCCTTGATTTTGTCGAGTCTCAGTTTTATTTCTGATTCTAAAATGAACACATGCCTATTTAAACATTTTGGAAAACTAGAAAATAATTAAAAAGAAAATTAATACCCCAAATTGAGACAGTTTCAGGACATTTTGGCAACAGATATATCTATACTTTCCAATTAAAAAATTGCAAGTTCATCAACATGAGGGATTTTTTTTTTCCGTTTAAAAACCCTTAAAAATTTTTATCATCAGGCCGGGCGCGGTGGCTCACGCCTGTAATCCTAGCACTCTGGGAGGCCGAGGTGGGCGGATCGTTTGAGCTCAGGAGTTCGAGACCAGCCTGAGCAAGAGTGAGACCCCATCTCTACTAAAAATAGAAAGAAATTATATGGACAGCTAAAAATATATATAGAAAAAATTAGCCGGGCATGGTGGCACATGCCTGTAGTCCCAGCTACTCGGGAGGCTGAGACAGGAGGATCGCTTGAGTTCAGGAGTTTGAGGTTGCTGTGAGCTAGGCTGACGCCACGGCACTCACTCTAGCCTGGGCAACAGAGTGAGACTCTGTCTCAAAAAAAAAAAAAAAAAATTTTTATCATCAAAGTAATATCCTATCTGTAAAAAATGTGAACAATAAAATAATGGAATAAAATATAAAATTCCCTGAATCCTAACTGCCCACTGTATGTAACATACAACAGCTTGATGTGTTTTCCTCGGCTCATATAGTGTGTGATACATTTTACCTATGAATGTATAAAAATGTATTTTAAGCAAAAATGAAACAATAATGTCTTTCAACTTGCTTTTTTCAATTCGTACTTCCATGTCTGCTCACGTGAATTCACCTTGCTCTCTCCGACGTCTGTATGTCCGTGTGGATGTAGGATAATTTGCTTAAGTGGTCCTTACTGATGGTTGTTTGGGTGGTTTTTCCAGTATGAATTTCAGAGGCCCGAAATTGCTCCTCAATTTGCTTGCTAAGGAAAATGGCTGTTATTCAGCTCTTGGTAACACTGCTTTTGTGGAGGGATAAAGGACTTTTGTTCTGAAATCCCGTGGGCACAGACCGGGCTTAGCCACCGTCAGTGCATGTGCTGCGGGGGAGATGGGAGAGCTTTGGCTGCGGTGCGGGCTGGGCTGGCCGGCCGCCCTGGAGGAGGCGGTGCTCTCGCTCAGTGTGGAAGGGCATCCGCTGGAACCACCTGACAGCATGACAGAGCTGCATTCCCGGGTCGCAGCTGGTTCTTTCCTAACGAGGATTGGCAAACTCTCTCCGTAAAAGGCCAGAGAGTAAACAGTTTAGATTTCGCAGGCTATAGCGTCTCTGTCACAATGACTCAATCCTGCTGTTGTATCGAGAAAACAGGCAGGGACAGAATGTAAGTGTATGAGCGTGGCTATGTTCTAGGCAAGTGTTATTTATGGACACTAAAATTTGAATTTCATGTCATTTTCATGTGTCACAAAATAGTCTTCTTTCGACTTCCCCACCCCACTAGCTACTCAAACAATCTCAAAATCATTCTTAGCCTGCAGGCCGTACAACAACAGGCAGAGGTCCACATTTGGCCCATGACTGTAGTTTTCACGCTTCCAATTTTAGAGCATGAGTTTGCCTTCTTAATTTTGATTCAGCCGGGTTGGCTTTTGTGTATCATTCGGTAATTGTTTTTCTAGTTGGATCTTAGTGGGAGAGGGTGAATTATTGCCATCCTCGGGTCCTGGCACTCTGTCCTCACTGGTCCCTGCAGAGACCCCACTCTTATGTGTTTGTTTATGTATTTGTTTCCTTTAATCATCTTTCTTTACTTCCGTCTCTCTCCCCAGTGGCCACCATCCTGATGCGTTTAATATGCGTCCTTTGGTGTGCATGATTCTTATCTTGTTGTTGCTTTTTAAAAATTACTTTTTCGGGTTGGTTCCTGTAAGATGTGCATTGTAGGTTTGCCTGCATGTATGTTTAATTCATGTAACTGGCATGGTATTATAGAGCTGACCCTCATTTTCCCACTCGGCACTGTGTGTTAAAGATAACCCACATTGCTGTTGGAACAGTGAGTCCTTGCTTCTAACTAGAGCATAGGGCTCCATAGGTAAGTCTACTCTTTTTGCTTCATTTTTAAAAAGAAGTTTCCTTGGCTAGGTGCAGTGGCTCACACCTGTAATCCTAGCACTTTGAGAGACTGAGGTGGGAGGATTGCTGGAGCTCAGGAGTTTGACGTTGCAGTGGGCTATGACGATGCCACTGCACTCTAGCCTGGGCAATAGAGCGAGACCCTGCCTCAGGGAAAAAAAAAAAAAAAAAAAAGAAGTTTCCTTGAGTGGTATTAAGTGCCAAGCTTGTGCATATTTGGGAAATGTATCTTTTTCCCTTACAAGGGACAGGCAACTTGGCTGAGTGTAAAAAAAAAAAAAAAAAAGGTCAAAACTTTTTTCCTTCCAAATTGTAGCTGTCCATTTAAAAAAATTATTTCTAATTTTTATTTGTTTTTAAAAATTGGTTTCTTTTAAAATATTAAGATATAATTTACCCTTTTCATGGTCAGTTCTGTGAGTTTTAATAAATACATGCACTTGCAGAATCTTCACTACCATCAAGATATAGGACAGTATAGAAAGTTTAATTATCCTGAAATTCCCTCCTGCCCGGGGAAGTCAGTCCCTCTCCTCGGGGACAGCCAGTCTCTCGTGCCCAGCCCTGGGCAATCGCTGATTAATTTTCTGTCCTGTAGTTACGCCTGTTCTAGAATGACATATAAATGGAATCTTACAGTATGTAGCTGTTTGGGTAGGACATTTTTCACTCTTCCCTTGTAGATAAATAAATGTGTTTTCTGCCCAAGCCATTATAATAGTTATTTATTTATTTTTGTCATTGTGATAAGTTTTTTGTTTTTTTAAATGCAGCACGTTTCCATGTGTCGGTCCCTGTCACTGTTGTTTGCCTGGAGCACAGCGAGCCCCTCGCGTCTGCGGGCTGCTATTGCCCGATGTCACGTTGGCGTTGTCCTGTCCAATCACAGCCTCCCCCAGCGCCGGGCCCTGCCCTGCCTTTCCGTCCCTGCCTGTTCAGGGAGATCCTGGTTAAATTCCCTCTGGGGGACCTTGAAGACTGCCTAACTGTGACCAAACAATTAATATATTTTTTCTTTTATTCGGGAGAACAAATGGGATTGACACATCGTGGCCGTTGTCCGTGGTTCTGATACAGGCTCTCGGTAAGAACCGGGCGCCCTCTGTTTGGAAGATAAATTATAGGTATTGCAAAAAGGAGAACATGATTTATCCGTAACATTCTCGTGAAAAGACTTTCCTCCTGGCACGCGTGATGCTTGTTTGTAGTTTTACTATTTCTGGGAAATAATAAGCGAGCCGCCCGTGGGCCCTGCTGCGGGCCTGCCTCCCGGGGCCCCGCCCGGCCCCCGCGCCCTGACTGCGGCGGACTCCCGCGAGGGCGGACGGCCCGGGCCAGCCCGGGGCGCGCTCTGTCTGGGTGTCCAGAGGGGTGGTTCCTCGCCCATTACAGAGGCCGAGGGCCGGCCTGGGCCGGAGAAGCCTGTCACCTCAGATTCCGGCCCAGTGGGAGTTCTCGCCGGCCCCTGCACGCAGCACGGGGTCTGACAGCGGACGCCAGTGAGGCCGGAGGGAAGTGATCTTGAACCTCCCCGTAGCTCTCTCAGACTCCGCCCCGTGCCCCCCAACGGGGCGGGACTCTGGGGAGCATGCGCAGTGCCCGTCCTACCTGCCTGCGCTCACACACTGCTCCACGCCGCACGCACACACACACGCACACGCCCTCCCTCACACAGCCTCACGCTCACACGTGCACTCACACCCCTCAGCATCAGGCTGAGTGGCTGCGGGACGTTACTGCCGGAGACCCACACTGGTTCCCCCTCGGGCCCAGGCCAGGCTGCGGAGCGTCTGCGGGGTGCCCTCCAGATCCCAGGGCCTCTGGCAGGGGCCCCACGTGGGCAGCAACAGCTGAATAACTGGGGGTGATTCTCTGGGAATCAGCTGGCCCAGCTTCGAGTCCTGGCCGTGGCACCACCAGCTGTGTGGCTTTGCACAAATTCTCTCCCATCTCTAGGCCTCGATTTCCTCATCCATGAAATGGGCTTCATCACGGTACCTGCCTCATAGGATGGTTGTGTGGGTTTATGGAGCCGCCCTGTAGAACACAGCAGAGGGCTTGGCTCAGGGTAAGAGTTCAACAGTGATATTCCTAGAAATAGTCACAGTCAGGCGGAGACTCCAGCTAATGAAGAAGCCCTCTAGGTCGGCACTCCACGATCTGCACCTGCGGGTCCGGGGCACAGGCTTGTGAAGTCAGGCGGGTGTTGGACCAGCAGGGCAGGGCTGGGCTCAGGACATGTGTCCTGCTGAGCTGACAGCTGGGGCCCGCTGAGCTGCACCCGCCTGACTGAGCCCTGCCCCCGGTTCCAAGGTCTCATGCCACCTCTAACAACCCTGTTCTTGGTTTTGCAGCCAGAGCCGGAGATCGGAGACCTGATTGAGATTTTCCGCCCTTTCTACAGACACTGGGCCATCTATGTTGGCGATGGATATGTGGTCCACCTGGCCCCCCCAAGTAAGGGCACACAGGGTCTCCATGGTGCTGGGCCCAGGGGCTGGGAAAGTGGGGTGGGGGAGCGGTGGGTAACGTGTGACCCCCACATTTTCCTTGTTCCTTGACTGGCTGTGTTCCTGAGTGTTATAAGAAGGCAATTTGGGGTGGGGCAGTGGTTTTCAAAGTCTATTCCTTGGAACCCTTGCCTCGTGCTGGCCTCACCCCAGTCCCAGCCCTGTCACCGAGCCTGCTGGGCGCCGAGCCCAGATGGGCATCAGGAGCTCGCCCTCTCCATAAGCGCGGGGTTGGCGAGGGCACCGTCTCTCACTCACCCGAGTGAGTCCCCCAAGCGCCCCCTGCCCTGCTTCTCTCAGGTCTGAAATCTCAGCACTGTGCTCAGGGTGCGGGTTTGTTGTCTCTGGAAAGCCACGCAGAGCAGGACGTGGATGTGATCGGCCCCGCCTGCCATTGCTTGTCACTGTAACGGGGTGTCACAGTTGAAGACTGGTCCTACTTGGTTTGCAGGGTGCTGCTGCGGCACCCTGGGGACCTGATACTGACAGGGCCGTGGGGGCTTTGAGCAGAGTGAGCCTCCTCTTGTGATGCCCCCGGCACCTAGTTCTGCCTCTTGAGCGCATCCCCACTTCCTCAGCTGCCACACTCAGCGTGTGCCCCGCCACCCACGGTACAGGTTGGCCGCGTTGGGAGGGACACCCTGTCTCTGCTGGCACCAGCTTTTTGTCTTCACCATCCTGGCCTTTGTGTTGAACCCAGACTCCTGTTCTTCAAGGTCCTTGTTTCTGGAGCTTTGTTTCTCCTTCCAGACCTGGGCCCTTGGCCAGGGCTGTGCTGCGTGCCCACTGGGCCTCCCTAGGGCCACAGCTTGGGAAGCAGCTGTGTGTTTTGGTCCCTTTGCTCCCGTAAGGGCTGGGACTCCTGAAAACCCAGCCACCTTTTCTGCAGCAATTGGCTTTGTATAGTCAAGGAGCTGTAGCCCCGATGGAATCACAGGAGGGACACACCCTGTTTTCCCAGAAATATGAGTATGCTCTTGGCTCATGTCTGCATAATTAAGAAGAGGGCCACTTGGGTGTCATGGGGTGTAGAAGGCCAGCTTCTGTGGGTTAAAAAAAAAAGATGGAACTTTTTTTTTTAAAGTAAAGTAAAACATGGAACTTCCCTACTCCTCATTTCAGATAAGGAAACCAGGGCCTAGGGACCACAAGTGCCTTCTTCAAAGCCACACAGCCTAGCCCTTCCACATCTTGCTCATCCTTTGTGGATGGTACCAAGGGCGGATGCCCAGCTCTGAGCCCCTGGGGTGCTGCCCAGGGCCAACCCCTCTCTGTTTCCTCTTTGTGGATCCGCAGGTGAGGTTGCGGGAGCCGGTGCCGCCAGCGTGATGTCCGCCCTGACCAACAGAGCCATAGTGAAGAAGGAGCTGCTGTATGATGTGGCCGGGAGAGACAAGTACCAGGTCAATAACAAACACGATAACAAGTACGAGCCACTGCCTCCCAACAAAATCGTCAAGCGGGCGGAGGAGCTGGTGGGGCAGGAGGTGCTCTACAAGCTGACCAGCGAGAACTGCGAGCACTTTGTGAATGAGCTGCGCTACGGAGTCCCCCGCAGCGACCAGGTGCGTCCTCAGCCAAGTCCCTTCCCCGGGAACCAGAGGTTCCCTCAGCTGACAGCAGCTGGGCATCAGTGTGGGTGGAGACAGGGGCACGAACAGGCAAAGGGCAGAGACAGAATTCCTGCCTCGAGGACGCTGCCGTCGGGGTGGGGACGGGGGGTGGGGGTGACAGACGGCAGGTGGGCAGTGCAGATCAGTGGGGTTGGGGGTGATGGCCAAGGAAGGAGCCGCGGCCCTGAGGGTCACCCTGCTGCCGAGCCCTCCCTGGCCCTGGCCCTGGCCTAGAGGCAGGTTTTATGATCCTCACCTTACAGATGGGGAAACTGAGGCTCATAGAGCTTAAATAACTGTCTGTGGCCATTCATTTCATCAAGCAAATCTTTGTTGAGTCTTCAGTTCCTGTCTTTTCCTGTGCTGATAAGTAGCAGAAGTGGGATGTGAAGCTCAGGTCTGTGTGACACAGCCTTAGTGAGCCCCAGCGTCAGTCCGGAGACCCTGGGGATGCAGTCTTGCTTACTTGGTCTGATTTTGGTCATGGCCTCTCTTCTTTGTGTCTTTTTTCTCCTCTCGTTCTCTCTCACTTCCTCCCCTCCCTTTTTTTTGGGGGGCGGTGAGAGCATTTTTCAGAAAATTCTCACATGACTGTTGATGCAAAAGAATGTGGTGGTTTTTAACTTTTTCAGTGAATGATGAGGTTAAGATCTGTTGTTGTTTACTTGCATTAATGTTTTTGTTTTTTGGGATCTGACCTCTTCGTCCTCGGTCAGTGTGGTGGTCAAGAGTGTGGGCTCACAGAGCCAGGCAGCCCTGGGCTGTGTCTGGGCGCTACCTTTGCCACCTGTGTGACCTTGGGGGATTTATCAAGCTCCCTACACTTTGTTAAAGTACAAATGATGATGCCTGTCTTGGAGGATTGCAATGTGAGTTAAATAAGAGCACCTTTATGCTTAGCACAGTGCAGATTCTGAAAGTGCACTTAATAAATTGTAGTAGGAGCCAGGTGCAGTGGCTCAGTACCGCCTGTAATCTCAGTACTTTGGGAGGCCAAGGTGGGAGGATTGCTTGAGGCCAGGATTTTGAGGCCATCCTGAGCAACATAGCAAGATCCTATCTCAGAAAAACAAATTGTATTAGTAGATGGAGTCATAATTGTCCTCATCTTATTTATTTGTTTGTTTTTGCTCGGCTTATCCAGTGCCTTGTCCACCTCTCTGGGCCACAGTGACTTGAATGGGGAGCAGGGGGGTCTTGAATTCACCAGCACCACCTATAGGGGTCACTCGCAACTCTCCTTTGTGCTGCTGATAACGCTGTGTTTATTACACCGACCCCGTGTGGGTTAGTTTGTTCCTATTCCTCTCTATGATAAGATATTAGTTATCTTCTAATAAGGTATCCTCTTATTTTTTTCAATCAATTGGGTTATTATTGTTCAACAACTCTTTATATATATATATATATATGAATGTTAAAGGTGATTACTATAAAAATTGAGTAGCAGGTCCATATCTAACCAGGTAAGGAAAGAGCAGTATTGTCAATGTTTGGTGAAGACTCCCACAGTCTCTGGGTCACAGTCTGGCTTTGACTTCCCCAAGAGTCTGTAAGAACCTTCTTCTGGGGAATCAGTGGGCAGGGCCACGAGAGGAACTTCATTAGTACCTGAATATTGTCAGGTTAAAAGTGTGTTGCAATGAAAGAAGGAATCTGGGGGACGCTGACACTCAGCACATCTGTCTCTTGGGGATAATGGCCTTCAAAACACTTACCTCTCTAGGAGCATGTGGCGAAACATGGCTGCCATCCTGGTATCTCCCTTTACTAGCGTCCTAGAAATTCCTTTCAGTTCTCTCTTGTAGCAATGCTTTCATCCTCAGTAGCTCATATCTTTCTCTTTCTTGGTTTACTCCCTTGCTTTGGTGGACTACTTCCCCTAATAGTTTACTGAGAAGCTGTGCATGCCTGAAAACGCCTTCGTTTTATCCTCACATTTGATTGATAGTTTGGCTGGGTATAGGATTCTAGGCTGGAAATAATTGTTTTCAAAACTTTGAAGGCATTGCTTTATTGCCATCTAGCTTTTGTGTTTATGGTAGAGAAGTCTGACATTGTTCTGATTTTTGATCCTTTGTAAGTGATCTACTTTTTCTTTCCAGAAGCTTATATAATCTTTTTATCCTCCATATTCTGAAATTTCACCATGATATGCCTGTGTGGGTCTATTTTCTTGTATTGTGCAGGCAGTTGGTGACTCCTTTCAATCTGGAAACTCACTTCCTATAGTTCTGGGAAATTTCCTATTTTGTCTTCTCTGGAATTCCTATCATTAGGTTGTTGGACTCCTAGACTGCTCCTCTGATTTTTTTATCTTCTCTTTCCTCTTTTCTATTTATTTGTCTTTTTTAAATTTGAAAACTAACATTTATTGGCAGATTTAGGTATAATAGAAGTTTTAAAAGTAGAACTAGCAGTGGCAATATTAGCATAAAAAAGAGAAACTTAGGCTAAAAAATCTGATTTCATCTGTGGTAACATTGCATTCCAATCAAGGTTTTCATTCATTCATGGTTTCCACTTCAGGCAAATTTCCACACTCCTGTGCAGCAATAAACTCCAAATATGGCTTTCAATACAACCTTGGGAAGCAATAAGATACTCTATGAAATCCAGGGTGCAACATTGAGAATATTTGGTATATATGCAAAATATATCCTCATCATCTCATTTTTAGTTATTCTTTCAGTGTTTACTAATAGAATAAATAATAAGTCCACAAGTTTATGTAAGTAGAGAATTTTAAGTCAACACAAAATTCTTACATAATTTAATAAAATGTTCATGTTATTAGGTACAAATGCTATTTAGAGTAATTAAATAAAATTCCAAATCTTGAGATAGTAAAATAACTAAGAAATATTTTCTGCCGTTTACTCTTTTTTTAAACAATAATTCAACTCTTGTTGCAAAGTAAACAATAGTTCAACTCTTGTTGCAAAATGAAGCAATACAAATTAGGCACATCACACTTTTCTTTCTGTGGCTTTCGCCCCATGTACTTACTCATTCACCCGTTCACTTGAAAGAGGCAAAACAATGACAACACAACAATGACACAACATAAACAATTCTACTGGATCCCTTCATGGAAAACGAAACCAGAATATTCTACACAATAAAAAGAGGTGCCATCTCTACTGTTTCCAAAGATTTCGTCTTTCATTTCTTCGTCTAGGATGAGGGTTTCTTGACCTCAGCTCTGTTCACACTTTGGGCCAGAGAATTCTTCATTGTGCGTGGCAGGATGTTTAGCGGCAGCCTGGCCTCTGCACACTGGATACCAGCAGCCTCCACCCCCAGGTGTAAACCAAGAACATCCGCAGACATTGCCAAATTTCCCCAGAGGGCAAAACTGTCCCCAGTTGAGAGGTGCTGGCCTAGCTGAGTAATGATCATCACACATGCTGTGACCCAAATTAAATACAACTTCTGCACGTGCCCCGCCTCATCAGAGATGGTGGGCTTAGTACAAATTGGAAAATGCTCCCAGTGTTTTTCTTTGTAAGTGCTGTCAAAGCAGCGATTCTCCTTTTCATTTAACTCATGAGCATTTTTGTTTGCTTTTTAAAGAATCTGGTCAGCATTATCTTTATTTGTGCGAAGTAAGCTCTTTGAAGCAGACTAGATTTTCCTTCAACAGAATTTTTGTGACTCATCTAACTTCCTAGTAAGAGAGGGAAGCAATGAATTTAAACTAAAATGTAATTTGTGCTTTATATGCCTAAGAATATTCTAAAAAAGGAATTCCCTACTTTCCACCTACCTAACAATACTTAGGCTTAAAAAAAAGAAGGCGTATTTCAGTAAGGTTTTATAAAGAAGCTTTCATGCCGAATAGCACTTTAAAAAAAGCAACCAGAAGGTATGCTAACAATGAAGTCTAATCTGAGTCAAATAAAATATTAAGATAAATAGAAATTAAAAATATGTCCAGTGGCAATATGCATATTACATGAATCTGGATAAATTATGGGATATTATTTTGAAAGTACTGTAAATGAAACCAAATTTTTATACAAATATTTTTATAACAATTCTTATATTGCAACCTTTAATAGTCTAAATTCAGTTGCTTTCAGAATAACAAGAGTCTTCTCCACTTTTTCTTTTTGAGACAGAGTGTTGCTCTGTCACCCTGGCTAGAGTACAGTGGTGTGATCATAGCTCACAGCAGCCTCAAACTCCTGGGCTCAAACGATCCTCCTGCTTCAGCCTCCTGAGTAGCTGGGACTACAGGCGTGCACCACCATGTCTGGCTATTTTTTCTATTATTAGTAGAGACGGGGTCTCGCTCTTGCTCAGACTGGTCTTGAACACCTGAGCTCAAGCGATCCTCCCACCTCGGCCTCCCAGAGTGCTAGGATTACAGGCGTGAGCCACCATGCCCGGCCTCTACTTCTTTATTCCACTTACAGCATTGCTGAAAGTGAAGGAAGCACACGAGAATTTTCTTTTTCCCAGGAACAATTCAGACTTCCCTGAGTTGGGGCTTAACTCAGAAGAGCTGTGCGGCATAAGTGGCTAAACATCTGCAGTCTGATAGCATTTGTCTGCTGACTTAAAAAAAGACAGATTTCTAATGAGGGACAGTTTTTCTCTTTCACAGTATTCTGGTGTAAGACCTGTGACGCACACCATGGAGCCCATTCTCACGGGCAGAAGTCCGGCGACATCAGCACGGCGCTGTGCTGGACCTCTGGGCCTTGCAACAAGAGAATTATCAATGGCGCTGAAGGCAGCACTGACCCTTGCACAGATAGTTTTCCCCATGAAGTGTGTACTGTAGGACGGACTGGATACCACTTTCTTGTGTTAATCCCACTCTTTGACTGTGTACAAAGCATGACCACAGGCAATGAGGTGACTGTTGTTTTCCTTGACAAAGTGTCTTTTGTCTGAACCCGTTGCATCAGCATTTGTTCTCACACTGTGAGGTTCTGTAAAGAACTAGGGACATATTGTTCCTCCTCCATTATCTGCAAACCATTTCTCCTACCCTGACGTGGAGCTTAGCAAGGAAAACACTGGAAACAAGTGATTTTATGCAGATCCCCTAGCAAGTTAGCCCAAGAGAACCACGGCTGCCACAAACCTGTGCCTAATTACCTTTTAGAGGAGGCTTTACAGGCTGACCAGCAGTCAAACCTCAGGCTGGTAACTTCATCCAGACTTTTGTCATCATGAGTTCTGTCTGTTAAAACTTCCATATGACCAATGTAGAGAAGAGTGTGGAGGTCTTCAGTGGTTAAAAAAATATTATATAGGCTGACGCCATGACACTCACTCTAGCCTGGGCAACAGAGTGAGACTCTGTCTCAAAAAAAAAAAAAAAAAAAAATATTATATATATCTGGCCGGGCGCAGTGGCTCACGCCTGTAATCCTAGCACTCTGGGAGGCCGAGGTGGGCGGATCGTTTGAGCTCAGGAGTTCGAGACCAGCCTGAGCAAGAGCGAGACCCCATCTCTACTAAAAATAGAAAGAAATTATATGGACAGCTAAAACTATATATAGAAAAAATTAGCCGGGCATGGTGGTGCATGCCTGTAGTCCCAGCTACTTGGGAGGCTGAGACAGGAGGATCGCTTGAGCTCAGGAGTTTGAGGTTGCTGTGAGCTAGGCTGACGCCACGGCACTCACTCTAGCCTGGGCAACAGAGTGAGACTCTGTCTCAAAAAAAAAAAAAAAATATTATATATATCTGGGCCATAAAGGTGTTGAGCACAGTCTTGTGTAACATCAGGAAATACACCAGCGTAATTAACAACACAGGGTGCCCAGAACCGACCTCCTTAGCAGCCAGAACTCACGACGAAGCTCATAGCTGAGTGTTGTGGTATCCTGTGATGCTGTCCTTTCTTTTTGAGGAGGGCAGGTGGCTCTTTTTTCTTGATGATAATTATTACTTCCTTTTATTGCTTAGTTTTCTTGGTACCTATTGTCAATTCTTCGCACACCATCCAATTAGCTCTCGGTACAATTCTTCACAAGGGAGATCACATCAAGTAATCTATCAGTTCTCGTATGCTTTCTTTGGACACGTCCATCCCAGAGATGGCCCTTCTCCTTCTCTCTGTGCCGGCTCCTCCTGGGCCAGTGGCATGACCGTTGTCCTGGGGCTTCCCTTTGCTGTCTTTCTTGGGATTTCCTTTCCTCCTCTTGGATAGATTTCCCTGGTTCCATGATCTCTTAGTTTCATATTTATTTGCTCTTTTCCTTATTTAGGTAGAACACATCCTCCAGAGTTGCTTTAGGGTACAGAGACAGTACCGTGGGAGAGGATAATGGCAATAGCTGTCCCCAACATGCCAGGCTCTTGAGTCACACCGCTCCAGTCTGCATTGGTTAGTGTATTAGTTTCCTATTGCTGCTATAACAAACCACCATGAATTTAGTGGCTTAAAACAACACCAATTTATTATCTTATAGTTCTGGAGGTCAGAAGTCCAAAATGGGTCTCACTGGGCTACAGTCAAGGCATTGCTGTTCTTTTCTGTAGGCTCTAGGAGAGAGTCTATTTTCTTGGCTTTTCCAGCTTCCAGAGGCTGCTGGCATTCCTTGGCTTGTAGTCCCCTTCCGTCTTCAAAGCCAGCACTGGCTGGCTGAGTCTTTCTCACATCGCATCGCTGTGACACTGACTCTTTTGCCTCTGTCTTCCATCTTTACGAAACTTTGTGATTACATTGGGTCCACCTGGATAATCCAGAATAACCTCTCTATTTTAAGGTAAATTGATTAGCAGCCTCAATTCCATCTGCAACCTTAATTCCCCCTTGCCATGTAGCATGATGTATTTATAGGTTCCTGGAATTAGGCCATGGACATTTTTAGGGGGCCATTATTCTGCGTACTGTTTACTCTCTATACCTGGTACAAAGCTGTCATCCCAGGACCTCATTTCACCGTCATAATAGGGAGTTTCCCTTCTATTCTCTCCTGTGCTGGAAGGCCCATCTTCTGTATCTAATGTCTTCTTTCTTTGTTCATTTGTTTTGATGGAACCTTCTTCAGCAACTTCCTGAAAAAGGATGCATGGAGTGTAAATTTTTTGAGATTCTGTATGTCTGAATTATTTTTTATTTTACCCTTTCACTTGATTTGATAGTTTGTCTGGGTATAGAATTCTAGGTTGGAAATGTTTTACTTAGCAGTTTGGAGGCATTGCTCCATTGCCTTCTTGCTTCCAACATTGCTTTTGAGAAATCAGAAGCCATCCTGATTCTTGATCTTTTCTCCATTTCCTGTTTTTCTTCCTGGCCCTAGATGTTATGTCTTTTCTTTACCCAGTGTTCTAAAATTTCATGGTAATGTGCCTTGGTGTAGATCTACTTTTATCCATTAAGATGGGCCTCAGGGCACCGTTTCAACCTGAAATACATCCTTTGGTTATAGTAGATTTTCATGAATTATTGATATTTCACTCTTGATTCTTCTCCTCTGTTTTGCTCTTTCTGGAATTTTTGTTATTTGAATATTGAACTTCTTGGAGTTTTCTCTATTTTTTATCTTTGGCTTCTGTTTTCTTTTCTTTTCTTTTCGTTTCTTTTTTTTTTTTTTGAGACAGAGTCTTGCTCTGTTGCCCAGACTAGAGGGCTGTGGCATCAGCCTAGCTCACAGCAACCTCAAACTCTTGGGCTCAAGTGATCCTCCTGCCTTAGCCTCTCTAGTAGTTGGGACTACAGGCATGTGCCACCATGCCCGGCTAATTTTTTCTATATATATTTTTAGTTGTCCAGATAATTTCTTTCTATTTTTAGTAGAGACAGGGTCTCGCTCTTGCTCAGGTTGGTCTCAAACTCCTGACCTGGAGCGATCCTCCCGCCTCAGCCTCCCAGAGTGCTAGGATTACAGGCGTGAGCCACCATGCCCGGCCTTTGGCTTCTGTTTTCTATCTTTATTTTTTTGCTATTCTTTTTAAGAGATTTACCTTTTAACCTTTCTATTGAGTTTGCCATTTCTGTCATTTTTATTTTCTATGAACTGTTTTTATTTCTCAATATTCTATTATTTTTTATAGTACCATGTGGTTATTTACTGGATGTAATATATTCTCTTATTCTCTAATGATAGTTTTAAAAAAGACGTTTTCTTTTCTAGATATGGTTTCTGTTTCTCTAGATTGCTTTTCTTTCTGTTTGTTTTGCTCTCTGTCTTCAATTTTAGAGGCCTTCTTCAGATGCCTGGTACGTTGGTTGTATGCTCACGCATAAGGGTAGGGGGCTTGCTACTGAATGTAGTCTTGGAGTGAGTGGGGTGAGGGCAATGGCCTGCTGACTTCAGGCTTCACTGTGGGGTGATCTGGTTGGCTCTTTGTTTGGGAATGCTCAGTATTGCTATCTTTTGTTGTTCCCACCTGGGCTGGTCAGATTCCCCAGAAACGTCTTCCAGACTCTTGTGTAGAGGGTGAAGTTCTGGGAGAGGGGCGGGAGCTCTGGGGGTCTCACATTTAGCATGTTTCCAGTATCTCAAACTCATTTTTGTGGTATGACACCCACATCCTCACAAGTGCTGCTAGATTTATAGGTCGCCAAATCTTCTGTTTTACCCTCTCTAGAGAATTAACTTTCGGACTTCTGTTGGGGTGATAGAGGAGGTTGAGGGACCTAGCTAAAGATCTCTCTCCTTCTCCCACTTCCAGAGCTACCTGCGGTTGTCAATACAATCCTTTTGGAGGATTCTCTTGTATAATTAGGGTTGATCCTCAGCCTTTCCCACTGCTGCCTTAGGATTTAGTGATTTCTGTGTCTTTGTGGAATTATGCCTAAAACAAATGCCTTCTTTACTTTCAGTTGGGTTTCAGGAGAGAGTAAAATTTCACATATATTCAATTTTTACCCTGAAATTTACTCTTACCTTTGCAACACTTTTTTCCCCTGACAAGCAATACAAATCAGATATTTTAATAATTTTAAATATAACGTCACTACTACTTAAGGTTGAGTCATTTATTTAAGAACACGTAAAGAGTAACTCCACGCCCGGCAGGACCAGCACTGGGGATACGGTGATGAACGAGACAGCCAGGTCCTTGCTCTCACGGAGGCCGCGGTTCACTGAATACTCAGTAACAACTCCTCCCTGACTTCACGCTTGCTTCAAGAGCTCCCCTCTGGCCAGCCAGGGTTTTGACCATCCTGGCATCGTCTCCCTGTCCTTTCCACAGTCACCCCCTGAGGATTTATATACTTTAAATACCTACAGGGTGAATCAAGTCCCATCTTTGAGTCCATGTAAATTCCAGGCCAGCTGGCTCTGTCCACTGACTCTTTCCCCATTCAGCCCTCTCCTTCTCTTTTCCCTGCCAATATTTGTTGACTCCTGAGTTTGGCCAGCAAGGTCACGGAGCATGTGAGGCTCCCTGAGCTGAATGGCCCTGTTGAACATGCAGCCTGTCCTCAGATTCCTGACACAGAGTCTGACTCACCCTCTTCTCTGTTGCAGGTCAGAGATTTCGTCATGGCAGCAGGCGTCGCAGGAGTGGGCTTGGCAGCCATGGGCCTCATTGGAGTCATGTTCTCAAGAAACAAGCAACAAAAGCATTAAGTTAAAAGGACTGTCATGTCAGGAATGACTTTATACATTAAGGGAGTCTCATTTTGCTACAGAGTTTGTGGTTTGGTTTGTGGATTTCATTCTGTTTTATAGCGAGGCTTATTGTCACAGAATAAAATAAAGCACAGTAAGAGAGGATTTTACTGGGGAAAATGCAGCAAGAATTGCCTGGTGTGAGTTTGTTGAGGGAAGAGCTGGGCTCCGTTCCTGGATTTTCTTTCACTTTCTCTTTGTGGGCTGTGTTCTTTGCACTGCAGGCAACAGAGTCCAACTCCAGTTAAGTAAAGGGTGTTTCTGGTTGTCAGGATGCACATGGGCAGCAAGGGAGACAGACAGACCTGATACACAAGGACAGCCAGCCAGGACTTTTGGTCTGGAACTAGATTCAGTATGGCTGCTAAGATTCAGCAGCTGGAGTCTGTAGGTGTTCAATGGAGTTAAAAAAAAAAAAAAAGAGTCTTCTGCCATAAGGAAACTCAGTATATGCTCTTGACAGCCTTGCTAAAACTTCCCTTATTTTCCTCTGCTACATGTCCTTCCTCTGCCTTGTCCCTTCTACCCCTTCAGTGCTCCTGCTTCCTCACTACTTCTGCTTGCCATGACCCTCATGTCTCTGATCCCACATCCCCACCTTCTCTTCTCTCGGCAGCTCAGCTTCATCTTTCCCTGATGCCAGCCTGCTGCTCTGAGCTCCCAGAGCAAGCTCCCAGGGGAGAATCTGATTGGCTCAGCTCACCACAAAGCTCAGCATTCTCATTGGCTATCTTGTGTCAGGTGACCTCCACTGGGCCAATCACCTCTGCCTGATGGTGGAGTCACATGGTACAAATGTTGCCTCAGACTTTAGAGGGTAGGAGTGTGACTGGCCCCGGAATTGACATCCCTGCTGCTGAGCCCTCAGGAGAGGGGCTGGGAGAAAGTGCCACCTTCTGTGGCTGGTCATTTGAGGTCTTACAGCTACTCATTGGGTGTGGTAAATGTTCAGTGTGACTGTTTCTCTGAAAGGGGCTTTTGTGGGTTTCTCAGAAATGTTCTCTTGGGGCCGACTGTCCTTGCTTCCACAGAACCATGCTTTCCTTCTACCTGGTTGCCACTGTTTCCTTCCTCCCCAGTCCTGGTTTTCTGGGGACAATCCTGTCTGTTGGGGTCCTGAACAGGAGTTACAAATGGCTCCATTTCTAGCTCTGTCCAGATCTGGTACAGGATGAATACCTGCCCATCTATGTCCCAGGGTACATAGAAGAATCATTTTCTTACTTTGCAGTTTTTTTTTTTTTTTGGTCCCAGCTCTGTTGATGTAACATCTTCCCAAACCTAAGGGACACAGGCCGAGTTCAAACTGTGAGTCTTTCAAAGCTCTCTCTCTCTATCACATGGTATGAGGTGAAGGCAACACATACGGTGTAAACCTCCAAACTAATTATAGAGAAAAAAAGGAATGGGAAAAACAAGCCGAAGAAAGTAAAACAAAACAGTTGGTCCAATTCAACCAACCAACCAACCAATCATAGAGGAGGAAAAATTACATTAAAAAGTGGCATGTGTAGAAATAACAAAATAAAATGGAAGAACTAATTCCAAATATGTAGATAATCATAAGCATAAATGGACTAAACTTGCAAAATAAAAGGCAAACATTACACAGGGAATACAGTTTACAGCAGGCACACTTAAAATATAACGATACAAAGATTGAAATGAAAAGGATGGACATTTTACATGACAACTGGTCTGATATCTTTAAAAAGTTAATGTTATCAAGGAGAAAAGTCAGCGGTGTGTGAAAGCTGTCCTAGGTTTTGTTAGAGACAAAACAACTAAATGTGAAAAGCAACTATAAAAACAATTTGGGATAATTGGAAAATTTTGAATATGGACTGGGTATTCAAGAATATTAAGCAATGGTTAATAAGTGTGATAACGGCATTGGGCTTATGTAAACACATGCCCTAATTTAAAAAAGTAGATGCAGATAAAGCAAATATGGCAAAATAATAAGTTTTTAATTGAGGCAGTGGCTATAGGGTAGGTAGGTAGTCATTGTACAGTATTAGATTTTCTAGTACTTTACGTATGTTAAAAAATTTACGTAGCAAACATCTTTAGCAATATCTGAAGTTTGAACTTGAAAGTTTAAATAAAAGAATGCTTTTGAATCTACTTTAATAAATCATATAATAATATTTAGAAATTAGAAGGATAAAAAAGATATGCTAGACAAATATGAACTCAAAATTGCCATACTAACTAAAAGTTGGTATAACCATATTGATGTCAGAAAATACAGGCTTTAAAGCAAAAGTTATTGTGAGACAGAAAGAGAATAAAAAGGATCTGATAAAAGTTTCAACTCACTAGAAATATATAATAATTTAAACTTGCTTTCATCTAATAATAGTCTCAAAATAGATCATGAAAGTTTTGGCCAATTACAAGGAGAAATTAATAAATTTACCATCCATCTTAGTTTTTTTCCTGTTGCTTATAAAAGAATATCTGAACATGGGTAATTTATAAGAAATGAAATTTATTTCTTACGGTTCTGAGGCTGGGAAATCCAAGGTCAAGGGGGTACTTCTGCTGAGAGCCTTCTTGGTGGAGACTCTCAGAAGAGTCCTGAGTCAGCACAGAGCATCACATGGTGAGGAGACTGAGTATGCTAGCTCAGGCCTTCCTTTCTCTTCTCCTTTTTTTGAGACTGAGTTGCCCAGACTAGAGCTTGAGCTTTCATGTAAGCCAGTCTGTCCAGAGTGTCAGAAAATCAGGCCCAGGACCACCCGGAAGGAGGAGCAGGAGAATTTTGCCTGTGTCCCTACTGTCCACGCTGAGTGGACAGAGGTCCCAAGCCTCCTGGCTGTGCAGAGGATGGGGCAGGGCAGGCCACAGGCACAGCCGGCTGGAGAGCACCAGGACCACCCGGAGTGCTTATGTTCTTGACCATATGTGCTGCGCGCACGTGTGTGTGTGTGTGTGTGTGTGTGATTGCACAAGGCTGTAAGAAGAAATATAAGCCTCCATGCTCCCCACCGCCTGCTGCGGCCATCCAGTCCCCGCAGAGGCAGCGTGACCAGTTCTTGGTATACTCCGGGAATATCTTGCACTATGTACACTTTTTAATGAGTTTTGTTAAATCCTACATCTATATAGAAGAATATTTGTAATGTAAGTGTAAGATATAAGAAATAATAATAAAAAACCCATGTACCAACAAGCTGTTGAAGAAATAGAAAATAACCGATATTTCAGATAAGCCGTGCATCACACAAAATCTTGTACACTAATGCTCATAGCAGCTGTGGTGGTTAATTTTACGTGTCAGCTTGACTGGGCCGCGGGGCACCCAGATTAAACATTGTTTCTGGGTGTGTCCGTGAGGGTATTTCTGGATGAGATCAGCGTGTGCATCAGGGGACTGAGCAGATGCCTCCCCCGTGCGGGTGGGCAGAGGAAGGAGGAATTTGCCCCTTTTTTCCTGCCTCTCGGCTTGACCTGGGACATCTCATCCCATGTTCTCCTGCGCACAGACTGGGACCTACAGCATCCGCTCCCCTGGTTCTCTCAGCTCTCTGGGTTCAGACTGAGTGTCACAAATGGCTTTCCTAGGTCTCCAGGGTCTCCGGCTTGCAGACAGCAGGCGGTGGGACCCTCCTGCCTCGGCCTCCCAAAGTGCTAGGATTATAGGCATGAGCCACCATTCCCAGCCCCATGCCATATTTTTGCCATTATAAAAAGCACATTATACTTGAAAAAGTTTGGAATTACTGATCAAAGTGAATTATCTTTGCGTTTCAGAATAGTCTGGAATGATTTAATATCTTTGATAATAATCTCTCGGAGATTGTGCCCAACATCAACAGCTGTCTTTGGCATTGCAAATATGGTTTTGGGCAATTCTCATATGCAATTCAAGAACACTTATAAGCAATATACTATACGTCTTAGTCCATTAAGGCTGCTATAACAAAATACCTTTGGGTAATTTATATGTAAGAGAAATTTATGTCTCACATTTCTGGAGGCTAGGAAGTCCAAGATCAAGGCGCCTGCAGATCTCATATCTGGTGAAAGGCCTGTTCCTTCTAGATCAGCAGTCCCCAAACTTTTTGGCACCAGGGACCAGTTTCATGGAAGACAATTTTTCCACGAATGGGGGGTTAGAGGGGGGAGGTTTGGGGGAAAGGCGGAGCTCAGGCAGTGATGCGAGCGACAGGCAGCAGCTGTAAATACAGAAGAACCTTCAATCGCTCGCTGGTCGGGTTCCTAAACAGCCACAGTCAGCAGCCCAGGGTTGGGGACTGCTGTTCTAGGTGGTGCCTTCTTACTGTGTAGTCAAATGGCAGAAGTGACAGAAGGGAGCTCCCTTGAGCCTCTCATATAAGGGTCCAAAATACACTATCTTGATCACAATCAGAATTTATAGTAAGCCTTAATATTTGGTAGTGCAAGTCTCCCTGCCTGGTGTTCTTCTTTGCTAATGAAATAGCTAATACTGGCCGGGCACGGTGGCTCACGCCTATAATCCTAGTACTCTGGGAGGCTGAGGCGGGAGGATCGCTCGAGGTCAGGAGTTCGAGACCAGCCTGAGCAAGAGTGAGACTCAGTCTCTACTAAAAATAGAAAAAATTAGCCAGGTGTGGTGGTATGCACCTGTAGTCCCAGCTACTTGGGAGGCTGAGGCAAGAGGGTTGCTTAAGCCCAGGAGTTTGAGGTTGCTGTGAGCCAGGCTGATGCCACAGCACTCTGCCCAGGGCAACAGAGCAAGACTTTGTCTCAAAAAAAAGAAT
This sequence comes from Eulemur rufifrons, assembly GCF_041146395.1. Classification (NCBI taxonomy): domain Eukaryota; kingdom Metazoa; phylum Chordata; class Mammalia; order Primates; family Lemuridae; genus Eulemur; species Eulemur rufifrons. Next base: position 98,446,471 of record NC_090988.1, read on the forward strand.
TCTAGGTTGGCCATTATTCTGTTTTAGAAGACTGAGGATGAGTCCCCGGTTCCTTCTGGCTTGTAAGGTTTCCGTTGAGAAGTCCACAGTTAGTCTGATAGGTTTTCCTTTGTAGGTTACCTGCTGTTTTCGCCTTACTGCTTGAAGGAGTATCTCTTTCATGTTTACTTTGGCCAGCCTAATAACTATGTGATGTGCTGATTGTCTTTTCACATTGACTCTCCCGGGAGTCCTGTGTGCTTCTGGTACCTGATTATCTAGATTTCTGGTTAGGCCAGATAAGTTTTCCTCCATTATTCCTAGAAATGGATTTTCCAGCCCTTGTATATTTTCTTCTTCACATTCAGGGATCTCTATGATTCTTATGTTTGGTCTTTTTACATAATCCCACATTTCTTGCTTGTATGCAAGAAATGTAACATTTCTTGTTCATGTCTCTTGCTTCTGTGTTCTTTTTCTTCATCTGATTTGTTTAGCACATAGGTGTTATCTTCAAGCTCTGAGATTCTTTCCTCTGTGTGATCCAGCCTATTCTTTAGGCTTTCCACAAATATTTTGTATTTCCTTGATGCCTCTTTGATTTCCAGTATTTCTGTTTGGTTCTCTTGTAATACTTCAATTTCTTTAGAGAATTTTTCATTCATTTCCTGCATTGTTCTTGTGGCTTCTTTGTGTTGTGTTTCTATTTTCTCTTGAATTCCATTGAGCTTTCTTACAACCCATATTTGAAATTCTTCATCTTTCATTTTAACCATTTCATTTGAGTTGGTATCCATTGCTGAGGAGCTAATGCTTTCTTTTGGGGGTGACTTTTTGCTTTGATTTTTTATATTTCCTGAGTTCTTTCACTGATTCTTTCTTATCTGGCTTCTTGGTGGAGAACTGGGGGTGCTAAGGCTGGTTTATGGCCCTGTCTCCAGGTCCCCAAGGGTCGGTCGTTCAGTGACAGTGCCAGAGAGAGGAGCACTGGTCCTGTATTGCCTTAGGGGTGCTGTAGCAAGTTTGATGAACCTGTTGGGTTACCTCTGACCTGATGTCTTCACCTCTTCCCAATGGAGTCTAGTGAGTTTGGGCCCCCAGCTTAAGCTCCAAGGTGGTGGATTGTACTTGTGGGTATGAATCCACTGCTTCCTAATAGCTTGAGATGGAAGGCAATATGTTTAGCTATGGGGATGTACCCTCTGTTGTTGATTGTAGTTTTCGCAGAGGAGCCAGTTAATGAGGTAATCTGTTGTCCCTGTGGTAGGCTCTGGTCTCCCAGGTGGGGTATATGAATGCCTCGAGCTTTAGGAGGGGGCTTGTAGCTCTCAGGGGTTGCTTGGACCCTGTTCCCCCTGAGGTGGGGGTAGGAGCAAGATAGATGGCAGCTGGAGTGCGGAAGCCTGGGTGTGGGCTTTGGTGGTTGCCTATCCTGCCGCTAGAGAGAGCCCCTGACAAGGAATTTCAGGGCTGTCTCTCCAAGCCTGGAGGGACGCTCCTGACGGGCGGGACCAACCGGTGTGATTGCTGAGGTCTCTGGCCTTAGGCCAAAGTAATCCCACCTGCCGGGCACAGCAGTTCACGCCTGTAATCCTAGCACTCTGGGAGACTGAGGCGGGTGGATTGTTTGAGCTCAGGAGTTTGAGACCAGCCTGAGCAAGAGCGAGACCCTGTCTCTACTAAAAATAGAAAAAATTAGCTGGGCAACTAAAAATAGAAACAAAAAATTAGTGGGGCGTGGTGGGGAGCGCCTGTAGTCCCAGCTACTCGGGAGGCTGAGGCAGGAGGATCGCTTGAGCCCAGGAGTTTGAGGTTGCTGTGAGCTAGGCTGACGCCACGGCACTCTAGCCCAGGCAACAGAGCGAGACTGTCTCAAAAAGAAGAAGAAAAAAAGAAATCCATAGATAGAGAGCTGGCTGTGTATCTCTTATAACCCAGAAGCATCTTTCTCACAGACCTGAAGCCATTCCTTTGAAATGTCATCATCAGGAAGGAAGTGCCTCTGTCTCCAGGCTCTGTGAGGGCAGAGTCCTAACTCTGACAGTTGCCAGCTAGCAGACACAGCTGGCCTCATCACATGGACACTGACCAACCCTCTGTCATTTTTCACCTCCCTGACTCTACCGAGCCTCACTCACCCCCTCCCTACTCTCTCGTCTCCCTTTAAAACGCTCAGTCACCTCTGCACAAATCAGAATGGAGCTCAGCTCTGTCCCCCACTGTCAGTAGTGACAATTAAATCTGTTTTCACCATTAACGTCATGCTTTGTTTATTTTTGACACTTGGGAACATTTCTGAATGTCTCTGAATACAATAGTGTGTTTTTTCCTTCTTTTCCCCTGCCACTCACATTGTTCAAGTTCACTGATACTCCACAGAAATCTGCTCTTTCGTCCCTGTTTTAAATACTTGCTTCCCTGCCTGGGAAGGGCTTAGGCACACCTCTTGGGAAGTTAGGCAGATCTGAGCCTTGTCACTTGCCAGCCATGTGGCTTTGTGTGAGTTCTTCACACTGTCCAGCCTCAGTCTTCTCCGGACAGTGGGAATGACAATGCTACTTCCTAGGGTTGTCAGGCGGAGGAAGCACAGCGCTGACAGGGAGGAGGCAGCTGTCCTTCCGCCTCCAGGCCCTCCTCTGCTGGTCTCCCAGACAGAGTGGCGCAGGCAGGGGTGGGCCCACAAGATCACAGGGGGGTTGTCTCGGGGGGCTCACACCAGCTCTGCCGAGTACACCCACCCTCAGGGGTCAGCCTCACATCTCTACCGCTTTTTCAGAGTATCCGCTTCCTTTTGCAGAACCCCTGTCCTATCAGAGCACAAGCCAGGCAATCTCACTTCAGGAAGGCACAGCTGCGGTGCCCCTCAGCATGCCGCATTCGGTCAGCAGGTACTCACGAGCGCCTGCTCTGTGCCTGGCAGTGGGCTGAGCACCTGGGACACTGAGAACAATCCAGATGAGGTCCAAGCCCTTGAGCCATGGGTGGTGAGAGTTCCTGGGGGCCATCTCCCCAACTTTACATCTGCTTCAAGGCTCCCAGTGGGCCAGCCCTGAGCTAGCACATCCAGGCGCTGCCCCTCTGTGCTTTCCACAGCCACCCCCTGGGGGTTTGTTTTGCTTTAAATATCCACAGGGTGTATGTAGTTTCCCTCTGTTGAGTTGCTATATTTCACACCTGTGGCTCTGTTCTTTCATTCAGTCTTTTCCTAACAGGTACCTCCTCTCCTCTTTCCTGGGTGGCCTGATCTGGGATCCCCCTCCCTCCGTGAAGGAGGATGGAGAGGACAGGGCCACATGGGTCTGTCCTGAGCCGCAGGTTCCTGGTGTACATCTCTGTGCTCCAACCCCTGATGTTGAGCGTGACCCTCCTTGTCTTCTGCTGCAGGTCACTGATGCGGTCTCGACAGCAGGTGTGACACTAGGCGTCCTAGGTGTCCTGGCTGTCACAGGCATCGTGGGGACGCTGTTGTCCACAAGCAGGAAGAATAAATCCAAGGAACTGGCCTGACAGCAGTTAGTGAGGGTGGGTCTTGCTTAGCCAGCAGGCGTGGGGCTTGGCTTATTGATTTTGCTCTGTTTTGTGATCAGGAATGCTATTTCAGTGGAACCAAATAACAGCATAGAAGATTTTGTTTGGGAGGAATGTAGCTTAGAGTGACTTCTATGAAAGACACGATAGGGATCTGCTATCTGCTTTGTGTCTCCCCTCCACCCCAAACTCATACGTTGAAGCCCTAACCCACCTGTGTGACAGTATTTGGAGGTGGGGTCACTGGGAGGTAACTAGGTTCAGATGAGGTTGTGAGATTAGGGCCCCTACGATGGGATTAGTGTCCTTCTAGGACGAGGAAGAGAGACCAGAGCTCTCTCTCCCTCCACCATGTGAGGACTTAGTGAGAAGGGGCTGGCTGTCAGCCAGGAAGAGTGTCCTCACCAGACAGCAGATCTGCCCCCACTTTGATCTTGGACTTCCCAGCTTCTAGAATTGTCAGAATTAAAGGCCTGTTGTTTGGGCCATCCAGGCTACGGCTTGTTGTGGAGCTGACTCACACAGGCTCCTCCCAGGGACACGGACCTGTGTCCTGGCCGTTGACTGCGCCTCTCGGTTTTCTCCTGGAGGGCTGTGTTCCTTCATGGTGTGGGGATATGGGAGGGGCAGACGGGCGTCCATCAGACCTGACTGATGTACAAGGACGGGAGCCATTCGCTCGCTAGCACCTTGGGGCTAAAATCGTGTGGAGAGTCTCGGCCGTGGACGTGACAGTCGCCAGAGCTCCCAGTTCCTTCTGCCACTTCCTGTTCCTCTTGATTGGAATTACAATGAGTATCATTCTTTGCCTCTGCTCTCCACGTCTCCTCTGCCATGTCGCTTCCACCCGCCAGCGCCTCTGCTTTCTCACTGTAAGGCTGGTGGCGGGCACCCCTCCCCTCCCCTCCCTAATGGAAAAAGAAGAAGCCCACGACCTGCCAAGGACAATGCCTACAAGGCCCAGCTAAGTGAAAGGACGACCACACCTAGATGGTTACCCTGATACGAGTCTCGGTTCCTGGAGTCCACACATACCACTGGCCCCTCCTATTTCTCAATACCCGCCCTAAAACTACAAGGGACAATTCCTTGTTCTCCCCACCATAAATCTTCCTGCCAAAGAAACCCCCGCCCCCATCCCTAAAAACATATATAACCCACTCAGACTTCTGGGCGATGCAACTTCCCCGGTCTCTCTCTCCTGGGGCCCGTGAACCTCGCCCGGGAGCACCCCAATAATGTCTCGTTACTTACCCCTTTCAACTCTGCTCGTCTTTCTCTGGCGCCGGCCAATCCAAAAACCTTACACTCACCACTTCTGCTTGCTGGGACCCTGGCTCTCACATCCCCGCCTGCTCATCTCTTCCCGCCACCATCAAGCGGATCCCGGCCTGGAGCTGCGCTCCGGGCTGTAGTGCCCAGGAGAGAATCTGATTGGCTTAACTCACACAGAGCTCTGTCTCTCGATTGGCTGCCCTCGGGTCACATGACCCCACTAGGCCAATCAGCTCTGACCCCCTTGTCTGTGCTGAGGGCCCGTGGTATGAAGAGGAGGAAGGCCAGCACCTGTGAGGGGCCCACTGTGGTTACAGCACCATTTCTGCGACCCAGAGCCTGTCACCCACTGTGGCAAGTTGAGCTGTGGCAGGGTCATACCCAGCTCCTGAGTTTCTGTTTGGTAAATAAACATAACCGCTGTCAGGTTAGAATGAGTTCACGTTGGCTGTTCCCCCAAACCTACCCTCAGATTATAATGAAAGCAAATCTCAGAGCAAATCCCATCCCACACCGGGCACAGAGCTACTCACTCATCCATCCTGTTCTGAAAGCTGACCGAAGGCGCGATCCTCCATCAAACTTGGCCTCAGAGGCTCACTGAAGTGAGGATTTCACTGTTGGAATGTCAGCATCAGGCGAGTAGAAACCCATGCCGGAGGCTGGCCATGCCAGGGACCCTCAGGCGGCCTCAGCAAGGACACAGGCTCCAGGCCTCTCTCTCATTCTGCCCGTGCAGGGGAGGGGAGGGTCTCCACATTTTAGCCAATTCAGTCAAGAGTAGCATGGGTTTCACCTGTGAGAGATCATGTCCAGCCTCCAATTATGCTGAATATCGAGTCCTTAATTTTTCACAAGGAAAAACCATCTCCGACATTCAGTATGCTAATTAGGAAGATATCCGGTGAGTGGAAATAAAGATTGCTTCTAGTAGCCACTTCTTGCAGATACAGTGCCAGATGGCTGCCCGTGAGGCCCGTTTTTCTGATTGGAAAGCTGCCGTGGCTGGGGAGCTTGGGGGCGGGGAACTCAGCCTCTATCCCTTTTGCTTTTTGGGTAGCAGGGGTGAAAGGATAGTTTTACTAACCGGCTAGCAAGAAAAAATAAATTTCTAACTGGCAGCCACTTAGAGCGGCATGAACTCTGTTCCTAAGGTTGGTAACGTGAACATCTGTCCTACGGAGATGTTTGCCTAGCAAGGAAAAGAAGCCACGCTAACAAAGGAAGGCGGGAATCCTCATTAACATTGGCCACAGCGGTCCGTTCGTGTTCCAAAGCGGAAAGGGGTCTTCAGGGAAGCGGGGAGGAAAGGGGAAACAGTCTGACCCACTGTCATTTTACATTCACTACCTAGAGAAAAAAAGTTGTTTTGAGTTTGTTTAAACAGCCTCGATGAGCTCCTGGGCAGACAGCGGGAGGCAAGAGCTTCCCACACCTCTTCTAGGAGAGGTGGCACCAGCTGTCTCCTGCTAGCAAGAAGAAAGAAGAAACCGACTCCTGTTATCAACCTGCCATGTGAGAGGAGAATGACGAACTCAGCAGTTTCTCAGCTGTCCTCTGCGAATGGGGCTACAGTCATAAATCCCCGCTCCCTCTCCTCAGGCTGCCCTGAGGAAGAGTTAGAGTCTTCGGCCTCAGGGCCAGTGCCTCTCCTTATTTCCTGGGGCTGTGTCCTCTTGCTCTTCGGAGAAAGAGTGAAATAAACTTGGTGTTTCTTTCTATCCTAAACTCTTGTCTGAGAATTCCTTGTTGCCCGAGTACGGACTTCACACCCTACCAAGGGGACTGTGCGTGGGGACTGAGCATGATCTCTTCTGGAACAGTCCCAGGGAAAGAGACCTGCTGGAGCTGCCCAGAGAGCAGAGCAAACGGAGAGGGTGCACAGTTGGCTGGTGCCAACGCCAGCCCTGAGGGGTCGGTCGAGAGGAAAGGGTGAGAGGCTCCCCACAACCCTGGCCTCTTGTCTCCACTGTGGACGGGCCCCTCCTTGAGGGTGGGCACAATGCCCCTGCCTCCTTTGCCTTCCCAAAGCTCCCATATCCTCCCCATCACCCACCGCTGCTGGGGACAATGTAGGGGATCCCATGGGAACTGGGGGTGGGCTTTGTCTTCAGGTCCCCCGGCCTGGCAGTTCAGCCTCCCTCTTCCCTGACTGCCTGCTGCCTCCCTCATTCCTGGACCCTGACCACCTACTTCAGCCACCACCCCCACCCAGCACCGCCCTACGCTCACCCCCACGCACAAACGCACACTGAGACTTAACCCTCTGAGTCCCATTTCTTCCATGTCCTACCAGGGAGCTGAAGGCCATGACAGGACTAACGTTTACTAAAATATCAATGGCTGAAAAGAGATTCCATGCCAGTGTGTGTGGGAAGGCACACAAAATGCTAAAAATAGAAGATCAAATTCAATATGGCAAAATTCTGGCACTTGAGTAGGGCGATAGGAGTAAACCAGGGTTAGGGGCTCCTGTTCCCAAAGCCTGCAGGGACTGAAGATAGCAAACAGTGGTGACCCTGGTGGGTCTCCAGGTGACCCAGCCACAGGGGATGGAACAATGGCCCCTTCTCTGCAGTGGGAGGGACTGCAGAAGGCCTCCAGGTGCCCTCAGCACTACTGTCACCCTGGCAAGTGGCTGTCCCGCTCACTTGCACCCTCCCTCCCCCCACTGCCCTGGCAGCACAGGTCTCTGGCCTCCGTCTGTGCCTGGCCACGCCTGCTTCTTCACAGCTCCTCGCCCTCTGCCAAGGCTTCAATCCTGCACCCTGTGATGGCTCTCCAAGGCTGAGGCCTGACAAAACCTGCAGGGGCATCGCAGGAGCTGTCTTGGGACTTTAAGCATGGCAGGGGGTGGCTGGTGCCCACACAAGGCTCATCAGAGAACACTCCAGTGGCCTGGCCAACAGAACTGACTTTTGGGTTAAATAGACTTGCAGGGTATCCAGAGCCTCTGCTTAGTGGCTGTGTGACCTTGAGTCAGTGGGTTAGACTCTCTGAGCCTAGTTTCCCTTTCTGTCAATACATTATCATTATTTTAGAAACAAGGTCTTGCTGTGTTGCCCATGCTGGACTGCAGTGGCACAATCATAGCTCGCTGTAGCCTCGAACTCCTGGGTTCAAGTGATCTTCCAGCCTTGGCCTCTAGAGTACCTGGGAGTACAGCTCTGAGCCGCCATGCTTGGCTAATTTTACTTTTTTTTTTTTTTTGTAGAGACAGGGTCTCCCTGGTTTCTGCCCAGGGACTATCTGCCCAGGATCATCTCGAACTCCTCGTCTCAATGATCCTCCTGCCTCTGCCTCCCAAAGTGCTGGGAATACAGGTGTGAGCCACTGTGCCTGGCCTCAACACATTATTAAAACTGTCCAACTTCCAGGGACTGCAGAGATTATGCATTTTGAGGATGTGGCTGGTGGTTCTGTCTTCAGAGTACGTGAACACTGAACAGCTGTTGTCCTCAGTTTGGGCGCTTTGGCCAAAGGAGAGACAGCAGGAAAAACTGCGTGTGACATTCTATTGTGCAGAGCCTGGGTTCCTGTTCCTGGTCCTTGTCCCTCCACGTCGCACTTACGATGGCCTCCTGCTCCTCCAGTGTCCGAGGGCCAGGGCTGCACGGCAGGGGCAGGATCATTCCAAAAGGTTTGAGTAGATTTGGGCAGGAGCTAAGACCCTCCCAACTAATGTCTCGAGTGAACTTCATTTTCTCTTACTCCAAAAGGAGACTTTAAGCCACCGAGAGAGGGAAAGAGGAGGAAAGAGAGAGGCTAATCCAGCTGGCAGCACTGAGCGCTCCCTGTCCTTCTACATCTGTCCCAGGTCCCAACCACCTTCAGAGCGTCTGGGGACCCTGGTGGAGGCGCACAGGGACACACCCTAATGTCCGCGGTGTAGGACGCCAGTGCTGGTGTAGAGGACATTTCGGGTCATATGTGGCCCGGACCTGGGAACGTCTCCTTGTTGTTTTGTTCCGAAAACATGCCTGTGGGCTTGCACGCGAGCCAGGGCTCCCTGACCCTGCAAACAGGAGGGGCTAGAGAGTTCAGAATGCAAACATCGGCTCTCCGGAGACAAAACAACAAGGAACAGGACGTAGAGACAGTGTGGGAACAGGGAAATTGCGGTGGAACAGCTGCCAAACAGGCTGTGTTAAAAATAAAGACGCTGCAGCAGGAAGGCACCGTGGTCTTGTACCGTCTTTGTGTGTGTGTCTCTTTGTCTCTGCGTTCATTCCTCGTTCCTGCATAACGGGCCACGACAGCTGGGGCTTCCCTGCGTCCTGCCAGCTGTCCCACAGCTCTTGGATGGGGAGGGGGTGCCGTCTTACAAGAGTGACAAACAACGTCAAAAGGACATCCCTACCCCGCGTGACCCAGGATTCCTGTTTCTCCAGCACCAATCATTCTTAAATTTTTCTCGAGGTGAGAAACAGCCTGTGGGATGCACGCACACCTGCTTCAGCAGCTTGTGATCCCAACACAAAGTTTTGCAAGACCAAGGACTGTCCAGAAGGGGTGCAACCATTTCATGAGCTTATTATGAAAAAATAAATGATAGTTTTATTATTCACATATTTTTTTCTACACTTTAGTGGGACCTAGCGCATGGAAGTCAGTCTGCAGGGGTCTGGAATTGGTTCGGTGTCTTTTTCAACTTCACAGCCACCTACCTTTTGGTGGGTGTTAACCCTGACAGTGGTGGCTACAGCCTTTTTTTGTATTAAAATTTTCTTCACAATTGGAGAAAAGACTGGTCATGTTTTTCTAGATATTACTTAATAACTTTATTAATTAAGGAAACCACTATCTACTGAGTGCTTACAGTAAGGTAGGCATTGTACTGGACGCTAGGGCCCCGATGGTACCAAAAGTGGACTGTCCCTGCAACTGTGTTGAGCAGATACATGATAGGAAAATATTAATAACACATGGGATAGTGTTCAACTGCAACTGTGAAAATCACCATTAAGCGAAGGTACATGGACCCCTGAGACTCCCAACGGGGATTTGCCCTGGTCAGGGAGGCCAAGCTCACTCTGGAAGGGCCCAGATGGCCCCACTGTCCCTCGTGCTGGACAGTTGATCCTGGACAGGAAACGAGGCCTGGAGAGGCGAGCCTGAGGTTGCAAGACGTGAGGAAACCTCCTCCTCTTGCTGGGCCTTCTGGTTACTGGGCCTGGACTCTGGGTAGAGCAGCTGGGCTTTCTGATCCACAGGCAGCCCTGGGCAAGGCAGGCAGGGACGCCTCTGCAACCCCCAAATGGAACTCCGTATTTCAGCCTGGGACTCTGAACAATTAAAACTTATAATTGCTGACTGTACCAGTGATAAGTTATAATTGCCGATTGTAGGAATTAAAGTTGTTCTTTTTGTTCTTCGGTCTTCTGATAGCTCTGAGCTTCTAGGGAAGTCTTGTTCCTACTGTGCTGGGAAATTAAGGGACCAACCAGCTTTCGTGGGCGTGAGAAGATAGAGGGGATGGTGATGTTCCCACTCCTGAAGCCAGAGTGGTGGTGACTGAGCTGACCACCCCGGACAATGGTCAAATGTGGTAGCCATTCAGTAGGGTCATTGGTGGCAGCAGCCAGGATGAGGAAGCACAAAAACAGGGGGACCTGGGCACTTCTGGGACCACCCCCGGGCAAGCCGGAGGTAATGGAGAGGTATTCAGGGGCTAACTCTCAGCATGTAACTCAGGGGCAGCTTGAGCCGTGGCAGTTTGGGCGTGGAAAGAGAATACGAGTCCATCTGGTAGTCACAGGTGGGTGAGGACTAGACCTTTGAGTTGAGAGAAAAAACCCTTTCCAAACAGGAAGGTCAATGGGAGGGGGTGGTTGGAAAGATGCTGGGAGATGTGCAGGGAGGCAGGGGAGGTGAGGACCACATGAGGTGACCACACTAGGAGGTGATGAAGGGCTTCTTCACCTCCCTGAGAGTGAGATTACTGATGTGCAATTGCGCCAATGTGACATCTGTGTAAAATGACGCAGTCGGTTCCCTGAGCTGCGTACCAGATGTGGTGCTGGGTGTCCTATATGCATCGTCGCATGTGATGCTGCCGACGTCACCTGATGTGGGTCGTTACCCCATCTTGGAGATGAGGGAACTGAGGCTCTGAGCGTCAAGAGCTTTCTCCAAGGTCACACAGCTAGAAACTGCTGGAACTACCCACCCGGTGTTCAAGCAATGTTACTTTACTGCTTTCAAGTTCAGAAGTCTACAAAAACATAGTAGAAGTCATTTCTGAAGGGACAGATAGGTGCGTTTATTGATTCTTGTGACAGTGAGACCATCCTTTAGCCCATGAGAGGGGGACAGTGAGAGAGGAAAGGAACTAGAGAGAGTATGACACAGAGAGTGACGTCACGCTCCTCTCCTGGGGACCTCCACAGCTGCTTCTAACAAGGATTCTGTGGCTGCTGAGGCTGTCACTGGTTTTGGCGTCTCCTATTCAACATGGCGTACCCAGCCAGAACCAGCGCTCCAAGCGTGAAGGCACCGCCTCCTCCCACCAAGTTACGCCTGGCTCTTTCCACCTGCAAAGCACGCAGCGCTTGTTGAGACGTCACAGCGTACCCAGGCCAGCTCTTTCTGTCTCCCAGGGCCTGGAACTCCTCTCTCTCTCCTCTGTCCTCTACCCTCCCCTGCGGCCTCTCTTCTCCTCTTCCCTCCCAGGGGCCAGCCCTGAGTCCTCTCCCAGGGGGGCTGCTGGCTGTGTCCCCAGGGACTCCGTTTTCTGGGATGTGACTACTTCTTAGTGGTGGGCTTGTCCTGACAAGCAGCTGATGGGATCCTTTTGAGAGAGCTTCCTGGGTGGGTGGGCAGGGAAGAGACCCTGTGCCTGGTTTCCTGGGGTCGGGGCTCCAGGGTCCAGACTGGGTCTGCATGGGGTCTAGATTCTCACTGAGCTACTTCCTTGTGTGGGTGGCGGGGGGCTGTGGCAGAAGCTGAGGGGGGACATAGGGAGGCCCTGGCTATAGGCAGTGCCCTTGGGGTCTCTGTGTCCTGCTCACAAATGCAGGTGGGAAACCTCCATCCCTAGCCCCACCTCAGCCTGAGCCCCAGCTCTGCTCCTCATCTCCCCCCGGGGAACCTCACACATCACAGGCACGCCAGACTCCCGATTCCCCACTGGCATCCCCCATCCGTGCAACCACGCAGGCCAGGGCCCAGAGGTGCTGCGGGGTCGAGTAACAGGCAGAGACTCTAGAAAGGGACGGTGGGGTTTTCTTTTTTTGAGACAGGGTCTCACTCTGTCACCCAGGCTACAGTGCTGTGGTGTCATCCTAGCTCACTGCAATCTCCAGCTCCTGGGCTCAAGCGACCCCTTTGTATCAGCTTCCCGAGTTGCTGGGAGGACAGGTGCGCACCAAGACGCCTGGCTAATTTTTTCTATTTTTTGTAGAGACAGAGTCTCACTCTTGCTCAGGCTGGTTGTGAACTCCTGGCTTCAAGCGATCTTGTTGCCTTGGCCTCCCAGAGTGCTAGGATAACAGGCGCGAGCCACCGTGCCCTGATCTGAGCTGGTTCTATCACTAATTCACTATGTGTTTGGGGGCAGCAAACCTGGAAGACTGTGAGGGGACACGGGATGGAAACTGTGCCCAGACCTCATGGACAAAGACCCTGAGCTCTCATGGAGGCCCAGAGGCCCTGAGCTTCCCGTGCCTGAGTGCTCTTCAGGAGTGCAGGGGACCTGCCATAGTCCTGGGCTGGCCCAGACTGTCCTGGTGACCCCAGGGCTGCAGGAGCTGTTTTCAGGGTGGGTCTCGAGGTGAAGGATCCCGGCAGAGCCGGCCAAGCCCTCGGAGGTCCTTAATCCACGCCCTCTCTGTGCATGGGAAAGTGTGCTTCCAGCCGGCAGGGCTGGGACAGGCTGCATTAGATCCTCCCCTCGGGCTGCACAGCCCGGTCAGCCCCGCCCCAAGCAGACCTCCCCCAGGACAGGGACCATCCAGAGACGGCCTCACCTGCTTGCAGCGGGGCTTGCCGTATCTCAAATTGGTGACAAAGTGCTCACAGTTCTTTGTCACAAGACTATACTCCATTTCCTTGCCCACCATATCCCTCGCAGATTTGATGATGTCCTGCACAGGCAGTGGTGTGTATGTGTGGTCACAGTGGTTGTTGACCTGGTAGCGACAGTCCGCCACCACGTCCTCCAGGGGCTCCAGTTTCACCACCACCCTGCTGCTCAGGACTTTGGAGCTGCCAGCCCCGGGGTCCTCACCTGCAAGCAGAGACATTGTCACTGGGGGCCGCACAGGGGGTGGGGGTAGGGGCAGAAGGGCTTGAGGCCAGGAGGAGGAGAGGAAGCCACTCTGGAACTGTCGGTGTGGACCTGTCACACGTGTTTGCAGGAGTCACAGATCTGCTCTTGTTTCATAGGTGTGAATGTTTGTTCCAGTCTGAGAGCGTCACGGGTAGCAAGGGCTGCCACTATTCCGCTCTAGGCACGGATGTCACGTATTGGCCAATCCGCTATTATCAGTCATTTAGGTATTTGAAAAATTTCTCCTTATAAACAAGGACGGTGAAGCATATTTGTTCCTTGTCCAACCCTGTACCTGGTGTTTCAAAAAGATCCATTCGCTTTAGCACCCACTGTGTTTCAGTGACTACGCTGTGCTCTTTTCATATCTCACCCAATTTAATCTGCTTTTTTTTCTGAGACAGAGTCTCGCTCTGTTGCCCAGGCTAGAGTGCCGTGGCGTCAGCCTAGCGCAAACTCCTGGGCTCAAGTGATCCTCCTGCCTCAGCCTCCCGAGTAGCTGGGACTACAGGCATGTGCCACCATGCCCGGCTAATTTTTTCTATATATATTTTTAGTTGTCCATACATTTTTTTTCTATTTTTAGTAGAGACAGGGGTCTCACTCTTCTTCAGGTTGGTCTCAAAATCCTGAGCTCAAATGATCCACCCCCCTCGCCTTGGCCTCCCAAGTGCTAGGATTACAGGCGTGAGCCACCACGCCCGGCCTAATCTGCTTTTTAACTTTCAAGGGAAACATGATCTCCACGTAACAGGCAATATTGGGCCAGAGAGCCATTAGTAGACTTTTCTGTGCTGTGAGAAGTCCCAGTAGTGAAAGTCTAGTGTAACTGCAGGCTCCTTCCGCCCCACTGAGCCAAACCTTAGGAAATCCTTCGCAGAAGATTCCTCTGTCTTATGACCTGGCACAGTGCTAGGCACATGGACAGGGGCTCGGAAGAGCTAACAACCAGTGGTCCAAATTCCATTGCATCGCGAGTGCAGGAGTTATTTTTATTTTTACTAAAAGAGACAGGTAGGGAGTGAGCACAAGTGTTAGGCATGTTTTCTCCCATTTCTAATCTTTAGGGTAATGTTTGCACTTAGCACCCTCTTAAGAAAGTCCTCTTAGGAAAACAGTCCACACCCTGGGAGTTAGGCACAAGAGAGACCACGTGTCCTCACTGTCATGGGCTGTCTGGATTAAGTGGGCTTGGTTTGCTATTTATCGTCAATTCAGACTTTTTTTCCAACTCTGTCAAGGGAGCTGATAGCTTGTAGAAAACTGACAAGATGCAGATGTATTCTTCTGATACTGACGGCAATGATTTCTGTCCAGGTGCAATGCAAATGCTTAGCAAAAAGAGGACATCAAAAGCCACGGTGCGGGCCGGGTGCGGTGGCTCACGCCTGTAATCCTAGCACTCTGGGAGACCGAGGTGGGAGGATCGCTCAAGGTCAGGAGTTCAAGACCAGTCAGAGCAAGAGTGAGACCCCGTCTCTAGTAAAAATAGAAAGAAATTATGTGGACAACTAAAAATATATATAGAAAAAATTAGCCGGGCATGGTGGCACATGCCTGTAGTCCCAGCTACTCGGGAGGCTGAGGCAGGAGGATCGCTTGAGCCCAGGAGTTTGAGGTTGCTGCGAGCTAGGCTGACGCCACGGCACTCACTCTAGCCTGGGCAACAGAGTGAGACTCTGTCTCAAAAAAAAAAAAAAAAAAAAAAAAAAAGCTACGGTGGCATTGCTCTGGAGGACACAAACCTGTGGGCATCTAATTTGTCAGTCTCATTCCAGCATCTTGTCTTTCCCTTTCGTTGACTATCCACACATCTGTTTCCTGCAATCTCCTTTCAACTGGCTTTGTCATCTTGCTGGTTCTCTCATTAATAAGTTAAATAAATCATTGACTTGTGCTCACTGTGCATTTGTGTGACAATTTTTAAAAATGTGTAAACCTGTGGGAACTGCTTCTGTTAAGGAACCTAAAGTACATAATGTGAAGACACCTTGTTCTGTGAAACCATGTGACACAAAGGACACAGCGCGGAGAAACATTCTTCTGTATGAGAACCCTTCTTTAGGGCCACAGACCTTCGGAAACATGGGTTTCAAGTCCTATCAGACTCTGCACACCAGAGGACCTGGCTGTGAGCTGGACAGACGCCAGTGCCGCAGCAGCTTCCTAGCGGGGAGCAGTGGCCTCTTCCCTGCTCTGCCAGGACCTCTGGGACGCAGGGAACCCACAGGTACATTTAAATGATATCCTCTAGCTTTCTCCATGGACAATGCGTCTCCCAACTCGAGTGTCCCTTGCTCAACTCTCTTTCAGTGGTTCTCAGTGTCTTCTTAACAAATATTTTGAACATTACATTTTCAATAGTCCTTACTTGGAGGGGCCAGATGAACCACGTAACCGTCACCCACATAGATGGCCCAGTGCTGATAGCCAATGCGAAAAATCTCGATCAGGTCTCCAGGCCTGGGCTCTTGGCATGACTGCAACAGAAAAACCGGTGTAGCCAGCCTTCTAGGCACCAACAGAGCCCTTGGCTGGGGGGCTGCAGCCTGGTCTGGGGACCCCTTACTGATGGTCGTCACCTGGTGAGACCCTGGGGAGAGAGAGCTCTTGTCCCCTGTGAGACCCTCAGCCCTGCTGTCACTTTTAGAGGCTTCCCTCAGTGGGGCACAGGGAGCTGGAAGCCTGGACAGTGACCTCGTGGATGGGAGGGAGGAGGTTCGCCTGGGCGAGTGTGGGGTGCGTGTGTGTGTGTGTGTGCGTGTGTGCGTGTGTGCGCGTGCGTGCAGGCGGAGGGTGCAGGCGCCCACGCCCAGGCGCATGGTGCATGTGCTCTGGAGCAGGCTGACACGAGCCCTACATGTACAAACGCCTTCGTCGAGGTGGGGGCAGCACTGGTACAACGTGTGTGTATAGTTTGGTACAACGTGGTGTATAGTTTGGTACAACGTGTGTGTATAGTTTGGTACACGTTGTACCAAAGCCCCCTTTGCGGGCTGCCCTCAGCACCTCATGTCTCCTTCTGCCAGGTGATCGTCCCCAAGAGGGACCTCCTCCTCACACCCTGTGCCCATCCAGCCTCGGGACACCCATGCCTTGGAGATGATGACCTGCAAGATGCGAATGACAACACCCTGATGGGGCCTGAGCCTTAGGGTGGGGTCTCGTGGAGCCCCTGGCTCCCAGCCCTGAGGGGCAGCTGCACTCACAGAGCAGCCTCTGCCGGGCACTCGTCCTGCGGTACCTGCACCCTCTCAACAGCCCCGGGTGGGCAGCGCCGCGCCATCGCACCCGTGGGGAAACTAGGACAAGAGAGGTGGAGGGACTTGCCCGAGAACACTCAGGCGGGGGAGGCCGAGGTGGACTCCTCTGCCCACTCCTCCCCTGCCTCCCGACGGGCCCCGCCTTCCTCCCTCTTCGTCCTCTCCAGGCACTGACCTAAGGGTTGGAGGATTTCCCAGTTTTCTCCCTCTTTGTGCCTGTCCTCCGTGGATGATAAACTCTCCCACCCTCATCCCGGCAGAGACCAGGGCTCAGCCCACCTTTGCCCTCTTCCAACCAATGCAAACTCCAGAAGTTTTTCCTGGTCATTTTCTGGTCCATCTCCCAGCACTGACTTGGCTGGGCAGCCCCGTCCCTGCCTCCGTGATGCCCATGGCTCCTGACCGGCCCTGCCTCCCATCCCTGCCACTCCACATCCAGCCCAGAATCCACGGAGGCCTCTCATGGGCACCTCTGGCCATGACCTTCCTCCGGACTCAGGGTACAGGACACACCCTGCAGGCAGCTGCAGACCCTTCCTGACCGATCTCCCTCACCCTCCTCGCCTTCTGTGGGCTCCGCCCCCAAGGCTGACTGAGCCACTGGGCCACCCACCCCAGTACTGGCTCTGGCCTCCGCTGTTCTCGCTTCCGGGGGTCTCTCTGTCCCCAGCCCTTCCCCACACTCACTCCTCCTCTCTTCCCAGACACCCCACACCTGAGGGGCTGCCAGGACAGCCCCAGCCTGGCTCAGCTGCCCCTCCCTGGGCTCCAGATCCCCAGGACCTCCCCCTCTCCCTGCAGGATCAGCCTGGCTACAGTTCCCTGTGCCTGGGCTGTGCGCTCTGTGCGGGCAGGATGCTGTGTGTGCTTCCCTCCCTCCCTGCATCTCCAGGGTCCAGCCAAGGGCCTGGTTGGGAACGGGGCAGAGGAAACAGACAAGGAAGAGGGATGGGGTCTCAGGACAGCCCGTAAGCGAAACCACCCTTTACAAATAAAGGGGTGCAAGGTGAGACCTAGGCTAGCCAAAAATAATGTTAGTGATTAGCCATTGTCCCCTTGTTTGCTTCTCCATAATTGCCACTCTGAAGCCACATACCTGGTGGTCATAAAGACTCGCAGCTTTTTCCACAGATGAAGAACCTAAAGGTGGTTTTTTGGGTATCTCCCAGGGCCTGCATTCCAGTGGATTGGCTGACCCACCCAGGCCGGCGCCCATACCGAACACCTGATGATTCCGCCCCAACCCAGCCAATTAGCAAACCTAATAGCCTCATCCTTTGCCGCCAAACTACCCCTAAAATCCCGTCTTCCAAATTCTCAGGGAGATGAACTCCAGGCATTCCTCCCTGCTCAGCGCTATGTAGGATTTAACTCTTTCTCCTGCTGTCTCAGCATTGGCTTCTCCTTGGGCAGGGGGCCATGAGCCTGGCTGGGTGGCAACAGCCGCCTGCCAGCTCCTCCTCTGCCGCAGCCACAGGCAAGCACATCAGCCGGCGCCTCGCAGGGCCAAGAGATGGTCTCTGTCTGGGGATAACCAGGGGACTTTTAATTCCAATGCCAAATATCTAATAGCAAGGTCAAGGCACTGTCACCAGCAGCTGGTGGCTAATGAAATGTGAGCCTCAGCCCCTGCGTGATTAAGGAAATGGTGTCGGTTAACAGAGCCCTGACTTGCTGTGGCAGGAATGAAGCCCCTCCCAGAGTCAGGGGTGCCTGGGAGTGGGCGCCCCCTCTGGTGTTTGCAGGGTCCTTCCTGGAATTGCTTCATTTCTAGTAAGAGCCTGAGTCAGCTGCACACCACGAGCTCAGCCAGCTCCGCCTGCAGCTCCTGCCACTCTGCACATCTGCGCTGATGCGAGCCGGGTTTCAGTGTTCAGAACGCTGGTGTTAGAGGCACTTTTTTTTTTTTTTTTTTTTTTTTGAGACAGAGTCTCGCTCTGTTGTCCGGGCTAGAGTGCCGTGGCATCAGCCTAGCTCACAGCAACCTCAAACTCCTGGGCTCAAGCGATCCTACTGCCTCAGCCTCCCGAGTAGCTGGGACTACAGGCATGTGCCACCATGCCCGGCTAATTTTTTTTTTCTGTATATATTTTTAGTTGTCCAGCTAATTTCTTTCTATTTTTAGTAGAGATGGGGTCTCGCTCTTGCTCAGGCTGGTCTCGAACTCCTGACCTCGAGCGATTCTCCCACCTTGGCCTCCCAGAGTGCTAGGATTACAGGCGTGAGCCACCGTGCCCGGCCCAGAATGCACCTTTAAGGCAGGACAGATGCCATGGAGGAAAGAGGAGAAAGAGGTATTTGGGGCTGACAAGGACAGAGCCTCAGTCAGCAGCCAGAGCAGACACTGTGGGGATTTGCTCCCTGCCCAAGACCCGGGGACCCCATGTGCCCACACTTCAGCTTCTCCCCCAGCTGCCTCTGATAAACGGGTCTCCCGCTCGGGCAGGCGCAGCCCCTGGAACCCGTGAGTCTGCCTCCCACACGGGGGCCCCAGGCTCCCCGCACTGTGCCACACGTGGGGAGGAGGCCGACTGCCCGGAGACCTCTGGGTCCCGGGTCCAGCAGGACAGGTGGATTTTAAAAGACAAATACAGCTTTCCAGGAAAGCTTATCTAAAGGTAAGCTCTGTGAAGCTCAGTGTGCCCAAGGCCAGGAAGCCAGACTGAGGCCTTGACAGCAGGGGACAGCAGGGGAGCTGCCCACCCTCTGTAGAGTCAGCAGGGAAAGTTCCCAGGGACTTACCGAAGCCATCTGGATGTCAAGGCAGGGTCTGGTGCTCTGCTGCTTGCGGAGGAAGCATCTTTTGTATCCAAGTTGAGACTTGCGCTTTCACTTTCCTTCTTACACTGTTCCTGTAGTACTTAAATACAATTAAACATAGTTTAATTGAGATTGAGATGACTATAGTCTTTAAAAACTAGGTATTTTCTCTATTGCTCCTTTCTGCCCGTGGACGCTGCCTAGGAAGCATTGTTGAAGTCTCTCTTCCCACTGCCGCCATGTGTAAGTCAGAGTCTCCTAAGAGCCCGAACAGCTGCGGAAGCTATTCATCGGAGGGCTGAGCTTTGAAAGGACCGATGAGAGTCTGAGGAGCCATTTAGAGCAATGGGGAGTGCTCACGGACTGTGTGGTAACGAGAGATCCAAACACCGAGCGCTCCAGGGGCTTTGGGTTTGTCACATACGCCACAGTGGAGGAGGTGGATATGGCAATGAATGCATGGCCACACAAGGTGGGTGGAAGAGTTGTGGAACCGAAGAGCGCTGTCTCTAGAGAAGATTCTCAAAGACCAGGTGCCCACTTGACTGTGAAAAAGATCTTTGTTGGTGGCGTTAAAGAAGATACTGAAGAACATCACCTAAGAGACTATTTTGAACAGTGTGGGAAAATTGGAGTGATTGAAATCATGACTGACAGAGGCAGTGGCAAGAAGAGGGGCTTTGCTTTTGTAACCTTTGATGACCACGATTCTGTGGATAAGACTGTCATTCAGAAATACCATACTGTGAATGGCCACAACTGTGAAGTAAGGAAAGCCCTGTCGAAGCAAGAGATGGCCAGTGCTTCCTCCAGCCAAAGAGATCGACGTGGTCCTGGAAACTTTGGTGGTGGTCGTGGAGGTGGTTTTGGTGGGAATGACAACTTTGGAGGAAACTTCAGTGGTCGAGGTGGCTTTGGTGGCAGCCATGGTGGTGGTGGATATGGTGGCAGTGGGGATGGGTACAATGGATTTGGTAATGATGGAAGCAATTTTGGAGGTGGTGGAAGCTACAATGATTTTGGCAGTTACAACAATCAGTCTTCAAATTTTGGACTCATGAAGGGAGGAAATTTTGGAGGCAGAAGCTCTGGCCCCTATGGTGGTGGAGGCCAATATTTTGCCAAACCACGAAACCAAGCTGGCCATGGTGGTTCCAGTAGCAGCAGTAGCTATGGCAGGGCAGAAGGTTTTAATTATTCCCAGGAAACAAAGCTTAGCAGGAAAGGAGAACCAGAGAAGTGACAGGGAAACTACAGGTTACAACAGATTTGTGAACTCAGCCAAGCACAGTGATGGAGGGCCTAACTGCTACAAAGAAGACATGTTTTAGACAATACTCATGTGTATGGGCAAAAAACTCGAGGATTGTATTTGTGACTAATTGTATAACAGGTTATTTTGGTTTCTGTTCTGTGGAAAGGGCAAAGCATTCCAACAAAGGGTTTTAATGTAGATTTTTTTTTTTACACCCATGCTGTTGATTGCTAAATGTAATAGTTTGATCATGACGCTGAATAAATGTCTCTCTCTTTTTTTTTTAATGTGCTGTGTAAAGTTAGTCTACTCTGAAGCCATTTTGGTAAACTTCCCCAGAAGTGTGAAGATAGAATTCCTTCAGGGTGATGCCAGGTTCTATTTGAAATTCATTTACAACCTGCTTGGGTGGAGAAGCCATTATCTTCAGCAACCTTGGTGTAGTTGAACTGACGGTTACTGTTGTGACCTAAAGTTCACCATTAAAAGGGATCATCCAAGGAAAATCACGGAATTATTGGTTATAAAGATGATTGTTGGCATAGCCTGTGTAATATATCTAAATTGAATAATGGTACCAGATAAAATTATAGATGGGAATGAAGCTTGTGTATCAACCATTATCATGTGTAGTCAATAAACGATTGAATTCTCTTGAATGAAAAAAAAACTAGGTATTTTCTCTAATTGGAAAGGCTAAAGGTAGCTCTGTGTTCCCTCTGCGTGTCCCTCACGCTGCCCTGTGTGCGGGAATACTCCTCCCATGGTGTCCTGTCTCCTGAGCCAGAACTTCCTTGAGGTGAAGGACTGTGTCATGCTCACCTGCGTCCCCCTCCTGCCAGCAAGACAGCCTTGAACACATCAAATGCTCACCATGTTTATTAAATGAAGCAGTGACTGAAGAGCTAGGATTAAGCATCTAGATATTTATTCCTCCAACCCATGAGCTCACGTGCAGGGGAGCACACGGAGGGGTGTCCCCCAAGGCCCCAGGCATGGGTGCCCCCACACAGACGCATGTGCCCCAGGCGGGGCCTCTGTTAAAATCCATCTTAAATTCCCATCTTCTTTAGAGAGAGAAACCGCGAGATCTACCAGGCTGAGTTGCAGAGTGCAGGCTGAGCTGGAGAGCGGAGTCGATGATGCAAACAGCTGCAGAGACGTTTCCCTCAGTTGTCAGGACAGGGACAACCAGGGTCATGGAGGCCCAGAGGAGAAGGGCTTCTTTTGGTGCCCATGAGCGACACTCCTAGAAACTCTGGTGTTCCGTGTACGGAGTGTAAGACCGCCGTGAAATATTGCGCAGAGGAGCCTGCTGTGTCCTGCTCGTCGATGTCCAGTCGACCCTCCTGGACAGACAGACACACGGGAGGGGTGTTAAGGGCGAAGGAGGGGCGGCACTGAGGCACTGAGACCCCGTGGGGCTCCTCCCCCTCCTGGGCAGGGAAAAGTACCTTGAAGACCTGCCAGTCTCCACCTTTGGTGCATCTCTGCACCCTGTGAGGAACCCCGGGGCTCACCTGTGGTACTCACGTTCCTCTCGGTCCAGGCACGCCGACTCCCTCAGTATCAGGAAGAGACTGCCCAGGAGCAGCACAGTGAACACGACCCCACCAATCTAGGAGAGCAGGGGGTTGGGGACGGAGGTGGGCTGGGGTCTCGAGGGTGGGGGGTGATGGGTGACGTGAGCGCTGGACCAGGGGCCTTTTGTCTCAGCTCGAAGTGTGGCCTGCGAAGGACCATCTCTCACTTCGGGGGGTTGGGGTCCCCTGTCCTGTCAGCCTCATGGGAGAATATCCCACCGGTGTCTGTGAGGGTCACGTGTGGGGGTGAGAGCGTGGGGATTTCAACACTCCCTGCCAGCGCTTCCCTGAGGGAGAGGGTCATCGTGTTTGGGGAAACGCCTTAACAGGTGGCTGCAGGTGCGGGGAGGCCTGAGGTGTGGTCTGGAGTCACACAGGGAAAGCGGAGCTGTTCTGTGGAGGACGGGAATAGGAATTTGAGGGTTCAGACAGGCTGCAGAGTGAAAAGCGAGATGGTGGCAGGGGACAGACGGTCCCGAGTGCCATGGCGGGAGGTGCAGCCTGCAGGGAAAGGCTCCTGCCCGAGATCCAGACCTCGTTAAGCAGGGCTGGCGATGCTGCAGGGATGAGTGATTTTTGGGGCTCTGATGTGAACCTCCACCCTCCCTCTGACCCTCTGGAGAGAGCCAGCCACTGAGAGGACCTTCTTGGCTTGTGACAGTGACATTTTGTGGAGGGGAGGAATGGGGACTGTCCCTTTGGCTTGGGAAAAACAGTCCGTGAAATGATCCCTGAATTGGACTAACTGAGTAGCAGGAGGGACCCAGGAGCAAGGCAGCCTCTGCTTGTTGTCCCCCGAGAACACCCAGGGGTGCAGGGTCTCCCAGAGCACCTGGGAGGAGAGTTTCCAGACAATCCATTTGCATCTGAGGGGACAAGGGAAGACCCCAAGTGCCATTTGGGTTCCAATTATGTCAGATGATAAACAGGACAGCATTAATCATATCGACATTATTCAGCTGCACAGCACGTGGTAAGTAACAAAGAAAATTTTCTCAATAATCCTTTTTAAAATGGCCTTGGGGGGAGCCAGCTGCTCAGGGACTTGTCCCCTTTGGAGAGGCGTCTCCTTAGCCCTTTCCTTCTCCTCCCCCTCAACTTAGCAGCAGTTGTCACAAGTTGTCACACATCCATTCAGTACACCTGCCTGAGAGCGGGACCCTGACAGACACAAGCTGGGAAGGGACAGGTGCAGACCAGATCAGTGTCACTCACAGCAGAGGGGCAAGAGCTATACAGGAGCAAAAAGCGTGTCCCAGGGCCCTGAGGGGAGAGGGGTTTGCTTCTTCCCAGGGGCTTCAGAGAGGGGGGGGTAGGAGCGGCCTCCCGGGCAAAGGGGGGGCAGGATGAAGGTGTCGGAGTCAGTGAGTCCCGGGAGCTTAGAGTAGAAGCTGGGCCTCTGCACTAGAGTATGCAGTGCTTCTCCATTGTTTTTTAAAGAAAATTCTTTTTATACATAGAACCTTCCAAGGAAAAAGTGTCCTTCAAGCAGCTGCGATTGTTGCTATTTGATGGGAAATAATTGCAGCTGTCAGACCCTGGAGCCCCTGCATTCCGGGGTCATCGTGTGCAAAGCTGGCACACAGTGTGGCCCTCCAGGGTCAGATGGGGCGGCTGAGGCCGGAAGCTGGGGTGTCGGTGGGCATGGGGGGAGGTCTGCACCTGAGATCCGACCTTGGCAGACTGAGATCACAGGCTGAGTTTCCTGACTGCGGCTCTGTCTGCTGCAGGGCGTTGGCTGTGCTGCTGGGGTTAGTCTCTCCTGAACACCCACCATCTTCCTGCCCCTTAGCTCCTCCCCCATCTTCCTGCCCCTTAGCTCCTCCCCCATCTTCCTGCCCCTTAGCTCCTCCCCCATCTTCCTGCCCCTTAGCTCCTCCCCATCTTCCTGCCCCTTAGCTCCTCCCCCAGCTTCCTGCCCCTTAGCTCCTCCCCAGCTTCCTGCCCCTTAGCTCCTCCCCAGCTTCCTGCCCCTTAGCTCCTCCCCAGCTTCCTGCCCCTTAGCTCCTCCCCCAGCTTCCTGCCCCTTAGCTCCTCCCCAGCTTCCTGCCCCTTAGCTCCTTCCCCAGCTTCCTGTCCCTTAGTCCCCACCCAGCATGTCCTTCCTGTTGTGGGACACTGGGCAGTCCTGCCTGCTTGGTTGCTTCCTCCCAGCAGGAAAGGTCCCAGGTTCTGCCTCCCTCCTCCCTCCCGCTTTCTTCCCCGGGTCTCCACGGCCCTCCCCAGGCATGGACCTCATGACTGGGGAGTTTCTCAGTTTCTGTGCTTCTGCCTGTCCCCAGAGGACAACAAAGCCCCTCCACCCTCATCCCAGCTGCCCCGTCCCAGTGTAACAGCACAGTCACCCCCTCTTAGAGGTAACTATTAACTCTCCCCCAGGCCTAACTGTGTGTTTGCCCAAGAATTCCCGGGAACTGGCTGAGCAACTAACTCTGAACCCCAAAGCAGAAGCACGGCCCGCAGAGGGCAGGGCCCGGCAGTTCCTCCACCATCTGCTGGGGTCCCGCTCTGCCCGCCAGGCCCACAGACAATGCGCTGCCCCAGGGACCTGGGCAGGACGGGCTGACCCGCACACAGCGGCCCCTGCGCGTCCTTTCCCACAGCTGCTTCCCTTTCCAAGCCCCCCGTCGGCCTCAGGAAGCTGAGGTGGCCTTTGCGACATGAGTCTGCCATGTCCTCGGCTTGTCGGCTCTTGAATAAACCGGCTTTGCCTGACATCCACCATCCTCTCGAGTGGGCTTTTCCGTGTGGCCAGCAGCTGACCCTGCTTTGGGCAGCAATTGACCAGGGTCAGCTGACCTTTGCCCTCCTTGTGACAATGTCCATCCAGTCACCAAAACCAACCATCACAGATTCCCAAAGTTTCTCCTGGTCCTTTCCTGGTCCATTTCCTGGCACTGACTTGGTCAGGCAGCCCTGTCCCTGCCTCAGTGACCCTTACGGTTCCCTGACTGGCTCCACCCTCCTGTCGCTGCCACTGCACATCTAGGCCAGGACCCGCAGAGGCCTGCCATGGGCACATCTGGCCATGACCTTCCTCTGGACTCAAGGTGCAGGACACAGCTGGAGGCGCTTCTTGACCTCCCCCTCCTCCCCTGGCCTCTGCAGCCCTCACATCTGGGTCTCTCTGCCCCAGCACCTCCCCACACCCACTCCTCCTCTCCCCAGACACCCCATGCGTGAGGGGCTGCCCTGATGGCCCCCGCCTGGCTCAGCTGCCTCTCCCTGGGACCCCCACGTCACTCCCAGAACATCCCCTCCCTCCACACGAGACCCAGGACAGCCCTCTGGACAGAGAAAGGACATAGCCACTCCGCCATGAGCTCATAATCTCCCACAGAACCAGATTTTGGATAAGAACAGAATTTTTATACTACTTTCGAAATGGAAGCTGGCACTCACAGGTCCCCAGACTAGAAAACCATCCTGAGTCCTTCCCAAGAGGGGTCGACCCCCAGTGGGTTTTCCCTGATAAATCAGGACGCTCTTACCACCGCGTACATCCTAAAGCCACAGGCAACTGCATCCGGAGTCCTGCTCCCCTGCCTGCAGGGCGTTCTCTGAAAGTCTGGGAACTTCACTTTCGCTTTCTGTTCCACTGCTCCCAGCCAATCATTTTCTAACTGAACATTGAAGAACAAAGGCAAAAAACACTTGACAAGTTCATCACAGTGTAATCAGTCGGCCCCTCACACCCAGGAACAGGAAGGGCCATAGTGCCCCCTGAGTTACCAACGACATACCAGACAGTCCTCCCTGACCCTGGGAAGGGCTGCTTTGAAGCAAGCTCAATGTCCCCCGATTGTCACCCTATTATTGAGTCAGCTTTTGCTCTGCAAACAAGCAAACCCAGAATCTCGACGACTCAGGACAGACATTTCTTTCTCACTCACCTAGCATGAGGGCTGGAGGTCTGTGGAGAGGCTTCTGGGCTCAGTAGCGTTCAGCTTCAGGCAGGGGGTGAAGGCCAGGTCCCCACCTCCTGGGTTACACTCTGGGCCCAGGTGAAAGGAGTAGCCCCGACCAGGGACAGCTCCTCCTGGCAAAGTGCACAGCAGCCCAAGGAGCTGACCCCAACCGTGCAAGTCCCTCTGTGAACTCCTGCTCAGGTGTGCTCAGAGACAGTGTGCTCACTCCCTTCCACTGGCCACAGCAGATCACACGACCAAGACACAGGCAATGAGGAACCCTGGTAAGTCCCCAGATGATGACAAGGACACATCATCTGTCACCTTGAGTGGGCACAGCAGCAGGGGGTCGGGGAGGGGGAACCGGTCTAAGGCCAGAAACACTTCCCACAGCCATTCGGAACTGAAGCCCCAGAAAATACTGGTCTGGAAGGGATGAGGGACGGCCGGCTGGGTGGGGACACTGCATCCGTGTGTGTCCACAGGAATAGGCACGGCAGGTGCGCGTCTAGGCGAGGCTCTTGTGGTGTCAAAGGATGTGCTGCCTTCACGGGAACACCTGGGCTGCAGGTCACAGCACTGGATTGGGTGGGGGTCTCCAGGGAAGCAGAACTGTTAGGAGACGTGTGCACACATACGGGGATTTAGTTTGCAGATTGACTCATGGGACTGAAGGGGCTGAGAAGTCCCAGCATCTGCCGTCTGCAAGCTGAAGCCCCAGCAAAGCCAGCGTGGATTGCAAACTGAGACTGAACCCACCGGAACCAGGAGACCCTGGGGTAACTCCCCGTCCACGGGCAGGAGAGGAGATGAGAGGTCCCAGCTCTAGCAGTGCGGCAGGAAGAAGGGGTGAGGTCCTCCTTCCTCTGCCTTTTGTCTTCTTCAGGCCCTGCAGGGCGTGGAGAGTACCTCGTCCCCCGACTCGAATGCTCTTCTCTCCACAAACACCCTCACAGCCTCTCCCAGAGTGAGGTTGAATCTGAGCCCTCCTTGGCCCAGACACATAAACTCCACCATGACAGCTACTAAATAAAATGGATACGACAGCAAGGAAATACTCTCTTCAGGTAACAAGATGTCAAGACCTAGTGTGGCCGGGCCCCTTTAGTGCCCGGGCGTTACTCTAATGACACAGATGATGTCAAATGTGCCCAGCCCCCTGCTCACTCGCACAGGTGAGCTGCTCCCTCCTGTCCAGCACACCTTGTTCTCAGGGGACCTGTTAGCTGCTGGTGTGCTTTGTTTCTCTGCCAAACAGGAAGTGGTAACTGCAGGGTGGTGAGGAAAATCTATGAGATTGCCTTGCAGAAGGAATAAATGCCGTGAAAAAAATTGCAAGTAGCTCCTGATGCCCAGAGTGTGGTCACTCAGGTGCCATCAGACACCAAAACCACACACACCCCTCCCTGCTTGCTCCCCTCGCCATGAAAGCTCCCGGCCTCGGTTCTTTAGGAAGATGGAAGATTTTGTTCTCTCATCTTCTCACTTTGGCCAAATCAAATAAACCTGCATCTATCTCTGAGCACTAGTGTCACAGTGTGTGGCTTTAGCTGCACATGGGGGACACAAGGCTGCATTTGGTGTCGCCAATGGTGGGAGGGAGGAGAGGAGCTCTGACCACAGGGGGGTAGCATGAGAGAGAGCTTTGTTGTCAGGGACAGTCTGTCTCTTCATAGTGCTGGTGGCTACAAAAATCTACACGTGGGATAAAAAGAAGCTATAACTATACACACACACGTTGAACTAATGTCACCATACTAATCTTTTTTTTTTTTTTTTTTTTGATACAAAGTCTCACTCTGTTGCCCGGGCTAGAGTGCTGTGGCATCAGCCTAGCTCACAGCAACCTCAAACTCCTGGGATCAAGCAATCCAACTGCCTCAGCCTCCCGAGTAGCTGGAACTACAGGCATGTGCCACCATGCCCAGCTAATTTTTTCTGTATATATTTTTAGTTGTCCAGCTAGTTTCTTTCTATTTTTAGCAGAGACGGGGTCTTGCTCTTTCTCAGGCTGGTCTCGAACTCCTGAGCTCAAACGATCCACCCGCCTCGACCTCCCAGAGTGCTAGGATTACAGGTGTGAACCACCGCTCCCGGCCCATACAGATCTTGATATTTTACTGTCGTTTTCTTAGATGTAGCCATTCCCTGTAGCGCTGCTGGCTGACTGCTCTTGCTGCCGCCACACGCCCTTCCGATCAGAAGTAAACATTTTGCCTTGCCGAGACAATTTACAGTGTCTGACTGTTTTCTTAACAACACCGTGGGTCACTTCCAACAAAACCAGGTCATTAGGGTGAGTCCTTAACCAATGTGACTGCTGTTCTTAGAAGAGGAAATTTGGACAAGATGCGCAGGGAGGGAAGACCAGGTGAAGACTCCAGCAGAAGATGGCCGTCTGTAAGCCACGGAGAGAGGCCTCAGGAGATACCAACCCTGCTGACACCTTGACCTTGGACTTCTCTGTTCCGGAATCAGGAGAACACATTTCTCTGTGTATCCACCCAGGGTGTGGTTTGTCACACCAGCCCAAGCACATCAGCACACACCACCATCAAATTGTAGCAGGAACTTAATCATATCCTGCCACCCTGTTGCACGTAATCCTCCTGACTGCCCTTGCCAATCCCAGCCTAGACTACCCAGGCTGTTGTCAGCACAGGGGTCAGAAAAAGTCTGAGAAAACATAATCATATCACATCATTGCTGTGCTCCACACCCCACTGGCAAACAGCTGAAATCATAGTTCACACAAACAAATGGAAAAACACCCCATGCTCTCGCATCAGAAGTATTAATGACCACACTGCCCAAAGCAATGTACAGGCTCAATGCAATCCCAGTCAAAATATCAATGTCATTTTTCACAGAATTAGAAAAAACAATTCTAATTGGTTCATATGGAACCAAAATACACCAAACAGCCAAAGCAGTCTTGAGAAACAAACAAACAAACAAAAGCTATAGGCATTGCATTGCTTAACTTCAAATTATACTACAAGACCTTTGTCACCAAAACTGCACGGTGCTGGTGTAAAACAGACACATTGATCAGTGCAACAGAATGGAGAATTCAGAAGTAAAGCCACATACTTACAGCCACTGATCTTTCACAATGTCAATAAGAACAGACACTGGGGAAAGGACACTCTTAAAAAAAAATGGGCCGGGCACGGTGGCTCACGCCTGTAATCCTAGCACTCTGGGAGGCCGAGGTGGGCGGATTGTTTGAGCTCAGGAGTTCGAGACCAGCCTGAGCAAGAGCGAGACCCCATCTCTACTAAAAATAGAAAGAAATTATATGGACAGCTAAAAATATATAGAAAAAATTAGCCGGGCATGGTGGTGCATGCCTGTAGTCCCAGCTACTCGGGAGGCTGAGACAGGAGGATCCCTTGAGCTCAGGAGTTTGAGGTTGCTGTGAGCTAGGCTGACGCCACGGCACTCACTCTAGCCTGGGCAACAGAGTGAGACTCTGTCTCAAAAAAAAAAAAAAAAAAAAAAATGGTGCTGGGAAAACCAGATTGCTATACACAAAAGAATGAGAGGGGACTCCTATATGTCACCGTATAAAACAATCAACTCAATACAGATTGAAAACATGATGTAAGGCTTGAAACTAGATGTCTCTGCTGGTCCTCCTGGAATGCCTTCTCCTATATTTGTGCGTCTTAGCCATTGCCCAGGGACCCAAGGGACATTTTTACACAAGTTTACAGGTCTTTTCTCTGAAGCTCCCTCCTACTGATACCCTTTCCCAGACGTCTTAGACCGTCCTGAACTGTGATCTGCTCCCTGCACTTAATGCGACTGCCAGTCTGTGTTTGTCTCTATTTTCCTGCACCATGGTTTGAAAACCACTCTCAGGTAGCAGCGGGAATGCACGTGAGACTCGCCTCCATGGCAACCTTTCTGTCAGGCACCAGTGTTGCTGTCCAATGCCTACACATGCTTTTGCAGACAGTTCACACATGCACAGGGTGGTGCAAAGGTAGAATAGAGAAGTTTCCTGTACCTTCTCTCAGTTTCCTCCAGTGGCTACATCTAAGAAAACGACAGTAAAATATCAAGATCAGTATGGTGACATTGGTACAACGTGTGTGTATAGTTATAGCTTCTTTTTATCCCACGTGTAGATTTTTGTAGCCACCAGCACTATGAAGAGACAGACTGTCCCTGACAACAAAGCTCTCTCTCATGCTACCCCCCTGTGGTCAGAGCTCCTCTCCTCCCTCCCACCATTGGCGACACCAAATGCAGCCTTGTGTCCCCCATGTGCAGCTAAAGCCACACACTGTGACACTAGTGCTCAGAGATAGATGCAGGTTTATTTGATTTGGCCAAAGTGAGAAGATGAGAGAACAAAATCTTCCATCTTCCTAAAGAACCGAGGCCGGGAGCTTTCATGGCGAGGGGAGCAAGCAGGGAGGGGTGTGTGTGGTTTTGGTGTCTGATGGCACCTGAGTGACCACACTCTGGGCATCAGGAGCTACTTGCAATTTTTTTCACGGCATTTATTCCTTCTGCAAGGCAATCTCATAGATTTTCCTCACCACCCTGCAGTTACCACTTCCTGTTTGGCAGAGAAACAAAGCACACCAGCAGCTAACAGGTCCCCTGAGAACAAGGTGTGCTGGGCAGGAGGGAGCAGCTCACCTGTGCGAGTGAGCAGGGGGCTGGGCACATTTGACATCATCTGTGTCATTAGAGTAACGCCCGGGCACTAAAGGGGCCCGGCCACACTAGGTCTTGACATCTTGTTACCTGAAGAGAGTATTTCCTTGCTGTCGTATCCATTTTATTTAGTAGCTGTCATGGTGGAGTTTATGTGTCTGGGCCAAGGAGGGCTCAGATTCAACCTCACTCTGGGAGAGGCTGTGAGGGTGTTTGTGGAGAGAAGAGCATTCGAGTCGGGGGACGAGGTACTCTCCACGCCCTGCAGGGCCTGAAGAAGACAAAAGGCAGAGGAAGGAGGACCTCACCCCTTCTTCCTGCCGCACTGCTAGAGCTGGGACCTCTCATCTCCTCTCCTGCCCGTGGACGGGGAGTTACCCCAGGGTCTCCTGGTTCCGGTGGGTTCAGTCTCAGTTTGCAATCCACGCTGGCTTTGCTGGGGCTTCAGCTTGCAGACGGCAGATGCTGGGACTTCTCAGCCCCTTCAGTCCCATGAGTCAATCTGCAAACTAAATCCCCGTATGTGTGCACACGTCTCCTAACAGTTCTGCTTCCCTGGAGACCCCCACCCAATCCAGTGCTGTGACCTGCAGCCCAGGTGTTCCCGTGAAGGCAGCACATCCTTTGACACCACAAGAGCCTCGCCTAGACGCGCACCTGCTGTGCCTATTCCTGTGGACACACACGGATGCAGTGTCCCCACCCAGCCGGCCGTCCCTCATCCCTTCCAGACCAGTATTTTCTGGGGCTTCAGTTCCGAATGGCTGTGGGAAGTGTTTCTGGCCTTAGACCGGTTCCCCCTCCCCGACCCCCTGCTGCTGTGCCCACTCAAGGTGACAGATGATGTGTCCTTGTCATCATCTGGGGACTTACCAGGGTTCCTCATTGCCTGTGGCTTGGTCGTGTGATCTTGCTGTGGCCAGTGGAAGGGAGTGAGCACACTGTCTCTGAGCACACCTGAGCAGGAGTTCACAGAGGGACTTGCACGGTTGGGGTCAGCTCCTTGGGCTGCTGTGCACTTTGCCAGGAGGAGCTGTCCCTGGTCGGGGCTACTCCTTTCACCTGGGCCCAGAGTGTAACCCAGGAGGTGGGGACCTGGCCTTCACCCCCTGCCTGAAGCCGAACGCTACTGAGCCCAGAAGCCTCTCCACAGACCTCCAGCCCTCATGCTAGGTGAGTGAGAAAGAAATATCTGTCCTGAGCCGTCAAGATTCTGGGTTTGCTTGTTTGCAGAGCAAAAGCTGACTCAATAATCAGGGTGACAATCGGGGGACATTGAGCTTGCTTCAAAGCAGCCCTTCCCAGGGTCAGGGAGGACTGTCTGGTATGTCGTTGGTGACTCAGGGGAGCACTATTGCCCTTCCTGTTTCTGGGTGTGAGGGGCCAACTGATTACACTGTGATCCCTTGTCAGGCTTTGTTTGTGGTTGTTCAGTGCTAGGTTAGAAAATGATTGGCTGTGAGCAGTCATTGGGGCATGCAATCGAAAGTGAAATTCTCAGAATTTCAGAGATCACTCTCCTGGCAGAGTTCAGCACTCGCCTGTCACAGTCGGCTGTGGCTTCAGGATGTGGGCGCTGGTAAGTGTGTCCTGATTTATCAGGGAAAATCCACAGGGGGTCGACCCCCCTGGGAAGGACTCCCTCTGGCGTCCTAGTCTGGGGAAGTGTGAGTACCACCTTCCAATTCGAAGCTTCTATAGAAATTCTGTCATTATGCAAAAGTCAGTTTTCTGTGGGAGACTGTGAGTTTGTTGCGGAGTGGCCATGTCCTGTGTCCAGAGGGCTGTCCTGGATCTATTGTGGAGGGAGGGCAGGTGCTACGAGTGACGTGGGGTCCCGGGGAGGGCCAGCTGAGCCAGGCTGGGGCCGTCAGCGCAGCCCTCAGGTGAGGGGTGTCTGGGGGAGAGGGGTGGGTGTGTGGAGGTGCTGGGGCAGAGAGCCCCGGATGTGAGGGCCGCAGAGGCCAGAGCCCGCGCTGTGCTGAGGTGGCCCAGTGGCTCAGCCGGCCTGAGG
Source organism: Eulemur rufifrons (assembly GCF_041146395.1). Classification (NCBI taxonomy): domain Eukaryota; kingdom Metazoa; phylum Chordata; class Mammalia; order Primates; family Lemuridae; genus Eulemur; species Eulemur rufifrons. The sequence goes on from NC_090988.1 coordinate 98,478,979, forward strand.
AACAGGCCCAGGAGGGAGAGGAGGGAGGGGGAGGCGGGTCAGGAAGGGCCTGCAAGCTGCCTGCAGGGTGTGCCCTGCATCCTGAATCTCAAGAGCTGACAAGCCGAGGACATGGCAGACTCATGTCGCAAAGGCCACCTCAGCTTCCTGAGGCCGACGGGGGGCTTGGAAAGGGAAGCAGCTGTGGGAAAGGACGCGCAGGGGCCGCTGTGTGCGGGTCAGCCCGTCCTGCCCAGGTCCCTGGGGCAGCGCGTTGTCTGTGGGCCTGGCGGGCAGAGCGGGACCCCAGCGGATGGTGGAGGAACTGCCGGGCCCTGCCCTCCGCGGGCCGTGCTTCTGCTTTGGGGTTCAGAGTTAGTTGCTCAGCCAGTTCCCGGGAATTCTTGGGCAAACACACAGTTAGGCCTGGGGGAGAGTTAATAGTTACCTCTAAGAGGGGGTGACTGTGCTGTTACACTGGGACGGGGCAGCTGGGATGAGGGTGGAGGGGCTTTGTTGTCCTCTGGGGACAGGCAGAAGCACAGAAACTGAGAAACTCCCCAGTCATGAGGTCCATGCCTGGGGAGGGCCGTGGAGACCCGGGGAAGAAAGCGGGAGGGAGGAGGGAGACAGAACCTGGGACCTTTCCTGCTGGGAGGAAGCAACCAAGCAGGCAGGACTGCCCAGTGTCCCACAACAGGAAGGACATGCTGGGTGGGGACTAAGGGGCAGGAAGATGGGGGAGGAGCTAAGGGGCAGGAAGCTGGGGAGGAGCTAAGGGGCAGCAAGCTGGGGGAGTAGCTAAGGGGCAGGAAGATGGGGGAGGAGCTAAGGGGCAGGAAGATGGGGGAGGAGCTAAGGGGCAGGAAGATGGGGGAGGAGCTAAGGGGCAGGAAGATGGGGGAGGAGCTAAGGGGCAGGAAGCTGGGGAGGAGCTAAGGGGCAGCAAGCTGGGGGAGGAGCTAAGGGGCAGGAAGATGGGGAGGAGCTAAGGGGCAGGAAGATGGGGGAGGAGCTAAGGGGCAGGAAGATGGTGGGTGTTCAGGAGAGACTAACCCCAGCAGCACAGCCAACGCCCTGCAGCAGACAGAGCCGCAGTCAGGAAACTCAGCCTGTGATCTCAGTCTGCCAAGGTCGGATCTCAGGTGCAGACCTCCCCCCATGCCCACCGACACCCCAGCTTCCGGCCTCAGCCGCCCCATCTGACCCTGGAGGGCCACACTGTGTGCCAGCTTTGCACACGATGACCCCGGAATGCAGGGGCTCCAGGGTCTGACAGCTGCAATTATTTCCCATCAAATAGCAACAATCGCAGCTGCTTGAAGGACACTTTTTCCTTGGAAGGTTCTATGTATAAAAAGAATTTTCTTTAAAAAACAATGGAGAAGCACTGCATACTCTAGTGCAGAGGCCCAGCTTCTACTCTAAGCTCCCGGGACTCACTGACTCCGACACCTTCATCCTGCCCCCCCCTTTGCCCGGGAGGCCGCTCCTACCCCACCCTCTCTGAAGCCCCTGGGAAGAAGCAAACCCCTCTCCCCTCAGGGCCCTGGGACACGCTTTTTGCTCCTGTATAGCTCTTGCCCCTCTGCTGTGAGTGACACTGATCTGGTCTGCACCTGTCCCTTCCCAGCTTGTGTCTGTCAGGGTCCCGCTCTCAGGCAGGTGTACTGAATGGATGTGTGACAACTTGTGACAACTGCTGCTAAGTGGAGGGGGAGGAGAAGGAAAGGGCTAAGGAGACGCCTCTCCAAAGGGGACAAGTCCCTGAGCAGCTGGCTCCCCCCAAGGCCATTTTAAAAAGGATTATTGAGAAAATTTTCTTTGTTACCTACCACGTGCTGTGCAGCTGCATAATGTCGATATGATTAATGCTGTCCTGTTTATCATCTGACATAATTGGAACCCAAATGGCACTTGGGGTCTTCCCTTGTCCCCTCAGATGCAAATGGATTGTCTGGAAACTCTCCTCCCAGGTGCTCTGGGAGACCCTGCACCCCTGGGTGTTCTCGGGGGACAACAAGCAGAGGCTGCCTTGCTCCTGGGTCCCTCCTGCTACTCAGTTAGTCCAATTCGAGGATCATTTCACGGACTGTTTTTCCCAAGCCAAAGGGACAGTCCCCATTCCTCCCCTCCACAAAATGTCACTGTCACAAGCCAAGAAGGTCCTCTCAGTGGCTGGCTCTCTCCAGAGGGTCAGAGGGAGGGTGGAGGTTCACATCAGAGCCCCAAAAATCACTCATCCCTGCAGCATCGCCAGCCCTGCTTAACGAGGTCTTGATCTCGGGCAGGAGCCTTTCCCTGCAGGCTGCACCTCCCGCCATGGCACTGGGGACCATCTGTCCCCTGCCACTATCTCGCTTTTCGCTCTGCAGCCTGTCTGAACCCTCAAATTCCTATTCCCGTCCTCCACAGAACAGCTCCGCTTTTCCTGTGTGACTCCAGACCACACCTCAGGCCTCCCCGCACCTGAAGCCACCTGTTAAGGCGTTTCCCCAAACACGATGACCCTCTCCCTCAGGGAAGCGCTGGCAGGGAGTGTTGAAATCCCCACGCTCTCACCCCCACACGTGACCCTCACAGACACCGGTGGGATATTCTCCCATGAGGCTGACAGGACAGGGGACCCCAACCCCCCGAAGTGAGAAATGGTCCTTCGCAGGCCACACTTCGAGCTCAGACAAATGCCCCCTGGTCCAGCGCTCATGGCCCCACGTCCCAACCCTCTGCTCTGCTTCCAGATCCCTTCGATGGTGGCTTGCGCTGTGCTGATTGTCGTCCTTGTTATCACGACACGCAGTGAAGGGGCCTCTCTGGCCTGCGGATTCGAGTCCTACCGGGGCAACTCTCCCGGTGGTGCATTGCGCAGGTGAGTCCTGGGGCTCCTCAGCGGGTGGAAAGATGCCCCGAGAGGGTGGAGACTGGGGGCTCTCATAGTTCCAGCTCCCAGCCCAGGAGCGGGAGCAGCCCCGCGGGGTCTCAGCACCTTGGTGCCCGAGGTTCCTTCACCCATATTAGCGCCTGTCCTGTATGTCTGTTTTCCAGGATGAGGTTACGCTGTGAGGTGAATACGAAAAAACCAACTGGCAAGGTCACTTCAAAGGAGGAAGACTTAAGCATCAAAAAGCAAACATAAAGTTTCTAGAAGCATCTCTCATGGGCACCAAAGGAAGTCCTTCTCCTCTGGGCCTCCATGACCCTGGTTGTCCCTGTCCTGACAACTGAGGGAAACGTCTCTGCAGCTGTTTGCATAATCGACTCCGCTCTCCAGCTCAGCCTGCACTCTGCAACTCAGCCTGGTAGATCTCGCGGTTTCTCTCTCTAAAGAAGATGGGAATTTAAGATGGATTTTAACAAAGAGGCCCCGCCTGGGGCACATGCGTCTGTGTGGGGGCACCCATGCCTGGGGCCTTGGGGGACACCCCTCCGTGTGCTCCCCTGCACGTGAGCTCATGGGTTGGAGGAATAAATATCTAGATGCTTAATCCTAGCTCTTCAGTCACTGCTTCATTTAATAAACATGGTGAGCATTTGATGTGTTCAAGGCTGTCTTGCTGGCAGGAGGGGGACGCAGGTGAGCATGACACAGTCCTTCACCTCAAGGAAGTTCTGGCTCAGGAGACAGGACACCATGGGAGGAGTGTTCCCGCACACAGGGCAGCGTGAGGGACACGCAGAGGGAACACAGAGCTATGTGGGATTCATTCTGGCAGTGGCGCTTCAAGGAAGGGGACAGTGGAGAACAGGCCTGGCTGGGGAGGCACCGTCCGAGTGGGGCATTGGAGGACAGCGAGGGTTTCTTCAGCGCACTGAGGCCCCACATTGTTTGGAGGAGCTCTGGGGAGAGTGAGCCACCCGCTGAGACGATCAGTCCTTTCATACGCTGCCACCACAGATGCGACAGAACTTGGGAAGGTCCAGGGTCTCCGGATAGGAAATCTCCAGTCATGAGGCTAGTATTATACAGCATTATTTGAAAAATGTAAGGTCTCATTCCAAAGAGAGAGGGCTGTGTCTAGGACTTGTATATCTATAGACGAGAGTCTAAATAACGTTATCCACGGTGATACCTGGCATCCACGGGTCACACTGTGACAGGTTACAGCATCATCTTTAACGTCCTGGTGTGTCAAGCTTTCCTGAGGTGCAGAAGCACGGCGAGGGTGTCTTCAGTTTTTATTTGCTGGGTTTTTTTTTTGTTGTTGTTAATAAATACACAACATGATTTTAGTCTTACAAATATTGTTGGCCTCTGAGTTGATCTCGGAAGTCTCTTCCCAAAGGCTTGTAGTCACAGGTCTGTCCCCTCCTGTACCTGCAGCTTCTCTGACCAGGGTCCTCTAAAGCCCGTCACCCGCTCAGGAAGAGCTGAGTTTCCATGGCCTCAGGTGGCTTTTCATCTGCTAGAACTAGACAGGGCCTAGGAATCACTCACGATCAAAATGGGTTTGACAAATGGGACACGGGACGTGTGATATTCCGGTTCTGGAGCAGCCCCGCACGTGCCTGTTTGTGGCCAGATGTGAGCACGTCGGGCTCCCTGGGCAGGCTGACCTGTGTGGACCATCCTCTGGGGGCTGGGTGGGCAGAGCCAGTCTGCCCCTCTCTCCACTCCCTCCTTATTGGCGCCTCTCACTGCCTGTGCGAGTAGGGGCTCTGCAGAGACACAGAGCAACAGGCTGGGCAGGTGGGGACATGGACAGGTAGAGAGAGAGGAGAGGGACGTATAGGAGGGGACGGGCTCACATGGTGAGGGAGGCTGACGAGTCCCAGGACAGGCCATCTGCAAGCCGGAGACCCTGGCATGCTGGCAGCACGGCTCAGGCCATGTGCGCTGGCTCAGAACCAGGGAAGCCCGTCCTGTCCCTCAGTCTGCGGCCAAAGCCTGAGGACCCAGGTGATTGCTAGTGTGGGCCCTGGAGTCCAAAGGCTGCGGAGGCTGGCGTTGTTGTCCAAGGACAAGGGAGGAAGAGTGTGTCCCAGCTCCAGCAAGGGCATCGGCACACTTGCATTTCTCTGTGTCCTCTCCACACCCCCGGGGGATTGGGTGGTCCCGTCCACACTGAGGGCGGATCTTCTCCCCCACCTCCCTGGCACTCACACTGTCCTCTCCTCAGGACACACCCTCACGTGCACACCCAGCAATGCTGCTTCGCCAGGTTTCTGGGTGTTCCTTCCTCCAGTCAAGCTGACACCTGACATGAACCTTCCCACGGCCCCGTCCCGTTAGACCCCTCATTCTGCAGCACTTCCGTCCTCACTCTGAGCCTCCACGCTGTTCCCACAGCCTCCTTCCTGATGTCTCCTGCCTTTGAGTTAACTCGGGCCCCGGGGACATCACTCACCTCCTGCAGCGTGAGTCATCCCAGGGGAAGCACTTTCTCATACACCTGGTGCTTCTCCACATAGGGGGCACCTGCCACCTGCCACCTGCCACCTGCCCTGCCGAAATCGCCACGGAGCTAGTGGGAACATAGTCCCATTACCACCCTGCCACATGTCCTATCAGTCCTGTGTTCTAGGCCCCTCGGCCCAGAGCAGACCTCATGCCATCCTGGGGTGACAGCTCACTGCCCCCTGTGGGTGTGCTCTGCACCCTCCCACAAGCCGTCACCCGCAGGGCCCGTTCACTCCCGGCCCCCAGAGCAATGAACATAAAAGCTGGAAGAGGCCTTGCAGGTCTGGGCTCACCCAGCTATTGGGCAGATGAAAACACAGAGTAGGGAAGTTGGACATTTGCCCAAGGCCATCGGCCCAGCTGGGGCACAGCCAGGACCAGAACCAGAAACCAGACGCCCAGTCCAGGATCCCTGCCGAGGCAGAGCCCCGTGGCAGAAAGGGCAGGAGGCACCGTCTCTACTTCCGCAGCGCCCAGCACTGTCAACTGGCTTTCTCCCCCAAACCCCCTCACTGACGGTGCTGCTCTCCCCAGAGTCCCCCACGTGCTGTCCCCAAGCCCAGAGCTTCTGTCTCTGACCTTGTCTTACTGGCCATCACAGGATTGGACCCAGCAAACCACTGCGTCTCTCAGACGCTGTGTTCTGGCCGTGCTCTGGCTGCCCCAGAGACCCCCGCTGCCGCCGCCGCCGCCGCCGCCGCCGCCTCCTCCTCCTCCTCCTCCTCTTTCTCCTCCTCCTGGGGAGCAGCTCTTTCTCCTCTGCGCCTCCAACGTGGTGCTGCCCTCAAGCTGGTGTCTTGGAGGAGCTGCTGTGAGTCCCATCGTGCTGGTCATGTCATGGCTGTGCCGCAGTGTTCACACCAATGAGCCCTGGGTCCCAGGCTCACGTCCTGCAATCAGGGATCCTCCTGACGAGCCCTGCTGCCTCCTGGCTGCTGAGCCGGCCCTGCAAGTTCCAGCCACCCCCCCTGTGGAAGCTGTCTGAGGCTCTGCAACAGGCGGGAAAGCCACACTGCTTTCCTGCTCGCACACTCAGAGTCCTGCTCACCAAAATGTGTGCGGGTTTTCCCACCGTCACCAGCGTTCTGGTGGACGCCACCTGGGTGACCTAGGATTCCATTCAATTCAGCCACTCTCTCCCTGCATTGGCATCAGATCCCACAGGTTAAAGGTTGAGTCCCACAACACTGTCCTTACTTCAAATGCCAGTGACAAGTCTGGGTCCGTGGATCTCCTGACCAACCGGCCATAAATCAGGGCTTCCCACACCCCTCCTCTGGTGGTCCCGGAACTCAGGAAAGGGGTTTCCTTCCGAGTCCTGGTCTGTGATAAAGCACACGACCGAGGGTGCAGTGAGCAGCAGACGGCCGAGACGCACAGGGCCAGGGGTGCGGAAGGCTGCGGGCTGCCCTGCCTTCTCCAGGTACTCCCACCCCCCACCTGCTCAGCAGCCCAGAAGCTCTGTGAACCCTGTAGTTCAGGGCTTTTCTGGAGGCTTCCTGACATAGGCCTGACTTATCAACGCTGTCTCCAGCCCCTCTGCCCTTTCTGGAGGATGTGTGGGGATGGGGCTGAAAGTGCTAAGCTTCCCACGCAGCCTGCAGCGCCTAAAATATTTCCTATCCGTCCTTTTCCAGAAAAAGTTCCCCACCCTGGGGATTCATGATAATGATGGTGATAAAGTCACTGTCCTTGTGGACCAGAATCATGATGTTCCAAGTCACCTGCTGACAGGGGGATGAAAAGGCTGTGACTCCTCCCTCCACCACCACCCCCATAGTCAGAGGGCGCCCTGGTGGTGAGCCGGGACCTGGCAGACACTGCTTCTGTCCAAACCTCCTATGAAACCCACCGCTCTCCCCTTCCTAGGGGGGTACTGGGCAGGTAGCCTTTGCCAGACCCTAGGAAGATAAGGGAGCAAAATGCAAGAGAGGAACTTAGTTTCCTTATCCCTCCTGATCAGGACCCTTATCCCTCCTGGTTGTTTGAAAAGAATTTATTTACTCGTCCCAGAAAAACCTGGTATAAAACCCAAGGCTCTTCCCTTTTCTCATGTGGACACCTATTTCAGCCTCCGCCCAGCTGCACCCAGCTGTTCAAAATAAACAGCATTTTGCTACACATGAGGCTTCGTGTGTCTCCCTCTGGGCTCCGATCCTAACAATATCACTTTCATTTTACGCTGGCAGCTGGCTCCTGAGTTCTTTCTTGTGGGAATCCAAGGACCCACTTGGACTTAAAGTGGCTCCCAGCACTGGGTGTCACTCTCCTGCGTCAGTGACACTGATTTCTGTAAGGACACAGTCAGGGTTGGGGAACTGCACAGGGATATGGGTGCCCAGCACAGAGCTGTTTAATGCCCCCACTAGGTGGTGACAGTGGGAACAACTAGGCAGATTGGGGACATGGATTGCAGGTGAGAGCTCTGGGGTCATGGGAGGGTCAGCCTGCACAGGGGAGCTGAGGAAGGGGAAATGAGGACAAGGCTACAGTTTCTGGCAGCAGTGACTGAGGGATAGTCACAGGTAGGGTGTGGGGACCCATCAGTGGAGCTGCCATGGCATTTCTCATATCAATACTCCATGTTATTACCACAGTATCAATACTAGAGTATTAATAGCATTGTCATATTAACACTGCAGCACCCAGCATTTCAAAGGGCTTAGCTCTTTATGTCCCGACAGCGAGCCTGATGGGTCCCCCATCCGGGTCCCCCGTCTGCACGTGGGGACCTGGGCTCACAGAGTTGAGGCAACTTGTCCAACTTGTCCAGCATCACGTCAGGAGTGAACCCAGGCACGTCCCATAGCTGAAGGGCACCTCTCAGTCTGGAGAAACATTCCAGAGCGACATCAGAGTGGGACGCGGGTGGGGGACCCGTAGTTCTGAAAGGCCACGCAGCCAGTCGGGTTCTCACAGTGACCCTGGCCTGCTGAGAGACCTTCTTCACACCAGCTCACCCTCTGAGACTGTTTCCTCCACCAGGAAAATGGGGCAGGTGGCCCCGCGCGGCCTGCATCGCAGGGCCCTCCTGCCCCCGCGTGGCCCGCATCGCGGGGTCCTCTTGATAACGACATGGAGGGGGGGCGGACACTGGAAGCTGTGTTCAAGCCTGAGCTGCGGGTTTCACAGTCGCTCCTCCCACAACGCTGGCGGGGAGATCCGGGCGGGGAGATCCAGGCAAGTATCTATACATATGTTTTATATGGTGTATACATTATATGCAATTATACCTAATATATAATAATTATTAAATTCTTATTTATGATTTGACCTTTTTCTTTCCTTGGTGGTGTTCCCTCTTTTCCTTGTCTGTACTTCTCAGTGTGCAAGTTTCTTTGATTTCCCCCACGCCCGGCTCCCATGGGCCCCGTGCCGGGAAGCGCTAGTGCACCATGGCACTGTGGTTAAGAGCCACACGCTCTGCAGGCCGAATCCCTGGGTTCTAATCCTGGCACCATCACGTACTCTGGTGATCTTGGCAAATGACTTAGCCACTCAGAGCCTCAGTGTCCTGTTTTATGAAATGAGGGTATTAACAGCATCTACTGTCTCCGAGACTCTGGCTGTCCACACAGATTCATTCTCCCTCTCTTTTATAGTCATGGCATTGTGTCTGGGAGCAGGGCTGTCGCGGAGAACACTGCAGCCTCCCTTGCAGGTAGCGTGACCGTGAGACCGAGTGCCTGCTGATGAAAGGCGAGTGTAGACGGGGACGTGGCTGACAGTGAACGATGCCCTGGGGGTGGTGGGGTGACAGCTAGGACAGACCTGAATGTCCCCGGGAGCAGAGCTGCCCCACTGACCTAGACCATTTTCTGCAGAGTTGCTAGGTGAGGATGAAATAAGCATCGAATTCTTTAAGCCACTGTATTTGGAGTATCTTTGTTGGGCTTCAAAACCTGCTTCCGTGAGCACAGTGGGCCCTGAAGGCAGATGGAGCCAAATCCCAGCTCCCGGGCGAGGCAGGGGCAGCGCCGGAGGAGCCTCAGGCCTCGTGCCTTCCCTCCGCTGCCGCCCAGAGCCCCTGCAGACTCAGGCTCGTGACCCCAGGAGCCAGGCCGGATGCGGTGGTGACAGGTGGACAGTTTAATGGGGAAGGGAGAGCGGGAGCTGGACCGTGGGGCCCTGGGCCTTGGCTGGTCTTCCTCTTCTCTGGCCTGGGTCCCCTCAGTACTGGACACAGTACAGCTGGACGCTTCCACTGATGCGGAGGTCCCGCAGCCGCTCCAGGGCCTGCCGGCCCAGGGTGGTGGCCCCCAGCCCCTGCCCATTGAGCGCCAGCTTTAGCCCTCCCTCCTGGCACAGGAGCAGCACCTGGGAAGGGGCACGAGTGGGTGGCGGCTTCCAGGCAGGCCCTGCTTCATTGTCCTGATGCTCTACCCTGCGAGACCCTCCTCCCTCAGAGGACACAGAGACTGGACCCCGGGGCCACCCAGGGCTGGAGCGAACAGGATGGGGTCCCGCTTGTCACTGGCCCATTGCAGCCTTCAACTGGGCCTGGACTGGGCCTCAGTGTCACCAGCTGTAGCTGGGGTTGCTTCCTGCCGAGAGGTGGTCCCGCACATTGCCATCATTAGGGGGCCGTTTTAATAAAGCCGATGCTGGGGTCCCACCCGCATTAATTAATCCGAGTTCTGGCATCAGCGTGGAGGGTTGAGGACCTCTGCAGGGGCTTCTCTCTGCCCCAGAATGTCTTACCCTACCCCCACGAGCATCCGCCCACAGTCTCCCAGATCATTCTGGGAATTCAGCTCTGCCAACATCCTGGAGGGACGTGGCCGCTGGCTCTGACCCACCTCGAAGAATCGCTGGGGGTGAAAGAGGAAGGGGGCCGAGATCAGTTTCTTCCGTCCCCATGGGGAGATCCAGGCCAGAGTCCTGTCTGCGAAGGAAGCCCTGAGTGTCACGGGAGAGTGGGCGGCCTCGTCCCTCAGGCTCAGAGTGAAGCTGCAGAGGCAGAAGGAGGAGGGAGGAGGGACCAGCTGCCGCTGCCCTGAGGCGGTTGCTCAGGATGGAGGCGGCAGTGGCGGGAGGATTCTGCCTCCAGAAACGAGTGCTTAGGGCCCAGGACAGGCTCAGGGCTGGACGCTTGGACACAGCACAGCTCAGAGTAGTGGAAACGTCCACTTTGCTTTCAGATGAACCTAAGGTTGAATCCCTGAGTTGCCATCTGCTGATGGAGGACCATGGGAGGGTGGGGAGGGACTGATCTAGCCTGAGCCTCGGTTTCCCCTCCTGGAGGTGGGGACATAGTAGCAGCTAACACTTGTTGAATGCTAACTCTGTGCCAGGTCCCGCCTTAAAAGTTTTGCAAACAGCTTAGTGGTAGGGCCAGGCTGCCCAGGTTCAACTCTGGCTCTGCTACTTTCTAGTCCGTGACCTTGGTCAAGTCCCTTGATCTCTCCATGCCTCAGTGTCCTCCTCTGTGCTGTGGGGATAATAGCCACACTGTCCCTGCCTGTGGGGTTGTGGGAATTAAATGAGCTAATACATGTCAAGTGCTCAGGACAGCAGCTGGCACACGGGAAGCTCTCAGATGGAACTACAGTTTTACAAGCATCACTCTGTGATGCAGTGTGTGTCTCATAGGGCCGCACGCACCCGGGGACAAGTGCGTGAATGCTCGCAATTCCCAGGACGCAGAGGTGATTTGCGGACGCTAGGGCTGCCTTCCCCGATCCTCACACACGTTCTGTGCCGTGAGGTTTGCAGCCCACTAAACTCATGAGAACAAGAAGTTGAGGGACTTGCTCTGTTACCAGCAATAGCTGTGGGGCCTCAGGCAGGGACATGAACTAGGACTCACGACTCCAGTCCGGGGGCTCTTTCTACTGCCTGGCACCTGCCTCTCCGATAGGGCAGCCTGATTCTTTTTCACGTCTTGGGAGCTTCCAAGGTGTCCTTCTTTGAAGCTCTGCCCTGCGGCGGCTGTGGACCGACTCCTCAGCAGGAAGCCGTTGGGCGTAGGAGACGCACGGTGCAGATGGCAGGGCAAGGTGGGGGGAAGCCTGTGCTGGGCTGGCCTTTTGGGGACTTGTGGAGGATCCTCTCCAGCTTTGGGAAGGAGCTTGGAAGGCCAGGACCCTGGAGCATGGATGGCATGGAGCCTCCAGCCCCACTGTGGCCAGGAGCTGGTCAGGTCCAGGTCCAGCCCCGACCCGCTGTGCCATCCCCCGACCCCAGACAGGCTGTGTTGTCCCACTGGCCTCAGAACTGCTGGAGGAAGATCTGGCTCGACTGCGTCTACGGAAATGTTCCTTCCACTTCCCCACTTTCCCAGCGGGGTGCCTCACTATATATGTGACCATGCTGGTTTCTGAGGACACATGCATGTCAATAATGACCTTGTGACTTTGAGCTAGGCGATGACCCACGTTTGGCGGAAGGAAGTGTTCATTCTACCAACGAGCACCTTTCCGTTTTCCCTGTGGGGTTGGGATTCTATTCCTCCTTTTTCCAATAGGGAAACTCGGACTCAGGGAGGTTTAGTGACCTTCCCAAGACCACACAGCTTATAAGAGGCAAAACCAGGAATGCAGCCCTGTCGCGCCTGTCTCTGGAGGCCCGTGCCATCCTGTCTGTGGGTCATGCCTGCCCCGGAACTCGCAGGCGTGGTCAGGAGCACACAGCGCCAGGGTCTAGTGAGGTCAGTGACTTAGAAAATAAAAGCAAAATAAAGCAGGGAAAACACAGGGTGGGCCCCTTCCCTGCCCTCCCCTGCGTCCACTGAGACACCTCTGACGGCAGCCATAGTTGAGCTCTTACTGCATGCCGGGTGCTCTCCTGAGCACCACCCCTGCAGCCGGAGCTGTTATTATCCCCTTCTTACAGAGAAGGAAACTGAGGCACAGAGAGGAAAAGTAACTGCCCTAAGGGTGCATGGGTAATAAGTGTTGTAAGCAGAGGCCAAAGTCATAAAACCCGATGCATCAAGGCCAGCCGGGTCCGGCTGCGCTGGAGCCACAGGGCTGGGTTTGAGCGCCCCCTGCAGGAGGCGAGAGGCAGTGTTCACTTAGCAACTATGTCCCTCCAGGTCCCGGCTTCCAAGGACCGACATCCTGGCTGGGCCTCCGCCTGCACTGCAAAGGGCCTTTCTGGGCCCCTTTCCTGGGCCCTGTGGCGAGGCGCGAGTTGGCCTGACCAGATGTGCCAGCAGGGAAGGTGCTCCCAGAAGTGGGGCTGCTGGTCCCAATTCCAGCCTGACTCTCATGGGCTCTGCGGCCTTGGGCAACTCACTGCTCCCTTCTGCCCTTCTGTCTCCTTATCTGTGGGAGGGAGATAAGCGGGGTGCTGGGAGAGTAAAAGCGGTGGTGTTTTATGAGCACGTGCCCAGCAGGGAGGTTCTGCTCCCTCCCCTCCCCCTGGAAGCTGGATACTTACTCCTTTGGCTCCTGCAGGACCAGCCCCCGCACCACGATGACCTGCCCGGGCCAGAGACCCCGGGGAAGAGCACGTGAGCAGGGCACCTCCTGGAGAAACGGGGGAGATGACCGACAAGGCCACTCACGGGGGCTCAGGGAGGGCCACCTGCCCCCGGGGCCAGGGGAGCACTGGGGCAGGCGCGTTTCTGCCCCCAGGCCCGCAGCCAGGAGACTCAGCTCTGCGCATTTATTAGACGCCTAGCACAGGCCAGGGCCCCCTGTGCTCTGCTCCTGCCGGAAGCTTCCCCTGGCCCCTCCAGGCTGAGCTCAGTGCCTCCCTGTGCCCCGATGAGCACCACGTCCTTCTCCCCTCGCTGCAGCCTGAACTGTGACAGCCACTCAGCGGCCGTTCCCACGCCAGCCTGTGAGCACCTGGAGGGCTGGGACTGGCTCGTGCCTCTATCCCGAGAGGCTGGCACCAAATAACGGTTTGCAGAATGAAAGGAGAAAGGGAAAGTGAAGCTGGAGCTTCAGCCTGGAGCTGCCGGCCGCCCACAGCCTGCAGCTGTCTATAGAGGAAGGGGAGTCCCACTGAGGGCGTTTCCCACCAGGGGGGCTTCCGGCCCCAGGGTGCAGGCCAGGGGCTGCACCTCCAGGGGAAGAGGGAGGGAGGCTCACTCACCAGCCTGGGGCTCCTCAGCAGGAAAGGCTGTCAGGGAAAGAGAGGGGGACACAGGCCATGCGCGTTTGCTCAGTGAGAGGGAAACTCTCGCTCTTATTCTCACAAGTTGGGGAGATTTGGGGCTTGTCTCTCTCTTGCAGCAGGTGAGTCACTGGGGCCCCAAGGGGTCCTCTTGAATTCAGAGGTCCACCAGCTCCAGAATAAGGGGGAAGCACTGGACATTCACTCAGTGTGGCCTTGGCAAGTACGTGGGCCTCAGCTCCCCTTCTGTCCCGCAAGGCCACCCCCAGCCACCTCGCAGGGTTGCTCTGAGAATCGAAAGCTCCAACTGAAAGGCACCTCCTGATAGGAATACGGGGTCCCTGCCCCTGCAGGCAGCCAGCCACCCCCGTCTGTCTTCCCAAGCTGGCCCCGGAGAGCGGCTGGGAGCGCCAACTCCAGACCCTCCCGGGACCCAAGCAGAGACAGCCGGAGCCGCGGCAGCCGCAGCAGCGAGGCGAGGGCAGCCCGGCCTTGAGCAATGGAGCAGCGGCCTGGCGGGGCCGGGCGCGCTGGGTGAGGGAGGACTGGCCTGTCGGCCAGTGCGGCTGTCGCCCCTCTCCCCGGAGACTCACGTGCCCAGCGGGGTACTCTCTGCTGCCTTCCACAAACGGCTGTTCAGGAGGAGAAAACAGAAGAGCAGTCAGGGCCCCTGCAAGGCCCCGCACCTGTGCCTGGGAGGGCCTCAGGCCTCCCACGTGGCTGGTCGGTGGTTCCCAAACCTGGCATTTTGGACACACCAATTCTTAGGCCCCCCCCTCAGGCTTACTGAATCAGAATCTGTGGAGGCGGGTCCCCGAAATCTGTATGTTGGATAAGCTCATCAGTGGGAATGAGACAGCCGCTGCAGCCTGTTTGGCCCTACTGGGCAAGACGTTCGCCTCCTGGCCGTTGTTCTCAGTGTAGCCGGCTGCACCGGGGGCAGACTCCCGCCCGTGGCTCCGGGGCCCTTTCTGCCTCCCTTCCCCCTCACCCCACCCACACCTGACACTGTGGATTCTCTGCCCCCGGGCTGTTACTGGGGCCCAGGGCCCCCTCTGTCTCTCGCTCTGAGCTGTGGGACGGGTCCCACACCTGTCCAAGGGTCAGTGGAAATCAGCGGCCTTGGCCCCACGGAAACTTACGTTGATGTTCAGGAATCCAACAGCCTCCACCACAATGTCACCAAATATGCCCAGGGTGTCCACACGAGACAGCGGGAGCCGGTAGCGGTAGTGGAGAAAGTGGTGTCCGTTCACACTCACCTGGAGAGGGACAGGGTCTGGCTCAGCAGCAGCTAATGGCCATCAAGCTCATAATAACGTCCCAGGTGTCACTAAGCACTTTTACCTGGATTTTCCTCATTTAACTTAACACCAATTCTACCAGGTAGGTACACTTTGCCGAGACTCGGGGAGCTTAGGTAACCTACCCGAGGCTGCAGAGCTGGCCTTGGGACCGAGGCACCGTCAGCGCCCCTCCCTACCCTGACAAGCACTTCCCACGGCTCTCCTGTGGCCTCTCAGCACACCTGTGGCATCACCAGCATCCCGTCCAGGTGAGGGCACTGAGGCTCAAGAGCTGTGTGATAACATGTACCCCGTAAGTCCCCTCCTGCCAGCTGCCCTGTCCCCTGGAGAAGTCTGAAGTTCCCATCATCCTCCTGGCAGGAGTCCACATCAGAGGTCAAAGCCTTGAGGTCGAGGTTCTGTCTCCCCAGCCCCTGCCCGGTTGGATGTACGATGAGGATAATGAAAGCACCTACCTTGTGGGCTGCCATGAGGATTCAGTGAGCTGACGGACTTAACGAGCTTGGAACAGCGCCTGGCACACAGCAGGTGCTCCCCGAGTGCTGCCCACGACCATGGCAGCGGTGCCCTCTTTGGGGTCAGGCACCATAGAGCTTTCTTGCTGCCATGTGGGCCCAGGGCAGCCCCCCGTCCCCCAGTGCCACTCAACACAGTGACAGGGGAACCAGGAAGGGTGGAAGGACACAAGTTCCAGACCACCCCATGCCGGCCCCTTCCACTCACCTTCACGTCCTCATTCCCAAAGAGGAAGAGGATGAGGAAGCTGTCCCCTTTCTGCAGGGGCAGGTGGGGCCACCGGGCCTCCCTTTGCCAGCGTCCACCGTGCAGGGTGTTGCAGACGACGTGGGGCTTGGAGGTGTGGAAGCGAGGGTTGAAGTGCATGGCGATATCTGGCCGCGGACACAGGCTGCAGCCGCACTGGAAGTCCACCTGAAACCTGGCGGGAGGGGAGGCTCGCAAAGTGCAGCCCGGGTCAGAGACCCGCAGACCCCCGAGGGCAAAGAGGAGCCCCGAGCTCGATGTCTCTAGGGCTGAGCCCAGCACCCCCCCCCCACCGGGCCACCCCCTTACCTGCGTGCGCCTAGAGGGACCCCTCCCTGCAGCACGACCATCTTGCCTGTGTGCAGGCCGCCAAAAATCGTTGTGACATAAGGAACCACCTGAACAGGGGAGAAACCCATCCGTGCAGGGCTGGAGAAAGGGCCTGGGACCCTTTGTCAGGGGAGTGGGGAGGGACGTGGAAGAAGAAAACTCAACTTTCCCTCCCCAGACAGAAAAACGTCCTTACAGGGAAAAACCAGCTTTCTCTGAAATAGTGTCTTCCGCTGACTCCCCCTTCCCGGACGTCATACATCAAAGCCACTTTACACCGGGGAAGCCAAACTCAGTCCCACTCCCCTGTCAGAGCCCCAGCCAGCTTCCTCCCCAGCTCCTAGGCACAGTGGGCCGCCGTGTCCCCAGCGAGGCTTGCTGTCCATGGATGCCACCCTGGACCCCAGAAGCCTGGTATCCCCGCTTCCCGAGGACTGCTAATGGCTGGAGCCCAGGAACTGGGAAGCGAGGGATGGACCAGGTGGGAGCTGGGAGCTGACCCTGTATGGACCCCAGAGAGATGCCCAGCGGTGGCCTTGCTGGCCTTATCTTCCCCCACAGGGAGAAGCTGCCCGGGTTTCCTAAAACACTCGCACACATGCACACCTCCCTGCCTCTTCTGGGCTGTTCCTCTGCTCTCCCCCACCCTGACTCTTTCTCCAAGCATCATCCACTTGGGGGCTGAATCGCTCCTCCCCTGCCCTGAGCTTCCAGAGCTTGGCCCTGGCTCCGAGGGACTGGCCGGCTGTTTTCACCAGGAGCCCACAAGCCCCTCAAAGGTGAAGCCTCTCCTTTCCCGTCTGCATGCACAGCTGGGGCTCTGCATAGGAGTTTGTGGAATGAGTGTGAACAGTGCGGCAGGTAAAGGGAAAATGATAATTAGTGCTCATTGGTCGGGTGTCTGCTGGGAGTTCAGCCTTCTGTAAAGCCTTGCCCTGGGCACCACCTGAGCAGGAGGGGGAAGGAGGAAGCCCCCGCCCTCCCTGAGTTGGAGGTTCCCACCTGGCCCTCCCTTTCGCAGGCTGGAGATGAGGCTGCCCTTACCCTTGAGGTAATCAGTGTCCCCTCAAAGATCTTACCCGCTCCCTGGTCCTCCTGGCTCCCACCCATCCCAGAAGGGGCACAGCACTGTGCTCCAGGCATCACCACTTTCAAAATGCAAGGGCCCTGGGGGCCGGCAGTCATTCACACCCAAGTGGGAATTAGCAGGGCGGCGCCTGTGCTCAGCTCAGGAGGGCCTTCCAGAGCCCAGGGCAGGGTTGAGGAAGCAGGGCCCAGACAGAGGTCCTCTCCATCCCGCCACCCTAGAGTCTGGGCCCAGCCAGAAGGGAGGAGCCCAGAGACCTAGGAGGTTCCAGAACAGTGCAGTGGCTCACCGGGTGGAAGACTGGTGGCTGCAGGATGAAGCTGTCAGGAATCGGGTCCAGCTTTTCTCCAAGTGACATGGGGTGTGGAAGCTCCAACTTAGGCTGCAGTTCCTGGTTCCAGGAGCCCTGCCCCCACGGGACTGACTCGCCTTCCCCAGCCAGGGTCCCAAGCGTCTGGGGCAGCTCTCCCTGCTGCTCGTCTCACCTGCCCCTGCAGGGTCTTAAGCCACTGGGAGCAGGCCTGGGGGCAGCGGTCCACCCCCGGGCCCCACCAGCACCAGCCCTGGTGGTGCAGAGCAGAGCTCTGGCTGATCTGGAGCTGCCAGCGGAAACTGCGTCCCAGGCTGGGGAGCTGCCACTCTCCAACCAACTAACTCGCCCCTCCGGGTCTGAGGCACGCGGCCATTGCAGAGGGAAGCCAGAGGCTGGCTCCCCTGGGGCTCGAGCCCTCACTGGGTGAGAGGAAGGGGTGTCGGTGCAGCCCCGCCCCCAGCTGACCATGGGCGGCTTCCCATTCCTCCCCCATCTTCCCACAAAAGGATTTCACCTCTTCCCCTCATTTCCCTGCCCCTTACCCCACTCTTCTTCCTTTCCCAAGTTCTCCAGTCCCCTGAGTCTCTATTTCGGCATCAGCTGGAAACCCCAGGACCCGGCTGGGGTCACAGGAAGGTGGAGTGAGAAAAGCGCCGGGAGAGGAGGCCCCTTAGGCTCAGCAGTGGCAGTGTCGGGGCTCGTGGCTGCACAGGAAGGAGACCTGCACTCTTGCTCCTCCTCTGCTCTAATGTGCTGTGTGCCCTTGGACAAGTCACTCCCCATCTCTGGGCCACTGTTGCTCATCT
Source organism: Eulemur rufifrons (assembly GCF_041146395.1). NCBI lineage: Eukaryota > Metazoa > Chordata > Mammalia > Primates > Lemuridae > Eulemur > Eulemur rufifrons. The sequence continues at coordinate 98,497,028 of NC_090988.1, forward strand.
GTGTATTGGGAGGGTGACCACAGCAGCGTGTCTTGCAGGGAGGCCTGCACGTGAGGGTGGGGGTGGGGGTGGGCCCCGACACCTACGTTTTACTAGAGTCTTCCAGTTCTTGTGCAAATTCCAATAATGCTTTCCTTTTAAAAAGCAGCACGACCTCTCAACTTTACTCCCAGTTGGGAGGCCCCAGTATCTGACCACAGGTCAGACTTGGCAGCAGGGAATTCCTGGCCGGGCCAGGCTGGGCAAAGGGTCAGGTGCTGGGGCCTGAGGAAGAGTCAGCTCCCTGCATGGAGGGAAGGTGGGCGAAGGGTCCTGGGTGAGGTAGCACGGCCAGAGCCAAGCGCCCCCTGCCGGCTGGGCCTGCGGTGTCGGGCAGGGCTCTGTCCAGCCGCTCCGTGTGTCTTCCCCGTGTCCACTGCCTTGTGCAGCGTTGTCCCCACTGCACTGAGCACAGGGACCTCGAGGCCTGCTTTGAACCCTCGCAGGACAGAGCAGGAAGGGGTCCCGGGGAAAGTGTCTCTCTACCACCATGGAGGCACATCCACGCCGCCCCTCCCCCGCCCCCCCATGGTGAGGTCCTGGTCCTGATCCTATCTCTGAAGAAGGGGATGTAGATGCTTATGGGGCCGGGGTCACCACGAGATTTTCCTCCTGCTGGCAGACGAGCCTGTGCTTCTGGTCCTTGTGGAAGTGGCCTTGGTTGGGGACCAACGAAGGTCCTGGAAGAGGGTGTGGGCCTGAGAATAAAGTCGGTGGAGACCTTTGCCCCGGAAGCAGCTACTGTCCCTGCCCTCTCTGGATGTCACTCCATCCAGTGCGGTTGGGTGAACTTGCGGTTAGTGACACTGCCAGCAGGGGAAGGGGCAGAGAGTGTGTCCTCTCCCTGCCCAGGGGCTGCAGCTGCCAGCCCAGGAGGAAGCAATCCCAGGATGGGGCCCTGTGGACTGAGCAAAGGCAGCTCCCAAGGAAGCTGGGGTCAGAGTCTCCTGCAGTTTCTTCCCGCCACTGCCAAGTCTCCCACTTTGTAGCTTTGGGCCAGAGCCCCCCACTCCGCCCCTCCTCCCCACCCGTCTCAGGGAAGGAGAGAGTCATGTAAGAGAGCCTCGGCGCTCCGGTGGCACAATCGGTCAGCATGAGGTACTTACATAATTGTGCCCGGACCACACGGCAGATGTCCTGATTCAATCAAGGACTGTCGGGCAGTGGCCTTTGCTAAATAGAAAGGGTCACGAGTGTCAGAGTCCTGGTGGGATCTCAACTTCAGATGAGATTGGGTCTTAGAGTCTAGGCTGGTGCTCATGGGCCCCTGGGAGGGCCTGGCCCAGGCTCTGGCCAAGGGGGGCCCTTTGGTCGCACGGTGGGGCCATCCAACATGACCAGCTGACCACAGCGGAGCGAGGCCGAGTGGTTCACAGATGTGCAGGCTGGACAGAGCCCGCTAGCGCGTGGCAGCCTCACTCGAGATGTCTCTGAAAGACAGTGGCGAGGGGAGCTCCTTCCAATGCAGAGAGCTTCAGGGGGTGCCCTGGTCAGCCACTCCGGGTCAAGGGAACGGGCCTGAGGGTCACATACACAGTCTCCAGGGCAGTAGCAAGTGGCTTCTCCAGCTGATCAGGATCTGCTCCGCTTCATGTCAGCGCCTCACTTGCCGTGAACAGTTGACGTTGCCGAATGTCTGCTGGGTGACAAGTCAACACCAGAAATCCTGGCACTGCCACTTTCCAATGACACAATAACGTATCACATTAAAGATTTGGGTGCAAACATGAAAACTGAGTTAATATAGTCCCTGCACACACATTTGGACAAGGCTGCAGCGTTGCTGACTCCTGGTGTTGCTCTAGTGCTAGTGCCCAGCGACCACTGGAGAAGGTCTTTATGTGGGAATGGCCGGTGAGAAACAAAAGTGCTAAAATATTCAAAACGTCAAATGACTTTTTTGAATCTCATGGTTTCTTCTTGAGCACCTGTGTTGAGAGCTTCACTGATGGTACAAAAGCAATGATGCCTAAGGCTGCCGGTGCTTAGCTCGAACCCAGGCAGGGTGACAAACGGTAACAGCAGTAGTCATCGTGTTCCTTGCCATCATCACGCCTTTGTAGTATTTTTAAAAAGCCATCTTTATCTAGGAATATCCTTGATGAAACAGTAAAAAGTCTTAATTGTATTAAATAGGACCGTTGAGGACATGCCTTTTTCATAGTCCATGTGACTCTATGGAAGTATATATGGGACACTTTTGCTGTGTGACAAAGTGCAGTGATTTTCTCAGGCTAAGGCACGGCGCAGTTGTCTGAGCTGAGAACTGAACTAGCCTCTTTATTCCGTGCCTCTCCATTCTCACGTGAAAGAATGACTGACGGACCAGTGAACACAGTGAGTTTGTTATTTCAAAGAAAACAACTGGTATTATTGTTGCCAGTAATACCATTTGGGCTTTCAAGTAAAAATTAAAATTCTGAAAAACATGTATCTGCTACCTTGAGCATAACAGCCTCCCAATATTCAGTTTTCTGATGAGATCACTGGTACTATTAACAAATGTGATAAGGCTGGGCACAGTGGCTCATGCCTGTAATCCTGGCACTCTGGGAGGCTGAAGTGGGAGGATTGTTTGAGCTCGGGAGTTCGAGACCAGCCTGAGCAAGAGCGAGACCCTGTCTCTACTAAAAAAAAAAGAAATAGAAAGAAATTAGCTGGACAACTGAAAATATATACAGAAAAAATTAGCTGGGCATGGTGGCGCATCCCTGTAGTCCCAGCTGCTTGGGAGGCTGAGGCAGGAGGATCGCTTGAGCCCAGGAGTTTGAGGTTGCTGTGAGCTAGGCTGACGCCATGGCACTCTAGCCCGGGCAACAGAGCGAGACTCTGTCTCAAAAGAAAACAAAAAAACAAATATGATAAATAGATACGTAGACAGATTTATCTACAGCCAGATACAGTCTATACAGTCAGCCCCCAGTATCTTTGAGGGGCTGGTTCTGGACTCCCGCAGTACCGAAGTTCTCAGATGCTCAAGTCCCTGACATAAAATAGTGTGTAGTATTTGCATATAACCTACGTGAGTCTTCCCATATAAGTTAAATCATCTCTAGATAACTTATAATACCTAATACAATAGTAAATGCTATGTAAATACTTGTTATATTGTATTTTTATATGTATTATTATTACCATTGTATTTTTTTGCACTGGGTTTTTTTTCCCTGAATATTTTTGATCCGTGCTTAGTTGAATCCTCGAATGTGGAACCTACGGATGTGAAGGGCCGACTGTAATGAAACGTGTCAACATTTCAAAGAGCTGCATAACTCGTGACTCAGCATTTTCCAGACAATTAATGCATGACATGATTGCATATGGCTAAAAGATCCAATCGCCGTACAGTTTAAATCAATGGATTGTAACATAACAGATTATGAGAAGTTCACCGATATGGTTTCAGATGCCACATTGCAACTAACCTTTAAGAAACTACCACTTGTCAAGTGTTGGTGTAATTTCCAGGGAGAATAATTCAAATTTCAAAGAGTATCTGAAAGAGCTGTTAAAAATCCTCTTTCCTTTTCCTCCAACATATCTGTGTGAGGCCAGACTTTCTTCGTATACTTCAACCAAAATAACATTTGCAGCAGATCCAACGCAGAGACGGATGGGAGAATCCACCTGTCTTCCCATAAGCCAGACGCTGAAAACATTTGCCAAACAAGTGAAACAATGCCATGCTTCTCAGCAAAATGTTTTGTTTTAGAAAACGTATTTTTTTCATAAAAACATGCTATTTCATGTTAACATGCAATTAGTATTTTTATTTTTAAATGACTGCATAGAGTAAATATTTTTTAATTTCTCAGCGTTGATTTCTAAGGTGGCAAATGTCAACAGATACAGACCCCGTAAGCAAATGCTCTGGGGTCTCGAAACCAAAGCATTTGAGAACCACCGCCGTGGAGTTTGAGAAGATTTGAGAAGGGAGGATCCTGGGTGCTGACACAGGGACCCCACGGTAGAGATGTGAGCTGTGCTGTGGGGCAGGCATGACCCCCGTCCTCTCCCACAGACAGTAAGGAACACGCCTTTCCTTCCCCTTTCTCACCGGGCTCTCCCAGTAGTTGATGCTGGGAGCCATGAGCCTGAACAACCATACATGTCCCCAGTCCCTGGAAAAGAATCTCCTCCAACTGAGGACAGAACCTGGACGGAGCGGGGAAACTCCCGGGGGAAAGGTGAGAGTGTGACGGAGTGACGTCTGGACCCGCTCACCCCTCAGGGAGCCTAGGAGCCGGGGTCAGGCCACGTTGACGCCACCCACGTGCAGAACCTCCAGCGGGTGTGGGTTGAGACTTTCGTCATTTATTTCTCAGCTGCCTCTCTCCAGGAGGAGCTTGCCCAGAGATACTCTCTCCCCATCTCCCTTACTCTGCTGTCTCTCTCTGAGAGCTTGGGGCCATCCGTGGCACAAATGGATACGTTTCTAAGAAGAAAACGTGATTTGAGCACCCCGCGGTGCGGCTCACTTCCTGGGGTGGAGCGAGTCCTGCCCTTCCCGACGGCCCTCTGGGGCCCCCCGGAAGCCCCGGCACAGACCTGGGAGTGCTGTGTCTGGGGCCCGTGGCTGGTCACTGCCGGGGGTGTGAGGGTTGGGACTGGGGAAGAGAGGGAAGAACAGAGCATCCGGGAGGGTCGGGATGTGGACTGAGGAGCAGGGACCCAAACTGTATGGTGGCCTGGGAAGGACACCCTACCGGGCTGACTTCAAGGGATGTTTTAGGGCAGGGCCCTCAAATATGGCTTAGCCCCAAAATGTACCAGGTATTTCAAGTCTCAGACATCACCTGAGAGGATGGGTCACGGTGTTGGGCACATTGTGACAATGTGCTACAGAGGTTTGTGCAGAAGAGGAAGGGGTCACGGAGGAGAAAGACTCTATGCAGAGTTGGGGGCTGGGTGGGAGAGAGGCAGAAAGGGACCCGCAGAGGGCACCTCAGAGACCACGCTTGGACTCCTGGTGGCCAGAGAGCAGGACACAGGAAAACACAAGAGCCCGTGGATGGTCCTGATAACACCGAGGGCTCCACTCTCCCCCACGGCTCCCAAGAGGGCCGGGTGGTCTGAAGCCCGAGCGATTTCTCCAGGACCAGAGTGTCTGGAGCAGGCCCACCTCCCCACACAGGCGGTTCCTGTGCTGGCCCCAAACGTAAGAGCGAGGCGTCTGCCCCTTCTCCTTCCGACCCCATTTGCCCAGGGGATTCAGGGTCCTCTCGCCTGCCCTGTCCGTCACTTCTTCCCACGCTGCCACTGCTCGGTCACGCAACCCACCGTCGTCTCCCTGTCTGACGTCTCCACGGGGACTCCTGATGCCTAAGTCCTGCAGCTTCTGTGTACGAGACTCTCCAGTGGGGTGTCCCCCAATTTTAGCCCACACATATTCTCTACCAGCCCTACCCCTACCCAGCCTCCGCCACCCCAACATCCTCATCCAATTGTCCATGGAGTGACTTGTGCCATCTTTGCATGAGGGCTGCACAGCGCGGAGAGACAGGACACTTTATCTTAAAGCACAAAAGTCCGAAATGGAGCAGCCACTGAAGCCAGCAGCCTCGCAGCTCCTTACAGAAGTGGCCTAGCCCCAAGGACGGGTACACCACAGCAAAGGTGGCTTAAAACAACACAGTTGTTTTATTTTGAGTTTTTGTGTTTTACTCACATTCCGTATCTGTTGCAAGATATTGCTGTTACTTAGGGACCCAGGCTGATGGAATAGCTGCCACCTTCAACACTGCTGGGCAGAGCAGGAAGGAGGCTCCGGAAGGCCTCAAACTAGAACATAAGGCCCCCGACGGGCCTCCCACTCGGAACTCATCATTCAGAACTGTTCCCACGGCCCTATCCAAGTGCAATCTTACCAAGCTCCGTGTTGTCAATTCGCGTGCATAACCAGGAGGAAATAGATTTGGGGTGCTACGGCAGAATCGGGGGAACACGGGGGAGGCGTCCATTGGGTGCAGGACATCAAGGGAGGGGCAGAAGGCAGAGACATTAACAGGAACACCTTGCACCCACCTCGACGCGCCAAACACGCTCTGAGCACTCCACAGGGAGTGGCTGCGTGAAGCCTCACAAAGCCCACGAGGAGGTGACACGGCCACCTTTACCGCTAGGCGTCAGCAAACTACGGCCAGAGGCCCCATCCCGCCTGACACCTATTTGTGGATGGTCCATGAGACAAGAACGGGTTTACATTGTAAATGGCTGGGAAAAAAACCAAAAGAAGGATATTTTGTGATATGAAAAATTACATGAAATTCAAATTTCCATGCCCATAAATAAGGTTTTACTGGAGCACAGTCACGTGTAGTCTGTGGCTGCTTTCTGCTATGGTGGTAGAACGTTCTGGGCCGATGCTGCTGGGAGCTGGTCTGGACTGGACGCACCCATGACGCAGAACACGAGGAAAATCCCCTGGCTGGGGCCGTCACACATGCGCAGGGAGCCCTGGGCTCTCCCTGGGGTGCCCTCAGGCCGCTTTGTCCTTTGAGTGACATATGCCAGCCAGACACTCGGAGGGCTTCCAAGAGGCGAGGGGACAGGCTCCTGCTCATCTCAGCTCTCAGGACGGCGTGAGCAGCTTCCTCAGACTCCAAATAAGCTCTGGAGCTGATGCCAGGGGACGTTCCCCTCTCCAGGAAGGAAGGTCCGCTCGGTGTTGGGGGCTTAGGACAGAGCCCAGGGTCCCTCAGCAACCTGCACACAGCCAGAGAGGATCCACAGCTTCTCACTGGCCGAGCTGTGGTGATGACCTCAGCTGATGGGCCACTGCCCGACAAATGGAGGGACATTGCCCTGTAGTTGGTGACTGTCCTACACTGGAGGGACACAGCCCTCTAACTCCCAACACTACCCTATTACTAGGGGACCCTATTGGAAGGTGGATGTGGGTGGGAGGAGAGGGCTCCTCCCCTCCGTTTTCTGCTCAGGAAGCCCCCTCCCGGCCAGGAAGCTGCTGTCCTTGTTCTTGGTGCAAAGATGCAGCCCACCGGCGTCCTGGAGGCTCCTGCTCACCCAGCAGCTTCCCGTCAAGCCACCCGCTGCAGCCCGGGGCGGGGAAAGCACACGCTGCGCGGGAAGGCTTAGAAGTCACACGAGATTTATTGCAGCCTCTTCCTAAGGAATTATCAATAGAATGAAAAGATCCCTCTCCCTCGAAATGGGAAACAAAACTTGCTGGACGTGCCACTCTGGATGGGATTGGCAGAGGTCCTCGCCGTGGCTGCCAGCGACAGCGACAACATGACACTGGAGTCCTTGAGGAGAGGAGGACTCCGGGCAGGATCGACCCTCAGTCCACTGCCAGGCGCTGCTGCTCTGCCGCCTCCAGCTGGAGAACCTGGAGAGAGAAGCCCGGACACCATGGTCCGTGCATGGACTCTTTTTTTTTTTTTTTTTTGAGACAGAGTCTCACTCTGTTGCCCAGGCTAGAGTGAGTGCCGTGGCGTCAGCTTAGCTCACAGCAACCTCAGACTCCTCGGCTTAAGCGATCCTACTGCCTCAGCCTCCCGAGTAGCTGGGACTACAGGCATGCGCCACTATGCCCGGCTAATTTTTTCTATATAGATTTTTAGTTGTCCATATAATGTCTTTCTATTTTTTTAGTAGAGACGGGGTCTCGCTCAGGCTGGTCTCGAACTCCTGACCTTGAGCAATCCACCCGCCTCGGCCTCCCAGAGTGCTAGGATTACAGGCGTGAGCCACCGCGCCCGGCCTATGCGTGGACTCTTGACAGTCGTGCTGTCGAAATACACCAAAGAGGGGGTCACACGCCCTGGAGTTGGAAAACCAGGTTGTCAAAGCGTCTCCACAGGGTACTGCGAACATGTGCGTTGGAGAAGGCTGGAGGGTGAGTCTCAGCACAGGCACGGTGGTCACTGAGGACGTCAGAGTGCAGGTGTTTTCATCTTTACCTGGCTGTGTATCTCACGCCTCCACGTGTCATTTTCCAGGCTACACAGCATCCGGACCCCCTGCCCGGTCTGGGGTAATCCGTGGCCGAGTGGGTCTTGGTGGGAACCAGGCCCCCATCCGCCATGACAGAAGCCGGAGCCGGGAACAGCTCTCTTTCCCTGCCCTGGGTGGCCAAGTGACAGCTCTGTCACCAGAGGCTCAGCCACTCCACTGCCCAGTGATGCAGTGACATGCAGGAAGGCAGAGCACTGTCATCCGCCGCAGCAGGCGTGGAGCATGGGCTCTGTCTGGCCACAGCAAGGGATTCAGGGCAGCAGCCGCCTGGCCTGAGAGTCCCAGCGTCCCAGCCTCCATTGGCCCAGCCCTCTCTTCAACCCTCCCAGTTACTCTTCTAGTAAGTTCCATTCCACCAAAGTCAGCCAGATATAGTATCTACTCCTTGCAACCAAGAAGCCCCCACAATCATCCGGCCCAAAATGTCAGCGGTCCTCAACCCCGGCATTACTGACACGATAGACCGGGTGATTCTCTGTTGCGGTGGGGGTGGGCCCGTCCTGCGCCCCGTAGGGTGGTCAGCAGCACCCTGGACTCCTGCTCCAGACGCCAGCAGCACAGACCCCAGCCCAGTTGTGATAACCAAAAACCTCTCCAGACATCGCCTAAGGTCCGCAGGGGGGCAAACCGTCCCTGACGGAGAATCCCTGCACCGGGCCCACCCTCTGTTCACAGGTCACCTGCTCAGAGATGCCGTCGCTGACCACCAGGTTTAAAGCAGCTTCCTTCCGGCCCCTGGTACCCTCGGGCTCAGCACACTGGTAACAATTTCAATGTTAAATGGCCCCTGTGGTGACGACTTGGCCGTCTCTCTCCTCCCACCAGATCACCGCCTGCCCTCGGGAGGGCCACGTCTGTCTTGCTGTCTGCTGTGGCTCCCACGTCTGGCCTTGAAAAAGGGTGGGCCCTATACTTTTTTTTACTGATGTTATCAGTCTTTTTTTCATTCTATTCTTAATTAACTACAAAGAGAAAAGGAAAACAGGCTGGTTGAGGGGCTGTGAAACCATCCGGAAACTCCGGTTGTTTAGAAGCGACAGCAGTTGGCACCATGCTCATGAAGCGGTGCGAGGCCACTGATCCCAGTGCGCTCGGTGCTGGCAAACAGCACGGCCACCAGCAGCTACACCCGACTCACTCTGAACACACTTGTGAATTAGGACGGCCATTATGGAAAACAGTATGGAGGGCGCTCAAAAAATTAAGACGGGAACTACCATACAACCCAGCAATCCCACTACTGGGTATAAACCTGCAGGAAAGGAAACGAGCGTGTTGAAGGGAGAGCCGCAAGCCCGTGCTCACTGCAGCACGGCTCACAGCAGCGGAATGTGGGCTCAACCTCTGTGTGCACCAACGGGTGAGCGGATGAAGAAAATGTGGCACATACACAGCGGGATGCTATTTTAATGCCTTTAAAAAGACGGAAATGCTCTCATTTGCAACAGGATAGACTACTCTGGAGGACCGTGAGCTAAGTGAAATAAGCCAGGCCCAGAAAGACAAATCTGCACGATCTCATTCATCTGTGGGGGGTAAAAAAGTTAATCTCACGGAAGCAGAGAGCAGAACGGAGCTTGCCGGGGCTGGGAGTGGGGAGACGTTGGCCAAAGCACACAAAGTTTCAGCCATACGGGAGGCACCAGTTCAGCAGCTCCACTGCACAACAGGACGACCACAGTTAACACCGGAAAGCGCTAAGAGAGTGGATTTTAAGTGTTCTCACCACAAAAAGACACTGCAAGTATGTGAGGTAATGCCTAATATGTTAAATAGCTTGACTTACCCATCCATAGAGTCTACATATATCAAAACGTCATGTTGCACAGAATAAATATATACAACTTGTATTTATCAATTAAAACAAATAAAGCTTTAAACATACTTGTCCCTTTGCAGAAGTGAGGGCAGGAAAAGTGCCCCGTGCATGTAAAAACGCTTTTCCGTCTTCGACGGAAATATGCCCGTGTTGCCCCCACAGATGTTTCACAAAGAGCAAAAAACACTCTCGCCTGATTTACCTGGTTGTCTATGCACCGAAACTGCCACGGCCAGCCGGTGTGGTACAGAAACGGTCGCAGGTCAAACCTGTTGTCGTCGGGGCTGTAGTTCTCAGCGTGGTAGGCGGGGGTGAGCGTGGTCATCTTGTGTCTGTTCATGGCGTATTTCGAGAAAAATCGCTTCACTTTGTCAGCCACCTGGAGGGCATGCAACGCATGGGCTTCGGGTTAGCAAAGCTGGAAGGGCCCGTGGCTAGAATTTGGACACTGGACTAGGCAAGCCAGTGGCTGACAGGTGACAGCCCCGAGTGTGACCTTCCCCAGAGGGAGAGGGGAACGCCAGGGCCCAGGCCAGGGGGCTGTGGAGCCGTGACACCGTGGACTCTCTGACTCCAGCCCTGCGGCAGGCTGGCTGCTCCGGGAGCTCTGAGGCGAGCCCGCAGGGTCATTTCGTGAGGCTTCCAGGAGGTCCTGTGGGACCACCGTGTTTGTGGGCTTCAGCCCGGACAAGACCCACAACTAGCAGAAAGCCATACTATTCTGACCTTGACCTTGCAGTTTGTGGTCTGCCCGCAAAAAGAGGAGGGGCTTGTTTCATGTCCTGTTGCCCTGGGGCTGGCTGAGCTACCGAAGGGCAAACAGATGACCCGAGCTGGTGGGAAGGAGAACTGGAAAGCGCTCTTGTGCGGGACAGTTTCACTCTGTGAGGGTCACATGGCATTTACTTGCTCCTACAAGTCAAATCGAGCCCTGCAAAGGTGACTGCACCTGATGGGTCTCCCTCTGTGAACCGTCACTCGTGGCTCACCTGTCGTGGGGAGCAGACGTTTCTCCACAGGGTGAGGAGTTTGCAGAACATGCTGTAGGGCCCCGCCTTGGCGACCTTCCGGAGTCTCCCGTACACTGAGAGCTCCTCGTACGTCATCCCCATATCCTCCTGCAGAGGACAAAAACCCACTGCACAGGGTGACCTTGCGTCAGGGCAGGAGGAGAGCTTAGAGCGTCCACTGGAGATGGGAACCGGAGACCCAGGGGGCGGAGCCTTCCCCAAAGAGCCAGTAGCTGATGCTCAGCCTATTTCCCTAGCACTGATCAGCCACGAAGGACGTGGCATTCCGGAAAAAATGACCAAGAGCCAGACATTTGGTTTTGAGGACTGCAGTGGGGCAACCTGTGGGTCACCAACAATAGATTCATGCCCTTAACCTCTGGAAGCTGCGACTGTGACCTTATTTGGAAGAAGAGTCTTTGCAGATGTAATTCAGTTAAACATCTTGAGAGGCAATGACTCTGGATGTGGAGTGGGCCCTAAATCCAACGACAGATGTCCTAGAAGGGATAAGAAGAGAGACGGGAGAAGCCCGTGGGAAGACAGACGCAGAGACTGGAGCGATGCAGCCACTAGCCAAGGAGCACTTGGAACCACCCGTGGGGGCTTTGGAGGGACCACAACAAGCCAACACCTTCATTTCACATTTCTGGTCTCCGGAACGGTGAGAGAAGGGACTCCTGTTGCTTTAAGCCGCCCAGTTTGCAGCCATTTGCCATGGCAGCCTCGGGTGAGGCTCGGCACGCTGAGCGGACGGATCCTGCCCCCGCCCTCCTGACCTGCTCCCTTGCTGTGCGGAGGGCCAGAGAAGAGGGAACAGGGATCACTGAAATCTGGGCTATGTTGGAGGCCACAAGATGCCACTGGTGTGACAGTGCCAGGCCACCAACTCCTCCAGCTGGGCTCAGGAGAGTCAATTTTACCTTGCGGCTTACAAAACCCAGACCCGTCTCCATTTTCAATACCTGATCTGATTCCCTCTCAATTCCCTCAAATCCCCGAGCCCTTATCCCAGACGCACAGCTAGAGCTGTCATCAGAGGTGACACAGCCAGAGCCACCATCACATGGGCAGAGCCACCATCAGAGACATGGCTAGAGCTGTTATCAGAGGCAGACGTGAATGCTGGCATTTGGGGATCCACGGCAGTGTGGCCCCTACCCCCAACCAGGGTGTGCAAGACCCTCTGTGATGTGGCCCCTGTCCTATGTCCCCATCCTCCCCATTCGGATGTAGCTGCCTGGCCTTCTCTCAGTCCTCAGGTCATCCTGAACCCTGCCTAAGGGACACTGCCATCCGCTGCCATCTCTCTTTATTGTGTCTCCCCATCTATTTTGTTTGCAGCACTCATCATGGTTACGCTCTTCTTCTCTGGCCCCTTCAGGGGACTCTATGATTTTAAGAGCAGTGGCCACATCTGTCTTGTTCACAGTGGAGTCCCTAGCACCTGACAGGTTCGGGAACAATAAGCTGCTTTACTGATTTCTTCTGCATGAAGTGAATATTTTCTATTGTAACATTTTTTTATTTTTTTTTTTTATTTTTTTTTTTGAGACAGAGTCTCACTTTGTTGCCCAGGCTAGAGTGAGTGCCGTGGCGTCAGCCTAGCTCACAGCAACCTCAAACTCCTGGGCTCAAGCGATCCTACTGCCTCAGCCTCCCGAGTAGCTGGGACTACAGGCATGTGCCACCATGCCCGGCTAATTTTTCTATACATATGTTTTTTTTGGTTGTCCATATAATTTTTTTTTTCTATTTTTAGTAGAGACGGGGTCTCGCTCTTGCTCAGGCTGGTCTCGAACTCCTGACCTTGAGCGATCCACCCGCCTCGGCCTCCCAGAGTGCTAGGATTACAGGCGTGAGCCACCGCGCCCGGCCTATTGTAACATTTTAATTTCTCCAATTCAATGATAATAGTTGGAGTCTTCAATATCCCACTTTCAATAATGGATAGAACTAGACAGAATATCAAGAAGGCAACAGAAGATGGGGTCAAGTCTGTAAACCAACGAGACCCAGCAGACATCTTCAGAACTCTCCACCCAGCAGCCGCAGAACACACGTTCTTAAGTGCACATGGTACATTCTCCAGGACAGACCACGTGCTGGGCCACAAAGGAAGCCTCAGAAAACTTTAAAACATTGAAGTCATACAAAGTAGGCACTCTAACCACAAGGGAACACAACTAGAGATTCAATAACAGAAAGAAATTTCAGAAATTCACAAACATGTGGAAATGTAACAGTGCACTCCTACAAAACCAATGGATCAAAGAAGAAATCACAAGAGGAATCAGAAAACATTCTGGTGAGTGAAATGAAGACACAACGATGAAGGAAAAGCCTCGCTAGGAGGGAAATTTATAGCTGCAAACACCTATGTTAACAAAGAAAAAAAGATCTCCAATTAATAACGTAACCTTCTACCTTCAGCCACTGGGAAAAGAAGAGCAAACTAAACCTAAAGCAATTAGAAGGAAGAAAATAATAGAGATTTGAGGGAAATTAAAGAAATGGGGCATATAATAATAAAAGAGAAAATCAACAAAACTAAAAGTTATTCTTTGAAAAGATCAAAAGAAAAACCTATCCATCCATTCACCCTATTGGTTCTCTCTGGAAAACACTGACTAACACAGATACAAACTGACTCGGAGGAAATGTGAATAGGCCTCTAACAAGAGATTGGATTAAAAATGAAGACACTTCTCACAAAGAAAAGCCCAGGTCAGATGGCTTCCCATGAACTCTACCAAAACTGTACAGAACAATATAAATTCTTCACAAACTCTTCAAAACACAGAAGAGGAGGGAACACTTCCTAACTCTTTCTACCAAGCCAGTATCTCCTTGATACCGAACCAGACAAAGACATTACAAGAAAAGGAAACTACAGATCAATATCCCTTGTGAAGACAATCCTCAACAGAATACCAGCAAACCAAAGCCAGCAACATACAAAAAGGATTATACACCAAGACCAACAGGGAGTCATCCCAGGAATGCAAGGCTGGTTTAACATCTGGAAATTGTAGAAAGAGCATTTGACAAGATCCAACACCCTTTTATGATAAAAGCACTCAACAAACTAAGAATAGAAGGGAACTTCGTGAACAATATAAAGGATGTGTATGAGAAATCCGCAGCTAACATCACACTTAATGGGGAAAAAACTGTATCTTTTCCCGCTAAGATCAGGAACAATACAAGGATATCCCCTCTCATGGCTTCTATTCAATATTGTACTAAAGGTTCTAGCCAGGGAGATTAGGCAAGAAAAGGAAATAAAAGGCATCCAGGTTGGAAAGGAAGAAGTAAAATTACCTCTATTTGCAGATGGCATGACCTGGTAAACAGAAAATCTTAAGGAATCCACTAAAAAGCTATTAGAACTAATAAATGAGCTCAACAGGGCTATAGGGAACAAGAGCAACATATAAAAATCAATTGTGTCTCTATACACCAGCGATGAACAACCCAAAAATGAAATTAAGAATTTCATTTACAGTACTATCAACAAGAATAAAATACTTCAAAATAAATGTAACAAAAGAAGTGCAAACTTATACTCTGAAAACTAGAAAACATTGAAAAACACTAAAGGAGAGTTAAATAAATGAGAAGACATCCCATGTTCATGGTTCAGAAGACTTAACATTATCAAGATGGTAACCCCCGCCCTAACTGATCTATAGGTTCAATGCAATGCCTATCAAAATCCAAGCTATTTTTGTTTTTTGCAAAAATTAACAAGCTGATCTCAAAATTCACATGGAAATCCAAGGGATCTAGAGTAGCCAAAATTATCTTGAAAAAGAACAAAGTTGGAGGACTCATAGTTCTGGATTTCAAAACTTCCTACAAAGTTATAGTAATCATGACAGCATGGTACCAGTATAAGGAAAGACATGTAGATCAATGGAGTGGAGTCTAGAAATAAATCCTATGTTTACAACAAAGGTGACAAAATAATTCTAGGGGAGAAAAATAGTCTTTTCAACAAATGGTGCTGGGACATTTGGATGTGTACATGTAAAAGAATGAAGTCGGACCCCTTCCTCACACCATACATAAAAGTTAACTCAACTAGATTATAGATTCTCTAAATGTAAGAACTGAAAGTATAAAACTCTTGGAAGAAAATATAGGAGTAAGACTTTGTGACCTAAGGAGGCTGGAGGGCCATGCATCTTATGATAAAAGGCTGATGGCCACTTCTCCAGCACCTGCTGAGCTACAAACCACAGCCGTGGCCCCAATCGCCACAGGCCAGCGTGAAATGGAGGAGTCAAGAGCAATTCTTCTCTGAGGTCACTCAAGCTCCTGGAGAGACTCCCCTCCTGCATGCCAGGGACCTGCATTTCTTAGCTCGCCATTCACTCGCCCTTTCCACCTGCCTCACCCCTGCTTTCCCAGGCCCCAACCAGAAGAAAGCAGGACCGAGGTGTCAAAGGTTGACGATGTGATGGATGCTGAAGCCTGGGCACCAGGCCAGGAGCCTGGCGGTGGAGCACAGTTCCTCAGGGCAGAAAGGAGGCAGGAAGGAGCCACCACCATCATGTGGAGGAGGGGAGGAGAAGAACAGGTACCATGACAAAGCCACCACCATTACCTCATCAGTCTGGGACACGTGTCCGTCAGCCAAGGGCTCCAGCTCTGCAGTGGCCGGTGCTGACAGGATGCTGTAGCCAAGACACACAGAGGACAGTCACTATAGCTGCTAACGTGCTCATGAGCTTTGGGAGAGAATCACCAAACCACCTGTCCCAAGCCTGCTGGCCACTTTGCCCTGTTCACCACCAGTAGAGCCAAGTCGAGGGGACCTCATAACCTGAGGCTGGGAGGCACAGCACAGGGGCATGCCAGCCTCACCTGGGGCTAGATAATTCCCTGAAGTTGGGAATGTAAATGTCCTGTGCATTGTAGCACAGTCAGGAGTGTCCTTGGCCTCTACTCACTAAAGGCCACTAACAGACCCCACGTGAAGCTAAACATGTCTCCAGACATTGCCCAGTGTCCCCTGGGGGCACAATCACCCAGGAGGGACAAAGAGAAGAAAGGACATTCCTACTATAGGAAACAATGCAAACAAAGGCCTAGGAAAGTTCTGGGCATTACTCAATCCACTCGCTGCTAAAGCCCCCAGTGCTCTAAGATGGACCGCCGCACTGTACCAGACCTCCCCGTTAGGACGGCGGGAGGAGGGAGGCCAGGGCAGAAGGGCGGCAGCAGCTCCCTGTCTGGCCAGCACTGGGGGGCTGTGGAAGCACCAACAGGAAGAAGGGGGTGGCCTGGTCACAGGACTGCAAGTGCCCAGCCTGGTTCAGGGGCAGGGCTGTCTTCATTGGGTGGTAGGGAGCTCCGAGGGTGGCCAAGTGGGGGCGAGGGTGGCCGGGCTGTGCTGGGAGAGGGACCTGGAGCCCAGGAGCCATAGCCACGGCCTGGGTGCACTCACCCCCGGAGGGCGGGAAGCTGGAAGTGCTCGACGCACAGCTGGACAAAGGCTCTGAGGTCCGTCTTGCTGATCCCGCCTATGGGGTTGATGTCCGCACTGGAGCAGTCGTACTTGGTCAAGTAGCCGAGGAGACTGCAGCAAGACAGAGAGCACATGGGCCCGAGGGGCTGCAGATTCAGCCAACCCCGGCCATCCCAGAACTGGCTTCCTCCAGGAGCTCAGGGGCCACAGCCCTGGCAAACTTGAGGGTCTGGGGAAGTGTGGTACGGCTGGAGCAGGCCGCAGAGGGGAGGGGGCCACAGATGACTGCGGAGAGGGGCTGGACCAGAGGAGACGCCTGGGTGGGGAAGTGAATTTGGGAGTCAGTAGCGTCCAGCTCGAGCAGCCTGACTCAAAGGCGGGCCAGGCAAGCAGAGCCAAGGGACAGATGTCCCAAGGGGGAGGTGGGATCTTGGTGCACGTGGACACTCAGCCTAGGCAGCAGCAGGGCCCCTCTCCTCGCCTGTCAGCTCTGACTCCTGTGGTCAGCAGAAGAATGCTCCCCCAGAGATGCCCACGTCCTGGTCCCCAGAACCTGAGAGAATGCCACCTCACAGGGCAACTGGGTCCAGGTGAGCACTGGGATGGGGACATGATCCTGGATTGCAGGGGGGCCCAAAATGCAATCACAGGGACCTTAGAAGTAGAAGAGGGGATGAGAGGTGAGGGGCAGAGGAAAGGCCCGGAGATGCAGCGCTGTTGGCCGTGCAGAGGAGGAGGGGCCACGAGCCACAGAAGGCAGGGCCGCCAGAAGCTGGACAGGCAAGAAGCAGATGCTCCCTGGGGCCTCCAGAAGGACCCAGTCCAGCCCACACCATCACTTGAGCCCAGTGAGCACCCAGCTGGACGTCTATCCTACAGAGCCGTGGTGCTGCTGAAGCCACAGACTTTGTGGTCATTTGTCATGGCAGCCACAGGAAACCCCCCACCTCTTCCGTGGACCCTGCCTTAACCACCCCACCCTGCCACAGCTGCACGGTGGTGCAGGTCCCTGGATCCCGGCCCACCTCCTCCATGCCAAGTGCCCCCATCACCTCCATGGTGAATCCTGGCCGGGCCCCCACTGCCTGGTCCTTTCGTTGGTGCCCTTGGCCGTGCAAGGCCTTCCGGGCTGGTCCCTGCTCATCTCACCATGAGCGATTCTCCCACCCCAAACTCACACGGAAACGCCTTCTCACCCCTCCTGACTCTCACCATCGAGTGGTGCCTGGGCGTCAGACCCTCAGGGCCAGCCAGCGCTGCTTCCAGGCCTGAGTGAGGCCAGGCGGCACCTTCCTTTACACACCCTGGGGACTCCCCACGGCCCTGCCCTGAGTGCCCCCTCCCAGCACCACAGTTCAAATGAAGACCCCTAAACAGATAAAAGCCATAACTGAATGAAAATTAGAATCAGAAGCAATGAAAAAACAGAATTACAAGAAATGTTTTTAAAAACCAACACCATAAACCTGAGATTCTACCCCAGAATGTAAAGGAAGAAAAGGTATGGCTGGAACCAGCGAGAAAAGAGCAGCGGATGGGAAGGCAGCCGGGGACAGAAACAGCCAGGACAGAGAGAACAGAATTAAAACATGATAGAAGAAGTTTCCTCGACTGCAGGCAGACCTCTGACTGTTGATGAGAAATGCTGAACAGCAAAAAGTGACGAACACTTAGGTTTGTTTATTTTCTAAACAGACACCTAGAAACCCTGAAGCTCCCAGAACACAACCCCACTGTGGGAAAAATTTTAAATACCAGAAAACAATGGACAAGAGTTGTGAGGGGAAAAATGTTAGAACAATATAATTTGATAACAGGTCAAATTCTTGTCCATCTACAAAAGCAAAACCAAACAAAAGATCAATATTCTTGCCTATGCCAGAGCTTAAAATATATGCCAGCCATCACACCCTTCCTGAAACATCAGTTCCTTACAAAAACACCGCAGGCAACAGAAAAGCAACGAAAATTAACAAAATGTGCACGGGGAGGGTGGGGAATTTTTTTTTTTTTACCAGGTATAGAGTGTTTATTTTAAATTGCTATAACCAGAAAAATAAAATAGGGTTTAAATGTCAAAAATAAGATTTAAAAGAGAACACATTTACAGATATGCAAAGATGTAGAAAGATTAAGATGCTCATGCCATAGATAAAAGGATGGACTGATGGAAAGAAGGAAGGGAGGGAGGAAGGGAAGGAAATATGGATGGACAGATGGGTGGATGGATGGACAGGTGAGTGGATGGATGGACAGGTGGACAGATGGGTGGATGGATGGACAGATGGATGGATGGACAGACAGGTGTGACGGATGGGTGGATGGATGGACAGGTGGACAGATGGGTGGATGGATGGACAGGTGGACAGATGGGTGGATGGATGGACAGGTGGACAGATGGGTGGATAGATGGACAGATGGATGGATGGATGGACAGGTGGACAGATGAGTGGATGGATGGATAGGTGGACAGATGGGTAGATGGATGGACAGGTGGACAGATGGGTGGATAGATGGACAGATGGATGGATGGATAGACAGGTAGATAGACGGGTGGATGGATGGATGGCTCAACTAATGGATGGAGAGACGGACGCAGAGATGAACAGATGAATAAATGACAGATGAAGTACCTGAAATCCCTCAGCTAATATGGAGCAACTGGGAAGAGCAAGCAGAAGAGCTGAGAGGAGCAGAGGCTCACCTATGCGAAACGGGGAGCCCAAGCCTGGAAAAGAAATGCTAATAGCCTCCACCGCTGGGCTTGAAGGGCAGCTTGAATTTTATCTGGAAAACAACAGGGAGTCTCTGAATTTCTTTAACAAGGAAGCAGTATGAGAAAGGCAATATTCTCAGTTCACATGAAAAAATAACTCTCTGGTTTAGAGGAGAAATCTAGATGCAAAGACACGACCTAAGATGCAGAGGAGAGGCCTGGAGAAAGAGCCTAAGCATGGAGCCAGGGCTGGGGGGCCGACCGCAAGGTGCAGTGTGGATGAGGAACCCCACGGCCAGGTAGAACTGGGTAGCGCTGGGGCAAGGTTGGGTGGGGGCAGCCAGGCACGACGTTGATCCAATCTGCCACTCTCGTCATTAAGAAATTTCAGAGGAATGATGCTGCCCCAGGTACCATTTGCCATGTGAGACCTGGGAGGACAGGAATCTCCTCCCCGCGTCTCTCCCAGATACCACAAGAGTCAAGATTCACCGCCTCCTGCAGCAAGTTGCCCTCAGGGATTCGAGACGCCCAGGAGCCCGCCACCACCTGCCACCGCAGCACACTCACCTCTCATCCACGTTGGCGGATCCCAGCACCAGGAGCCCACCGCGGACGCCCCGCGACCAGAGGCTCAGCTGAGCAAACAGGTAGGCGAGGACCATTCTTATCCGGGCCTGGACAACACAAGGGGGACATAAACGGTTACCCTGGCCAGGCCACGAAGCCCTGTGACCAGTGTCTCCAGCGAGGCATGCAGGCTGCCGACCCCAGCCCCGCACCCGCCATGGGGACGATGGCCCAGGCGGGAGGCACCTGCACATTCTGCAACGCCAGGTTCTCCCTGCTGCTTCCTCCATGAGCCGCAAACAGGGGGCTTTTCCCCGTCACCAGGCTGAAGATGCCCACCACAGCCTTCACGGCTGGGTCGATGTTGAGACCGATGTGGTGGCTGGAAGGAGAAGGGTGAGCACGGAGGGCAGTGTGCCTGTGTGTGCGTGCGAGTGTGTGTACAGAACACGTGACAGAACACCACGGTGGCTGTTTTAAAGTGTACGGTTCAGTGGTGCTCCACACATCCACGTTGCACCACCATCACCACTACCTGGCCCAGAACTTTCTCATCACCCCAAAGGAAATCCCGACCCCGTTAGCAATCTCTCCCCATCCTCTCCTCCTCCAGCGTCCGACAAGCACTAATTACTTCCTGTCCCTGGGGATGTGCCCGTTGGGACATGTCACAGAAAGGAAGCACACGCTATGTGGCCTTTTGCGACTGGCTCCCTTCGCCCAGCATAATGTCCGCAAGGTCCGCCTGTGTGGTAGAGCGTGGCGGTGCGTCATTCCCTTTCATGGCTGAGTAACACTCCACTGTGTGGACAGACCACAGTTAGCCACTCATCAGCTGATGGACACTTGGGTTTCCGCCTTTTGGCAATCGGGAATAACACTGCTACAGACATTCTTGTGCAAATGTCTGTTGGGTCCTTGCTTTCAATTTCTTTGGGTGCGTATCTAGAAGCAGAATTGCAGGGCTGGGGCAGCTTTTAGCTGAGCTCATCCAATACAACAGGCAGTTCCTCATTTTCTCCTAGGAGGCATTATGAATGGAACGTTGCAGAAGGGACTTAGTGTCCCCTCTCTGGAAAGGGCCCTCTCTCCACCATCCTAATACAGAGACTTGCCCTGTGGAAAAGGCAGCTGGGTGGGGTGGGGAAGGGCATGGGTCGCACTGCTGCCTACCTGCCGAGCACCCAGGGAGCACATGCCACCTGCAGCCTGCGCCTGGGGCGCAAGAAGGCGGGAAGGAAGAGGGGAAATCCTAGACACAGTCCAAGATGGGGGTGGGGAGGACTGACGTACAGTTTCCCTGAGATCTGGCTCAGACCAAGAGAAAGTAGAAACCTGCTCAGCTCCTAGACGCACATTTAAACACAAATGCAGTTGCAGGTGGAGTTTTCGGCAGCTCTGACCTTTGTCATAGCAGCCTGCCCGTGCCCAACACTAGGGACCAACTCTACCTTCCAATCTGCTGGGCCAACTCTCTGGCCCTGTCGTGCGTCTCCTGGGAGGAGTTCTCACTGGCCATGTAGCAGGTTGTCAGTATGCGTCCACAGAGGTCTCGGGGGTCCTCGGGGGTGTAGCTGATCTCGTTCACGATGGTCTGGACATCAGCCAGCACTTCCTGATCTGAAACCACCAGGACAGAAGGGGTAGAAGCCACTGGCCGTGTGTGAGGTGCCTGCATAGCTCCATCCCAGGTTACAGCCCCAGCTGTCTGCAAGGTTCCACCCTAGGCTACGGTCCCAGGTGCCTGCACGGCTCCATCCCAGGTTACAGCCCCAGGTGCCTGCATGGCTCCATCCCAGGTTACAGCCCCAGGTGCCAGCATGGCTCCATCCCAGGTTACAGCCCCAGGTATGTGCATGGCTCCATTCCAGGCTATAGCCCCAGGTGCCTGCACGGCTCCATCCCAGGTTACAGCCCCAGGTATGTGCATGGCTCCATTCCAGGCTATAGCCCCAGGTGCCTGCATGGCTCCATCCCAGGTTACAGCCCCAGGTGTGTGCAAGGTTCCACCCTAGGCTACGGTCCCAGGTGCCTGCATGGCTCCATCCCAGGTTACAGCCCCAGGTGCCTGCAAGGTTCCACCCTAGGCTACGGTCCCAGGTGCCAGCACGGCTCCACCCCAGGTTACAGCCCCAGGTGCGTGCATGGCTCCATTCCAGGCTATAGCCGCAGGTGCCTGCACGGCTCCACCCCTGTTTTTGTGCTAAGGCCATGCTCAATGTCAGCATGAAGAGCGGAGGACTTCCACCTCCCAAGCCTGTGTTCTTTCCACTGGGCCACACTGTGGACAGAGCAGCAGATAGATGCAGCCCTGGAGATACAGCCATCTCAGATCAAAGCCCCAGGAAGAGGCTTTGATGGCCTTGCTGCCCCAGGACCTGGGCATGATGCTGTGACATGAGCTTGGCCACAGCCTCCTTTAGCCACGAGGCCCCTGAGCTGGGTTTCGCCTCTGCCCGCTCCTGGGCTCCCCCTCCCTTCTTTGGGCCCTCGGACATCACCTACTTCCACTCTTCACAGCCTGGCAGACCTGGCGGCACATGGAGTAGACGAGGCAGGCGGTGGCCGCGCTGTCCACCCCACCACTCAGGGGCAGGAAAAACCCCGCCTGGAATGGGCCAGCCAAACACAGTGTGAGCAGAGCCACAGGGAGCGACCTGCCCAAAGATTAGCCCAGCTCCGCCCAACAAACCCTGGTGAGGCGCCCACGGAAATGCACGTGGGTGTCAGTGCCTTGAGGGGAGGCAGGGAGAATGCCCACACCTGCCAGAACAAATGGGCTTTCCAGAGGGAAAAGAGACCCTTTGCTCTGGGGCGTGTCTAAGGCTGACTCTCCGCTGGTGAATTAGACACACAGGATGACACTGAATGAGAGGGGGAGCCAGCAACGCTCGCATTAAGAGACTCGCTAGCCTGCCCGAGAATCAAACCAACCCATAGAACAAGCAAATTGAGCTGGCTGGAAACTGGGCAACTTACCTGTCGGCTTCGTCTTAAAAAATCCCAGAGCCAGCAGGCGGGTCCCAGGCTGCAGAGCAACGAGAGCGCTGAGTCCGGAGGCGGCCGGCCTTGCCCACAGCACCTGACCAGGCCCCAGTCTCTCTGTTTCAAGCACTTCATGTGAAGTGATGAATTTTAGTTCTAAAAGTAACCCTGAGGCCGGGCGCGGTGGCTCACGCCTGTAATCCTAGCACTCTGGGAGGCCGAGGCGGGTGGATTGCTCAAGGTCAGGAGTTCGAGACCAGCCTGAGCGAGACCCCGTCTCTACTAAAAATAGAAAGACATTATATGGACAACTAAAAATCTATATAGAAAAAATTAGCCGGGCATAGTGGCGCATGCCTGTAGTCCCAGCTACTTGGGAGGCTGAGGCAGTAGGATCGCTTAAGCCCAGGAGTCTGAGGTTGCTGTGAGCTAAGCTGACGCCACGGCACTCACTCTAGCCTGGGCAACAAAGTGAGACTCTGTCTCAACAAAAAAAAAAAAAAAAATAAATAAAAGTAACCCTGGGGGTAGGTGTTACCTGAGACACAGAGGGACAGCGCCCTGGTGCCCAAGGTCACAGCACAAGGGAGCAGCAGAGCTGGGGGCAAACCCAGGCAGTCTGGCTATAGCCTCCTCCTGGCCTGGCTCCCACCCTGGGCAGGTTCTGAAAACCCACCGCAGAGCCCCGTGCTGTCCCCGCCCTGCCCGCGGCGGCAGCTGGGTGGGACGCGATGACCACGCTCCCCCTGGAGTTGGGAGCCACACACCTTATCTCCTCCTCGGGACTGTGGTACTTCCACGTGACAGGCTCAGAGACTGGCTCCAGCAGGTCCTCGTGGCATGAGAGGGCAAAGTCCACCTTCACTCGGGGATAGGGGCTCACCCTGGTGGCCTGTCGATGGAGATTCATGACAAAATGACATCCCTGAGCTACGGAAACCCTCAAGGTTCCTGAGGCCCATGGAAGAGCAGGGCTCCAGCAGCCACTGCGCAACGCACAGCACAACCACAGCCAGGACGATAGCGGTAAGCAGCGATGGCGAGGGTATGGAGGGACAGCGCCCTCGTGTGCCGCTGGGGTGCACAATGGTGCCACCTGCTGGGAAACAGTCTGGCGGCTCCTCAAAAGGCTAAACACAGTCGCCACATGACCCAGTGATTCCTTGCCTGGACAGACACACCCAGGAGAAATGAAAACAGGTGTCCATTCAAAAACTGGTACGTGGGCCGGGCACAGTGGCTCATGCCTGTAATCCTAGCTCTTTGGGAGGCCAAGGTGGGAGGATAGCTTGAAGCCAGGAGTTTAAAACCAGCATGAGCAAGAGCAAGACCACATCTCTACAAAAAACTAGAAAAATGAGCTGGGCATGATGGCATGGGCCTATAGTCCCAGCTCCTCAGGAGGCTGAGGCAGGAGGATCGCTTGAGCTCAGGAGTTTGAGGCTGCAGTGAGTTATGATGATGCCACTGCACTCTAGTCCCGGTGAGCGAGATCAAAAACAAAACAAAACAAAACAAAACACCTGATATATCAATGTTCACGGCAGTACTATTCAGAATAGACAAAAAGTGGAAACATTCCAACTGTCCGTCAATGGATGCCTGGATAAACAAATATTCCGTTCAATGGAATATTATTTGACAATACAAAGGAAGGAATCACTGACACACGCTACAACATGGATGACCCCTGACAACAGCATGCTAAGTGAAGAAAACCAGAGATGACCACACACTGTGTCTCACGCAGGCATCTACGAAAAGTG
This sequence comes from Eulemur rufifrons, assembly GCF_041146395.1. NCBI lineage: Eukaryota > Metazoa > Chordata > Mammalia > Primates > Lemuridae > Eulemur > Eulemur rufifrons. Next base: position 98,521,386 of record NC_090988.1, read on the forward strand.
CTCACCGCCAGGTTTCGAGATGAAATCTCTGCCCTGTAGCTCCTGACGTCCTCTAAATCCAACGTGGCCGTCAGGACTTCCTGGACAAGGAAATTTCAAAGAGAAACCGTGATTTCCTGTTTTTGCTACTCCCATGTGTAATTTGATCACCGTCACAGGTGTTGCATGTGAACGAGTCGTACCTTCTAAAGCAGGGGCTGAAGGCCTGTGGATCTTTAGGGGCCCAGGGACAGGGGACAGACAGCGCTGTTGCCAACCCAAAGCCCTTCCCTCTGCTGTTGCCACCAACTCTCCACAGCATTGACACTTGTCAGTGATCCATTAATTATCACACCAGATGTAAGTCTGCCAGGGGCTTCTGGGAAAGCTTTTTTCTTATTAAAAAGACACACGGGAAGCAAGGGCCTCTTTTCTGCCTCTGAACATAACTGTAAAGATCAGAAGGCTGGAGCTGCTGCAGCCATCCTGGGACCATGAGGAGAGGCAACCTGAGAATGAAGCCAACCTAAAGCAAGGTGGAACCCTAGAGGAGTAACCCTCCTACTCATATCGATGTTGGGGCAGAACTCAAAATTACTTTTTGTTGTATCTGTACAATTAAATTTTATTTCCATTTTTGGTAACAACAGCCCTCCTTTCCTTTTTGCTTCAAAAAAAGCAAAAGTGAGGGCCATACAAATCTCTCCAAGGACTTTTTCATCTATTGTCTCTTCTGTGAAAAAAAATTAACATCCAACGTGATATAATAAATTGGAGAAGGCCGGGCGCGGTGGCTCACGCCTGTAATCCTAGCACTCTGGGAGGCCGAGGCGGGTGGATCGCTCAAGGTCAGGAGTTCGAGACCAGCCTGAGCAATGAGCGATACCTCGTCTCTACTAAAAATAGAAAGAAATTATCTGGTCAACTAAAATATATATAGAAAAAAAAATTAGCCGGGCATGGTGGCGCATGCCTGTAGTCCCAGCTACTCGGGAGGCTGAGGCAGTAGGATCACTTAAGCCCAGGCATTTGAGGTTGCTGTGAGCTAGGCTGACGCCACGGCACTCACTCTAGCCTGGGCAACAAAGCGACACTCTGTCTCAAAAAAAATAAAAAAAATAAAAAAAAAAATAAATTGGAGAAACTCTGCCCCTACATTAACATGCATCTTTAGAGGTGGAGAGTGTATAGCTTTCATCAGTTTCTCAAAGGAATTTGTGGCCCCAACAAGGTCATGAACCCCCTTCCAGGGGTGGCCTAGATCTGGTGAGGATCACGCAGCTGTGATTCTTGGCTTTGTTCTCTTTATCCGTCTAATCCCTGACCCCGAACATCCCTGTGCGACCTCAGCACAGTAATGGCACCTCTCAACTGTAACAGCTCCCCTGGGTCCGTCCCTCACCCTGCCGGCCACCGTGCATTCAGAGAGTCCCCGAGAACAAGGCCTCGCGTACTGGAGCGTGCCCGGGTCAGGGGGCAGCGCGGGGTAAGCCCGTCTCCCACAGCCCTGGGCTGTTCAATCTGTGCCTGAGCATAACCCCCTATGGCCCTGCGTGGCAGGAGTCCTCCTCCCAAGGCTGAGCACATATGTGACTCGTAAACTGCCGTCACCCTCATCTGTCCAGCACCGTGTGTCCTGTGCCGAGCGTCCAGCCATGCCCGGAACCCTTCCTCCCTCACCAGTGAGGTGAAGAGGAGGTGATCAAAGCAAGCGGGCACTGCGGGACTTTGCCACGAGTCCTCGCTGAACACTGGGGAGAGTGAAGGGTCAGCTTCCGACCCAGAGAACCCACGCGGCCAGGGGAACGCCGCCCAACAGCTGCACGCTCGCTCCTTACCACGTCATCCAGAGAAAACTGGGATCCCTGAGCAAAAATACTCCCATTCATCGCTATCATGGCGCAGCCGTCGTAGTAGAGCCGGTCCCCGTCACAGCCCTTCTGGTTGGCCAGCAAGTAAATCCCACCGTTCTGGAAGAGACAGAGCCGACAGTGGAGCTGCCAGCTGTGGTCCATCACCCTCACCTGCCACTGGCCAAACGCGGGAAACTGGGCCGTGCCGGCCGTGCCGGCTCCAGACTTTCTCCCGCTCCCTGATCCCACCGCGTCATCACCAACGCCCACCCGAACGATGCGCGTGCGGGGCGACACACAGCCGTGCAGCTGCCACTGCTGGGCCTTCCCAGGCACCGGGCGTTACATAACGTCTGCTTTTGGCTCGTCACCACCCTACAAGGCGGGCCCTGTCATCTCCGTTAGACACAATGAGATTCAGAGAAGCCAAATCTGTGCTGACCAAGCCGAGATTCAAACCCAGCTCGGCTGCAGCCACACCCGCCCCGTGCACGACTGAACGGCACCACCTCTCACCACGTCCCACTGCCCAGCGCGAGCAGCAAACACGTGGGCATTTCCCACGCCCTGCCATGGTGGCAACGGACGAGTGGCACGTTCTGGTTCCTGGTCACAGTGGAGATGGCGACAGGACCCACTTCACAGGGCAGCCGTGCAAGGGAAGCCCCAGGAGAGCAGTCAGGGCATGCTTACCGAGTACAGGATGTAATTACAAGCAGCGTATGAGCCAAGCCCTGCACTAGGCGCTGAAGACTCGGGAGTGCTCAGCACAAAGCCCCCACCCCATGGCTCATGCTCCAGCAGCCTGGCCCAGCACCTACCTTGGTGGTGGCCATGGTCACCAGATCCACCCTGGCGTGGGCTTTGCGCAGCACGTGGTGACTGCCCGAGGCGTTGGTCATGATCTCCACACCATCCAGGCCCATGTCGATGTGTGGGCTGCAGGCAGAGGCAGGTGCAGAGAAGAGACCACTGGGCTCCTCCAACCCCCTCCCGGGCAGCCGTTCACTCTCTGTCACAGCATCTCCGAGGCTGTGGCCCCAGGACATCAGCAAATCCCAGGTCCTCCCAGCTGGCCCGTGTGAGTGGTACCCGCACAGCACGGAGGAGTGGGGCTGACCTGTGGGGCGTCCAGAGCTCCTCGCAGATCTCGCTCCCGATGCAGGTGTCCTGGGTGGCCAGCACAGCATCTCCGAAGGGCACCGTTTCCTGCCGTCAGGAGACGGGAGAGCACAGACTCACTGGCCACGCACTGACCTGGGACCCCACACATCCTCAGAAGACTCTCATGAAGGCTGTCACTGTGTTCCAAACCCTAACTTGCATCCTTCCTCTACCTGGAACATTCCTGGAGCAGGTGGCCCGGTCCTGGCTGCCCCTGCTCGGCTGATACCTAAGGGCCTCCGGTCACACGGTTCATGAGCCACAGGCCCTGCTCTGAACGACCACGGAGCTGACGATGGCTGCAACAAACTGTGACTTAGCTGTGAAGTATCTGTCCCTGGGCACAGATCGCCATCTTCACCATCATTAATAATAATAGCTCTCAATTATCAAGTGTTTCTTTATGTGACACAGAGCTAAGCACTTTTTCTGTTCTCTTGACAGTATTACCAGGTAGCCTTCTAATCCCTATTTGCAGAAATGACCTAACTGATGGTGACAAAAAGTCACCCAGCTCCTGAGTGGCAGGGCCAGAGGCAGAGTGCAGGTATGTCTGTCTCTAAGAGGCATATTCACTAACCAAGAGTGATGGGGGCTTCTGGGGCAGGGACAGAGCCTTCTCCCTGTGGGTGCCATATGGGCGTAACGAGGCACTGGAATTAGGGGGTACAGACAGGGCAACATCACGGGTGCGAACAGCCTGCTTAAAACACATACTGACACCTCTAGCATGTGCCAGCTGGAGCCAAACTTGGCTACCTCTCTCAGTGCCAAGGTTATAGTGCAGTGTTGCTTTGCTCAGCCAAGAAATCTCCTGGGGGGGCGCCCGGCTTTAGCCTGGCTGAGGACTTAGGCTCGCCCCCCACCAAGGGCAACAGAACAGGGCCAGAGAAGTCCAGCTGGCGATGGGGTAGCAGCTCACAGGCTGCTCAGGCGCCAAAGAGGCAGAACAGCCCCAGACCACTGCTGCCCCCGAGAGCAGGCTGGGGACAAAGCATGAGAAGGAATCTTCGTGTAGGGCGCAGGCTCTGCAGCTGGACGCAGGCTCCTCCGCCACGAGCTGCAAGCTGGGGCAAGTCACCACATTGACACTGCCCTCAAAGAACTATTTATGGGAGTCAGTTGGTAGCAGAAGTCCCCGATAGTACAAATTCCACCCTAGGAAAGGGCACCTCTAAAAAGCCTCATAAAATACCCAGACAAGGGCACACTTAGGCATGACCTCCGCTCACCCAACGATCGTTTGGGACACCAGTGGTTCTATAGTGACTCCATTTATCCAAATTACACTGATGCCATTAACACATGATGGCAACAACATTCCTGGTAGAAATACAAAAACTGGCCAATCGGAAGACTAAAACATGACCTCATTAGAGAAATTAGAACTGGCCTAGGTATATCGAGACAAGCAAATTCACTGCTAACGAAGAGAGACATTCCTTAGGAAAAAAATTCCCTCTCAAAAACAGGCCACATAGGGCCAGACGCGGTGGCTCATGCCTGTAATCCTAGCACTCTGGGAGGCCGAGGCAGGTGGATGGTTTGACCTCAGGAGTTTGAGACCAGCCTGAGCAAGAGCGAGACCCCATCTCTACTAAAAGCAGAAAGAAATTAGCCAAACAACTAAAATATATACAAAAAATTAGCTGGGCATGGTGGCACATGCCTGTAGTCCCAGCTACTCAGGAGGCTGAGGCAGGAGGATGGCTTGAGCCCAGGAGTTTGAGGTTGCTGTGAGCTAGGCTGACGCCACGGCACTCTAGCCCAGGCAACAGAGTGGGACTCTGTCTCAAAAAACCAAACAAAACAAACAAAAAAAATAGGCCACATAGAAGGAATGCTATTCTGAAAAGAAAAAAAAAAAGAGATTAAAAAACTATGCTAAAGATAACATGACACTCATGAAATGAATAAAAGAGACCAGACAAGCCATAAAAACACGCTCCTAAACCCAAAGGTGAGAACAGACGTGTACCTCACCCAGGAAGGCCCTTGTCCACGCTATCACAAATGAAATCTAAGATAGCTGTAAAACCATGGCCTGCGATGCTCAGTGCTAAGACACGATATAAGGACCTATACAAAAAAATGTATGGTCCCCAAATTTATAAACATTTTTAGATGGTGAATGTGACCTCAGATATTATATTCCTGAAGCTCAAACACCTAAGTTAAATGAGACCCAAAAATATTCTGCAGTTCAACTAACAGGCATCAGGACCACGATAAATAGCAGGAAGGCAGTCCCCAAGAAAAGCAGATGGGCTATTCTAGCTAATAAAACACACAGCAGCCTATCTCCTCAGATTGTAAAAATACAGAATGGACGGGGTTACGCCCTCAAACCACTTAAAGCCCTGATTTCTCCCAAATTTGACCTCTAATGTCCACTCTCATAGGACATAACAATTAATATATGAAAAAGGGCCATTTTGGAGGGATAACAAAATAACATTATAAGATTATTTGATTTTTCCTGTAAAGAAAACTTCTTTTTCCCTCCCAAATACTAGTATATGATACAACACAAGGTGGTGGAAAAAATAGATCTGTCAGCTATAAACAGGTCCTACGACAATTCAGACACTAAAGTTCAGATATTTCTCAAATTTGATTTATACCTTCAAGATGTTATACCTACAGAGACCAATTGCCCCCCAAATTAAATTTATTAGATTCTAATTTGGTGTTGGTCTTATAATCCTCAAATAAGATTTACTATAAGGTTCAAATGACCATTGATTAAAAGGATAAACACATTGTAAGTCTGATTAAAAATACAATGGTATATGCAGGGGATTTTTCAGCTACTTAGGTTGTTTATTACCTTTCTGAGTCTACCTATAACTTTCTTAACACCTAATCTTCACTAATTTTATGACATTTATCACTATAGTATCATCATATTAATATATCTCTTATAAATATTATGCCAGATTAAACATAAAGAAACAAGCAAAGACCCAGATCATGATACCTCATGGAACAGATCTGATCCCAGATGTTTTTTCCGACTAAACCCAAGGCCTGACTCTCTCAGGCCTCTTAAACAACTGACTATTAAATCAATCAAATCACAACCTTCCCCTAAGATCCGACATCGCTATTATGAAAACACACCAGATACCCAAATGGACAATTCTAGGAATGAGTCCTCCTGGCACCTGAGACTCCTGCTGGCTGCACACGCAACCCTAGCATGACCTTGGCCAAGGGGGGAACTGAAGACTGGACTCTGACCTTTTTTTTTTCTTTTGCCCAAATTCCTTTCTAAGAAGCCTGGTAAGTCACACCTACAAATGATAAAAATTTCATTAAATGGGCTTTTATTAACCTGGTATGATGTGGCTTGCTTTCCCACCTAGTTCTGGTATAACATCATGTGACAGATAAAAGAGCCCCCCATTTTAACTCAGACATTCTAGGGGACCCCCATCTTAACTCAGACATTTTTTCCTACCGACTCTAGGTCTTAGACAAAACTTAACTCTTTCAACCAATGACTAAAACATCCCTAAAACCCACCCATGACTTATAAGCCCCCACTTCAAGATGTCTCCTCTTTTCAGACCAACCAATAAACACTTTCCGTGTATTGATTTTTTTATGGTTTTACCTATAACTCCTGTCTCCATAAATATGTAAAACCAAACCATAACCCAGCCGCCTCGCACATATTTTCTTAAGCCCTCTTGAGACTATATTCCCCGGGCTGCAGTCACAAACATCCAGATAAAAATAAACCTCTTTAATGTATTTTACAGAGTCTGGATTTTTCCGTCGACAAGTTCCTGCCCGACATGGTCCACCATTAGCCTAGAATAGTGATGACTGACTGAAAAATGGTTTTATACCCAAGGACTCACCTGCTTTGTCAGGTCCTGTATCATCCGAGGGAGGAAATACTTCTCTATTTGCCTGGAAAGGAAACACACAGATTTGAGGATGACCATCTCAGGAAAGAGGGCACCTAAATGTAAACAAAAATCAAACTGAGAGCTTCAAATCGACGACTCAGCAAAGGAACTACCAAGTGTCCACAGAATGCCGTAAACTATGACTCTAAGGTAGGAAGACGAGCATGACAGAGGCTGGATGAGACCCCCGTGTGTCTGGCTATGCGACACCACAGGGCCTCGGGCGCTCATAGGTCCCGCTGCCTCTGCTTCCCCACTTGCTGATGCGCAGCTCTTCCGAGAGACGTCACAGAAGGATTTGCTGAAAACAGGTCACGCTTCCCCACAGGGGAATTACTGAACCAGAAAAATCACTGGCATAACCCAGTATACAATCACAAACCTGTATCATCATGGCAATCACGATGCTCCAAACTGACAAGATGGGAAGGAGGGTTTAACACACAACTTCAGTACAAGGTGTCCCAAGGTAATGCTCTAAAAGAGCAAATCTTGGCCGGGCGCGGTGGCTCACGCCTGTAATCCTAGCACTCTGGGAGGCCGAGGTGGGCGGATCGTTTGAGCTCAGGAGTTCGAGACCAGCCTGAGCAAGAGCGAGACCCCATCTCTACTAAAAATAGAAAGAAATTATATGGACAGCTAAAAATATATAGAAAAAATTAGCCGGGCATGGTGGTGCATGCCTGTAGTCCCAGCTACTCGGGAGGCTGAGACAGGAGGATCCCTTGAGCTCAGGAGATTGAGGTTGCTGTGAGCTAGGCTGACGCCACGGCACTCACTCTAGCCGGGGCAACAGAGCGAGACTCTGTCTCAAAAAAAAAAAAAAATAAATAAAAAAATAAAAAAATAAAAGAGCAAATCTTAAAAATAGATGGTGCACACATTTCACTTCCAACAGTCTGTTAAAAGATGCACCATTTGGATGTTAATTAGCTCTATTTCTCTTTTGCTTTCATAGAATTCACAAGAGCCTTCTGGACATGGTTTTAGCAGCTCTTGTTTACTTAAGAAAACATTAAAATTTAAGAAATTGAGCAAAGATGCTTTCTCTCCTTCACTAATGTAGGCAATAGGGACATGAAAATGCCCCACAGATCTCCAAGCTTCCAGGCCATCCCATAGTGAGCGCTCAGTTTGCCCTCGGTAGGTTTGTTGATAGCGATGAACGTTCACCTTACAGGCAAGAGCTGTCCACACGTCGCCCTCCATTCTCACCTCCCCCTTCAGTGCAAAGATCCAGTCAATGCCGGTGCACCGCAGGACAGGTGCACGGTCAACTCACTCTCACCCTCTGCTCCAAGGCCAGCTCACCTCCGCTGTGGCTGGTGAGGCTCACTACGGCCCCTCAGGGAGCTCCACACAGAACGTAAAATAAGTGCCCTAATACACTGAAAGACATAAAAGAAAAGCTCAAAAGTGTAAGAAGAAGACAATCATAAATAGGAAAAAAGCCAAATAATGCTTCTAGAAATATGAAAAAATAACAATGTGAATGTAAAATGCAGGTTAATCATAGCTGAATAGAGAATTAGGGATCTGAAAGATACATTCCCTCCACGCCCCCCCATCCCCCAAATGATCCAGAATTCAGTCTTTAGAGAAAATCTGGTGAAAATCTAAAAGATCAGTTAAGAAACACAGAGGACAGAGTGAAAGTGTGTCACGAGGGTCTCATCCGTGTTTTGGAAGGAGAGGATGGAGATGAGGAAGGTGGAAATGCTTACAGAGGCTGTCCTCAGACACACTAACTGCAGCGGATCCTAACAGGATGTAAAATAGAAATTCTCATCTAGAAACGTCCCCGTGAAGCTGCAGAACAGGAAAGATCAAGAGAAGTTCTCAAAAGTAGCCAGAAGAAAAAAAGACCTATGAAGATTCAGCAACTGGATCAGCTGCTGCTTTGCAGCAGCAAAGCCAGAAGGTGGTGGCTAGACAAATGCCAGGAGGCAGTAACTGGCAACCTGGAATGTGACAACAGAATCCGCAAAAGTATCTTTTAAGAATGAGGGCAAAATAAAGACATTTTGACAGAAACAAAAACAGTTTATTACTCAAAGACTCTTAATGGAAATTCTGAACGTACCTTTGGCAGAAAGAAAATCATTCTAGCAGAGGCATTCAAATTTCAAGAGGATTGGGGGGAAAGGATGTTGGTAAATTTATGGATACATTTATTTAAATGAATTGGACTGTTTAAAACACGGTACCTAATGTGTAGCAGAAAACAGGCTGGCCCCAAGTCACTGGACAGCTATGCACATAAATCAATAGGGTGCTATTTTATGGGACAGTAAAATCACTGATTAACTTTTGACTTTAAATACACATCACAAAATTTCTAGGATAAAATTTTGTGCATATTTGGAAATGAGATACACCATATCCAGCATGTTAATGGTTTAGCTGTGAGGGTCATTCAGGTACCTGAACTGCTGAACCTCCAGAAAAAGTGAAACTGCAAAGGGGCAAACAGCAGACAAGGGTCCCCAATGGTTCTGTCTGAAAGATGGGAAGTGAACTGCTATGGTGACGAGACACATCCTTGCCACCTCTGTTGGCAGAGAGGACTAGACTACAACCTCAGTGCCTGCCAGTCACAAGGAGCAGCGAGCTCGCTCACCCTGCAGAGACCCTGAGCAGTCCGTGTCGGGCAGCACCAGATTCTAGAGGTGGGTTGGAAGCAGCTGATACCTGGACGTCTCCCCAACCCTGCACATCACCCCACCAGAGACTAGAGTCTGCACCAGGGAGACACTGGCGCCAGAACACCAGGCTGGGGAAAGCGGGTGGGGAAGGCGGTGGTCTCAAGGCTGAAGATCAGGGTGTGTTAAGTTAAAGTCCAAGTAGCTGAGTAGGGACACTCAGCCCAAGAGATCCAAAGATAGCTTTTTCTGGAGAGAAATTAAAAAGCAAACATTTATGCTATATTCATCTCAATACGTGCTAAAAAGACATTTGATAAACTCAAGATCCATTCTCAATTAATTGAAAAAAGCCCAAAGTAAAAATAGCTAGAGATAGCCATAAATCCAAAACCTAACACAGAAACAGAAAGAGCTTTCCAAGTTAAGTCAGAAAAAAGACAAAACTGCCCAAAGAATTTTGTTCTAGATTCTAGAAATGTTGGCCAGCACAAGTTAAGAAAATGAACTGAGGGGGTAAACACTGGAAAGGAAAAGTAAAAGTAGTTGTACATTATATAATTTCCACTTGAGAGGAAAACCAAGAAAATCTATAGAATAACTATTAATACTACATACAATAAAAAAATTTAGTAAGGTGGTCAATTCTAAAAGCAACACACAAAAATTAAAAGCTTTCCTACATCAAGATGTTAATCCCTTAAAAAATATAATATTAGGGTCTATTTACAATAGCAACAACAATAAACAAGCAGGAATAACTGCAATAAAAATATAGAGCAGGGCTCCTCAATCAGGGGTGATTTGCCCCCCAGGGGACATCTGGTAATGTCTGGGGACATTTTGGGTTGTGGCATGGGTGGGCACCTACGGGGGACCAGAGATGCTGCTGAACACCTTACAGTGCACAGGACACCCCCCTCAAACAAAGAATGACCCAGCCCCATGAGTCAACTGGGCCGAAGCACAGAAACCCTGATACACAGGATCATTCAAGACGGCAGTGACACTTCCCTCAAAGCGACTGCTGATCACTGATTGATGACAGGGAGAGTCTGTGATCCGTGATGGACTCGGCTACAATTTAATCAGCAGCATCAAGAAAGACACGTCCAAATGACAGGCACCAGGGGCCAGGGACCTGTTCTGGTGGTCTCGTGTGTCTCCTCCCGTGCTGTGGGACCCAGGCTAAACTCGGCGAAGATGCTTAATAAGCATCCAAGGAGCAGTCAGAAATCACACTCCCGTGCACCTGCGACTCACCGACTCTTGCACCACGGGGTAAACCAGCGCAGCTCGCGGTAGTTGGCTTCGTTGGCCAAGGCCATCTTGGGTCTGATGAGCAGGATCCTCCTGTAGGCAGGGGAACAGGGTGGCTCACACTGAGCTCCTGAGAGGCATGTGCCATAGCCAGTGGCCACCACCACCAAAGGACCAGGTGACGCCACGCAGAGATAGCTCAAAAATGGGGCCCTGAGCAAATCTCTTTCCCTCTCTGGGCTTCAGCTTTCTGTCTGCAAATGGTTCCCCACGGCTCCATCCATCCCTGACTGTTGATGAGGACAGCAGCTCTGACCCCGCAGGTGTGCACCTTGCTGGCAGCTGAAGACAGGTCTGTAAGGAGACCTCATTCACCTAGACTGGCTTCCAGGCAACAAGGACCTGCATTCCCACCCCCCCACCGCCCCCCCGGGCGTCTTTCTTTTTAAAACCTGATGACGCCTATGGTGGCTGAGACCCAGAGCAGCAAACTCACTAGAATCAACTACTGGGCACATCAGTTCTTGCTAACAGTTGGGTATTTCCAGAAGCAGCCTCCCGGCCAAGGGCTCCCAGGGCACCAGCACATGTCCCCCAGCCCTCCAGCTGAGAGCCAGGGAGACACACACCTGTCACCCTCCAGGGGCAGGGGAACACTTACCTGTTGAGAAATATCACTCTGCAGTTGTAGCGGACATTTCGGTGCATCACAGGCCTGCAGGAGAAAGGGAAGGTGCACCTCTGTCTGCCCTGCTGCGAAAACACATGGCTACAGCTCTAGAATCAAACATTCCATTTTAATATGAAGCTTGGTCAGATACTTTAAGGGACCAGCAAGGTTCTTCTGTGGCATTCTCAAATCAAACTTAAAAATGAGCCGAATGGTTCTGCCACCCAGTGGCACGGACTCTTGGACTGGGAAGACATTCTTCTCAATTAAGGGCAAAATCATTCGCCTTCAGGGACCCTCCTGCTCCTCCTGGACCGTTGTCAGGCCTTCCACAGCTGCCACCGCCCTGCCCACACCTTGGCTGCTCCTCACCTATCCCCTCCTAACCACCTCGTGTGGCAGCCCCCTGCCTCAGTTCCCTCCCCTGCACCTCTCCTGCCTGAGCTCTCCTGCTCACGGCCCAGCACATCACAGGCTCCTGGGTGGGCGGCCCAGGCCCAGGCCCAGGCATGGAACAAATCATTCCATTCATTGCTCTGATCAGCCCCTTCCCAGGACTAGACATGGCGCTTCGAGATCACGTCACCTCTATGGACAACCTGGTAACTCTTCTCTGCAGATAAGTGGGCCAGTGCTTGAGCCTGGCCCAGAGTGAACGACAGGAGGCCCAGGGCAGAGCGCAGCAGGCACGGGGAAAGATGACCCTTCCAGGAGGACCGAGGGGACGGCAGTGAGGGCAGCACGCCCAGGGATGTGCCTAAACACAGCACAGCGTCGGGAGGGAGAAAACCTGGGAACCTGTGTGGACTGCAGAGTCAGGTTGCTGGGGTTCAGATTCCAGCTTTTCCACTGGCTAAGGACCCCTGGCCTCAATTCCTCCCCTCAAAAGTAGGGATTAAAGGGCACCACCCCTGCCCAACCCCCAATCCTGCCACTGCACAGGACAGCCACCGTGAGCGGCTGGCTCCACATGGCTTCCATTCCTTGCCGAACCAGAACCCATCGCAGGATGAACACAACCACGTTCTTATTTGTGCGAAGTACGTACAGAGTGTGAGGGAAGTGTGAGATGTTTTATAGAAAACACAGACCCTCAGTAAATAGCTGCTCTCTAACTGGAGCGAGCCGTTTGAACAAAACCAGAAACAAACAGAAACAAAAGATCACAGGGGGCGTTCACTACATGAACATTTTAAAGCTTAACATATACAACAAATTTCAATAGTAAACAACATAAAAGGTAAAGTAATTTTAGCCTATAGGGCAACAGGTTGATATCTTTCCTATATAAACAACTCTTCAAATAAATTAGACAAACAATTGTAGACAAAAGAAAAGGCAACTCTCAAATAGTGTTACGAAGGACCAACAAACAGAAAAAATGTTCAACTTCATAAGCTACAAAAGCAAATAAATAATATAGTGGGTTTTTTTTTTTTTTTATCATCTGCCATTCTAAGGTTTTTTTTCCCGTGTCGGTCAGCGCTAAGGACGGCACACTTCTAATTGCAGAGGGACTTAGCACCCTCTTCCTGGAGGATCATTTGGAAAGAGAATTCAAACAGAAGGTGTCAATGACACTATGACATAATTCTCGTTTTGTCCAATGGAGCTTCAAAAGAAAAATATCCTCAAATATGAGCGTTACCATTTTAAGGGTAAAAACTAGAAAAATAAAAACAGGATTATAAATTCCAAGCCAGCAGAGGAAAGTCTGAGCAAAAATAAACAAAAGGCAAGACAAACAAACGAACAAAAACCAAAGAAGCTAACGAGGAGGAAACTTACAAAAACAACCAGAACAGTCTGTGTGTTCGGCTGAACCATCCATGGCTCCCTCAAAGATGTCCACGTCCCAATTGCTGGGGCCTGTGAATATGTGACCTTATGTGGCAAAAGGCACTTTGCAGGTGGAGGAAGTTAAGGACCTGGAGAGGGGAGATGACCCTGGACAATCGGGGCAGCCCAGTGTGACCGCAGGGTCCTTATGAGGCGGAGGGCCGGAGGAGGAGACCTGCCGATGGAAGGACCGGGGCCGAAGGGGCTGGCCAAGGCGACGATGCAGGCTCCCCCCGGCACCTCCAGAAGGAGCGAGACTTCCTGCTGACCCACTGACCTCTTGGCTTGACCTTCAGAACTGCCTGATAAAAAATTTGTGTATCTTTTGTGTTTGTGGTAATTTATCACAGCAGCAACAGGAAATGAACATAGTGCACAATATTAATAATCATCGCTGATGTGACCACACTGGATTAAAAATCCCATCTATGTACTCCTTGGAAGAGACCCTACTAAACAAAGGGCAAGATGAACACTAAGGGGCAGGACAGTACCCGCAAGGCAAATGTTAAAGAAAAGCAAGCGAAGGTGCCACCTGCACACCAGATAAAGCGGAGCCGAAGGACAGGAAATGGACATGGTGTGAGGCCCAGCGGTAGGACACTGGCTACACAAAGTGTGGCGCAGACACACACCAGAACAGCATGTGCAAGTCTTGCCGGGGGAAGCTACGCCGTTGGAACCTACACCACGGGGAACCAGGCGGTCGTGTGGATGTGGAGGACATAGAACCATCCCTGAGACTCACTGTGAAAGAATAAAGCTCTCTGCGTGCAGCGGGATGAGCCCTGAGCCCCCATTTGTGCAAAGTGTGCTCATGTGTGCACAGGAGCTTCCAGAAGAGCTAACAAAGACTGCTTCCAGGAGCTGCCTCCGTGGGAGGGAGTGGTGGGGGAGGGGACTGAGAGAGGAGCAAAACCCACTTCTCAACATGAGGCTTCTGTGTCTCTGGACACCCACACATTCCACACCCCTGAGCGTAGGATGGTGCTGGAGAGATCATGCCCTCGAACTCGCCTTGTTTCTGAGCTTGCCCTTCCCCACACTCACGCTGGCACTTACATCCCCACGTCGCAGATGATGTCCTGAGTGACGGGAGAGTCCAGAAGGGCAGCCAGGACTTGAAACGAATGTAACAGGGTGTCTGACTCGTAATAATGATCCCAACATCCGTAGCCACTGCAGAGAGAGCGCAGGCAGGTGAGGCCCACACCCAACCCAGGGAGCTGGGGAGGGCGAGGCCTGTGGGCCAGTCATGTTGGAAAGGGTCAGGGGAGGTGGGGGCCGGGTATCAGTGTTTTTCCAAAGCCTCCGATTCCATTGGGCAGCCAGAGTTAGAAGCACTCTACAACCAACAACGCATTTCACCACTACCCGCCTGTTTGTGTGTCTGTTCTCACCATATTTCCAGCTCTGGTCCAAGCCTGTACTTTGCTCCTCTGCTTTTGGCAATTTCAATACCTATATGTACAGAGACAGAGAAAGAAGTGGGGGGACAATTTCAGCACCTACAATATGTTCAAAGGCAGATGCTACAGTGGGAATGATAAAAAAAACAAACCAAAATGCCCTGTGACCTCTCTGCCCTGATGCAGCCAGTCCTCCTGTTGATAGCCTGGCAGCAGAGGACACACCTGTACACACCTGCTTATGCCTGCAGGAAATGAGAAACAGGGAGGACTTGCAGGTCTGACCCTTAGCACCACGGAGGAGGTGGAGGAAGGGGAAAAAATCACATCCTGGTAGTTTATTAACAAGCAGATGTCCAAGATCATCTACAGGAAAGGGGCAGGCGCGAAGGATTACAACCCCACAGGGGTAGCAGTGTCAGGGTTTGGGCAGCAGCTTCCAACATGCAGTCTAGGGAGGAGAGGCCACCCAGCTTCACTTCACACCAACTGGATTTGCTCTGAGCTCTGATGAGATGAAAGTGGGTTGATATTTAAAAAAAAAACAACAAAAAAAAACCATGAAGGTCCAAGGCACATGGCGGATAAGCGGCCAGCACTTGAGACACTCTGTGTTCATTTGTGCTGGCACACACTTTTGCAGTAAGCAACCCAGCACAAGACAACCTGGGGTGACTGCACCTGCAGGTTTGCCCATGGCAGCCCCAGTTTAGGTGTAGGTATAATAATCTGACCTTTCACTCTTCAAGATGAGCTGATATGAACCATAATAAAATGGTGATGCCTCAACAACCACACTCCAGTCTCTAAGCTGGCAGCTCACCCCTCATTCTCCTTCCCTCTTTGGGATGCCTCCTCCCAGTGCCCACCCACCAGCAAGGCGCTCAGAGACTAGAGACCATCCAGTCTCTGGTCTCTGCAAGACATCCTCGCCAGTGGTCTGCCACCTGTCCAAACACCTCCGAGACTGGCAGTTCAGTCCCAAGCTATGCCACGTGGGACCTCGACATATCTGAAGACAGGTGCGTCCCTGGACCTCCCACCTCCACCTCCAGACTTTTCCTACCCGTGCCTTATATACCACATGTCCCCAGAAACTGTAAACAGCCCTGGGCACTTGCCACTGCCGCGGTCATTATCCATTATCTTATCTGTCCCCACGCCCACTGCTGCGAGTTTCTGTAGGGCAAGGCTGTGCGGGCGCCACCAGCAAGCCGCGGCCGCGCCAGAGTGGGCGTTCGCCCCGCCCCGCCCCTAGACTCACTCCTTAAAATCCTTTGCAAATTGCCCTCGAAGTCCAGGGCCCACTGGTTGAGCGCGCAGGTGGCCACGGTCACCTTCCGGCCCATCCTGGCGGCAGCCTTCCGGACAGGAGGCAGTCGGAAGATGGTGGGTCCCGCGGTCCTCCAGGTGAAGAGGGTAGCCAGTCGCCGGACCTTCCGGGTCGCCCCGCTGTAGCCCCGCCCGTCCGGGGATGGCCCTACCCTCGCCCCGCCCACCCGCGAGGCCTCGCGGGGACGGGACCCCAGAGCCCAGAGCTGCCGGGCAGGCCCCGCCCCGCCCCCTGATCGCCTCTCCCACGGACAGCCACGCCCTCTCCCCGCCCACTCGGCGAGACGGACGCCGCGATCACGGCTGCGCCTGCGCAGCGAGGGCCCCGCCCCGCCCGCGGACGCAGACCCGTGCCTGCAAGCAGGTGGAGAACGCGGCTCCGCCCACCCCTTTTCTTTATTCCACAGCCGCTTGGCACCGCCAGCTTAGACACGTTTTATTTTCATGCACTGGGATATCTTCCAGACACACCAAAGGAGTAAAGCGTATGACAAAGAAAACTCCTGCCTAGGGCCATATGATGTGCTGATAAAACTTGATTTTTGTCCCCTGTGGTATGAGAGCCATTCTTTTGATTATTTTTCTGCAGTTTGGCATTTCGTTGTAGGAATAAAGCACAGTGCATCCATCCAATAACGGCTGGGCCTTGAAGTTACTAGCGGCGTTTTGCCAACACGCGGGCTACACCTGCGCACCGCTATTTCCATTCCTGCGGGGTTCGCCTTACTTGGTGGCCGCCTTGCCCGTTTCTCCAGCAGCCTTGCTGAGCAGTAGGGTATGCGCATGTTCAGCCTTACTAAATATTGCCAAATCTCTTCTCAAGGCACTTGCGCCGATTCTCCACCCTCAGTTTCTCTGTTTTTTTTCCCCCCCAACTTTTATCTGTAATCCAGCCAGGGTAGGAATCCATTTTCCCATAGGAGTAAGGAGCTGTCTCACCAACCTGCTAGAGCAGTTCATCCTTCTCTGTCATACATGGGCTTGTTTTCACATTTTAATCACTTTTTCCCCTGTCTAGAACATAATGCTTGTTCATGACACACAATTTGAAAACTCGAGAAAAGCACAAGAACATTATACATAATTTATTTAATTCTCACATCCTCCCCTTCGGGTAGTTTTCATCCCTCCTCTCCAACCTGAAATCCACAGGGGCTTCCCCTGTTCCATCAGGTCTCTGCTCAAATACCTCCTGCCAACAATGGCTGATTCCAGGCCTGGAGCAGAGAACATGAGGATCCTGGAACATTTGGTTGTCCCAGAAAATAAGTATGTTCTCAAAAAATGATGGCGACATGCCACTTGAAAAAAGGAGGCAGTTTGAAGGGGGTTCCACTGGCCAAATATGGGACAACACACTACGAGATCAGAACTGAGCGAGTTAAAAACTTCAGTAGTCGATATTGATAAAAATGAATAAAAGAGAGGAATTTTTTACAGAAGAAGTCTGGCTGATATATAATACTTTATTACCAAATGTTGAAGGAATGATGAAATTAGAAAATTGACACTTTACACCAAGAAGTAAGTGATTTAGGTGGGAGTCCGCATTAAATGGTAGGTCACTGGGTGAAAGATTGTTTGGGAGCATCATATTTACACAGTCTCAAAGTATCATTTCACCAATTATTCATGAATCACAATAGGAAAAATGGAGACTTCTGGCAGAAACCACCCCACGATCGATCAAACTTATCAATAGAGCAAAGTGACATTGTGCTGCCTCCTGACATGACTCCCTGAACACACAACATGCTAGAAGCCAAAAAGAGAAAAACGCATAAGCTAAATGCATGGTGTGGTTCCCTGATTGGGTCCTGGAGCTTAAAAAAGGGCTGTCAGGGGCATTACTGGGACAATTGGGGGAAACTGGAAATGGATAATAGAGAATAGCGTTGAATCGGTGTTCAGTTTCCAGAGTGTGGTCATTTTATTTTGGTAATGTAAGAGAATGTCCTTGCTGTTAGGAGATGATACTAAAGTATTCAGGAGGAGGGTATCATGGTTTCTGCAGCTAACACATGGTTCATGGGGATAAAAAAGGGAAAAAGAAAAGTACACATGTATATATATATAGAGAGAGAGAGAGCTAGAGCTACGGAGGGGTTAATGAAATGTGGCAAACTGTTCACAGCAGCTGAATCTAGGCCTGGGTGTTTACTGTATGTCCCATTTCTTGGTACCACTGGACATTTTCAAAATAAAAAGTTGCAGGGGAAAAAAATGTCTCTGGGAGGGCAGCAAAGATGTGCCCACCAGCTCCCTCTGCTATTAAGGCCTGTTGCCATGGCTGCTGGGAGTGTGGTCAGCAAACACCTTGGCTGGCCTCCCCTTCAGGGGCTGCCTCGCCCAAAGTCCTGTCAGGGCAACGGTGGCCCGTGAGGGGCTCTCTCATCACTGGAGATTCCCCAGGGGCTGTGCCGAACCACTGTGGCTTCCTGCCTGCACTGTGGCTCAACGTCTCCCTTCGCTCCATCCTGCTTCTTCCCCTCCCATCCTTGCACAGGAGTGATCCCTAATAAGCACCCTACCCTAAACTCCATCTCAGAGTCACTTCCGAGGTCCAGCCTGTGACCATCTCCTAGCAGCGAGTCTCTCCTGACACCTCTAAATAAAGCTGGCGCCTGCCACACTGGAGTCTACTCATCCTGCTTCGTTGTTCTCCATTCCACTTGTCACCTTCGGACACCCTGAGTGTTTACTTAAGTGCTTATTGAGGATCCCCTTCCCCCCAGAAGTGAGCCCCAAGGGCAGGCATTTTGTTTGTTTGCTCATCGCTGGGCACCCAGCGCCTAGAACAGCACCTGGACACACCAGGTGCTCAATAAATGTGTGTTGCGCGCCTCTGAAGCCCCAAGTGCATAGGAGGAAACTGAGGCACCAGGCGGCCCACCCCCTCCCAGTATATGGATGAGCGTGGCGCCTGCCGGTGTCCGCGGGGATGGAGGAGGGACCCGGCTCGGGCCAGGGGGCGGGAGGAAGAGGAGGAGGGGCGGGGCGGGCCAGGCCGTCAATCTCGCGCGGGTCGCCGCCGAGTGGCTAGTGCGATGGGCCCGGAGTCAGGTCAGGCGCCTCAGCCAATCGCGGCGCGCAGGGCCGCCGGGCGCGCAGAGCCCGCCTGCGATTGGCTGCCGACCGCTCACAGCAGGCTGGGGGCGGGCATGCGGGGAGGTCCTATCCGGCTGGGGCGTGGGGCGCGGGTTTCTGCGGAGTGCTGCGCGGCAGGTGAGGGGGACGCAAGTGAGCGGGACGAAGGTGAGGGCGTTGGGCGGGGAGGAGGAGGAGGGGTGCACAGGTGAGGTGGGGAACAGGTGTTCAGATGGGCAGGGGGCGCGTGAGCAGGTGAGGGGCCGTGAGGGGCCGAAGTGTGTGCGGGGCCGGGGGTGGTGGTGGCTGGGAAGGGGCGCGTTCACTTATGGGCAGGAGACCGTGCTCAGGTGAGGAGGGAG
This sequence comes from Eulemur rufifrons, assembly GCF_041146395.1. Classification (NCBI taxonomy): domain Eukaryota; kingdom Metazoa; phylum Chordata; class Mammalia; order Primates; family Lemuridae; genus Eulemur; species Eulemur rufifrons. The sequence goes on from NC_090988.1 coordinate 98,540,903, forward strand.
CGCGCGTAGGTGGAGAAGGTCCCCCTCCTCTTCATGAGGAGCAGCTGGTGCTCAGGTGAGGCGGGGCCAGAGGTGTAGGGGCGCCTGTTGGCCCACCCCGAGATGGCCCTTGAGTGGTGCTCTGATCCCTCGTGGTCGGAGCCCCCCTGTGGTGGGCTGCGATGCCCCCGCGGCCGGGTGGGTCGGCTCCTGACTCTTGGCTCCTGGATGGAGTTATGGGTTTGCAGAAATTACTGAACAGCCCTCTCTTCTCGCCTAGAAGCTGGGAGCGGGTAGGAAAGCTGAATTGCTTTACTAGGACTGCATCGGGGTGCTGGGCTTGATGCGCAGTGGGAAGTGCAGCGGTGCCCACAAAGGCGTTCTTAGCCTCCCAGGCCCTCAAGCTAAGGATCAGGGTTCACCAGAGAGCAGGAATTCCACACTGACCTTCTGGTTTATTTTGAGTAAAAGTTTGGACTTGGCAACTGTGACTTTCTGTCCTGATGGAAGAGGGGTGGCAGCAGGCAAGATGGTAAATCATTACACCTGCAGTTCACGTTTCCCTTGCAAAACCAGGGTGATTGGCAAGGCGAAGCACAGCTAACACTTGGAATACTTCTAAGCAAACCTCATGTGCAACTGCGGCTTAAAAAAAAAAAAGGTAGTTTTATGCAATAGATTACATAGTACAAGGTGTGACAAAAGTGAAGTGAAGTTGCAAAAGAAGTTGGATTTGAACTGATTTTTGAAAAGAAATGGAGAGCGTATGTATATTATATAGTAACTTGTGGAACACTCTGGAAGAGTACACATCAAAGTTTAATGATTCCTGGGGATGGATAGGAGTTAGGAGAATAGGATCTTCTGTTTTTCACATTTGACTTTTACACTTGTGTTTCAGTGAGCGTACACTTTGTGACTTGAAAGCAGAAGCCCCGTCTCTTCAGTCAAAACCTAAGTTTACCTTTTAGAATCAGGGTCTCTGGGTATTTCCTTCCACCTGGGGCTCATGGCTATTTCTAGAGGCCTCAGAAACTGCCACTCCCCAGTGGGAACCCCGACCCTCTCAAGGCGAGTCAGGCCAGAGCTCTCCAGCTCCAGGTGCTTGAAGGGGCCACACGGTGAAGGGAGCGGCCCCTGCATTTAGCAAATGAGGCTCTGGAATCACATGAGAGCTGAGTGACCACAGAGCCTTTTGGGGGCAGTGGGTAGAAACACACCAAGCAAACCCAAGGATCACCCCAAAGGCCGGTCTCACCATGCCTTGGGTATTGGTAACCGTACCCTGGTTAAAGCCACCAATGTTCCCAGAATTATGGTTCTTAGGACTCTAAGAGCTGTATAAAAAACTTTTCTGTTACTTTTTTTTTTTTTTTTTTGAGACACAGTCTTGCTCTGTCGCCCAGGCTAGAGTGCTATGGCATCAGCCTAGCTCACTGCAACCTCAAACTCCTGGGCTCAAGTGATCCTCCTGCCTTGGCCTCCAGAGTAGCTGGGACTACAGGCATGTACCACCAGGCTCGGCTAATTTTTTTCTATTGTTTAGTAAGAGATGGGGACTCTTTCTTGCTCAGGGTGGTCTTGAACTCCTGAGCTCAAGTGATCCTCCTGCCTAGGCCTCCCAGAGTGCTGAGATTACAGGCGTGAGCCACTGCACCTGTACACGGCCAATTTGTTAATGTTTTATTTAATTATTTTATTATACAAGTACATATGTACTAGAAAAAGGGAAAAATAGAGATAAAAAAACACCTATATTTCCAACCTATATTGCAACTCACCCTTTTGTTGTGACATATCAGAGACTATTTCCTTGTTGCTACACACAGAACAAACTTGTTCATTTTCACGGTTGCTGAGTGTTATGTGTAGGTATGTCATTATCTGATTTTCTGATAGATAGTCATTTGGTTGTTTCCATTATTTTGCAATCATATACAGCAAATTGCGATGGACGTTCTTGCATCTGCATATTTACACAGCCCTCAGAGTATTTTCCAGGATAAATTCCTACAAGTACCTGCTGGGTCAACTCCTAGGTCTCCCTGGCCTCTAGAAATGTCCTCACACCAGGAGGACAGCTCCTCTCCCCCTTGCCGACTCTGACTTGTATCGACTCTGACTTGTATCGTTCTTTTTCATCGTGAAATCCAGTTGGAGGCACGTCTCTATTTTTCAGTCTCTGCCACTCTTAGGACTAACACACTTCTAAAATGGACTCCCCCCGTTCCCATGTCGTTCCAACTAAATCTGTTCCTCTGTATAAGATCCTTAGAATAGTACTCGACATGGCAACTCGAAAGTTAGTACATGTCATCATTATTCCAAATTCCATTCCACAGCCTCCCAAGGGTGTCACAGAAGGTGGAGTTCCCACAGACCCAGCTCTGTCCCCTAGGTCAGAGTGAACCTACTGCAGTAGCAGGAGGACCTTCTCTGTCCTTAGCCTCATCTGTGAAAAGGGCGAACAGGTGCTAACTCTCCAGGGTGGGTATGAGAATCCAACAAGATAACTTGCGTTTGGCCCCTGGTAGATGCTAAATAGAGCTGTCTGTGACAGGTTGTATCATCCAGTGATGGCCCCAACAATAGCTCATGTCCTGATACATTGCCACTCCCCCAGCAAGAATTGGGGTCTGACCCCCTTCCTCTTTCCTCAGGGGAGGGCCCCTAACCGGCTTTATCTGTCTTCAGCCACCACCAGTCCTCATGGGCATCGAGACACGCAGGAAGGTCACCAAAGCCCCAGGGACTCAGACCGCAAGCCCAGGTTGTTCTCAGGGCTGCTCTGAGTCCTTGGGCTCTCTCTGGCTCCTGGAATGTGCAAGCTCTAGGTGGCTTCATTCTGGCTGAGGCTTTCCAGACCCATGTGGCTGCCTGTGGTCAGCGTCTAAAGAAAACCCTCTTGGTTTGTTGCCGCTCGTCAGGTCTGATCCACGTACGACCTTAAGGCCCATGGGCAAGCGCTGCCTACATGCGGACCGCCGTCCGTTCCAGCCATTGGTGTTAAGTCCAGGCACTGAGCCAGGCGGAGAAGCTCTGATGAGAGTGCCTGACACACGCGCTGCGCACACAGGCACACACGCCCACACCGGGCCCCTTTCGATTCGGGGCTCTGCGGCGTGAGCCTGTGGCTCGCTTGATTCCAGCAGGGGCCTTGTCTAACTTCCATCCTGAACTGTCAGCTCCCTGAGGGTTTCCCTCTTTGTGTCCCCTGCAGGACTGTGCTTCGGGGGAGCCACGCGCAGGCCTTCTGGAACGGGAGAGTCTCGACATTTTAAAGGGGCCAGTTCAGGAAGGAAAGCTTCCGTTCTGCTGTGAAGCCGCTGACGGGAGGTAAGCGTGTCTCAGCACCCTTGGTCCCTGGCACAGGCTGTGACTTTCAGCTTTGGAAAAGTAAAAACACACTGGTGCATCTGCTCTCAAGTGTTGACTGCTGTCTGTGTCTCAGGAGTAAAATGCAGTCTACCCGGAGCGCCTCCCGCCTCTCTCCCCAGCGTCTACCGCCAAGGCCTTACTTACACATTTATTACAAAATTCAGTGCTTGTGACAGAGGACCCGACTCCTGCGTGAATGAACTCTGTGATAGGCAGAAAATAGTAATTTGGTCTTGTTTCGATCCCTGGAAGATACACTCTTCCCTGGTGGCAACATTCTCCACTTGGTTTTTCCGTGCTGTTCTGAGGTCACACACTCCCTGTCTGTTTGCAGTTTTCCACCACGGCAGATAATGGAGGGATGACGTTGGTGCCAGGCATTGCCTCCACAGGGCTCGGCTGTGACCTGGGCAAGAAGCACGCCAGCCCCCTCAGCCTGACCTTCCCGTAAGGCAGGTGTGAGCACGGGGGCCAGGGGGTGGGGCGTTGACCTGGGAAGGTTTGGTGAGGAGCAAGACCGAGTCAGAAGCCTGGGGTTGTTGCCGCTCAGCAAGAAGCAATATGAGAGCCTCGGGGGAGGGAACTGGAAAGCGAGCTGGCCTGGCCAGGTGGCCGTGACCCCCACGATCCCCACGTTGATGTTGCTTAGGGTGTAAAATACTCCTCAGGGGCAGTTTTCTTGCGTCTGCTTCAATTCTTCAAATAGGAGCAGAGTGACCGCCACGTGCCAGGCTCTGTATTCGGAGTTAGGGGCTGTAGAGAGGTATGGCCCCTGCCCCTCAAGGACTCCACCCTGCCTTGTATGTCACAGGCTCTTCATAAACTACCCTGTGCTGAGGCTCCAGTTCTCACGCTACATAATGGAAATGTCTTTCATCATTGAAATTTGTTAAATGAATGTAAATTTTATTGAAGTAATTGATGCTCATGGTTTTTAAAAAGTCAGAATGTAAAAAGGTTTGCCAAAAAAGTTCTTTACCGCATCCTACATCCCACATCTAGCTTGCCAGCACCAAACACTTTCATTGTTTTAGCCACTTTTGTGGTGGTGTTTATATCTGCTTATTTCTAAGCAATTTGCTTTTAATACCCCAACTTTGCAAATTTCCTTCTGTACATCTAATAGTCAGTCAATAGCCAGAGTTGACCGTTGTTGACCCAAGTAATGTCCTATAATTATGGTTTGGTTTCTTTTTTTCCCCCTCGTATGACTTTTTATTTTTCCTGGAGTTAACGGTTTCCTCACGTTTTCCGAGTGGTGAGGTTACTGTGCATCTGTCGTTAATTCTGAGTGCTCTGACGGAGTTGCCACGCACACCAGTTGCTCTGCCCATGCAGACACAAAAAACTCATTTTCTCTCGCTCCTTCCTAGATGTTCGTCCTGTCCCCATGTGGGCTGGTTCCCGGCCGGTCTTGCCACACAGCTGTCACCCTGGGACTTGCCCTTGTCCTTTCGCCGGGCATCCCTTTAGCAGCTCTCTGGGATCCCCACTTTCCTGGACCTCATGTCATCTTCTTTAAATAACAGTTCCCTGGGGAATAGACTTCTAGGTTGAAAACAAAGCTTCCGTCAGAATGTTTTTCATCGTTGTCTTCTAGGATTCAGCTTGCCGTCAAGCAGTCCAAGGCTACCAGGAGTCTTAATCCTGGTTTTTCTTTGAAAGCCTTTAAGATCATCTTTTTTTATTGCTGATATTTTAAGGCTTCACAGTTATGAACTTGTTCTGAAAGTGAGGCTATCGCCACTTCCCCCAAATTAAAGTGTGAAGAGCAGCTGTGGGTACCTAGGGAAATTCCCTTTCCTCCCCGTTTTTGTAGCGTGATTATTGAGCACCCCATATGGGCCACTGTTCTAGAAGCTGGGAGTGGAGCAATGCAGGGGACACAGGACTCCTGCCCTTGGGTGCTTACACCCTAATGGGGGGCCAGGGGAGCAGACTATACCCATGTGCACAAATCAATAAAATAATCCTATATGGTGAGGAGAGTTATTAAGAAAATAAACTGCTGGGGGGAGTGCAAGCCTTGGCAGGGAACCTGGGGAGCAGCCACTTTAAATTGGCTGAGAGGGAAGGTCTCCCAAAGAGGGGACATTTTCCGTGATCCCTGAACAAGGACACCTGCAAACGTGTTCAAAGCAGAGGAAGTAACAGGTCCAATGAACGAGGATATGGATATGGGCTTTAAGGGCAGCCGGTTCTCTCCCACTGCCCTGGGGGTGGGAAATCATTGTCATCTCCTCCCTGCCTGGAACCTGCTGTTGGGGACAGGGTCCTGGGAAGGTGTGCTAAGGAGGCCAGGCCCCTGAGCAGTGGTGGATGCAGCAGGGAGAGGTGGTGTCTGTTCTTTGTGGACCAATCTGAGCAAGGTATCTCCTTCCTGCAGGGCCTGATGGCTGCAAAATCCCAGCCCAACGCTCCCAAAACCAAGAGTTCGGCCAGTGTCACCAATGGCAGGACTGTCTCTCAAGGGCAGTGGGGCCGTGCCTGGTAAGGATCTTGCCTGTTCTCCCAGTTGGAAAATACAGTGGGCTCTTAGAGGTTTCCAGCCTTTGGGATTTTATGGACCCAAAGGAAAGAATGACCTATTAAAAACTTTTTTATTGTAAAGTCTAACGAAAGGTAAGCAGTTTTCTACTTTATAGAGTAAGGAATTAAAAAAAGAAAATGCAGGACGCACTGTCACCAAACCACATAGAAGGGATATGGACTTTAAGGGCAACTGATTCTCTCCCACTGCCCTGGGGGTGGGACGTTGTTGTCATGGCTCACGTTTTGCCAGAGTGATGGGAACTTGGTGTGGGTGAGGGTCTCCCTGGCCTGGAACTGGGGAAACTGCCGGCCTCGGTGGTCGTGAAAGGCCTTCCTGCGTCCACGTCCTGGGCCCCGGGCTCTCCGTGGGCACCCACAGGCCCATCGAGCTGCCCGCCAGTTGCAGTGGAGCAGGCGCGTTGGGGGGCTTCCTCAGCAGCAAGAGGGCTTGGCGCTAAGAGCTGTGCCTTCTCTCGTGAGGTGCGGGTGGGCTTGAACAACGGGTCCCACGCATGAGGCCATCTTGGAGCCCCGCGTGGAGTCGGGGGGATGAGTGGGCCCCAAGTGACCGCCCACGTCTGTCCCGGCAGGGAGGTGGATTCGTTTTCCCTGGTGAGCGTCATCTTCCTGCTGCTCTTCGCGCCTGTCATCGTGTACTACTTCATCATGGCCTGTGACCAGTACAGCTGCGCTCTGACCGCCCCTGTGGTGGACATCGCCACTGGCCGTGCTCGGCTCGCAGACATCTGGGCCAAGACCCCGCCCATGACGAAGAAAGCGGCCCAGCTCTATGCCCTGTGGGTCATCTTCCAGGTCAGCACCCTGCCCTTTCAGTCAGGGCACAGCAGGCGGCGGCGGAGGGCGGGGGCGGGCCTCAGGCTGGGACAGTCCCTGTCGTCTGTCTGGGGCGTGGGATCCTGACTCAGGTTGACATTCAGGTTCCAGGACCCAGCAGGGCGTTACTTAGATGTACTTAGGTTCATCATCAGATGTAGGACAGGAAGCACCTGTTGGCATCCGTGTCCGCCACACCTTCGGGAGTGGCTGGATGCGGTTCCGGAGCATGCCCAGCCTTGCAGAACAGGCTGAGGATAAGGAGCGAGACCCGGTGGGAGGACAGGGGCCGTCCCAGGGAGGCCCTGTACTCAGTAGGAGGCAAGTCCTGCACCGGCCCATGGGAAGGAGCATCCCAACCCTGAAAGGGACCCTCAGTGACCAGAGACACTGCTAGGCAAAGCCAAGGCCTGCGTTTCCCAACAGGCTGTTGCGCAGTTCTGGTCAAGGACACCTTCACTCTACTCCCCTGCCGGCCTCCCCGCACTGAGGAAGTTCCCCAGACTGGGGTTGTTTTCGCAATAAACTTGGCAAACGCAGCCGTGTTGCTCATTGTCTGAACACAGGATGAAGTTTCCAGGAAAACGGTACAAGGAGAAGGCAGGCAGGCCTGGGTTTTCCTTCCCAGGAAGAAGGCTTGAGCCATTCATTATTTGCTGTTTCTCCCCAGGGTCTAAGATTTCGGGCTTCAGAATCCCTCACAGTTCAGGTCTCCTGGGCCCTTTGGGAAAAAAATGACAGGGGCAGCTGAATCACAATAGCCAAAAGGTTACTTGGCTTTGGCTCAGAAAAAGAAAAAGAAAGAAGAAAAAATAAAAAAAACCCAATAGCCCAAAAGTGGAAACTCTCCATCTGTCCGTCCACGGACGGCTGGGTACGTGGCGTGCGGTGTGTCCACCCATGGACAATGTTTGGCAGTCGGCAGGAGCGAAGTTCTGACTCACGAGACGGTGGTGAAGCTGGCCAGCACTGTGCCCAGTGAAGGAGCCGATGCTAAGAGACCACACACTGCGTGACTCCGTTTATGTGCAAAGCCCAGAGTGGGCAGCTCCACAGAGACGAGGCTGTAGGGAGGGGGAATTTGGAGTGACTTTGAATGGGAACGGGGTTCCCTTCTGCAGGGGTGAAAAGTTCTGGAATTAAGATAGTGGCAATGGTTGCGCAACCTTGTGAATGTACCAAATGCTGCTGAATTGTGTACTTTGAAAGGGTGAATTTTGTGGTATGTCAGTCATATCTCAATTTTTTAAATACCTCGCTCCCCCAGTAAAAAGTGACTGGGAAGGACTCGTGTGCTCTCCTGAGGGGGTGAGCAGGGCCCCCGGTAGGTGCCAGAGGCACTTTGGTGCCTCGGCTGGTAGATGAGTTTCCTGTTCAGGAATCCATTCAAAGCCCCAGCAGACCTGCGGTCTCAGCTCCCAGGAGCAATAACCTCTTCTGAGTAAGACCATAATTCTAGCCTGAGCAGGAGGGAGACCCCATCTCTACTAAACATAGAAAAATTAGCTGGGTGTGGTGGTGCACGTGTAGTCTCAGCTACTCGGGAGGCTGAGGCAGGAGGATGGCTGGAGCCCAGGAGTTGGAGGCTGCAGTGAGCTATGACACCACTGCACTCTAGCCGGGGCCACAGGGCGAGACTCTGTCTCAAAAAAAAAAAAAAAAATCAAAAAACCCAAACCATAATTAGGATTTCTCAAGTTCATGCTGTGTCAAAACATGGGTGTGCCCTCCAGGCCTCGGGCAATTTTGCATAACATTCTTTGTTCCAGGTGCTTTTGTACACTTGGCTTCCTGACTTCTGCCATAAGTTTGTGCCGGGCTACGTAGGGGGAGTCCAGGAGGGGGCCGTGACGCCTGCAGGTAACACCCTCCCCCCCCCACCCCGCCCTCCCAGGCTCCCCTCTGGGCTGCTGTGCCCCTCCCTTCAGCCCAGGGGCGGCCACCCTGAGGCCACCTCCACCCCAAGGCAACTTCTGCCCCAAGGCCTCTCACAAAATAAAAATGAGTTTCGCATGGAGATTTTTCACAGCACCAGGCCTCAAAAGGATTGAGGGTAGCCAGCCAGGGCTGTCCGAGTCACAAGGCTAAACATCACTTTCCTCCTTAAAGAGGGGACTGATGGGCCCCAGCCCCCTCCCCAGTCGCACAGCAGGTGATGCCCAGGCCCAGTGCCGCCCACGTCTGCAGGGAGGCCCTATCTGCATCCCATCGCTGAGAACCCGAGAAGAGCCCAGTTTCATGCCGTGTGGGGTGCAGACTGGAACCCCACCCGTCCCTGCCCGCAGAGAGCTCCTGGTCTAGTGGGGGGCTGAGACGCTCCCCGACAGTTGCAAGGGGAGCGTGGGGCACCATAGGCATCTCACCTGCTTCTGCCACTTGGCCCCAAACTCCCTAACAAACTGCAGACCCATCACTCAGCCTGTGGTCACTTAAGGAGACTCAGAGCCCAGAGAATAGAGTCACTTCCTTTCCTTCTTCCGAGGGCTCGGCAGGAGCATTGGTTCCTCAGCCGACCGTGTGAGGGGCGCTACTGGCCTTCTGACCCGGGAGCTGGGATTGCTGCAGACACTGACCGGCCTCTTCAGGGACAGTGCTGGGGGCCCTGGATGAGGGTCTGAGCAGCCCCAAAGGCCCAGAAAGCAAGTCGGGCCCAGCCAGGCGTGTGACCACCTGGCCAAGTCCCTTGACGCCTGTCAGGGACACACAGTTGATTTCTACATCTTCCCCCCACAGGGGCTGTGAACAAGTATGAAATCAATGGCCTGCAAGCCTGGCTCATCACGCACCTCCTCTGGTTCGCCGGCGCCTACCTCCTGTCCTGGTTCCCACCCACCATCATCTTCGACAACTGGATACCGCTGCTGTGGTGCGCCAACATCCTTGGCTATGCCGTGTCCACCTTTGTGATGATCAAGGGCTACTTCTTCCCCACCAATGCCAAAGACTGGTATGTTCTTAGTAGAGGCCATGCTGGATACTGAAAATGCTGTTCTTGCTCCTTGCCCGTCTCTGCTGCCTCGGATGGGAGGCTGGAGAAGCCTCGGAGGAGGAGGGGAATGGAGCTTGCTTGACCCTGGGGAACATCCTAAGTGTCTGGTGGCTTCTCTGGCCTCAGGAAGAATGCAGCTGACAGTGGCCAAGTCATCGTCTGTAGGGCCATCATGGGAGCAGGGAAGCCGGAAAGACAACTGCTGGCTCGGGACAGAGGCAGCCCATTGCCTCTTTCTTTGGAGTAGCGAGTGTGGCCTGAAACAGTCTTAGTGTGAAGAGTCTTGTTATCTTAACGGCTTTGACATAACAGCTTCCCAGGAGAGCCCTGCTGGTCGGGACCTATTCTCATGGACCTTGGGATGGACGGTGGTCAGACATTCATCTACCCACCCATCCACCTGCCCAACTATCCATCCATTCACACACCCACCCAGCCGTCTACCCACCCATCCACCTGCCCGACTATCCATCCATTCACACACCCACCCAGCCGTCTACCCACCCATCCACCTGCCCATCCATCCATCCATCCATTCACCCACTCATCCTATCCCATCCACCCATCTATCTGTCCATTCCATCCACCTGCCCATCCATCTATCTTCCCATCCATTCATCCATCCACACATTCACCCTCCTATCCATCGACACGTTTGGTGGGGTTCTCTTGTAGACAGCTGCAGGCAGTGGGGCTTACAGTTTAGGCTGGGAGACCCAAACAAAGTCTGTTTCCTCTAACTATTATACCTAGGCTCTTGGGAAATGTCTTTGGAAGATGATACTGTCTACCTTGTGTGTTATCAAGTAATGAGGCTGGCCTCCTATGGCTCATGGAAATCACTCTCACTGCCTTGTAATCACATCAGCTGCTTTAGACTGTGTTTGGCTGCTTTCTATTTAGCTTAACTGAAGGAACTAGACTCGAAAATAGGATTTTCTAACCCAGAAATCCCTGTGTGTACACAGCAAGCACACGGCGTTGGACAGGGTGCTTTTTTTCATTCTCCACTTAGGCATAATTTATGACATCACTTGCCCACGAGGGGCCCAAATGCCTGAGTTGACTTCAGAGCACGTGCTCGGGCTTCAGCAGCACACGCAGTCCAACAGGGCCAGCTCTGCAGCTCCCCTGTGCCGTGCGCTGGCACCTGCAGTCTCCCGCCCTTCCCGGGAGCAGAGTGGGCATCCTAAGGGCTGCCACCTGGCTAAGGATGTCTCTGCTGAGCCATAGCTGAACAGAAAGTGGAAGTAAATTCGGGTGTTGGGGAGCCAGCCAAACTGAAGCGTCCTCAGCCACATGGGTCCTGGCAGCTCACAGCAAGCCTGTGCCCTGGCCGTCTCACGTAACCTGTCGGGACCCTAGGCCTGTGCTGAGCACCCGCTAGGCAAGGTAGGCTGTGTGTTGGGAGGTATGCTCCCCCACTAAATGTATCTTTTATTTATATTTTTAGCAAATTCACAGGCAATTTCTTTTACAACTACATGATGGGCATTGAGCTTAACCCCCGAATTGGGAAGTGGTTTGACTTCAAGCTGTTCTTCAACGGACGCCCTGGGATTGTCGCTTGGACCCTCATCAACCTGTCCTTTGCTGCTAAGCAGCAGGAGCTCTACGGCCAAGTGACCAACTCCATGGTCTTGGTCAACGTCCTGCAGGTACCCGTCGTGGCCAAAGAGGGTGGAAGCGCTGACACCTCCCGGGCCCTGGGAAAATCCCCAAGCCGGAGAGTTAATCCACCACTTTTCAAAGAGTCAGCCACCCTTCCCGGGGTCTTGGGCAGCGAGCACGTGGTGGGAGAGGCCATCACCGCGAGCCTGGTGCTGCACCAGCCTAGGGAGGGGAGGAAGCTGTTGTCACACAGCCCGGCCTGGCCCGGGAAGGTCTCCCTTGGGGATGGCACCCAGGGGAGATCTGGGGGTGAGTGGGCATTAACCAGGTACGGTGGAGGCAAGAGTGGGAGCTCCAGGGGGAAGGAAGGGCCTGTGCAGAGTCCCTGTAGTAGGAGGTGATGGCAAGTCGGAAACTGAGGAACGTCCTAGCTCCTGAGCAGAGCGCGTGCGGGAGCTCAGAGCCAGGTGGGGCTGGAGATGGATAAGGCCATGTCATCTGGGCTCCGTAGGCCTTGTGGCATTTTTTATCTTTATCTTAAAAGCAGCAAGGCCCTGCACATGTGCGCTGAGCAGGGGTGGAGGGTGGCCGGGATCAGGTGTGTTCCAAAGGGCCCCCCAGGAGCTGAGGGGAGAGCTGGCTGGAAGGGCCCTGAGTGGGTGAGGAAGGCCAATCAGGAGGCCCTGGCATCACTGGGGTGGGGTGGACAGGAGGGCAGGGCTGGGAGGGATGAATGCACCCCTTCCTCGGGCAGGTACCGTTCCAGGCCCTGAGAACCTGGGCTGGATGTGACCCGAGGGCCATGGGCTTGTGGGGAGTAAGGACAGAGACTCCTTTACTCCGCCCTCCACCCATGTCCCAGGCACGGTGGGAAGCTCCCGTCTGTGCTCCAGGAGAGCAGGGGTCGGTCAGTGGCTGTCCCTATCTTGCAGGCCATCTACGTGCTGGACTTCTTCTGGAACGAAACCTGGTACCTGAAAACCATAGACATCTGCCATGACCACTTTGGGTGGTACCTGGGCTGGGGCGACTGCGTCTGGCTGCCGTACCTTTACACGCTGCAGGTGAGGAGGGGGCAGAGTGGGTGGGGAGCCCCTCCAGAACATGGGCAAGGGTCCAGCAGGGCGTTCTGCAGCTCATTCCACAGGCCTGCCCCAGGGGCACCTTGGTAAAGAGCCCGTGTGCTAGAGTTTACAGCCCGGTAGGCCATGGGCCCGCCCCAGAGCAGCCCTGCTTTGATCCGAGGGTGTGCTGGGCTCCCACGTGCGGCAGCCGCTTGGGAAGCCTGAGAGGTGCCACCTGCCCCCTTTACAAGTGAGGAGGCCCGAGACAGAACATGCCCGAGGGCACTGGCTTAGTGGGCAGCATGGCAGGGTTGTGCAGGAGTGGAGGGAACCACGTGGAAAGGCTCTGTCGGCTGTTTGGGACGTGGCTGGTGAGGCGCGGGGTGTCATAGCGGGTCTGTGGATGACGGTGGTGCAGGCTGAGGACGTGGAGCTGAGCGCCTGCCCGAGGGCCCTGGGAGCAGGACGCTCACGGCTCACTGCAGAGCGCCTGGCAGATGGGGAGGAGCCCCGGGCGCCAGCCCCACACTCACACCAACTGCAGGTCCTCAGGGGCCCGTGAGGTCCACTGGACCCCTTTCCCTACCTGGCTGGCTGCGGGCCTGCTGGTTCCCCGGTTCTGTGGGCTCCATTTCCCAGGCGCGTGAAACCGTGGCAGCAGATCTCACTTGTATAGCTCTTGCTGTGTATGTGTTAAATATGTATACACATTTTTCCATGCTATTAATGTACATGTGTTGGCGTTCTCCAGAGAAATAGAATCAATGGGGAGGTGTGTGTGTATGAGAGAGAGAGGTTTGAGCTCAGGTGATTGTGGGGCCTGGCGAGTCCAAACTCTCTGGGGCAGCTGGAGGCCCAGGGAAGAGCTGATGTCGTGGTGCACTGGGACGCCGCCGTCTTTTGGCAGAATTCCCTCTTTAGGGGAACGTGGTCATTTAAGGCCTTCAACTGATTGGATGCGGCCCACCCACATTGCAGAAGGCACCTGCTCTGCTCAGTCTACTAATTTAAAGGCTCATCTCATCTGAAAAAATACCTTCACAACAACTGTTTGACCAAATACCTGGGCCCAGTGGCCTAGCCAAGTTGACACACAAAACTGACCATCACAGTATCATATTCAAATTATATTTCCTATGTATTTTATATTCACACAATATATGAGGTGAGTGGATATGCGTGTATGCATACTCAGGCAGGTGGGCAGGTGGCTTTGCTCATTTGAGGCCCACAACAACCGTCGAGGTAGGTGCTTTTACAGAGAGGAAACCGAGGCACGGCATGTCAGAGGCAGAGCCAGGACTTGACCCCAGGCCGCCCGCGCTCCTGCCCGCTCCCCGGGGGAGGCGCTGCGTGACCCCTTCCCTCTCGCCCCCCAGGGTCTGTACTTGGTCTACCACCCCGTGCAGCTCTCAGCCGCCCACGCCACGGGCGTCCTGCTGCTGGGCCTGCTGAGCTACTACATCTTCCGCATGGCCAACCACCAGAAGGACCTGTTCCGCCGCACGGACGGCCGCTGCCTCATCTGGGGCAGGAAGCCCAAGGCCATCGAGTGCTCGTACACGTCCGCCGACGGGCAGAAGCACCACAGCAAGCTGCTGGTGTCGGGCTTATGGGGCTTGGCCCGCCACTTCAACTACACCGGCGACCTGATGGGCAGCCTGGCCTACTGCCTGGCCTGCGGGGGCGGCCACCTCCTGCCCTACTTCTACACCGTCTACATGGCCGTGCTGCTGATCCACCGCTGCCTGCGGGACGAGCACCGCTGTGCCAGCAAGTACGGCAAGGACTGGGAGCGCTACACCGCCGCCGTGCCCTACCGCCTGCTGCCTGGGATCTTCTAAGGCAGCGGTCCCCAACCTTTGTGGCACCAGGGACCAGCTTCATGGAAGACAGTTTTTCATGGACGGGGGCGGGGTGGGGCAGCGGCGCTCGAGCGGTGATGCAAATACAGATGATATGGATGAAGCTTTGCCACTTACCAGCTGCTGTGTCCCCCACTCCTTGTTCCCAAGTTTCATGGAAAACTATTTTTCCACAGACAGGGGGCCGGGGGGAGGGCGTGTGACAGAGTTCTGCAGGCTGGGCCCTAACAGGCCACAGACTAGTACTGGTCCGCAGCCTGGGGGTTGGGGGCTGCAGTTCTAAGGCACCGTCCCAGGGAGAAGCCCCTGGGCGGCTGTGAAGAGCATGTTCAGCCAGGTCCCTGGGGGCTGGCATCCCAGCTCCGCCCGCTGGTGAGCCTCAGTTTACTCATCTGTGACAGAAAGAGCCTGGCACTGGGCGGGTCTCTATAAGTAATGGTGCTCTTTCCTTTCCCTTGTCCAGAGGGGACTCCTGAGAGTTTACACCAACTGCTTTTGCCAACAGAAGTGACTATCTCTGTTCAGTGCCCCGAGGGCAGGAAGATGACCTTTACTAGCCCTTTAGGGACAGAGTTTCTTTGTACTGAGAGTCCAGGCTGCTCCACTGCCTAGACAAACTGGTATCTGACACTTAACAGGACGTAGTCCAGCTCCCTGTGATTAGGACTGCACTTGTTCTTGCTAAATAAAAGTCGGAGTGAGCTATATCAGGTGCCTTTCAGCTCCGCCCCGCCCTTCATTACCTGCAGTGCAGCAGTGGCCGGGCCCTGGTACGATTTCTCTTCTGCAGCCTGCACAGTGTTAAACTGGCCAGTAGAGGGCGCTGGGGCAGTGTGGGAGGGAGGGGATTCTTGCTCCCACAGCTCGGCTGCCAGAGGTGTGGTGTGGGGACATCCAGGGGTCTGGGTGACGATCTGGGCAGGGTCGTAGTTCCAGCTGTGGCCTTCCTGATGTTAGACAGATGGGCTCTGGTCCCGACCCCCCCGTGAGCCCCGCCCGGCAGCCGTGGCCTCCTGCCCCCGCCCCCCCCCCCCCCCCCCACCCCGCAGGGCCGTCTCCTGCTTGCCCCGTGACCCAGAGAGAGCCTCCCCGTCCAGGGGCGCCATGCCTTTCCCACGAGATGGTCTGACTCCCCGGCTCGGGGAGGGATATCCTAAAGTGTTTGCTTGCCTGGGAGCCTCTCCCTTAAACCCAGGGATTCTGTAAAACTCTTTTTAAACATTAGACTTCTAGTAGAGTTGATCTTTCCATTAAATTTTCGTGTGAAAATAAATGACTGCGGTTTCTGTCTCCTGTCTGGTCCATGAGGGCTCTGATGCCCAAGAAGCACGTGGTTAGGTACGTGGGTGCAGCATCCGACGTTGGGTACCCCCCAGGGCATTCGGGTGGGTGGTGCCACCCTTCCCCCTTCCCGAAGTCAGCCCTTTGCTGGGGCTATTTTTGGGCTGGATGTGGAGTCGCCAAAGGGAGGAAAGCCCAGCTTGGCCACCTGCCCCCAGCAAGTGAACAGAGCGGCCAGAAGGATGGTGCCAGGCTTGTCTTTCGCCAGGAGAAACTAGTGGGGGAGACAGGCAGAGGGCCCAGGGCAGGGAGGCCAAGCTTAGGGTGGCTGGGCTGCCTCAGGTTAGAACAGCTGCCCCCACCTCCACTAGGGCTGACTTTAGAGCCATGGTTTTCAGACACTGGTGCCCGCCCTGCCCACTTGAGAATGTGGGCCTGAGGGGTCCCAGGCATTGTGTTCCACACACCACATGGGTGATTCAAATACTGGCCAGACCAGGACCACTGCCCTGGATGGTGCTGAGCGGAGTTGACCCTTCCTTTTCTTCCCAGACGTTGAGCAAATTAATTTTGCGGAGGCTGAGCATGGAGATCTTCAGTTTAGATGTGCGCCCCCTGCCTGCCTTTGAGTTCTACCTCCACGGTTTGACAGCTGTGTGGCCTCGAGAACCTGCCTCTACCAATTGGCTGAGGGTCTTTCTTCGGTTTGCTTTGTCTTTTGGCATCTCTGAGCCAGGCTCCAGGTTTCTCTTTTGTGCCCGTGCGTTTGTGCGGTGGCTGTGGCTGTGGCTGCCTCCCGCTGGCTCCCAGGCTGTCTGCCTCTGCTCAGACGTGGGGGAAGCCCCCAGTCCCTCCGCAGGAGAGAACAGGCTGAGCCCAGGAGCCAAGCTTAGTGCCAGCCTTGGCCCTTCGAAATTCTCAGTGAAGCCACAGCCCCCGGACCTCTGGGAAGCCGGCCTGGCCTTCTGCCTCCTTCCACGGTGAAGGGCAGCTCAGACCTCATGGCCATAGGGCACGTCAGTGCTCTCTGATAAGGAGAAGGTTATCAGACACAGACAGGGCCAGAGCAGGGATCATTGTCCCAGGAGGTTGCAACTGACCTGTCCCACCCTCTCTTACGCCAGGTTTGCGAAACTGTGCAAGGCCTCTCTCCCAGAACTCAGCCTACTGGCTCCAGCAATGTGTGTGAAATGTCACCTCCAAACCTGCTTTCTGATCCGCAGTTAATAATTAATTGCTAATCATATGTCTGTGCTCTCTGGAGGAGCTGGGCAGATTGCAGGCACTGTCTGTGACAACAGAGCAGGGTCCAGGGTCTGAAGCAACTCGCCCCAGATGACACAACTAGCAAACCCAGGAGTCGTTTCTAGCCCTGCCCCGCTGGGGATGGGGCTAGGGGAGATGCTGGTCGAAGGATGTAGTTTCAGTTAGACAGGAGGATACATTTCTGAGATCTGTTGCATAGTGTGGTGACCACTATGAGTGGTTAATAAGAGTTAATAATAATGTATGTTTAAAAGTTGCTAAGAGTAGACTTTAAGTGTTCTCACCACAAAAAAGTAAGCAGGTGAGGTGAGGATATGTTAATTAGCTTGATTTTGCCATTCCATAATATGTACACATACCAAACATCACACTGTGCCCCATAAATATTATTTGTCAATTAAAAATAAAACTTATAAATGATGAATGAAGATCTGAAAACTGTTCCGTTTCTCAATTAGAGGAATGAACATTAATATCATGTGATCCTCTGTCTTGACTGCCACGCTGGCAGCTTTATCACAACGGTGGCGCTGGCATGGCCAAGGTCAACAAGAGGCCGGTGGCATCCCCTGGCCAGCTCGGAGGGCACAAACTGCAGTCTTTCTGGAGGCCAACTTCAGCACGTACGTGCAGACACTTCGGGAGATAAATACTCTTTGATCCATTAATTCAACTCAAGAAATTGCCTGAGAAATTCAACGAAGGAGAAATACATTTGTCAATAAGGACGTTCATGCAAGTCTACTTAATACTAATTAATAATAAAGTTATTCAGATGAAGTATATCCAGGAAAGAAGGACATGCACCAAAGTTTAGCACTGCCGATAGCTGCATGGTGGGCAATAGATGATCAGTGTTGGTTGTTTTTCTGTATTTTTCATACATTTTATTTGCTTTTCAGTGACTCCTCTGCAGGGGGAGGATTAGGAATGCTCATGGTACTGGACAGAGGAGAGGCATTTGTGTTTAATAAAGCACACCTTCCCATCCTAGGCAGGCCAAAGAGAAAGGGCAGGACGGTTTCCACACAGGATTTCGTGCCGCTGAGGGCCGGCTGGCCTTGGCTTCACTGATGTCACCTGCTGATAGAACTATTCCAACCGAGAGGCCAAGCCGTTGTCAATCCGCGTCTGCTCAGAGCGACTTGCCTGGGGGAGGGCTCTGCTGGATGTGGTGTGGTTCGCCAGTTAGGCCAGGCCACGCCCAGCCAGATTTTCTGGTTAAGGGGCCTAGTTGAGTAGAACGTTACATGCAAAATTAAGATCCAAGTCCACCCGCGTGTCTCTTATCAGGACGGGCAGGTGGTTCTCCCTGAATGCCTTCCCAGCCCACGGGACCACCTCCCCCTCTTACCAAACTCTGACCTCCAAGTCTGCCAAGAGATATTTAACACATGAACTGCCACGTGAGCTGTATTTAACTCATGCCAGTTTTGAGCCCAGGGTCTCAGGAAGCATATGAAGACTCAATTCTCCAAAACAAATTCAATAAGTGTGTCGTGAGTCACATACAACTCATGGCATGTGGTGTAAAAATGGATTCTAGCACCATGTGAGTTGCATATAACTCACACACAGAAAACAATAAAAAATAACCAATTTTTCATTAAATTAGAAAGGATGGTTTTGTTTTTGAAGTTTTGCTTCTTTTGCCCCTGTTGCATCCCCAGCCCCGAGAACACTGCCTGCCGCATGCCAGCAGCTAAGTCTCCCAGCTCCTGCCTTGTGCTGGGCATGGCTGGGAGGACATCGTGTGCACTGACTTGTCCTCACAATGACTTCCTGTGGTAAGTGCCACTGTCATCACCCTCATTTTATAGGTGGAGAAACTGGAGCTCAAATCCGTGATAGTGGAACTTGCCCAAGGTTACAGTTAACAAACTTCAGAGCTGGGACTCAGACTCCACCTGCCCCTGCACCGCCCTCTCTGTGCCTGTCTCCAGATCTTGGTAAGCTCTTAAGTTCCTAGAAAAGGCCACGTTGTGACACAGGGTTGGGCCGAATGCATAGCTCTTCAAGGATGCTTCTCAAACTGTGCATTGCAGCCCATCCGTGAGTCATGAAATCGTCCCTAGAAGGGTGGGGTTATGAACTATCCATCACCATGTTGTAAGGTACCCCCAGATTTAATGGCTTAAACCATCAGTAAACGTTTAGCTTCTCACACACTTTCTGAGGTTCAGGAATCCAGGAGCAGCTCACACGGTGGCTCTAGCCCAGGGCCTCTTGTGAGGTTATAGGCAAGATGTTGGCCAGGGCTGCAGTCCCACCCAAAGGTCTGACCGGGGCTGAAGGGTCCACTTCCAAGATAGCAGCTCATATGTTTGGCAAATTGATGCCTCAGCTCCTCCCGTGTGGCTCCCTCCACAAGGCTGCTTGAGTGACCTCACAACATGGCACTGGCTGCCCCTGGCACAAGTGATCCAGGAGACGTAAGGCAGAAGTGCGGTGTATCCTATGCCTTGCCTTGGAAGTCACGCTCCATCATTTTCATTGTATTCTGTTGGTTACACAGGTTGACACTCTTCATCACTCCTTGTAGCTCCTGCCTGGCTTCTGCTCTTCCAGCTTAGCGCCTAGATAATTCTCTATGAATGTTGCTTGATTCAATGGAGATAAAGGAATTGCATGAGTGTGAGAGCGCAGCAAGAGCGGCTGGGATGTGGGAGGCTGGAATGAGACATGGAGAAGCCTCCAGTACCCGCGATGTCTTTTGTTTCTGGGCCTAAGATGCTCCCAGTCTGATTATGAAGATGCAGTGGGCTCAGGTGCACAAGAAGGAACATTGCAAAGTTTAAAACACAAGTCAGAGGTGACAGACTTCTGTGATAATGTGTGTGGAGGCAGCGTGGGGGAGGGGTGGTGCTGCGCTGCTGAGCCCCTCCGGGAGGCAGGGCCAGGGGGCACCTTGTCTGTTTTCCGCACAGCACTTTTTTTTCATATTAATTTTTACAATATGTAATATGCCCAGGGATCACAGTCGTGGACACTTATCCCAGAGAAATGAAAACTTAAGGCCATACAAAAACCTGTACAAGAGCATTCATAGCAACTTTATTCACAATTGCCAAAAATTGAGAACAACTCAGAAACTTTCCAGTGGTGAATGGGCATCCATGCCACGGACCCTACTCGGCAGTACAAGGAGTGAACCGTCGGCACACACACAACTTGGATGAATCTTTCAGGATTTCTATCGAGTGAGATGATAAATCCCAAAAGGCCACATGCTCTGTGAGTCCATTTCTCCAGGGTTCATCTCTCTAAAATTCTTTTTTTTTTGAGACAGTGTCTCACTCTGTTGCCCCGGCTAGAGTGAGTGCCGTGGCGTTAGCCTAGCTCACAGCAACCTCAAACTCCTGAGCTCAAGCGATCCTCCTGTCTCAGCCTCCCGAGTAGCTGGGACTACAGGCATGTGCCACCATGCCCGGCTAATTTTTTCTATATATATTTTTAGCTGTCCATATAATTTCTTTCTATTTTTAGTAGAGATGGGGTCTCGCTCTTGCTCAGGCTGGTCTCGAACTCCTGAGCTCAAACGATCCGCCCACCTCGGCCTCCCAGAGTGCTAGGATTACAGGCGTGAGCCACCGCGCCCGGCCTCTCTAAAATTCTTGAAGTAAAATTATAGAACTACAGAACAGACTTGATGCTACCAGGAGTTGAGGACAAGGGTGAGGTCGTGGAGCAGGAGGAGGGGGTCATTATAAAAGGGCAGCGTGAGGGACCCTCGTGGTGATGTCCTGTGGCTTCGTTTTGGTGGTGGATACACGAACCTGCACGTGTGGCAGAATTGCATAGAATTAAACACACACAAGTGCAATGAAAATTGGGGAACTGTTATCTTAATAAACTGGTGGATTGTATCAATGTCAACATCCTTGATGTTGTACTATAGTTTTGCACGGTGTTGCCACTGGAGGAAGCTGAGCAAAGGCATGCATAGGGTCTCTCCGTGTTACTTCTTATAACTACATGCAGATACACTAGTATCGCAAAATGAAAAGCCAATGAATGAAATAGGTAATGTGTCACATGGCCTCCCCTGGCCCCCGGCCAACCAGTTCCCTTCCCCATTGCCAGCCACAGCCACCAGCTTCCATTTATCCTACCTAGAGGTATTCTATGTCTGTTCAGGCCTGTGGGTGAATTTGTTTTGGAAACATGAATGGCGGCTTACCAGATATACTGTTCTGAGCCTTCCTTTCTGCTCTTAAAACCCCATCTTTGTCATTCCACATCAGTTGACTGCCCTATCTTTTTTTAGAACTTCATACTATTCCGTCATACAGAGGCACTTAACTAATTAACTAGCCCTGCATTGATCTGCATAACTTGTTCCCCATCTTTTTAAGGCTTTTGCACAGGACACTGCAATGCACAGCCTTGAACATGAGCCTGGTCCCAGCCAGACCACCTGGGCTCTCCTGCCACCGCCTGTGCGTGTGCGGCCACTTCTCTGTGTCCCCACTACACTCCCAGCTCCTTCCCCTGTGCAGGGCTGAGGACAGCAACACCCCGTAGTTCAAGCTCATTCTTCAACACCCAGGCTTCTTTGCCATCCAGGCAAAGGCCTTGGGGTCCTCTGTTGTCCTCAGCAGAACAGATCCCTGGAGGGTCACGTGCTCCAAAACAACCATAAAGGTGGATATAGAAAAACTAGAAACATGAACATAAAAACAAAAAGGTCACATTCTTGGGGCCATTTCAGTCAAGACTCATGTCCCTGCACAGGGTGAGGCCCCTGAGGTCACAGCTGTGTTACAGCACAGTGCGATTGTTGTGCAAGGTGATGGCCCCGAGCCACCAAGGACAGGTGACCGTACACCCAGCATCCATGCACAGGAAGGCTGAAAGGTTTGTAATCTCCTTTGGAGATGTCGGTGTGTCTGAGAACGCTGGGGTCTATCAAGCGTTTGTTAACTGGGTAATTCAGTTACCTGGAAGGATCTGTTCCCTAATGAAACACGAGGAAGGGTGTGTGCGGCATTTTCGGGGGTTTTCATACAGTTGTTTCAGTAGCTGTGGTTTGGCCTAGATATTTGCACCGTTTAATTAAAGTCTTTGGGATTCTTTTTCTTTTTAAATAGGAAGTGCAAATGTCCCTGAGTGAGACCAGTACTTGCTGAATAAACCTCCTTGAGAACGAAGCTGACGCACCCTACATCTCTCCCTGGGGACACAGGTAAGAGGACGGTGGCCGCTTCCTGGTGTTTGGATCACCACATCAAGGTGTGCACTGAGAGTTCTAAGTGTCTCCTGAGTGAAAGTTCATGGTTTATACTTTCTCTTGACGTTCCTCTTTACCTCTTCCTCTAGCTGTTGAAAAAGACTTTTTTCTAGATGGAAATTGAACCAAATTAGTTCCATGATCTCATTCAATTTTAAAAGCATCTGGAATTCAGTGACTTCTGTGGGTGTCTACACACATGTGGGCTCCAAAGTCCCAGAGTCAGGGACTCCTCGTCAGAACACTTGGGACAAGTCTGGCTTTCTGGAACACGTGTAAACACAGACTGGGATGTCCACAGCTCGGCCACGTCTACGTTTGTGGAGGAGAAGGCTCAACCCTGTGCTGCTCGTGGCTGCTGGTGAATGAAAGTTATGTTGGAATCTTCTTCCAGACATATATTCGACGTTCATAAGCGTTTGCATTTCTCACCAGCAACACAAGCCAGGTGCCTCCTGTGGGAGTGAGGAAGGCCCGGGTCAAGGTGCAAGTCCTGCACTGAGTAGGACTGTAACCAGATCCAGATTTCACCAACACACTCTCTCCTCTCCCCTCCTGCCCGGCCGGAGCTCCCTGTTGACGTCCCCTACAGCACACAGATTTGGCCTCCAGCACCAGCGGGAGATGCAGGTGAAGGTGGAGGTGGCACCTGTGACCAATTTCAGTCCAGCACAGAGGGGGCATCTGTGTTAAAATGACCACCTTTCGTTCTGGATGGTGGGCTCTGTAGGAGAAGACACACACACACAGACACACACACACGTACGTGAGAAGCTGTTTTGGGTAGAAAATGCTAGTAACTGGTATGACTTACTGTCCTACCTGAAAATATTAATACTAGAGCTCTCCAACTTTGAAAATATCAAAAATCTTTTCTGGCTGGAAATAATGTCTGACACGTAGTAGGTATGCAACAATTTTTTGAATGAACGAATGAATGAGTGGAGAATCAAATCCAAACAGGAAGCTTCTTTCCAGGCTAAATCATCGTGATGGGGGTCTACAATGACACACTCAACCAGGAGTGGGAAGACTCTTTCCAGAAAGAGCCCAGTTGTAAATATCTTAGGCTTTGTGGGCCAGGACGTCTCTGCTGCAACTACCCATGTGGTGAGAAAGCAACCATAGATAATATGTAAACAAATGGGTGTGTTCCAATAAAACTTTATTTACTAAAACAGATGGTGTGCCCGATTTGGCGAGTGAGCCGTGGTTTGCCAACCCTGTGCTGGACAGACTCACTGCTCCTAGGGGAGGTCTTCATATCCTCGTAGGACCCAGAAATGAATGTTTTAATTAAGTACTTACGTATTAAAACGGCCTCTCCCTTTTACTATTATGTTTTAAGAACTGTTTAAAATGTTGCAATATTATTACGTATTATGTTAGGGGTGAGTTTAAAGGCGGAAAGTACCAACTTTGCTTCAGAAGGAATAGCAGTACGTGAAGCAACTTTCTTCCTGGAACTTGAATCTGAGACAGACGCGTAGAATTGTGTTCTACTGAACAACCACCAGAGGACACCAGTGCACACAAAAACTTAAACTGCTTTGCAGAAAGAAACAGTAAAATCTAGAGTCTCAAAGGCGCGTATCATTCCTGGGCTGCACTCTTGGAATACAGGATCCCTCAGAAGGTTTTGCATTTTTGGCATGTGCATGTATTACGCACGCAAATAAATACTTAGTTCTAAACATCTATGTGTGCGTGGCATCCCAGGAGAACCAGCTGCTGTCCCTTCAACCCAAATTACTTAAATAATTGGCCAACATTTGTTTAGGGGATGGGCTGAGTGCCATGAGGGAGAATAGGGGAGCTCAGCCTCACCTGGATCCCCCAGAATTCAGTTCTGGCCCCATCTGCTCATCCCACCGTGTCCTCCAGAGAAAGGGGGCATGATCCTCACAGGACAGTTTCTCTGCCGTGTGCTGCCATTCAAGCACATCCCATGGCTCAAACGAACACACATCCATATGGCGGAACCAGGACTACTACACGGCAGTGAAAAATGAACCACGGCTACGCGCATCCACATGGGTGACCCTCCAGGGGACAAATGAAATGAGCAGGTCACCACAGAAACACACGGGGTGATCATTCCATTTGCAGAAATCTCAGGATCAGGCAAAACCAAACAATATCTTCTTTAGGGATATGTCCGGCAGTGATAAAACTGCCGCAGAGAGCAGGAGAACCGTGAACTCAGACTTCAGTGTGTTGGGTCCCCTTGGGAGGGAGGAAGGGAGATACGGCCAATGGGGAGGGCACAGAGGTGTGGGTAATCTTGGCAGGTTATTAATTTATTAAAACAAGTAGTCGTCCCTAACATGTGTGTCTATGTTACATATATACATCAAATACAATTAAAAAACTAATAATCCCTTCCCCGTTTGTGTCTCCGGGTGCAGCGCTCCCTGGCAAGGGGAGCAGCTTAGATCTGGGGCATCTGTTTCTGGCCATTAGGGTGTGCAGGATGGTTTTCTATTTTTTTTTTTTTTTTTTTGAGACAGAGTCTCACTCTGTTGCCCAGGCTAGAGTGAGTGCCGTGGCATCAGCCTAGCTCACAGCAACCTCAAACTCCTGAGCTCGAGCGATCCTCCTGCCTCAGCCTCCCGAGTAGCTGGGACTACAGGCATGCGCCACCATGCCCGGCTAATTTTTTCTATATATATTTTTAGTTGGCCAGATAATTGCTTTCTATTTTTAGTAGAGATGGGGTCTCGCTCTTGCTCAGGCTGGTCTGGAACTCCTGAGCTCAAACGATCCGCCCACCTCGGCCTCCCAGAGTGCTAGGATTACAGGCGTGAGCCACCGCGCCCGGCCAGGATGGTTTTCTAAAAGCTGTAAGGGAGCATGGACTGCAAAGGCTCATCCCAGCCCCGAGAACTGCGCTTTGTGTGGAAATTGGGCTTTTTGGTTGAATCAGAGGTGAGACAGCCAACAGCTGTGGTGGCAGAGCTGCTGGGTCCAGAACACAGCGGCCTAAGGCAGAGGACCCTTGCGGGGGCACTTGACCCGGTGGGACGTCCATGCACTCCTGGGCCACCCCCGGGGCTCTCAGTCTGTGGGAGTCCCACTGGAGAGTCCCCAGGGGGGTAAAAGTTTGTACCTGCCCCCCTACCACCCACAACTCCCTGAGCAGGGGGCCCCTTCTGGCTCCGCACCCGCCGCACCCGCAGGGAGCGTGAGGAAGTGCTCGGGCCCTGCTCAGGGCAGCCTGGCCTTTTACGTCTCAGACATGGGACCTGCCCCAATTTTACCAGGACTGAGGGGTTTTGGGGACATGGTTCCTTCAACGTTAAAACTGGGAAAAAACCAGGCAAAGCTGAGATGAGTTGGTTATTTCACCCAGACTTCAGCACTCAAATATAAGTGCTTGCATTTTTTACGGTTGATTTTATGTCACAAGAGCACTGCACTCCAGACGTTCTCTCGTACGCCTTTTGTGAACATTGAATTTATTTTGGAGGGGCCAGGAAAGAAGGCTGGTGTCATCCCCACTGCCCTCCCACGCCTCCTGCCTGGAGGGGCTTCTGGGGGCTGCAGGGATTTGACTGAGTGACAGCCAGTCTCCAATCTTGCCAAGGGCAGATTAACTCAGAAAAATAAGACTTGAAGGCAATGAAGGACTTGATCACTTCCCGAAAGGCTGGGAGTGAGAAAAAAGAAATTGCTTTTTAGATCAGAGTATCAATAACCTCACCAGGTGTCTGTAGCCAGAGTCGGTTGTTTCTTGTTGTCTCACCTGGAAGCAGTGGGCGTGGGAAGCCCCTGGAGGGCTTCTTACACTAAGATTGCCGGAGCCCACCCCCAGCGCCTCCAATTCAGCAGATCTGGGATGAGGACCAATGACAGCATTTTCAACAAGTGAAGCTAATTCTGCTGGTCCGGGGACCACACTTTGAGAACTATTGTCATAGTGTTAAGAGTGTTAATTCTAGATGAGGGGTTGCCAAACTTCTTCCATAACGGGTGACAAAGTAAATACTTTCGGCTCTGTGGGCCACACGTTCTCAACCCGTCAGCCGTGCCGTGGCGGGGCAAGAACAGCCACAGACAGTATGTAAATGAACGAGTGTGGCTGTGTCCCAGTGAAACTGTATTTACAAATTCATTGGGCCAGATTTAGCTTCTGGGCGTAGTTTGCCAATCTCTGGTTTAGATCACTGCATTGTGACTTTCAGTAGTCTCCTTAGCTTCTCTGTGTTTGCCACCTTTGTACTGGTGAGCAGATAGATGACTTTGAGCCAGTTGAAAGCAGGTTGCAGAGGTTTGGGAAGGACCATTTATTTAGAGCACAGAGACAGCATAGTAGAGTGTATCAATCAGCTTTTGCTACGTAACAACCATCCCAAGGCTTCATGGCTTGCGGCAACCACTATCTTATATTAATACTCACCAGTCTACTGGTCAGCTGAGGGTTTCTTCTGGTTTAAGCTGGTTTTGCTGGTCTCTCAGGGCTGTCTTGTACATCTAGGGTCACCAGCAGGTCACCTGGAGGTGGATGATCCAAGATGGCCTCAGTCCCATGTCTAGCAGGTGGTCGGCTGCTGGCTGGGCACATCAGTTCTGTTCCACCTGGCCTCCTCTTTTCCGAGAGGCTGGTGCAGGCTCTCAGCATGGTAGTCTTAGCGCAGCAGGAGAGGACACTGTAGCTCCTCTTGTGACTACATTCAGAGCTCACACAGGGTCACTTTCATCACATTTTATTGGTCAATGAGGTCGCAAGGCCAGCTGTGACCCAGATTTAAGAGTGGGAAAATAGGTTCCACTTGGTAATAGGAAAAGATGCGAGGAATTTCTGGCTGTTTGCAATTCACCGCTCAGATGGAAAGGTGGATGGGGAATTAGGCTGCTTGGCATTGAGTTTTAGCTCCAGGTCTCACCAACTGGAGATCTCACTCCATCTCCCTGTGCCTGTTCCACGCTGAAAAAAATGAGACTGACAATCCCTTACCTGAAGAGCTGTTGGGAGGCCTGTAACTGGGTTAACCCAGAACGGTGTCTGGCACAAGCAAGTCCTCCCCACGTGGCTGCTGGTATTAATGTCCCAGTGAACCCCCACGGATGTGACAGCACCGAGGGCGTAGGAATTGAGGACGCTCAAGACCATCGGGGTGTCCTTCCACACACTGGTCCAAGGACAGCTCCACACACCCCCACTCTGGGCTTTTGCTCAACTGCATCCCAGTCTGGAATCCGCTACAGTCTTCCAAGGTCAACAGGTGAACTCACAGTGTTGTCTCCCTTTTATAGCCCTTATCACATTGAATTAAAATGATTTCATTTTTTTTTTTTTTTCAATTGTCTCTCTCTATGGTCTGGGAGTTCCTTGATAGCAGACACAGAGTCTTGCTCAGAGCCTGCAGTAGCGCCTTTGGGAACAGCCAGTCGCAGCCCCTTTAAATCAGCTGGGGCGTATTTCTCTCTATTTCCCATCAGAAGCACTGGCAGCCAGCCAGCACAACTTCTCAGTAAAGGAAGGACTTTTAACAGGACCTATAGACACAGTGCATGTTCTGTTTCCTTACAGTTTTGTGTGGTCTCTCTTCTGGGACCTTGCCACGCTGAACTCGGTATAATTTGCTTAAGAAAAACACACAGTAGCCACATTGTATCAGTCCTATCTGTTTCTCATGAGAACAAATCCTGTCCCGAGGGCATCAGTGATATTCAGGCTCTATGGGGTGAGAGGGAGGAGAAGGGTGGAGTCCCCCAGCGGCGTCTCCGTGAACTTGGAGAGATGCAAGGACTTGCTTAAGTAATGTGATGAGTTAGTATTCCATACACGCTTGCAGGATAGGATTGTGTTTTGTTGTAAAAGGGTGCCAAGATTGTAGAAAGTTTATAAAGGCAGCAGACAGAGACATCATTTCTCCTTCTACAAGGAACTTTTTGAGATAGATTCCTTGCTAGCAAATGGATCAGGTGAAGACATAGTTGTCTGAACTTAGAGAGGTATAAGAGACGCAAGGATAGAAATGACTACATCCATCCATCCATTTACCTACCCATCCGTCCATCCTGGGCTCACACAACTCTTTACAAATACTTCAGCCTACTAACACATTTCCCAAGTCTAAGCCCCTCCAGCATTCCCTACACACACACACACACACACACACACACACACGCACTCTCACCCATCACAAACTCTACCATCTGGGAAATTCAAATTACCCAAAATATCATAGGGATAACTCTTTGATGTTACTATAATCACCCCTTAGGTATGTATAGCACCTTCTAGTTTATAAAACATGAGCCTTCACATTAATTCTCTTCTCTGCAGCCACATGACTTAAGCAGGCACAGGACTCATCAGACCACCAGAGTCACAGGTGGGAAGAACGTCTCCTCTTGCAGCCATGGGTGGTGAGGTCAGGCGTGATGTGCGAGAGAACCAGACGCTGTCAGGGGATGACCCGGACATACTGGTCTTTCTGACTTTGGTCTTCATGTGTTGGAGTTGTTTAGAAGAAATGATTTTGGATAGAAATAAGGAAAAACAATGATAGTATCACATCCATTGCGATGGTTTCCCTGGTGAGGAAATTATTTCAGGGACTCGGAAAATCTGGTTCTAACTGTTTCAATCCTTGGAACAGTCCTTGCACCTGGCTTGGACAGGTCTGCATGACAAAGGCCCTTCCCTCCCCACCAGTGGCTCCCAACCAGAACCGCGGTGCACACGCCCTGCCCTGGGGAGTGCTTGGGACCTCTACGTGTTGCCAGGGTGAAGGAGACATCACTCAGCCCAGCATGTCATGAAGAGGACAGAATGAGGAGGGAGTGTGACCACTGAGTGTGACAACTGAGTGTGACAATTGAGTGCCATATTCCATTTACTCATCAACCTCATAAACAACGAACTGTAGGTTGACCATACTGTCCCATTTTCTCATGACTGAATAACTGGTGATAGATCTTAAGCACCGAGGATCTCAAACTCACACTCCTGCAGGGGCCGTGCGAGCAACACAGATGAACAAAGCAGCGGGCAGCTGACTGGGAACCCACAGCCCGTCTACTGGGGGCAGCCTTGACACGGCTGCAGCCACGCTGCCACGGGACAACAAAGTCCTTTGCTGTGGCTCCTGAGTAAACCAGGGATTGACTGATTGATTGATTGATTTCTAATGACAAATCGTCTCATGTTTGAATGTCAAGCACAAAAATCAAATTTGTTCCAGCCACAGGAAACAAGGCTACAGGCCAGATTCAATCCAAAGGCAGCCAGGTTGTCATCTTGGCCCCTGAGTGGGCCTCTTCCTCGGGCCCTGGGGACTTTAGATTGTGTCCTTCATTACTTTGTTCTGCATTGATCCGACATGACCCAGGATGTTCGTTTTGCGGTTCAGAACCCTGATCGCAGAGAGCTGGACGTCATGAGCGTGTAATTGTTCAGAGAACAGCCACTCAGCATCAGATCCACACGGACTGATCTGCATGCCCCGTTCCTCTGCCTGCCTGCGTCACTGGTCAGTGCAAAGCCTGCCTCAGTTGGTCTCTCTGTCTCTCGTGCGTCAGGGCTCACCCAGTTTAGTGGCTGGGCTCTCTTCGTGGCCCCAAGTCAGGGCGTGTTAAATCTCCTTTGGCAACAAGTCACTTCCTCCCTGTAGCCCAGGCTGGAAGTGAGTCCCCCTTGAGCAGCTCCAACCACTTCCTGTGTCACATTAAACCCCCCCCCCCGGAAAATTAGCTAGTGGAGATTATTATTTAGAAACTTAATGTGCAATAGCTTGTGGGTGACATTTTTAAAATTTCCAATTCATAATTCTTTAATGTGTAGTTGTTTATTGAACAAGTACTATGTGCCAGGCGGGGTGCTTACTTAATTCATTATTCACATTTTATAGAGGAGATGACTAAGACTTGTCAGTGTGGAATTGCCTGCCCAGGCGTTTAACCCAGATCTGCCTGGCTGGAAGACCTGTGCCGTTTCTGGCCAGTCTGCACTGTATCTCAGCTTAGCAATCAATTCTGCGGCCATGTACAGTTGACTCTGCACCTGGTTTGAATCTCACTGGTTACTTGGTCGTCTCTACGCTCAGCAATAGTCATGCTACAGAAATATATATTAAGCTTGAATCATCTCAATAATTTCACTTTTGATTTGCAAATATTGAGAGTCTGAGAGGTAACATGCCAGGTTGCAAGTCAGCTGCAGAAGAAGATCCCATCCCTGCTCCCAGGCGCCTGGCCCCGGCCCCGCACGCTCCCGCCTCGGCAGGTAGGAAAGATGGCGATGACGCTGGCCTCTGCGGATGTGCTGATGAGAAAGGGAAGAGAGGAGAATGAGACGAGACCAGAGGCACAGAGGCCAAGGGCAGACACGTGCAAAGTGTGAGTTCAACACGGCCCCAAACCCTGCACTTGTCCTCGCCCTTGCTGGAACCTCAGGTGGGGTGAGACAGACGTGGCACGATGAAAGCCTGGCGAGGCCTTGGTCTGGGGGTCTTCCAAAGTGGTTCTCCTAACGGGTCCAGAGGCGTCAGACGCCACGTGCGGTGGAAGGTGACAAAGGCGGGGCACGTATGCTGGGAGAGTGGATGGTGATTCTGAGGATTTTATAGTCGATGGTCATGACAACTTCTGGCAAGATGGAAATGTCATCCTTGAGAATTGCACTTCACAAAAACTTTGAACATAAGAAAAAAAGATGGTGGCAAATCACACACTTGACAAGGGTCTAGAATGCAGAATACATAAAGAACTCTTGGGCTGGACGAGGTGGGTCACACCTGTAATCCCAGCACTCTGGGAGGTCGAGGTGGGAGGATCCCTTGAGGTCAGGAGTTCGAGACCAGCCTAAGCAAGAGCAAGACCCTGTCTCTACTAAAAATAGAAAACATATAGCCGGGTGTGGTAGCACTCGCCTGTAGTCCCAGCTACTCGGGAGGCTGAGGCAGGAGGATCACTTGAACCCAGGAGTTTGAGGCTGCAGTGAGCTGGGGTCACACCACTGCACTTCAGCCTGGGTGATGGAGTGAGACCCTGCCTCTAAAAAAAAAAAAGAATGCTTCCAGACAATACTTAACAACATCAGAATGTCTATAAGGCTCAACTGAAAAGTCTGGTACAAAACTCTGTACTGTATATATTGTATGTAATACATATAATGTGTGCATGTGATAAACATAGCAAGGCTACACCTCGGCCCCTCCTAGAGTCGTGCTGTACACGGCTGTTCACAGAGGTGCTGAGTAAACAGGGACAGCTCTGCCGTCTGTGTGGGCTGGAAGGGTAAACGCCCAGACATAACAAAGGCCACCTTTGATTGTAGGATTTGGGAAGCATTCTGTTTTTCCTCACAGTTTTCTCTATTTTCTGCAATGAACATGTAGAGCCAACCAAATTCGTTCTCCATCCAAAGAACTAAAAGTTGCTTTTAAAATGAAGAAAACACTTGTCATGGTAAAGATTTAATTAAAACACAATATTCAAAAGAGAAAATGGACTCATTCATTTTGAGGGTGATTGATTTTTTAAAAATCTATATATAGCATCAAAATCGGTTGTAAATAGAGATACCAAAATGTCGCAGGGACAGCCGTGGGGGCTGTGGCGATGGTGATGCTCTTTATATTTTCTCATGTTTCCTAAACTCGCAAAAATAGGGAAAAGTTCTCTAGAGGCAAAGCAGAGGGAGATGGGTTTTGCCCCGGGGTGAGAGGCCAGCGAAGCCTCCCAGGCGGGCTCGGCGCTGGGAATCGGGGCACTGGCTGCGCCCACAAGCCTGCAGATGGCCGGGGTCCCAGCTCTACAGGGCTCTCCTGCTGGCCCCTGCCCAAAGCCCCTCCCTCGATGGATGGGAAGGGCTACTTCAGATTCAGACAACCACTGTGAAGCCAGACACGGAGTTTGCCTGAAACAGGTGGAGGCAAAAGCCTTGGCCCAGGATCCCCCTATGGCCTCCCTTCTGCAAGGCCGCCATATGCAAATGGTCGTTGGAAAGAGCCCTACTCCAGCGACCTGCCTGCAGAATCCAGAGAGTGGCTCCCCCCACGCCCCACCAGCAGGGCCCAGCCTAGGGTGTGGGGAAGCCGCCCATACTGCCCTGGACCCGCCTGTCCTGGGAGCCCGGAGCTTGGCGCCTGGCATAATGCTCGCCCCGAGGGCCAGCGCCCTGCCAATGGCATGAGTAACCATGTGGTCTCTCCACAGCCTCCTCCAGATGGCACGCAGCAGGATGGACGGTGTGCCCCTCATCTGTGACTACGGCTCAGGCTTCAGCAAGGTGGGGTTTGCAGGAATGGATGCCCCCCTGGGCGTGTTCCCAACTGTCCTCGGGAAACTCCGGCACGATGTGAGTGATGTGGGGGGTGTCCTCCCTGGGTGCTGCTCAGCCCCTCCCCCCACCACAGGGCGGGTCACAGGGCTGGCCATGGGAGTGGGTGGCCAGTGTGAGCATGTACTCGGGTCACGGGGGTGTCTGGTTTGGTGACACACAGGTGGCCAGGCCCGCCAGAGGGTCTGCTTCGGCAGGTCTGGGTGGGAGATGGGGTGAGCCAAGGGCTCTGCATTTCTAACCACTCCTGGGTGTGCCACACTTTGAGAACCACTGACTTAACTGGAGCAGGCCGTCACATAAGTCCGTAAAGTGGACCAGTTGTGAACAATAAATTCTACTGCCCATCAATGACCTTTGCTCGCCCCACTGTTCAGAGCAGTGTGGACACAGAGAAGTAGAAGCCCGCCTTTCAGATAAACAGAATCCATTAGGACTATGTGGCAACTGACACCCGGCCTCTGTGACAGCAAGACGATAGGGAGGGGTGGGGCCTGGGACACATGCCTGGCCCAAGAGGGCAGGCTCTGACATGCAGGCGAGTGGACCCGACGTGGCCAGATCTTGCTGTTTTTCAAGAGATTTTACAAATTCAGATTGTTTTTATTGTGGCAAAATGCACATAACACAAAATTTACCATCTTAACTATTGTTGGGTGCAGTTCAGCGGTGTTAAGCATATTCCTATTGTTGTGTAACCATCACCACCATACAGAACATTCCATCTTCCCAAACTGAAGCTCTGTCTCCATTAGGCACTAACTCCCCACCCCCCTCCCCAGCCCCTGGCAACACCCTCACATGGTAATCGTAGCGGGACAAGTTAGTGCGGGCCTGGCAGCCCTCCAGGCAGGTGCTGTGGTGCCCCCTCTCCTGGAATAGGAGCCGCCAGCTCCGAGCGGTAACTCTCCCGATCTGCTGCGGGGGCCGGAGCTCACAGCCCACGCTCCGGATCATGGAGCCCCTCCTGGGAGGTCATACTCATCTGTGACAGGGAGCAGTGTGGTGACATGGGGGGTCTCAGTGCCACAGGATCCCGTGGTGATCACTCCTGGGCTTTGCAGAACTTGGAGCAAATTACTGGCATATTTCTAATGACCCAGGTTAAACTGCCATCCGTACCTGACGCCTGACACCCAGGCTTGTGACAGAAGGTGACAATCCCTGTCTCCCTCTCTAAGTGGATAAATTGCACAAGGACCTTTGGGAGCCAGGCCATTTCTTCCTCGCCGTCTGAGTGGCAGGGATTGTAGCTGGGACGGCCCTAGCAGGTCCCTGCGCCCAGGCTAGCTGCCCAGCTTGTGGCTTGGAGAGCGCAGGGCTCGGTGGTTAAGAGCTGGGACTACTGGGCCAGGGAGACCCAGGTTCCAATATCAGCGCTGCCGCTTAGACGCGCATGACTCTGGGCACGCGTGCCCTCATGGCAAAGGAGTCTCTTTTGCATAGTGGGACTAACCAAAGCACATATCTCATAGATTTGGCTGGAAGGTTACAAGAGACGGAAACTGCATGTTTAGAACAGTTTCCGGCCCATAGGGAGTGTTTAACAATGATGAAGATGACGGCAATGGTGATGATGACAGTGACGGATATGTTAATTTACTGTGGCTGCTGTAGCAAACAAAGACAAACCAGGTGGCCTATAACAACAGAAATGTACCCCCTCACAGTTCTGGAGACTAGAAGTCAAGTTGTCAGCAGGTCCATCCTCCCTCCGAAGGCTCCAGGGGAGGATCCTTCCTGCCTCTTCCAGCTCCTGGGGCCCCAGCCCTTCCTTGGCGGCCTCTGTCTTCACGTGACCCTCTCTTTCGCTTCTGTCTCTAATCTCCCTTGGCAGCTCTCTTATAAGGACACCTGCCTTGAATTTAGGCCCACCTGGGTAAGCCAAGATACTCTCATCTAAAGATTCTTAACTTAATCACGTGTTCAAAGACCCTTTATCCAAATAAGAGAGTCCAGGTGGACACAGCCTTCGGGAGGCCACCACCCAGCCACTGCAGTCACGTGAGAAACTTCATTTCAGCTCTCCCCTCCCCCAGGGCCTGTCTCTGCCCAGAGCACCAGTTCACTTAGGGAGGGTGCGTGGAGGGGTCTTTGATGAGAGCGACGCTCTCCCCTCTCTCGGAGTCCACCCCTCACAGGCCTCGGCCAGCCCAGAGGGCGTCTGCTCTTCCCACGCAGACTCCAGCTCCATCCCCACAGGGCCTGCAGCAGGACCTCCTCCTAGCTCTGTGGGCCCCCTCGGAGCTCCTTGGTCTACAGCCCACCTCCCACCTGTGGGTCCCCACCCCAGCAGGGGGCTGCTGCCTGCGGCTCTACTCTCTGGCTTGCCTCAGCCCGCCTTGCGCCTTGCGTGCCCTTTCAAACTCCCAACGCTGCGATCAACTCCCTGCATCAATCCCTGTATCCGAAATGTGGCATCTCTTTTCCTGATGGCTACAGTCATTTGTTGCAATGTCAAAATTTAATGTGGGTTGCACTATGAAAACATTCCATAGCCCCAGGGGGAAAGAAAAGATACATATTACCCATACCAAGAGTGGCACACAGGAAGCAGAGCTTGTATAGGACAGGTCACTTACATGGTGAAACACAAGATCACAGCACAAGAAAAACCAAATTCTTCACCAGAATAAAATGAGTGACCAAGATCAATTATAAGAGCAGCAAACTGTCTAGCTGAACCACACAGAGTGGGCTTTCAGCTGGGTCTGGTTTTCTACGAGACACTCCCCTGCCAGCCTCCTGGGCTTGGGGACCGGCCCCTGGAGTAAGTTCCTGTCTCTGAGAGAGGTCACATTTCCTTCCAGACCTCAGCTCCACGGTCCCCTCCCCACGCACGGTGCAGTGCCCTTAATTTCCCAAGTTGACGTGTTCCAGGCGTGGGCACCCAGGGTGTCCTTCGGGGCTCCCACCCACGCCCCGTCCAGGGCTTCAGTCCAGCAGCCAAGATGGCAGTGAGATCCCCGGGGGGTGGTAAAGGCTTTGCCCTGAGTCACTTGGTCCCTTCTTGGCAGAGCAGCCACTCTGACCCACGGGCGCCCAGCAACAGGACACCATGCTGGGAACTGTCCATCTCACCATTTCAAGCAGCAAGTTCAAACCAGGATACCTTTGCTGCCTCCACACCCTCACAATCATCCTTTGTCCCCCAGCCACTCACATTCAGATATGGGTGGCTGAGAAACATCAGGGGTGGCGGCAGCAGTGACGCTCCTTCACGTCACTGTGCCCTTGAGTTTATGAGATGTGTTCTCGTCAGTCGTCTCAATTCACTCCATCCCCAACAGCGCTGTGGCCAGGGACGAGGAGAGGTCACTGTCCCGTTTGACAGAGAGGGAGGTGGAGGCGCAGAGAGGGCCAGCGACTTGCCCGAGGTCTCACAGTTAGTGGCTCTCGCCCCAAGTCCAAATCTCTTCTGCCAAAAAGACAAACTCCTAAGGCAGGAGAGGTCCGTGCGGCGCGCCGTGGCCACCTCCAGAGCCGGGCTGGCTCCGACTGCACAGCTCCAGTGTGTACCTCTGCACCCGGCACTCTGCAAGTCCTTCCCTAGACCGCACGGTGGCCTGGGCCAGCCCCCATCCCGCCTCCCTTGCTCCTGCACCCAGGCTCAGGATTGGACGGCAGCCTGGCAGCTCTGCTGGCCGCGTCCGGCCGCCTTCCCACCCCTCTCACGTAGCCCCTTCCCTAAAACACCCTCGCACCTGCATCCTGGCTGGTGTCTGCTTCTCAGCGACCCAGAGTGACACGCGAGCCAACGGATGAATTCCCTCTCATGACGGAATGAACAGTTTAACCTGCCACGAAGGTAGCCGGGTGCATCTTCCTAAAAGATAACAGAAACTGATTACATTGCAGACCCTTTCCCGGTCAACCCTCCGAAGCAGATGTGGAAGACGGTGCCTCTCTCCACACCTCTCCTTCCTCAGCAGCCTCTCCCCAGCCCTCAGTTTCCCCATCCACACAGTGGGCGAGACGAGTGTCCTAGCAGTGAGTCCTCAGGGGCATGCTCACCTCGCAGGTCATGTGCTAAAGCCTCTTAGCGGCCATGCGTGAAATCACGCACAGGGTTCGAGGAGGTGTAGGTGCCCGCGCTGTGACGGGAGCCTCCCCCACGGCCGGCACGGCCCGCCAGCCACCGCTCGCTGTGCGCCCACGGACGAAGGCCGCCTGCAGGCGAATCCAGCCTTCCCCCCACCCCCACCGCTCCTAAGAGCAGCCCTGTCCCGGCCTGTGTTTTTCAGAAAGTGCTGGTGGGTATGGAGGAGGAGGACCGCTTCATCGGGGACGAGGTTCAGAAGAAACGGGAGAAGCTCAACCTGCAATATCCCATTTCTCGGGGAACCGTCACTAACTGGGACGACATGGAAAAGGTAGGCCCAGCTTCTGCGGGGAGGGATCTGCTCGCAGGCCTCCCCAGCCATGTCGGGCCATGAGACGGGTACGACTGTTCCTCCTACACGCTCTGTCTTGGGGGCCAAGGGGGTGACGGTTAATGAGTCCTTAGTCCCAAAGAGGAAGCAGTGACACGTTTGAGCCTCTCAGTAACGCAAGGCTCTGATGAGGCCTCTGTGCACACGGACAGGCTGTGACTGCCTCGAGGGTGTCCACGCAAGTTACCACGTCCTAGTCCTGGGGCTGCCGTAACGAGGACCGCAGGCTGGCGGCGTACACAACAGACATTTGTTTTCTGATGTCAGCAGGGTCGGTTCCTTCTAGGGCCGGGGCAGTCTGAGCCAGGCCTCTCTCCTGGTTTCCGGTGTTTGCCGTCCATCTCGCTGTTCCTCGGCTGGCGGATGCCGCACCCGATCCCCGCCTCCGTCTTCAGACGGCATCTGCTCAGTGTGCACGTTTCCCCTCTTGATAGGGTCTCCAGTCATTGGATTAGGGACGCACCCTGCCCTGCTGCACGCCCCTCGCTGCTAATGACATCTGCAACAGCCCCATTCCCAAATGAGGTCACATTCTGAGGTGCTGGGGGCCAAGGCGTCCGTGGGAGGACACAGGGAGGAGACGGCCATCTGTAAGC
The DNA here is from genome assembly GCF_041146395.1 of Eulemur rufifrons. Taxonomy (NCBI): domain Eukaryota; kingdom Metazoa; phylum Chordata; class Mammalia; order Primates; family Lemuridae; genus Eulemur; species Eulemur rufifrons. Next base: position 98,578,252 of record NC_090988.1, read on the forward strand.
CACGGAGCGCGGCCCCTGCGACGCCTCCATCTCGGGCTTGCGGCCCCCAGACTGCGAGACAATCAGCTCGTGCTATTGGCGCCGCCTGCGATGCTGTCACAGCAGCCGCAGGAAACACACGCCAGGCTTTCCACACATGTCACAGCAGTTAACCCCACAGCCCCCACGAGGCAGGGACTATTGCCTGTTTTAAAGACGAGGAAACTGATTCATACAGGTCAAACCGCATGTCCAGGGCCCGCACCTGGCAGAGGGTAGAGCCACACACAGGAGCCCTGTCCCTGGGCCACTCCCACTCCTGCCGGGATCCTGGGCTCACCCCTGCGGTCTGGTGGTCCTGTCAGTCCCCCCATCAGACCACGAGAGACTCTGAAAAGCTCTGGGCCCGTCTCTGTCCCACTTCCCGACTCCAGGCCTGGAGCACAAATGCTGGTCACGTGTCTTGTCCAAAGTCACGCTCTGCCTTCCCTGCGGCTTCCTCAGGTCAGGGCTGCCCTAGCTGTGACTCGGCGGTTGCGAATGCTATTCAAATACTGCTTTGTCAAATAAATAACATGACATAAATAAATAACATAGCATATAACCCTGCCCATTTGCAGAAGGCCACCGTGCCCTGGGGACTGCTCACTCCGCGTCCCTCTCTCCTCCCAGATCTGGCATCACTCCTTCTACCAGGTGCTCCACATTGCCCCCGAGCAGCACCCTGTGCTGGTGACAGACCCGCCTCTAAATGCAACAGCCAACAAAGAGAAAGTGATGCAGGTACAGGGAGGCGGTGGGCTGGGGAGGAGGGAGGTCGGCTTCTGGTCTCCCCCTGAGTGTCGAGTCGGAGCCACCTCCAGGCCCCACCTTCTCTCTGCTCAGCAAGGTGAAGATGAAGGTGAGAGACGTCCCTTTGACATTCACACCAAGGATGGCGGCTGTCTCGGGGGGGAGCTCCCCGGGAGTTGGGTCCTGGCCGGGCACTGGTGCGAATGATTCCACTTAGGCTTCATGACCAGGCTCCTACAGGCAGGGTGACCATTAGCCTCTCTGTGCAGGGGCAGAGGTTGGAGCAGCTTAAGTGGCTTGGCCAAGGTCATGGGCGAGCCCCTGGTGGGCGAGCCCCTGGTTGACTCGCCTAGACCCCCGTGGTCTGGCTCTGAGACTCTGTTCTCAGCCACTGTCCTGCCGCACGTCCTCTGTGGAGGTCTGATTCTGATTTAAATCTCCCGAGTCTCTTCTCTGAGCCTGGCCCTGGGCCTGCCCACCAGGAGGGAGGTGGGGGCTGTGACTGGGTTGCCCTGGATCGAACTGGATGGCGGAGCCCATCCAGACTGGTGAAAAAAGGAGCGTGCGGGGTCCTCCTCAGGGCGGGAGTGGCGGCCAGGTGGGGGGTGGTGCTGCGGGAGCCGCCGCTGGCCGCCCCAGTTCCCGTTGCGTCATTAGGCTGCTCCTAATGAGGACGTCGATGAGCTAATTAAGCAAGCAGCAAGGTTCGACCACCTGGCCCAGAGCCCCGGAGCCCAGCAGTGTGTCCCACAGTGAGCAGTGACCCCAGGGGCAGGCCCAGGGCTCGAGGTACCACCTGCTCACAGCAGAGGCCCACGCCATGGCCCAGAAACTGCGCCCCGTCCATCACAGCGCAGGTGTGAGCCGCCGCCGCCCGTCAATCAAAGCCCAAGCGGGCGGCCGATCCTCCTCCGCGCGTGCAGTTAGAAGGCAGAAGTGGGGCACAGCCAGGCCGCCCCAAGGGGACAGCAGGCACTGCTTTGAGAACGCTGAGTGCCCACGAGGCCTTGGTGAGCCGAGCAGGATGAGTGAGGACAAGGAGACCCTCACTCCATCAGCGTTCTCCCGAAAAACAGCCCTGGGGCATGAATAGACACTGGAAGGGATTTGTTATGAGGAAGTGGCTCATGCAATTGCGGAGCTGACACGTGCCAGGCTCCGCAGCAAGCTGGAGACCCGGAGAGCTGACATTTCCGTCCGAGTCTGAAGGCAGGAAAAGGTTCACTTCCCGGCTCAAGTAAGAGGAGTCCGTCTCACTCAGGTCTTCTGTTTGCTGTAGTCGGGCCTTTGACTGTGTGGACGAGCCCACCCCCCCACGCTGGGAAGGGCGTCTGCTTTGCTCAGTCTGCTGATTTACACGTGAGTCTCCTCCAGAAACGCCCTGCAGGCACAGCCGGAGTAATGTCTCACCAGATATCTGGGCACTCCGCGGCCCAGTCAAGTGGACACATGAAATCAACCACTATGCAAACCATGGGGTGGCACCCAGCCTGTCTCTGGCACTTCCCCACCCCCCTGCAGGCCCCCTGCCTGCCTCTCTGCTCTGCTTCTCTCCAAATTCACCCCTAATTGTATCAGGGTCCCAGCAGGAAACCAAAGTACACTCACATGTGGCAATTCTGGTGGGAGTTTAATGAGATTATACACACAGGTGAGCGTGTTAGAAAAAGCAACAGGAGAAGGTGCAGTGCACTGGGCCCCCTGGGGGAAGCTGGTGCCAACCCTAAGCCTGACGGAGCAGCAGGTGGTGACCAACCAGAGGAGGGGCTGTCACCCAGGCCGAGGAGCTGTGGCTTCAGAAGGAGGGGCCGGCAGGGAGGCAGCAGGAACATGAGCACCCCTCCCTCTCCCGCTCCCAGGATCTGCGTCTGCGGCCCCTACGGCCAGAACCCGCGGGCGGCCTGCGCACCGGGATCCCAGGGCAGACAGCCCTGAGAAAGGAGGGGCTTCTGCAGGCAAAGGGGACAGCCAGCCACCTGCACTGGGCAGAAGGAAGGCCGCCTCGCAGCGGGAACGGGGCATTTTTGCGCCTGTGGCCCTGCCTTGACCTCCCCATCCTGCACACCCTCCCAGCAGGCCTCCCCCGGAACCTGGAGCAGACTGCGGGGTGCAGGGCGGTTTCCTCTCTGGAATCAGTCTGCAGGATTGGGGTGCTGTGTTCCAGGAGAGACGCCACTGCTGGGAGCAGCCCAGAGTACAGGGAATGGCCTGGCCTGGCGTTAGGACCCTAGAATCCCCAGCTCCGCCAGCACATGTGACCTTGGACCGATGACTGTTCCTTGCTGTGCCTCAGTTTCCTCATGAGAAGGGTAACAACAGTACCTCCTTGGTGACTGTGGTGAGGACAAAGTGCATTAATGCCAGTACTAACTTGTAGGAGTGCTTAGGATACATGGAGCATCCAGCAAATGCTGTCCCTTACTGTTCCAGGGCCTCAGTGTTCTCATCTTTAAAATGGGAGTTGGACCTCAGGAACCCTGAAGACCCTTCCGGGTTCTTTGACCCTCTGGCCCTACCCTCAGTAGGCCAGCGGGAACCGAGGCTGGTTCATGTCTTTGTGTTTTTTAAGGGAACGGACGTTTGGTTCGATCACAAAACCTGCCCTCCCACCTAAAGGTCATGCCCCCTCCTCCACTGGGATCCAAATCCGGGGGCACCCTTGAGAGGCACAGCCTCAGAGATGCTGCGATGTGGGCCACCCGCCCGCGCTGTCTGGCAGTGCTTTGTGGCCCTGGAGCCTCCCCACGCCTCACCTGCGTGTCCGTCCACCTGTGCACACACGCCGTGTGGTTTCCAGTGTGGGGACCTTGCATACAGCTACCATGAATAAGCGTGAGCTAGTTTTAGTATGGACGTGCGTTTTCATTTCTCTGGGTAAATACCCAAGCCCACCGAGAATGCCACCCCCTGGAAGCAGGCTTAGCAATGCGTGTTATGAGTAGCGTGCTCAGTGGTGTCACCAGCCATGTATAATGTTGTTTTGTAAAAACGCTGCCTTGGCCCAGTCCTCAGGCCCTGGCTGGGGGCTGGCCAGTCCCTTTCCTGAGCAGCTGGTTAAGTCCACACTCCAACTGCTACCGCATCGAGCTCTCACACTCCCGGGCCACCGTGAGCCTGCCCTAATCGTCCTGGGGGCCAGGTACCAGTCAACAAAATGTCTACGAGACCATGGTATACCCTAATCTAATCCAAGTGTCCCCACAGTCCTAGGAGGTAGCTGGGAAGGGTGTGAGCCCATTTTATAGACTGAGAAACTGGGAGTGTCCCGGAGCCGGTTAGGGCAGAGCTGGCATGAAGAGGGTCACGCTTCTGAGCCCGTGTTCTGGATCTCTTTGGGGTGGGTGGGACTCTTGTTGCCTGGGTGATTAAGGAGCAGCCTACCGCCTCCTCTGTCTGCCTGCCTGGCTGCCAGGGATTGCTAATGTTTTTCCGTAGATCCTGTTTGAGACCTTCAACATACCTGCCCTGTATATAGCCAACCAAGCAGTCCTGTCTATGTACGCCTCTGGCCAGACCTCCGGTGAGTGGCCCCGTGGAAGCCCCGTTCTTTCCAGCCCACACCCTCCCCGTCCCGCTCCTCGTATGATAGGAGCCCACTCCCCCACTGACAGGTAAGAAAAGGAAAGAAAGAACCGCAGAACCCACACTCTCCAGCCCCTTCCCCAACCGCTTCCCCTTTGACTCCTCTGGGTCAAACAATTCACTCTCAGATGTTAACAATCTGTCGAACTCATTTTTTTCCTTAACAGCTTTATTGAGGTGTAATTGACATACACTAAACTGCACGTGCTTAAGGTGCACAATCTGATAAGTTTTGACACACGGATACACTCATGAAACCTTCACCACAGCCAAGATAATGAACATAACCACCACCCCTGAAAGTTCCCCTCGAACCCCACACTCTGCCCCGCCAGCCTGTCTCCAGACAGCCACTACTCTGTCCCTGCAGATGAGTGTGCATTTGCTAGAATTCTGCGTAAGTAGAATCATAAAGTATGTACTCTTTCCGTGTCTCTTTTTTTTTACTCGGCATAGTTACGTGGAGATTCGTCTGTGCTACTGTTTGAATCCATAGTCCATTTTTTATTGCTGAGTAGTATTCCACTGTGCGAATGCATCATGCTGTGCTTATTCACCCACGAATGGGGCTATTATAAACAAAGCTACTGGGAAAATTTGTGTACAGTACAAGTCTTTGCATAGATACGTGATTTTATTTCTTTGGGGTAAATACCTAGAAATGACTGGATCATAATGATCAGTGTATATTCAACTTTTTAAAAAATCTGCCAAACTAGTTGCCAAGGTGGTTACACCATTTTGCATTCCCACCAGACACGTGGGAGGGTTCCGGTTCCTCCACATATTTGCCAACACTTCGTGTGGTCAGTCTTTTAATTTTAGCCATTCTAAATTCTAACAGGTGTGCGGTGTATCTCACTGTGGTTTGAATTCACGCTCCCCTAACAACCAGCGATGCTGAATGTTTTTCATGTGTCTGTTTGCCATTCTCAGACCTGCTACAGTGAAGTATCTGTTCAAATCTTTTGCCCAATAATTCATGGAGTTGTTCACCTTGGTGTTTTGAGGATTCTTTTTATATCCTGGATGCAAGTGTTTTATCAGGTGTATGTTTTGCAGACAGTTGTGCCCTGTCTGTGGCCTCAGTTTTCATTCCCCTCACAGTGTGTTTTGCAGAGCTGAAGCTTATAATTCCCATGAAGTCCCATTTACCAGTTTGGTTTTTTTGTGTGTGTGAATCATGCTTTTGGTATCATATTTAAGAAATATATGCTGAACCAAAAGACTTTCTGTTATATTTTCTTCTAGGAGTTTTATAGATTTTAATTTTATATTCAGTTCTCTGATCCATTTGGAATAAATTTTTGTATACACAATAAGGTATAAATGAAGTGTGTGTGTGTGTGTGTGTGTGTGTAGAGAGAAAGATGTCCTACTGTTCCCACAGTATTTATTGAAAAGACTACTTGTTCTTAATTGAATTGCCTTTGCACATTTTGAAAATCAGTTGTCGATTTGAGTAGGTCTAACTCTGTGCTTACTATCCTGTTCCATTAATCTATTTGTCTAATCTATTTTTCTATAGGTTGATGCCACATTGCCTTGATTATAGAAGCTTTATAAAAAGTCTTGAAGTAATGTAATGTTAATGCTACCACTTTGGTCTCCTGTTTCTGAAAATGCTTTGGCCATTTTAGGTCCTTTGCATTTCCATATGAATGTTAAAATCAGTCTGTCAATTCCTTAAAAAAAAAAAAACTTCTTTGGGTTTTGATTGAAATTGTTTTGAATGTATAGATCAATTTGGTGAGAACTGACATCTTGAAAATATTTAGCCTTCCAACCAATGAATATGGTATATCTGTTAGGTCTTCCTTTATTTTTCTTGATAACGTTTTATAGTTTGCCATGCACAGGTCTTGCATCTCTTTTGTCAGGTTTATCTCTAAGTGTGTCCTACATTTTGATGCTATTGTAAATAGTATTTTTATTTCAATTTCTGATTGTTCATTGCTATCATAGAAATATAATTGATTTTTATATATTGATATTATATTCTGATACTCTAAACTCATTTATCAGTGCAGATTTTTTTTGTAGATTTCATGAAGTTTACTACTTAGGCAATAGTATTTTTTATAAATAAAGAAAATTTTTCTTCATTATTTCTGAACTGGATGCTTTTTATTGTTTTTTCTTGCCTGGTTGCACTGGCTAGACTCCTTAGCATGACAGTGAGTAGAGGCGGTGAGAACAGACATTTTTGCCTTGTTCCTGACCTTAGAGGGAGATCACTCCGTCTTCAGCATTAGGTACTACGGTTGCTGTAGGTTTTTCGCAGATGTCCTTTATCAATTGGAGGAGGTTATCTTGTATTCTTAGTTTGCTAAGAGTGGTTTTTTTTTTTAAATCAGGAACGTTGGATTTTGTCAAATACATTTTTTGCATCTGTTGATAAGATCACACATCTTCTCTTTTACTTCTTTAATATGGTGAATTACATTGATTTCTTTCTTTTTTTTTTTTGAGACAGAATCTCACTCTGTTGCCCAGGCTAGAGTGAGTGCCGTGGCGTCAGCCTAGCTCACAGCAACCTCAAACTCCTGGGCTCAAGCGATCCTCCTGTCTCAGCCTCCCGAGTAGCTGGGACTACAGGCATGCGCCACCATGCCCGGCTAATTTTTTTCTATATATATTTTTAGCTGTCCATATAATTTCTTTCTATTTTTAGTAGAGATGGGGTCTCGCTCTTGCTCAGGCTGGTCTCGAACTCCTGAGCTCAAACGATCTGCCCACCTTGGCCTCCCAGAGTGCTAGGATTACAGGCGTGAGCCACCGTGCCCGGCCTACATTGATTTCTGAGTGGTAAAGCAACCTCGCATTCCAGAGCAAGACCCATTTGGTCATAATGTATTATCCTCTTTATATATTGTTGGATTCAATTTGCTAAACTTTTGTTTGGAGTTTGGTGTCTGCATTGGTGAGCGATAGTGGCCTGTGGTCTCCTTTTCTTGTAGCATCCCATCTCTCAGGGATGGCTGCGCGTTGTTGCCTCTCTCTTTCACTTGTTTCAGGTGGGAGGGGGATGCTCCCTATTCTGCATCCCAGCTGGAAGCGGAGTCCTCCTGACGCACAGGAGGACCTTGTTTAAGCTCACAGTTCTGGGTAGTTAGACTCAACAGGTGAAGACACCGCCCACCCAGACTCCTACTCAGTCTGGGCGGCTCCAGAAGCTACTGAGCTACACAGATTGAGGCCCTGCCTCCCCCTTACACCACATCCTTGCGGCTGCGCGAAGAGAGCTAGTTTGGCTCGCCAGCTAGAATGCAGCCTCCTGCACCACACTCAGACCCTCCAGACACTCGGTGCCTGCCCCGGAATCCCAGTGTCCACATCCATGCATGGAGTGCTTTAGAGAAAAAGTGTTAAGATCGTGGGATTCTTCCACTTCTTTCACCTCTTTGACAACTATTGCTCATTCCTGCACGTCCTCGTTTAATAAGAAAACCTGCAGGCTTCTGTCGAAAACAGTCAGCCCTTTTTTCTAGCCTAGCACACTGCCCTCAGAGGAGAAAATTGCTCCTGAGACCCTTCGCCTTCTCCTCCAAGTATTGCCCCGTCCTCCTTCTCTTCTTGCAGACCCAGTGCTTTATAAGGGATGTCATTCACCCTATGTTGTGACGCCAGCGTGTTCTCTTATCTAGGAACGACTATTGAATCTGGAGAAGGAATGACATACTTTGTGCCCATCATTGACGGCTGTCCTTTGCATCAGTCGACCTTCCAGGTGGATGTAGCCGGCCAAGACCTAACCTTATACCTGTGTCAACTCTTGGCGGACAATGAGCACTTTTTGGTGGGCACAGGTAGGAAATTGCTATTCTTGCCCAGGTAAACTAGTCCTTGGGGTGTAACATCCTTCTTTGCTTGTTCAACCTACAGTCCTTGGTGTGTAAAGCTAAGGCTACTTGACTTTTATCCAAGTTCTAAAGCAACCCTATCTACATAGAGGGAAATTTAGCGGGTTGATGACAAGGGCAATGATGATGGTGATGATGGTGATGGTTATGATGACAATGGGCGAGCTAAGCTTTATAGAGAACTTACCTTATTCAATTGGGCCAAGTAAGCATTTCACATATATTCTATCATTGCTTCTTGATATAACCCTATGAGAAGAAACAACCGTTTCCATTGCGAGAAGAGGCTTAGAAAGGTTAGGAAATTTGGCCAACATCCCATAAGCAGTAGGGTTAGCAGCTGGGATGTGAACCCGAGGGCACCAGACGCAGCAATGCCTGTCCCACTTGTCACTGATCCCTGGACTAGACCCCAGCCTGTGTCACCTGTGGGGCTCCTGTTCCCAACAAGCCCATAATTCTGTTTTGGCTGTTTGGTCTTCCCAGGCAAGAGGTCTGTGTCAAAAACAGGCAAAATTGGGACCCTAAAGAATAACAGCAATTAGAGGAAAGGTGAGGATTGATTAGGACAAGGTCAAAGCATACTATCGAAGCCTCCCACTCAGCAAGATCATTATGTGCATTATTTTCTCTCATTCTTACAACAGGCCTGAGAGTGATGATTGATCCCATTCTTGCAGAGGAGGAGAGGGAAATATAAGAGGATAATGGAGTTGCCTAAGGCCAGGAATTTGGTAAATGGCAGAGATGGGATTTGAACCCAGATTTGTCTCACCAAAGTCCCGACTAGGTGAAAAAGGGAAAACTTTCAGGGAATATAGCGTCCCAGAGCCAGGGAGAGGGAAGGAGTGATTAACACCCTCCACTGCTGGAGGGCAAGGGGTCAGGAAAGGACTGAAGAGTGTCCCCAGGGTCTTGGAACTCGGGGGACAGAACAGACCCAGGCGAGAGCAGCTTAGGTGGAGCGAGGAAGGTAGAAGCCAGACGTCAGGGGGCTGGAGGGCAGGTGGGATTTCCAGGTGAGCAGTGCCGGGAGTTCCCTCTGGTCCACGCTCAAAAACAGTGGCAGACAAAATGTAAAACATAACACCAAAAGACACAGCTAGGTTTAAAACCTGTTGTCAGCCACCCAGGAAGGGGAGGGGTAAAACCTTCCAGAGATTTCCAGGTGAGGGGCTTCGATCGGCTGTGGGCAATTCCACAGGGCAGCCGGCAGCTGTGAGCGGTCAGCGGGTAAGAGACTTGAGTCCAGCTGTCCAGCTCTCCAGCCCCTAAAACACGCCACGTACAGTAGAGTCTCAGCTTACAAACGCTGATGTGTCTAAGCCCTCGCATCCTAGTTGAGGACACCCCCATTCTACTGTTTGCTCCCACAAACTCGGGCCTCCACACCCGGCCCAGATCAAGAGAAACTGGACAGTGAGACGAACATAGAAACAGCAGCCACCGTGGTGCCATCCTGTCCTGACCGCGAGGAGCTCTGGAGAACTCAGCTCTTTCCCAGCCCCGTCCTACCTGGCGCTTTTCCTGTGTCCCACAGCTGGCCGGGAGTACATCAGGGACGTGAAGGAGAAGTGTTGCTATGTGGCTTTGGACTTTGACATGGAAAAGGCGAAAACCAACTTGCCTTCCTGCCAGCAGAAGTACCAGCTGCCCGACGGCCAGGAGATCACCCTGGGGCAGGAGCGCTTCGTATGCCCTGAGGTGCTCTTCCAGACGGACCTCGTAGGTGAGTCCGCATGGAGGGGACAGAAATTAGCCCAGACGGGGTGGCTGAGCTGTGAGCAAGAAGGGACGGGGGCAGCCGGGAGCGGACTCTGGTGTGAGCGGCCAATAGGCCCCCATTTCAAAAGCTCCTCTGCTATCGGCCATCACTTACTAAGCACTTACTGTATGCCTGCTGCTTTTCTGACCACTGCAGGTAAGTTATATTCTTGAATCCCTCCCCAAATCTCATGTTATCCCTTTTTACAAAGGAGAAAGCTCACTGAAGAGTGTTAAATCGTTTTCAAATGTGATTAAGGGCCACACTGGACTGCACGTCTTCCCTCTCATAATGTACCATTTATACTCTGCCTACATACACAATAATGTGAAATATAAAAGTTAAGACAATTAAAACAGGAAAGTAACAACCCTATGTTGGGAGGGGGGCTTTAAAAACGTGGCTGGCCCAGAGATTTTAAATGACCGTTGCATTGACTGAACTCTCCGGCAGGCAAGTCAGAACAGGAACAACGACAGACCATAGAACCCCGATTCACTGGGAAAGTGACGTCTGCTGGGAAGTCATGGAAAACCAAATATTCCCTGGAGACAAATGCTTAAAGTATAATAATTTGTTACATTCATAAGGGTCAAAGCGGGGGAGTTCAGCCTGGGGAAGGAGCCATGTCCCGAGGATGAGGACCTGGTAAGCCCGTGACTCTTGGTCTTCGTTTTCCCCATTAGACTGTGCAGGGGACACTGTGGTCCTAAAGACCTGGCACGTGCACCAGAAATATCAAGGGGATAAACAGAGAAGTAATGGAAGTGCTTCGCTCACCCAGCCCCAGAACCACGACTCTCAAGGACATTCCTGCTGGCCCGTCCTCAAAGCCTCCTGCGATTAGCTTCTCAGTCCTTGGCCCAAGGTCACTGGGCAGGTTTTCTCCAGAGATGAGCACATTGAGGCCCTGACAGGCGCCACCTCCTGTCCCAGAAGCTCACAGTGTAGAACAGGAAAAAACACAGCATAGGCGTCTTTTAAGGGCTGTTCCTGTTATACTTGAGTTGATCTATGTGGTCAATTGACTCAAGGAAATGAATCAGGATTGTTTTTCAAAGCCCGCCTGAGTGAGGATGCTGCCTCTACAGAAATCTTTTCATAAAATAACTGATACCAAGGCGTTACAAATTAATACTTGTCAGTAACATTGGAATATAAATTCTTTTGGATGAGAGAGGAGAATTAATATTTATTTCTTCAGTCTCGAGCACTGAGTCCTGCAATGGGGCTGGCAGTCCACGCACTTACCTTGTTGAAACGCCAGGGGCCTCGTGGTGCCAATGTTGCCCGCTGCCTGTTGCACTCGGAGCCACCTGAGACTGGGGATCGGGGTCCCACCAGCCTAGCGCCCTCAGGGGGACGGAGGTGCCGGGGCACAGCCCGCCTCTGGCCTCCAAAGTTCTTTCTCTCTGTCCATCCCAACAGGGAAAAACACCCTTGGCATCCACATGATGGCCTTCCAGAGTGTCACCTCCTGCAGTCCCACCCTCTGGAACGTCCTCTTCAGCCACATGATATTGTCTGGAGGGACTGGCACCTGCCCCGGCCTGTGCTCCCGGATGAAGAGAGAACTATCTGGCCTGGTGTCCCCTGAACTCACCGTGAAGGTAAGGTTCTGCCAACCCCTCCTCGGGGCTTCCCGAGTTCATTCCACAGATATTTCTAGAATGCCTTGGATGTGCTCAGCATGGTTCCCGCGCTTGGGGAAGCATCAATAAACAAAAGGGTCAGCAGTCCTTGGGGCGTTCGTTCTAGTGGGGGAGGAAGCCGTAAGCAGGACAGGGGAACATGACGTGGCGGTGAGGCCACGTGGGAGGGGGTGTGAGCCTCGGGGGAGGCGCAGCCAAGTGGGGGGGGCAGGGTTGGGGTGCTCAGTGCAGGGTGTTCAGAGTGGCTCTTCTCCAGGAGTGGCAGTGGGTAAATCCTTGAGGTGAGGGTGAGCGGGGCGGACATCTGGGGAAGTGTGTCCAGGCAGGGCAGCAGCCCGTGCGGGGCCAGGGGCTTTCCTGGAGGAAAGGCAAGGAAGGGCCACTGGGGCGGCGTGAACGAGGGCAGAGAAGCCGCATGAGGCTTCCCCCTGCAGGGGGCTGGAGACCCTCGGAAGGTTTGAGCAGCGGAGGGACACGGTACAGGTGGGCCCTGGAGGACAGCTTAGGTTCCACGTGGAGCGTGGCTGGCTGGAGCTTGGGACTGTCTGGATGTGGCTGGCTGGTGGCAGGAGGGACGGGGTCACCCATCCACTCCCAGCTGAGCTCAGCAGCTGCCCTAGTCTCTTCTGGGTAACTAACAGTGTTCTTCACCTCTTGGGGGCCCCGCACCGAGGGCTGTCCCCAATGTGCGCTCCCCTTCTCTGGCCTGCTCTCTGCCTGCCTCTGCCGCTGCTGGCTCTCCGGGGGCAAGAGCCAGTCTCACCAGCTGGCCCTCGAGCTGGCTGCAAGCTCTGTTGACCAACCGCGTGGCACTCTGTGGCGTGGTCTGCTGCTGCAGGCTCCCAGGAGACCCTGGCCAGATGGACCCCAGCCTCCTCGGGCCTGTCGGCCAGAGTCCTCTGCTGTCCTGTGCTGTCCTCTGCATCCCGCACGGCGGTGGGGGAGGAGCAACCATCTCAGACCTTCCCTCCCCATCTCTAGACCGTCTCATTGCCATTGTCCCCTCTGCTTCTGCCACCCAGCTTTGGAAGGGACACTGCAAGGTGACATCCCCCCAGGGTCCAGAGGCAGGAGAAATGGACTCGCTCTCTTTTGCCCCCAGACGTCTCTGCAGGATTCTTTCACACACCACCCTCAACCCACCTGGGGTTTCAGGTCGGCTGCCGCAGGGCCCTCCCAGAGAGAACTTTCTGGCGTGCGTGTGTCCTTGATGTAGCCTCTGCACCTGCTGGGACTCCCCCACCTGTCTGGCGGTGTTCCGCGCATTCTTCCCTCCTACTCCTTACCGTGTCCACTCCATTTGCAGACCAGGGTGACACGTGAAAGTGAACACACAGCAACGATCCTTGCTCCAGAGCCACAGGGAAGAATCAGGAATCCTGTGGAGAGACAAAGGCATCAGCTGGTGTCACACAAAAATGTTCTCCAGAGCTTCCCGCTCCCTAAGCCTTCAGCCCTCTGTATATGTGTCATAAAAATCCACATAATACTGGGAAGCCATGATCCATTTCCTTCCTGCCTAAGTCTGCAGCCCTCATGATGTCACCTTACCTAGTACCGCAGGCATTTATATAATGTTAGAAAATTGTCACCCCTCCCGTCCTCCCTCTCTGGCGTCTTCAGCTCTCGTCGCTTTTTCTGTTTCTGGTATTCCTCTGTCAGCTCCCCGGATCTCTCAAGGCTTTTATGCGTAAGGAACATTTGCTAAATCAGAATGGAAGGCCACTGCTTAGCCCAGTATGGAAAACGAAGTAAAACTAAATATTGTACTTCTGTAAGTTTCTTGACCACATTGCAAAGGGGATCTCTTGGGCCATCTTTGTCCTGCCAGCATGTGGCTGGGCGTGTTTTGGTCCAAGCCCTTCCATCCTTCTGCGTCCTCAAGGTGGCCTCCACCGCCCCTACCTGCCCCAGTAAAACCTGCTTTATATGAAGCCTGATGGTAACACCCGTTGCCTGTAACTTTGTTGTGATTTAGCTCTTCTCTGCCTACTTTCTCTCCTGCCCACTCCTTCTCTGGAAGCGGTAGGGAGGCGGATCCACCTGTAACCATCCATAAAGCTCATTGAATTGTTCGCCTAAAGCAGGGAGGATCTCTCCCCTCAGATGAGCCCATCCGCCTTGAGAGAACAGCGCGTTCCAGTGGGGCCAACTTTTCAAATAATTGTTTCTCCCAACAACCTAAACCACACTGCGATGAATGTTCTTGAGCAAAAATTGTGGCCATTATATCCTCTTATCTCTTTAGAGTAGTTTTCCCCCCTTAGAATCCATTTCTAGGGGTGGATTTTCACAGCCAGAAACGCATGCACAATTGGAGGCTTTTTGAACATCGGGGCAGGTTGCCCGTGGAAACATCCAGCCTCTCAACGCATTCTGGTGGGGATGCAACGGCCCAGGACCCCCGTCTATGCCAGCACGGGGCCAGCATCTTTGTTGCTCTTTTCTCTTTTTCTTTAAAACACATTTTGAAGAAAAGCTAGAACAGAGGCTCCCGGGCACCTGGCGTCGGCTGTTTCTCCACTGATGTACGAACCCTGCACATGCTTTCCCCCCTTCTGACTCTTCCTTTCTATTTTTCTTAAAACTGTAGTGACAAGTCTCTTAATCAATACCAGCAAGTAGTTTCCAAGCCAAGCACAGTTCTGTGGTGCAACAGAGCCCGTGGGCACTGGGCCAGGCGCCTGAGAACTCGCCCGCCCCACGCCCCCCTGCCCCTGGAGCTCCGGTTTTCCAAACCCCGGTTCAGAGCTGCATCCCTGCAGACCACTGAGTGACGCGTCTGCCTTCCTGCGTCGCAGAATAATGCGCACCTTCTACTATTACGTGCCCAGGACCTTAAGAAAAGTGAGTGAACAGGCAAGAACGACAACTGTCTGACCTTGAGCAAGTGACCTTAACCTTCCTGAGCCCCTGCGCCCCCACTGGACAAATGGGTGTGCAGAGTGTCACCTCCTCCCAGCCCAGCAGTGACCTGGCTTGGTGTGGGAAGCGCTGCTCTCTCTCCTGGAAGCCGAAAGACATACATACTTATAGATTTTGGCATGAAAGGAAGAGCGGAGCAAAAGTGAGAGAAAGTCTTCAAAGCTCCACGACACAATGCAGAAGGAATTTCTCTGGGGTATTTGATTACCGGTGATTGATTGATTTTGCTCAGCTGTGTTTTCTAATTTTTCTACAAAATACACATGCCTTATGCATATTCATTATATATGTATAAAATGTGTCATAGTTTTTTAAATGCTAAGGGTACGAGTCCACTGCGCTCCTGTTCATTTTATCTGCTAGTTTAAAGCCACAGGAAGGAGGTGTGGACTGTTGGACATCTCTAATGGCAAATGATAAATTGTGTTTGCCAGGAGGGGAGGCAACTGCCCATGGAGTTCTCTCAGGGTGGACATTTTGCCACCCCAGTTTAGAGTAGCGTTTTGATCTTGGTTTCTTCCCCTTTCTCCACCCCTCCTCTCCCCCACTCTCCTCTGTCCTCTCTTCCTCGACCCCATCCAGGTGTCCACCTGCCAGTATTCTGCCTATGGTGCTTGGGTGGGCGGTTCCATCCTGTGCTCGCTGTCTACGTTCAAGGACATGTGGGTCACCAGAAATGAGTACGAGAACATGGGTTCCTCTATGGTCAGAAGAAGAAGCTTCTGATCTGTGGCTTTGTGGACCCCATGGCCCATGCCATCAATACCAGCTCCAGGCTGAGCCTCAGCTCGGCAAACTGATCAGAGCTCAGGACCAACTCAGACGCAAGGGCCCTTCCAACCCCCAGATTCAATAAAAAGATCAATAAAGGACAGACTCTGCCTCTTCATCTGGGCAAGGCTGGCAGCAGCTTATGACACCTGCTACACAGCATCACAGGACCTGCTCAGCACTCACGCGGGGCAGTGAGGGAGAGGGGCTTCCCACCTTTCCCTGTGTGCTAGTCAGGAGGGCCATGCTATGCTGCAGTAACAAACATCCCCAAATCTCAGTGCCATAAAACAAAAGTCTACTTCTCACTCATGCCACATGTCCACGGAAGGTCAACCGGCATGCACCATCCACACTCAGGATCTGCTGACAGAGCAGATGCCACCTGGAACTTTGTCATTCACTGTGGATGAAGGTAAGAGTGCTCTGGTGGGTCTTATATTGGCAACTAAGTGTGTCAGCCCCAAAGGGACACGTGGTACATCCCACAGTTAATTAGCCAGAACAAGTCACACAGCCCCACCCAGCCCCTCGTGGCCGGGAATTGCCATCTTGCCACAGGCCTGACGCACCCACGTGGGCAGAAGGTGTGGGTGTTCCAGCTGCGAGAAAGCACTGTTGGGGGGTGCCCAGAGCAACACCGTGCCAAGGGCATAGTGTCCTGCGATTAATTCACTCCTCGTGACGTTGCTGTGAGGTTGGTTTCATAAAAGCTGATCTCAAGACACAGGGACCAAAGATAAGAGAGGTTTGTTAGCTGGACGGAGGTTAGTTAGGTGGTAACAGGGAGTTTGAATCCGTAAATGACATCTAGTGAGAGTGCTGGGGATAAGAACAGAGAGAACTAAGGAGAGAAAGTAACCAAACAACAGAGAAGTTCCCCAAACTGAAGATATACACGTTTTGTGGGAGGAGGGGCCAGAGGCAGCTGCGCAGAGCAATGAAGATTCCCACATGCAGACACTCTCTTGTGAAATTTCAGAACATTGAGAATAAAGAATAAATTCTAGAGGCTTCGAGAAAAAAGCAACAAAAACAGGTGAGCTATAAAGTAGGCTCACCAGAAAAAAAATCCAGGATGCCTAGTTAAATTTGAATTTTAGCAGTATAACAAATAAATGTTTCAGACAAGCACAGCCAATACTGCATGAGTCTTCACTTGCTAACTACGGCAGCCCGGCTACTAAAGAAAGAGATTCCAGTTGTATCGAAGTTCTCGACTGCAGACTCGTTGCAGAAGACAAGGGAATAAAACCATGAAGATGAGAAAGGATGATTTCAAACTTAAAATCCCATACCTAGTCCAATAGATTGAAATGTTAGGAAAAAAATTATTTGAGGACAAAGAGTCCAGAAACTCACCATCTGCAAGCTCTCTCTAAAAAAATAGATCAAAGACTGTCTGCAAGATGAATAAACAAACCAACCAAGGAAAAGAAAGAGTAGTGAGTACAAAAGCCAGACCAAACTCAGAATTAAATCTGAATAATTATTAATAAAAAAAATTAATACCACTATGGAACAAAAATCTCAGATGATCTCAAAATTGTGGGGGGGCAGGTGAGAGAGGAGGGAATGAGGAAGAAAGTGAAATCATGGAAGATACAGGCATTGATGAACTCTAGACACTGAAAGGAAAGAGCAAGTTAGATGTGTCATTTCTCATTAAGGACACAGCGACAGTGCCCCACGCAGGCGCAGTCTGCACCCCCAGGTTCTGCTCAGACTTTCCTCAGGGTGAAATGTTGGCCCACACGATCCTCCTGGACCCGCCACCTGGCCCAGGTGACTCAGGTAGGGGGAAGGTACCATTCTAGCAGCCACTGCTGTATTCCAAAGTAACATTTTTTATCAACGGAATGTCATTACAATTGTCAAACATTGGGTTTTTTTTCCCCCCAGTCATTGGACGTTTCTAATTTTCTTCTGGCCTGAAAACAAGTATCATTATTTTAATAAATTTGGAAGCGTTCGCAAAAGTTGCTTGTCGCTATCCTCCCATTTGCTACTCACCAGGGCGGTGCAGACAGTAAACCTCTCACTCCACTGACTGGGGGGCTGAAGACCACACAGGCATTCATCTTCTTGAAACATAATTTCACTTTGGGTAGTGGTAGTTAAATACATAAATCAGGATACTTTTAAGGTAGCAAACCTCTATGTGAGGCTTTTGTTAGTTGTCAGTGGACAAGGGACTCTAAATGACAGGAGCGTAATCTAGAGTGTCGAGATTCCGAATTTTGTACCATATGCATTAAGCTGTAAAATTTTTTAAAAAACAACGTAAGGGTAGCCAATGGGAAAATAGCAATACATGGGACATTTATAAAATGAAATTACGTAATTTATAAAAACGTAAAAGAACTATGGTGCTTGGTAAAGCTGAAGAATAAAAAATGTAAAATGAAATTATGAAGGAAATTAGAGGAAGAGGATACGCCAGAAAAGTGAGAACAAAGATAAGCAGATGTGAAATAAATAGGATCGAAGCAGAATCATTTAAAACATCGAAGAGATTTTATTTGTGAAGGGGGAGGACGACCATTGAGAACGTGCGTCAGGAATCTTCGCCGTTTAGGTGCAGACAGCGTCAGAACACAGCAGGCAAAGGGGGTAATAAAAATTATCTGGAACCTACGGGAACTCCTTCAAACTGGGATGAACATGCCCCGAATCAAACCCTTCCTACGTGCCCTCCCGCCAGCACCCTGCTCCCCCACCACGCCCTGTGTCATGCACGGCAAGGTCGTTCTCTCTGCTGCTCAGCCAGACCCTCAAGGTGATTCTTGACTCCATTTCATGCCCACCAGAATTTTAGCAAATCTGATTGATTCTCCCTTCAAACTATATCCAGAATCCAACCGTGTCACCAAGCTGTGCCATCCCCTGGGCAACACACCATCACCCCTGCCGAGATTTGCAGCAGCCTCTAACGGGCACCCCTGCTTCTGCCGAGCCGGGCAAGGGGCTGCAGCACACAAACGAGATCACAGCGCTCCCGGGCGGGAACCCCCAGCCGGCCCACGGTGCGGTTCGCTCACACCGCGAGGACACCGGAATGCAAGAGCTGGCGAGGACGTGGAGACACCGGAACGCTCGTGCACTGTTGGCGGGACTGTAAAATGGTGGAGCCCCTCTGGAAAACAGTGCGGTGGTTACTCAAAAAATGAAACATAGAATTACCATAGGATTCAGCATTTCCACTTCTGGGTATACACCCAAAAGAATTCAACGCACGGTCTCCAAGAGATATTTGTACAATAACAACAAACAATGAGACTCCTCCAGCCCTAATAAAAGCACAACTTGCTTTATGCCAGCCCTAAGTGCCCTACATAGGTCACCTCCCTCAGTCCTCACTGTGAGGACAGTGGAAGAGGTGCTATGGTTACCGCATTCCAGGGAACACAAGCGGGAGCACTCAAGGCCACGTGGCTGAGCAAGTGGGGAGCTGGGGCTCGGCCCTGGGCTGCTCCAGTAGTAACCGGGGACATCTGGACAGCGACAGCCCGGCGTGCCGGCGGCTCGGCGGGAAGAGCAGGGTGAGCTAGGGCCTGTCGGCTTGGCTGGAAGCAATTGTTGGGAAAAGGATCCATGTTTATATCCCAGTAAGCTGAGAGTCCTCAATAATGGAGTGCGCACACCTGCCCAGAAACCTAGCTTGCCTGGTTTCTCCAAGGGAGAGTGATTATTGGCATCCAGCAAGTGATTTACGCTAACCACTCCACGGTGAGTTTCTTCCATTAAAAACACAACAATGAGTGATCTTAATAGTCCATTACACTTAATCAGATGCCAAAAATTGCTTCATTAAAAGCCAATTGAGGCCGGGCGCGGTGGCTCACGCCTGTAATCCTAGCTCTCTGGGAGGCCGAGGTGGGCGGATCGTTTGAGCTCAGGAGTTCGAGACCAGCCTGAGCAAGAGCGAGACCCCACCTCTAAAAATAGAAAGAAATTATGTGGACAGCTAAAAATATATATAGAAAAAATTAGCCGGGCATGGTGGTGCATGCCTGTAGTCCCAGCTACTCGGGAGGCTGAGACAGGAGGATCGCTTGAGCCCAGGAGTTTGAGGTTGCTGTGAGCTAGGCTGACGCCACGGCACTCACTCTAGCCTGGGCAACAGAGTGAGACTCTGTCTCAAAAAAAAAAAAAAAAGCCAATTGAGAGACGGGGTAAATAACTATAAACCCAACCCCCCGATGGCTTCTTCGTTCCGGAGAGCTGGTCTCACGCTTGGCTGAGTTTCCAACCCCAGCCCAAGGTGTAGCCACCGGCGGCAGCCCAGACCCCAGGGATAATCATCGCTCAAGAGGTCATCCTGACTCAGGTCTCAGATTTGGGGGCTCACTGTGCCCCAGCCTGTGCTGCAGCAGGGAAGGAGGGTGTAGAAAGGCTTGCTGGGGCCACTCTGTCACCACAGGTGACCCCGGGCTCCGTGGGCTGACAGCACCAGCCCAGTGCCTGGACGAGTGGACACATGAGCGAGGGGCTGAGCACACACCGGCTTCCTCTGTGTCCGAGGGAAGGAGGCAGTGAGTGAGCAGAGCAGTGAGCCAGAGCCGCCGTGACCCGGTGCGCACCTGTGCTCAGACCAGCCCTGCACTGGCAGGCTCTGCCACCCTGGGTCGTTCGGCGCCTGCAGGGCCCGGCTCTCTCCCCATCAGGACAGCCCCAGCCCCACTCCTCTCTTGGCTCCCTGGGCCTCCCCATGGCCTCCTGTCACCCTCCTCCATTTGTGCCTGTCTCCAGGGCTTCTGGGGAGAATGTCCTGCTCGCCTGGGACCCTGGGCCTCAGTGCAGTGCCACACCCTCAGCCCAGCCAGGTGAGGCCAAAAAGGCCTGAGCTCTTGGGAGCAGCAGCTTCCCCCTCCTGCAAGGTGATGGCTGCAGGACGCGGCGCATCCCTCTGGACACAGCTGGATCTCCCTTAGTGAAGCGGCAAACTTGGGGCGAGGGGATCTCTCACAGGCCACCCCTCGCGAGCCAGCAGGCTGTGCTGAGAGAAGAACAGGGGACCCAGAGGCCTGGGCTCTGCACCCAGCCTGCTCACTCTGGGCGGTTCTACGATCCACACCCACTGCGGGGACACGGCTCCCGCGGTTCCCTGAGCTGCCCCTCGGGGCCGAGACACACAGATGCATGGCAGAGGGGAGACCGTATCCCCGCAGGATCTGAGAGCAGAGCACAAAGCAGCTGCCGCAACGCAGAAGCATCTTAAAATCGCGTCTTCTCTTTAAAATGCACGCAGATTAATCTTCTCTCCACAACACAGCTGTTTGTTTTACAGTAAAGTGTTTGAAACCGCTCACCAATTAAATTATCTAACTCTTCCCCTGAAAGAAGAGTTGGGGGAAATTGATGTTTCAGGAAACTGTGCCCCATTGCCCTGTGAGTTCAGGCGTCTGGCTTCTGTCAGGTGCCCCCTGGGCGAGCGTCTCCCCATCTGGGCACAGCAAGGGTGCAGGGTCTCCGCACGGCCCCTCCAACGTGGACACACAATGACTGACATCTAATTTATGCTCATCATATGGTTTTCAAACCCCAAATCAGGCAGAGGTTTTTGTGCTGGTGCAGGTGGCAGAGAGAGATTGGGCAACGTGGTTTGGAGTTGCAGGGGGGTTTGAGAGTTTGGGGGAACAACTGGCAGCAGATTGGAAGTCCGGGCGGCCTGGGATATCCGGGGCGTGTCTCCACCATCGCCGCCTTTCTCCTGGCTTCTCTCCTTGTCCCAGAATGCGGCTGGGCTCAGGGGGCAGCCTCCGCCTGCCCACACTGTTGGAGAAAGTTGTCAGCAGCAAATGCTTGAGGTCACGTTTTCGGAGAGCTGCAATTACTCCAAATGGAGCAGCCAGCCCCCCTCAGAAAGACAAAGCGGCTACTCTGGCCACGAGAGCGGGCTCTACTGCGCCAGCTGGTGCCCGAGGCGGGCTGAGCTTGAGCCGCCCGCGACCGGCAGGCCCAGCTGAAGCTTTTCTTCTTTTTTGCGAGGGGCTGATTAGGCCCGGAATGAGGATGCAGTGAGCTCCCAGAGAAGTGGATGCAACATTAAGGCACATTTTACCAAGAGGATTAATTGCAGGCCACCAGCTTGCTCCTCCTCATCACTTTCAACAGTTTTCTGTGAGACAGAAACTTCCTCCTCCTCTCACCAGGGCCAGCGCTGCAGGGGTGAGGGGGGCTCTGGGTGGTGAGGGGCCCTCGCAGGAGGGGAGCGGTGAGACGGGGAGCCCACGGCGCAGGGTGGGGGCATCAGGTGAGGAGCACCGTGGAAAGAGCATGAGGCTAAGGAACATCAGGCCAGGATCATGGACGCAGAGCCTGGGCTGGGAGCACTCACTGCTCCAGGAACACCAGGTTGGGAGCACCAAGGGTCATCTGTGAGGCTGGGCTCTTTCCCATGGGCCCTTGTGGGGCCAGGCCTGCTGCTCCACCTTGCAGGAAGCCCTGGTCCTGCCACAGGCACCAGGCTTGGCCGAGACAGCACAGCTCCACGGCCCCACGGCCCTGCTCCGAGCCGGCGGACGATGGGGGGTAGGAAGTCAGTGCTGCTGGACACACCTGGCCCCATCGGGCTCTGCTGGGCTGTGCCGCCGCTGCTGTGTTGCGTTTTGCCAGCACAGGTTAAGAGCCAGGTGATGGAGCGAGGCTGACTATATCCCAATCCCGCCAACTTTTGGTTCCAGAACATACTACTGCATAGCAGATTGCCCCCAAACAGCAGCTTGAAACATTTGTTACTCACAGTTTCTTTGGATCTGAATTACGGGCAGTGGTGAAGGTCTCTGCTGAGGAGTATTCCGAGCCCCGAAGGCTGGTGGGACCTGCAGGTGGGGAGCCGGGGTTGCCACATGGAAGGCTGGCTGCTGACATCTGAGAGCAGAGGTTTGGGGGTCGAGTGTCCCAGCAGAGAAGCTGCCCTGACTGACAGACCTGCTTATGTCTCCTCCTCCAGGAAGCCTCCCGGGACTGCCCCTATGCTGAGCAGGGGGTGGGATTCTCCCTGACCTTTGTCCTCAGTGCAGGTGACAGGCACCAGGCCTCACTGTGGCCCTTCTTTGGGAGGCAGCTGTGGTGCAGACTGCAAGCAGCACAGCACTGAGCCCAGCCTCTGCAGGCCTGGGTCTGGCTCCTGGCCCTGCCACATGCTTGTCCTTTGAGCCTCAGGTTCCCCATCTGTGAAACGTGCAGGAGGGTCCCTTTGGTGAGGGTCCGTGGGATGACTGGTGTGAAAGGTGGGTTGTCACCTGCACAGCACTGTGAATTCAGGGGTGAGGGAGCAGAGCCCACGCCTGATCCTGCCTCTGCCTGCTGAGGTGTCATCCAGGTGTGCTTTCTGGCACCTGCACCCCTGCAGGGGGTCTCTTCCACGCAGTGAGCCTCCCACTGGGGTCTTGGCCCCTCCCATGGCCCCTGTGGCTTGGCACCGACCAGTAGATGTCGCCCTGACACAGATTGGCAGGTCGGGCCCCTCGTCCTGACTGTGAAGCTCGTGACGGTCCCTTGGCTGTGCCAGATTCTACAAGGGGCAGCCAGCCTGTCCCCTCCCACCCGGAGGAGGGGGTGTGTCTGCATGTGCTCCTGCCCTCGCGCATCCCTGTCAAACATCCTGGGGTCAGAGCACCAGGAAGGGGCTTGGAGAAGAGTGGAGGCAGGGCCGGGAGTCCCCAGACAGGGTTCAGCACACAGGACACCCCCGGTCACCAGCCATGCCACTTGGGCAAAAGGCTCCACCTTGCCAAGGCTTGGTCTCCCAGCCTTGCAGTGAGGACCCGCAGGGAAGGATGCTGGGGAGCCATCAGCGTTGCCCTCGGGAGTGCACGTTAGTTGTGTGGCATGGCTGTTGTCACCTGGCACACAGCAAACTTTAGTGAGCACCTACTAAGCACTGGGCGCTCTGCTAAGCCCAGAGCTAGAGGGAGATGCTGCCCCTCTGCCAGCGTGAGAGTCTAACTGGAAGACGCTGGCTAGCGGCTGCGGTGTGACGTGGCTGGAGCACCATGCCGGGAATGGGTCTCAGATTCCACCAGCTGCTCATCGGCGCGGGCTTGGCATGGGCACTGCACTGGGGCTCCCAGATTGGAGGGCCTGAGCCAGTGGGGACCCCAGGACAGGAAGGAGGCTCAGGAAAGGCAGTGAGTGGGCGGCACATGTGGGTGGAGAGAGAGGGACGTTGGCCCAGAGCCAACACTCCGCCCCACCACGTCCAGGCGGCTCAGCCTTGGACTTAGCTTCTGACCTGTGTCCTCATTGGTGAACTAGGGACAACAGGACCATCCTGCCAGGCTGCAGGAATGAGGGGCACATATAGAATGTGCACCATGGTGGCCCTTGGCCACAGCAGCTCTTGCTGTCACGGCAGGGGCCAGGTCTCGGCACAGCGCTGTGTGGCCCAGCCAGTCCTGGAGCCCACGGCCCACCCGTGCCTGCTCTCCCCACCCCTGCCACGGCTGTGCCTGTCCACTCAGCCCTGGACCAGGGCAGAGAGTGACGCCTCCCGAGGCCAGCTCTGACTGCTCTGCTTTTCAGACACCCAGACCACTTCAACTCCACCAGGACCTGGGGTCCAGTGTCCCCAAGATCTCCCAGCTACTGAGGACGTGGGGGCAGACGGGACAGTCTGAGCCTCTCCTCCTGGTCGGGCCATCTGCAGCCAAGAGCCGGAGGGCACTTTGTGATTCTGAACAGCTCAGCGAAGTCGGGGGCCTGGCAAAGGGGTCAGTCGGGGGCACCATCTGTCCCTGTCCGTCCATGGGGAAGCTTTGCAGCAGCAAGGCAGGGCGGTCCAGCTGGCTCTCCCTCTCAGGGGGCAACCTCAGCATCAGCCTGCTAAGGCGGGCGCCCGGGGGAACTTCCCAAATAACTCCAACATCTGCCTTGGGGCCTCTGGGGGGACCTGCAGGCCCAGACTGATCTTTGTTTTAAAAGACAAAGGTTTTAACTATTGAAAGGGTGTACACACCCCCACCTCCCCCAGCCTGCCTCCTCTGCTGGGCTGCTGAGCCGGCTTCACGCCAAGCCTCAGGAGGATCTCGGCCTTGGTGGCTTTTGGCAGGGCCCCACGTGACTGGTTCAGGCAGTCCCCAACACCTAGCAGGCGATGCAGGCATGCGTGCAGGGGGACAGGCTCTTGGCAAGCTCACCCAGCTGCTCCAAACCCGCCCATGGGATCAGACTTTCTTCTCGTCATGCTCTGGCCTCAGCTAAGATGAACCTGCAAGAACCGCACTTCTGAGGCTCCCTGCGCGCATTTCCCGGGAAACGGCAGCTGGGCGTGTTTATTTCTCCTTCGGTAAAGTCATCGTCCTCCGTGGTCTGGAAGTCAAGTCCTTCCTCCACCTGTATGGGTGGCCTCACTTTCCGCTCTGCAACCCTCTTCCCCCGGCCGGTGTGGAGACACCTGTGCTCCCCAGGTACAGCCGAGCTCGAGGCCCCGCGGGACCCTGGGAAGACGGTGAGCGTCGGCTGACACTGACGCGGCTTCCACCTGTGGACTCACTCACTCCTTCGCTCACTCACTCAGCCAGCACCTACTGAGAACCCTCCACCCTCTGGGGACACGGGACCCGATGCCAAGGAGTGCCAACGCGCGGGACCGGCGGGCCGTCTATCCTGGACTGCCTATTTGCTCAATTGTTTTTCATGGGAGAAAAACAAAATTTCATATGGTTCAAACCACTGTTATTTTCATTTTTCTATTATATTAATGAAGCCAAAGCTTATCCTAGATGAAACAATGGCTAACATTCATTGATGGCCTATTTTGTGCCAGACACTGTTCTAAGAACTTGACATGCATTGACTCTTTTAATCTATGTTAATAGCATTTTAACACCTAATCTACTTTAATATATTCATCCCCATTTATAGATGAAGAAGTTGAGGCCCAGAGAGGTTTAGCAACTTGCCCAAGATTGCACAGCGGCAGAGCCCAGGCTCTCAACCATGACGTTAAACCAAGCTGCTCAGGAGCTAGAGATTTCTCCCGTTTACGTCTTGAAAACCCTGTTCCCTTTTGGTTTTAAACATAACACTGTGGAATCCTGCAATAAAACTTAGGAGGACTTATATTTTTTATAATAACTTCTGGGTGATACCTCTGAAAATACTGTTTTTTCTTCTGTTCTTAACCCTCCTGAGTTTACTCTCCAAAGACCTGGGGTCAATCTCCTACCCTGGCATTTGCAATGCACAGAGCGGGCTCCAGGCTCCCACCGCCAGAGAACCTCCAAACCTCAAGGTCAGGAAACGCCCACTCACCGGAAGCCCACCAGGGCCCGAGTGCCAAGCAAAGCATCTCCACAGTCCCCAGCCCAGCCGCACCTGAGCTGCATCCGCCCCCCACCCACCTCCTGCCCGCCTGGGAGAGCTGACTGTCCGAAACCCCTCCCCCGGGAAGGGGCGGCTCCAAATGCACAGCGAGGCTCCCTGTGCAAGCGTGGGCTGAACTCCCTTTATTTAAACTGGACTCCTCATCTTCTCACACCCCCAGGCTTGCTGATAACTAAGGAGTGCTCCATCTGGTCCACCCTGGGGATCTCTTTCTGGCAAATAGTCATGTCAAAGCCAAACTCGCCGTCAGTGTCATGTCCCTGCCCTCAGGTCTGACCTCCTCCTTGCACAGGGTACTGGCTCATCCGTTTCTTACAATAATCCTGGGAGTGGGAAAATGCGAGGGGCCTCCGCACAGGCCAGGGGGGCAGGGTGCCGAGGATCTGGTTCCAGAACTCAGGACTTGCTACCCTAGCACGTGCTCGGGCAGGTGTGCCGGACGGTGGGGAGGGAGGTCGCCCAGGGAGCAAGGGCAGGAGCAGGCGGGCTGCAGGAGGTCAGTGGCGGCACACAGCCTCCCCGGATGCAGGGCATAAGTATCGGAGCTGGAACTTGGCCCTGGGAGTGCCAGCCTCCAGAACTGGGTCTTTTTCATCACTGCACCTGTCTTCCTCCCTGTTCCAACGGCCTCAGGTCCCCGCAGCAGGCTGAAGTCCAGCACAAGACTCCCAGCCCCAGGGAAGCCAGCCTGGAGAGCCTGCTGTCCTGTCCCACCCTTGGGATTGGCTGCCTCTCCGCAGACAGCCTCACAGGTGGCCGCCTGCTGTGTGTGAGTATGGAGCTCTTCCCTCCAGCCTCTCAGGGCCGTGGGTGACAGTCCTGGCTCTATCCTCGGGAGTGGTCCCACCCGGGGGTGACACAGAGCCACAGAGGGCAGACAGGTGGCCAGGAGGGCAGGGGCAGAGGAACGACAGGAAGGGCCCCAGGGGGCCACACGCGAGTGCGCTTCTGCCCTGGGGGAGCTTGGCTCTCATCCATGCTGGGGCATCTTTCTCCTGGTTCCCACGTTCCCAGCACCTGAGGGAAGCTTCCCCTTTGCCAGCGACCGCCCACCTCAGCCCTTTCTGGAGCCTCACACCCAGGTTCCAAAGCTGCCTGCCTGGCGTGTTCTCCCGGAGGGCTGGTCGGCCACACTGGCCCCTCGAGAGTCCTGGCCTCTGGGCTGCGGCTGGACGCCCACTGGGAGCCGGAGCGGCAAGGGCCTGTTCTGAGACGGAGAAGCAGGTGCAACCTCGGAAGCAGTGTGCTGTGGCAGCCTGGGGACAGGTGGCCGTCCTAGTGCCCTCACCCTGGTGGCCCTCCAGTTGGCTTCCCACCAAGTGCAGTCTCCACTTTGTGACCCGGGCCATATCTCCCTCGCCCGGTCAGCCCCAGCCCCCACAGGCCCCTGGACGGTCCCTCTGGCTCCCTGGGTCACCCCTCATGTCCATTCCCAGAGACCAGCGGCTGCCGCAGAGAAGCCCCGTCCTTCCCGCTGCCAGGCTCCAGATGCTGCCTTTGCCAGGGAAGCAGAAACGACCGGCCCCCGGGGTTGAGGCTCAGGACTGGCCGCCCTGCCTCGGCCTAGAGCCGGGACCCCACCACCCTGCTAGGCGGGGCCTGCCCCTCACAGGCCTGGACGGCGCCCCGCCCCGCAGGCTCCTCCCTGCAGCTGAAGGCAGAGCAAGGTGAGGTAGAGCAGAGTCACCATGATTAATCGGTGAACACAACTCGTCCCAGAATCAGAGAGGAAATGGGTCACCTCACCGGTCTTGCCAAGAGCATGCACATGTCACCTCTGAGGCTGCATGTCACCAGCCAATGGGGAGAAGCTTCCGGAAGGTGTTGGGAAGCAGGTGACTGAATGAGAATCAGCCCAAGACCAAAGAATGGTGATAATGGCAGATGAAACCACCAAGGCGCCGTTAGAGATGGCATTAGGGACAGAGCCAAAATACTCTCTTTGGTTTGCTATGTCCACAGGACCCACATCTTGAACAGTCTAAACATACAGTCGGCCTCCAGACAACGCGGAGTCAGGGCCACCGACAACCCAGCCCACCCACACAGTTGTAAATCTGCAGGTTCCTTTTTACTCCCCCAAAACTTAGCTGCCAAGAGCCCGCTGTTGACCAGAAGCCTCACCGATAACACAAACAGTCGACTAACACACATTTCGCCTATGTGGGAGGACAGTGCAAAGCACCTGTCCTCAATACCCTGCCGCCAGGATCGGGGCATCCAGGCGCGGACTGGGCTGTAATAAGCCTGGGCAAACCTTCGCCCCGACTCCCTTCAGCCCTCAGCATGGCAGGGGCCTCAAGGGCTGGAAGGGGACTTGGGGGCCATTCAATCTGAGTCCTTAGCCAAGGCTTGAAAGGCCCTGCCACACCCCCAAGTGGCCATCCAAGCACCCCTTGGTTGCCTCCAGCCACGGGCTGCTCTCTCATTCCCAAGGCAGCCACGCCGCCTTGGGAGAGTTGCTGGGAGCCTCACGTGACGGGAATACAGTGTCCTGGGAGCGAGGCAGAGGTTTCTCATAACACATTCCACGCTAGGAAAGAAGGCACTTTCATTTTTCTAAGCGTACCTATGATCGTATGAGAAAATTCTGCATTTTGTTGTTCTATTCAATGACTTCTCACAGAAGCCAATCAGTCTCCTTCTCCCGAGATCCTGGAATGAGGCCGTCGCCTGAGTCTGCCTCACGGAACCGGGTGGATGCAGTCGGCCCCTTGCACGGGTGCAGGCAGAGCGTCCAGTCGTGTCGAGAGTTGCGCAGGTGCTGTCCCAGACCCAGGGGCCCAGCTGGGCAATCTGGGCCGGCGGGTCCGCTCACATGCCACTATTTTGAGAAACGGGGACATCGAAAATAGAAAGGCCCTAATTCCCAGCCTGAGACGCTCATCTAGCGGGCTGGGCAATCAGCGGAGGCAGTGACTCCCAATCTTATGACGTTTTCACAATGGAAGCTTTTTCTAAGTGCTTTGAAATCTTTGCAGAGAAAAGAAAATTGGCTAAATTGTCTTTAACAACAGAACAGAAGCTACCAGCAGCCTTGGGGCAGGGCGAACTGGCAGAGCGGTGCAGGCTGGGTCCCTGTGCACGTCCCCGAGAGACTGGCGCTGACGGGTCTGAGACAGCCTCGTGCCCGGGTCCCACATGGTGGCCTACGGCATTGTTAGCAGAAAAGGGAGCTCACTTGGGGAAATTCTGGTAGAAATGACTGAAATTAAAGATGTTTCGACTAGTTCTTGATCAATAATGCCCCAAACCAAGGCAGAGTTTTTTGTTTAAAATAAGCGACAAATATCCGAAAGCCAAAAGTTTTGCTGGTTGTATAATTCAGGATGTTTCTGCAATCTTTTCTCCTTATCACAAACACTTCCTGGGAGACTTGGTTTCGGCCAAGGATACATGTACATGGAGTTAACCACAGCCAAACGAAAGATGTTTGCCAAAATCTACAGGAATAAAGAGCCTCCTTTCTCTTTTTTCCTGATTTCTGAGAGCACTGTCAGGGTCGAGGCTGGTTCTGAAGCTCATTCACCACGGCATGCTGGAAGGATATCAATCATCGCTCGTGAAATATTCATCAAATACAGGCTCTGGGCAGAGAATTGTGATGGATGCTACCTTCGCTTTTGACAGCTCACATCCCGCGAGAGGAATGGCTGTAAACCACATCAGCCGGTGCAGTCGCGACCACGCAGGCAGTAGCTCACACGACAGGGCCAGCCAGACACGGGAAGGGGCAGGGCCTCACCGCCGAGGGGAGGACCTAAGATCTCCGTGGGCAGGGCAGAGAGCGGGAGGCGGCAAGTGCGTGCAGCAAAGGTGAGCAGAGGTCAGAGGAGACTGTGACCTGCCACTCCCTGGCGCTGCCAGAGCAGAGCTTGCTGTGTGGAAAACTGTTGCAAAAGCGAGAGAAGAAGGCAGGTGAGGTGATACACCGAGCATAGTGCCCATGGGGTCTGCGTACTGAATGGGGATCCCCCCCACCCCGCACACCTGCGAACCTCTGTTCCCGCCCCGTCCACGGGACTAGTTCTCGGGCCTCGAGAGCAAAGATCCAGACGGAAGCAAGTGGACAGAGGGTTCCTGGAAGAAAGGGGAAAATGGAAGCAAGGTGAACCCGGGAAAACCGTGCAGGGAGGTTTCTGGGGAGACTTAACCGTGGGAAGATATAAAAGGTAAACAACTTAAAAAAAAAAAGCAAGTATGAATTCAAGGAAAAATAAAAGATTGTGTAAGGAGAAAAAACCCTTAATTATATTTGACTCAAAAGTAAACAATTTACCTTGTTGCAGTAACAGAAATACTGAATAATGATTTGTCCAAAATCTGGGAAGCTACTAATTTGAGAGGATGGGGGATTGAAAGAGAGATAAGTACCATCCTGTGGCGATTGTCTAAAACTGATGAATTAAGAGGTTACAAAAAAGCAATATATTGTTTAAAAACGTAGATGAGGAAAATACTTAAAGACTTAAAAGCATTGAAGAAGCTGGGGGGGGGGGGTGGAAGTGGGGCCAGCTGTTTATCCCTGAGTCCTTAGTCGGACACACACACGTGTGTGCACATACACACACAGACACATACATACGTGTGTGTGCAAGTCCTACTTTGATTTACTAAAAGATTAAAACGAGAAAGAGAAAGATCCATCCCGTGCCCCCTACGAGAGGAGTGTGGTGACTGGCGAGTGTGACAGTTGGCACAGTGCGTGCAGAGCACTTCTGGCAGAGCCGGCACCTCCTCCCGAGAGGAACACGCCATTTCTAGACCCTTCTTCTTCCTTAAGCTTTCAAAGAAACCTGGAGGCCGGTGAGACCCACCAGTCGCTGGAGATTTGGGCTCATGCTTTTGTCTCTGTGTTGCCATCTTAGCTGGGATCCAGTCACTCGGGCCACGGACACCTTTGCTGGCGGCCACCAGGGGCTTGTCAGCCACTGTCACAGCGGGCGAGGGAGCGTATTTGGTGTTCGAGCCCGGCAAGCGTGACCGCGCTCCAGCCTCGGCCCATGGCTCCCGCCCAGCGGGAACACGCCTCGCAGGGGCCTCCTGGGCGCCCGCCCTTGCCAGCGTTTCGTCCACCCTCTGCGCCGGCTGCGCGGAACCGCGGTGACTTGCATGTCTCACAAGGGTGACTTGGTTCCTGCTCAGGAGAGAGAGACGGCACGGAGACCTGTTCCCTTTTTGCAGCCACCTCTCTTGTACGCTCAACGTCTGGCTGCTGCCCACCCGCCTGGGCTCCCCGTGCCCTCGGCCTCTCTCAGGCCGGGCCCTGCCATCCTACTCCCCAGAGTACAAGGCCTGGCTCAGACCCTGGCAGTGGGTCCGCACCCTTCTCAGTGACCGGCCTTGCTTCTGCTCAGCCCTGACTCGCTGCTGGGGGGAGCCAGGGACCCCAAGCCTGAGCCTCGGATGGATTCAGGGCCAGACGAGGGCAATCACAGCCTGCGGCAGCAGATGGACCCCACACGCTGTCCTTGCTTAAACACGGCCGGAGACCTGGAATCTTCATGGCAGGATATTTACTGGGGGGCGCGGCCCCTGGCTGGCACTGTTGGTTCTTCTAAAAACACACAAAAACAAAACCAGCACTCTTCTATTTCCCACTTGCTTCTAACTTCACTCTTCCTGAAAATCCAGCCCTGCCCCCGGTTCAAAGGCAGCATGGCCAGAGTCACAGCCCCTCGGGAGGCTGCGGGAAGGACCAGAGAGCAGGGGTTTTGCTGTCACCCACACGCAGGTCTGATTCCCAGCTCACCGACCTCCCGGGGCCTTAGTTCACAGTTCATTCCCCGTGAAGTGGGAATGAAACCCACTCGCACAGCGTGTGCTGGGGGAGGATCTGCCAAGCACCAGTGCCGAGATGGGACAAGACGGGACGGGACGGGACGAGACGGGACAGGACAGGACGGCTGGCCAGGGGCCCCTCCCTGCCTGCACCAGCCCCCAGCCTCCCAGACTCCATCCTTTCCTCTTCTTCTTCCTCTTCCTCCCTGCTTTTCTCTTGGCCTCTTTTCCCCCCTCTAAGGTCATTCTCGGTATGATCTTTAATTCTCAGAGGTAAATGCACAGACAAAATCTCACTTTTACAAAACACAATGCATCACCTGGGGGAAGCAGGAAGGTGTTTGCTAACACGTTTTCTCTCGCAGAAGGTGTAGCTGATGCTGCTGGAAGAGCAAAGGCTCTGGAGCCGGGCTTGCAAGGTAAGAGTCCTGCTGTGCCGCGTAATAGCTGTGAGCCCTGTGACTTGTTCTGGGCTGGTGTGTGGCTCCACAGCTCCAGGGAAGGGTGGCAAGGAGTGCAGAAGGGAAGCAGGGCAGGAAGGGAACCTGGGACCCAGGACCTGGAGGGTGGAGGCAGCAGGGGGTCCGGAGAAGAGAAATCCTGGCCTGGAGCCTCGAAAGTTGTTGTGGCCTTTTGGAGCGGGCACCAACATCCCAGGTTTAGAGAACTCATGCTTGGGAAGAGCGGTGGTATGCATGCTATTTGCACTGTCTGAAACCAGTTCTGCTTTGATAATAAGCGTTTTTGCTGTAATGCTGATCCCTCTCCCATGGGATGGGTGGCTTATGGCCACTTACATTAGAGTTTTTAAAGGGAAGAAGCAAGTCCCTGGGGTGGCCTCACGGGTTGTCATGAGAACCCACCGAGAGCACTGTGGGGCCATGAGAGCTTTCCTTCTGAGCCCCACTCTGCGCTCAAGCCCCAGAGGATTTTGTGGTTGAACTCCCCAAAGGTGCCTGTCTCACTGTCTCCACCAGTCCACCTTCTCTGGAGCCCCCTCCAAGCTGAAGTTCTTCCCACCCATCCACCAAGGCCACCCTTGTCAACGTCCCCCATGTCCACCACATTGGCAGATCCAGAAGTCACTTCCCATCTTCCCTTCTCTGCAGCTGTTGACACAGCTGCTCACTCCTTTTTCTAGAAACAATTTATTCCTGTGAGTTCTAAGATGCCCTAGTCTCCTCTGTCAGGAAAACTTGGGAAGGACTTTTTTTTTTTTTTTTTTATTTAATTTTACAGAATCAAAGAGTCTAACAGTATATCTTGTTAGATACAGTATGTCCTCATAATGTATACATTATTTCTTGTACAATGATATGAAATAATATGGGAAATATTCATGAAAAAATATGGAACGCTTCACGAATTTGTGTGTCATCCTTGCGCAGGGGCCATGCTAATCTTCTCTGTATCGTTCCAATTTTAGTATATGTGCTGCCGAAGCGAGCACGGGAAGGACTTTAAAGTTGGAAGAACCACACACCCAAGCAAAGTTTTCTGCGCATCCTGTCCAGTGCACCCTGCAGGGTTCTCTCTGCCTTTCATGTGGCTACTTTGTAAGTTGTAGAAAAACTGAGAACAATGCAGAGGGCACCTGTCTATGCAGGTGCAAATCACCTGTGTCTGCTGGATGCAGCTGTGGTGCATCTGCTTGGAAATGCATTTCCGGATTCCCCCCCAACCCCATCACGTGCCTCTAGAATTGGTGGGTCTGTGACTCCTCCCTTGAACTGGTTGTAACATCTGATTGAGTCCTCATTGGTTACTGAGTTAAATAGAAGCTTAGGGGTCCATTTTATATTTGTAGGAGAGTCTTGATTTCGCTTTTTGGGAACATTTTTAGCGCCTGTCTTTGCACCTGCTTTCCAAGTCATTCTTTCTCTACCATCTTTGTTCCCCCTCTTGTCCCTGGCTTTAAATGTGGCCTCAGTCTTGTCCTCGGATCTCTATGCTGGTCCAGCAGCCGCCTTGCCAGGTGATCTGGTCCAGCCTGCTGGCTTAAAGATCACCCACACGTCAAAGACCCTCAAACTTGTGTGTCCAGCCCAGCCCTCCACCGTGGACCCAACTAGTAAATCCAGTCTCCTTGATGTTAGGTCCGGAGCCCAGAGAGAGACACACGAAGCCTTGTGTGTAGCAAAATGCTGTTTATTTGAGCATCAGGGTGCAGATGGGTGGAGGCCGAAAAGAGTGTCCACGCTGAGGGAGGGGAGAGCCTTAGGTTTTCTAGAGGGTTTTTCTGGGGGGAGTGAGCAACTGGGCCCCAATGGCCACTGTAATAAATGCTTTTCTAACAACCAGGAGGGATAAGGAAAGTAGGTTCCCCTCTTGCATTCCACTCCTTTATCTCCCTAGGGGTCTGGCAAAGGCTACGGGCCTAATACAGCCCTGGGGAGAGCAGTGGGTTTTATGGGAGGTTTCGATAGAAGTTTGGGGAGGGTGAATTCTTTGAGCCTAACACTTGGCAAGTCTGTTCAGTGTCTAACAGACATCACCAAATGGATGCACCCAGAGTACAGTGTGGGGTTCACACTTTCCACACCCTCAAATCTGTTCTGCCCCTGTGGCACCTTCCCTGACACCCCCGGGCCCAAGCTACCATCAGCTCTCACCTGGTGGCTTCCTAATTAGACTCCCGATGTCCACTGTCACTCCCCCCACCCAGGCTACTCTCTGACTGTTGGCCAGTGTGGGCTTTTTAAAGCACAAATTGGACTTGTCCCTGTCCTGCTTAAACCACCCTGGCTTCCTTTCGAGCACACAGTCTAATTCAAGCTGCTGTGCCCACTGCCTCTCCACCCTCCTCCCCTGCATTCCTCCCCTTGCTCCCCCGCACTCGCTGGGTCACACCAGCCTGCCCGTTCCTTCCCACCTGAGGCCTTTGCACTTTCTGTTCCCTCTACTGGGCATGCTCTTCCCTCAGATATCTACGTGGTGAATTGCTTCACTTTCTTCAGGGCTCAGCTCAAACGTCAGCTACTCAAAGAAGCTTTTCTTTGCCTCCCTTGCAAAACAGCGTCTCCCATCACGCCCTAACCCCTTTCCCTGATGTGCTTTTCTTCAGAGCATTTGCCATCAGCTGACGTCATATTACATCTTATTGCATTTTTATCGTCCTCTTGTCCACTGGACTGTCCCTCCCTTCGTCCACTTTGTCTGTCGCTGTGTATCCAGAATCCAGAAAAGCACCGGCCAGAGTCGGGTCTCAATTAACATTTATTAGATCATGATCACTTTCCCTACACGCAACAGCTCCCTCGTGGGTGCGTATAAATATAATTTATGATATAAATATAAAGGCGGGATTAAAAAAAATAAAACCCTGCAAGAAAAGGAAGAGAGTAAGAGCAAAATCACAAGGGCAAGAAAAGTCTACAATTCAATGCACTTGTCTGTCTGTGTCTCCCCATTTTGGTGCAACTTGGCAAGTGTCTTTTGAAGGCCTACTCTGTGCCGGGCACTGTGCTGCAGCTGGGATGCAGAGATGAATAAGATCTAGCCCGGGAGAAACTCCGTGCAGGGAGGGGAGTTTGGTGTGCAGACAACTGACAATCGAGGCATCATTGCTCTGTAGAGGCACCATGCAGAGCAGAGTGGAAACACAAGGTCAGTTCAATTTGGGAAAGTCAGGATAGGCTTCCCGGAGGAGGAGTGACTGAGTCTTGAATAATGGACAAGAGTTTGATAGGCAGATTATGGACAAGAAACAACTTGAGGGGAGAAAAAGTCCTTTTATAGGATTACAGTACTTGCTGAGAGGAGTTGTATCAGTCAGGACCATCGAGGTTATGCTGTAGTAACAAACATTCCCCAAGTCCCACTGGTTTAAAACAACACCAGATTATTTCCTGCTGAGGCTGTATATCCATCATGTGTCAGCAGGCAGCAGGGACAGTGAGCAGGGCGGCTCTGCGCATAGTAGTTCCTCAGGGCCCAGGTTTGGGAAGCAGCTGCTGAGCAAAGGGAGAGAGAGCTGTGGAGAGTCACATGCCAGTGGCATTTTAAATGGCTCACCTTCTTCTCCCTGCAATCCCTTGGTCGGAACTTTTACCCTGTTTCCCACTCCCTGCAAAGGAGACAGAACAGGCCATCCTGCCATGTTCATGCAGAGAGAGGAAAACCACAAGACCATCAAGCAGCACCAGAGACCACCACTGGGGTACAGCGCCTGCCCAGCACCATCCTTTCCTTCCTTCTGCAACAGGAACATAGCAAAATTGAGGTTGGCCTCAGCCCAGCTAAGAAGCTGCATTCCGGCAGCGCCACTGCAAGGTGTAGCCGTGCAGCACAGCTGTGAACGGGGTGTAAGTGGATGCTGCTGGGAAGTTTCTGGGAAAGAGGCTGAAAGGGGCGGACTCAGCCAGTAAGCTCCCCCTGCTCCCTGCCTGGCACAGGTATCTGTTCTAGAAGTGGAACCGTCACCATGAAGCCAGCCAGTGGCAAGCACACCAATGAAACCTGCACACTCGGGTGGCCGAGTCGCCCACTAGCATGTGCCTGTACCACCACCCCTCCCCCGGACTGTGCACCTCGCACTTCTTGTTATGAGTGGGGAGTAGACCTCTCACTTGTTTAAGCCAGTGCGCCCTGAACTAGAGTGTGCATAAGAATTCCCAGGAAAACCCAGATTCCCAGACCCAACACCCCGAGATCCCTATTTGTGAGCCTGGGGTTGGATCCAGGAATTTCTTTCCTGATAAGCTCCCGGGGGCTCCCGCTGACCCCAGACCACTCTTTGAGTAGCAAAGTCACTGGTGTGGGGAGGGGCCAGGAGAGGAAACCGAAGGTCCTGGAACATCGTGTGAGTCGTGGATACGAACCAGTTAACCGATGCGCTCTCCGAGGGCAGGGGCGGGACGTCACCATCCACACGCTCACCTCATGCGGCTTGTCTCCACGACCCCGCCACATCCACCCCATACTCTAGCCCTTCCGAACACTGCTCTTCCTGGGACAGGGTGGCATCCTTCACGCTCTCATTGATTTACGAAGCCCACCATGTGCTGTGCCTGCGACAGGCCTGGGGTTTCCCCACAAGTTCCCCAGTGATGCGACACTGCTGTCCACAGACCACACGTGGGCTGTCCCGGAGCCAAGGGCTTCCCCTCCGCCCCCTAACCTGAAAGCGGGGGCTGAGAGCAGCACGTGCCCCTCTCTGGTGCCCGGTGCTGACAGGTGGAAGCGAAGGCGGGTGCTTTAGGAGAAGCCCCCCGTGCAGCCAACAGCCCTCCCACACCCGGGATCCATCCACTCACGCTAGGGTGACTCACAGCAGTTTCTGGAGTTAACTTCTCAAAGGAAACAGCTCGGGGCCACCTCATCTCCTCCTTTAAATCGCAGCATCCCTGCACTCTTTATGGGCGCCCTGACCCAGGAGGCTGCGGGGAGGGTGCCACTCCGCTGCGCACCAGCCGGCCGACGGGGGCCTGCGGACATGGGGCCCCCTCTCCTGCTAACTGGATGGTTCGGCTCAGCTTCCTGGTTGGGAAAACAACACAGACCCCTGGGCCTGAGAACACAGGTCCTGGACCCTGTGGGGTCTCAGGAAATGGCTGCACTCCCACAGGGGGGCGGGGAGCACTCAGGAGGAGGTGCTCAGACAGGGAGGAGGAGCTGGCCTTCTTCCGTCCAGGGTCCATTGCACTCATCCATGGCAGGAAGTCGGTAGCCCTTTGGCAACTTGGCGCCTTGGCTTCCCCCAAAGGCACCTTTAACATCGACTACAACGAGAACTCAGTTTGGAATGACCATCTAGATGTTTTATGACTAATTCTAAGAAACCAGCATCCCAGAGCCCAACAAGCAACTACAGTATTCGCCCTAAATCGCCCTCCGGGACAACTGCAGTCCCGGCCACCATCGGCCACCATCGGCGTCGGCTCAGCACAGGAGCTGCAGCCCTGGGGAGGGCGAGGGAGGAGGACGTGGATCCTTTACGCTCCCAGACACATCTGTCCCACAAATGTCTCAAACCACAGTCACGAATCCCTATTTGAGTCGCCAGCTCTCAGTGCTCAGGAGAAAGCCCACACGGGTAGTTGCTCCCTCACCGACACGTCAGCCTCGGTTGTCCTCTTGGCTACAGGTGACCCACACAGTGGCACCAGGCTCTGCCCTCCTCCAGCCTCTTCTGGGCAGCACAATTCAGGGAATGGTCTCCCTCACCTTCGCTGGGCGATGCGTTGGAACTAACGAGAAGCTTCCATGTCTGCCTGGGTGGGACGACTAGGATGCCAAGACTTGTTACGCAAATGTGTTTCCTCTTTGGAAAATGACTGTCCTGGCATCTCCCGGCTTGGACGGAGCGGAGTGCATAATGGACCTCCACTGAGCTCGGGCCAAGCAACGGGAGGGGGAAACATGCTCTTTTGAAAGTGAAAACGACCCATAATGACCCAGAAGTGTGTTTATGCTTCGTTCCAGACTCCTGGTGGTGGAATACGTGAGAACGCTTTCAATTTTGTTATTGAGACACCACGGATGTGGGAACATGCTGTGTGTGGTGCCAGCTCTTCAGCGCTGTGAAAACGGCTCGTCTTAATAAGCTCTGGAGCTAATGCGAGAGGCTTTCGGAGGCACGTTGTAGAAAAGCCATTTGGCTCACAGCAGAGCGCCCCCAAAGCGAAACAGATGCAGGGTATGGAAGTCAGGAGACGGGTTCCAGGAGAGACCAGGGTTCGAGTCGGCCATACTGAGCAAATAAAAGTGCAGGATGTCCCGTTACATTGGAATCCCAGATAAACAACCAATAATTTTTAGGTATGAGTATGTCCAAATATTGCAGGAGACACCCTTCTACTAAAATAAATAATAATAATTGGTTGCTTATCTGGGATTCCAGCGTAACTGGGCATCCTGTGTTTCATCGGACAACCTGAGCAAAGCTCTTCATGCAGGGTCTTACGTAGGTTTGACATATCGTTTCTGAAGGTTGACTTTTTGTTTCTACAAATTTTAACCTCTTGGCAGAAAGGGGATTAGTTTAGCAAGTAGTTTAACAAGTCATCCACAGGGCACTGTCTGCCACGGGCGGTGGGCTCCCTTCCGCCCTCTGTGCACCTGGCACTGCAGCTGGTCCAGGGCCGTGGAGCGATGCAGAAAGCCCGCTCCTTTGTCTTTACCAAACCCTGCAGGGGAGGGATTCTTGTCCTGTTTTAACGATGACCGTGTAAAGCTCAGATAATGGCAAGAATCACCCAAGCTCACGCAGTGTATCAGCCAAGTCTCCTTACTTGCCAACAAGAGAAAAATGGGTTCTGTCTAGTATAAGCGGAAAAGAAATTTATGAGAAAAATAAAGGGCAGTGCACAACATTGCCGGAAGGAAGGGAAAATGCTGCTCCCAAGCTGTGCAGACAGAGCTGCAGAACTGGCCCGCGGAGGGGGCCGCAGACGCCTGCACTGCCGGCCCCAGACATGGTCCCTCCCCTGGTCCCAGCCTCCTATCTCCTTGGTTCCGAGGCACAGTTCAGGGAAGACGTCTGATTGGACAAGCCATTCAAGGGGGTTGCATCTGAATGTCTCCGAAGTTTAGGGCAGGTGCATCTGATTGGTCAAGAAGTTCAGGGAAAGAACACCTGATTGGCCAAATAATTCCGGGCAGGCCCACCTGATTGCCCGAGTCCGGCCGCTTCCAGGAAGGCCGGGCAGCCCGAAGGACCGGTGCTTTGGGATCCTGTCCTGGAAAGGCGGGTTCTCCTCGCTAAGACGTCAGAGGGCAGGGAGTGGAGAAAAACAATACCAGCAACAAACATCGTCTATGCTCAGCTGCCGAGCCAGTGGCGGGAAACTGAAGGGAGCCCAGGTTGGCCCAAGTCCAAGCGCTTGTTCTTCCCTTCCCCGCTGCCTTGTGCAAACCCCGCTCCGCGCCGCGCGGCAGAGCTCGGATTGCAGAGAGGACGCCGCCCGCCGTGGGATGAATAAATTAGCTCCAAAATGTGTCCTCCACGACGACAGTCTCCTCAGTGTGGCTCGGACACCGGTGCTGCTCTAAGTCACAAAGCCGTTCCCATGGCGTACCTCGTTATCCCTGCAGATCGGCCGATGGCACAGATACTTGCGGCCGCCGTCTGCTCCCGTTGCCAGGACGATCCCCGTGTTACACCTGTTGCCTGGTGTCATCGTTGACAGCGCCCGCCCTCGCTCTCACAACCGCGCAGTGTGGGTGATAAATAGCCCCCCGCAGAAGGGGAGACGACGGCTCAGAGACGCGGAACAAAACAGGGTTTGCCCTGTCGTGGTGCTATTTCACCGTGGTGTCCCTGGAGGTGGCCCTCCTCGTGATAGTTTTTCTCGTTCTTACATCCAGTATTTCCTTTGTTATTTTTTCCCAGAAACATACATTGAGATTAATAAAAAAGACGTCTTGGCCTCTGGCTCCCACGGTCACATCTTCTTGGCTGCTTTCCTGTAGCTCAGCATAAACTCAGGGTGGTTTTTCTGCAGGGTCCCCACAGGGCAACGCTTTCCAGTCAGTTGCATTCGGCAACTGGACCAGGAGGCAGCCCGAGCTAATGCCTAATGGCTAATGACGGCGTTTTCTCCAGCCCCACGGCAGGTAAGCACAGAGCCACCTCCAGAGCCCAGAACTTTCCAGGACCACCCTCCAACCTCTGGGTTCTGTTTCGGGTCTGGAACGTGGAGGCTTTGCAGTGCCTACTCTGTTAAAATCAACCCCGCCTGCCAGGGTCGGGTGTGCAGCTTAGCAGATGAACTGCAAGCTCTGGGCTGTCAACTATGGCTGCCCCAAACCTAGGCTGCAGTAACAGGAGTATTATGTCCAGGACAAGGCAGGGGAGAGCATCAGACTCTGGAAGGGAGGTGGAGTTTTAGGAATGGATCCAGAAGAAGTGGCCGCAGGAGCACCCGAAGGCAGGGGCCTTACAGGATGGAGAATTGCCTCGTGGGGGAGTGGAAGCTGCTTTCTCCTGGGAGCGTTCCCCGTGAAGGGTGACTAGACCTGTCCTGCACACCCCAGGAGGCCAAGCTGTAGGCTGGAGGTGTCAGCGTAACAACAGCTCCCATGCACTGGGCACTTACCATGTGCCCGGCACAGAGACAACCACCATACACAGACACCTTCTGAAGGCTGGTGGTCTCCCCAGGCTGGAAGTCCTGCCCCCTCCCACCTGCAGAGGCCTCAGGAGTGTCTGTAACTCGCCCGTGTCATACAGCCAGAGCCCAGAGTCCCATCTGGCTCAGGCCTGGTCCGTGCTCTGAGCCACAAATGCTTCTCAGTGCACAGAACCTTCTGGTACTGAAGCAGCCTGTCTCTCATCCAGGCAGCTGACAGGTCTGCACTGTTCACCCACCACGTGTTGACACTGTTATGGTCCCTGGGGTGACCAAGGAGGTTGCCAGCCCCACCCTGCTTCGTGCAGCTTCCAGGTTGTCTTGGGAAGCAGCGAGTGCCCCAAGGAGGATGAGGGCTGTTCTCACAGATGCTAATGGCAGTGACTGGGGATGGGGACTTGCACAGCCTGCAGGGCCTTGGCACACGTGGCTTCTCAGAGCCACTTCCACACGGGGACCCTCTGAGAAGCTTCCAGAGAACGAAAGAGCTCCCATCTCCCAGCCAAGGACAGGCCCGCAGGTGGGTGCACAGTGGTGCTGAGCCTCTCTGAGACCTGCCTGTGGTTTTCCTCTCAGCAGGGAAGCCTGGGGAGGCGGAGTGGCTCAGGGAGGGCTGGTTAATGGCAGGTGCAGACAGCAGGGCCAGCAGGCGGAGGCCAGGCAGGAGGGGACTCCTGGGGCCCCTGGGCCCCACTTAGGGGCTCAGCCCAGCATGGGCCTGGAAACGGCGTCCTCCCCACTCAGCCCAGCAGGGCAGGGATGGGTGGGGGTGCCGTTCTCCTCCCTCCGTCCCTGCCCAGCCCGAGCCCTCTGTCCCTGCCCTACATGTGAGGGTCCTGCTGGGGGGCGTCTAGCCATCAGGGTCCAATGGCTGTTTCACACATGGGAGAAAACAAGGAAGAAACTTCCTTCGGGACACAGTGCTGCTCAGTAATTCTAAAAGGACCAAACCCCAGGGCTGATTCCCCAACCAGCCCTCTGTCCAGCGCCATGGTGACACCCCCTCCCCCATCCCTGTTTCCCTCCAGAACCACCA
This sequence comes from Eulemur rufifrons, assembly GCF_041146395.1. Classification (NCBI taxonomy): domain Eukaryota; kingdom Metazoa; phylum Chordata; class Mammalia; order Primates; family Lemuridae; genus Eulemur; species Eulemur rufifrons. Next base: position 98,619,801 of record NC_090988.1, read on the forward strand.
CGCCCTGCATTTACTGAGCACTTACTGCATGCTGGGCCCTGGGTGAGATCCTGTGAGCATCCTCTCCTTGGGTTTCCCAACTGCTCTCTGTATAGATGGTCTTAATCCCACCTCCACCATAACGAGGGTGGCAGGGTGGGCCCTGAGGTTTGGCGAAAGTCTGTAACATGCCCTGGGAAGCAGAGCTAGGAAGGAGTGAAGCCCACATGTGCACCCAAGACGGACTGCAGAGCCTGGCTCCCCCACCACCCTGCCCTGGGTGGCTCTCGTATCTGAGAGCAGGCATCATGCAAGGAAACACCTGCCTTTCACAGCAAAAAGAGCCAGTGAGAGGAGTTGAATCAGCCGCTTGGTGGGCTGGCCAGGTGTGGCTGGCCTGGTGAATTAGCCTTCTGAGGAGGCTACCTGTATTGCAGAAGCTGGAAAGCTAAAAACTACATTTCCCACATGCCCTTGCAGGGTGGGTCCTGCATGCAAATTAGGCACTGTATGCAAATGAATTCCTCCAATCATACACCTGGGTGAGCCCTGGGTGCCCATATTTCTGCGATGGGCACAGCCATGGGGATGTGGGCTTTCAGTACCAGGCTTCATTGGTGTCACAAGATGGCTGTGCAGGTGGCAGCGGCTGGCCCCTGGATCACAGCCCCCATGGAAGGTTCTGGAATTCAGCTCTTCCAAGGGCAGCCTCCTGATCCCCGTCTTCCTGGTTATGGCCAGAATTTCCTGGAGACCAGCCCAGGACTTCAACCCTAGCCAGTCCAACGTTCCTTATCTTAAACCCTAAATCTAGAATGGTAGCTAAACTTGGCTGACAACCATGGTAATTTTCATTATAGGCAGAAAGGAGACAAATGTTCAAATTGTGCCAATTTTACAGATGAGGGTACTGAGACACAGGAAAGCTAATCAACCCAGAGTCCTGCCAAAGTCCATCGTGGTGCTGAGACTCCTGTCCTGCCTCCTAGCTCTGAGCAGGAAAGGGGTTCAGTGCAGACATAGAGCAAAATGCATGTGTTAGCCTTGGGCCCTCCCACCTCGAATCCCAGTTTCCTTCCCAGAGGAGCTTTCCAACCACGCTCAGTCCAGTCATCGATGCACTTCCATTGTAGCATCCTACAATGCTGCTAGGTAATAGGATTCATGTCATTTGTAGGAAACAAATTTTAAAATGCAGGAAAACAAAAACCAATTATTTTGAGTTGATTATGCAACTTGTGATCCATTGTAATAGATGCATATGATATGCAGATTTATGCACATGCTTCTGAATGTGAAATCGCATAATCCCATATCGTGCCCTTCTAAATCTCTTTGGCAAAATGCAGGCTTTGCATCGGGGTGTGTTTGGACACCAAATTGAGCTTGCATAAAGAGATTACAGAAAAGGGAACCTCTGGCCCATCATTTTCTGCCTCATTTCAACTACAATTTCATGGCTCTGTCTTCAGGATCAAGCCAAAACGCTTTTAATGGCCTTAATGCAGGCTAAGAGTCCAGGGAAGCACTGGATTGTCCCACCTGCAGCTGTGGCCCTGATGACCAAGGCCCAGGGTGCCCATCAGGCCTGACTCCTGCCCAAGCCCCCACAGGGCAATAAGCCTAAAAAAGCCAAAGCCTCCCTGTCCCATGCTGGGGTGTTAGGGAGCGGGGGAGAGGAGTGGGCAGGGATGCTTGGCATGATGGCTGGAGGGGCCCAGCATGTGCACAGAACCAAGTGCCCGCCTGGCCCTCCCAGGGCACAGGCTGGGAAGAGGCGGCTCTCTCTGCTCCAGTGTCCCCAAGCTGAGCTGAAACGTGGCAGGAGAGAAGCAGGACCTGTCATCTGCTCGCAGTCCAGCAACAGCCTTGGACCTACAGGCCTCCAGGGCAGCCCTGGAGACCCACCTACACCCCCTTGTTGGAAAAGGGCTTCCCATGGAGGGTTGGGTGGGAAGCAGGAGGCAGCCAGGTGAGCGAGCCCTGCCCCTCCTTCTATAGGTGGGGAGCCCCACCAGGGAGGGGTGGCCTGCCCAGATGTGCGGGGCTGGCCTGGAAGCTGGCCCCTGACTCTGCACCCAAGCTCTATCCCTGCTGTCACCTGCCTGTTCCTTCCCAGAGATTTGGGTTCTTCCCCTTCCCCGCCTTAGGTGCTCCAGGCAGTGACTGACCCTCCCTGCAGTCCGGGTGGCCGGTCCTGGCACCCTTGCTGTTTGTCCCTCCCTTTCTGGCCACACCCAGCCCCTTCCTGAAGGCCCCTATTCAGGTGAGAGGGACAGTCACAGGGAGCCCCTGCTTCTAGGGCACCAGCCCTCGCCTGGGACCCAGGAGCCCTGTTAGCTGCCCCTGTCTGCCAGCCCCAGGCGGGTCCCTGGGTAGCTCGGTTCCCTCATCTTGAACTCGGAGGTTCGCCTCTACATCCAATAGATGATGTTGGAGAAATCTGGCTCCTGCCAGGCACACAGCCGGCCTTCACGAAATGTTGGGAGCAGCTTTTCTCTCCAGTTATGTCAGTGCTTTGAGCCTTTAGAGGATTGTGAAACCCTTGAGAATCTGATGAAAGGAATGGACCCTCTTCCCAGGAAAAAGAAAATCTGTGTTAGCATAAATAGTCGATGGAATGTGACGGGGCGGGGGGGGGGGGGGGTGTCCCAGGCCACCTCCGTCAGTCTTTGCTCAGGGAGTGGGAGCCCAGTGTGGCCCGGCCTGCTGGAGCCTCCAGGGCCCGTGACTGACCCTGCATGGGACGAGGAGGTGCTGGCGCCAGGAGCAGGTGGCCCAGGGGGAGAAGGAAATCTGCAGGTGGCAGAGCCTGGGAAGGAGCCCATCGAGGTGCCTCACCTGCCCCTGCTCCCTCCCCAGGTGAGAACTCCACCTGTCTCACCGGCCAGACTCACCAGAGCTCTGCAACAGGGAGGGGGCCCGAGGTGGCAGGTGACAGGGGAGGTGCTCTGCAAAAGGTGCCTCCACGCTCACATCCACCTTCGTGGGCCCCTCCCTGCTCAGCACCGGTTAAGTATCCAGAGCTGGATGTTATTATGTCCGACTGCCTGAGGACACACAAAATCCCCACCCTGCCACATTCGATCATTTCCAACGCTATGGTGCTCAGCTTCATGATCAAATATCCCATTTTGTTTACAAATGCCTTGTCCCTTTGGCCATTGGTGGCTGTTTTGGAAATTAGACTTCTCATTAGCATTTTCCGGATTTAAAAACACTTCATTATGAAGCAGAGTCAGCGTGGAATGGAGATGTATGTGCATGGTAATAAGCCGTCTCCGTCAGCAGTGTGTCCTTTCGGGGTTCCCCTCCTCCGTCTGCCGCGGCACCTGGTGCTGCTCCCCCCAGCTGTCAGCTTGGGGGCGGGGAAGGGTCATTCCAGGGCGGTAAACCGAGACACTAGGCTGCGCTCCTGAAAGAGGAGGGTGAGGACATGTCCCTGGCCACACTGCAGCCAGAGAATCAAGAGGCCAGTCCACCTGTGGCCGTCATTTTAGAGTTCCATGTGGAACTTTGGAAGTGCTTACGTATCTAACAGAAATCTGCAAGCCTCCTCACGTATGAAGTCCCCTCTCCCACATATGAAGTCCCCTCTCCCACATATGAAGTCCCCTCTCCCACGAGAGGTTTCACTCGACAAACATCCATCCAGCCCTGCCACGTGCCGGCATTTTTCCAGGTGGCTGGGGCACATCCGGGTCGCAGGGGCTAAGATCCCTGTCCGAATGATAACCCTGACACGTAGGGCTGTTACCCGATGAGCAGGTAAGTTAACAAGGAATAGCTGCACCGTCAGAAGGTGATGACACGCAGGGGACCTGGGGTGAGTATTGGGGTGCAGATGCCACGTTTAAACATAGTGGTCCCCTCTTCATGAAGGTGACGTGTGAGCCGTGGCAATGAAGTGGCAGTGAGGGGCCAGGAAGCATTCATACTGCGGTTTACCTTCGTGGCAGAACTAACAGAGTCCACGGACACGTTTGGTGGGGGCGTGATGGTGCGACGGTGGCGAGTTTCCACCTGAGCAACTGACTGCAAGGTTGGAGGTGCCACCACCCAGGATGTCGGTCAGGTGCTGAGCCAAGTCACGTGGAGATGGCAGGTGGGTCTACACGGCGGGAGTGCAGGGGACACGTCTCGGGGGAATGAGCCATGGGCTGGGTGACAGCACCGGGAAGTGACTGCCCTTAGATCTAGAGAAAAGGCCATGTCCAGCCGGGCTGCTCAGCGTTAAGAGGAAGCAAGAAGAGGAGGCGCCTGGGAGGGTACGAGGGAGACCAGGACGTGTGGTGTCTTCGTAGCCGACACCACAGAGGGGCCGGGAGCAGCTGCCCACGCTCCTGGGCCAGCGAGATGGGGACTCAGAACTGACTATACATTTGGTGATGCTGTGGCCACTCACTGGCTCAGAAACGTGGTCCAGGTCACACAGCCGGGCAGTGGGGCCTGTGGGGTCTGCGGTGGATCCCTGTCCCCAAGCTGAGCTGTGGTCGGGGCCTGGGGCCTGGGCGGTTCCTCATTCACCGTCAGGATGAACCAGGTGAGACCAGCCCGACGTGCACAAGGATGCAAAGCCGTCCCTTCGCTGGGTGCAGAAATGCAGCCCTGGGAGTGGGGCCCTGGGGGACATCCGTGCAGTTCTACAAGGTGCCACCTCTGCCAGGTGGAGGGGAGGTTGTGCTGAGTCTCCCAGGGGACAGGGAGGAGGCCTCACTGCTGGCTTCCTGCCTGGGGCCTGGAGCCGACTGAGCCGGCCAGGGAGTAGGGACTGGGGGCCTGGACGAGCTAAGCTTGGAAGCCAGAGGACAGAAAAACAGGCCAAATCTGTGTCGCAGGTGGGTCCTCAGGTGTTTTATGTGTTTCCCTGCATCACACAGACGAGCCACTGCAGAAATAAGGGGTGAGCCTGTGCCCATCTGCACTTTGGCCCCAGCCCTTGAAGTAGACAGCCCACCCCACCCCCAAATGCGGTAGTTTGGGAGAGGAAATCTGGGTGCACCATCCTGTGGCTTGTGCCCAAGATGCCCATGTCCACGTCAAGCCCACGGACTCTGGAGTTGCACAGGACCAAGAGGTGGTCACACTACTCCAAGCCTCAAGGCTTGCACACTCCGTGCTGGGAAGCTACTGCCTCACGGGCATTGTCACTAGGCCACAAGCAGGAGGGCCGCCTGACTCAGCCCGCGACCCTCCACTGCGGCTGCTTCTCAGGTGCTGCACGTTGTCGCAATCGGCAGATGAGCAGAAGCCCAGACAACAGTGCAGCGGAGCCCTGCTGGGCACCTCGAGGAAGGACAAGCGTGGCTTTAATAAACGAGCAAATCACCAAGAAGCCGCGGCGACCTTTCCCCAGGGCCCACGTGGGACACGGTGGGAGAGCCGTGGACTCGTGCTGCGGCTGGCTGCTCCCTGGGTCTGGGTCGGCCGAGGAGAACCAGCCTCTGGAGTGGCAGCAAATCTAGGAGCGGGTTGTGCTGTTGTCACCTCTGAAGGGGCCCTGGGCAGGTTATGGCTGCGGATGTGTAATTTAATGGGGCTGAAACTCAGAACATCCGCACACTCCGTAGGGAAACGGCTCCTTCCTGGCCCTTCACAGCTCCGTGAACTCAATTTGCCAGGCTTTCCCCTCGGCAGAGGTGACGCTTCCTGCTGGAGCTGGACCTGGTGACAGCCTGCAGCCCCCGCAGGGGCTGTGGGAGGGCTCTGGCAGCAGAAGTCCCAGGACGAGGCTCATTCTGGGGACAGACAAGGACGGGCCTAATGGATTGAGAGTGGCCTCCCAAAAGCCTGGTGGCCCATGTGCCTGGCCCCAAGGCACCTTTCCCGACAGATCTCTCCCTGTGGGGTCACCGTGGGCGGGGGAGATGGACTCTCCGTTCCAGCTGAGCAGACCTTCCTCTGCTGGCTTGGCCACTCCTCCTTCCTCCCACCCCTCCTTCCTCCCATCCCTCCTTCCTCCCACCCCTCCTTCCTCGGGCCCCATCTGCCTCCAGGCCCCCTGTGGGAGTGGCGGCCCAGGCCCTAGCGCAGCAGATGCAGCCTCCTTGCATGGGTCCCCACCCCATGTCCCCAGGGTTGGCCTCTGTTCTTGGCTCTGGCATCTCCAGCATCCACCCCTGGGGCCTGGACTCCCTCTCTGTGCATTAGCCTCTGGTGACAACAGCCTCCTCCTTCGACCACCTACACGGACACCTGAGGCACAGAGTCCGAGAGTGCCCAGAATATCCTGGCACTGTTACCAATGAAAGGACAGACAGACATCGACAAGCAGAAAAACAACTGCTCACATGGTGTTCTCGCGAGACATGTGGCAGGACAGTCATTTGCTTCTGTTCATTTCAGTTGATTGGTCTGCTCTCTGCACCCCACCCCCACTCCGCCCAGACCAGCCCAGACTCTGTATCTCCAAGCTCAGAGCAGTAACCAGGTGAGATGGGACGAGGCAAGGTGTCCCATGTGGGCGTGGAGGAGGGGCAGGCACAGCTCCGCAGCCTGGGAAGAGCTGGGGTCGGATGACCGCTTGGCGAGGGGCTGAATCCTCCATTCGGGGCCTCCTGAGGCAGGGATGGGACCCAGGCCCTGCCCAAAATGTCTCAAGACTACTGTGGGGACCACGGCCCCCAGACCTGGCAGCAGCGGGCGGGGCGCGGTGGGTTGGGGAGGGAAAGAGACGTCTCAGGAGTGGCTGAGATTGCGTCGTCCGCCAGCACCAGACGGGAGGCCAGACTTCAGTTCAGGTTGACCTAAAGTAAACGAAGCACCGTGATGTTCCTCTGTCTCTGGCCTGGGATTCGGACGGTCTCTAAATGGATGAAGTGGTCGTAAAAACAAAGCAATGTCTGCTGCTCCTCAAGCTGCTCCGACGGTGTCTGACAGAGGCCAATCCCGACACTGAAGCGGGAGGTCCTTTAAACTCCTCGATAGGGTGACTCAAGTTTCCATTCTATTCTCAGACCTCTGGCCTGGGGCCTTTCCCAGGAGATGGCAGCTGTGGGTGGTCCTGCCTCCAGGGGGCCTTGAGTTAGGGAACCTGGAACAGGCTGGTGGGGGGTGGGGGGACAGGCAGAGCTGGGATGGGCCAAGGCCATTGGATGGCACAGAGACCGAGCTCCGAGAACGGGCTTAGTGGACAGCCTCCCCAGCCAAGGAATTGTCCCCTCCAGGCAGGTGGGAGCTAATTACACTCAGAAGCAAACCTGTCGTCCCGAATCGATCTGCTAACTCGACAGCAGTCGCCCATGTCCGACATGTCCAATCTGTGTGACTGGGCTCACATGAAAACCAATTAAAAGTTTCATAGCCTCGAGGTCACCGCCTTGCTTCTAGCCCTGTCGCCCTGATGAGTTTGCATATCAGACTTGTAATTTCTTCAAGAGAGGTTGTCATTTGCTGCAGCAGTTGGTACACAGGTGAGAAAGAGGAAAGGTGGCCTTCCACACAAAGAGCTAAAGGATGGCCCGGGTCACCCTACCATGGTCCCACTGGATGACCAAGCAAGAGTGCCACATCCTGAGCTTCCTGGGCACATGACCAGCCCGTGTCTGATGTTATCTCTGGCTCTCTGGAGGACCTACGAGCTGGGCGTCAGTACATACCCATGTAGCAAGCTCAGCACTCAGCCTGGCCCATAGAGTGTCCTGTAACCAAGAAATGGCATAATTTTGGCTTTGAAGATGGAGAAACTGAGGCATAGAGGTTGAGTAACATTCCCCAGGCAAGGTGGAAAGTGGTGTATTCTAACTTCAAAGTCCACACTCTTCCACTTCAACCTTCTGCAGGGGCACAATTTCCCTGCACCCACCAACCTCCCTGTGATCAACAGTCGAGAGCTGCCACGTGCGGAGTGCGTATCGGGCTGTTGCACAGTGATCTCATCGAAGCCGCTCTGCAAGCAGAGGGTCACTGGGCCAGCTCTGCAGACGAGGACGCTGGGGCTGAGAGAGGCTGTGGATTTGCCGCAGGTAGGGTACCTTGGGGTGGGAGAAGGAAGGTGCAAGCACAAGGAATGTTGAACCCCCCAATCCCAGCACGACCACGCACAAGCATGGGCCTAAGGGTACCTCATGATTTTGTCTCTCCTCACTTACTCTGCTTTGTGATAACTCTCCATAGAATAAGAGAGGGAGGTATTGGAGAAACAACGGTGAACACATGGTGGTCCCTGCCCATGTGGAACTTGGAGTCGGGGTGAGAAGAGGGGTCAGATGTCAGTGAGATGCACACACAGGGTCAGCACTGTCACTGGCTCATACTGAGCACCCAGTATTCTTTAATTAGCAACATTATCATTAGCATTTATCTCATATGTCTTAACATGTTGAGGAGCATGTTCTGAATATTAATATTTATGGAACACTTACATGCACGGAACCAGGCTTAGGAGGTTTAGTCTGAAGCCCATTTCTTCCCACAGTGACCTTTCCGGGGCTGACTAAACAGTTGCAGGTGTGGTGTCATTGCAGATTGCCACAGATGCACTGGTTTCCTCACTCTATGGCTGGAGCTGGGATAAACACAGCGAGAGACAAGGACAGGCAATGATCAGAGGGACCACGGGCTTCCTCCCCAGCACAGGGCCACCAGAGAATGAAGCCCCAGACCCTCTCCTCCTCTCCAGCGGGTAAAGGTACAGGGCTTCGGGTCAAAGCCCAACTCACTGCTTACTACGTGACCTTGAACAAGTTACTTAAGGTGACCTGTGCTTATGCTTCAGTTTCAGTGAAAGAGGACAATAATTATACCAACTTCCTGGGATTTCCATGACAGCTATGGGTGCAGGAAGCTTAGGATGTGGCACTCTTGCTTAGTCGTCCAGTGGGACCATGGTGGGGTGACCCGGGCCATCCTTCAGCTCCTTGTGTTGACAGCTGCTGGTGAGTCTTTGGCCCCAGAGCCCACGGAAGGTCATCTCTCCCCTTTCTTACCTGCATACCGACTGCTGCAGCAAATTGCAACCACGGTGGAAGAAATTACAAGTCTAATATATAAACTCATCACAGTGACAGGGCTAGAAGCAAGGCAGTGACCTTGAGGTTATGAAGTTTTTAATTGGTTTTCATGTGAGCCCAGTCACACAGATTGGTCATGTCTGACGTGGGCGACGCTGTCGAGTTAGGCGATCGATCTGGGATGATGTGTCTGCTTCTGAGTGTAACTCGAGTGCCTGGCACCCAGTTAGCACCATCCGCACGTTTGCCGCGCTGGTGACAATGATCTTTGAAGTTGCTGGAGACAGAAGCATGACAGCAAACTCATTCTCCCACAAGCAATGGGTGCTGGAGTTTCAAATGTTTCTTTGTTTATTTTCAGATTTACTAGAAAAGAATACAATATAAATCATGTCAGTGCCTGTGTCTGGCTGAGTCTTAGTCCCTCCCTCCTAGAATGCAGGGGGAAGGTCTCAGGCAGGTGTGGCTGGTCAACCAGCTCTCTCAGGGACAGTAGCAGAGGTGTACCATTGGCCACGAGGCATGAAGAAACACAGTCTGAAGAGACAAAGAAGTCATCACAGCAAAACTCAAATATGACACAGGTGTTAGAATTATCAGCCAGGGAATTTAAAATAACAATAATTAATACATTAAAGGATCTAATGGAAAAAGTAGATGACATGCAAAAACAGATGGGTAATGTAAACACAGAGGTGGGAACGCTAAGAATCAACTAAAAAGAAGTGCTAGAAATAAAAAAGAAAACAGAAACAAAAATGAAGAATGCCTCCAATGGGATTATCAGCACACTCGACACAGCCCAGAAAGAATCTGAACTTGCAGACGGGGCAATAGAAACTTCTCAAAATGAAATCCAAAGAGAAAAAAGAGTTGAAGAGAACAGAACATAGGAGAGCTGTGGGGCAATATCAAAGATGTCACACACGTGTAACTGGAGTACTAGAAAAATAAGAAAGAACAGAGGAGAGAAATATCTGAAGTTATAATGGGAAAGAACTTTCCAGAGTTATTGAGAGACACTAAGTACATATGCAGAAAGCTCAGAGAACACCAAATGCGATAAATACCGACACACACACACACACACACACATACACACAGAGCACACACACATGTGCATATCACATGAAAACTGCAGAAAACCAAAGACAAAGAGAAGTTCTTGGAAGAAGCCAGAGGAATGAGACGCGTTACCTACAGGGGAATGAGGATAAAAGTTACAGTGACTTCTCGCCTGAAGCCATGCAAGCAAGAACAGAGTGCCGTCAACTATTTCAAGCTGAAATTTAAAAAGCACGAAAATACAAGACTTCTATAGCTAGAAAAATTATCCTTTAAAAGCGGAGGAAAAATAAAGACTTTCTTAATGGGGCGGGGCCGGGGTCCCTGAAGGAATTCATCCTCAGCAGATCTGCCGTGTGAGAAATGCTTCAAAGAAGGTCTTCAGGTAGAAGGTATGGTGGGGAGAGAAATGAAAAAAGGAAAATAAATAAAAAATAAAAGAATAAAAAGAAAAAAAAAGAAAAAAAGAAAAAGAAAGAAGGAAAACAATATAGTCAGAAATGTGGGTCTACATAAAGAAAGGAAGAATGTCAAAGAAGGAATAAGTGAAAGTAAGATAAAATCTTTTATTTTTCTTATTCTTAATTGACCTAAAAGATAACTGTTTCCTTAAAGCAATACTAGTAACAATGTATTGTGTTACTGTTCTCTCTAAGGAGGAGGGGCAGGGGCAGGGGTTTATGCTAATGGTTGACCAAATATACATATTCAACAAGTTATGGGAGGAGCTATGAATATTCATGATATAGTCTTGATGCATGCATATTGAACAAACATGTACATTACGTATGACTCCTGGTGTGGAGACTTAACATTTAAATGAATGACAACTAGGCTCTATATGTCCAAAAGTTGTTTCAAGACACAAAGGCACTCAAGTGCATCTGCTCTGTAAAGCCAGCCAGAGTCAGTCTGCGGCCAGTAGGTGGTCTCATCAAGAGAAAGTTACTGAAGTCAGTCTCTTGTCCAACTGTAGTCTGGGATCTGGAGCAGGCGGGGAGGGTCAGCAGTGGATGAGCTGCCCTTGTTTTAATCTTGCTTGTCTCGAGGCCAGTGTGTTTAGCAGTTAGAGAAAAAGAAAAACCGTGCGGCAGTTCGAATGCAGTGTATTTTTTAAGGGCAGGGTGCGTGACCTGACTTGCTGCCACCCCATTGGGTCCTGTTTGTAATTTGGTATCTTATGCCACAAAGGGTCCCTTCTGTCAGTCTCGTGATCTCTGTTGTGACATGAATCCTGGCCAGTTGTGTCTACAGCACCAAAAGGGAGGGGGTATAACAAGGTGTGTCCAACCTCCCATCCCATCATGGCCAGGAAATCAGTTTCAAGGTTTCTCTGGGGTTCCCTTGGCCTGCAGGGGGTCCATTCCATCAGTTGTGGGCTTAGAATTTTATTTTTAGTTTACAATGCTCACTGAAAAAAGCAAGTAGGAAAATTAAGAAAATTGTAAAGAAGAAAATACTCATCACATATCAATGCAGTGGATTTTTTGTTTTAAGCACTCCTTAAATCCTGTACAATTTTATATTCTTTTTTCTTTTTTTTTTGACCCAGGACAGAATGAACAACTGGTGGCACAGATCCATCGTGCCCCACTGACCGTGGCATGGCACAAGGACATTTAAGATGTGTGTGGCTCGAGTCCAGCATCATCTTGAATGGCCTGGTCGGAGAAGGCCTTCTTCCCGCCGCAGGTGTTGGTTGGGTCGAGGCCAGTTCCCAGGATGGGAGAGTGGCTCCCAGCCAGCTCATGAGATTCCAGAAGTATCTTCTCAAAATGAGAATTGAGAGCAGGTTTAGGGAGGGGACCAGGCAGCCTGAGGGTCGGAAGAGACCTCCAGCCCCCTCACAGGGTCTCAGCTTTCTTTTAGTCCCTTTCAAGTCCCATCTTGAGGACAAAGGAGGATCATAAATCCCAAAGGCTGGAGCGAGGGGGCAGCTGCCAAAAGGCTGGGAACAGTGGCTCTGGGACAGGGAGTCCCTGTCTCAACAAGAGGCCCATGAACACAGGGGATGCTTGCCCAGCTGTGTGCCTACCCCCGGGCACACGGAGATGGTTCCCACCTGCCCTGCTTTGGAAAATAAACAAAAACAAAGCTTGAGTACCACCTTTCTTTGTGACAGCCTTTTGATACACAGTATCTATTACTTACCATCCCAATAAACCCAGAGAGTATTCATATCCCTATTAGGAAACCCAAAGTTCAGAAAGTTCCAGAACAGGCACAAGGTCCCACAGCAGGTCAGTGCCGATCCCTTCAGAGTCCAGGATGTTGGGCTGTTTCCACTGTTCCTTGCAGCCGTGATTCTCAACGGGGCTGACTCTGCCCTCCAGGGGACGCTGGGCATTATCTGGAGACGTCTTTCATTGTCATGATTTGGGTGTTGCCACCGGCGTTGAGTGTGTCAAGGGGGCCCGGGATGCTGCTGACTGAGCCTCCTACAACACACCGAGCAGCCTCCACAAAGCATTATCTGGCCCCAAAAGTCTGTGGGGCTGATTTGAGAAACTGCTCCGCAGTCTCTGCTGAGCAGCGACTTTGAGAGTTTGAGGGCTGCTGAGCAGCACCGGGAAAGGAAAAGGAAAAGGAAAAGGAAAAGGAAGAGGAAGGAGGGCCTTTTTGGGAGTGGACTTTGATTCTTGGGAGGTGCCGTACGAGCGTCATGACCCAGCAAGCTCCAGCTGGAGAGACCCAGAGCAGCTGTTTCTGCCGGGGCCGGGAGCAGCCTGGCGCCTCGCTCGTGAGTGCCCAGCACCTCGTGGCCGAGACGGGGGGAGGGGGGGGGGCCGGGCCAGAGTGGGTTTGGGGAGTGCAGCTCGAGTCCTCCTCACGGGGCTCTGCAAGCAGCAATCAGTGATTCACTACTGTGGGGGGCTGAATGGTGCCCCCGCCACAAAAGGCATGTCCATGTCCTACCCCTGGAACTTGTGAATGTGACCTTATTCAGGGAAAGGGTCTTTGAATATGTAATTAAGTTAAGGATATCAAGATGAGATCATCCTGGATCACCTCCTTGGGCCCTAAATTCAGTGACCAATGTCTGTGTAAGAGACAGAAGAGGAGAACACACAGAGACAGAGGAGAAGGCCACGTGAGGATGGAGGCAGAGACCCTTAGTGTTGTGTCTACAAGCCGGGCAATGCCAAGGCTGCCGGCCGCCACCAGAAGCTCGGAGAGAGGCGGGGGACAGACTCTCCCTCTGAGCCCCGAGGAGGAGCCAAGCGTTGACTGCAGACCGCAGGCCCCCAGAACTGAGGGAGAATACGTTTCTGCTATTTTAAGTCACCCAGTTTGTGGCATAAAGCCCCAGAAAACTAATACAACTGTCTTGGTCTTTTGGTTTCAGCTCCTTAAAAAGAAACTGCACTGGGTACCATGGATTCCAAAACATTGACAAGAATCTTTGATCTGGGACTCCAGGTCCCAGATCACAGAGCCTTTCTGGCACCTTGCGGGGTCTCCACGTACATCACGCGGGGCGAGCAATGTTCAGAACCGGCAGCAGGGAATTCATAAGAAGGCCTTCCTGCGGAATAGAAACAGATGTTTACAGATGAAAAAAAGAGTTGTTTTACTCAGTGCCTGCTAATTTGGACTAAGATCATAGTGATAATCTGATGAAGATATGTCTATATACTTATATATTTTATATATATGCACAATAATTCCTGACTTTTTTTGTGCATTTTGGCTGTTCACAAAGCACTTCTATACTGTCAGGCAGGCACTACCTGACAGCCCAGATGGGGAGACTGAGGCCCAGCAACCAGGTCAGTCCTTTGGGACTCTTTCCACTGCAAAGAGCGTGAGACCCAACTCAGAGGGCTTCAGAGACAGTGGCTTTCATGGCTGGAAGCACAGATCAGGGTGCCGGAGGGGGAGGTGTCACTCTGCCTCCTGTTAACCTTTCCCTCAGATTCTACCCGCTCTGCCCGCTCTGCTTCTCAGCTCTGTCCTTGATCTGGGGACCTCCCTCCCTGGGCACAAGGTGACAGCCAGGTTTCTGCATTTCCTTCCTTTCTTTCTTTCCTTTTTTTTTTTTTTTTTTTTAGACAGTCTTGCTCTGTCACCTGGGCTAGAGTGCAGTGGCATTGTCATAGCTCACAGCAACCTCAAACTCCTTGGCTCGAGCTATCCTCCTGCCTCAGCCTCCCAAATGGCTGGGATTACAGGTGCATGCCATTATGCCCAGCTAATTCTCTATTTTTCAGTAGAGACAGGGTCTCGCTCTTGCTCAGGCTGTTCTTGAACTCCTGAGCTCAGGCGATCCTCCTGCCTCGGCCTCTCAGAGTGTTAGGATTACGGGCATGAGCCACCAGGCCCAGCCTGCACTTCCTTTCTTATACCCAACTTCAAGCGTGTGCAACCCTCGCTGTCACACAGGGCCCATGCTTAGAAGAGCCCCAGCCTTGGTTTAATGTCCCCCTGTTGCCATTTAAAATTCTTAGTAATTTATCTTTGAACTTTGTGTTATAACTGAAGCCCGTGGAACAGTGGAGCTTCTCTGTGACAGGAGGCTTGAGCAGTTTGTGTGCTCACCATTCTGTACTGTTCCCCTCCAGTGTTTGTCACCCCTCATGAGCGCAGAATTCTGGTAGACCCACAACGCCTGGGAGCTAAGCAAGACTCAAAGAGAGTGCAGGTCAGAGTTCTACGTCCACAAACAAGTGAGCGTGGTACGGCCCAGAGAACTCGGTTTCCACTTAAGCCAGAACTTACTTCAAATGCAGAAAGAAGACAAGGGCCTTCTAAGAACAGGAACAACAAAGAAATCTGTCTTAGCTTGAGCCGCTGTAACAAAACACCGCTTACTGAGGGGCTCACACAACAGACATTTATTGTCTCACATTCCGGAGGCTGGAAGTCCAAGATCAAGGTGTGTCAGGGTTTGTTCCTCCCAAGGCCTCTGTCCTTGGCTTATCGACGGCCACCTTCTTCCTGTGTCCTTCCATGGTCATGCCTCTGTGTTTGAAAATTATGACACGGAAGGAAAGAAAAAGCCCTTCTTTACCCATCGGTACGTGGCAGGTCGAGAGAGTCTAGACTGTGAGCATACTGAGATACTGAGCAGTAAAATAAAAACAGTTGATCTAGTTTTGTCTTATAAGAACAAAATACACATGTGGGTGTGAGCTGCAAAATACAAATTGTGTAATCTCTGCAATTCCACACTCGATGCATTTAAAACCAACATCACAGGGTATAAAGGTGAATGGGAAATTCATGCCAATAATTTGAATTTAGATTTTTTTCTTTACTTAGAACAATATTAAATTGAAAGTTAAAAAATACTACAAGGGGGTGAGAGAAACCGAGGAAATAAGGGACAAGTTTTATCTTTGAGTGCCTTTAATGGCACTTTATTCTTTTTTTTTTTTTTTTTTTTTTTTTCTTTTTTTTTTTTTTTTTTTGAGACAGAGTCTCACTCTGTTGCCCAGGCTAGAGTGAGTGCCGTGGCGTCAGCCTAGCTCACAGCAACCTCAAACTCCTGAGCTCAAGCGATCCTCCTGTCTCAGCCTCCCGAGTAGCTGGGACTACAGGCATGCACCACCATGCCCGGCTAATTTTTTTTTTTATATATATATTTTTAGCTGTCCATATCATTTCTTTCTATTTTTTAGTAGAGATGGGGTCTCGCTCTTGCTCAGGCTGGTCTCGAACTCCTGAGCTCAAACGATCCGCCCACCTCGGCCTCCCAGAGTGCTAGGATTACAGGCGTGAGCCACCGCGCCCGGCCGGCACTTTATTCTTGACTTTTAAACAAAGGGCTCTGCATTTTCATTTTGAACTGGGAAAAATTATTAGGTAGCCCACCTTGCTGGGGTGCAAAGGGTGCCCCTGCCCAAGCCCCGGCTCAAATTCCTAGGCCCACCCTGAATGGACCATCTCCAGACCAATTGCTGCAGCAGAGAGGGGATCCCTGTGTGCTGATTGGCGTAGGTCTATGTCATGTGACCTGCACTGACCAATCATGGAGGGGGTCCCTGTCCGCGCCCACCTGAGCTGGGGGCAGGTCCAGTCCCTCCCACCCCAGATCTGCCCGATGGAGGGGAGGTTCCCAGGAAGACCTAGCTGCTATTAGGAGAAGGAAGACGGGGAGGACTCTGGGTAGACAGCCGGTACGTATCCACTGTTCATGGTTCTCTAAGACCTTGGTCTTAGAATCCAAGAACCTTGGCATTAGAATCTTGCCTTTGAGAATCTACCACCATTTGAAGCAATTGTAAACTAATCCTTTGTTTGATATCCACCTCCCTAGAGAGGCTCTGAGCGCAGGGAGGGCAGGGCCATGCTTGAGGAGCACTGCAGTGTCCACAGCTGGGTGGTGCCTGGTAAACAGGAGGTCTTCCGTCACGGAATGAACGACAGAGACAAGATGCTCACGCGAGGTCACACTGGGACGAAAACCCAGGTCTCCTGACAAGTGGTCTAGAGTGTTTTCTTTTGGAACCTGCCGCCTCTTGTGGGACAAAGTTCAGGAATGATCTTTAAGGTGCACGTCTTCAGAAAGAGTTGCTGTTAAGACACCAGCTGTGTACCGGGCCTCTCTCTGTGCACAGGGTGTATTTGGCTCACCATAATGGCTGGACTTGATGGCAGAGAGCGGTACCTAATTACGGAGCTTTATTCAAACCCTGCTTTTTCCTTCTAGATCATGCTACAGGTCAGCCTATTCTCATTCCAAGTAAGTGCATCAGTCCTCCACTGTGGCATCAATTTACCCGACTTGGTGGGAGGAGGTGTGTACACAAAGGCTGCATTATAATTTCCCCAGCCGATGTTTTGGGGCCCACTGAAGTTGGCTGTGTAGCAGAAAGGTCCCCAGAGCCGCTGGTGAATAACAGCCTGGCGCACTGGACAAGCACCAAGTCGCTAAGCACTCCAATAGTGCTGCTTCAGGCATTAGTCAGTAATGATCCAAAATTACCCATTTGCCAGATAACGGGCCGGCACAAAGTGGGAAGGGGGCTGATTTCCAACAACCTGCTTGTTAACCAGAGTGAGAGGTGGGGCCTGTTGGGATGAGAGGAGAGAGGGGCTGCCCCTTCTTTCACTCCGGCATCCTCTGGTCACCTCAAGGGGAGGTCAGTGAGCCGCCGCTGTTGGCTGGGACGCACAGAGGGAGGGGAGCCCTCCACCAGGTCCCACCTCATGTGTGGGCTGCTTCAGGGATGTTCCTGCTGGTTGTGTAACCCGGACCTTGAAGAGGAAGGGCTGGGACTGACTCTGCTCCCCAGGGCCCGGCACGGAGCCCTGCAGACGTGTGCCGCGGCAGCTGCTGGCAACAGGACAAAAGATGGCTCTGGTCCCTCTGAAGCCAGAGCAGGTGACCGAGAGCTTGGTTTGATTAGATAAAAATTTAAGCATAAATTAAATTCTGAGATCTGTTTAAACCCGTAGGGTCATGGGGCAGAAGATTCTGGTAGTGTTTTGGGGGAGGGGGTACAAATGTAGGCTCTAAGGGAGAAAGAACTGGGTTTGAATCCTGGACCTGCTGCCTGCCAGCTCCTCCCACCCCACAGAAAGAGAGACTGGGACTTGGGGGCCAGTTCACCCCACCCCACAAGGGGAAGAGAGATGCTCAGGGACAAGAGGACTCCACCGCACAGGTGGGGAGACTGGTGCTCGGGGAACAGACCACAGGACAATGTCTCACCGACGTGTGGGCGCTCCACTTGCCCAAGCTATGCTCAGAGTGCTGCACCGTGGGTGACAGCCAAGGGATGCCAACCCTGAGCCACCAGCCCCTCTCCGCCACCCAGAGGGAAAAGGTGCTGGTTTCAAAACACATCTGCAGATTCTTCAGCACTCTCCCTTCAAGAGGTGGAGCCTGATTTCCATCCTCCGTGACTCACTTCTAACAAACAGAACGTGGCAAATGCCATGCTGCACGACTTCGTAGGCTAGATCCTAAGACGTGACAGGGCCTGTGCTGGCGCACGCTCCCGCTTCCTCTTGGAACCCACTGCCGAGCCGCGGGGACGCCCAGGCCCCGAGGAGGAGACTCGTGTTGGAGCCCCAGCCAGCAGCCCCAGTTGAGGTCCCGGCCAACAGCCAGCACCACCCGCTGCCAGCCAAGGGAGGAGGGGAGCCTTCCACGTGACCACAGTGAAGCCACCATCCGGGAGTGCAGCCACACGAGGGCCCCTAGATGAGCCCGGCCACCCCCAGTCATGTGTGAAAGGGAAACATAAATGGTGTTGCTTTAAAGCCACTATGTTCTGCGGTGGTTTGTTGCTAGAACACAGAACAAAGTTCTAAGGTGACACGCCAGGTCCCAGGGGTGCAGACATATAAAAAGATCAGCTTCTTCATGTCTCTTACAGAACGGCCCTGGCGCTGAATTACCTCTGGAAAGGCTGCCCTTTGCTTTCCACCCTGCCCTGAGACAGCTTTCATAAATGTCACGTCAGTGTGCGACCTTCAACGTTTTGCTGTAAAGGTGTCACTTAAAAATGTGTTCACCATCCAGCAGGCATGTGGGGAGGGACTGCTCAGGGGCGGGGGCTCCCCCACAGAATGGGCTGCCCTCCCCGCGCTCCTTCCTTCCCGGCGATTTTGTTTGCCAAGGCAGGGTCTTTTCCGGGCGTCAGTTCGTAGCGCTGCACGGAAGTTCAAATTATGCAATTGCCTCTGCCGCTGCCAGGGGAATTGTGTGCCACAGATAGGGGCTATTAAGCTGTCTCGTTAGAACGCATCTCCCCGAACCCGCGCCCAGCTTCCATTCTTCCCGGGGTGGCGTCGATGTGTCACGGGGCACGCTCCTTTGTTTCCAGTGGGTGGGAACCCCCGTCTCCACCCCCACCAGAGCCCTTTGGTGTCACTTTCATGTTCTTCTAGTCTCCTGATCCCTCCTCATTCTTTCATTGAAAAAGAACATTCTGGATAATTCTCCGCACTGCTCTCCTGCATCTGAGGCCGTGCGTTGATTCATTCTGGGGCCAGCCCTGGTGGGAGAACAGTGATGTTTTTGCCAATGTTCAGAGAGCCCTAAGTGCCCCGGGGCACGCAGGGTGTGAAGACCCACAGTCCTCACATCTGCTGAGTTCGCCTGAAAATCCTCCCTCTCGGAGGTGGGCTCCGGCCAGACCAGGGCTACCCCTGTTCCCCCCGTTTATGGGTACAGAGCTTCCCAGCCCCAGCGGGGGCCACCGAGGATCCCTGGGTCCCCTCTTGCAGAGCTGGTTCCATCGCCACCACCCCAAGTCAGCCACCCCCGGGAGAGGTGCTGTGTGCAATGGTGGAGGGCAGGCACTTCCTGGGGTGCTGCCCCCTCTTTGTCTCAGCACCTTCCAGAGCCCCCCGACCCCACTGTGGTTGGTGACCCCAGAAGGGCCCCTCACGGTGCCACTTCACCTTGTCTGGTGTCCCACGAGGCGTGCGGATGAGTTTCCCGTGGCTAATGTGCAAAATCACCACAAACTGGGGAGCTTAAAACAACATGAGTTTATGGTCTCACAGCGCCAGAGGCCAGAAGTCCAAAATCGAGGCGTTGGCCGGGCTGTGCTCCTTCTGAAGGCTCCAGGGGAGGGTCCTCCCTGCCTCGTCCAGCTCCCGGTGGTGGCGGCGGTCCTCGTGCTCCTTGGTTTGCAGACGCGACACTCCAGCCTGCTCCGTCCTCACGAGGCCTCCGCCGTGTCTTCCCCTCTGCTTACGAGCACGTCCCTGGCTGGATTCAGGGCCCACCTTAAACCCAGAACGATCTCATCTCAAGTTCCTTAACTTAGTTCTGTCTTCAAAGTCCTATTTCCCAGTAGGGTCGCAGGCACAGGGACCAGGGTTATGACTAGACGTATTTTGGGGGCCACCATTTAACCCTGCACAGCATACTTTTGGCTTTCACGCTGTGCTTCCCTCCCCATTCTGCTTTTCGATCGAGAATTTATGAACTAATTCATAGTAGGGTATGCATTCTTATCATCGTTTAACAAAGCGGTGTTAACATTCTGACTGCTTTATCAACGCATTTAATCCAAGTCAAAAACATGTATTAACCTTCTATTTGCTGGTTTCCTGGGACACGGATCTTCTCGCATTTGGATTTGAACAAGGCGGCTGGGTGATGTAGAGACAGGGCTGGCTCTCCAGATGTTTGCAGTGTCCTGGAAAAGAGAGACTGTGTCCAGCTGCGTTTAGAAGAATTCAGTGACTTGTATTTACTGAGTGTGTTGCTGTGTCAGACTCCGGGTGAGACCTTAGGGATTCAGAAAAAACTCAGGCAACGGCCTGGTCCTTAAATTCTTGCAGATGCACTGAGGCCATGCTGTATTCTGAAGCTCCAAGGAAAGTGACTGGTCACTCTCCTACGACATCAGTAACCCACTGGCAGAGCTTTTGCCTCCCGGCCTTGCAGCTCTGAGTGTGCTGGTCTGGACAGGGTGCTTTTGCCAGGGGATGCAACGAGGTGAACCAGAAGACAAGAGGCCACCGGCCATATAGGTCCAAATGCCACTGAACCTGTGGGCATTTATCCTGATTACCAAGGGGAGAGGATGGGGGGCAGGGGGGAATATTTCTGGAACCCAAAGGATTCCCTGGAGTGCCTTTTAGTTCTTCCATAACTAACAGCACAAGTGAATAGAGAATTGTCCCCCAAAAGATGGACCAGTGAGGGTTCAGACCCCTCCAGAGCGGATGCTTGGGTCCCCCCATCAGGCCGAACACTCCAACCAGCTGAGGTAAAAGGGAACACGAAATGGACAGTGGCAGAACCCCCGTGGCCCACTGCCCAGAGAGGGACACAATGTCTGGTGCGCTGTTGCAGCCCCTCAGTTTGGAGAGAGGGAGAGAAAAATCTTCCTCTGGAGGGAGGAGAGTTGCAGCTTATTAGGCAGCAACATGAAGCTGTTTCATTTCTGGAGCGAAGTTCAGATGCGAGTGGAAGGGCTTGTACAGAGGCTGAGAGCCAAGGGGGTGGACCGTAGCGATCGTGACACTCTGGTCTCTCAGGTCCAAGGCTGCTCTTCCACGCTTGGCTTTACGATGGTGGACCTGGGGCTTTGCAGACCATGCCAGCTGCTCCCTGGGCGGCCATGGCCGCGGGGGCTGGCAGAGGCTGCAGGGGTAGAGGTGGGGAGGATGTGTCCGTTCCGACTCCGTTCCTGGGGGTGTTGCCCAGTGACGATGCTGCTACTGTTGCTTTGTTTTTCTCCCAGCGACGCATCTTTGCTTCGGCAGCTGTAGTTCCTTCCCAAGCAGGGAAAATCTAGCCTAGAGTTTTCCCGACCCTCACAGAATCAGGGACCCCGAGTCCCCCCTGGAGACACCCGCACCAGCCAGCCAGTGTTTCCTCCTTGGAACCCTCAGCTTAAACTCTGCAGGGCTGCCCTTCCCAGCTTCTGTGTTGTTGTCACTCCAGCCTCACCCCTTTGTAGGAGTAGGTGCCTCTTGCAGTTGCAACTTCCACGATGCCTGGGAGCTCTCACTGCGCCTTTAGGAATAAACAACTCTGCACCCAGGAGGCAATCCATCTGCATTCTGCTGTATTAAATTCTGACCACCAAAGTATTTAATACTCATGTGGTTTCTGTCTCCTGATTGGACCCGTAGAGACATGCTAAGTACCGTAACAGGGTCGCAAACTGCATGTTCTGGAAGAACTATGGAGAAACAATTCATCTTAACAGTGTCCCCAGAGGAAGGGGTTTCAGAACACGTGGGGGAAAGGGGCTGTTTGACGTGGGCAGTTCATCCTGACGTCCCCTGATTTCTAACACGTAGGTCAGACCAGCCCTTTTCTCCTCTCCCCAGGTTGCCCTGGCAGTGAGCCAGCTGGGGCCACTGCAGGAGTGACGCTGTGCCCTTAAACTGCCAGAGCCGCCAGGCCGGCTAACCGATGGAGGGAAGTGGCCAAACCCTGGCCTCTAGGGCACGGAGAGGCGGGGTTGTGCTCACTCTCACTGTCCCCAAGTGCCACTCTGGCCCTGTGATTTCCCTGCCATGGGGAAGCCCTGGGGACAGTGGAGCCCTGAGGACACATCCGACTCGGCCTGGCAGAGGTAGGACGAGTACTTGCCACGGCAAATGGCGTCATTCTGAAAGGCTGAGAGCAGAGGCCCAGGAAAATTTCTCTGTGTTCTATGAGAAAATGCACACGGCTCCCAAGAATGCTTCTCTCCGGGAAAGACCACTGATCCAGACACATCCTAAATTTTTATTCCTGCATTTGCTCTCAAACCTTCAGTAAATCTGCACTGTCAGCACTGGTATCTTTCACTTTTCTGGTGGCAGCTGTGCCTCACTTTCCCAGGGTCGTTAGAAACCGCCCCTATTCCCTCCTGGGGTCGTTAGACATCAGCCTGTCTCTAGGGCTCCGCTGGTGCAGTCTGGAAAGCAGAGGCCACTTGCCTGGCTGACGGGAGAGCTTGAGAGGCTGTTTTCCTGCCTCTCTGAGGTCCCCAGAAACCTGAGCTTATGCAACATGTTCTTTTGGGTGGAAAAAAGAAAAATCCTCATCGATCATCAAGTCTGGGTGTTAGAACAGGCAAAATTGTGAAACAGAACATTTTTTATGGTTTTATCTGCCCTATGTGGCCACTTCTCCCTTTTTGTTCTGGAGCTTTCTTGTTGTGATAGACAGCATGCACATTTCTAAGCCCTGCTCTGTTCTCCAGAAACGGCCCTCGGTTTGTACCAGCCAGGGCCGGCTGGCGCTGAGGGCCCCCGCTGGACAGGCACTCCCTGTGCTTGGCTCCTTGTCTCGGCTGGTGGAGTTTCCCAGGGCTGCGGGGCCCAGTGAGCACAAACTGGGGGCTACACAACAGACACGCGTTGGTCTCACAGTTCTGGGGGATCCTTCGTGTCTCTCCCAGCTCCGGAGATCCTGGGTGTCCCCCGGCTTGTAGACGCATCGCCCCGTCTCTGCCTCTGTCCTCCCTTCATCTCTCCTCTGTGCCCTCCCCCGCTTCTGTTCTAAGGACACTTGTCACTGGATTTGTGGCCCACTCTCATCTGGAATAATCGCACCTTCGATTTAATCACCTCTGCGAAGAGTCTTTTTCCAAATACAGGCACACGCACGGATTCTGGGTGGACACAGCCTTTGCGGGGGTCACCGTTCAACCCACCACATGGCCCTTTGAGGTAGATTCTCTTATCACCCCTACCGAATTGATGACAAACCCAGCACGTTTAGAGAGGGCCAGTGACTTGCGGTGAGAGGCCACGCTGGGCACCTGGAGGCCGGCCCTCCTCACTGCCTGAGCTCCCTCCGGCTCACGTTCCTGCCAGGGCCCCGCAAACCCTCCCTGTGCCAAGTCCCTCAGTGCCACGTGCTGGGCTCTGAGCTCCCGACGAGCCTGGCCAGTGCCACCAGCTTGCCAAGCAGCCAGCCCACCGCTGACACTGGCCTGTGCCCCTTCTCCCTCCTCTCTCACCTCCGTCCCCGTGAGTCTCGACCCCACCAGGGCTTTCAATACGCCCCTCTGCTGACAGACTCACTCCGTGTCCTGCAACTCCACCCAGAGTCTCATCCTCTCTGATGCATAACAAGCCCACGGTGAAACTACAGTCGACCCGCGAACAACACAGGGATTGGGGGCACCAACCCCCCCAGAAACGTAACCACTAATAGCCTACTGTTGACTGGAAGTCTTAGCAATAACATAAATGGTTGATTAATGCATATTTTATATGTTACACCTACTATATACTGTATTCTTACAATAAAGTAAGCTAGAGAAAAGAAAATGTTATCAAAAAAATCATCAGGATGAGAAAATGTATTTACTACCCATTAAGTGGAAGTGGATCGTCACACAGGTCTTCATCCTCACTGTCTGCAGGTGAAATAGGCTGAGGAGGAGGAGGAGGGAGAGGAGGGTTGGTTTTGCTGTCTCAGGGGTGGCAGAGGCGGAAAATCCACGTCTGAGCGGACCTGCACAGCTCGGATCTGTGATGTTCAAGGTCAACTGTACTCCTTTGTTTTCACCACGACCCTGCTCCTTCTGCCGTCTACCTGTCCAGGAACTGGCAGCACCAACCTGTTGCTTCCAAAGCCTCCACACCTTGCAGCCCAACTTGACCCCTCTCTCCCTCCGCCAGCATTCTCTAAGCACACTGTCAACAGCAGATTCTGAGGCTCCGTCCTCAAACACACCTAATTCTCACTCCCTGCCCCCAGATCCTCTGCGCCAGAGGCCTCCCTGCCCTCTGCTTCTCAGACCCATCAGGTGGAGTCCAGCCCCAGGCCTTTGCCCCGCTGGTCCCTGTGCCCAGATGAGATGTCACTTTATCCAGGGTTCATTCCAACGTCCAATCAGGCAGGACTTGACCATGACGTCCATGTCTAAGCAAGGATATGACAGGTCCTTGGAGCAGAACTGCCTATTACTGAGACTTTGAAGCCAAAGTCTGGGGCTCTGGCCTTGCCCTTGTATACACAGAAATCTGCAACTCCTGTCTGGGAGGGGAAGCAGATGGCAGTGTGGTGGCCACATCGCTCCTAGGAGAGGGACACCATTGGTCTGACCCCTCTGGCCTCTGATCCAACAAGAAACAATACCCATGCTTCTGATTTGCTACCTCTTCTTATATTTCTCTCCAAAGTAAGCTTGCCAGTGAATGATTTTTTTAGTATACATATGTCCCAAGTATGGTGGAGGATATATTACTACTTCTACTAAAAAGATTTATCCATTGTTTACTGGAAATTCATATTTGACTGTGCATCCTGCATTTGAAAGAAATATCATCTATAGTTCATCTTTTTTTAAAGAGCAGTTTCAGGTTCACAGCAAAGTTGAATGAAAAGGAGAGAGAGTTCCCACACACCCACTGCCCCCACACGCGCACGGCCTCCCCCATTATCAACACCCCTACTGGAGTGGCACATGTGTCACGAATGATGAACCTACAGTGCCACATCATGATGGCCCAAAGTCCAGAGTTTGCATTGGGGCTTATTCTAGGTGTTGTATGTTTAGTGGATTTTGGCAAATGTATAATGACACATATCCACCATTGCAGTGTCCTGCAGAATCGCTTCACTGCCCCCAAATCCCCTGTGCTCCACCGGTTCCTCCCTCCCCCACCCAGCCTGTGGCAACCACTGAACTTTTTACTGTCATCATGGGTTCGCCTTTTCCAAAATGTCACAGAGTTGGAATCACACACTGTTATGTGTAGCCTTTCCAGACTGGCTTCTTTCACTTAGTGATATGCATCTAAGATTCTGTTACCGAGATAATCGGGTTTTTCCCAAAAGGTGGGACTCTTTCCAGTTCGGCGTGGCGAAGCCAGTGTGGGAAGCCGGAAGCCAGTGTGAAGCAGGGCGGGCGTATCCGGCTGGCCCAGGGGCAGGGAAGTGGGCGCGTGGCTCGCAATTGACTATGGAGGTTAAAATGTACGACTTCTTTTAACGAAGGGGTTGGGTATTAAAAGCAGAGGGTGGAATATTCACGTCTTTTCTGGGAATGGGAGGAGAATTTCTCAGACCCGGAACACCAGCTTCTCCTTGTCCTTTCATGGTCTCTTCTGGTTGTCACCATGTGATTGTCAAGCGGCAGGGCACCAGTGGGAGTGTCTTTTTAGCATGGAAATTAGATTATAATGAAGTTAGGGGTTTCTAGAGGTTAAGTGGACCATAATCTTGGATCCGCCGTCTTACCAGTTCTGACCATCTGGTCACGAGGGCCCCAGGCATCCTGCTCCTTAGACAGAGGGGCGGTTAGGCAGGCAGAGTTGGGGGGCAGGGACAGTCCTCAGCCATGTTAGGCAGAGTTGGGGGGCAGGGGCGGTCCTCAGCCATGTTAGGCAGAGCTAGAGGGGAGGTCAAAGTCTCAGTTATGTTCCATGGGCATCACACCTGGTTCCTCCAGGTCTTTTCAAGGCTTGTAGCTCATTTCTTTTTATTGCTGAATAATATTCCATGGTCTGGATGTACCATAGTTTATCCACTCTGCTGAACGACATCTTGGTTGCTTCCATATTTGGTCAATTATAAATAAAGCTGCTGTAAACACTCATGTGCAGATGTTTGTGTGGACATAAGTTTCAACTCATTTGAGTAAATACCGAGAGTGCAATTGCTGGTTCCTGCGGTAAGGGTATGTTTAGTTTCGTAAGAAGCCGCCAAACTGTCTCCCAAAGCGGCTGCTCCACTTTGCATTCCCACGGGCAACGAAGGAGAGCGTCCATGGCTCTGCACCCTCACGGCATTCAGTGTTGTCAGGGTTTTGGGTCTCGACCATTCTAATAGGTGCGCAGTGGTGTCTCGTTGTTCTTGTAATTTGTCGTTTCCTCATGACATGTGGTGTGGAGCATCTCTTTGTGTTTTGCATTTTTATGTGCTGAATCTGGCAGCCACACCACGGAAAAGGCCACCAGCATTCACATTGCCCTGAAATGATCTGTTTCCACATTTGCCAGGCACACTAGGCCGGACTTCCCGAGGCAAGGACCAGCATCTCCTTCCTGTCTGCATCTGGGCAGACGGGCATCGTCTGGGTTTCCAAGCTACATGTGTCTACCTGCCAGCCAGCTTTGTACAGCTGGACATCACTGCCAGGGTGGCCTCCTTCCTGCCCTTTACGTGGTAACTTGGCATTTGTGTGCAGAGAAATGGTTCCATGTCCTGACAATGACAAGGGGTAATCAGCCAAAGAAGTGTCTCCTGGTTTGTGGCTAAATCCACTTGTGGCATCATCCATCCTGGATAGCAGCCCTCCCTCCAGGCCCCCGACTGCTGAGCACCAGCCGCGTCTTTCTCTGGGGCAGCCTCTTGCTCATCAGCAATTGGAGGCACAACCACGCTGGCCACTGAGTGCGCGCTGAAAGAGCCCACGGTCGCTCCAGCTGGCAGCTCTATCAGAGCAATAAAAGTGACGCCAGGAATTGGACTCAGGGGCTGGAAACAGCTGTGTCCCTTGCCAGCAGGCCCAGCCGTGGGGCTCCCTTCTGTGGCTGCATCCCGAAGGCCACATGCCACGCTCACCACACTGTGCTGCAGTGACAGAATAGAGTGTGGGAAGACTGGCAGGGCTGGACCTGACCTTTGCATGCACATGGAAAGCCCCTGCTACCACAGCCTGATTTTAGTTGAAAGTAACCAATTTTACTCCTGTTTAAGTGACAGAAGGCAGGACTGTTCTTCAAGGCAAATCCATAAAGGGGAAAAGCCAACCCCAACAGGGCAATTCAGAGAGGGGAAAATGCAAATGGAGCAGACAGCAATGAGAACTGCTCAAACCCAGGAGCAATCAGAAAAATGCAAGGCAAGACGCACGAATTCCCTGCACACCCACCAGGTTTGCAAGAGTGAGAGAGCCGGCAACGCACTGGTAAGATGGCGTGAAGTAGAGCCTTCCGGACTGCTGTGGGCGGGAGACCCGGCCCATGCCTGCCTGGGGAGGATTCCACAGGGCTTTCTGGGGGCCACAACCGGGCAGTCAGGCTCAGGAATGCACACCCAAGAGCAGCTCTCCCTGTGTCCTCCCAGAAGGGCACCCCGTACCCTTCCAGCACTGTTTGTGGGAGTGAGGGCGGCCCAGACCCCAACAGTCAATGATTGGGTTAGTAAAACATCATGAAATTGGAACCCTTGTGCACCGCTGGTGGGAATGTAAAATAAGGCAGCCCCTGTGGAAAACAGTATGGCTGTTCTTCAAAAAATTAAACATAGAATTACCATATGATCCAGCAATTCCACTTCTGGGCATATACCCCAAAGAGTTGAAAGTAGGGTCTCTAATAGAAATTTGCATACCTATGTTCATAGCATCATTAGCTGCAATAGCCAAGAAGTAGAGACAGCCCAAGTGCCCATTAATAGATGAATAGATAAGCAACATGTGGTCTATACAAACAATGGAACATGATTCAGCCTCAAAAAGGAAGGAAATTCTGACACACGCTACAATGTGGGTGAACTTTGAGGACACTGAGCTGGGTGAAATCTGCCAGACACAGAAGGACAAACGCCGTGTGATTCCACTTATATGAGGTCCCTGGAGCCAGTCAAGTTCATAGAGACAGAAAGTAGAGCAGGGTGCCAGGGGCTGGGGGATGGGGAGGGGGAGTTCGTGCGTGTTGGGGACAGAGCTTCAGTCGGGGAAGGTTAGAAGGTTCTGGAGATGGATGGTGGTGATGGCTGTGCAACAGCGTGACTGTGCTGAACGCCCACAAACTGGACACTCGAAAATGGCTGAGATGGTCAATTTTATGCTATGCATATTTTACCAAAATTTTTTAAAAACCTGACAACAACAACAAAACAACATTGAGTGAAAAAAGTACGAAACTGCGTGGGATCTGGGGCACAACAGCGTTTGCCACAAACACCAAAAACAGCGTCTATGTTTTGTAAGGAGGCATCATGCGTGTGCCTCAAACCTCCTGAATAGGAGGGGGTGGACTCGAGGCGGGGGTGGCAGCAGGGCCCGTGCACTGAGCACGATGGGGGGGGGAAGGGAAGAGCTCAGTCCCTGCACCTGAGACCCTGAGATAAAGGAAAACCCAAGAGTCAGCCACACGCCAGGATGGGAGGGAGCGAGGGGAGCGACTCAGGCCTGGGGTGGACCCAGGGCAGGCTGAGTGTCCCCTGCCCTGAGCAGCCACTGCAGCCGGCGCCCATCAGGGCTGCAGGTCACTGCTTTGTCATCAGTTACTGTCATGCCTGCGCTGGGGGCTCCGTCTCATGCTCACTCAGGAGCCTGCGCATCCTGCTTGGTGCTCAGAACACGTGTGCACGCAGATGGCTGTTGGCTTTGGCTGCCTGAAATTTGCTCTTTTTTTTTTTTTTTTCTAGAAACAGTACCCCAGTCCTTCCTAGAAGATCAAGCTGCCCTGCCTCCTTCCACGCTTGTGTTCCCAGGAGGCTCACCCCTGCCCGGCAGCAGAAGTAGGCAGGTGACCACAGCTTGGCCTAGCTGAGCACCTGCTCGTCCCGGCAGTGTTTGGTTCACAGGTCAGCATGGAACCAGGCCCATCGTGGTCAGTGTGGGAGTGGGCCTCACGTTCCGGAATGTTGCCAAAAGCATTGGCAGAGAGAGAGGTGCTCTTTCGGCTGTCCAAGTCCACAGGCGGGAGAAGGCCGATGTCCTCACTTGAAGACAGTCAGGCAGAGGAAAGGATTCTTTCTCACGCAGCCTTTCTGTCCATTCAGGCCTTTACCAGGTTGGATGGCTGCTCCCCTACAACACGGAGACTGTTCTCTGCTGGACTCCGTCCACAGCTTCAGAGGCTCGTCTCATCCAGAAACACCCTCTCAAACACATCCAGAAGGGTGTGTACCGAATGCCTGGGCACCCTGTGGCCCAGTCAAGGTGACACAGAAAATTCACCATCACACACGGTGAGACCACTGACCACAGAATTAAAGACATGCACCAGCTGGCTCTCTCCGCCAGAGCAGCACCCGCGTGACACGGTCTCAGGCCCACCCCGTGTCCCCACGCCCATTCTCTGTCCTCTCTGCATTTCCCAGGCCCCTGCATTCCTGGACAGACCTCTCGGGCCAGTGGGGTCTTTCTCATGGATGCCGGCTGGATCTCCGAACAATTCTGCCCTCTGTTTCATTGTTTGTTGGGTAAACGAGCTGGATTATGAAGAACAACCTCCTTCTTCCTGATTCTTCCTCCACACAACCAACCCAACCAGCCTGGCCTGTTCTGAACCCAGGCGGCTGGCACCCGACAGCTTCCAGGGGGCCCTCCTCCAGACAGCTCCCCTCCCCACAAGTGGCCGTCCCTTCCCTCAGCTGCCCCCTCTTTCTGCTTGACAGGTGATGTCAGAAAATCCCTAAGCAGTCGGTTTTGTCCAACCTGTACAGACCACATCTATTCAGCACACGTCCACTGTGCCTGGCGCGTGCCTGCTCCGAGGATGCAGAGACGACGGAGGCAGGGCTCCTCTCACGGTCTAATCAGGGGTCAGCACCCCAAGTCAACACCACCGTGGGAGGAAAGGGGGATGCTTGGAGCCCAGGGAACAAGGATGTCACCCGGCCTCAGGAAAGACAGTCTGTCCCATTGGAGCCATGAGGACCCTCCAGGGTTGGAATTGCGCAGGAAAAATGGCAGCATGCTTAGCAGAGGGAGCGCCATCGGCAAAGACAGGATGTTCCAGGTGTATTTGGCTCCCTTGGGGCACTGGGCACAAGCCACGGACTGTCCTAAGCTCGAGGAAAACACCTGGAGGTGGGGCCAAGCTGACAACCTTCCCTGCCATTGTGAGGCGCGTAGGATTTGCTCTGCGGACAGGGAAGGGTCCTCCGTAGGTACAGGGCATGTTCAGAAGTGAGACCTCCTCTCCTCACCCTAACAGACCTGAAACAGCCCTGTATTCTTGAGGACCACAGTCCGGGAGACATCCTGGACTTCTTCGAAGCCACTCCCACCCCTGCTGTCTCCTATGAGAGGCTCTCGGGTGCAGCTGCCGTCATTTGGAGAAAAGCGATTGAACAAGACCAGAAGCTGCGTGCACCCCAGCTGTCTCTGTGAGGACAGCTCCTAGCAGACCCCGGAGGCCAAGGGCGCCTGAAGAGGCACCAGGTTGTTCCAGCTGCGAAGGTAAGCCCGCTTTCCCAACCGCTGCGTTCCAAAAGGCCCTGCCACTGTGAGACAAAGGTGTTGTGTTCTGGCTGCCAAAGTAACTCTCTCTTTCTCATCCTGTGGTCGAAGGGAACAAAGAGCTGATTGAGGATTCTGGATTCCTGCTCCCAAGAGCTCTCCTGTGCATCCTCCTCAAGGTGCAATTGGACCGAAGTCGGGGCACAGGGCCTGGTGGGGATGATGCCATGATTACTGGGTCTCGAGCTAAATCAAAAAACGTGCGCCATTAGTCATCCGCAAAATGGCTTCACCAGGCACAGAGCCCAACCTCGAGGGTGGCCTGGGAGAGGCGGGCTGTGATTTAAGAACCTCGAGTCTCTTCGATTTTCTTGAGTGTTTTTTGTGGCTGGAACCCAGGGAATGATAACCTCGGGAGGAAAATAATGTATGAATTTTTAGTATTTTGAAATGAATCATATCAGAGTCATATTTCCTTTTGGGGTCAGGTTGAAAGCCAAACCCCAAGGTCACCTCAAGGTCCTTGTTACCCACAGGTAACGTGATTTGCAGGCTCTGTCTGATGTTTCCTCCTTCATCCCACAGGCCTGGGACCATTGTCTAAAACGCAGAGGCCATTTTACTCAGTCTTTGGTGTCTCTAAGGACTTTAGCCCAGTTAAAGTGGCTTTTCCATGGATACTGTTACCACGTTCTCCACCTGACAGCTGAAGCCAGTTCCAGTGCCCGGGGAGGGAGCAGCCAGGTGTGCGTAGGACGCAGGCTGCATGTTTGCCTCCTTTTCATCTGTGTAGTATCAGGCTCACGTCTGCGGACCTTGCTCAATGCTAAACAGTTCTGGGAAACAAATGTTATTGCCCCCAGGTTTTCAGAGTGGAGACAGGCTCGGAGAGGTGGAGTGAATTACCCGACATCCTGCAGCCAGCAACTGGCAGGGCTGAGATTTCATTGTTTTACAACTTTATTGATATATAATTGACATACAATAAACTGCCCATGTTTAAAGTGTACAATTTCATACGTTTTGACGTATCTGCCTACCGAGGTTGTCCGACCTCAGCACTATGGGCATTTGGGGACGGGAGATTCCTTGTCCTGGGAGCTGTCTCTGAACTACAGGGTGCTCAGCCCTGTCCCTGGCCCCTACCCTCTAGATGCCGGTGGCAACCCCCCAGATGTGACAATAAAAACGTCTCCTGACATTATCAAACAGTCTCTGAGGGGCAAAATCCACCCCTCGCTGGGAACTGCTAGTGTCACCCATGAAACCATCCCCCCAATCAAGCGATGAATACATCCATCGCCCCCCAGTGTCCTCACATCCCCAGAAACACCTCCAGACGACTGCCGATCTGTTTTCTGTCACTATAGGTTTGGCTCGCATTTTCTAGACTTTTATGCAAATGGACTCACACCGTGTGTGTATCTGGGGGCGTCTGGGTTTCACTAAGTGTCGTTGCTTTGAGATTGACCCAGACAGCTGCATGTTTCAACAACTTAGTGTCGCTGAGTCGTCCTCGTGGTATGGACGTACCTCGCTTTACTTCACCTGTTGATGGACTTTTGGGTGGTTTGCAGTTTGGGGCCAACATGAACAAAGCTGCTATAAACAGCCATGCGCGAGTCTCTTTGCAGATGTGCTTTCGGTCCTCCTGGGTGGGTTCCTAGTGGTGGGATGGCCAGGGCACATGGAAGAGGTGTGTTTACCTTTATAGGAAACTGCCACACTGTGCTCCGAAGGGGCCCGTAGCTTCTGACTCCGGGTTTAGTTCTCTTTGGTTCCCACTCACTGGGTTTCCAGATCCAGAGACCAGGAGGAGAAGGCAGACCGGCCGGGTGGGATTCCTGGATAAGGGAAGATTTCGGGTCATTTAGAAAATGCAAGAAGAGGAGTGGGAAAGGCTTGAGGGGAGCATGAGACCCCACCCACCTGATGGGGTCCTTGCCTCCCAGGTGGCAGGTGGCTGCCCTGGCTGAACTCCCACCCCTTATCCCACGCTTCTTACCTCTCACATCCTAAACGCTAAAACCTCGTTCCTGGGAACCCGCGGCCTCTCTTGGCCCTAGGACTGGTCACATTCCATGGAAATGGTAGTCAATTTCGAAGCTTTAATTCTTTCAAACCAGGAGGGTTGCTCCACTGGAAAAAGAACTTCCCTCTTCTTGGGAAACTTCCTCCTACACATCAGTTTTCACAGGGCTGCTTTGTATGTTGACTGCTTTAATGTCAGGTTCTATTCAACTTTTTCCCCTTGGTTGCACCCATGAATAACATACTTGGATCATAGAAATCAACCCACAATAAACTTCAAAAAAATCTGTCAATTTATTTGTTTTCCATGCACGTGGCTTCAGATCTTAACTGCAAATTCTGCTCAAAGGGAAGTATTTTGAATCTACAGGGCAGGTCTGGAAGTGCTGGAGAACTGGTCGGAATCTTTATGAAATTTTTTCCTTTCTTTAAAATCCTTTAATAAAGATTTAGCAAGTGATCTCATGACATAATGTATAATCCTGAATTCTTGCATTTAAATCAGACTTCTTTTCCAAAGCTAAATATAAACCTTTAAACTAGGTAAACAAATAAATAAGAGTACAAAGACTTTTTCTTATTTCTAGAAATGTGGGGATTAAATGTTAATCCACAATATTAATGAGAAACAGATTAGCTCTATGTAATACATTAAGAACTCACCTTGGATAGAATATTATTTTAGATCATTATGTTTTTTGACTCAGAGAACGTTAAATGTTAGGTTTTCGGCTAGATGATGAATCAGAATCACTTGAAAACATGGCTGCTAAAGGGCATTTCTAGGACAACACAAACTGTCATCTCTGATAAGTGAGACTGGGGCCAGAATGGGAGAAGTAGTTTTCTTCATTGGATATCTGTTTTTTTTTTTTTTTTTTTTTTGAGACAGAGTCTCACTCTGTTGCCCAGGCTAGACTGAGTGCCGTGGCGTTAGCCTAGCTCACAGCAACCTCAAACTCCTGAGCTCAAGCGATCCTCCTGTCTCAGCCTCCCGAGTAGCTGGGACTACAGGCATGCACCACCATGCCTGGCTAATTTTTTTTCTATATATATTTTTAGCTGTCCATATAATTTCTTTCTATTTTTAGTAGAGATGGGGTCTCGCTCTTGCTCAGGCTGGTCTCGAACTTCTGAGCTCAAATGATCCGCCCACCTCGGCCTCCCAGAGTGCTAGGATTATAGGATATCTGTTTTACAGTATTTGAATTTTTTGACCATTTGTGTAATAATGTTATCATTCTAAAAGAATGCAAAACATGATTTGTGAAGAATCACCCATAATTCCCAATATTAAGAGACAAATATTGTTAACCTTTTAGCATGTATTTTCACAGGAGAGTTTTTATGTATTTTTGTATGTTATGTGTGCATGTATGTGATGTTATGAATAAGTATATAATAGCAAAGGATTTTCAAACTAGTCGCTTTTCAATCTATTAATAAACACATTAGAGACATATTCATTCCTGCATTAATAATGCATAAACATATCTCTTTGGGCTCAGTTCCAGACCACTACAATAAGTCGGATATTGCAATAAAGTGTGTCACACGGTTTTTTTTGGTTTTACAACATGAAAGTTATGTTTACACTGTTCTGTAATCTGTTAAGTGAACAGTAGCATTCTGCCTGAAAAATGGATATACCTTAATTAGAAAATACTTTATTGCTAAAAAATGCTAATGATCACAGCCTTCAGCGAGTCATAATCTTTTTGCTGGTGTGGGGTCTTGCCTGAGGTTGCTGGCTGCCGACTGATCAGGGAGGAGGTTCCTGACGGCTGGGGGGGCTGCGGCGATTACTTAAAATAAGACAGCGATAAAATTTGCTGCATCAGCTGACTCTTCCTTTCATGCAGGGTTTCTCTGTAGCATGAAATGCTGTTTGATAGCCTTTTGCCCAATTTCTTTTACAATTGGAATCAGTTCTCTCAAACCCTGCCATAGCTTTATCAACTCAGTATATGCAATATTCTAAATCCTTTGCTGTCATTTTAACAATGTCCACAGCATCTTCACCAGGAGTAAATTCCATCCCCAGAAACC
Organism: Eulemur rufifrons; assembly: GCF_041146395.1. Lineage (NCBI taxonomy): Eukaryota > Metazoa > Chordata > Mammalia > Primates > Lemuridae > Eulemur > Eulemur rufifrons. The sequence goes on from NC_090988.1 coordinate 98,654,383, forward strand.
ACTTTCTTTGCTCATTCATAAGAAGCAACTCCTCATCCATTCAAGTTTGATCATGAGATTGCAGCAATTCAGCCACATCTTCAGGCTCCACTTCTAACTCTAGTTCTCTTGCTATTTCGACCTCATCTGCAGTGACTTCCAACAGTGACGTTTCAAGCCCCTTAAAGTCATCCACGAGGGTTGGAATCAACGTGTTCCAAACTCCTGTTAATGTTGATATTTTGGCCTCCTCCCATGAATCATGAATGTTCTTAATGGCATGTAGAATGGTGAATCCTTTCCAGAAGGTTTTCAAGTGACTTTGCCCAGATCCATCAGAGGAATCAGTATCTATGGCAGCTGTAGCCTTATGAAATGTATTTCTTAGATAAGACTTGCAAGTCAAAATTACTCCTTAATCTGTGGTCTACAGAATGATGTTGTGTTAGCAGGCATGGAAACAACATTAATCTCCTCACATATCTCCATCAGAGCTCTTGCATGACCAGGTACACTGTCAGCAAGCAGTAATATTTTGAAAGGAATCTTTTTTCCTGAGCAGTAGGTCTCAACAGTGGGCTTAAAATATTCAGTAAACCATGCTGTAAACAGACGTGCTGTCATCTAGGCTTGGTTGTTCCACTGAGAGAGCACAGGCAGAGTAGATTTAGCATAATTCTGAAGGGTGCTAGGATTTTTGGACTGGTAAATGATCATTGGCTTCAACTTAAAGTCACCAGCTGCCTTAGCCCCTAACAAGAGAGTCAGCCTGTCCTTTGAAGCTTTGAAGTCAGGCATTGACGTCTCCTCTCTAGCTATGAAAGTCCTAGATGGTATTGTCTTCCAGTAAAAGGTTGTTTTTCATCTACATTCAACATCTGTTGTTTCACATAGCCACCTTCATCAATGATCTTAGCTAAATCTGGGTAGCTTGCTGGAGCTTCTACATCAGCACTTGCAGCTTCACCTTGCACTTTTATGTTCAGGAGGCGGCTGCTTTCCTTAAAGCTCATGGACCAACCCCTGCTAAGCTTCAGGTGTTCTTCTGCAGCTTCCTCACCTCCCTCAGCCTTCACAGAACTGAAGAGAGTCAGGGCTTGGCTCTGGGTTAGGCTTTGGCTTAAGGGAATGTCATGGCTGGTTTGATTTTCTGTCTAGACCACTCACACTTTCTCCATGTCAGCGATAAGGCTGTTTTGCTTTCTTATCATTTGTGTGTTCACTGGAGTAGCACTTTTACTTTCCTTCAAGAGCTTTTCCTTTGCATTCATGTGACTCTTTCTTTCACTTGAATACTTAGGGGCCATTGTAGGGCTATTAATCAGCCGATCTTCAATTATTGTTGTGTCTCAGGGAGTAGTGAGGCCCGAGGAGAGGGAGAGAGATGGGAAGGGTTGGTCAGTGAAGCAGGCAGAACACACACATTTATTGATAAAGTTTGCTATCTTATATGGACATGGCGCATGCCACCCCAAAACAAGTACAATGGTAACACCAGAGAGCACTGGTCATGAATCACTGTAACAGATTTAATAATAATGGAAAAGTTGGAAATATTGTGAGAATCACTGAAACATGATGCAGAGACAGGGAGTGAGCACAGGCTGTTGGAAACATGCTGCCCATGTATCCCACTGAATTCTCAGCACAACCTGATCACATATTTGTCATCATGATCCCCATTGCAGAAACAGGAAAACAGGGGCTTGTCCCACGTCACACAGTAGTGGGTAATAGGCAGGACTCAAATTCAGGTCTCTTTGATGAGAAGCCCAAGTTTTCAACACTATAGACTCTAATGCTAGCATTATGGGAGTGTGTGTGTGTGTGTGTGTGTGTGGTTCTAATGCTCTCCTCCTTATGGATATGGGAGGGCAGCTGACTGTGTGCTCTCAGGGGGGAGGAATTACCCATGCTAGGGTACCCCCTTCAAAGGTGGGAACCGTCAACCAAGTGCATTTTTTCCTGCATTTCTGCATAAAAGGTGGCCTCACTGTCAGCACTGCCTAGGCCAGTCCATCGTACTTCTGCTTCTCCTTCCCTCCTGAACGGGGAAGGAGTGTGGCATTTCCCATCCCCTTGAGCTTAGGCCTGGCCATGTGGCTTTCCTCAGCGACCAGGCCGAGTGGAAGTGGAGTGTGTCACTTCCTGGTGGATGCATTTAAGAGCTGGCTGGCAGGTGATTCTCGTTGCTCCTTCTTCCTTTGCTATGACAGTTTTGGAGGCACAGGGAGGACAGCTGTTCTGGAGAGTCACCGTGGACCCCAGTGGTGAGGAAGAAATAAACCTTGTTATGTTGAGCCGCCTGCAGTCGGGAGCTGTTTGATACCACGGCACACCCCAGCCCGTGCGGGCTGATACAGGTCTTTTCTGGCTGCCTCCTGCGCCTCCCTTGTCCCCTCCTCCTCTTTGGGAGGCGACTGTCAGCCAGCCTGCAGTATTCTTCACTCTGACTATAACCCGCCTCGCTGCCTGTCGGTAGCCCGTCTCCGCCCTTGCTGGTGCAGGGTGGGATCCGTACCGTGCGACGCACAGCAGAATCCTTGAGGACACTGCGATCCTGGGACTGGACCAACAGCTGCCCCACAGGCCGTCTGACCCAGCAGACAATGTGTTGCATCTGTACCCAGGCGTTAGAATTTGTGCGTGAAGCCCTGGGCTTTAATGGGCTGCCATGGGACCTGCCTGTCAAGCCACTGCAATCCAATTAGCTCACAGCCTCCGCCTCTAATTATCACCCGCACTTTACCGCAATTCGTTTTGCAGACTGTTTCACAGCTCTCAGCAGTTATTAATCCCAAGACACAGAGAGAGGTCACGTTAAAAATAAGGTCACCAGAGCGCTGAAATGAAGTCTTTGGAAGCAAGTCAGAGCTCCACATGGAACCGAATTTCCGTCCTGACCTCGTGGTGCCACCATCAGACACACACATGGCAGCCCACCCCTCCCCCACGCCACACAATGGGCCCCAGCTCAAGTGAGGAAGTAGCCATTCTCCTCACGCTCGCTGGAAGCTTCTTAAGCCAGACACGCCGGCTAGCGCTTTCATTTCCTGACCATGCCTTCGGTGTAATTTGCTGTTTTTGAGAACACATGTGGCAATAAAAACTCATGCCCACAGACGTCTATGAGGCTACCCTAAGCTCTCGTTATAGAATTAAAATTAAAACAAAAAAATTTTAGGTACGGAACTAATCTGTATTTAGTTGTTATTAAGATTATTTATTTCATATTCCATGGTTGTCTTTACATCTTTATCCTGCCTTTATTGAGGCCTAATTCTTTTCTTTTTCCTTTGTGCGTTTTAGAGCAGCAAAATATGGTTACCCCGTGGCCTGATAAGACACTTAGGTAAACTCGGCAGTGGTGCTCACGTTTAGCAGTGCTCGGCAAAGGGACAGAGAGAAGCTGGGGACAAGTCACTCCGTGAGAGACTGTGGTTATAATTCTTTGCAATGTGTGGTCCACAATTAAGTTATTACTGGGCCACTTAACGTTTAATGCAAAGGGCCTATAACACAAAGCCTTGTTTAATGAGAGCCTCAATCACTGCTAGTTGGGGAGGGTCTGCAGGCTGAGTACCCCAAGGGTTAAGCCGAAATCCCTCTTCTGTCTCCAGCGCCCACCTCCTGGGTTGGGAAGAGCTCAGCTGCTCATCTGTTCACCCTCCAGCCAACGCCAGTCTCCACGCTGGCCACGTTTTGCCACTGCCCGGACACGTCCCATGGCCACGTGCACTCTGGTGAGACAACCCACAGTGTTCCTGCCCCGGCCGGACTCGGGCTCCCAAGGGATGTGCCCAGGTGGCCACGGGAAACCTCTCCACAGAGGCACCACCAACTTTTGCTCTTTGGTCCAGCCAACAGGAAAATGACCTTTCGCTACACCAGTGGGCGTGGTAAAGGTGCCATCTTCCCTTCACTCGCAGAACTTTCATTGAAATGGGCCATTCGTGTGGAGGTGGTCAGAACTCATCATGGTGGCTTCCCGAATATGCCAGGACGTCTGGGCAGGGCAGATAGTAGTTTCACATCAGCACGAAGTGGGGGGAGATTTTACTCTTGTTCTCAGGTTTCTGAAACTTCCTTTAAAATCAGTCTTAAGTGTTTTAACCCTTCCGTACGTGCCACCAAAATTCTCGAATCTGAGAGCGTGCCTGGAATGCAACGCGGTCGGAGCCATTGGCCTCGCGGCGTTGAAACTGAACCCAGATCACCACCCCAGCATTCCCCGGCTATTCCTTCCTCCAGCAGGAGCCGTGTGGAGTCTAATCCGACTTCCACAGGCCCTTTCTTCATTGATGTGATGCAGCCCCAGCGCCACCCCCAGCCTTCTGTTTCCAGGTTAAATATCTCCAGTTCTCTCAACCAGTCTTGCTAACAGCAGTGGCTAATGTTTGCTGAGCATTTATTTCATGGTGGGCTCTGTGCTCAGCTGGCTCCATGTGAGATTTCATTTACGCTCATTTCATAAAACCCCGTGAAACACATGCGATCGTCATGTGTTTGTCCAACAGGGAACGTGGGGCTTGGCGCGCCCAGCTAAGGCCCCCAACATCACAGGGCAGGTGCAAATGGCGGTGCAGGCATCAGGGAGAGGACCAGGGCTCCATGCGCCAGGTCACCACTCCACCGGCCAGGCCAGTGGCCTCTCGAAGGCGGGTCCCACTCTCGGTGTCCCAGACGTTTGAAACATTCTTCCACCGGCCCATCCTGCCACATATACAAGGACAGCATAATTTTATGTTTGTTTCATTGAGGGCGTGCAGGTGGGGTGGTTTTAAGGTCCACAAAGTTGCAGGGGCACAATTACCATCAGTGAGGATTGTGCATCATTGACACTGGAGAAATTCTGGAATCTAGGAAGCCTGGCTCAGCCCTCCCCCTCCTCCTGCTCCCAAACTCGGGCTTATACCCAACCCCCATCTCAGAAATGTGGCTGGAATACAATTGGAGGGGGGTTGAGGGGAACCTACCGACAAGGGAGAGGGTGTTCTCCCATGAGACAATGCTTGTGCTTTTTGCTTATTTTTAAAATCTGTCTTGACAAAAATTCGTTATCCTATTCTGTGTTATTTTAGTGATAATTAACAATGTAACTGTTAGTTAATAATAAATAAATGATAATATAATTATAACAATGATTAAATGAGAATCAAAATGAAAAAGGCTGACTACAGCATCACATTTGCAGTCCTATAATAGCTCCAACGTAGTGGGACAACGTAGTAGGACAATGAAGGGGACACCTGGTGATGGGGGTACCCTCTCCTGCCACCTCCAGTCTGTGTATGACACAGGAAGAGACAGGGGCTGAAAGAGGTGAGGGGAGCCCAGACCACCTAGATACTATCGGGCCCATGCGGCCACCAGATGACAGCTGGGGGCGGGCAGAGGGGCGGAATTCCACTGCAAAGGGCTCCAGCAGGGAAGACGTTGGTGAGTCAGGAGCTTGGGGTGTCCCTGCTCTCCAACTCCTCAATCCTGTGCCTGGGGGCAGGGGCCTACCCCGGGTAGGGTGGGAGTGGTTACAGCCTCCTGGGGAGACACACCCTGGGGGACAGTGGGGCTGTGGCCAAGCCAAGACAAAAGGGGGAGCAAGACCCTGGGTTCTGGGGATCCCCACTGGCTCTGGCCTGAATAGCTCCAGAAATGGCCTCTGGTCTTAGGTCTGCAGACCCAGCCCCAGCCCCAGCCCGAGGGCAGAGACTGGGCCGAGCAGGGGCGGCTGCTTTCTTTAACACGGCAGATCCTGATCTGAACCCTGTAGTTAAGTACCGTACATTCTGCTCTCTGAAGAAGTGAAAGTTAAATCGCCTTAGGAAAATGATCCCATTGTTATGCTTTGCATTTGGCCTATGGGTAGATTCTTATAAGGAATTAGAGGCTTAAGGAACCCCCCACCTCCAGGGAGGCTGTCTGTGGGAGAAGGCCTCGGTCTCCTTGTCAAAAAAAAGGCAGATAATTTACCACGTGCAATTTTCTTTTGACTTTTATGTTACTTATTCCATCTAGAATTAATTTCATAACTCTGACCCAGGAAGGGCGAAGGAAGGCTTTTTCAAAGTGGGAAACTTACCAAGTGGCTCCACACGCTTGGCAGACAGTGGCAATAGACCAGATTCATCGCTTTATCGATCATTTGTGTAAAAAAAGCCTCATATTGCCTTCAGAGAAGTCACTGTATAGGCAGTGACTCTTCTAACGAAACCCGGCTATACAGATTTAGATAAATTCAACCATTGTGCTTCTAAAGAGATTTTTCAAGTAGCGTGTCATGACCCTGTGCACGTGTTGCCCGTAAGAGTCTCTCCTGCCCTGGTACCACCTCCACCGTCCCTCACTCAGCGCTCAGCACTGTCTTCTTTGCAGGGGAAGCAGAACCCCTCGCCTTCTTTCTGGGTCCGGTTCTGCGCTCCGAGGCCAGGATGTGTATGTGGCTCGCCCTGCCACCTCCACGGTGCCGGGCGCACTGGTGTCCCTAGGAGCAGCTCCACCGCGTTTCTTATGCTGGATTGATCTGGAAACCTGGACTCGAGAGCCAACATTGGCTGACTCCAGTCTGCAAACATCAAGGGTGCGCTGGGCTCAGGAAACACCATCCAGGTAAAATACAGCCTCCTCCCCCCCGGGGATTTGCAGCCCTGCCCAGGAGAGGCAAGTGCTGCTGAGTGTGGGATGCGAGGGGAAGGTCCTACCTGGCTGGGGCTACAGGAGAACCAGGAGCAGAACTGGAAGGTTCTCTGAAGGGAGCTGATGTGCAGCCCACCCTGAAAGAGGATGAGGAGGGAGTGGGGCTGGGAAGGCAGAGACCTCCACGGGCCAGGTTTACCCGGAGGAGGGGTCTGGATCTGACCCGGGGGGGGGGTGGAAGCCAGCCAGGAGCAAAAGCAGGTGCAGTTTGGGGCTACACCAAGCCCTGGTGAGGGCGGGGGAGAGTGAGGCAGGGGTAGAGACTCACAATTAGCGACAGACTGGATGATGCAGGGCCGGAAGAAGAGACACGCTGGGCCCAAGGCAGGCAGAGGAGGTCGGCTCTGCGGGACGTGGATATGTGAGGGACTGGGCGGGAATAGTGTCCAGGACAACTTCTGGTCCTAGCCTAGGGCACTAAGTGGACAGGGGTGTCCCCTCGCCCCCAGCAGGGAGTCTGGAGGAGGAGCAGGTGCTGTGGAAAGGAGTGTTGAGTTCCCTTTTGGAGTGGGACACTCAGCAGAGGATGCAGAGCAGATGTGGGCAGGGACAAGGCCACCGAGGAGCACTGGGGAGTGAGAGAAAGGAGAGGCCAGGGACAGAGCTGGAGTGACCCCAGTGTTTCAGGGTGACCCACAGAGGGGGGCTCAAAGGAGGGGTCAGATAGGCAGGAAACCCAGGAAGCACTGGAAATTACTGTAGTGGGAGGTGTGTGTGTGCTGCGCAGACGCTATTGACGGAAACCACCACCTGGGAACTCTGTCTTGGTTGATCAAAGGGATGTCTGTCGTGCCAGGCACACCCAGCTTTGCTCTGCGATGGCATCTCCACAACGGCAAAAGTATTTCTGGATCCCAATACTGCACATCTCTTTCTGGCAGCTTTAAGATTGCACACGTCACAGTAACATGTGGGTGAAGGGTGTCGGAGGCATGGCTCTCTATGTGCACAGACGCCCATGAAAAGCATGTACATGCGCACTGTTTTGTACATGGAATCGGACCATACATGACATTCGAAACTGTACTTTTGCCACTCGACTAGGGATCAGGACCATCTTTTTTGGGTCTATAAATTCAGATCATTTCTGCATTTTTATCAGCTACATTGTATTCCATGTTATGTGTGTGCCAAATTTTATCTGTGCCAAGCATTTATATCTGTGAGATTAATCCATTTGCCCCCTAAATTCCCTCCTGGTGTGTCTTTGCAATCTCTCCCCAGCCCAGCCCCTGGCGGCCACCGATCCCTTCTCCATTCCGAGGGCTTTGCCTCCTGAGAGCATTCATGCAGTGCTCAGCCATCCGAGTCTGCCTGCTGCCTCTCCACACACGTTGGAAACCCGCCACGCTGCTGCAGGCACCGAGAGTTGCTCCTCTCGGTTGCTGGGCAGTGTTCTGTTACACGGATATGCCAGCGTGTTTACCCACTCCCCAACTGAAGGACATTTACTTGGGTTGTTTCCACGTTTTGGCAATTATGCATAAATCTGCTACAAACATTCAGATAAGTTTTAGTGTGAACATAAGATTTCCATTTCTTTTGGGTAAATACCTAGGCTGAACATAGGAAGTGCATGTCTCCTTCCGGGAGGAACTGCCAAACTGCTCTCCAGCATGGCTGAGCCATGTCACATTCCCATCAGCCACATGTGAGAGTTCTAGTTGCTCCATGTCTTCCCCAGGCTTTTCCAAAGCAGCCATTAGAACAGGTGTGTTGTTTCACTTTACATTTCCCCAGAGGTAGCGGATGCTGAGCATCTTTTCATGGGATTCTTTGCCATCTGTATATCTCCTTTGGTGAGGAGGCTGTCCAAATCTTTTGCCCATTTTTTAAATTGGCTGCTTTCTCATTGGTGAGATTTGAGAGCTTTTGAGTATGGTAGATCCAAGCCCTTTGTCAGATATGTGATTTGCAAGTATTTCCTCCTAGTCTGTGCCTTGGCTTTTCGTTCTGTTTATAGTATGTCTTTCAAAGAGGAAAAGCTTTAAACTTTGATGAAGCCCAATTTATCAACTTTTTTCTTTCATGAATCATGCTTTTGTTGTCCTAAGGACTCTTTGCCTAACTCAAGGACAAAAAAGATTTTCTCCTAGGTTTTCTTTTGAAAATTTTATAGCTTTAAATACGTTTAACAGATACTCTCACACCTACTTTGCTTGATTGCATTTCTTTGGTGGCTGTTATATACGAGGTCCCAATTCACATGTGGTCAGACTTCATCTTTTCCTGTAGAACATCTGACATGCTTAGAAAGGCCTTCCAGTCTTCTCCACCCCAAGAAATAAGAATAATCATCTGTGGCTTTTCTCCAATATTTTATTTTACATTTAATGATTAAATCTTTAATTCATCTGAAATTTATTTTGCTATGAGAAGTGGGTTAGAGATTTAGCTATATTTTTCAAAAATTGCTAGGCCTGTACTGCATTATTTATTGAACAGTCCTCTTTTTTATACATTTTTAAAAGCACACTTACGATAAATTCCCTCCCAGATTTCCTCCCCTCACTCCCGCCCTTTCTTGCCTCCTTCCTTCCTCTCTTCCTTCATTTGCTAAAAGCACAGTGAGCATGTAGCAAGTTCCAGGCTCTGCGTGTGCTACAGATCAAAATGAGCAGGGGAAAGCTGAAACTTAGTGATCAGCAAGACCCTCCGAAGCACATGGCACCAGCACACAGATCATATTTTAGCTGTGTTGTAAACGACGAATGATAGATAGTCAAAGAGGCGTGGTGATGTTACCTTCCCAACAGATGGGTTCATTTGCTTGGCGGATACTAATGGCCACATCTGTTATAGCAAGGGGGTTTATGACGTGGTACAGGTAGGAGCACACTGGAGATAGTTCTCAAACAGGGTGTCCCAGAACAATGGGGTTGGGCTGCTTTTATAGCATAGGGTAATGAGGTGTGATCTGATTGGATCTTGCAACAAAGTGATGCTGAGAAGCATGATCTGACTGGACCCTGCCATGGGGTGATGCCAGGGCTCGATCTGATTGGATCCTGGATCCTGACATGTGAGATCTGCTTCTTAATTCAGTCCCCACTCCTCCGTCCAAGGACTGACGTTCCACCCATGTTTGCACACTTGGTTCATCTGGGCATGGCTGACCTTCAACTTGGGGATCTATGGCAACCAAAAACCTCACAACTTTGTCACATAAAAGTTGAGCTAGATTGGTCTAGTGTGGTCACAGTGGGAATGGGAAAATGTGGGGGAAAGAGAGAGCCTGGTGTAGTCAACACTTCAAAGAAGATCATTATGTGTAGCGTGCAGGCCATTGTTAGGTTAGTTTTATTTCTGTATTGGTCGATTGCTTTATCATTCTATACCTATACCCATTACACTTGGTAATTATTGTAGCATTTTGGTATATTTAAGTTTGAGTAGGGCAGTTGCTTTTTAACTAGTCTTCTTTTTGAAGGTTTTTCTTGCTATTTTAAAGTCAATTTTTATTGAAGTCTAGCATATCTATAAAAAATGTATAAATCGTAAGTGCACAGCTTGATGGATTTTCCCAAAGTGAACACACCCAAGTGAGCAGACATAGATCAAGAAACAGAACATTTCAGCATCTAGACATTTTCCCAGGCTCCCTCCAAGTCCCAACTTCCAACACCACAGACTGTGTCTGCCTGTTACTCAGCTTTGTATAAATGGAATTATATAGTACTTTCCCCCAAAGCACACGGCACTAGCTCACAGATCATAATTATAATGTATGTATAATATGTTATGCTTCTTTCACTCAACATGGCAATTGTGAGATTAATTCTTGCTTTTGGATGGAACAATAGTTCATGCATCTTTATTACTGACCAGTATTCCATTCATTTATTAATTCATATCACTGCTGATGGACCTTTGGATGGTGGTTTAGTACTTTAAGGCTGCTATAACAAAATACCACAGACTGGGTGGTTTAAACAACAAATATTTATTTCTTACAATTCTGGAGGCTGGGAAATCTGAGAGCAAGGTGCTGGCAGATTTGGTGTCTGGTGAGGACCCACTTCCTGGTTCATAGATGGTGCCTTCCCGCTGTGTCCCCTTCCTGGGGAAGACAGCAGAAGCAAGCTCTCTCCAGACTCTTATAAGGGCACTGAGGCCATTCATGGGGGCTCCACCCTCATGACCTCATTTAATCCTAATCACCTTCCAAAGACCCCCACCTCTGAAGACCATCACATTAGAGGGTAGGATTTCAACATATGAATTTGGGGGAGACATCAATACTCGGTTCCTAACAGGTGGGTTTCCAGTTTTGCCACATAATGAGTGCCACGCACCTTTATAATGCATCCACACACTCATTCCTCTGGAGTGTGCCCCTCAGAACAGGGCTGCTGGGTCACAGCAGATACTGCAGAACAACTTTCCTAAGTGGTTGTATCGATTGACACTCCCCCCAGCAGGGCACGGGTAGCCCATGTCACGTCCAGCACTCCATACGGACTGCCTTTTCTATTTTAGTCAACTAGACCTGAAGGTCATCTCATTGTCAACTTATTTTGCATGTCCTCGATGACTAACACAATTGAGTTCCTGTGCACACACGTGCAGGCCATTTGATAGCCTCTCTTGTGAGGGACCTGTGCAAGTCTTTCACCCATTTTATTGGTTTGTCTCTGTCTTTTCTACTTATTCTTTTATATAGTCTACATACAGATATACTGTATTTTGAAGGTTTATGCCTTCAGATAAACTGCATGTTAAGCTCAAAAAAAAAAAAAAAAAAATCCCACCATGAGTTTGTTTAGGATTTTGTTGAACTTGATGATGTTTTGAGAAGTTGTGTCCTGACCGTAGCGAGTCTCCCTATCCGAGAACAGCAAGGTCAGCGGTGCTTATGTAAGTAAATAAGCAAGTAAGAAGTACCACTTCTTGCAAGGTGTGGTTCTGAGTAGATTACACAGGTCTGCTCTTTTTAACTCTCCCAGCAACACTGTACTGCTTCTATTCCCATTTTAAGTACAGAAATTGAGAGAAAGAGACAATAGGAATGTTGCCTAAGTTCAATCATTTAGTATGTCGTAGAGCTGGGATTTGAAACCACGCAGTTTGGCTTAATAGTCTCTGTTCTTACAGCCCTATGTTTGTACTTTGTTCATTCTACCTTTTTTTCTTTTCCTCAATAGAGTTCATAGTTTGTTTTTTTCTTATAATTTTAGCAAAGCTCTCATTATGTTTGTCTTGGCATGTTTTTCCCCTTGTTCTGTTGATACTAGGAACGGTATTGTTTTTCTTCATGTCTCCAACTGGTCGCTGTTCATTTGTGGGAAAGCTACTGTTTTTGAACAGTCTCCTTACTAAACTCTTCCATGAGGCTGCAGTTTCAGTATATATCCTTTTAGATTTCTCATGAAGAAAATCATATTGCTTCCCCAAATGGTAAATTTTCCTCGATTGCGTTGACTAGCACTGTAGAGAAATGGTAAGTAGTGGTAACGTTAGCAGGTGCGCATTTATTGTTCCTGAATTAAATGAGAATGATTCAGTATTTCATACTGAACACAGCGCTGGCTTTGGTTTGATATACACAACCGAGTAATACTAAAATATTTTCAACAATTCCTTCTTTTGCCAAGAAATTTTGTTTGATCAAACATATTTCCTAATAGATTTGCTAATACTGGAACATTCTAGCATTGTTGGAATAAACCTCACTTGGTCATGGTGTGCCGTTTTTGTAAAGCTCTGCTGTATTCCGTCTGTTGATCATTTTAAAGGTTTTGCTTTTTTGTTTGCTTGTCAAACAAAGCCCAAGGGTGTATGAGTTGGTTATAATGCCTCAGCCTCTGGAGTAGCTGGGACTATAAGTGCACACCACCCGTCCTGGCTAGTTTTTTTTTTTTTTTTTAATTTTTTTTTTTTGTAGGAATGGGGGTGGGTCTCACAATTTTTCCCAGGCTGGTCTTAAACTCCTGGCCTCAAGTGATCCTCCTGCCTTGGCCTCCCAAAGTGCTGTGATTATAGGCGTGAGGCACTGGACTGGGCCACAAGACAATTTTTTATACAGTGGTCCTGCCCATCCACGGGTTCACTTTCCACGGCTTCAGTTATCTGCGGTCACTTGTGGGATGAAAATATTAAATGGAACATTTCAGAAATAAACAACTAATAAATTTTAAACTGCGTGCTATTCTGAGGAGTGTGACGAAATCTCAGGCCATTCTGCTCTGTCCCAGCCTGGACGTGAATCCCCCTTTGTCCAGCGTGTCCACACTGCATATGCCACATGCCTGTTAGTAGCCCTCCGGGTTATCGGGAAAACATAGTCTATATGGGATTCAGCACTAGCCGAGGTTCCGAGCATCCACTGTGGGGCTTGGAACCGTCCCTGTGGACAAGGGGGACTACTGTATTATTTTGGGTTTCCTCATAAGCTTTGCCTGAAGCAAGGACTTGAATGCAGGCTGCTGTGCTTGAGAGTTGGCCCCAGGAAGCGGGAGTGAGAGAGAGGAGAAAGGAGACCCAGAAGAAGGAAATCCCCACATAAAGGTGTTTTGTCCAGGTCTCTGCTGTAAGCAAGGGAGGCTCCAGAGGAACTTCTTAGAACTACAGAATGTGCCCTAGCAGGATTGTTCAACTGCCTGGTGGAGGCTGGGCATCTCCCTCTCGCAGCCTCCCAGCCTGGCTCTGCTTCCGCCAGGATCAGCAGTTGCCCTGGGGGCACTCATGGCACCTCCCTGCAGGCTGTGCCGCACCAGGGAGGCACCTCCCGCAGCCCCTAGGCCCCGCTGTCTCCGCTCCTGCCCACTGTCCCCCCACACCTGCCAGCTCGAGTCCAGCAGGAAGAGCTTCAGACCAGCCCCTCTTATCGTCTCGGATTCTGAGAAAAATGAACTCCCCGTCCGCTTTCCCGGTTAGCAGCCCTGACACTTATGTGCAAAGTCCCAGGAGGCTTTTTCTAACAAATCCATGGAAAATAAACTCATGGAAAATTAATAGAGAGTAATAAACGTCCACGTTAAGATGCAGAGGGGACACATGGGAGGCACTTCTGCACGGGAGCTGTAAAATCTGGGTCTATTTGTCTCACCAGGTTTATGTGACTGAACTAGCAGTTGTCAGGAAACCATGGAGAAATGAGTGAATTTTCCAATATTTGATGTGTGAGGGAACACGAGGAACATGGACCTCTTGCTGTGACGGAAAATAAGCAGGAAAAAAAAAGGCAAAAACATGGGAGAATCTGGCAAGGATGAGGGAATGGGGCAGACTCGCTGGCTGGAGCAACGACCTTTACCTGTGCACGCTTGACTTTACCTGCGCATGCCGGCCGGCCTTTCTGTGGCTCTGACCTTACGTCCTGGAGCAAGTCGCATCCCCTCCTTGGGCCTCAGCATCCCACCTGTGAGATGGGGTTGGGTTAGGTCGCTCCCACTTGGGGAGACGTAGAGCCCGGCTCAGAAGAAGTGCTGGCCTCCGACGACATGCCCCAACCCTGGGAGCTTTCCTGTGGGAACAGAGAAGAACAGCTGCTCAGTGCAATGAACATCTGGGTTAATCTAAGCTACAAAATATTTATAATGCTTTCCCCAGGACAGAAAGGGTGGTTATGTCTCACAGCCCTAACAGTACAGTGTCCCAGTTTCTGGTTCTCTGTAAAATAGTTACTCTTTCCAGAAGGCCCGAGCATGTTCAGGAGTGTGCAGGGGGCCACCATCCCTGTCCGTGGTGACTGACAGCTGCATGCTTCAGGTTTTATAAGAAAAAAAGGAAAGACCGTCCAATGGAAACGTCATCTCTTCCTGCAAGCTCATTCAACCTCTCCTTTCGCATCACTAGGCGTGCTGGGGGAACCCGGGGGAAGCTGGGGAAGGCAGCTCACAGAAACAAAAACTGGGGAGTCCTGAATCCAAGAAGCCAAAAGGATTCTGCCTCCTCTCCCTAACCTGAAACTAAAACAAGGTACTCAGCCAAGTGCCCAGCTAAGTTCCGCCAGAAAGAGGAATGCTGAAAGGAGCCCTGCTTCAAACAAGCAGTGACTTCGTGTTGCTTAGGGGAGCCAGGGAGAAGGTCCCCCTACCTGGAATACCTTCTCGGAGTGTTTAAGTGTGAATAAAGGCACTGGTGCAGTTTTCTGATCCCAAACCTTTTCATAAGTTTTCAAAAGCACTTTTTTTTTGCTTTTATTTTTAATTGATATATAATAATTGTATGTATCTATGGGGCCCAGTGTGATATTTTGATGCATGTACACAATGTATAACAATCAAATCAAGGTGATTAGCATGTCCATCACCTCGAACCTCCATAATTTCTTTGTGTTGGGTTGATAAGAAGTCTTTAAAGACTTGAAGGATGTTGCTTAATCTGAGAACAAGGCTGAACTGGATGTCTCTAAACAGACACAAAGAAACTGGGACATAAGCAGGATACTGTCCTTAAAATGCCAACTGATGGGGCTCTCACAGAGCGCTCTTGTTGGGCAACAAACAGATCAGAAGGACCGGAGGGGGTGGCCTAAGCCGTGTTCACTTGGGTGGACAGGCTGGCGGAGGCCTGGGTCCCGAGGGAAGGATTTCCTGGAGACGGCAGAATGGCATTGGCACTTAAACCTTCCGTGAGGGCAGCAGAAGTGTGTCCACAGCCGAATTCTGCCCAGCTGCCTCCCTTGCTATCTGCAGTGATGGTTCTAGAAATCAGGGAAGGAGCGTTTGGGGAGGCAGGAATCTGGTCAGAGGAGGGTAATAGCTTGGGGATGGGTCTTGGAGCCAGGTTTGCAGGGCAAACATACCACTTTAACTTAGATGGCAGGCTTTCTTTGGGGAAGTGGGTACTGACAGAAGTTATGGGAAGGTAGAGACTCCCCCCCACTCCCTGCAGTTCACATCTGGGATCTGCCACTGACAAACCCACAGGGTAGCAGGATGTTCTGTGGCCACCCCTCCCAGGACCTCCGGCTTCCAAGTCAAAGAAATTGTGCCCGCAAGGTCCTGCCAGGGCTTCTTTCTCCCTGTTGTAGGGATCCTTAGTTGTCTCCCTGACTCCTGCAGCAAATATTTTATCCAGTCTCACGCTCGAGGAAGCAGAGGAGAGAAAGAAGTTTGCACAGGGCAGCTGCCCTCTAGGAGTTACAGTATTTACTCCATGTGTGTCCTGAAATATTCAGGCCCCAAACACAACTTTTTTTTTTTTTTAACCTAAGTGCTTTTAAAGATTTCTTTGAAATGTGGGACAATTATGCAAGCAGAAAAAAAAAAGTATCTAGAGCAAATATTTAACTTTGCCTTTGGTCTGTTGAAGTCATCGGCCCATGCAGCTCTCAGGCATGTCCTATAAGATTGATTTAAAAAATATATATATATATATGTGTGTGTGTGTGTGTGTGTGTGTGTGTGTGTAGATATAGATTGGGCATTTGCTTAACCTCTGGCTCCAGGGTTCTGGAGGCAGTTGGCCCACAGCACCGCCTGGACACTGGTGTTTGTCCCCTGTCCCACCTTCCTGCCCCCTTTCGTCCAACCCCTGCAGACTACAGATCCTGTTGGCAGGAAACACACTCCCATTCCAGAGGATCAGAAAACCCAGGACACAGAGACCTCAGTAGCTTACTCAGAGGCACACAGCTTGTATGGGGTGGGATTACTGGTGAATTATTAGGATCTTGAGAAAAGTTACCAGCCAATGGCTCATACATCATTGGGCCCGAGGAAATCGCCCAAGCCACAGCTGGGAGCTGGGGGCCGGAGGCTGCGGATAGGCCCCTTTTGGCTTCGTCAAACCAAGCAATTCCCGAGTCCCAGATAATAAAAGGATTCCTGGGAGTCTCCAGAGGGTGCCTTTTGGCCTCTAGGATTCACCTGTTGGCTTATATGCCCCCCACCGACCCCACCCCCAAATCTCATCTGGGCTTGGAGGGCAGTTGGGGGAGACACAATGTTGCTCGTCCCGGGGTGGAAGGCGCCCCGGAGGCCTGCGAAGCAGGTGAGGGCGTATTACCCAGGTACAAAGTTTTCATTTGCTGTGCAAACATTTTGATGTGCAGTTGGTCACTGTATTTCCGAATCCTATTAAAATACTCTGGGGTGGGAGCCAGCTGCGTTCGGGATAATCGTGCAGAACGAACACAGCTTTACCAAATTAAAGGACTTTCTCGTCCGCTAGGTTTCACGTGGTGGGGGCTGGGGTGGGGGGAGCCACGCAGCCCGGGGCGGGGCGGGGCGGAGGCAGCCCTGGGCACCCGGGCGGTCTCCCGGGGTTGCTACAACAGACCCCACACGCCGCGCCACGGTCACAGCCCCGAGCCGGAGCGCGCTGGGGGCGACGCACTGGGGCGGGGGGCAGAGATCCCCGCGAGTCGCCAGCACGCGCCCCTTCAGCGGCGAGAGGACCCCTCCCCCACGCTCGCCAGTCCCGGCAGCCGCGCGGGGCGGGGCCGGCCCCTCCCCCTCCCCACACCTGAGCGGCGGCTCCCGCGCTCGGGCAGGGCTGGGCACCGCGCCGCTCGGGTTCCTGCGGCCCAGCCAGGTGCGCGCGGACGCCGGCGCTCCCCAGGGGCTCGGGCCCGCCCCCGATTCGCCGAGCGGCCGCCCGAGCCAGGTGAGGTGGCTGCAGGGGGCGCGGGGCGCCGCGGGCGCGGGGCGGGGACGGCTGGGGCACCCCCTGCGGGCCGGGAAGGACAGTCGGTGGCCCCCGGGCACCCGACCCTGCTCCCGGACGGCATTTTGGGTGCGTCTGGATTCCGGGAGCACCAACTACCAGGTAAGCGCAGTCCTGGACCCATAGTGGATGGGGGTGGGGCGGGGTGGGGAGCGGGCTCCGCGGGTCCGGGTGGGGGTTAATTCTCTGTAGACGACCTTCCCCCTCCCCCAATAGCTTTCTTCCAGGACAGGGGCCAGTTTTAAAAGCTTTGGCAGCGGCGTGGGCACAGAGCGCACAAGCACCCCAGTTATCTCCCGCGCATGGACCCTCGACACCGCTAGCGCTTCTGCACTTCCCCTGAACAGTGCAGGTGGACCAATCTCGTCCCCCGCCGCTGGGGTCTCCTTGCGCCAAGTCGCCGCCCGCCAGCCCGAGGACTCGGGCTGGCTAACCCGGCTGAGCAGCCGGCGCTGCGCCGCCAGGGGGCGCGCGGGAGGCGGGACCCGCGCCACTGTCGCTAGGTCTCCCGAGACCCCGCTGCGGTCACGGTGGCCCCGCACCCAGCGTCCCCATCGAGGCGCGCGCGGCTGCAGCAGCTGCCTCGGGGATGCCGGGTCCGGCGCACCCGGTGAGGGTCCGAAGGTGGCGGGTCGGGCGCCCGGGTCTCCGGGGGTCGCGCGGAGCCCCCGCCGGGTGCCCGACCCCTGCCAGCCGTGCCCACCAGCTAGGGTAGGGGGACCCGGCGGGCACAGCCCTGCCGCCACCGCCCGTGAATTATGCAGGAGGCTGGCACCGGCGCGCCGGAGTTGCTCAAGTTTCCCTGGCAACTTTCACCCGGGCATCCCTCCTCCCGACAGCGGGGCAGCTCCGCCCGCGCAGCCCGCTGCCCGGGCGCCTCCACGGGGCGGCCGGGGCGCTGCGTGCCGACCGCGCAGTCTCCAGCTGGGCTGGGGCCACCGGACTGAGCAAGCAGGTGCGACCGCCGCGGCAGGCTTCGCCGCCCGGGTTCGGGGCGGGCGGGGGGGGGGGTACTTGGTGGACCTCGGCGCCAGGGTTCGGAGGGTGCCGGGGACTCGGTGGACCTCGCCGCCTGGGTTCGGAGGATGCGGGGGCCGCGGAGGACCTCGCGCTCAGGTCCGGAGGGTGCGGGGACCGCGGTGGACTTCTCCACCAGGTTCGGAGGGTGCGGGGTCGGAGCTGCCCTCGCAGCCTCCAGGCGGGTCTGCGCGGGAACACTCTGCCTCCAAGGTGGGCGCGCGGGCAAGGTTCGCAATTCTGTGGGGCTGGGGGCGCCCAGAAGGGGAGAAGCTCGTGCTGATGACCGTGAGTTTTTGCGGCGGAGCTTTTAAGGGGCTCTGGGCGGCTTGATCTGAGAAGGCGCTTGGGCCCGGCAGGTGGGGGGTTCAGGCCTCGGGGGCTGGCAGCTGCGGGCACGGTCCTGGGAGTCCTCGGAGGCCATCCAAAAATAAAGTGGTTTCTGCGTGGAGATTCGAGGTAGTAAATTGGATAGTTGCATGACCTCTTTTTCGTTTGAAACTCAAGTTCGAACGTTAATGAGGCCAATCAACTAATTAAGTTAAGCTTCAGGAGGCAGAGAGGTAATTTGGGAAGTCCCCCGTTGGGGACTGGCGGTTTGCTCTCTACCTGGGATTTGACCCCTGACTTGGCCGAGGGGACCAGGGTTCGGCGCCCCTGGAAACGGATTCAGCTTGGTCCAGTCCTCTGCTGCCGCATTCGGAAATGATTAGTGACTAGCCCGGCGCCCCCCGGGGCTTGGCGGTGTCCAGGACAGCTTCTGGAGGCGACTGCTTTTGGAGACCCGAGTTTTCCAACCACTTGTAGGCGACAGGTGTGGCTCGGGACAGTGTTGAGCCTGCGGGGAGCGGAGTGAGGCGGAGAGAGCTTGGCGCCTGCTCTGCGTTCAGTGTTAATTTAGGGGAGAAAGTCAGCAACAGGGCAGCTGTAAGGGGGCGGGGTGATAGCTGTGGGTTTTTACCCCGAGGTCAGTATCCTTAAAAGAGGGTTTGAGGGAGACCCTTGTGTTGATAGGACTTTGCTGCTCTAACATTGCCTGGGTGTTAAAACTCCTGGGGAGCAATGTTCCAAAGGCGGCAGATTCCACTATCATGCTGAGGAATTTCTTGGTTTCCAAGTAGGAAGAATTGGGTGGGAAGCTGGTGCTACTCTGGGCCCCCGTGGAAGGAGACTGGGATTCAGGTATCAAAGGAATTCTGTGAAGAAGGTGATTTTGCCTGTAAAGGCAATCCCCGTGGGCACTGGTGACAGCACTTGGCTGCTTTTAACAAATTAGATCCCGTGGTGAGGGCGTGGCGAGGGGTGTCTGCCTATTCATGTGGGGGTGAGTTTCCAGGTGATTTCCATTCATTCATTTGTTTCTAATTCAGCAGGTGCTCTGGGTTGTGTACACGGCCCCCTGCTGGCATCTGGGGGCCCCCTGTGCAGGCCTGGGGACTATCCTGGGGGTTGGACCCCGGCGGGGCTGAGGTCAGGTGTGAGGGGTGCTGCCCAGCGCAGCGCAGAGGCATCCCGACAGCACTGCATTTTATATTTCATCAGCGATGAGCAAAAAGACAGAAGAAAAAAACGTGAAACTAAGAAAAACATGCCAGGAGTTGGCCAATATACAGGAAAACGCTCCTAAAAATGGACTTTTATGGGACAACAGTTCTTTAGCAATACTTGTTTTGTTTCCAAATATTTATTAGAGGTCTGGTGTCCCTGGCGGGCCGTGTGAGCAGTGGGGCCTTTTCCAAAGTGGGACTCAGTTTGGGAGTCGGTACGGGGGCTCAAGGCTGTGCCTCCTACTCAGAAAGGAGCCTGGGGATGTGCCTCCCAGCTCCTGACGTCTCGTTTGTCTGGAATTCCAGTCTCCTCCTAAGGGCCAGGGAGGGAACGTTTAGGGTCTTCCTTCATCCAGGTGACCTCTAGCAAATTTTGTGACCCTCTGCACAGACTGGGGAGGGGAGGGGAGCTCCAAACACAGGCCTGTCTTGTTCACCTTAGGGCCCCCTGCCCTTCACCTGGGCTCCCGGAGAGTGAACTACTTGCTGAAAGAATGTGTACAGACTGAGTGAAGGGCTTGGAGCCTGGAACTCTCCCCTTGCCTGGGTCACCTTTGTGACCTGGCTGTTGCATCTAACCCGCCTACCCAAAACGAGAGGCCTGCCGTTCTCTGCTGGTCAGAGGTGATCTAGGATGTTTGGTTTTCTGTGCATGTTGCATAAAAATGAGCTCCACAGTCATCAAAGGCCTGCTTGCCTGCCGGGCCTGGACTGGCCGCAGGTTGCTGCCCCAGGGAGCTTCCTGGTTAGTGGGAGGAAGAGGAGTGACTGGACAGTTAGTGCATGATGCCACAGGATTTGTGAAAGAGGTGACCACTAGGTGCTGCCCGGGAGAGATATAAAACACCTGGAAGAGGGCTGAGTGGTTTGAATACCCCAGCATTGAACATAAGCCTTTGGCAGAATAATCTACTTCTTGTTCCAAGGTGGGGACACAGCCACCCAGTAGTCACAATAGTGGCAGTAACAGCAATACTCCCAGCGTTTCCTTTTGGTTGGTATTAGTGATATACTCTCGCGATATATTCCCTCATTGAGTCTTACTCCCATTTCACAGATCAGGAGCCTGAAGCTCAGAGGCGTGAAGCCAATTGCCTTAGGACACACAGCTAGGGGAGAGGTGGGGAAATTGGAATTGCACCCCAGGCAGCACTGTGGGGCCCAGCCCTTCATCCCCATGCTTGCCATGGCTCCATGCGTGTCACCCAGCTGGAAAGAGCAACCAGGTGGCAGTTAGAAAACTAGCCACAATTCTTGTTCCTGTGGCATGAGATAGATCTACAGTCAGTGGGCGAAAGCTGACCTTTCTGATCAGACTTCTGGATGTGGTACGCATTTAGCTGTTGCTGTTGTTGAAAGCATACTCGGGGAATGGTTTGATTTCATTGGCTCTAGTACTAAGACTGACGTCCGTCTTGGGGAAGAGGATGCCTTGACACGTGCCTTCTTGCCATTCAAGGGGTTTCCAGTCTTTGTAGGGTGGGGGAGGATGTGCCCACACCCAATACCCAGAACCCTCCCTGGGTGTGGGGACAGCTGCCTGGGTCACTCTGGATTTATGTGACCCAGGGACAGGTCAGCTGAAGCACAGGTCACTTCCTGGGAGATTAAACTCTTAAAAGCCTGCTGGGCCACCAGGAGTTTGTGGGCAGCAGCAGTGCTGTGCTGGGCTCCCCTGATTGGCTGCCAGATGTCAGTGCAGAGCAGGGGACTGGCACCCACGGAGGACCAGAGGTGGTGTTTGAAAGTTGTCCTTGTTGGGTGTGGCAGTTACTCTGGGGGTAGCTCCGGGAGAGGTGTGCTGGCTGCATTAGGCCACAAACTCCTAATCTGAGGCCGCGGGTTCTGAGTGCAGGGCCTCAGGGGTGCAGAGGGCTCCGGGCCCACCCCCCAGAAAATCTGATGTGGCCAGAAATGCAGGACCGGGGTTCTCCAGAGAGATTTTGCCCTGAGGAGTTCTGGGAGCACACTTTGAGAAACACTCAGTTTTCAGGAGGAAGAACAGCTGGAGAAAGTCCTGAGTGGCTTAACTTAAAAAGGCTTCAGTTGGGAGACTGTCCGGGAGGCATCCCCTGGGGAGTGGTCATCGCGCACCTACTGTGGCCCTGGGTAGGACTGGGCTGGGGCACGTCTCTTCCAAAAAATGTTTTCCTCTCTCTAAAAGTGTTATTTTGAAAAGACTGTATGTTCCCTTACTTAGTCCTTGCAACATTTTCTCATGAAAAATTGAAATATCCAGCAAAGCTGAAAGAATTACACAGTGGATTTCTTTATCCCCACTTACAGATTCTGCCATTAATCATTTACTAGCCTTCTCGCGCATTTTTAAGTCAACATCTAAAATTTTTCTTCATAGGTTTAAATATTTGAAAGGATGTAGTACCTCCTCTGTGAAGTAAATATCGGTATTTTAGAAGTAACCATTGCCTAACTCTTTAACTCTCCACTGGGATACGACCCACTGTGCTGCCCACTTTTCACTGAAAAAGACATAAATGAGCATTAGGAAATCCTCATTGTTCTTTTCTTGAATTTGTGCAGCCACTTTCCCCAAAGAATTTTAGCCTAATGTATTAGACTTGTATGCTCATGGGTCTTTTATTAATTAATCTAGCATACTTCTCTGCAAGAAAAATATACATAATTGACTTATAAAAATTTCCTGTGGCTTCAAGTTGCTAAGTAGTTTTAAAAAAATCACTTCTGGATTGAAAAAGCTGTACAGTCATTGCTGGGGCACAGTTGATCAAAAACTAGAAATACTATAGATTTGTGGAAATGGAAAAAGGGAATTACCAGAGATGCATCTGTTAGTGAGAAGACAGTGGGTGTTTTGGTGCTTAATTAAAGCCGTAGTTGAATTACCCCCCTTTTTTTGGTATTAGGAGGTCCCATCACCTGGGGAGTGCACGCCCTCAGCTTCACTCTGGGGGTTTCAGACGTTGGGCCAGCCCCATGGCTGTGCTCGGGCTGGGCAGCTCAACGCCACGGGCCTCTGGCCTGGTGGGTTCCTGGGCAGGCCGTGCGGAACCCCTGCTGGCCCATGTCCACCAGGATCGCGCTCCCGGGGTGTTTACCAAGGCTGGGTGTGGGCAGGTGCAGGGTGCGTGGCCGTGGTTAAGCTGTGAGTTTTCTCCTGAACACAACACAGAGTCCAAGTAACGCTGGGAACGGAATTCTTGCAGACTGTCATGGCAAGGCCTGGCCTGTGCCGCTCCTAACTCCCCAAACACAAGGACACGTCAGTGCCACCTTCTGGGTTCCAGAGAGCTCCAGGCCTCACTCACTTCCCTAGGGCAACCGCGTGGTCACCGAGGCTTTGGAATCAGGAAACGCTGCCAGCTGAAGGAATAGAAAGGCTGTCGTCTGCAGCCGCTGGCCTGGGGCTTGTTTTGGTTCTTTGGGGTCTCTGTGGGGAATGTCTGGGCTAGGGTTAAGCAACTCAGGCTTGGTGGCGGTGGCAGTTTTCTGTGCTGAGTCTGGGCACAGTCCTCCCTTGGGACTGTTCTGTCTCTTTTGAGTCTGCTTGTTTGCGACAAGGTTCTTGGAGTTGCAGGAGACGGACACCCACTTCAGCCTACGTTAAGGGGGTGGTCGGGATGTGCGTTTCCGGAACGTAGGGGTTGGGGTGAGCTCTGGACCCCACGGCCAGGTGCACGCTCAGCTGTTTCGAAGCTCCCAGCGCCTAGTGCAGGTGGCAGTGGCACAGGGGCCACCTTCCCTCAGCCGCAGTTTCCCTTCCCAGGTGGGCCCCTGGGGGACGTGCCCAGCCACGTCAGGGTAGCTGGGGCCAGGGTGTCGTGGGGCGCTCCTCCTCGGGGGAGGCAGGGTCACCGAGGGCCAAAGGGGCCCACAAAGTCTCCCTCCATCCCGCTTCCTCAGGGGAATCCCGGTGACTTTGCAGTGTGAAAATCACAGTGATGGTGAGTATCTGGGCCACGCTGGTCCCTAAGTGCTTTCCAAGCACAGACTCGCGCCACCCTCACCACAGCCCTGAGAAGGGAGCGTGGTATTGTTGCCCCATTTTCCAGGTGAGTAAACCAGGGCAGAGGACATTGGCTGGACTTGCTGGGGTCCGCGCCAGGCAGCCGCCCACGTGGCCATGTGGAGTAACGGAGCAGTGTCTTCCCCGCCTCCACGTCATCCCTGGGCGGCCTGCCGGTTTATCATTCCGCTCACTCTCACGTGAAGCAGGTGGGGTAGCACCGTGGTTCTCAGACTTTAGGCCTATAAGGGGCCCTTTACCCTCTTAGGAGAGTTTTTGAGGGCTCAGCTTTTTGTTTATGTGCATGAATGGATTGATATTTATGCCATGGGAAATTAAAAGGATGAATTTAAAAATATTAAAATCTTTGACCAGAAAGCTTATTCAAAGATATAATGGCTGAAAACTTACAAATCTGGGGAAGGAAATGGGCATACAGATACCGGAGCCCAAACAAATCCACAGTGAGATACGTTGTAATCAAACTGTGTTATGTATGCGGGATGTGACCAAAAGCTAAATCGTATGGCAGTGACCGTTAGGGAGCCAGGCAGTTGCTCTGACAACACTGGAAAGGCAGGAAGGCTGTTTCCGGATATCTGCGAGGATGGTATGGAGAAGGCTCCGTAGGACAGAGGCGGTGCTGATGGAGAGTAGTCCCAGCAAAGCAAAGGTTGCCTTCTGGAAGAAATTCCCGGCGGCTCTCGAATAAATGCTGGAGTGGGCTTCCTTGTAGAGACTGGCTGTAGGGTGCGGAGAGGGAGCCATGGGTGGATGATCCCTCTGGACCTTGGCCCTACAGCCCCCAGCATGTGGCCTTTCTGTCACTCTTGCTCTGTGACCTGTCGTCCAGAGAGGGCAGATGATGTCACTATTCATACCTACAAGATGGGGAACTGGGGCTGAGAGGGGGGAGTTGGCATGCCCAAGGTCTGCTCTGGCAGGCAAGGCAGGGTCCGCCATCTGGGACAGGATGGTGGAGTCCCAGTGACCTTCCAGGCTGTGGACCAATGAGAAGCTCTGGTCTTACCAGCTGTTTGCCACCTCCCTGCACTTGAGCAAGGCCCCGGTGGGCAGGGATCTTGTCCGTCCTGTTCATCAGGATGTTCCCCAGTTCCCGGAACAGGGCCCGGCACACACCAAGCACTGAGAAATGCGAATGTGCCGACACTGCCCTTGAGTTGTAGAATTGTCTATACGCCAGTTTCATTGAGCTATCATTTATATGCATACATGTCACCTATTTAAAGAGTACAGTTCAGTGGTTTCTGGTACAACATATTCACGAAGTTGTGCAACCATCACTCCACTCACTTTTAGAACATTGTCATCACCCCAGAAAGATATCACACACCCCTTGGCAGTTACTCCCCCTCTCCCCAGCCCCTGGCAGCCGCTAATTGCTTTCTGTCTCTGGCTTTGCCTGCTCTGGACACGTCACATAAATGGGATCATACACGGTGTGGGCTTTTGTGACTGGCGTCTCTCGCTTGGTATGTTTCGAAGGTTCACCCGTGTTGTGTCAGTACTTCTTTGCTTTTTATTCCGTTGTATGGCTCTGTCCCATTTTGTTTATCCTGTCATCGGTTGATGAACGTAAGGTTTTTTCGCCACTATTTGGCTGTTATAAAACGTGCTACTGTGAACATTCACTCACAAGTTTTTGTGTGGACATGTGTTTTCATTTCTCTTGAGTATTTATGCAGGATTGGGGTTGCTGGGTCATGTGCTAACTGTGTTTCACCTTTGAGGAACTGCCACACTGCTGTCCAGCATGGGTGGATCGTTTCACGTTCCCACCAGCAGGGTTTAGGGATACTAATTTCTGCACATTTGCACCAATACTTGTTATTATCTGCCCTTTTGATAAAAGCCGTCCTCGAGGTGCGTGGAGTGATGTCCTACCGTGTTTGGGATTTGCATTTCTCCCGTGGCTAACAATACGGAACATCTTTTCAGGTGCTTCTTCGAGATTTGTACATCTTTGGAGAAATGTCTGTTGCTCATTTTTTAATTCGGTTATTTGTCTTTTTATTAAGATGTAAGAGTTCTTTATGTATTTTAGAGAAAGTCCCTTGTCAGATACACAATTTGATAATATTTTCCCTCATTCTGTCATCTTTTTCACTTTGTTGATGGAGTCCTTTGAAATATGAAAGGTTTAAATTTTGATGAAGTCTGTGTATGTTTTCTTTCGTTGCTTGTGCTTTTGGTGTCAGATCTAAGAAGGATTTGCCTAACTGAAGGGCATTTGCACCTGTGTTCTCTTGTAAGCATTTTATAGTATTAGACCTTACATTTAGGTGTATGATCCATTTTGAATTACTTCTTGTGTGTGGCCTGAGGGAGGGGTTCAACGTCATCATTTTGCTTGTGGTTTCTGTTTATCCAAACGCCATTTGTTGAAAAAAGTATACTTCCCTATTGAATTGTCTCGGTGCCCTTGTTGAAAATCGGTTAACCAGAGAAACATGGGACCATTTCCAGACCTTCAGTTCTAGTCCTTTGACCTGTCTGTCCATCTAATGCCACTTTGTGTTGCTCACTGTTGCTTCACAGTAAGTTTTGGAATCGGGAAGGGTTGAGTCCTCCAACTTTGTTCTTTTTTTAAATGCTATTTTGACTACTCTCGGTCCCTTGAATTTCCATGTGAATTTTAGGATCAGCTCATCAGTTTCTAGAAAGAAGCCCTCTGGGATTTTGATAGGGATTGTTTTTTTTTTTTTTTTTTTGACAGAGTCTTGCTTTGTTGCCCGGGCTAGAGTGAGTGCCGTGGCATCAGCCTAGCTCACAGCAACCTCAAACTCCTGGGCTTAAGCCATCCTACTGCCTCAGCCTCCCGGGTAGCTGGGACTACAGGCACGCACCACCATGCCCGGCTAATTTTTTTTCTATATATATTTTAGTTGGCCAGATAATTTCTTTCTATTTTTTTTTTAGTAGAGACGGGGGTCTCGCTCTTGCTCAGGCTAGTCTCGAACTCCTGACCTTGAGCGATCCACCCGCTTCGGCCTCCCAGAATGCTAGGATTACAGGCATGAGCCACCGCGCCCAGCCTGATTGGAATTGTTTTGAATCTGCAGATAGTTTTGGAGAATATTGCCGTCTTCACAGTACTGAGTCTCTGATCCGTGAGCATGAGACGTTTTCCGTTTAATTAGGTCTTTTTATTTCTTCAATAATGTTTTCTAGTTTTCCAATTTTAAATTTTGCACTTGTTTAATTTATTCCTGAGAATTTAATGCTATTATCAATGAAATTGTTTTCTTAATTCCATTTTAAACTTGTTCATTGCTCATGTACAGAGATACAATTAATATTTGTATGTTTATCTTATATCTTTCTGAACTTGTTTATTGGTTCTAATAATTTTTGGTAGATTCTGTAGGATTTTCTACATACAGGAGTGTGTCATATGCTATAGATATAATTTTACTTCTTCCTTTGCAATCTTGATGCCTGTTAGTCCATTGTCTTGCCTAACTGCCCTGGCTAAGACCTCCAGTGCCATGTTGAATAGAAGTGGTAAGAGTGGATGTCTGTGTCTTGTTCCTGATCTTGGGGGCAAAGCTTTCATTTCAGTCTTTCACTATTAAGTATGATGCTAGCTGTGGGCTCTTTATCATTTTGAGGAGTTCACCTGTATTCCTATTCTGTTGAGCATTTTTAATCATGAAATGGTGCTGAATTTTGTCAAATGCTTTTTCTGCATCTATCGAAATGCTTAGCTGCTCTTTGTCCTTTATTCTATTAATATATCACATGAATTGATTTTTAGATGCTAGGCAAATCTTTCATTCTTGGGATAGATCCCACTTAGTCATGGTTTATAATCATTTTTATAGGTTTCTGGATTCAGTTTGTTAGTATTTGTTGAGGTTTTTTGCATCTATGCTCGTAACTGCTATCAGTCTGTAATTTTCTTGAGAAGATTGGTTTTGGTATCAAGGTAGTATTGGCCTCATAAAATGACTTGGGAAATATTCTCTGCCATTTTTCTGAAAAGTTTGTGCAGAATTTGCATTAATTTTTCTTTAAATATTAGGTAAAATCCACCAATGAAGCCATTTGGGCCTGGGCTTTTCTTTGTGGGAAGTTTTAAAATTATTAATTTGGTCTCTACTTGTTATAGATCTATTTAGATTTTCTTTCTTCTTGAGACAAGCTTGCTAGTTTGTGTCTTAGCAGAACTTTGTCCATTTCATGTACGTTTGATTTATTTCTGTGCAGTTCATGGTACTTTCTTATCCTTTTTGATTCAGTAAATTGGTGGTAATGTTACTTCTTTCATTTCTTTCATTCCTGCGTTTGGTAATTTTTGTCTTCCCTGTTTTTCTTGATTAGTCTAGATAAAGTTTGTCAATTTCATTGATATTTCCAAATAACCAACTTCTGGTTTCATTGATTTTATTTATTGTGTTTTCTAGTCTAGATTTCATTAACTTCAACCCCAACCTTTATTATTTCCTTCCTACTTATTTTAGTTTGTTGCTCTTTTTCTACTTTCACAAGGTAGGTTTTGGCTACTGATTCGAGATTTTTCTTCTTTTTAATGTATACATTTACAGATACACATTTCCTTTTAAGCACTGCATGAGTTGTGTATCCCATAAGTCTTGATGTTTTGTCTTCTTTTTCACCCATTTTTAAGTGTTTTCTAATTTCCCTGTGATTTCTCTGACCCATTGGCTATTTAGACATGTTTAATTTCTATGTATTTGTGCACTCCTAAGATTTCTGTTATTGATTTCTAATTTCAATCCTTCATGGTGGGAGAACATTTTTTTTGGTATGGTTTATTCCTTTTTACATTTTTTTTTTTAAATTTCACAACATTACAGGGGTACAAACGTTTTGGATACATGAATTGCTCTTGTACAGTTTGAGTCAAAGTTATGAGTGTGTTCCTCACACAGATAGTGTGCACTGTGCCCGTTAGCCTGGCACGTGGTCTCTCCTGGAGAATTGCACTTGAGAAGGATGTGTGTCCTGCTGCCTTTGGGTGAGTGTCTGCTAGATTGTTCTAGGCTCTTGGGATACAACAGTGATCCAGACAGACCAGTATTCCTGCCCTCGTAGGGCTGACACCCTAGCCAGGGGGGACGATGGTTAGGAGAGATCGGAAAGAAGCAGGCACGCAGTGTGGAGCAAAGGAGAGCCTGGCGGTGGGCGCTGGAGTGCAGGTGGCTGCAGCGTGACACAGGGTGGTCAGGGTGGCCTCATTGAGAAAGTGGTACTCGAGCCAAGGCTTGAAGGAGGTGAGGGAAGCAATAAATGATGAATGAAGAATGTAGTGGAAGTTGATGTGAGAGTATTTTTTTCACTTAAGATTTTAAAAATTGTGGTAAAAATGCCTATAATATAAAAGGCTACCCTTTTAACCATTGTTGGGTGTCCAGTTTAGTGGCTTTAAGTACATCCATGTTGTACAACCATCACCACCATCCATCTCCAGAACTCCTTCATCTCGAAAAACGGGGCTCTGTTCCCGTTAAACACGGACTCCCCAGCCCCCAGCAACTGCAGGCAGTATTCTTTTTGTAACTGGCTTAATTCAACACAAGCTTCATCTGTGTTGTAGCACGTGTCGGAATTTTTTATTTGTAAGGCTGAACCATATTCCAGTGTGTCGATAGACTTCATTTTGTTCATTTTTCTGTCAATGAACATTTGAGGTGCTCCCAGCTTTTTGCTGTTGTGGCTAAAGTTGCTGTGAACACGGTGTAGAAATGTCTGGAGTCCCTGCTTTCAGAAAGCACTAACACAGCGCCCAGGCCCAGTCCCATCTGTCTTGGGATTCCAAAGCTGAGCTCTCCTGCCCACTTGCCCCATCCCCAGCTGCTTTCCTGTGGAAGGAGACCCTGTCTTTCTTCTTGGGTCTCACGACAAACGGGGGTGACCCCAAATGTGGGAGAAATTATGTGACGTGACCCTTCCCCATGTCCAGCGTCCTCCAGTAGAGCAAGGTGCTGCTCCCTGGGAACCTGGTGGGGGCGTCCCACCCTTGTGGGCTCATTTGAGGTCTGGGGCTGGACTGAAGAGGGCACTGACCACAGACAGTAGCGGGAGCGAGTGTCTCCTGCAGCATTTAGCTCATTGGCTAGTTAGATGCTTTCTGATTGCCTCCTGATCTTGGACACGGGCTGGTTGTGCAACGTGGTGTTTACGGATGTCGTGCAGTCACTGATGGTCCAGTGGGGCCTGGGGCAGCCTGTGTGGGGCAGGGGAGAGGGGTATCAGGGCACTTCCTGTTGCCTGGAAGCTTTGTCTTCAGGGCACCTTGATTACTAGCTACTTAAAAGAATCCACACTGAGTTGATCATGTGGCTCAAGTTTATACCCTGTAACTGCTGAGTCCTGTTTCATGTAATGGTTAACCCCATTTCTCCCATCTCCTGTGGACACTGGGCTGTTTTCCTTGTCTTGCTCTTTCAGATGGTGCTGCAGGGAACACTCTTTGTGCGTGGCCAGCGCTTCCCTGGGTGTGTTGTAGGAGGAGAGGTTGCCCTCTGTGCCTTCCGTGTGCACAGGTCTAGCTTTCTTGGGTGTTCTCAAATTGCACTCCGGGGGGGTTGTGCCAAGTTATAATCCCCCCTGCTTTGTGTAAGAGCTCCCTGTGCCCCTCACCCGTAGCTAGATTTGGTGTCACCTGGTATTCACCAGGTGTGATGGGTGGGGAGGATATCTCGTTTTAACTTGCATTTTGTCTGATTCCTAGAGGGTGCCTTCCAGTTCATCAACCGCTCAGCTTTCTGCTTTCTGAATATGCCCATCTTTACGACGGGTCCCAGTCTGCTTTTTACCGATTTATAGATGTTCCTTATATATTCTGGATGCACCTTGGCCTGGTTTGGCTGGACTTTGTACTTTTGCTTGCAGTGAGTAGCCTTTTGCTATACAGAAGTTTTACATTTGGATGTGGTCAAATTAATTTTTTGTGTGTGTGTGATTTAGCTTTTGAAACCATTGCTACCCCATTGCCATAAGGTGCTCTCTTGTATTCTCTTCTAATAATTTTAATGTTTTGCTTTTCTTTGGGTTTTTGATCTGTCTGGAGTTAGTATTTGTGTCTCGTGTAAGGCAGACGTGTAATTTATCTCCTGCGCACAGTGACCTGCCGCGGCCGGCCGACTGCTTTCTCCTGCCCGGTCCATCCTGGATCCAGCTTTCAATCTGGGGTGGGTTTTCGGGCTCTCTCTTCCCTCCTGTTGGTCTGTGATCCTAGCTCTCAGTCCGCACTGTTTATTCACAATTGCTTTAAAATAAGCTTTGATACCTGGCAGTATCATCTCCTCTAAACTGCAGACAGCCCTGCTGCAAACTACTCCATTTGGTGGTTGAGAAGGGAGCCAGCTTAGAGGGATTGGTTAGCGCGGGGTTGACCCCCCGTGTGGGAGAAATTGTGGGACGTGACCCTTCCCCACATCCAGCCAGCATGTGGCAGCAAGATGAGGGAACCAGCACCTGACCCCAGAAGAGGGAACCCCGGCCCAGGGCACGTGGTTCAGCGCTGTGGCCACTGGGCACGTGGGACTATAGAGCGCCTGAAATGCGGCCAGTGCCGCATATTGAAATGCTGATATTTTGTGTATTTGGGGTTGCATAAAATATATTATGAAAATTAATTTCAGCTGTGTCTTTGTAGTTCATTTTTTAAATGTGGCTACTAGGAAATTTAGAATAACATTTGGTCTCATGAAGTCTTCACAGTTAGTGTCTGGGAGGAGATATTTTTAGGCCCATTTTACAGAAGGGGAAGATGAGATCCCGAGAGGTGTGTTGACCGGGGCTTTGAGCCCAAGTGGGTACATTGTGTGTTTTGACCAGAACTGGAAGGAACAGGAGCATTTTGTCCCCTTTCCCCCCCCCAGGGAGGCCCCCTCCCGGTGTGCCCAGCGGCCCTCGTGACCACCTGTTGACAGCCCTTCCTGAAGCCCTCTGGGCCTCTGTGAACAGGACCACTGTGTAAGGTTTAGTAGCCTTTTCCCTGTTGATGAACTGTGCCCCCTGTAGCCCTGCGTTTGACTAGCCACTCTCCTGGTGTCCTCTGGGGTAGGTTGAGGCAGCTTGGGAAGGGCAGGGAGGACACAGAGCTCCAGCTTTTCAGTTCGGGCAGCCCCAGAACGTGAACCCTGCCTTTGTCCCCACAGAGATGAGTGTCACCGTGTTCCAGCCCAGTACTCTCTAGGCTGTGGTGACAGGTGAGCTGCCTGGAAAATTTTGCCCTGGAATCTTTGGGCTTGAGGGAGTGTTTGGATTCATTCCTCCCAACTGCATGCTGTGTGTCCTGTAAGTAGATGGTGCGTTGCAGTGGCCAGTAAGTAGCTCTGTCAACATAACTGCTGTGTGATCTTGGGCAAGCTAGTTGACCTCTCTGGGCCTTGATTTCCTCATCCTTAAAATGTGGGTAGTAACATATCTCAAGTGACTGAACATTGAATAATTTAAGTACGGTTGAGACTATGATAAGCATCCATCTAGTGTTGACTGCTCTGTGGTCTTTATTGGTGATATATGCATTGTCTGTATAGGTACATGTGCCACATGTGGATTGTTGAGTTCGTAAGGTCCCTGTCCTGTCAGGTCTTTCCACTGGCCTGATACAGGCAGAGCCGGGGATGCTGGGGACCAGACGTGAGTCCTGGCCCCCACCTGTTCTCTGCAGAGCCTCAGGCCTGGGCTCCATGGTGTGCCTGGTTCGGGGGCTCAGGATGATGGGGTAACCAGTGGCACCCCTGCATCTATTGCCTTTGCAGGGACATCAGTGGCCTTGGTGGCTGACCCCGTGTGTGCAGGCACCAGGGGAGGAGGCGAGTGTGTGGCACAGGGAGTGTCCCGTAGGAAGGGCCCCTGTCCCCTGGGACTCCAGGTGGCCGGGCTGCTCCTTCCGCCACCTGAGCCTGGGCAGTGGAGTGTGTTATGCCATGTCGGCTTCCTTGGCCCTCAGTGGCTTTTCCTGGCGTGGATGCCCTTTTGTTCATTTGAAATTTTATCCTGCCATCTTTTATTGACGAGGACGGGCCTGGGAGGTGGAGATGGAATGTTCACTGGAGGTATTGATTCGGCATTGTGGTGGGGGCTGGGCCTTTGGTGTTAGACACACCGGGGTTAACCCCTGCTTTGCCAGTATTGCCTCTGCGCACCCCTGTGTGACCTCGGGCAAGTTACTTGGCCCTTCACTGCTCCAACCCAGCTTCCCGATCTCCGGGAGGGAGACAAGGACACCACCTTACAGGTAGCTGTTAAATTGAGGGTTGTGTTTGTTAACCTTTGCTGTACAACAAACCACCTGAAAACAAAGGGTAAAACATCCACTGTTTATCTCTGGCCAGAAAGTAAATATTTGTGCCTGACGTGCCATATGCTCTATCTCCACCTCTGCTGTGATAGCACAAAAGCAGTCAGAAGCAATATGTGAGTGAACGGGCATAACTGTGTTCCAATAAAACTTTATTTACAAAAACAGGCCTGAGCCAGGTTTGGCCCGTGGGCAGTAATTTGCCAACCCTGATTGATACAGCTCACACTTCTGCAAGCTGGCTGTTCGAGTTGGGCTCCATTGGCTGGCCCAGCCTTGGTCACTTGGTGGCTGCCGGGCTCCCGAGAGCAGCAAGAGAGCAGGCTGCCGTGCGCCGCGGGTCTTCAGTCTCTGCTTGTGGCACAGTCACTGTTGGCCCTTTGGTCTTGTCAGAGTGGCCAGAGGGAACAGAATTGCCAGGTGCAGGGCCATTGTGGGAGAAGACTTCCCCAGACGGGAGATCCGGGGAGGCACAAGCTGATTGGAGCTGTCACTGACAGCCTGCCAGGATTTCGGCGCAGTCTCGCCTGTGCTAAGTGCCTCCCAGCGGCTGCCCTCGCGGCTGGGTTCAGAAAGATCCCACTGGACAGTGGAGTCTCCGTGTTGGGCTTTGATGCCACGGTATTTTAATTTTGTTCCCAAACAGTGTTGCACAGTAACTGTTACTAAGCCAATTTCAGCCTGTGCTGTTGCCATCTCTGGTCACCGAGCTGGGGACAAGGAGAATGAGGAGCCCTGCTGTGAGTCCCAGGTCCACGGTGACGTCCCTCTCGGTCCTGCCTTTCTAGCGAGCATGTCCCCGAGGCGCAGAGGAGGCTGGGCAGGGAGAATGGAAACGAGAGTTGGGCCACCGCCTGGTCCTGGCTGTACCACCAACGCCTGCTGGTCTGGCCTCAGTTTCTTTATAGGAAGATGGGCAGATCTAATAAAGCCACCATTTCTTCAAGCACAGGCTTCAGCGATGGTGTAGACAGCATGATGGGACAGTGTACACACGTGTGGGGAAAGCGTGTGCCCGTCCATGCTGAGCCACTCCAGCAGGCTGTGTCACATGGGCCTCGGGAGGTGGCTTTTGACAAAACCTGAAGATCAGAGATCTTTGCCTCCCTTCCGCATGCCCAGAAATGTTGGCCTTTTGCCCTGTTTTCAGTTTTTTTCCCCTCACTTCATGAAGTGGATTCTGAACCTTTGTGAGCTATTCAGAATACGTTTTTTTTAATGGAGGTAAAATTCACAGAACATGAAATTAACTGGTTTAAAGTGCACAGCTCAGTGGCATTTGGTACATTCACATCATTGTGCAGCCACCACCTCGGGCTAATTAACTCCAAGCGTTCTAGACTTCACCCCAACAGGAAGCCCCAAGCCCGTTAGCTGTTGCTCTGTCTCCCCACCCCCAGCCCCCGGCAGCCACTGCCCACTTTCTGTCTCTGGATTTGCCTGCGCCAAACACATCACATTGGTGGGTCCTACAGCACGGGGCCCGGTGTGTCTGGCGGCTTTCACGCGGCATCGTGTTTTCAAGGATGAGAGAAACACACAGTTTGTCTTTAATCTCACACTTCTGACACCGGACGCCAACTGGGTCTCCAACAGATGCCGGCTGGGTGTCCTCTGATTCGATTTGATTCTGTCCCTGTCTACCTGGAGATAGCGTCAGTTCCCGCAGGGTAAGGGTTCGGTCCCACAAGACTGCCCCAATTCGGGTGCTAATCACAAGTCCCAGGTCTCCTGCACTTCTGACCGATTAGCTGTAAATCAGGGGCTCCCCGCACCCCTCCTGGGATTCAGTAGTTTGCTAGGATGGTTCTCAGAACTCAGCAAGACACTTTACCTAGGTTTACTGGTTCATTAGAAGGGGTATTGTAAAGGATGCAGGTGATCAGCCAGATGAAGTGGTGCATGGGGTGAGGCCCAGAAGGGTCCTGAGCGCAGGCGTTTCTGTCCCCGTGGGGCTGGGGTGCACCACCCTCCTGTGCTCGGATGTTCCCACTAGCTGGGAGGCTCATCAACGCTCCTGTGCACGAGTTTTTGTTTAATATGAAGCTTAATCTCCAGCACTCCCTTCACCCCCGTCTTTCCCAGAGGCCAGTGGCTTGGCCTTTCTGGTGACCAGCCCCATCCCAAAGCTGTCCAGGGGCCTCTCCCTAAGTCACCTCATTAGCACAAGCTCAGGTGGGATCAGAGGGGCTCGCTCCTACCACTCACGAAGTTCCAAGGGTTTTCGGCTCTCTGTGCCGGGAACCAGGGACAAAGCCAGTGTGTTTATTATTATGTTAATACCACGAAGGACGGTCCGCGTTGTAGTGTGTGTCAGTGCTTTATCCGTTTTTATGGCTGAATAATATTCTGTCATATGGATAGACCATGTTTATGCTTCCGTCTGTGGATGGACCTTTTGGTGGTTCCCACTTTTGGGCTGTTGTGAATGGTGCTGCTGTGAGCATTCCTGCGCAAGGTTTTGAATGTTTGTTGTCCCTTCTTTTGAGAGAATCGGGTTCTTGGTCCTGGGTGAGCGGGTGGGTGGGGGGTGCCTGCAGCACAGGCCGCTCCAGCTGCCTTTCTGGACAAGGGAGGCTGTTGGCATTTCCTCTGATAGTGGGGTGCCCGTGGGGGGCGGCGGAGCCCACCACGCGTGCTCAGTTAATCCCCAGGGCTCCAGGGGTGAGCTCGGTCATTCATTCCCTTTACAGAAGAGGATGCAGAATTTGCTAGAATCCGCAGACACTGGTAAGGGGCAGAGCTGAGCTGGAATCAGGCCAGCTGGCTCCAGAAACTGTGCTCTTGTCCTGATTTCTGGAAAAGGGCCCCGAGGCTCGAGCAGGCTGGGTCTGGCTGGGTCTGGCTGGGTCTGCGGACTGACCTCCTCACTCAGAGCCCAGGACGCTGGAGACCGCTCTGTGCCTGGGACGTTTTCTTAGGGTTGCCGAGCTGTGTCGGAATGCT
The DNA here is from genome assembly GCF_041146395.1 of Eulemur rufifrons. Lineage (NCBI taxonomy): Eukaryota > Metazoa > Chordata > Mammalia > Primates > Lemuridae > Eulemur > Eulemur rufifrons. The sequence goes on from NC_090988.1 coordinate 98,690,462, forward strand.
TCACAATTGTGATTTCGATCTCTGCGAGAGTGATGAGCCCTTCTAAAAATAGAGACAGACATCTGACAGCTAACCTTTTAAAATAGTTCAATAATTTAGTTATTCTCTGGTGGGGGAGGAGCATCGCTCTTCATTGGATGCCGTTAACATTTCCTAGAATGAGTTGCTGATGTCTTAAACAATTTATTGAGATATAATGCACACACCGTTGTGATTTACCCTTCTAAAGCAGCCAACCCGGTGTCATTTAGTGTATTCACAGGATTGTGCAACCATCAGAATTGATTTGGGAGCAGTTTCATCCCCCCAAGACAGACCCTGTAACCGTCAGCGGTACTTCCTGATCCTGTCTCCCCGGCTCTTCCCAGCCCTGGCGGCCGCTGCGCTGCTTTCTGTCTCTGCGGATTGGCCGATTCTGAGCATTTCTTACAAATGGAACCTCACGAGAGGAGTTCATCTGTGACCGGTGTCTCTCACTTGGTGCAGTGTTTCCGAGGGTCATCCGTGTCATGGCGCGTGTCAGCTTCAGTCTTTATGCGGCTGAGTGATGCTCCGTTGAGTGTCTGGACCACACTGTGTCTCCATTCATCCGCAGATGGGCACTCAGGCACCGCCGCCTTCTGGCTATTGTGAACACCGGGGACTGGAACATACATGTGGGCACGTATGGTTTGTTATTTCAGGTGTATACGTGGAGTTGCGCGGTCATGTTGTACCTCTGTAAAATGTCTGTTCTCTTTTTTCTGTTTTCCACAGTGTATTTTTTAAAATAATTAACCTCTTTACCGTTAACCCTTGAACAATGTGGAGGTTAGGGACACCAGCCCCTCACACAGCCAAAAGCCCGTGTATGTTTTGACTCCCTCGCAACTTAGCAGCTAGTAGCTCGCTGTTGACTGGAAGTCTTGCTGAAGGCAGGAACAGCGAACTCGTGTTGTGTATGTGGTATGTGTTATATACTCTAGTCTCACAATAAAGTGAGCTAGAGAAATAATGTGATTAAGAAAATCATACGGAAGAGAAAATATATTAATGTTTGCTATTTACTGAGTGGCAGTGGCTCGTCATGAAGGTCTCCGTCCTCATCATCTCCACGTTGGGTAGGCTGAGGAGGAGGAGGAGGAGGAGGAGGAAGAGGAGGGCTTGGTCTGGCTGTCTCGGGGGTGGCAGAGGCAGAAAAAAACCCATGTATGTATCAGTGGACCTGTGAGGTTCAAACCCATGATATTCAAGGTCTACTGTATTTTTAAGATCATTGCAGTTTTAAGAAATAACACTGAGGTGTTCCCTGTACCCTCGAACTAGTCCGCCCAGTAATAGCATCTTGGGAGACCACACTGCGGTAGCACAACCAGGATCCTGACACCGATACAGCCAAAATACAAATATTGTCATCAACACAAGCATTCCTCGTGTTACCCTGTTACAGCCACACACATCCTTCTACCACCACTGGCTCCTTAACCCCCTGGCTCCCACTGGTCTCTTCTCCTTTTCTGTAACTTTGTCATTTCAGTAATGATACAGAAATGGAATCATGCAGTAAGTAACCTTTTGAAATTGGCTCCCACCTCCCCCAGTGTAAGTATCTAGAGATTCATCTGGGCTGTTGTGTATCAATATTTCCTTCCTTTTTGTTGGTGAGTAGTATTCCATCCCACAGTGCATACGTATCGGTTTGTTTAACCGTTCACCTGTTCAAGGCCATATGGGTGGTTTGCAGGTTTTGGCTGTTACAAATAAAGCTGCTATAAACATTAGTGCATGGGTTTTCGCGTGAACATAAGTCTTCGTTTCTCTGGGATAAATGCCCAGGAGTGCAGTTTTTGAGTCACGCGGGAGTTACATGTTTAGATTTTTAAGGAACTGCTACGCTGTTTTCTGGAGTGGCTGGACCATTTTATATTTCCGCTAGCAATGGCTGAGTGATCTAGATTCTCCATCTTCTCACCAGCAATTAGTGGGGCTACTTTTCATTTTAGCTGTTTCGATAGGTGTGCAGTCACGTCTCGTTTTAATTTGCATTTATTTAATAGCTAATATGCTGGACATCTTTTCAGGTGCTCATTTGCCATCTATATATTATTTTTTGTAAAATATTTTTATCCTTTGCCTGTGTTTTCATTGGACTGTTGTTTGTTTTTTATTGTTGAGTTTTGAGAGTTTTTAATATAATATAGACACTGATCCTTTGTTAAATAGTGGTTTGCAAACATTTTCTCTCACTCTGTGGTTTGTGTTTTTTTTTTTTTTTTTTTTGAGACAGAGTCTTACTCTGTTGCCCAGACCAGAGTGAGTGCCGTGGCGTCAGCCTAGCTCACAGCAACCTCAAACTCCTGAGCTCAAGCGATCCTACTGCCTCAGCCTCCCGAGTAGCTGGGACTACAGGCATGCACCACCATGCCCGGCTAATTTTTTCTATATATGTTTTTAGCTGTCCATATAATTTCTTTCTATTTTTAGTAGAGATGGGGTCTCACTCTTGCTTAGGCTGGTCTCGAACTCCTGAGCTCAAACGATCCGCCCACCTTGGCCTCCCAGAGTGCTAGGATTACAGGCGTGAGCCACCGCGCCTGGCCTGTGGTTTGTGTTTTTATCCTCTTAACGGGGTCTTTCATGGAACAAAAGTTTTAAATTTTGATGTGAGATTCTATTCATCAAGTTTTTCTGTTTGTGGTTCTCGCTTTCGGCATCAAGTCTCAGAACTTGTTGCCTGTCACTAGATCCTGAAGATTTTCTCCTATTTTCTTTCTAAAAGTTTTATATTCTACATGTAAGTCCATGATTCATTTTTAGTTAATTTTTGTATAAGGCATCAAACTTAGGTTGATGTTCATTAGTTTGCAAATGCATATCCGATTGCTCCAGCACCATTAGTTGAAGAGACAGTCCTTCCTCCACTGAATTGCTTTTGCACCTCTGTCCACAATCAGCTGGGCTTATTTTTTTTTGTGTGTGTGTGTGTGTGCATGCGTGCGCGCGTGCATATGTACACGTGTGCTTTCTATGGGCCGTCTGTTGAGTTCTGTTGCCATGTCCCTGTTCCTCCACCAGAACCACACGGTCTTAAATACCGTATGATAAATCTTGAAATTGGGAACACTGATTGCTCCCACTTTAGTCTTCTTTTGCAAGTTGTTTAGTTCTTCTAGTTCCCTTGCCTTTCCATGTGTGTTTTAGAATAATCTTGTCTATGTCTACAAAAAGTGTAGCTGGGATTTTGGCTGGATTGTGTTCGACCTGTATGTTAGTTTGGGAAGAGTTGACATCTATGTTGAGTCTTCCAATCCATGAACAGGGTGTATGTCTCCATTTATTTAGGTTTTCTTTGATTTATTTCATCAGCGTTGTGTGGATTTCAGCATATAGTTCCTGTACATGTTTTGTTAGATTTACATGTAGATATTTCACTTTTTTGAGCAAGTGTAAGTGATATTGTGTCCGCATGTTCGTTGCTTGTCTCCGGGGATATAATTGGACTTTAGTATGTTGATCTGATGGTCTTGTGACCTTGCTGGACTCATTATTTCCAGGAGGGTTTTTTTTTTAAATAGATGCCTTGTAAAATAAAATAACTTTTATTTTAGTTATTGTATTTTTTTACTTTTATCATTTCCATTTGATGGTACTTTGTATCTTTGATTTCTTTGCTGAGATTTCATTTGTTTCGTGAGGGTTTCTGTTTTCTTCATCCCTTTCCAGCGTGTTTGTAATTGCTCATGGTGGCATTTTTATCACGACCGCCTTCAGCTCGTCAGATGGTTCTGACATCTTTGTCACCTAGTGTTGCCGTCCACTGATACCTTTTTCAGTTTGAGATCTTCCTGACTCTTGGCCTGAGGAGTGATTTTCTACCGAAATGTGGACATTTGTGTATTACCTCACGAGACTCTGGATCTCATTTAAACCTTTTTTTAGCCAACTTTTTCTGATGCCACTTCCATGAGGGAAGGTGTGATGGGGCGCGGCCTCGTCATGCCAGGTTGGGGTAGAAGTGCGGGGTCCCCACTGGCCTCCATTGATATCCGAGTGGGGGGCTCCTTGTCGTTGCTGGGGGGTGGGAGTCTGGCTCCCTGCAGGTCGCCATGACACTGGGAGGGGTGGTGTCACCATTGGGCGGTGGTGGAAGTCCCGACTCTGTACCTGTCCTCCTGGCTGCAGTCCAGCGTGGGAGGTCGTGCCTTGTTACTGCCGGGGGGCTAAGGAAGTCCAGCCTCCCCACGCTGCCTGCACTACTGTTGGAGTGAAGGAAGGATTTGCTACTGCCTGGTGGGATGAGTGTCCCAGTTCCCTCCCTCGGTGTATTTGACACGGCCCTGTCAGGGGTGGGCTGCCTCGGTGCAGCCACATGGGCGGAGACCTGGGCTCCTACTCAGCCTTTGCTGCCGGGGCCACTTCCTGGTCCTTCAACTAAAAACCACATGCTCTTGTGTGGTTTTTCCCTGTTGGTATTTGGGTTGCTGGCTTATTCAGTGCCACATCTGGGGTGTCTGAGGCAAGAGGAAAACCCAGAGACCTCGCTCTGTGTGCCCAGCTGCTCTGCCGCCTTCTGTCCCCCTCACAGGGTCTTTCGTTTGTTTTATGTGCAACATCCTGGGTGTCTCGCTGTACTCTGTGTGAGGAACAGGGAGAAGTGCGTCTGCTCCATTTGCCTGGAAGCAGAAGTGCGGTCCGTGGGTTTTAGCTCAGAAAAATCAGGATCTATGTAAAGTTTTAACATGTGCCTTTTGACGGCCTCTGTCTGACCACACTCTGGTCTTGTCTCCTCTCAGGTCCGGAAGTGTCTCCGGTTGCCCTGCCCTGGCCAGCCCGAGCGCGGACAGTTCCTGCTCCAGGAAGCCGTTCTGTGGGGCTCCTCTGGTGAGTTAGGCTGCTTTTCTTGTCCTTGCGACCTGCAAGCCAGTGGCCACTGCCCAAGTGTGGTCCACCTCACCCCCTTTGTGTGTCGGATGTGTGATTTGCAGATAATTTCTGCCAATCTGGGTTGCCTCTTGTAAATAAAGCTTTATTGGCACACAGCTGTGCTCATCCTCTTATAAATAAAGCTTTATTGGTACACAGCTCCAATCATCCATCCCATATTGTCTGTGACATTGTCTGTGACAGGGTTGATTCCTTGTGACAGAGACTGTGTGGTCTGCAAAGGTGAAGGTAGTTACTGGCTGGCCTTTTGCAGAAAGGTTTGCCGACTCCTGTTCTAAAAGATCTCAGCACATCACAGTGCCGAGAACCAGGCTGCTTTTCTCCAATGTGATTCTGAGAAATTGCTCTCTCCCCATCTGGCTTCTCCAAATCCTGGGCCTCAGAGCCTCCTGCGTGATGGTGTCCATGTGCAGCCTGCCCACAAAGTCTAGGTTAAGCTCTGTGACTTTGTTTTGTGATGTCCGTGTAGGATGCTGACCACATGTGGGGTTGCACAGATGCCATCCTCTGTGGGTGCCCTGCGGAGAAGGCTGCTTTGGGGTCTCCTCCCTGCTGGGGGTTGCAGAAGAGGGAGGCATTTAGGCACAGTCTGTAGCGATGCTGGAAGAACAAGGCTTGGTTGTTTGGCAAAACAGTGAGTTTGGGGCTTTCTTCCTAGATAGCTATGCCCAGTGCTCCGGTTATACCTGTACTGTAACGTGATCTGATTCAGGCGCTCATTGGCTTCTCAGGTGATCCATTCCCTTCAAGAGATCTTGAGTGTGTGGAGATCAGGTCCCAGGTGCGCTGTGTGATTAGCACAGGCGGTTGGTGAGTAGGTGGCGATACACACTCCAGACCCTGCGCCCACCTGCTCATCGTTAGGCACCACAGATCCAACTAGTAAATAAAAACACACATGCAAACAAACAGCCTTATTGAGATATGATTCACATGGTGTATACTTTGCCTGTTTTAAAGAGCATGCAATCCAGTGGTTTTAGTTAGTATAGTCATGTGTTGCTTAATAATAGGGAATACTGAGAAATGTGTCTTTAGGCAACTTCTTCATTGTGCGAACATCCCAGAGTGTCCTACACAGACCTGGATGCTACAGCCTGCTCACACCTAGGCTCTCTGCGTAGCCTGTTGCTCCTTGGCTATGCACCTGTACGGCATCGAACCGTACTGGATGCTCTAGGGCATTGTGACACAATGGCAAGCATTTGTGCATCTAAACATAGCTAGACATAGCAAAAGTCCAGTAAAAATGTGGTATAAAAGATAAAAAGTGGCACACCTGTATGGGCACTTCCCCTGCATGGAGCTTGCAGGACTGGGGGTTGCTCTGGGTGCGTCGGTGAGTGAGTGTGAAGGCCGAGGGCATCGCTGCACACTGCCGCACGCCTTGTAGACACTGCACACTTGGGCTGTACTAGATTTATTAAAAAAAAGTTGTCCTTCCATAATAAATTAACCTTAGCTTACTGTGACTTTTTTTTACCTTATAAACTTTTAAACTTTTAAAAATTTGACTCCTGTAATGATACTTAGCTTAAAATACACATTGTTAGCTGTACAAAAGTATTTTTCATTGTATCCTTATTCTATAAGCTTATTTTTAATTTCAATTTTTTTAACTTTTTTTTCCTTTTTAAACTTTTTTTTTTTTTTAAGAAGCTAAGACATGATCACACACGGTAGCCTAGGCTACCATGAGCATCAATATCACTGTCTTCACCTCCAGGTCTTGTCCCACTGTGGGGGCTTCAGGGGCGGCAGCATGCACGGAGGTCGTCTGTGATGACATCCGGGTTCTGGATGCCTCCTGAGGACCTGCCTGAGGCTGCTTTGTAGTTAACTTTTTTTTTTTTTTTTTAATAAGTAGAAAGAGTATACTCTAATGGGAAAACTATAGTAAACACACCAAGGAGTAACATAGTTGTTTATTATCATTAGCAAGTATTATGTACTATACATAATTATATATGCTGTGCTGTCCCCCGGGGGGCCCTTGCTGGGGGCTGGGGCACCCCCGTTTGTAGCTATGTGTGCCAGAGGGGAGCTGGTGGGGGCTACTCACCTATGTCATTGCCTCTTTGCTGCTTCTGTGTCTTATTTGTACCCTCGGGACTTTAATTTATGGTGACATTGAAAGAAGATTTCATTCCTTCCATCCCTGAGGGCAGGGGTGTGGCACACCACTCGGGCCACAGGGAAGTCCCGGGTGAGGCCAGGAGGCAGAGCAGGGCTGGGCGGAGGCTGAGACGGAGCCTTTGTGGGAAAGACAGGGCTGGGCAGGGGGGGTTCAGGATCGGCCGGTGTGAGCAATCCTGGTGGGCTTGGGCCGTCGGGGCGGCCTCCGGTTGCCTGGTGCCTGGCCCCGGGCTGCTTTAGGGTAGTGGGGGTGTCGGCTTGGTGCACGGGAGTTGGGGGGTGGCGCTGGCTTTCGCGTGAGAGTTGTGCTCCCCAGTAAGCCGCTTACTGTCTTTGGGAGTTAGCCAGCCCTGGGAGGGGTGGACTCTGCCCTGGTCTGTGAGGTCCCCCCAAGATGTCACAACACTGTTAGATACAGAAACTGAAAACGTGATTAATACAGTTTGCTTATTGCAGAGCGGCTCCCCTGTCGGTGGGAGGTGACGGGCTCACGAGAGCCAGCGAGGGCACGTGGCACGTGGCACGTTTCTGGAGGGAAGCGCAGGGGGCTGCCGGCTGTGTCCACGGGGACTTTGCCCCTGTGGAGTCGCATCCTGGAACAGAGACTTCCAGTTCGGAAAGGCTGTTTAGGTCTCATGCCCCACGTGGTTCCATGGGATGATCAAAGAAGAAATTCCCGGGCCCAGAGTCGGCACTTTCCTCTCGCTTGTGTGGTGTTGACATCTCTGTTTTACAGGAAAACGGTCACCTCTTTGATTCAAAAATCTACCCCTGGGAGCTTATCCCGAAGGAAGAGTAAGGTGCAGTCGTGAGTGTGAGGATGTTCAATGGTATCATGTAGGGCCGAGAAAGATTGGAGCGAGCTGTGTTTGCTGAATTGAGCGATGGAAGGATGAGGGAATCCCGGTGTTTCCGGAGTGGCACACCAGACGGCTGTTAAGAGTCGTGGCTGTGCCGCTCCCGGCCGTGCTGGGGAGGCCTGCGGTGCAGCGAGTGAACAGGACGGAGCTCGTGGGTCCGGCCGTGAGGGGATGGCCTGGGCGGCCCCTGCTCCTGCAGGGCTGAGTGTCAGTCGGGGAGACCCCTCATGCTTCATTCTTTGATTCCTGCGCGAACTCCTGCACCACGGACACGCCAGCATCTCAGGTGTCCTTCCTGCCTGGCAGGTGGGGGTGAGTGAGTATGAGAAATCGCAGCAGAGTGTGGAAATGAGAGGACGGTGCCCCGAGGAGGCCTGTGTGCCTCTGTGCATGTGTGTGTCTGCGTGTGTTATGTTTGTGTGTGTCTGTGCATGTCCGTGTGTCTGTAGATGTGCTTGTGAATGTCTGAGTGTGTCTGTGTCTGTGTGTGTGTTTTATGTGTGCATCTGTCTGTGTGTGTATCTGTGTGCAGGAGTGGAAGAGACACCATAACTGCCTGGGGAACCTTCCTTGGGGAGACGTCTAAGGCAATTCCCAAAGCAACGCTTCAGGGGCTGGAAGAGCTTTATAGCCAGAGGCCGGTGTGTCTGCAGAACTCCTTGCTTCCTGGAATGGCTCAGAATTTGGACTTTTTTCCTGGGGCAAGGGAGCCATTGATGATTTTTAATGCAGAGAAGGCCAAGAAGAGGTCTGGGTTTGAGTAGCACCCCCCAGGGCAGAGGGGGTGAGGGAGGCTGTTAGTGCTGAGCCGTGGCGCTCAGGCTATGGGTCCAGGTGGTGCCTGTAAAGGGGTGAATCGCGAGACCTCAGGGCCTGTGGTCAAGTCCAGGCCCCACTCCTTCCCCCCCGCACCTGTGCCTGGGTGTCGTCTGCACCCCTGCCTGCGGAGCAGCGTGAGAGGAGCTGTGTCTCAGGGCAGCTGGAGGGCACCCCGGGGCTGCATTCAGGACTCTGGGGACTGGCTTGCGTCCTCGTTTCTGCTGCTGTTAGATCAGGAATTTCAGAGTGTGAGGAGGTGGGGTTTCTTGGGGGGGTGGGTGGGAGGGAACTGGGGAGGTCAGGCCTTCGAGTGGGAGGCACGGCCAGATGCCGAGTTGGGGGTGGGGGCGGCACCTTGGGAGAGGTGGGCCCCAGGAACGTCCTGGCAGCTCTGTCCACCCGGCTGTGGTGGGCGAGGTGGGTGTGAACTGCAGAGACTGTGTTTTGTGGGGAGAGGGTCCTGGGCGTCACCTGCTCGCTCCACCCAAGACTCAGCCCCGGGCCAGGGTGAGGCTAGATTACAGCTGGGCGCCTCAGTGGGCCGGGGGCTGCAGGTGGCAAAGAGGGACCTCTCCCCTAGAGTCTGGCTCGAGGGGGATGCACCGTCTTTTCTCACTGTCCTCATGCTGTTTGCCTCTGAGCAGAAGCCCTCCAGTGCTCACCCTCTACCCCAGAGTCCAGACCTAGGTCTGGCGTGCAGTCTAATGGACAGGGAGCAGGTGACTGTCCCCTCCCCTGGGGGCCCTGGGTCAGCGTAAAGTTGGCCGGACAGCAGTGGCTGAGCCATAGGCCAGGTGAGGGGGCTGCAGCTGCAGAATCTTGCTGCCTCTGGGTTGTGCTAACAAGGTGACCTCCATCACTGTCATCTCCCAGAAGGGACCCGGCAGGTACCAGGAAAAGCCACCAGTAAGTGCAGGCTGACAAATGCCCCCAAACATGTCAAGTCTGAATCCCTGGAAGCTGTCTCTTGCCTCATGGAGCAAGGATTTGCGGATGCGATTGAGTTAAGGGTCTTGCCGTGGGGACATGACGTTGGGTTGTCCCGTTGGGTCTTGAATGTCATCCCTAGGGTAAGAGGGAGGCACAGGGAGGTCTGACTGCAGAGGGAAGGAGGCAACGCCGGAGGCCCCAGGCACTGGAAGGTACGAAGAAGGATCCTCCCCAGCGTCCCGCTGACACCTGGGTTTCAGGCCAGCGGAACTGGTTTCAGACTTGGGGGGGAGTTAATTTGTGCTGCTTTGAGACGCCCCGTTTGCGGCTGTTCGTTCCGGCAGCCGCGGGAAACTTGCACACGGCACCATCCGGCATTTCTCCTCGTCAGGAAACCTGTCGCTTTTCAAGTTTTTGCCACTAAGAGAGGAGGGAAGTGGGGCGTGTCGTGTGTTTGGGGCTCGGGTTTTCAGTGTGTTCACCTCCACGGCGGGCTGCTCACCCCGGGCAGGCGTGGCAGCGTTGGCATGAGCTGGACGCACGCGCCGCGTGTGCCTGCGGGGCCGACACCCCAGCTGCCCACGGAAATGCCCGGCGTATTTCGTGCACATGAGATTTCCCTCCACAAACGTGCGTGGCACCTCAGCCAGCTTAATGGCCTCACCCCAGCTTCCTGGGGAGCATGGAGTACGCAGAGCCCCTGCCCGTTTGACCCCCCACCTTCTGTCTGCATTTTTGATCTGGTAAATTCTCTCCTGTTGTTAACTTTGGCTGCCCCAGGATTGGTATGTGAGGAGCTTGACACATGGGTCCCCTGATTTTAACACTGGCAATGGGTGTTCTCATTTTGTGGAAAGGGGAAACTGAGGCATGAGAAGGCAGGGGACTTGAAGTGTCAGCACAGGGGTTCCAGTACTGTCCTTGGCCACATCCCTTGTCCCTGATGGTCACACCAAGACTTGGGTTCTTGTCCCTGCTCTGTGAGCCGCCCATGCCTGTCCCCTCGGGGGCTGGGGCTCCTGCCCTCCCACAAGGTTCTCTGTTTCCACCTCTGCATGTTCTGTGTGAGGAGCCACAGCCATGAGCTCCCGGGACCTGGCCTCGGAAGCAGAGCCAGCCTTGGTCTCTGCGGTGCTGGAGAAGTGAGCTCGGTGTCCCTAGGTTCTTCCCGCTCTCTCCCTGCCCCGCCCCCGCTAGTTTAGACCCTGTTGCCCAGCGAGGGAAACGAGGAAAGAAACCTCTCCCGCTGGAGCAGGGTTCCCGATGGTGGGATGTCCTAAAACTTTGCAGAGTCCCCACCCCCCGTGTTTGATGTTGAAGAGGCGGCACAGGCCTGTGGCAGACTGGATTATCCATGGAAACTGCCGAAACCCTTAGATGGAGTTTACGAGGTCTAGGGAGAGGGACCGTGTTCTGTCTGCTCGTTATGCAAATCCTCCTGTCTCAGCCCGGGGTTGCTCCGTCGTGTGGCAGTGGTAATTGCCCACCGTGTGGAATCGGCACGCCAGCCGTGTCCACCGCAGCCCCTGCAGGCAGCCCTGAAGTGCTCCTGGGTGCTGACTGGGCAGGAGGAAGACAGCGGAAGGGGAGGAACTAAATTTCTTTCTCCCAAAAGGTCTTCTAAGTCCTAGGAAAAGAGCTGTGACATTTTGCTTTGGCTTTAAAGCCAGACCTGAGAACATTTGAGGGGCCCTTGTTTAAATTGCAGCCTAAGTTCTCAACTATAGGAAATCCGATTCTGTCTTTTTAGCTGGCTTTCCGAGGGATTCTTCCGCAGGCCACGCTGCTGTAAAACTCCCCTTTGCCCATGAGGAGACTCTAAGACCAACCTGTAGGATGAGAACGTTTTTACAGTTATACGAGGTATTTATTTCTGAGCTTCCTATCAGTCAGGGCAAAAAGGGAAAGGCAGGATAACAGAATTCTCTTGTCTGACATCAGTTCCGCTGAAGAGCAGATTTTTCTTTGTGCTGGGAATGTTTTCATGTGACATGACACAGTGTTTTCGGGTGGGGTTTTGCAAAAAACAAAATGGTTTTCAAGTACCCTTAACCTTGGCGAAAGCTGAGGACATAACAAAAAAACGCTTTGAGGTGGACACTAATCTCGGGTGATTGAGGTGTGTGGCTTTCTCCTATTTCGAAGTGATTCAGACGTGGAACTTGAAGAACTGGGGACAGAGGTGATTTGGACGAGGGCAAAGTTTTTCTCAAAAGAGAAGTAAAAAAAGAATGAGAGAGAATAGGCTCACCACATACTGTGTGATTTCATTGATATGAAATGGTCCAAACTGGCAGATCCGTGGAGACAGAAAGCAGACGAGTAGCTGCCGGAGCGGGTGGGGAGATGGACAGACGGGTGAGGGCTGAAGGTGTGGGGTTTCTTTTTGAGGTAATGCAAGTGCTCAAAAATTGATTAGGAACTTACTAAAATCCACTGAATGGTACACTTTGCTTGGGTGAATCGCGTGGCAGGTGAGCTCTATTTCAATAAAACTTTTTTATAAAAGAGAGGAAATTGACTGAGATGGCAGGTGTGTGCTGGACCGAGTCCAGCCGGGGATACAGGATGGACTCCGTGGCCGTGGGCAGCTTGGGAGCTGTCATCGGGGGCAAGGGAGGCGAAGCTCCCAGGGCCCCTGCAGCCCTGGAGAGCCCCTGAAACAGGACCCTGAGGAGTTGAACGTCAGCCCTGTCGCTGCTGCTGGATCCAGCCGGACGTGCCCCCGCCTGCGCCTCCTGGGTCTGTGTCGGACGCTGCTGTTTCCTCAAATCCCCCAGGGCACGGAGAGTCAAGGTGCCCGGTCACGCGTTCTCTTCGCTGTTGCTTGAGGTATTTTTACCTTCAGCTCTGAGGCCAGTGAGCTTATTCCTGGAGCAGGGGGAGCCCCGGCCAGTACGGAAATGTGGTTTCTCGGGACAGAGCTGCAGTGACCTCCATTCTTTCTGCAGGAGTCTGGGTCTCTCCTCGTCCCCCGCACCCAGGGCCACCCGGGGGGGGGGTGAGTTCCGATCTGGTCTCAAAGGCGGCCAGATTTCCAGAAGCTTGCAGATACAGTCTGCCAGTGAGAAAGAAATGAGATAAGTGTGATTATAAATAAAATTGTATTAATGTAAATATAGACCTTAATGTCTATTCAGTGAATCTATAGATTCTATTTCAAATGAAAAGAACCAAGTAGCAAAACCAGGACTTTTCTAGGGTGGTGAGACGGGTATGAACCACAGACTCCCGCAGATGCTCACCCCTAGGACAGAGGGCTGCAGTCGGACGGTCCCTTGGAAAAGATCTGAACCAGCTGTTTATTCTTCCTATTATGGGATCACAGACTCATTTGAGAATCTGATGAGAGTGTTTCATGGAGAACGGGTGTCTCAGCGTGCACCAGACCCTGCGCAGACTTTCTGGCCGTTTGTAGCCCCTCCCACAGAGCCGGGGGCCAGGCAGGCCCCTGGGATGGAGCCCTGGCGCTCTCTGGATGGAACCGAGTCCAGAGCAGGTGTGCTGTTAGATGGTCCAGGGGCACACCCAGCAGAGGGGGGCTCAGGCAAGACCAGCCAGGAAGTCGGGACTGATGCAGAACTGGAATCTGGTGCTTGTTCTGCCACAGGGGATGGCTGCTGCATGGCTTTATAGCTCTCCTGGGAGTCTGTGGATTCTGGGAATAAGCACACGAGATTTAGGAGCCGAGTCTGTGTGTAAGCACATGTGTGTTGGTGTGTGCGTGCATGGGGTCGTGCGGCCTTGGGGAGGGGCTCCATGGCTGTTACCCGACTCCGAGAGGAGGCATGACCCCTGGACATGTAAGCAGTGGTGGTGCCCTCGGGCACGGAAGCCTGACCCTGTCCCACACTGTGCTTGGCGGGGTCCCTGCCTACCGAAGCCCCCCTCCGGAGTTGTTGCAGCACCAAACAGCACCTGGGTCGGCCTTGCGCACACAGGTGTTCTTGAGGTAGGGAGTGGGCGGTGTGTTCCGGTCAGCCCGTGCCGGGGTTGCTGATGGTGTCATGAAGGTGATTTCTTGGTTTGGACAATCATTACAGTTACAGTCCTTGCCGGCCTTGCTTCATTGTCAAGTCCTTGTTGGGACTTAACAGAGACCTTTGTCATGCCTTGGGGATTGGGTTGGCACAGCCTTCTGGCTCTCAGGCTCAGCCCAGTGTGGGCTGGCTCCCGACCAGCTTCCCCCCGGCCGTGGTGAAATGAGCAGAGCTGGAGCCTGGGAGTGAGTTTCTTAAGCACCGTGGATCTGATTCAAAGCACTGGGCTTTATTCTGACTGTCCCCTGACACTAGGGACAGTGTTCTTCCTGGTATGGAGTGGATGTCACAATACATCTCACTTCTTAAAATGCCTAATCCTGGAAACTTAAAATGTGTGCACTCAGCTTGATTGGATTCTAATTGTCTCAGATTATTATATTTATTGTAATAGAGGCAATTTATTGAGCACTTATGTCTCAGGGATGTGCTGAGTATCTTTCTAGAGTATGCCGTTAAGCCTCCAACCTGCTTTTTAGGGTGAGTAGCATTAAACCCATTTGACAGATTAGGAAATTGAGGCTCAAGATTCAGTAACTCACCAAACATGATACCCAGAGAGAAGCAGAGTCAGGCTTCCATGCCAGTGTTTCTTATCCCAAAGACTTGTCCTTTGCTTCTCTTTGCTACGTTGACCGTCTATCCCGAGGGCTGTTGTTTTATACCTATCTGTGATATCCATGGCACCTGCTAGGACTGGAGAAGGTAGGGTGGGGAGAAACGCTTGGGTGCACGGCAGAGTAACATCCCCTGGAGCTGTCTGGGGTTTGGAAAACAGCATCGAGTTAGGGTTATGGGGCGGCGTGGCCCCTCTCTGCCCTCTCCTGACACCTCTGCTGGGGCTGTCCTCCTTCCTGGGGTGGCTGCTCCTGCCCTGGCACATCCTGCCCACCCGGTGACACCTGCCTCAATCCCAGGCCCCTCCTGGGCACCTTCCTGCCACACCTGTGCCCCACTCAGGTTTAAATACGATGGTGCTGAACAGTTGGATGTTCAGGGCAACTTTCTTCGCGTTTGGATTTTAGGCATTTTAAGGCCTTTAAAAGTTTTACTCAAGAGTCCTCAGATGGTTCCAGCATGTCCGTAGGCCTCCAGTCTTTTTTCCAGTGGAATTCATTGAGATTCAGGCAAGTCAAACTCCAGAGCAGACAGGAACGCAGAGGAATTATTCACTCGTCCTTCAGCTCTCGAGCCCGGAGTCACGAGAGTGACTCCTGTGTACGTTACCTTCCAGAAAGGCCTGGCACAGAGCCGGCCTCCGGGCATGGCGCCACGCTGAGGACTGGTCAGAGCTGTGCAGATTTCGGACGCAGGGACTCGACGACCTGGCTGAGGGAGGGACGTCGGGTCACCTGGCGGTGGCTCTGCTATCGGGTACTGCCCTTTTCTGTGGATTCCTTTTTGCTTCGTGGATAAAAGTTTGCTGGCATTTCAGCAAAGCACCAAAAGTAGATGAGAAACTTGCTGTTTTCCCCTTTTTCTTGGAAAGAACAAGGGAGAAATCAGAGAGAACGTAATTCACTAAAACAAGCAGATAAACCTTCTAACGTAGGAGCCTTTGCCCATCTCAGACTGTCGGAAATAAAACTTAAGGTGTTGGTCGAATCCAGATTGTCCTGGTTTCCTTTCTTCCTTTTTGAAACTGTTGACATTTTTATCATATTACAAATTATCGCGTAGGTGGCAAGCTGGTGGCATATGGAGCAAAGCTGTGTAATTTTGCTGTGTCCCGTGGCTGTGGATATGAAAGTAATGTCATTTACTTGTCTGTCAAAGGCATAGGGAGGAGGGGAGGGGCTGCCGGCTCCCCGTTTTCTCTAAATATCTGTGTTTTTGATGCTCTTTGATGTGATTCTTCCCACACCCATGGCACGTGCATGTCGCCTTCCAGTGTTCACCCTCCCTGGATGTTTTCGGAGAGAGCCGTGCAGCTACCGAGAGCTGTGTAACAGTCGTGTAATAAGCCCGGAGTAACACGTAATCGAACGCTCAGAGGGGGTTCCGGGCCACGTGAATGCAGTCGTACGCGTGGAGACGTTGTTCCCGCCCGTCGCGGTGTCGTCCTGTGAGAGTGACCGCCCGGAAAGGGCAACCCAGGGAGGAAAATCGCTCGTGGATGTTCCGGAAACAGAGAACTCTGCGGGGACGTCCCTCTTCTCACGTCAGAGCGAGCAGACGTGCTTTGGAGCGTTCGTTTACTTACCGTTTCCCTGGTGCTCGTGGTGCGATCACTCGGGAAATACGAGGGTCCCCGCAGGGACGAGGGTCCCCGCAGGGCTGGCGCAGGGCACATGGAGAGAAATCAGACCTGCTTCCCATCTGGGTGGGGACAGGGTCAATGAGAACTCGGTACTGATCGGGGGTTTTCTCCCTAGGAGACCCCAGCCCGGGAGGCACTGTGCCAACTGGGCCTTTCTCTGCTCCTAAGTGTTGGCAGACACCCGTAAGTGACTTTAACCGTGGCCTGTGGGACCCACCCCGGCCCCCGAGTGACCCTACACACCTCCCCTCACCGAGCAGGATGTGCATTAGGGTGGCTTGGGAGGTGTGCGGAGGGAGCACAGCATTATTCCTGCTTTTTTCTGGAACTTTCCTTCTGGTGAAATTTGGAGGTATGGTGCTTTCCACCTGCATGTCAAAACCTTCAGACAGCCCACTTGACTTCTTCAAGTTGAGTCCTAACAGACGAGGTGAGAGGACCAGGGGGTGCTTCCTCTCTCGGGGGTCCGGGCCAGGCTCTCCCCAGCCAAGCTCTCTCTCCTGAGATGCTGGGCTCCGAGTGCTACTCCCGAGGGCTGTGCCGCCTGTGGGGGACCCCAGCCAGAGGGGCAGACAGGAGCCGGAAGATCCAGGTTCCTGCGGGAGGCGGAGCTGCAGAACATTGCTGGATTTGTCACTGAGGGAGGGTCGGGGACGCTGGCCTGGCAGGTGGTCCCGATCAGCATCCACTGACCAGAGAGAGGCGTGACGGTCGGGTTTTCGGTAGTGCAAAGCTAGCACCAATGAGGACTGTGACTCGGGATGGAGACCCTGCGAAGGTGGCCACCCTCCAGGAGGGGCCTGAGTCCAGAGGTTCTTCTGTGATCAGGCCTTGGCCGAAGAGCCTCGGGCAAAGGGCTCCCTGGGGACTCAGGTTTCCCCAGCCCTGGTGTTTCTTGCAGCTCCTCATGGGACTGCCTTCATGAGGAAGAGGAGAGAGGATGGGGTGCAGACCTCAGGTCGACGTCATTCAGGGACGGTTGTCCCTTGCCTCCCCTTGCTCTGTCCTCAGGGGGCCTCTGGCCGTGTCCCCACCACCTGGGACCAGGTGTCCATTCCTCTGACTGGCTCTTGTCAGCGTCCCGTGGACAGGCCAGTGGGGAGACGGTGTTTCCAGAGCACTTGCATCCGGCCCCTCCCAGGGACACTGGCATTACCTGGCTCCGTGGTGGCCCTCGTCATTTTAATAGTTTTGGGAAAGAGACCAGTATGTTGTAATGGAAAGTGAACACTTGGTCTCGTTTTCTGCATCTGTGGTCAGGCTTACACTGGAGTGTCTTGGAAGGAGACAGTGGCCCAGCTGAGACCTGGGGGTCCTGTCCTCAGGAATCCTGTTTTCCCCTAAAAGTGCGTGGGGGTGGCTGGCAGGGAGCAGGTGTTGGGGGGCAGTGCACCTGCCTTGGGGGCCCGGGTGCCGCAGACCTCACCGAGGTCAGGAGGAGGAGACCCAGCAGTGCCCCGTGGTGCATCTGCCCACTGGAGCTCGGGGACACGGTCCCTTCCCGGCACAGCTCGCCTTACAGAGGTAGCGCAGATGGGGGGTGTGTCGGGTCCTGTTACCTGCCGTGGGCCTCTCCTGCAGGGGCAGCACCGTTGGCCAGGGAAAGTCCCTCCGCCTGCACACCAGCAGCCCTGGTCCCCTGGTCACCGTGTGAGCCACCATCCTCCAGATCTCTTTGGTGCAGTTTATGATTATTTCTGGGATCTACATTTTTTTACTTTTATAAAAGCAACTTATGTTCTTGTAAATCAATTCAGACATCTGTTCCCCGACCCCTGGCGTGTAGTTCTCCGCCTTAGAACTATAGCCACTTACCAGACAGTTGTGCACAAGGCTCCCCAAGGCCACCCTCGGGTTCGGTTCACTGGAAGGATGCACAGGACTCAGCAGAGCTGTTCTCATGACACGTGTGGTTTGTTATATCGAAAGGGTGGAATCGGCAAAGGCAGAGGGCACAGGGGCCTGCTGGGCTGCCCTTTCTTTGTGCGACTTCGCCAGAGGGCTGGGCTCCCCTGTTCCCACTCTTCTCGCTGACCTGTTTTCTGTGGTGATGTGCTGCCACCACCCCTCAAGCAGCCCTGTTCCCCTATGGGACAGAGGTCCCCAGAACCTCAAGCGACCCAGGCCACCTGAGTCTGTGATTTCTCCTTCGATAGCCTGCACGGGCCAGGAGGGAGTTGGCAAGACCCGGGGCAGTTTGGATTGGGACGAAGCGTCTGGTCGGGGGCCGGGGAGGCTGGGTCAGTGGAGGATGTCTGATGTGGCTGGCGCCTGGGCTTACTGGGCAGCTGGGGCCTGGGGGCACTGGCGCTCCGGAGGCCACCTGCTCCATGAGCAGGCCTTGCAGAAATGACAGTCGTCAGTATCCAATAGAACTGGGGACCCTCGTCCATTCGGGGGCTTATGGAAGCAGCCCTGGAATTTGGCATTGACAGAAGCCACAGGCAGGTTCCAGGAGGGGATTGGTTCTTTACTTCAGGATTACGGGGAGGAGCTTGAGTTGCAGCCTTGTCCCCACCTCCCTCCCCCAAATTCATTCCCACCTGGCAGGAGGTGACTCACTCCTTCAGGCCTTTTAATCTAGGCCTGTTCCCATGGAGTCTGCCTGCGGGATGTGCATTTGTCCCTGCTCTGTGCCCACTCTGTGGCCATGAACCTGTTACCTGCCCTCCCTGGGCCTTGCTTTTCTCATCTGTGAAATGGGAACAGTCACTGGACTCATCAGGAAGCTGTGATCGTCCGGTGTCCGTGCTCGAAACGGAACCTGCGCACGATGTACCCTCATTGACCAGCCCCTGCCGTGGAGGTCACTGCCGTCGTCGCCAAATGGGCAGTAGCAGCAACAGCTTCGGCCAGCATGGCACTAAGCACGGTGGACGCGCAGTGGCGAATGGTGTTTGTGGAACTTCCAGCAACCTGGCGCAGCCCCGGGGCAGGCGCCACGTCTCGGCTCTCTGGGGAATGGAAGGACACGCTCTCTCCTGGGGTCACAACTTCCTACCCAGGGAGGCTGGGACGCCTCTCACAGCCCAAGCTTCTCTTTGTGGTGCCTCTGATTCCCGTGGCTTTGTCAGGCTGGACTGCTGGGCGGAGGGCTTGTGGGGGCTGTGGAACAGGGAAGGTTTGGGGAGATTGGCGAGCATTGAGCCTGCAGGCTCTGCACATGGCCTGATTTGGTAATTAACTTTTAATCCTGGGAGAAACTTTTGAGCGCCATCGATTTTTCTCGGACTGTCACCATCTCATCATTCTCCCTGGTGGCTCCAGGAAGGCTCTTTATTTTGTTCCTGGACGCCTCCTCAGTCCCCAGAACAGGCCCTGCCAGGCCGTAGGTGCTTGGCGAGTATCTGTTGAACGGACGGCTGAACGAAGCGTTGAGCTCACAGCTTCATTTACAAACAGGGCTTCCCCCACGTGGCAGTCACAGAAACAGAGCTCTCAAAATATGTACGTAGAACTGAGACGGGACACCCCTCTGCGGTCTGACGACTGAGGGTGAGTACGTCTGCCCACAGCGTGACGTCCCTGACCGCGCAGATGAGGGCCTGAAGACAGAGTGACAGCGAGGACAGAGGCTGCCGTCTGAGCCGCACCGATGGTGTCGGTCAGCACCGGCTGCCCGCCGGGGAGGACGGTCCGGGAGTTCCTGGGAACGCCAAACGCAGAGTCAGCACGCAAGCCCGTGGTTCCCCTGCTAGTACATGCCTAGGGAGGTGGGCACAGCCACGCGTGAAGACGTGTACACCAGTGTTCCTGGCAGCATCACCGTTCGCAGCCGGAATGTGGAATCGACCTACGGTGGATCAGCTGAGGAATCAACCCGTGTTGGCGTGTCACTCTCCTGAAGAGGAGTGGGTCCCTGACACAGGCCGCAGCGTGGAGAGACCCTGAGGACATCGTGTGAAGTGGAAGAAGCCAGACAGGAAAGGCCACGTATCCACATATTATCTGGGTCCATTTGTGTGGCACGTCCAGAACAGGCAAATCCACAGGGGCTGGGGGAGGGGAGGAGCGGCTGCTGACGGGTGCGGGGCTTCCACGCGGGGGGTTGAACGTGTTCCGGGACTAGAGGGTGGTGAGGTGGCACCACATAGCTAAAACCATGGAACTGTACACTTTAAAATGGTAAATTTTATGTTACATGAATTTTATCTCAATCTAAAAAATCACGAAGAAAATAACCCCCTAAAGGCAAAAGCGTGTCTGGCTTTAGGGAGGCTGATCTGCTTTGAAGCCAAGTGCGGTGTCTCTGCCAGAGGCCCCTCCCACCTGCCACTTGCTGTCTTCTTGAATCTGTGATTCCCCCTCTCTGTCCCCAGCCCGGGGCACACAGCCAACGGCGGCAGGGCCTGTGCGTCCCGGCCAAGGTCACCCGCTGTCACTTCCAGGGCAGGATTAAGATTCTGCATGGAAGGGCGTGGTGTCCACGTAGACGTCTTTCCTTCCGTGGTCCTTGGTGACCTGACTACTTTAGGGATGTTCACTGGGGGCTGGTCTTGGGGACAGTTGTGACTCGTCACGTCTGTCCTGCTCTCTCCCTGAGGCTGTGGCTGCCTCCCACAGGCTCCTACTTGGAGAGCCTGGGCTCTTTAGGACAGGCCCTGAGAGCCAGGTCACCTTTGCCACTGCATCCATCCCCTCTCCGTCCAGGAAGTGCCTCTTCCTGGGGCGTAACAGTGTAAGGCGTGTCTGTGACCTTCATTTTGACTGAGGGGTCCCCTGCAGCTGGAGGGCAGGTCACATTTCATTCAGGTCTGGCTCCCACCTGCCCATTTGCAGGAAGCTGCAGACCCTGCCTGCTTTTACGTGGTGATGCCAGTTTGTTGCTGAGTATCTTGTAATTTATACGTAGGTTATTTACATTGACAATTTTACATCTCTTTGAGTCTGTCTTCTGTCGTGCATTTGCTCTGAAAGTGCAAATTAAAGCTCCCACTTTATGGGCAAAGGCCTAAGGTTCAGAGAGGCCTGGTGACTTTCTCAATGCTACCCAGCAAGTGGCAGAGCCAAGAAGATTGGACTACGGTTCCTGCAGGCAAATGATGTACTTGCTAGCTTGTTACACCGTCTCTGGTCACTGACACCTTCTTCGGTGGGTTCCTCGCCCCCCGGCCTCACTCGCATGACAGGCTCTGGGCCACAGCGTTGAATGAACCTGGGCTGAGCAGAACAGGATGGAACACAGGGAAATGGGCCTGAACACGATCGCTGATGCCAGGCTGAGGGTGACAAAGAACTCTCAGAGTCGCAGCCAGATGAGCCTGCCGAGGGGCACTTGGGCATCCACCAGCCATGGCCACACCACGGGATCCAGAGCCACCTCTGCCCAGAAAACCCCGCTGCCCTTGTGACCTCGCTTGTCTACACATGAGGCTTCTGCCTCAGATGCTTCCACCTGAATTTTGAGTCTCACCCTAGGACGCTGGACGGGAGAGGGTCCCAGTGGGACTGAGGTGGGAGGGAGTCTGGTCTTGGCTCCGCCCACGCTGGCGTGGAGTCGGCCACGGGTGGGGATCAGGGTAGAGTGTGCAGGGAAGGTGTCATCTGTCTCCCCTCGCCGGCTGAGAGCGTGCAGGTGGACGGCTCCTGCAGAGTCCTGGGGGGAGCCGGCCTGTTTCCTGTGGCCCTCGCTCAGGGTGCAGAAACCTCTCTTGGGGGCCTCTCTGGAGACACCTCCTAAAGGCACACGGGCCCTCCCCAGCCGGCCTCTGGCTGGGAGAACAGGACACTTTTACTCAAGAGCTGCAGGCCCCCATGAGCTTCCCAGAGAGGGGAGATCCGAGTTAGGATTAGGTCCCGTTGGGAAGGATGCTGGGCAGGAGGCCCCTGCATCACCCACCAAATTTATAACACACAGAGGCAGAAGGGCAAACTTGATCCCGTCTTGAAGGCTTGGTGTGGGCTGACCCGAGCCAGTGAATGGCTTGGCGCTGTGGCAGCTGCAGCTGGCTCTCCGTCATTAGCAGTCGTCATCCCTGTGCTTAAACTTGGACTTCCCTGACTTTGAAGCTCACAGCCAGGTGCCCGGCTCCCTCCTTCCCTGGCTGCCGTTGGTGACTAAGTCCCTTTGCTTAAGTGCTCTTTCCTTGGGGCCGATCGTAGGTGGGCCGTGGGGCTCAGGAATTGCCTTCCAGTTAATCAAGAGTTATTTATAAAACGCCTACCAGGCTGCTCTTTCGAGGATGCAGACAAGATCTAACACAGCGGGGCCCCTCCCTGGGGTTTATCGTGTGATGCAGTGGGCAAGGTTGGCCCAGACGGAGAGACAGAGGGTAGGACGGTCTCCTGTGCAGCGCATCACCCACGTGGCCTGCCGGGCGATGCTGGGGCCTGCCTGGGGTCGGGTCATGATGTGCGGAAGCTGGCGCGGGCTGCAGCGAGATGCCCCCACCCTCCTCTACCCGACCCGGGAAGGTCTGGCAATCTGCTCAGGCTGCAAGGTGTGGGGAATGGAACCATGAAATGATTCCAGGGGTGCGGCACGCGGCACTGGGTCACACTGAGTCATGTTCGCTTCAGTCCTGTTACAGTTCCCAGTAGAACAGAAGCTCTGCCAGGGCGGGCACTTTTGTTGGTTCTGTTCCAGGCTGGTTCCCAGGCCCTTTGAGAGAGAGCGGGGCGTGTGGTGGGCGTTCAGCAGCTATGTGCTGAGAGATGAAAGGGAGATTTCTCTGAGTTATTGGGGCCAGCGCTGGTTTGCTGGGCCAGGGAGTGTCACGACTTCTGGGGCACTCGCTGGTCTCTCCCTTGATGGCAGGAAGAGCCAGAGGCTGGCTGAGCGCCTTGGGCGGATGAAAGTGCTGGGCTGGAATGTAATACCCGGCATGTTTATTTCTGCGGCTGGCTTTCCTCGTGGCAGGCAGCTCACCAGTGTCAGTTTCTTGTTCCTGGAGGAAAGGCTCCCGTCGGAAAAGAGTATTTCCAGTTCCTTGTGATTTTAGCATTAACATTTTAGTTTATTGGAGTCAAGCATTAAAAAACTTACTTTTCTTAAATTTGTGAGTTTGATTTTACAGCTGTTGTTTTATTTATATGACTAGTTGATTTTCATGGTGCTTTGAGAGTGGGCCTTTGGTAAAAGAGTGATCTCGTTTACAAACTTGAATTCCCTTAAATTCCAACAAAAATCTGGGTTGGGGCATGCAGGTAATTCTTATTAATCTCATTATATTAAAAATAGGGGGAATCTTAATTTCTCTGAAACCTCCAGGAAATGTTTTTAATTTTCTTAAATTATACTCTCAGTGTAAAACCTTATGTCTAAATCAGTCATTCAGTGGCACGTTTTGGCTGGGATGACAAGACGCGTTGGTTGCACGCTCCTGAACACCAAACGTAAATCGGCACAGTATGGAAACGTGAAACCTATTTCTGGATTTAACATGCGAGGCCAGTTAGGTGGCTTTGGTTTCTTTCTTTGTAGCTACCCTTGGGTTTAAACCTTGGTATTACAGAACGTTGACCCCCGCAGGAAACAGAGGGAGCCAGGCGATGTGGACCTTCCATCTCGGTAGCTGGGTGACCGTCAACCAGGGCGGGAGAACTGCTGGCACCCGGGACTTGCTGCTTCCTCGGGGTCCTCAGCCCGAGTGGGGCTTCCCGCCGCTTAACAAGTCTTGCATGATTTGTAGGGGTCTGGGTCCTGTTGTCCACGCACCCAGCCTGGCCCCTGCTCCAGTTGCAGCCGCCTGGGTGGTTCTGTACGGCTGCAATGTGCAAGCATATTTGCTAGCAAGTTTGTAGCTAACTTCCATAAAGGCTTGGTTTCCTTTTGTGTTTCTTTGACTCTCTTTAGGCATTTTAATTACTTCCAGGTTGGCTCTGAAGACACTTTAAGGCCACTCCATCAGATCCAGCACACCGTGTGAACTTCATTCGCAAGTGCCTTGGTTGCTGGAATGCTGTATTCTCCGCCTCTGTCCCGCGGGCCTGTCGCTCCCACCTGCACCCGCCCTTTGGATCCAGCAGTTACATTATGCTTAACAGCTTGGTTCTGGTGTTTGTTTTTAAATAAAACATGAGCTAATACAAAGTGAGGTGATTTGAAGAAGAGCTAGTGAGTGGCATTGGGGCTGGAGGTCACGCGGAGCGGGTGTGGCTGAGGCAGTGGCAGCGTGCCCCCCTTGTCTTGCACCACCCCCCGGGGTCCCTGCCTCTCAGCCCTCACCCTGGTGTGGATGCTGCGGCAGCTGATGGTGGGCAGGTGCCCACCGCTTCCTTGTACCTGGGAGTAACTGTGGTCCCATCAGACCAGTCACCTGCAGGGGAGCGCCCCAGATGTGGCCTCAAAGGCCACCTTGAACACAGTTTTCCCTTGAGTTACCTGCACACCTGCCTGCTCACCCCCTCTGGAGAGGTGGCGGTATGTTTGGCGTTGGTGAGGCTTTGGGGTTCTCTCTGTGCCTTGGTTTCCCTGTAAATCAGGAATGAGCTTGCTCTCGGCCCAGCTGTTCCAGCTGACGGTGCTGCTAGGACCCAGTTGTGTCCTCTGCGAATTCATGTGTCAGAGCCCTAACCCCCAGTTCTCAGACTGTGACCTAATTTGGAGAGAGGGTCTTTAACAAGTAATCAGGTTAAAGTGAGGTTGTGAGGGTGGGCCCAATCCCGTGTGGCTGGGGTCCTTATCAGCAGACAGCCTTGTAAGGACACAGGGAAAATGGCACGTGCGCGGGAAGACGCTGTCTACAAGCCAAGCAGAGAGGCCTGGAACAATCCGTCCCAACTGCCGATACCTGGAGCTCAGACTTCTGACTTCCAGGAATGTGAGTGTATGTCTGTTGTTTAAGCACCCGGCCTGTGGTACTTTGTCACGGCAGCCCTAGCAGACAAACCCTGGTGCCGAGGGGCCAAGAGCAGGCTGGAGACCTCCGAGCAGGGAGCCAGCAGTGGCCAGGGGGCTGCAGGATGGAGACTCCAGCACCTCCCTTGGGTGGGGCCAAGCGAGGGGCAAACGTCCAGTACTAGGTCAAGCCCTGGGACACGGCATAGCTCTGCTGACCGTATGTGAACCCAGGAAATGAGTATCTCCAGCAGGAGAGATTAAAACATCTTCTTTGACGTGAAATTGCAGCAAGGCTGTGTTGGGGTGGGCCCAGAGTCGTGGGCTAGAGCTCCAGGCAGCCCAGCGGAAGCCTCCCGGCCCCTTCCTGGCGAGCAGAGCCTTCATCTGGGGCCCCTTTTGTTCAAAGTGATTGTAATTTGGTGATGGTCTGGCTTTGGCACAGCCTCGACTCAGGTGTGTCTCGGCCTTACCTAGAAGTGGGCTGTCTCTCTGTGCCCCTGACATGGCAATGGCGAAATGAAGGATTTGATTTTCTAGTACTTTCCAGGATACCAGGTTTGGTTTTCTAGACTTTTGTTTAGAGCAGGAAGAACAAGGAACGCAGGCTTTTGTTTGAATTGGATGTTTACCTTTGACAGGGAATGTTCCCGCATTGAAGCTATAATACTCCGTATGAGACACTTCGTTATTTCCTCAGGCACCTGCATATGATTTAATTAGGCTGGCGTGATTGCATTCTCTGGTTCCTGCTTTTTCCTGTCACCTTTACGAGCTGATGGCCTCCTGATAGCTTGATAAAATCTCTAGGAAAAGGCGGCTTTAATGAATATAGATATCCTTGCAATTTGCATTTGTAAGTGAATATTCTAGTAATGACTGAAGACAGAAAGTATAAAATTGAATTGATTAAGTCATTTTCCTGATAAAGGCAAGACTTTTCCACCCAGGTGGTATATGCTATTCCATTAACCTGTACCTTGCATTTCTTTTCGTTTAAAATACCTTCCTGAAGGCTGAAGCTCTGGTCTTTGAGTTTACAGTGGGGACAGTGTGGGACAGTATAGCATCATCCTTCTCCATTTAGGAGACTGGATTCCAGCTAGTGATTGGGGCGCAAGCATCACATATGAATTATGACATAAAAATAGCAGTTTTGGGCTGGGTGCGGTGGCTCACGCCTGTAATCCTAGCACTTTGGGAAAATCGCTTGAGGCCAGGAGTTTGAGACCAGCCTGGGCAACATAGCAAGACCCTGTCTCTACAAAAAAATAGGAAAAAAATAGCCAGGCTTAGTGGCATGTGCATGTCGTCCCAGCTACTCAGGAGGCTGAGACAGGAGGAGGATCCCTTAAGCCCAGGAGTTTGAGGTTGCTGTGAGTTGTGATGACACCACTACACTACAGCCTGGGAGACAGAGTAAGACCCTATCTCTAAAATAAATTTAAAAACCCCCCAGCAGTTTTGTTTGATACGTTAGCAGATGGGCTGTCATAGATGCAGTCCAGTAGTTTACAAGGAGCACTGTCATCATGGGTATGAAACAGGAGTGGAGAGTTGCTATGGGTGGAATTGTGTCCCCTCCCCACCCCCCCAGACTCATAAGTTGAACCTCTAATCCCCAGTACCTTGGAATGTGACTGTACTTGGAGATAGGGCTTCTATAGAGGTAATTAAAGTAAAATGAGGCCACTAGGATGGTCCCTCACCCAATGACTGGGGTCCTTAGAAGAGATTAGGACACAGACACTCCTGGGGGGACGACCATGTGAGGACACAGGGAGAAGGCGGCCGTCTGCAAGCCAAGGAGAGAGGCCTCGGGAGGAACCAGCCCTGTGACACCGTGATCTCAGACTGCCACCCTCCAGGACTGCAGGGCAGTACGTGCGTGTGGTTTACGCCCCCAGTGCGTGGCAGTCTGCACCTGGGCCAACTCACGCAAGAGTGAAGACAGCTGCGGTGGTGCGCACAGCACCCGTCTCCCTAGCCGGTCACAGTCATATCGATATTAAATGGTTAATGAGAATGCGCGGCAGGTCAGGATCCCGCTGTGCTGCGTGCACCTCGCGTGTTTCTTGTTTATTCTCCCAGCTGCCGTGTCCAGTGCCACAGGGGGCGGCATCCACCTTCCAGATGAGGAAAGTGGCTCAGGGTGCAGCCCTGGCACTGGGCCTCGGCTCTCCCCGACGTGTAGGACCCTCCCAGTGCCTGCGTGGCCCTGGTCCCCGTGTCCTGGCGTCCTGTCACATCCTGCTGACCCATCTGGCCCTTCTGCATGTCCATTGTGGGCAAGGGGAGAGGCCTTGAGAGGCCAGTTCCTGCAGCAGCCTCTTGCCGCGGAGTGCAGTGACACACTTCATCTCGTCACCATCGGGCATCCGTAGGTTCCAAGGCCGCCTTCTCCAGACAGCGGGACACGCTGTCTCTTGCTCTGGGAAGCAGCACAGAGGTCGCTGTCTCCCCACTGGCACCCAGGGACTGGTTTGGGACGGTGGCAGTGGGGCGCCCAGTTGCCTGGGGGTTCAGATGGAGCCACAGGAGCTTCCTGTTCCCTCGCTAGGTACTTAGTGCCACCGTCTCCAGGGCCTGGGTGTTGATTACCTGGAAGGGCACAAGAGGAGTGGTGGGCTTCTGCAGCTGTGGTCCACAGTGCCCCCTCCCGCCCTTGGAGTTAACAAACCATCTCTCCTTTCTGAGAAAGAGTCAGGCCGGCCTGGACAGCAGGGTGGACTAGGGTGGCAGCTCGAGCAGTGACAGCTCTGCTTTACCAGTATGTTCTCTTTCATACCACACCGTGGGGTTCATGGTCCTCCATGGTCCTCGGGGCTAAGGCCTGGGGCTGGCCCATCAGGCACCAGGGACGGGGGCAGCACCCCGGAGACCGTCACTCCACAGAGGGAGATGGAAATGGTGCCTGGGAGCCCTTGGTGGTGGGGGGTGGTCGGTGGGAAGCCAGGTGTGACCAAGAGGAGGCTCAGGAACGAGGACCTAGAGTGAAGTGAGTGAGAGAAGACGAGTGTTTGGTGTCTTGGCCACATCCGTCTCGCACCCAGAGGGCCTTGTCGGTGTGTCCCGAGGGCCCCATCTTCCCCGGCCATCTGCAGTGGCTGGGTCCTGGCCGTCAGCTGTCGCTCTGTGTCGAGGCGGCTTCCTGGGGCTCCGGCTCCATCCAGGTGGGAGCAGGAGGCCATGGCACTGGCATCCACTCCCGCCGTGTCCCAGGAACCCCGGGGTTTGCTCCCAGCCACCTTGACCCACTGCTGGAGAGAAGGCGGGTCCTGCAGAGCCCCATAGACCTGAGCTCTGTCTGGAGGTTCACAGGGACACAGTGGCCCCTCGGCAGATGAGAGTGGGTGTGGACGAGTGGACAGGGCACCCCGGGTACTGGCACATTGCGTCTGGGCCCCATACCGCAGTTTCGTCTTGACCTTTGATTCCAGGTATGGTTAATTTTGTCATCTTCACTGCTGTACCTGGTTGTCAAGGTGATTCATGTGGCCTCGTTTATTTCTGTCTTTCAATTATTCATATACCCGTGCCTGTTCATACAGCAGCTATAAATATTAGCTGTGTTTTCCTGTTACCTTGCGCTGAAGTCCCCTCCCCAGAGGGAGAGTCCTGTTTCTGGGAGGACCTGTGCAGGCCCTGGTCGGGACCCCCCAGCTTGCTGAGGGATGGGTGTGTGTGCTGGGGCTGGGGGACAGCGTGGGCTTTTCTGGGCCTTCCGGCTGCATCAGGACGAGGGAAGGGGTGCAGGGCCTGGGTGCTGGGGGAAGGGGCTGCTCTCCTGCTTCTGAGACTCACCGAGGAGCTCTTAAGCCTGGGTCTGGTGGTCCCGGTGGCAGCTTCTTGGAGGTGGCCGGGACGTCAGAGCCTTGTCCTCTGAGGACACACTGGTTGAAGGCCCAGTGCTGCCTGGCAATTAGTGGAGATGGCCCAGTCGCTTCTCTGTTGGGGCAGAGTGGGCCTGGAGGAGCGGGCACACCTGTGAGGGCGCCAGTTACCTGCCGTGGCAGAGGGAGCTGCACAGAAACGGAAGGATGTAAAACAGTGACCGTTTTACCGCTGATTCTGTGGGTCAGGGGCTTGGGCAGGGACAAGCTGGTGTTGTCCACTCAGCAGCATTTGGTGCAGCCTGGGGACCTGGGCTGGTGCTCCCCCAGGACCCGCTCTCAGCATGGCCCTGTTGGGCGTCCTCCGGGCGGGCGGGTGGACGTCTGACAGGGAGGGAGCCTGGTGGCTGCTAGGAGGTGGGAACACAGACGGATGCCGTAGGTCTCCCAAGGCTCAGCCCAGAGGTGTCCTGGTTTCATTTCTGCCACAGTCTGTTGGCCCAAGGAATATTGAACAAGGGCTGAGAGGACAGAATGAGCCAGATTCAAGGAGATGGGGAATAAGACTCCGCCTCTTGGTGGAGGGAGTTTGCAGAGGTCCAGCCACCTTGAATCCCCGCCGTGTGCGTAACCTCGTATCTGCCTAGTACAGGCCGGTGGGTGGGAGGCAGCCCCGGGGTGCGGTTTAACCGCATGCTCTCTGGAGTTGGCCACCGGGTTTGCTCCTGCCACCAGCAGCCAGCAGCCCTGTGACCACAGGAGGAAATTCAATTCCGTGGCAGCTCTTTACTGTGCCAGGACTGTGAGAGGGGACAGTGACACCTGCCTCCATCAGATTGCTGTCTGGTTAAATGAAATAGCACATGGATGATGTGGCCTCAATTGGCGTTAGTGACAACTGGCATCAGCCGTGTGGGTAGGAGGGACACCCCTGGATGGCACATCGCAAAGGGGACTGACGTGCACCTGGTTGGTGACCCTTCCCTGCGGGAAGCAGGTGCTGAGGCCTGGAGCGCAGGCCCCTGTGGGGGCTTAGAGCGTCCGCTGGGGACGGACTGGGCAGCGGCGAGAGGGAGCCGGCAGGGTTTGCAGAGACGAGGAGGTGAGATCTCCAGGTCTCAGCAGTGAGCAGATGATGGGGTTTAGGCGGAGGGGAAGCGTCAAGGGTGATTCCTCAGTTTCTAATGGGGGCAGGTGGATGGTGTCCGGAACTGTGCGGGGCCTGGGATTCGGCCCTGCAGGTCAGCCTGCCACGGCTTCGTGGTGCCAGGGGACGACATGAAACCCCCGGATCAGAGACGAAGGGCAGCTCTTACAGCAGCCCCGGGAGGCAGAGTGCCGGCCGGCTCTCTGCAGCGTGATGTGGAACAGCTCGGCGAGCCGCATTCTGGGGGCACCACCGAGGGTAGGGAGACGGGGTCTTCTGCGGTGAGCAGGGAGCATGTCTGTCCTTCGCTGCACAGGGAGACGCCACCTCCAACTTCCAGGGCCGTTCTCTGCGCAGACATCCTCGAGAAGATAGTCCGGAGCAAGGCAGTCGGGCCTCTGCCCACCAATCGCATGGAAACGTGACAACCCGAGAAGAACTGTCCCTGACATCGTCTGCCTCTCAGGTCTGTACGATCCCCGCCTGAGAAAGCCACGAAGAATTGTCCTGAGCAAAACACGAAAAACCCACAGAGAACTGTCCTGAACTCCGTCTAGCCCAGGCCTGTACCATCCCGCCAGTTTTCTCGAGTGCACTATTCTGTCGGCCTTGGGGACTCACCTGGCAGACGGGGTAGAGACCAGGCCATTCCGTGTGTCACGCAGCATGCAGTGACCCGGCTCTCAGCAGGGCTGCGGCACTAACCTCATCCAGACGCCCAGGGTTCCGGATCCAGCTGGCTGAGCACATCCCATAAACATTCAGGTTTCCCTTAGAAACCGAGCGACATTCTGCCTGAGTTTGCATTGGCCTTTCCACTTGGCTGAAGGTGTTACGAGTCCGGAGGTAGCAGACTGGGCTGGCCTTGCACAGACTTCGCCTCGACCCACAAGGAAGGAGTGGAAGGTGCTGTCCTCCGTGCCGACACTGGACGGTGAGCGGTGGCTGATCTGAGTGGCTTCCAGGGCTGCGGTGGTGACATTGATCACAGGGACACCTTCCTCCACGTTTTCTAACTAGACGTCTGCTGTCCACAAGTGCCTGCGGCATTCGTGTAACTGACGAGCCGGCTAACCCTCCAGGAGTTACCTGAGAACCTAGGGCAGCTGCATTTTGGAGAGAACTTTGTGGTCATCTGAGGGCCCCACAGTGGACGGGGGCGTCTGCTTATGCACTTGAAGTCTCTCGTGACCCCTCTAAGGTGCAAGTGTCTGTGTCCTCAGGAGGGAGGAGAGTTAACACCTGGCTTCCGCACAGGAAGTGCAGCCCTGGGAGCACATGGAGCCCCTGGGCAGTACGAGTTATTTATAATTGTTGGAGCCCCCCAAGTGGGACTAACCTCATCTGGGGGACAGAGGTTGTCAGTGCCTACCAATGGCCTCCCAGGTGGCTGATAGACCTTAAGGTTCCCGGTTCAGTTAGAATAATTCTGTCCAGCCCGAGGGTCCGGCCTGTCCTGTGTGTCCCTGCCTGTGGCATTTGTCCGCTCCACCAAACGCCTGGCCAACGGCCGCAGGAGTCGGGGTGGGGAGGTGTCAGCAGCCGTTGACTGTGTTTTGCACGGGAGGTGCAGGCGCGGAGGCGTCCCACGCAGGTTCTCGTGGGTTTCTCGGTAAGAGAAAGGTGAGCGGCCATCGCACTGTGGTCAGAGGCACCTGGCAGAGAACGGTGGACCCGGCAGTCGGTGGAGTTTACGGTGCTTGCAGCACTTTGTACCCGTGCGTCGTCCTTCGTGCGGAATGCTCCGCGTGACTCTGAAAGATGAGGGATTGTCACTGTCCCCCTCCCTCTGCTTTTCTGCCTGTCCTTGTGTTTTTGTGCATCAAAAATAAAACCCCTTTGGCGCTTTTCTTGCGTATGTGCAATTTCAAGAGGGAGCAGGGGTGAGGACAATTGCCACACGGACGCGGAAGGCTGCTTTATGGCCAGAAATAGAGCGGGCAGGGACGAGCCTGGGCTTGCAGGTGCTCGTGGAGGGGCGGGGGCTGTGTGGCGGCGTTCCGTCCCTGCCCTGTGAGCTTTTGCTCCCTCCCCTCTGGTCTGCTCAAGAGTCAGAGTTGGCGGATGGTGACAACACCCACCTCACTGGGTTGTAGCTCCTGCACTTCCTGAAAGTTTCATTCCTGGGCTGGAATTAATTTGATCCATGTGGGCGTGTGGGCCATTGTGGTGACAGGTGTTTTTCAAATGTGCCATCTGTAGGTGTTTTCTAGAAGCCTGTATCTATTTTAAATAGGAATTGAACTTTTTTTTTTTTTTGTCTTTTGTTTTTTGGTACTTTTATTTATTTTTTTTGCAACTAGGTTTTTGCTGTGGACTTGTCAGCGTTGTGCAAAGCGTGGTTGGATGAGGTCGGGGTAAGGAACTTGGGGTTTTGCTTTCCCTCTGCTCCTACCCTGGTAAGAAAAGCTACTTTAACTGCCCAGATCATAAATTAACAAAGCTAGTCACCTCCTCCACGGTGTTCTATGGAAACCGCTTCCTCTGTTCTCTTCACTTCCGTCCTGTGCCTGTCGATAAAGACCACCAGCAGGTAGGGCGTTTGACAGAGAACAGCACAGCTTCTGAGCCCTGTGGCGAGTTCTCATAAATAACAAGGTATTGGCAAGCGCGACTGGAATGAGACGTCGTCATGGGTACGTCTGGAGTGAGGATACCCAGAGCCATTTGCCTCTGAGTAACTTTTTTCTGCAACTGCAGAAGATAATGACATTTGTCCCCGGGAAAGTCGGCAAAATGCTTTGTCATTCCCACGTGGCAGGCAGGGGACCGTGTGGTTGTGGCCGTCAGCTCCAGGAAAGTCCTGTGCCCACTGGGTCCCTAATTGGCCAGCAGAGCTTTGCATGAACTTGGACTTGGGTTCTCTTGTCGAGAGGTGGCCTCTTAGTTATTGAGGTCATCTTTAATTTCTCTCAGCAATGTTTTGTCATTTTTGGTGTGTATATAGGTCTTTCACATATTTTGCCAGATTTTCCCATAAGCATATATTTTTTGTTGGCATTTGTAAATTGTATTGTTTTTAGTTTTCACTTCCAATTGTTCATTGCAATTATATAGAATCACAATTGATTGTTTCGTAGCCATCTTACATCCTCCCATCTTGCTGACATCAATTATTAGTTTTAGCAGCTTTTTCAAGGATGGCGATGAATTTTCGACATGGACAGTCATGTTGTCTGCAAGTAAAGATAGTTCTATTTCTGCCAATCTGGAGGCATCTTGTTTATTTTTCTTGTCTTATGGAGGAGAAGCTCCGAGAGTGGATGTTCCTGGCTTGTCCCTGATCTTGGGGAAACATGTCGGTCTCCGCCATGGAGTGTGATGCTAACCAGGTGATTCACACGGATGCCCCGTTCCCTTCGGGTCCTAGTCTGCTGAGGGACTTCGTCCCGAATCTGTGTTTATCAAGTGCTTTTTCTACAGCTGTTGAGATGATCATACAGTTTTTATTTATTTGTTACTATGGTGAATTACATTGATTTTCAAATTTTAAATCAACCTTGTATTCCTGGTAACAGTCACACGTGGTCATGAGAAAGTATCCTTCTCACATATAGTTGGATTCAATTTCATTTCGACTTTCTGCATCCGTGTTCATGAAGGATGCTGGTCTGTGTTTTCTTCTCAGTGTCAGCCAATGTTGAGTTGGGAGGTTTCCTCCTTTTCAATTTTCTGGACAAAAATTAATATGGCCACTCCAGCTTTCTTTTGATTAATATTAGCCTGGTGTGCCTTTTTCTATCCCCTTACTTTGTGTGTACTTTTGCCTTTATTTTTAAGGTGTATTTCTTTTTAAAAACATTTTTGGTTTTGGTGAAATATGCATAGCATCATATTTATCATCGTAACCATGCATGAGTGTGCGATTCAGTGTTATTAAACACATTCATGACGTTGTGAAACCATCATCACTGTCTATACCTAAAGCTTTTTTGTCATCTCCAACAAAATCTGTGTCCCCATTAAAGGATAGTTCCCCTCCCCTATCCCCCAGCACTGGTAACTACCATTCTGATTTCTGTCTCTGTGAATTTGGCTATATTGGATACTCATATAAGTGGAATCCTACAAGATTTCTCCTTCTGTGTCTGTTTATTTCATTTAGCATATTTGCAAGGTCTGTTCATGTTGTAGCACGTGTCAGAATTTCCTTCTTTTTGATGACTGAATAGTATTCCATTGCACTGGTAGACCACGTCTGGTGTATCTGTCCTTCAGGTGATATATGAACTGGCTGTTTCTACCTTTTGCCTTTGAGAGTAATGTTGCTACGGACATTAGTGTACAAATATCTGTCCAAGTCCCTGCTCTCAATTCTTTTAGATTCATACCTAGGCGTGGAATTGCTGGGTCGTATGTTAATCTGTGTTTAACCTTTTGGGAAACCACCACACTGTTTTCCACGGGAGCCACAGTTTTACATTCTCACCAGCACTGCATGAGGGTTCCAATTTCTCTACATCCTCACCAATACTTGTTATTTCCCATTTATTGTTGTTATTGCTGTCCTCATAGGTACGAAGTGGTATCTCACTATCGTTGATCCTCTGATGCCTAAAGATGTTGAACGTGTTTTCCTGTGCTTATTGGCCATTTGCATATCTTATTTGGAGAAATGTCTATTCAAGTCCTTTGCCCATTTTTGAATTGGGTTATTTGTTTAAGATGCATGTCTTTTGGGGAGCTTAGAGTTTTGTCCCATGTAATGTGAAAACTGGTAATGGTTTGATTTAAATCTATCATCTTCCTACCTGTTTTTGTTCCATTTGTTCTTCATTCTCCTTTCTCTCTTTTGCTGCTTTCTTTTAGATTAATAGGAGAATTTTATGATTCCATTTAATCTCTTACTGACTTGTTAGCTATTACTTTTTTTGTTATCTTAATGGTTGCTTTAGGGTTTA
This sequence comes from Eulemur rufifrons, assembly GCF_041146395.1. Taxonomy (NCBI): domain Eukaryota; kingdom Metazoa; phylum Chordata; class Mammalia; order Primates; family Lemuridae; genus Eulemur; species Eulemur rufifrons. The sequence goes on from NC_090988.1 coordinate 98,725,090, forward strand.
TAGTATAAATCTTTGTCTTTTTTTTTTTTTTTTTGAGATGGGTCTTCTCTGTTCCCCAGATTAGTCTTGGACTCCTGGGCTCAATGATTCTCCCACTTCGGCCTCCTGAGTAGCTGGAACTACAGGGCACACCTACCTTAAATCTTTATCTTATTATAGCATGTTATCAAGTAATATTATACCCGTTCATGTAAGTGTAAGAACTTTACAATCACATACTTCCATTTTCCCCTCCCAACCTTTGTGCTATTGCTGTCATATATATTTTTATGCATATGCTATAAACCCTGTACTACATTTTTATTTGCTTAAACAGTCAATTGTTCTAAAGAGGTTTAAATACGAAAAAACTCATTTTTTTTTAATTACCATTTCCAATTGTCTTCATTCTTTTGTGTGTTTTTTTGAGATAGAGTCTCGCTCTGTTGCCTGGGGTAGAGTGCAGTGGTGTCGTCATAGCTCACTGCAACCACTAAAGCAGTCCCAGCCTCTGCCTCCTGAGTAGCTGGAACTACAGATGTGTGCCACCATGCTAAGCTAATTTTTAATTTTTTTTGTAGAGACAGGGTCTAGCTATATTGCTCAGACTGGTCTCAAACTTTTGGGCTCAAGGCATCCTCCTGCCTTGGCCTCCTGAAGTGCTGGCATTATAGGCATGAGCCACCATGCCTGGCCTCTTTTGTGTATTTTTATTTGGTATCATTTCCTTCTGCCTGAAGACTTTCCTTTAATGTTTCTTACAGGACAGATATCCTGGTCATTCACTTACTGTATGTCTGAAAAGTCTTTCTTTTATCTTTATTTTTGAAACATGGTTTCACTGGTATACAGTTCTCGTTGGACTTTTCTTCTTTCAGTGCTTTAGAGATGTTATTCCACTGTCTGCTCTCTTGCATTATCTCTGTCAGGAAATCTGCCGTCATTCTGAAGTCTGTTTTCTGCATGTAGCTGGTCTCCTTCCCCTTGTCTGTCTGCTTTTAAGATCTTTTTCCTTACCTTTGGTTTTGAGTCATTTGTTATGTTGGGCCTTGGTGTAATTTTTCTTTTTGATTCTTGTGCTTGGGTTTCATTGAGCTTTATGAATCTGTGAGTTTATAGTTTGCATCGAATTTGGATAACTTTTGGCCAAAAATGCAAATATTTTTTGTTTCTCCCTCTTTTTTCAGGGACCCCAATTTAATATATATTAGGGTGCTTCAAGTTGTTTCATAGCTTACTGATGCTCTATTCTTTTATTTGTTGTGGTATTATCATTTTCTGGTTTTTTTCTCCATTTTGTATAGTTTCTGTTGCTGTATCTTTAAGTTCACAGATTTTTTTGTATGATGTTTAATTTGCCATTAATCCTATCCAGTGCATTTTTTATTTCAGATATTATAGTTTTCATCCTTGGAAGTTTAGGTTTCTTAAAATTTTTCATTTTGCTACTTTTTTAATGTACAGAATATATAGTTAATATAATTTTAAATGTTTTTTCTGCTAATTATAACATCTGTATTAGTTTTTGGTTTTAGTTGGTTGATTATTTTTCTCATTACAGGTCATATTTTCTTTTTGATTTTTGGTAATTTTTTATTTTATGAATTAATTTTATACTGATAAACATTGTGAATTATGAATTTATCTTGTTGGATCTGTATATTTTTGAATTTCTATAAAATATTCTTGAACTTTGTGCTGAGATTTAGTTAAGTTACTTACAAACATCTTGATTCTTTTGGATCTTTCAGTGTTTGTCCGGGGCGGTGGTAGCAGCATTTTAGCCCAGGCCTGGTTATTTCCCGCTACGGAGACAAAACCCTCGGTGTATTCCGTGGCCTGTGAGTTGTGAGGTTTTCTAGTTTGGCTGGTGGGAACAGATGATTTTCCTGGACCATGTAATTCATATGTATTGTTTCCACCAATTCTCCTGGGTGGTTCTTTCTCTGGCCTAAGATGGTTTGTCACATGCATGCATTGATTATATTCTGCAGAATACTCACGGGGACAGATCTCCACCAGTCTCTGTTCCACTCTCTCCTCTCTGGTTCTGTGTCTTGCAAAATGGAACAATCTTGGCCTCCCACGGTCTCAGCCCCGTGGCCACCACTCTGGGAGTTCACCTGGGTGGTCCTTTCCTGCACCCATTTGTTTCTTGTCTCTCATGCACTTTGAAATATGTATTTTTCCACATATCTCAAATACCTTTTTGATGGTTTCAGACTGGAGACTGAATCCGGTACCCACCACTCCATCTTTGCTGGAAGCGAGACGCTCTCCCTTTATCTTTTGTCTCTGTCTCTGCCCCTGTGTGTTCGTCTGTACGTCTCTTTCTCCAGCCCTGATCTGTTTCTGCCCTTTCCTCTCCTCCTCTTTCTCCTCGTCTTCCTCCTGTTCTCTGTACAGACTCCCTTGCGCTACATCAGTGTCCACAGGACCACCCACGGCAGCCTGGTCTCCCACCCGTACCACTTCTGTGGCTCAGCACCACCAGCTCTGTGTTTCCTGCGAGATCTGTCTTGCCCCAGCTGGGCTGCTCGCATGTTCACCCATCGTCCAGTAACCGGGGACTGTGTGTTCACTCATCCTTCAAACTTGTGCTGAGGAAGCACCAGGCAATGCCATGGGCTTTGTCCCTGCTCTCTTGGGAGCGACACACAAGAAGATCAGTAATACACATTTCACAAAATCCTTGCGGTGGTAAGTGCAGCTAAGGAAGCGTGTGCTCTGTGTGTGTGTGTTTTGTAGCTTAATAACGGTGGTCAGGGAAGGTTTTTCTGAGGGCGTGCCGTAGAAGCCATGGTATGGGAGGACAGCAGGGAAGAGGGAGAATTCCAGGCAGAAGGGACAGCGAGCACAAAGGCCATGTGTCCACCATGTCCCAGCTCCAGGGAGCTCTGGCACTGGAATTCAGTTTCATGTGTCCCTTCAAAGCCTGTGTTCCTAACGACTGTTTCCAGTTGCAGACCTTGTTTATCAGCGGCTTGCAGGGCCTCTGCAAAAATGTCAGTGGTGACTGTTGCCATGAGTGTTGCCTCGTTCTGAAAAGATACCAGGATGGGACTTCAAGTGTGCATATTGCCCAAGGAGGAATAAGTTAGGAATGATTTTTAATGGTGCTACTCACTTAAGTGTAAATCCTTGGTGTATCGGTTTCCTGTGGACACCGACACAGAGACAAACTAGTGGCTTACAGCAACAGAAGTTGATTGTCTCACAGTTCTGGAGATGAGCAGTCTGAAATCACGGTGTCGTCAGGCCCATGCTCCCTCCAAAGGCTCTAGGGGAGGGTCCCTCCTGCCCCTTCCAGCTCTGGGTGCTGCAGGTGTTCCTTGGCTTGTGGCTGCATCGCTCCAGTCTCTGTTTTGTCTTCACCCGGCATCTTCCATGTCTGTCTCTCTGTCCTTCTTGTTCTCATAAAGAGCCCAGTCATGGATTTGGGGCCCGCCCTACTCCAGTGTGACCACATCTTGCATCTTAACTAATTGCATGAGCAAAGACCCTGTTTCCAGGTAAGGGCACAGCCTGAGGTTCTGGGTGGACATGGATTTTGAAAGGACACTCTTCAACCTGGTACGCTCGGGCATGTTGTCAGAGGAGCAGTTTGGCAGCATTTTCTGGAAGGGTAAACTCTTTGGGCAGAAGTTAAGATTGTGGTGGTGGAAGCTCCCTTCGCTCGTGGATGGGAAGGAACATTTCCTGGGGGAAGTTTGCCTGGCTGGTCAAGGAAGAGGCTTAAAAACAGTTATTAGCTTTCTGTGCCAGCTCCAGGATGGTGAACTCACACCCAAGGTGTGTGAGTTGCTGCAAATACAGAGGCCACTGCAGCCGGGAGGCATTCGGGATCCTGGTCTCTCCCAGCCGCCTCCCAGCCAGCGGAGAAACCTGTTCTGGAATCAGTTTCTCTCTTCCTTTTCATGTTGTCCTCCATGAGGGTTGAGAAAGGTTTTCCTTTTATTGTTATTGAAGTCTACGAAAGTCCAGTGGCTTGAAAAATAAATTTAATAGATTTACAAGACACTTCATCAAACAAGTCACCCTACCTCTCCCTGCTCAGGGACGACCTTGCGGAGTTGGGTGGCGGCCAGGACGCTCACTTCCCAGCCCCCGTCAGCCCGGTCGCCCTGGAGGCCAGAGCACTTTGAAATACAGCCCTTAGGAGTGTCTTTGAAGCATTCTGAAGCTGCCGTGCTCATTCATTTTTTATAGCGTCTGCCTTCCCATGGTTGCGGGACTCAGGAGGCTGTGGATGATGTCAGGGTTTGAGTGCTTGCTGTCCCCTGCTCCGGCGTGCTGGGCTGAGCCGTGCACCTGCCCTGGTGCAAATTGTGCAGCCTTCTGGGCAGCAGTCTGGTGGGTTCTCTCGTGGGGCAGCGGTTAGGCGTTAAGGAGTGCGTGTCCACTCTCCAGAACCTTTCCTGAGGAAGCCGTTTGTTCCCTTTGGACAAAGCACCTCCAGGAGCAAGGAAGCGTGCCATCACACCCTCGGCCCTGCATTCTTGAGGCAGAAGCCTCTCTGGGGCGCTCCTTCTCCCTGGTGAGGTCTGGGAGGGAGCTGGCAGGATCGTGGGGTGAGGTCAATGATGACAGCTGCTGCCACTGTGTTTCGAGGGCTTCCTTTGTGCCACACTGCACCTGTCACGTTGGGAATCCTGATGGCTGTGTGCCTCTTCTGGATAGGTGCTCACCATGTCTAGGATGGTGCTGGGCAGTGAAGCCTGTTGTCTAGTCAAACCCTCCGGCACCTGCTCCTGCCCCTCGTGGGGGAGGCCTCCCAGCCCAGGGCGCTGGTGTGGCCCGGGGTTCTCAAGACCAGAGCTGGGTCTCCCCGGGTGTTAGGGACTGAATTGCGTCCCTCAAAATTCATATGTTGAAGCCCTTAACCCATAATGTGACCTTCTTTGAAGACGAGGCTTCTCTAAGGAAGTACTCAAGGTTAGATGAGGTCAGGGGCCCTGATCCGATAGGATCCGATGGTTGATTTTAGGTGTCAGTTTGACTAAGGAACACCTAGAAACCTGGCAAAGCATCGGTGTGGGTGTCTGTGGGGTGTCTCCAGAGGAGATTAGGGTATGAGTCTGAGTGGATGAGGTGGGGAAGAGCTGTCCGCAGTCAGCCGGGGCCCAGAGAGAGCAAGTGACTATGCCGGCCTGTGGGAGCTGGGGGCACACTCTTCCTCTCCTGCCCTTGGCCGACTCCAGGCTCCCCGGCCTCTGGACCCCAGGATTGCTGTGTAGGATTCTCCCCAGAGTCTCCCCTCCACTCTGTCCTAAGCTGCAGAGGTCTCTTTTAGGGATCTGTTTTTTGCAACAGGGTCTTTTCCCAGTTGTGTCTGATCGAAGTTTTAATTTTAACTATGCTGAATTTGTCTTTTCCTTCATGCTTTGTGCTAGTGCCTTGTCGAAAGAAAGGCTTTTTGCTCTCTTCGATTTAGTTATCAAATAATAATGTAACGTACTCTGGTTGGCTGAATGGTGGTCCCCAAAGATATCCAGGTCCTGGAATCTGTGCAAATGTGAGCTTATGCAGCAAAGGGGGCTTTATAGATGTGATGAAATTAAAGACCTTGAGATGGGGGATTATTCTGGATTATCCAGGTGGGGCACAGACTGTAATCACAAGGGTCCTTATTTATAGGAGGGAGACTCGACTGCAGAGAGGAGATCGTGACGTAAAGGGGGAAGCGGAGGTTGGAGAGATGCAGTTTGGAAGTAGAGAAATAGCCACAAGCAGAGGAACGCAGGCCACCACTGAAACCTGGGAAAGGCAAGGAGTGGGTTTCTTCCGTAGAATCTCTAGAAGGAAGCATCCCTGACTGCACCCTGGCGTCAGCTGAGCGAAACTCACTGAGGACTTCTGACCTCCTGAGCAATAGGAGGATAACACATGTCTGCACATTTCTGTTGCTTTAACCTTTCTTGGCAACCAAGCAGCATTAATGGAGCATCCAGAATTCCTTGCTGTGAGGGATTTTGTGTTAAGGCACTGCCTCTTATTTTTTCTTCTAGAGGTTTGTTGTTTTGCTTTTCTCATTAAAGCCTTCAATGCACCTGGAGTGGATCTGTGTGTATGGAGTAGCATAGGGCTCTGTTTCTTGTCTATTTCTTAATGCACCAGAATAACCATTTGTGTCAGCCTTGTACATTTATTAATTCTTCCCTTTCCCAAAGACATACGGAGTCCCATATTCACAAGGCCTGTTCCAGGGTTCTCCGCTTTTCCACTGATCTATTTTTCTGTCTTTGTACAATACCATACTGTTTCTATATTGTAAATTCTTAGCAAGCCTTGGCATCTGCTAGAGTGGTCTTCTCTTAGTCTCCAAAGTTTTGGTTTTATCTGGCTCTTTCTCCTCTGCCGTGAACTTCAAGATCAGAGTGTTAAATTCTGTGAACAGTCCTGTCGGGGTTTTTGTTTGAAGTTAAATTTATATTTTGTGGAGAATTTCTGTCTTTAAGATAGTTAATCCTAACATCCAGGGTCATTGTGTATCTCACCATTTGTTTGGGTGTTCCTTCATTTCCTTCTTTCTTTTCCAGAAGATAATGCTATAGAGTGTTACTTTTTGCCATAAAGACCTTGCACATATTGAGTTAGATTTTTTCCCATAGGGGCCTTTGTTTATTGTTGGTGTTGTTAAAGTGTTTTTTAATGTTTTTCAGTTGTTTATTGCTAGTGTAGCAGAATGATATATTTCTTACCTAGTATTTTGCTGGACTGTTTTTGTACTAGTTTTGTTAGTTAGAAATTATTTAATTTGTCCCTTGATTCTCTTGGATTTTCCATATGGAGAAGCATCTTATCTGAAAATACTAATTTTCCCTCTTTCCTTTTATTCTTTAAACAAGTATTTATCTGTTTGCTTGTTTAGTTATTATTGATGTTGCTACAGGATTTGGGTGGGTGCTCTGTTCAAGTCAAGGAGATGCTCTTCTCTTCCAGGTTTTCCAAGAGTTAGATCCTGATTGGAGGTGGTTCATGTCCTTGTTCCTTGATGGCCACCTCACGGCTGTCCCAGGTCTGGGCCTCTGGTCCCTGCTGGACACAGGGACTTGTCCAACAGGTGCCTGTGAGCGGGGCAGGCCCGGGAGCGGGTGTGTTGGCCTGTTGTCCTCATTCATTTGACTGTCTGGGCCGTGTGCTGGGGAGCCTGTGACTGGGGTGGGGTGCTCTCACTGCCACCAGGTGAGCGGTTTCTGCAGAAGCGTTACATGGATGGGCCAAGCCTGTTATGAAGAGGTTAAGGGTGGGTTTAAACTGGTAAGTTGGAACCTCTGGAATCCTTCTCTACGGAAACTAAAATGTGAACTTGAAATAAAACCAGTCCTGCTTTAGAAATCATGGGCCCGTCTACGGTAGGAGCCCGACAGGAGTCCCTGGGGTCCGAATAGAAACCCAGCTTGTCCTCTCCGGGAGCTGAGAGACTGTCGGAGGCTGTGTCGGGTCTGGGCAAAGAAGGACGGCGCAGACCACATTCGTGGCGTGGCGCAGTTTCCGGCGGCGCCAGGGAAGCAGCGCGCTGTGTGGGGCTGCGGCGTGGAGGAGAAACAGGCCTCCCCGGGGAATGTTCCTTCTCAACAGTCCTCTGCTTACTTGGCCCAGAACGCTTCTTAACACGCGGACATCCCGGTGTCTTGCTGGAATGCACCATCCGGGATTGCGGTTCGTCCAAGGCCGTGGTCTGAATGGTAACGTCATCTCAGTTTAGGCACCTGGTTCAGTGCTCGGCTTCGGGGACACTGGTTTTGGCATCCAGAAGGCACTGAGTGGCTGTTAGATCCCTGGGGTCCTTTGCTTCTGGATAGAGAACCATTTCGGGTTTCTTGCCGTCAGCGTCTCTAAGCCAGGCAGTCGCCCTGTGGGCATTTAAGGTGACCGTGCTCGGCAGGGTGCCGGCCGGCGGGCCGTGCGTTACAGGTGTGTGACAGGGCTCCTGCTGTCTGCGATCACCCAGTGCTCAGACCACCGCCTCCCTTCCTGTTGTGGGACGGCATCCACCCGCTCCGGGGGGCAGGCTGTCTGCGGCAGGTGCGTGTGGGAAACTCGGCCTTGGCCCCCCTGACCTAGACTTCCCGGACCACACTGTTCAGCCGCGGGGCTGGAGTTGGCATTGGTGCCATTGGGAACGTGGCTGGGAGCCTGGGTGAGGTAGGTTCGCCCCTTAGCTATTTGGGTGCCATGGCAGAGCCATATCCAGAGCAGCCCACCCCCCGACCAGGACCCCGGTGTGTTCCGTGTCCTCAGCTGCAGAGCTGTGCTGGTGCAGGGAGGAGCAAGGTGGATGAAGTAACACACAGAAGCATGGTCTCCTTTCTCCTCCCGCTGGCCTGGCCCACTCGGCCCCGAAGCCCGCCCCTCGCACGTGCTCTCAGCCTGTGCTCACATCAGCTCTCAGAACAGCGATTTGCTCACATCCCCATCCGAACGGAACCTGGATTCCTCTGATATTCTGTTCCACTGCTGCAGGTTCTGGTGGAGGCTGCTCTCAGGCCTGTGGCTGTGACCTTGACCTTGAGTTTAAATGTCTGTACCAAGCACCCGGACAGCCTCGAGGGGGTCTCACTGCTTTGAGGACCAGCGAATGATATACATTCGAATGCACAAAATAAACATGTGTTTAACATATAGGGTGTCTGAGATTCCACTTGAATAAAAACCTTTTTGTTGTTGTTGAAAAGAAAACCTTTTGAACCAGAGGTTAGCTGGTGTAAGGAGGTTTTGCGACTCTAACCTTGACGAAGTCGGCCTCGGCAGGGAGGTTTCTGTTTGTTTATTTTCATTGTGTGTCTCTTCTCTCCAGTCAGCTGTCGTGGCCTTCACGGCGGCCGCGGGAATTTGAGAGTGGGAATGTCTGTCTGCCTCTCTGTCCCGGGCATTAGAGGACTAACGAGCCAGTTTACGATTTCATATCTTCTTGGAGCACTCGAGTGGCAAAACACAATACTGAGTCTTCGCTGGAATGGCGTTCACGGTGATTATTTTCTTTCCTCCTTGCTCATAGCCACCCCCACCGGGTCGCTGAGAGGAGCACATGGTAACGCTGAACTTTATGGACCTGGGTTTTTATAGCTTGTTTTTTTCTACCTCTGAGAGATTAGTTATTCTGAAAGGGTTGCCCGGGGTGGTGTGTAACCTTCCCCTCCGCTGACCTGGCGCTGACTTTTCCTGGGGGAGCCGGGATCCAGACGTGGTCTTTGCTTTCCTTCCTCTCTGCAGAACCTCCCCCTTGGGGTCCCAGGGGGGTTAAAGAACCAAATTCAGCCCTCTCCACTCCCCCCTGGTGTCAGATAAACGGCAGGGCCCCCAGTTCTGTTTGACTGTCAGAAGAACAACAGATAGTCTTTTAGTGTCGGTATGTTCTGTGCATACCTATGGTAAAACTTCCTCCTTGTAAATCTGAGAGGCAACGTCACTGGCCGCCCTCTGTTTTACCCTGCGGAGGCCCTACCCAGGAGTTAATAATTAAACGTTTTCCCAGGCATCTGCATCGGGTGTCAGCTGTTCCCACGGAGCCGCTAATCGGGTTACTCAAGCCCCTCATTAAGGTCAAGACCCTCCCAGTCAAGTCTCCACCTGGCACTCCCAGGGCTGTTCTGGAAAGATCCAGGGTGACGTGGCCCAGCCTTCTCCACCCCCTGCCTGCCCTGCTCCTGCACGCAGCCCCGGTTCCTCCGCAGACGCAGCTAGCGGGGCCCTCTGCACCCAGCTTTGTGGCAGCCGTGCCCTGTGCGACCTTTGGTCCCAAAGCCAACACCGGGGCATGGCGGTGTCCTCAGCTGGGCGGGGGACAGCCCTTTCCCCTCTGTGGGCTGTCAGTTTGTTTCCAGACTCAGGGCCAGATGTAGACATGTTGTGTGTGGCCTGTGAGGTGATCCTTAAAAAAACAATGAATTTCCAACATTTGTACATGTTGCTTTTTTGCCCCAAACTGACCTATCTAGGAAACACCTGCAGGCCTGGTAATGCTGGGCCTGTGCTCTTGTGCACCCGCAGTGGCTGGGGCTGAAACGCCACTGCCTGACTGATTTGTGCCCACTCTGCCAACTTCCCTGTTTCCACGTTCCACTGGCTCCCGTGGGTGTCCACGACCCGGAGCCCTGGCCTCCCACCCGCGAGTGTTCACCGAGTGCCCACTGGGCTTCTCACTGAGGCTTCCTGTGCCGCCCTCCCAGGAAGCAGCCTGGGGCCTGGGCAGCCTCTTGCCTGCTCTTGCGTGTAGGATATTGTCTGTCCTGGGCAGGGACGGAACTGGTGTGGCCTGGGCTGTGACTGCTCTGTGCCAGGTGCTCAGCTGGGGCTCTCGTGCTGGTTTCTCAGATGCCAACACGGAGGCTCCTCCCATGACAGCACCAGGTCCAGGCCTGTACTGTTCCAAAGCCTGTGCACTTTTGGGGTGCTGTGGCCTGATGGAGAGGAACCAGCGCTCGCCCTGCGTGAGAAGGGCCGAGGGGCCGTGGGTGTGCCGGGGGCCATGTCCTTAGTGATGCTCCTACCTGTGCTGTAGGCCTTGCTGCCCAGAAACCCCACGGCCACCCTCTCATCAGACATCGACCCTCGTGTGTGAGTGTGACACGCCCCATTCTATCTGTAGTCTTTTTCTTTTTCTTTCTCTTAGACCCAGCTGGGACCAGAAGGACCCCTTCTTAAGTGGAGCCAAGGCCACGCTGAGGTCAGTTACACCTGTTGGCACAGAAAGAAGCTACTGGAACCCCAGAGTAGCAAAAGCCAGCACAGGGGCCTGCCCGGCTGTCCCGTGTCCGTGGTGACCACTTAGGCAGCGAACGCCGTGCCTCTCGGGCTGTCGCGGGCAGCTCAGGACGTGGCCCCCTTAGCCCGAGGGGGAGGCTGGTTCCAGTTCACTGGGGTCTCTCCGTGTTGCTGCCGTGTCCTTTAGGGTTAGACCTGCACACTTGGCTCAGGGTTGGTCCGCAGCTGGGACTCCCAGCCGGGACGCCCACTGGATCACCTGGAGAGCTTGGCAAAAACAGTGTCCATACTGGGGCCTCCACCCAGACCAATTAAGTCAGAATTTCTAGTGCTGGTGGTTTTTTTTTTTTTTTTTTTTTAAGCTCTCCGACTAACTTCCCTGTGCAATCGGGGTGAAAACTGGACATGCTTCATCAGAACTTGAGACATGGCTGGAATTAATGACAATTGTAAATATTTCACACTGACTGTGTACTGGGCACTATTTTGGCAGTTGCAGGTGTTAACTCACACGTAGCGGGCGGATGAATGAATAAGTGAATGCACGAATCAGTTACTAGATGTTGTCTTGAGGCTGGGCCCTGCTGAAGGGGCTGGGCCTGCCCACATCCTGCCTTCAGCCCCCGCTCCCTCTTTGCTCACCAGATTTGGCACATCTGTGGTTGCGAAAACTTTAAGCTGAAATGATATTACGAAGGCATTTGGCCAGTGAATGCAGGAATACTCATTTGCCCTGGGATTTTAATTCCAAATTACACTAGGGTGAACTTCAGAAATTTTATTTAAAAAAACCAACTTCCTGCATGATTGGGATGTTGCTTGAGATGTTTTATCGGCTCCGTGGCTCTCCCTTTGGCTGAGCTGACGGAGGGGCCGGCAGGAGACAGAAAAGGAGCCCAGATCTGTGCCCCCGGGGCTCCAGCTCATGGCCGGGTGGGAAGGGAACACCAGCGAGGAGAGGGGGCTGTGAGAACAGGTGGTCTGGAGTCTCTGCACTTCTCTGAGGACCTGGGGGGCTGCCTGGCCCAGGGAGGGCCTGCTGCCCTTGGTGCCACGTGCCAGCCTCCCGCATCGCCAGGCCCTCCTGATGGTGGAAATAAGCCAGAAGTCGGGGTTTTCATGCAAAATCTCCAGATTAGCCAGCATTCGAAACCCTGTGCAGACCAGCGGGTCACGCCAAACAGCGTCTGTGTCTGTGGCCCCAGGAGCTGGACCCACCTCTGCAGACACTCGGGATCTTCTTGGTGGTAACGGAGCCCCGGCGCCAGTCAGGGTCTGGCAATTCCTCAGGGAGGGGCCTGTGTTTCTGGAGTGGCTCCTTGCAGCTCTGTGTGGTTCAGCGTGGGACGCACAGCGGGTGGTTTGTGCAGAACACCTTCACGGGGTCACAGGCTGGGCTCTGGCACGCTCCCTGCGGGGCGTTTGTTTGCTGTTCAGTAAACTGTGGAAGTAGACAGTTGGCATCAGCTTTCCCTCAATTGAAGGTCGAGTGTTAGCATTGGTGAACCAACTGTGTCTTCCCTGGGATGTTCCTGAGCACTCGCAGGGTCCCCCATCATAAAGCGCTAGAGCAGGGTCCACGAACCCACACTTCTGCTGGGGCCTGGGGTCGGTCTGGCAGGTGAGCTGTGCCCAGAACAAGCGGCAGCGCCTGGATGGTGACAGGCAGCAGCTCCCGTGTGTGGAGGTGATGGCAGCTGGGGCTGGGCGACCCTGTCCCTTGGCTGCCAGGTCGGCCGGGCTGGGGCCTGGAGACTGAAATCCAGGTGTTCACGCGAGAACTCCCAAGTGTTCAGGATTTCTGTAAAGCTCACTCCCATTTTAGGCACCAGAGAGGGTGAGCAATGGGTGTTCCTTGTCCCCTGCTTGTGCAGTCACATTGTGGAGGATCTAAACCAGAGGGTGGGGTGTTCTCCTCACCTCCCCACCCTGAGCAGGCCACGCGTCCCAGGAGAATGCACAGCAGAGATTGTGTTAGAAGAGCCCAGCTGTGGCACCTGGAGTCAGAAACCCGGGTGTGTGCCCGAGGCTGGTGCCCCTGCGCGGACGTGAGCAGCTCCTGTGCTGCCCCGAGGGTGACACGGAGGGGACGAGCCCCTCAGGTCAAGGTGCTGTGGAATCTGCAGACTACAGCACACATCGCACAGAGAACGGGTGCTTGTTGGCGATGAAAGCCACACCCTGCCCCTGGTAGATTACTCGTGCACAATTGATGCACAGTGAATATAGTTTAGTTTATAGCCAGAGTCTGAATCGAATTTTAAACTCTTGATTTTGGATCATCATCAATGCCATTGTTATCCCCATCCACAGAGTTATCTTGTATTACAGAGGGTCTTGTTAGGTGTCCTTGTCATTCCCCCTCTCGTCCGTCTCCCAGTCGCCTATCCACCCACCCCGCTATTCATCTGTCCATGTACCATCGTCCACTACCTCCCCCTTCTCTCCTTCCTTCCTTCTGCAGAGAAAGAAAAATTATTTTTCCTAGTACCCTCCTAGGTTCCCTGGGACTCTGTAAATCAAACTGACAAGAGCCAGGTTCACAGACGAAGCACCGTTTGTCAAGGTGTGTGGTGCACATCTGTGGGAGAAACCTCCAGAAAGGCATCTCAGAGGGGTGGTTAGAACATGGGCTTGGGCAGACAGGATCTTGAGCTTCTGGAGAGGCAACTGTGTGACGGCAAATGTTTGGGAAAGGATTGGCGGATAAAGGCCAGGTAGTGAAGTTTGCTATGCAGATTCTCTGTGCGGTCTCTGGGCTGATACGGCTTAACACTGTCTCTGGTGATGACCTTTTGTTCTTCCTGGTGGAGAGGGGATGGAGACACTTTGTATAAGTTTACCTCCTGCTTTGAGGCCATCGCGGAGGGCAGCGAGCTCTTCTTGCAGCTGCTGCTTCTCAGTCGCCTTCAGCTCAAAATAGCCCTCGTGCCAAAGTGGCATCTTCTGGGGTGGCAGACGCTGCTACCTACGCTTCGTCCACCCTTCCTTCCTCGTTTCCGCCATGAAAGATTTCCAACACACGGAGAGAGAAGCATAGAGAATAATACAACAAACACCTGTGTCCCCAACTGTATCAAAGTCTGACATTTTGTCACATTTGCTGGAACTGTTTCAGGAAGTAGATGGTTCCACGCAGCATGGCAAGCTCTGCCATCCCCCTCCTTCCTCCCGGGAGAGAACCCTTCTCCTGAGTTGAGTGTTGGCCTGTCCGGCTGACTGCTTCCACGCCACGATGCCAGAGGAACGTGTCCACGTGCAATCTGTGGAATTGTGCTGCATCTTCCTAGCTGTTATCTAGACGTGGTATTATGTTGTTTAAATCATTCTGCAAATTGCTTTCCTTTTGCTCAGTGTTATGTTTTGGGGATCATCCGTCGGTAGCTCAGGTTCATGCAATTCACAGCCCTGTGGAGTTTGTGGGAAGAGACCACGATTTGATCAGGCAGTCCCGAGATGATTAAGGTGGCCGTAAGACCCCATTTGCCTGGGACAGCACTGTTTTTGCAGGGCACAGTCTTGTACATCTTTCCATGTGCGCACACCTTGATCTTCCTTGTAGAATTTATGCAGAAGTGGAATTGCTGGTCCGATGTGGCACCTCCACCAGGTCCCTGGCACCCCCAGTTCGAGCTAACTTTTATCTGTCTGGACCCCTTTCCCACAGAGATGGGGTGTCACAGATGCGGTCCCCAAACAGTGGGCAACCTGTTCTCAGAGTTCTGTCTCCTTTCGATGGTCACTGAAAGCCCTGGTCCACGGTGGCTTCAGCAGCCTGCCTGCGTCTTTGCTGGGGAACTCTTGTTGCCCTGGAGGAAGCTGCATTTCCAGCTGCCCCCGCCTTGTGGGGACCCCGAATCTCCCGGCTTCAGCCTGCTCACGACTTTGGGTTCCACTCCACTTTTGGTCCCAGAGATTTTCTCATTTCTGAGCCTGGCCCTGTCTTTTTGTGCTATTTTTACACGGTACCTCTCATTGCTCTCTGTTTGAAGCAGAGGGGGTTATTATAGCATGAACTTGCCACGGCCCTGACCCGAAGCCTGTATTTCTTCCTCTCCTGCAGCTCTACCCTCAAAGGAAAACAAAAGGCAGCCTTTTTTCCCACCTTGGGAAGTTTCAAACAGCCCCTGCGGCCTTTTGGCTAATCCTTGTAGGCTGTGGTCATCCCCACGGTTAGTCTGGGCTCCTTTTAAACGCCGGGTTTCACAGCGCAGGGGCCAGAGCTTGCAGGGTCTCCCAGGGTCCCCCAGGGTCCTGGCTGCTGCAGCTCCAGGCTCAGGCCCAGGGAGGAGCGGGCGGTGCCAGGTTGTTGCTGCCTTCAGGGACCTGTCCGTGCACACACAGGTGGCCCTGGGCCAGTGTCACACCAATAAACACGGACTGTGAAAATGGGCCCACACTCATTCGTGTGCCAGTCTGCACCGTGTGCTTGGGTTGTCTTGAGTTTTCACATTCCCTCTTGCCTGTGTTCTTCCCTCTCCACCCGCAGACACGGGCAGCCATGCCGCGCAGCCCCACGTCCAGCGAGGACGAGATGGCTCAGAGCTTCTCCGACTATTCCGTGGGGTCCGAATCGGACAGCTCCAAAGAAGAGACCATCTACGACACGATCCGGGCCACTGCGGAGAAGCCGGGCGGCGTCAGGACGGAGGAGAGCCAGGGCAACACGCTGGTGATCCGCGTGGTCATCCAGGACCTGCAGCAGACGGTGAGCCGCGGGCGCCCGGCTTCACTCTGTCTCTGCCCTTTGCTCCACGGTGGGGCGATGTCCCTTGTGGCTCCAGCACCAGAGGGTGCCTGCGTCCCCCCGACACCAAGCCCCAGCCACTCTGGGCACGTCATGCTCCTGCCTCACTCCAAACCGCTGCCCTGCCCACTCCACCCAGCTCCCCGCCTTTGCCTCCCCCTTCCCTGCCTGCTGCCAGCCTTGCGTCATGTCCTCCCTGTTCCCACCTCGGTCCACAGCATCCACTGAGCACCTGCTACGTGCCAGGCCCGTGGCCAGGGCGAGAGACGCAAAGGAGCGTTTCAGAGCCTTGAGGAGGAAGTGGGGTGGTGGGCGCGCCAGCCAGCAGGGCTTCCAGCACCGCAGTCGGGGTGGGAGGTGGTCTCTGGCCCGGCTCTGCCTCTTCCTGGTGCCTGAACTCAGCCGAGCTGGAGCCCCGGTGGTCCGTGCTCCCCCACTTCCAGGGGTGCAGCTCTGTCTGAGTGCCCTTACCCGCGTTGGTGCTGGCCGGCTCCCCGGTGTCACCACTGGTGGCCTCAGAGCCTCAGGCTGCCACTTGCCACCCTGGCCATCCCGGTGTCTGTCCCTGTGGCCAATCACTGTGCCTGGGGTGCCTGCCGGTGGGTTCGCCTCCCCTGGGAGGCCAGGTCGGGGCAGAGGCTGGGTCGGGGGTGGGCCCTGCCGCACGAGTGACTCAGATGGATGGCTGTGGACATGAGGCGCACATCCTCCTGTCACACCGCCGCATCTGTCCTCGGCTGACACATGGCTCCCGCAGCAGCACGTGACTCCTCCATTGTTCCCTGAGGTTTTCTTCTTCTGAGCGTCATCGGGGCTTTCTGATGAAGTTGGAAACCGCTCCAAGTGGAGATAAGCACTCACAATACAACCTTTCTCTCTTCCAGACTCTTCCTGTTCCGTGAAAGGGCTGAATTCCAGGGTGGTCCTGGGATGCTCCTTGTCGGGGCTTTGCTGGCCCAGGGGCATCAGGTGTTTCTCACAGCCAGCGGCATGGGGTTGGGTCGTGGCACTTGTTAAAGTTCACTTGCTCAGTGTCAGTGACGAGCCAGGGTCCGTCCTAGGCTCTGGGGAGGAAAGGCCAAGGAAGGGGACTGGCCGTTCTGTGTGGCGGGGAAGGTGGTGGAGAAAGCAGTGTGGGGTGGGGGATGGGAGGAAGTGGGTGGGGTGATAGGTGAGGGGGTGGGGATGATGGGGGAGGGATCTCTGTGGGGCTGTCAGAGCACCCAGCTGTGAAGGCAGAAGGCACGGAAAGGCCCCCTGTGATGCAGCCAGAGGTGGTAATGGCTGTTAGGGGCCTGAGGTGGGGGCCGGGGCTCGACCTCGATGTGAGGTTGGAGATGGGACCCGAGGTTAGGTGGGAGGGGCGCCAGCCTCTGCAGATGAGGAGAGGAGTTTGACTGGCACCGTGACGACGTAAGGAACCGTCTGAGGCTTCGGCCCACGTGTGCTAGAGTCTAGCAGAGAACACGTTATTCCGTCTTCTGGCGTGTCCTAGGTGGTATTTGCTTCTTCCCAGTTAAGTCGTGTTCAATTAGACACAACAGTATTTAAGATCCTTTGATCCCATGCACGGGGGATGCAGAGATGGACGGTCCCCCCATCCCCCGCCAGCATCAGACGGAGGAAGATGGTGCTTCGGGGCTGAAGGGGCAGCTGCAAGTCGCTGTGGGCAGAGGGTCCAGGGGCGTCTTCCCTGCGTGGCCTTGAAGGATGAGAACCTTCCACCGTTGGGGGGGAGGGTGCAGGGCGAAGGAGCCTGCACTGAGAGTGGGGCCTGCCTGGCTCATTCGGGAGATGGTGGCTCGGGGGCAGGTGGGCAGTGGGGGCAGGTGGGCAGTGGGGGCCAGGTGTGCGGAGGGGGGTGGGGGCCAGCTTGGGGCAGGCTGGGTTTGAGCTTCCTGCGGAGTCTCATGTCTGTTGCTCTGACATGGGCACGCAGGAGAGTGGGGGACCCCGGAGCAGCTCTCTAGAGCCTGGTGGGTCCCAGACCACGGCCAGGCACAGCAGGAACCTCCAGTGGTAGGAATTCTCCTGTGTTTCCAGATCAGGTGAGCTCTGTGTCGCTGCCTGGCTCCCTGGCAGCTCTCGGCCCAGCAGGGGCCCTCTGCTCAGCACCCGCGGCTCTCTCTGGGAGGGGGCACTGACTGGGCTGAGGACATGGTGGTGCTGACACTTGTCCTCTGGGAGCAGATCAGCCAGGTGGCTTCACCTTTAGGGAAAGCTTGGGGGACCTGCCCCAGAACCGATCTGGCAACGCCGCAGACCTGAGGGGCCACCCTGGTAGCAGCCAGTGGCTTTTCAGGAGGGTGGGTGTGGTGCTCTGGTGTTCTTTCTTCTTCTTTGTCATTGAACATCTACAAAAGCTGTAAACGACTACAAGAAGGAATATAAGTACTGCAGGAAGGTACAAATGCCAGTCCCAGACGTGGCAGTCACTGTCGACGTTTGGTGCACGTCATTCCGGAAGCCCTGTCCAGACAGCTGCAGGTTGTGCGGGACATGCGTGCAGACAGGACGTCCTGGTTGTCGCAGGCGCAAACCGCACACACCGTCAATACGTGAACATCAGTAACGTTATTTTATTTGAATATAAAAGGAGAAAAAGACAGTGAAGGACAGGCTGAACTGTAGTAATTGTTTGCCACTCAAGGTACCATTTCCAAGTACATCTGTAAAGTTAAACAATTATGACACACTGGAAAGCTGGGATTTGTTTTCATTTTTTATTGTAGTTTTTTTCCCGCTGTGCTCTCTTCCTGTATTATTTGGGGTAAATTAGGACAATTGCTATAATAAACAGACCTCCCTATCTCAGGCTTTTGACGCATAGATGTTTTATTTCTTTGTTCTCAGTCCGCCAGGGTTGGCAGGGTGAGGAGGTGGGAAGTTCTGATCCACGCAGACATTCAGGGACCCGGGCTGCTTCCACTCGGTGGCCATGCCGTTCCCTGGAGCTCTGGAGTCCTGCGTGGGGTCCTCTGTGTCTGCCTGGAAGCTGGGGAGGGAAGAGAGAACTTGGGGAGCACGTCACTCCCCCACCCTCCCTGGCTTCCGCAGGAGGCTGCGCCTGACTGCAGGGGAGGCTGGAAGGGCAGGTCAGCTCCGAGCCCAGGAGTGAAAGGGCAGCAGCTTGGTGAACAAGTGGCTAGTTGCATGCACACCTGCACGCGCGCGCGCACACACACACACACACACACACACACTTCTCTCCCCGGCTCCTGACTCTTGCTGAGTACAGAACTGTTTGCAAGCGCTCACTGTCCAGCACACTTAGTGCCCACGGTGGCTCTGGAGCACTGGAGTCACTTCGTTTCCTTCCAGGGGTAGATACCCATCGCCAGGCTTTGCAACAGCCTTGCTTTTTGCAGTTCCTTATTTTGTTTCACCCCTTGATTGGATGGAGTTAAGATGTTAGAAAGGGTCCTGAGGGCAGAGCTTCCTCAGTGGTTCTCATTGTCTGCAGTACTCGTGTTCTATAAAGTCACCATAAACACTGCCTTAGAGAGTACTGAGCCGTCGTCATCGCTCCTAGGGTCCCCCGAGGGTTAGGTTCTGCAAGCCTCTGATCATGGTTTTGACAGCCAGTCAATGCATAATTTTATCTTATGTGTGCTTCTGTTTAAAGGCACCTAATCTAGTATGTATTGTTGATTCATTAAGGTTGAACTCACGGCCAGTACCGCTGTCACTCACGCCTGAACGAAGCTTCTCCAACACTTGCGTTTCTTGTAGGAATGCTGTGGACACCTTGGACCTTCCCTGGGGCCCTTGTAAATGGTGACATCACCAATAGAAAGCACAAAAGCGTGAAAAATGTGTCACTAAATAGACTCCAGTGAGGATGCTCATTTACATCATGAGCTTAAACAAGGAGGCGGATCAGTGCCTTGTTCAGCCTCACGTGGGAACCTGTGCCGTGGGGGCCTGTGCCGTGGGGACCTCACGTTTTTTGCTGCATTGTGCGTGTCTGTAGATGATCACGAAAGGGTGTAAAGTATTGATTTGGGGGTTACAAACAGTTGGCACGTCCCCAGTTATGGCATCCATGAATAACGAGAATTGAGTGTATTTTGAAAATGCTGATGTTTTCCCTTCAGCATAAATGCACTTTGCTCTGTATCCTGTTTCCGAGGCACAATCCCTTTCTCCTCCCCTCTGTGGGGTGTTGGATTATCTTCTTGTCCTGAACGTTGCTTTGGCCACATCTGAGGTGACTTGACTTGTTTTCCCATCTGGTACATGACTTTATTGGGGGAGGGGGACTGGATTCCTAAAGAACTGGCTTCAGTCTGCTGGACCAGGAAGTGTTTGGTGATGGTCATTCCGGGTTTTTCCTAAAAAAAGCTTCCAACCTGCAGGTTCTGTTTGTCCTTCATTTTTTTTTTTTTTTTTTTTTTTTTTTTTGAGACAGAGTCTCACTCTGTTGCCCAGGCTAGAGTGAGTGCCGTGGCGTCAGCCTAGCTCACAGCAACCTCAAACTCCTGAGCTCAAGCAATCCTCCTGTCTCAGCCTCCCGAGTAGTTGGGACTACAGGCATGCGCCACCATGCCCGGCTAATTTTTTCTATATTTATTTTTAGCTGGCCATATAATTTCTTTCTATTTTTAGTAGAGATGGGGTCTCGCTCTTGCTCAGGCTGGTCTCGAACTCCTGAGCTCAAACGATCCGCCCACCTCGGCCTCCCACTGTTTGTCCTTCATTTTAAGGATATTTTCTTGTATTCTATTATTTTTTGGGTGGTAAGTATTCTCATATTGAGTTTTCCTTCTCCATATCTGTTATCTTTTCTCTAATTGCTTTCATCACTTTTAATTGCCTGGCATTTTCCTATTTGCTGTGATTTTCTTCAGCCTTTATTTATTGCATTTCAGTTGGATTAGTTCTGTTCCTTGCAGTTCTGAATTTATTGCAGTTGTGTTATTTTGACTTTGCATTTGTTTCCATAGCCGTGAGCACGCTCCTTTTTTGAAAATTATTATTTCGAGTTGTGGTTTGGTTAGTAGGTTTTGGGTCGTCTTACTCTCCTCCTTGGCAGAAGGCGTTCTTGGAGACGTTCTTCTTTCAATCGTGGCATATTTCATGCAGACTGGGGATGGTTGTGATCTTTGCGTGCCATCTTGAGTCTTCCTTCCCCTCGTTCATTTCTGTTTCTGTGCTGTGCCTTTGTTACTTTCGTGCGGTGTTTACTCATCTTGCTCCGGTTAGTTTTTAGCAGCTTGGTCTTCCTCTCTGTTCGGATGTGTGTGAGTGGCTTTGCCTTGGCTCCCTTGTAAAGCTGGGCCTGGTGATACATTTGCCTTTTTTTAGATGAAGAGGCCCAGGGCTGGGGAGCGGCGCCTGGACTTGGCAGGCCTGGGCTCCCTTTCTCTTCTACGGTGTCCTACGTGCTCTGCGCCGGATTCACCCTCGCTGATCGGGGAACTGTCTTATGCTCACGGAGGGACACCTGGCACTTGGAGCCTGCCGTCCAGCCAGGAGCCCTGCCGGGAGGCTGTCTCAGAAAATCAGCCCCGCAGGCCCCTCCTGTCTCCCCAGTCCCTGCCTCATTCAAGGAGAAAGAGAGAAGGACCCTGTGTTGTCATCTGTCCAGATTTAGGGCCTGGACCTGCGTCCCTCACTGGTACCACTGCAAGGAATGAGGGTGCAGCTGGGATGAGGGTGAGAGGGATGTTTCTGGCTTGGGTTGTGCCCATTTTCTACTTTGGATACTTTTTGGGGTGGCTTTTATGTTTTGGTCCCCCTTGGCCCGACCCTCCTGGCCCCTGGACACTGCACCTCTCAGTGACAGAGACACCTGTAACCACCATCAGTCTGAGCCTTCCTTGAGCTGTGGGGTTTTAACCCTTCAATCCTGTGTCCTGGTGTTGCTCATCCATAGCAGAGGGCGGGGCGGGGGGACTGGGAAACACTCCTCTTGGGTCCCAGACCCCATGCCTGACAGTCCAAATTGGGAAGCCAAAGGAGGTGGCTTATGTCGGGCGCTGATCCTAACGCGGTACGTCCCTGTGGGCACATTCCCCCAGTGGGGAAACCAGCGTCCTGCAACTGTGCTAAGAACTTCCGGAACGTTACCGCATGCCAGACACTGTACTAACGTCGCTGCGTGCATCGTTTCCTGGAGTTCTTGTGGCAGCCTCAGGGCAGGAGCATCCGTGAGCCTTTCTGCTGGAGCGCGACACACCTGTATAGAGGGCATGTGTCTTCAGTGCCGAAAAGGGGCGCAGTGTGTGACCCGCAGCTAGATGGAGAAACAGACGTCAGCCGGCCCCCCAGGACCCCCCACCTCCTCCCTCCCAGTCGCAGGGTAGGTCACAGGTGTTTACAGACGGGTACATGAAGGACTGGACTCCAGAGCTAGTGAGAGGCAGGGCAGGTGTATGGGGACGCACGCCTTGGGCCTCAAACCTGCTGGAGGCAGCCCTGGGATGTGGCGTTGGGCGCGCCCACTGCTTGCCTGGCACCTGCACCTGACGCGCACCTGCGGGTTGAATTCACCGCAGGAAGGTGCCCGCCGGGCAGCAGTGTGTGGGAGACAGCCCTGGGCCACCGTCGTCCTGGGGCGGATCAGAGTCCGGTCCCCCACTGTTCACCGAGGGCCTTTGGGTGAAGATCTGCAGGTCTCTGAGTCTCGGCTCCCACCTGCGGGGGGAGAAACCCCACTGGTGAAGTGGCTGTAGGCTGGTGTCCTGCAGTGTTGGGTACGCAGCGAGCGCCGTGAAGTGTCTGTCTCATTGCCTTTCTCCCAGAGGGTGCCAGTCCTTCTGCTGGCGCTGTCCACACTCGGGAGGCCCCCACAGCCACAGAGACGAGAAAGGCCACCTGGGCCATCACAATGCTCCTTTAGTAGCCAGGGCAAGGCTGTCGGGAAGGGAGGGAAGGTCGTGAGGACGGCTCAGTGTGGCCAGAGAAACTGCTGCACCTGCTGAGAGTGACTCATGGATGACACCTCCTCCCCAGGCCTAGAATTACGACAGTTCTTCATGAAAGGAAGTTGAGAGTTCCTTCTAGGGGTGTAGTCTCTACTCTCTGGAGCATGACTTTCTGGAACCTTCTGAAGACCACTTCTCTTCACTTTGTTCAAGACAGACAAAGCCCCTGGAGGCTGCGACCAGAAATCCCACGGGTGTGAGCTGTCAGCAACAAAGCAGACATTGTTCCCACGTGAAGTCCCTTGTGGGGTTGTGTCCTCTGTGTAGCTGGGACACAAGACAGTTCCTGGAATCCTGCCCAGAGGAGCAGAGCGGGAGCTGCTGAGCGAGTTTGGCACCGCGGCCCTGTGCCCGCCCGCCAGGTTTGGTGCCCGAGGGGCTGCTCCTTGGGTGACTGCTGTTTCCGAGCCTCACAGCCCTGGCGGGACTGAAGCTTTACGCCCTTGAGGGAGAGCCTCCTGCAGCCCCCCACCTCAGGCACGCTCGGGTTGGGCAGGTGGGCTTACCAGGCCGTGCGGGCAGTGGCGGGTGGGCTTTGGGCCCGTGGAGGGCGTCTGTCTGCATCGTCTCCAGTGCAGCGTGTGCACAGTGCTGGCACGACGTGCAACTTGGCGTTTTAAAAAAGCGGCACGTGCCCAAATCGATACAAACTGTGGTGAGTCCTGTTACTTAGGTTTCTGGAGGAGCAGGAACGAGGCTGGCACCGAGGCACACAGCAGCTGGGTCTTTACCCCGCGCTGTGTCACGTCACGAGCAGAGCGCAGAGGAAAATACGACGGCAGTGCAGCGCCCCCTCGGGTCTCCTAGGCTGTGTGACGTCGACGCCGGCCCTGCGTCCGCCTCTCCCCGAGGATTTGCACCCAGGGCTCAGCTGAAGCCGTCAGCCCAAGGGTCTGAGTGAGCTGATGGAGACGCAGGGCCTGGCCCTCCTCTGGCAGAGGCTTCAGGAAAATGAGTGTCCCCTTTTATGCTTTAATCGATGCTTCCATTGATTAAATAAATGCATCTTCGAGTTGGATATTTCATTCAGGAGAAAGCGTTTCAGCCGCCACCCTGACCCCTTGCGGACGGTTTATTGCCATCCCCTCCCCTCCCCGCTTCTCTCTCTCTAACACACACACTCAAAGTCTCCCCACCTCCAGCAGCCCCCGCCTGGCCACGCGGGGGTGGGGGTCTCTGCCCTCTCACCCCAGTGGCTGCCCCGCCCCCTAGTCAAGCACCTGCCACAAGTGGACTCTCGGCTACGCTTGATTCCCAGGTGACCTGGGCCCTTCTGCTTATTGTTGAGGGTCAAGGTGGGACTCCAAGAGCGAAGCAGTTTTGTCTCCTCCTCCGGGTTTTAGTTCCCTTGTTCTTTTTGTCGCAGGCATGTTAGTGTCATATCTGCTGTTTGTATCTGGGGTTCCCTGTGCTTTTGACTGTAGGAGGACCCCACTGTCTTGGCAAGTGTTTCACCTCCCCTCATCCCGTCCGAGTCAAGGCCCTACTGCCGGCCCCCCATTCTGCAAAGACCACTGGGCGCCACCGTCATGAGAGAGGGTTCTAGAAGGCCAGTGCGGGCACAGTTGGTCACCTTCCAGAGCTCCATGTGAATGCTTTGCTGTGCGTGTGTCTAACTCATTACTCTTGGCCCCTTGGGAAGTGGAGCTGTGTGTTGTCTTCCAGGAGTGGATGGAATCCACGCTTCCGGAAAACTGGCAGCTTGGGTGACTGTGAATCGTAAGTGGCAGCCTCTCAATTCTGTTTCAGGAAGGTTTGTCCTTGACTCCCCAGGTTGGATTTTTCCAGGCAGAAAGCTGGCTGTGGTCGGGTTTCCCCTCTGCCGCGCTCTCTGCGGCATTTTCTGGGTAAGCGGTAAGGGACAAGCAGGGAGGCTCCGGGCAGAGGAGGACGCCCATGGTGGCCGCTCCCTGCTCCCTATGGCCGGAGCCCAGCGCCCAGGAGCCGGCTCCTGCCTGTGCCTCACCTTGTATCCCAACAGGACTCCTTCTTCCGGAACCCCTCCTGTCCCCTGCTCCATCCCTGTACCGGCTGCTCATCTCTCACCTGCGGATCAGGGACACCTCCTGGCCCCCCACTGCGGCGGCCCAGCTCTCCTCCTCCCACACCCAGGACCCTCTCACCGCCACCACATCTCCGGCCGTGACATCCCCTCTGGGGGCTGGACCTCATCTCTCTCTTGACACCATGTCAGTTGGAGCTCACGCTGTGCAAAGCCGACGCCGGGGCCCCGCCCTTCTCTCTGAGCCCCCGCACCTGGCTCTGCTCTTAGTTTCTCTCTCAGGTAGTGGTTACCTTTTTAAAAAACAAAACCAAAACCCAAATAAACAGAAAGCTTTGTGGACTTATAATTTACAAACCGTCAGATTCACTTGTTTTAAGAATACAGTTCAGTGATTTCTAGTAAATTTGCCGAGTTGTGCCACCATCACCACCATCCAGCTGTGGGATGTTTCCGTCACCCCGAGAAGCTCCCTCCGGCCAGTTCGCTGTTAAAGCTGTTCCCGCCTCCAGCCAACCTGCTTCCTGTCCGCTGCTCGCCTGGTGCAGACCGGTCCTGTGAGTAGGTCGTGCAGCACGCGTGTGGCCTTCTGTGTCTGCTGCTCCCGCTCGGCGCAGTGGTTTTGAGGTCCATCCACACTGAGGCGTTATCAGAACCTCACCCTCCTTATCGCCTCCCACTTCTTGGCTGTCGGGACCTTTGGCTCAGTCGTTGGAGCAGAACGCAGGAGTCGCCTCGGCGGTTCCATTCCCAAGTCTCGTTGTTTTGCCTTCTAATGCCCTGCTGAGCCTGTCACCTCCTGTCCTTGTGTCCCCACCCTACCCCTCTGACCACCATCCTTCTCTCGAACGACAAAGACAGACTCTCCTCTCAGCATATGACGCCGGAGGTGATTGTTGTCACCTGCACACAGTTGCCACCACGTTGTGTACAACCCTCCTGTGACTTCTCACAGGTGTGAGGATGCAGATCGCGTCCTCCCCCCGACCTGGGCGGACCCTCCCGAAGATTTTCCTGGCTCCTTTGCTTTTTCTCGGTCTCTTTCTTCACAGATGTGGTTTCACAGTTAAGCGCCTGGGGAACTCTGGGTCAATGTCCCTCTGTGAGGGCATCTGTCCCATCCTTGTGCCCTGTCCGCTGGTGCCACTGAGTGGACACTAAATGTCTGGCTAGAGAGTGAGTGAATCGTTTAAGCCCTTGCCTCCGTGGGGTGAGGAGGTGACGGCTAAGCTGAGCCCTGGTTGAGGAGCCTCAACTTGGCAAAGGTCTTTACCCAGAGCCTTCCGAGCAGAGGTGTGTGCAGGGGCCGCCGGCCTGAGCAGGAATGAACCTGGTGTGTTGACTCAGCAGAGGACGCAGGCTGCTGGCTGGAGCAGGTGCACCTGGAGGGGGAGGTAGGAGGGGACATCCAGGTGCGCAGAGTCACGGCAAGGGGCTGTGATTCTGCTTGTTGAGCTAAGGTTTGGTACAGAGCACGTGACCTTATTTATATTTGAAAAGGATGATCTTGGCTTCTGCATGAAAGAGGGAAGGAAGTAGGATTCCTGCAAGAATCCGGGAAGTGGGGCTGGGGCTGGGAGTGCAGGGAGAGGTGGAGACCCACGGACAGGCTCCCGACCGGGAGGCCCGGGAGGCTGGGGAAGGCCTCAGCTCTTGGTTTGATGCTTTTAAAAGGCTATCTTATGTTTCTTTAAATTTAGAAAAAATTAGCAATACAGAAAAATCTCAAGAATAATATCATAACACTAGTGTATCTGTTACACTGAATTGACAGTTGTTAATTAACACTTTCTCAATTTTTAATCTTGGGATTAAAACGTTACTGATAGAGTCAAAATCATCGTCATCCTGTTCCCCCAGTCCCCTCTCCTCGGAGGCAAACGCTGCCAGGAATTCAGTGTGAATGTCTCTTGTCTCCTGCTGTCTTTTTGTACATGTCAATTATCACTAGATAGTATTGTGGTATTGGGTTAAAAAGAAAATAAATACACACACACACACACACACATATATAAATACTTGTTTTCATACGGGGCATGCCATTCAGAACTTGTTTTTTCACTTGACCTTATGTATTTGCAATCTGTTTTTATTGATATCGTGTTGCTATTACTGATATTTTGATATTATCCACCCATCAGTCATCCATCATCCATCCCTCCTCCATCCATCCAGCCAACCATTTCTCTCCATCCACCCGCTCCTCCTTTTGATTACAGAAATATTAACGTGCCTGGGATTTTGGGGTCTACTCTGAGTGACCCTGCTGTGTCCTTTGTAATATTATGCACTTGGATCACCTTTTGGAGGGATGGAAGATGTGACATCTGTTTTTCTTTGTGTTTTCAGTAATTGGTTGCTAAGGCCAAAGAGAGCCCTCCCCGCCCCCACGCAGACTGCACTCTGCCTCCCTTTTCCCTGTAACGTGGCAACAATGACCAGCCTCATTGTCCTTACGTGGAGTGCTTTACACTTTACAATTTTTTTTTTTTTTTTGAGACAGAGTCACCCAGGCTGTCACTCAGGCTGGAGTGCAGTGGCATGATCACAGCTCACTGCACCCTTCAACTCCAGGGCTCAAGCGATCCTCTTGCCTCAATCTCCCCAATATCTGGGACTACAGGTGCACGCCACCACGCCCGGCTAATTTTTCTATATTTTGTAGAGATGGGATCTCCCTCTTGCTCAGGCTGGTCTCAATCTCCTGACCTCAAGCGATTCTCCTGCCTCGGTCTCCCTGAATGCTAGGATTAGAGGCGTGAGCCACCCTGCCCGGCCTTATACTTTACAATTTTAATCAGGAAATCGGTGAGTTGTAAATTGTTTAAAGCAAAGGGTGAGGCCCTGGGGCCCTCCCCTGAGAGGTTCCAGGGAAGTCAAACCTTGACCATGTTGGTCACCGTCCATCCCATGTGGCATCCTTGCTAAGGGCTGAGGATGACTTCATTTGCACGTGTACCATTTTTCCAAAGCAAAGGACTACTTGACCAGAGTCGGTTTTGTGTGTCATAAGGGTTCTATGCTGCACCTTCCTCTGTTAGACATTAGGTTAAAGTTTTAGGCCGGAGTGAGATTGGCCAGGCGTGTGGGGACGTAGTCTATACACAGATGTCTGCCTTGGTGCGCTCGTCTGGTTGAGCTTAGAGTTAATGCTGCTTAAATCTCTGAGAACATAGCGTCTAGGGAAAGTGGCTTTGGTCTGGAATTACTGCGTATCCTGTAGGAGAGCTCTGTAAACCCCATGCTGTGGGGAGACGGTTCTGATTCAGCGAGGAGCAGCTGTGTCCTGCCCTGGTGTCCCTGGCTGATGAGAATCACCCAGAAGGTGGCACTACCAGGGCCCTGGCTGGTCAATATTTAATTTCCTGCATTAAATCCGAGGGTGAGGCTTTTTCCCAGCGCCTTTGCTCTGCGATCGGATGTCCACGGCCCCCCCTGCCTCTCTCTGACTCAGCTTCCCCAGCTCTGACCTCTGCCCGCGTGCCCACCTTTCCAGGTGGACACAGGGCTGCATCTGATCCTAGCAGCATCTGTGATCTACTTTGTGACCTTCGTCCTCCTGGGTGGGTTAATATTCCTGATCCGTGGCTCTGTCTGGGCAGGGGACCCTCCCCATCCGGGACCCAGAGCTGGAAACACAGACCCTAGAGAGAATAAAGATCCCAGATGGAGCTGAAATGCTCCAGCTCGGCCTTCAGGGCCCCCATACTCTCAGCTCCTCTTGCAGCTCTGTGGCTCTGGAACCCTCCTGAAGTTTTTGGAATGTCCCTCTTTGGGCATGGGGGGCTGACACCTGCCCATGGAGGACGTAGTGAGAAGATGCTGTGTTTGATGCGCTTACTGCGCCGGGCTGCAGGCACACAGTGAGCGCTTTGTGTTTGCAGTCAGGACTATTTGATTACTCCCTGCCCCCACGCCGGTCACTTGCTCCAGTTTATTGCTTCTGAACTGACTTCTCCAGCCGGCGTCTGATCCTCTGCTCTGCGATGGCTCTGTCTGAAATCACGGCTATTAAAACAGGAAAATTAACTCACCGCTAAGGAGAACACGAATCACTGGCAGAACCCAAGCAGTGTCTCTCAGTTTAGTGTCACCTTGACGATAGCAGAGACGACGACGCAGCCCCGTGAAAATTGCCAGGAGATACCACCTGCCTCCCACTGCGCCTCAACACCCAGTGGCTGCTGTTTGAAAAATGTTCTAATTGGAAAAACGATTCCATGGCTGCATTATCCTTTATTAGTATTTAAACATGCAGAAGTACTAGCCTGACTCTTGGACTTCAGCATCCCCTGGTCAGGCTGTCCTTCAGGATCAAGGTCACCCGGCATTTATTTCCCTGTCACCCCTAAATCCCTGGCTTTCAGCTTCATGTGTTTTGGTGTTTGCTATGATGAGTACTGGTCTGATGGGTCTTTGTCCACAGCAAGAAGTATTATTTCACTTGGACAATTGCATTCGGAAATAACCCAATTACAGTTTATGTTGACCTTGGTGTGGGCTATTTTTCAGAAGTGTGCAAATATGCAGATTGCAGATGAACAGCTGTTAAAGGCCAGAGACTCTTAAATGCGCCTTTCAGTGGCTCCAGCTGAGCTTGTGTTTATTATGGGTCTTTAAAATCGCGTCGTGAGGAAGCTGACGGAGACACAAGCCGTAGCTGCAGTGGAGGGTTTGAATGCGGAGTGCGCGTCTCGGTAATGCATGGCGCGCTCAGAGCTTGCGCTGCTTTCAGGATTTCCGAGTTCTTGCTTTGTGCTGCTGTGAGCATCTGCAGAGCTGGGGTCTGCATTCTCTCTGGGGCCTGTGTTTCCGGCTCTGGGTCCTGGATGGGGACGGTCCCCTAGCGGCCATTACCCCCAAGTGCTCAGCTGCCCCCACCCTCGTTCAGGTGGCTTTTCCTGGGCTCTTTGGGTGGAAGTCAAGAGTGAGGTGGGTGTAAGTCTCACCTGAGGGGCATGAATTACGGATGCAGCGGGGCGGAGGGGCCTGAGGATGCCTGTGTGATTCTGGCCTGTGTGTTGAGGGTCCTTCACGCGCTGCCTTCAGGTAACACACTGTGACAATCCCTGTTGTACATAGTGCGATATTTGTGTTCTTTCAAGCTTCATCTAGACACTCTTGCACACCCTCACGACAACTCACGAAAGAACCATCGTCACCATCGCCATTTTATAGGGCCTGAAACAGATTTGGAAAGCAATTGAGTCTCTTACGTGAAGTTCTCTTGCCGTGTTGCCGCACGTTAGAACAGCCTTGGCCGAGAGGCTCCTGCGGCCCCGCAGGTGGGCACTTTCCAGCATCGGTTTCGTGAGCTACCGTCGTTCCTGTCAGTTTGTTGTCAATGCAGGCGTGTCCTGCTTGGGCATGTGGCCCTCTGTGTTTATGTACGGTTGTGGGCTAAGTGTGTAGTCTCCCCTCCCCCACTCCTGTGTAGAAGTCCTGACCCCAGGACCTCAGAATGAGACTTTATTTAAAGGTAGGGTCTTTACAGAGGCAGTCAAGGTAAAGTGAGGTCACTAGGGTGGGCCCTGCTCCAGTCTGACTTACGTGCTTATAAGAAGAGGAGATCAGGACACAGACCACAGAGGGACGACCATGCGAGGACACAGGGAGAAGGCGGCCGTCTGTGAGCCAAGCAGAGAGGCCTCAGAAGAAACCAACCCTGAGACACTTGATCTTAGACTCCAGCCTCCAGGATTGAGGGACAGTAAGTGTCTGTTGGTAACTATAGGGCAGCCCAGGCTCACTCGTACACTCTACTCATGGGGCAGACCCAGGCCAGGCAGCTGCCTCTGCCTGTCTCTGATGCCAGCCTTGTGCCCACTGTCTGGGTATTTCCAGTTTTTAGCCTTACATCTTGCAAAATACCTATGACTCATGTTAACCAAGTATGCAAACCACTTTCCCCGGCTCTCTTCACTTTTTATTTAAGCTTGACCTTGAACTTTGTTCCCAGTAGGGCTGGTGTTTAACGACATGGCCAACCCTAGCTCTGTCACATATAGCTCTGCAGACTTTGGTGGAGGAGTCTCCCCTCTCAGGGTCATTGCCGTACCAAAATGCGATGATGTATGCACAGTGTGGTTGGTGCAAAGTACATCCTCAGTAAATGGTGGCCTCTGTCATCCCCATCATTATCTCGTTATTAAGTCCACACCTTCCTTCCCTGTTGGATGACACCCAGCAGTATTCCATTTCTGGAGTTTTGTCCAGCGTGGTTCAATTCCATCAGCATTTCTAAGCATCGGTGATGGTTATACGAAGAAAAAGATGTAAACCCTGTCCTCAGGCAGCTCGGTGTGGGTAGGAGGAGTGCTAATCAGAACGTGGCAGTGGTCCGAGACTAAGATTGTGGGGAGGAGGAGGTCTGGGAAAAGGCGCGTGTTGTGGGCAAGAGGTGGGTGGTTTATCTGCACTAAGTGCACCTCCCTTTTGTGGACACAGGCCTGGGGTGCAGAGGAAACTTGCAGAGAGCTGAAGCTGCCTGAGGACTCCTGAGACTGTTCCTTGTTGCCTGTCATTGTCTTGAGGCTGGCGTTGGCCACAAACCTCTTCTTCCACTGTTGGCTTTGCAGTTCCCGACCACGTCAGCCCCTCTCCCATTACACCCCCGCACCCAGGTCTCAGGGATAAGGAGACCCTGGTTTGGGTCTTGGAGATGTCACTGCATCCGCTTTCAGGTTTTCTGTGTCTGGAGCCACCCAGGTTAGCCCAGGTACACCAGAGGTTCCAGGTGGCTCTGGACATTGCAGCGTTCGATGTGCTGCACCAGGAGATGGACAAGCAACAGTCACTGACTCCCACCTGTCAGGAGAAAGCGAGGAGAACATTCTAATGCAAAATACACAGTACAGTGCTGGTGCCACTCTCCCAGGAGACAAGAAAGGCGGGTGGGGAGGCCGTGCCTCACAGACTGGACGGGGCAGGGGGCAGGGGCAGCCGAGTTAGCCTGCTGTGGGCCATGGGCAGTCGGACGAGCTCCCTGGGATCCAGCGAGGGTGTCCAGTGGTCAGCTCATCCTGGCTGGAGGCCAGAGAGATGTCATCAAGAGAACTGGCCCTGCAGGGAAAACGCGAGTGTAGCTGCAGATGGCAAAAAGGGAATGGGTGGAACAGTGAGCTGAGGTGGTGCAAGAGGTCACACATGGCCTGGTGTTTCCAGAGTGTCGCCAGTGAGCGGTTTGGCATCACTAGGGTACGTGTGTGTGCACGTGTGTTTGCATATGTATGTGTGGCTGTATGTGTTTGTGTGTTTATGTTTCTATGTGTTCCTCTGTGTGTGCTTATGTATGTGCATTTGTGTGTATGTGTTAGTTTCTGTGTGCTTTGTATGTGTTTTTATTTGGTTATATGTCTGTTGGTTTCTGTGTGTGTATGTTTATGTGCGTGTGTATGTGTGTGGGTCTCTGTATGTGTGTGCATGTTTGTGTGTGTTTCTCTTCATGTGTGTGTGTTTCTCTGTGTATGTGTTTGCATGTGTGTATATGTGTGTTGGGGGGGCAGGGAGGGGACACTGGCAGACAGGACATGTCCTGAGAAGGAGGCAGCTGCCAGACCACGGCCAACTCTTCCCTGTGTCCCTGGGGGGCAGGGGCAGGTCCTGAGCCTGCGGCAGTGGAGTGACTGGATTGGGAAGGGACTGGGGTCCAAGGGCAGTGATGCTGCCTGGGTCTGAGAGGCATGCGGTTAAGCTCAGTGTAGGGGCCGCTGGGTGACTCTGGTGAGAAAGGAGGTGGCCCGTCGGGCAGTGGTGGTGGGGCAGATGCAGACCCACGTGCTCTGAGGCCGTAGAGGGACCCAGACTGACCCAGGACGTGCAGGACAGGGAGGGGCAGAGAGCTGCTAGAGCGGGTGGGCTCCTGACACTGGTGTTGGGACCCAGGACTGTGGACAGGAGTGGGCGGGGTGGGAGGCCCCCACGGGTGAGTTGTTGGCCTTGGCGTCATCAGCAGACGGTCGGCCCTGGAGTTACTCGTTTGGTAGCTGGGTCCAGGTCCCCTTTGGGGCCCCGGTCTGTGTGCTCAGGGTTGACAGCACGTCCCTTTGTGTTGAACCGCCCGGTAAGCGTGACTGTCCCACCATGGCCGGGCGTGGGTGCTTGTTCCAAGGGGTTCTTTGCCTTGTGAATTTGTCCCAGGGTGAGAATGTTTGTTCAGTGTGCTTTTTAATTCTTCTGGGGGTTTCCTTTCAGATGTACTTCCTGAAGCCCAGTTCTTAGATGAAGGGACGCTGCTTTTTCTCAGCTCTTCCCTGCATTTTTCCCCAGAGAGATGCAGCCGCGTTTAATGTCTGCGGCGCTGCTCCAGGTGTAGCTTCTGCTGCGTTACTTGTTTTTATTTTTAAATGCTGCTGGCTCTTCAGAGGCTAGACTTCACTTCTTTGGAAAAAAATTTGTTCTGCTAAATTTTGATCCTGGTTATAGGGATTAAATGATGTCCCCTTTAAGTGTAAATGGTCAACACAGGCGCATTTACTAGTAATGGGAAAATCTGACACGGACAGTATTTATCCTGACGCACGAATGACCTGAAACAGCCTCTTCGTCAGGGACTGTCACATGCGGGCACATGGCGGAGACCTTGCAGGTTTGGTTCCAGGCCACCACTATAAAGCAAATACCCTAATAAAGCCAGACACGAGTCTTCTGTTTTCCCAGCGCATATAAAAGTTATTACACTGTACTGTTACGTGTGCAGTAGCATCATGTCTAAGAAACAATGTACATGTCTTAATTAAAAAAATATTTTATTGCTAGAGATGACCATCAGCTGAGCCTTCAGAAAGCCGTGATGTCTTTGGCGGCTGATCCAGCAGGGTGGTGCTTGCTGAAGGCTGGGGGCTGTGGCAGTGTCTTAAAGTACGACAGCAGTGAACTTTGCTGCAGTGACTAACTCCTCCTTCCACGAGGTTTCTCTGTGGCGCCTGATGGATCTGGTAGCATCTTACTCACAGCAGAGCCGCGTTCAGAACTGGAGTCGGTCCCCTCAAATGCTGCTGCTGCTTTGTCAACTGTTTACGTGGCATTCTAGATCCATCCTCGTCATTCAACAGTGTTCACAGCGACTTCACCGGGAGTAGATTCCATCGCAAGAAACCACTTTCTTTGCTTATTTGCCCATTTGCTCCAGTTTGATCATGAGATTGCAGCAATTCAGCCACATCTTCAGGCTCTGCTTCTAACCCCAGTTCTCTTGCTGTTTCTGCCATATCTACAGTGACCTCCTCCACTGAAGTCTCAAACCCCTCAACATTGCCCAGGAGGGTTGGAATTAGCTTCTTCCAAACTCCTGTTAATGTTGATATTTTGACCTCCTCCCATGATTCACAAATGTTCTTAATGGCATCTAGAATGATAAATTCTTTCCAGAAGGTTTTCAGCTGACTTTGCCCAGATCCAATCAGAGGAATCACTGTCTGTGGCAGCTATAGCCTTACGAAATGTGTTTGTTAGATAATAAGACTCGAAAGTCGAAATTACTGCTTGATTCTTGGGCTGCAGGATGAATGCTGTGTTAGTTAGCAGGCGTGAAAACAACATTCATCTCCTTATTTGTCAGAGCTCTTGGGTACATTGTCAGTGAACAATAATATTTTGAAAGAAATCCTCCTGAGCCGTAGGTCTCGACAGTGGGCTTAAAGTATTCAGTAAACCATGCTGTAAACAGACGTGCTGTCATCCAGGCTTGGTTGCTGCATTTACAGAGCACAGGCAGAGTAGATTTAGCATAATTCTTAAGGGGCCCTAGGATTTTCATAATAATAAATGAGCATTGGCTTCAACTTAAACTCATGAGCTTCATCAGCCCCTGGCAAGAGAGTCAGCCTGTCCTTCGAAGCTTTGAAGCCAGGCATTGACTTCTCTCTAGCTATAAAAGTCCTAGATGGCATCTTCTTCCAAGAGAAGGCTGTTCTGTCTACGTTGAAAACCTGTTATTTCATGTAGCCCCCTTCATCAGTGATCTTAGCTAGATCTGCTGGATGACTTGCTGCAGCTTCTACATCAGCAGCCGCTGCTTCACCTTGCACTTTTATGTTCTGGAGACGGCTGCTTTCCTTAAACCTCATGGACCAACCTCTGCCAGCTCCAAACTCTTCTTCTGCAGCTTCCTCACCTCTCTCAGCCTTCATGGAATTGAACAGGGTTGGGGCCTTGTTCTGGATTAGGCTTTGGCTTAAGGGAATGTCGTGGCTGGTTTGATCTTTTATCCAGACCACTCACACTTTCTCCATATCAGCAACAAGCCTGTTTCACTTTCTTACCATTTGTGTGTTCACTGGAATAGCACTTTTAATTTCCTTCACAGACTTTTCCTTTGCATTCAGAACCAGGCTAACCCTTTAGCACAAGAGGCCCAGCTTTGGCCCTGTCTCAGCCTTCGACGTGTCTTCCTCACTAAGCTGCATCGTTTCTGGCTTTTGATTTAAAGGGAGAGACATGTGGCTCTTCCTTTCACTTGAGCGCTTTAAGGCCATTGTAGGGTTGTTGGTTGGCCTAGTTTCAATATTGCGTCGCATAGGGAGGCCCTAAGAGAGGGACAGAGGGGGCACAGTGGCCGGGCGGTGGAGCAGTTAGACACACACAACATTTATCGGTGAAGTTCACTGTCTGACGTGGGCTTGGTTCATGGTGCCCCCAAACCATTACAGGAGTAATCAAAGATCACTGCTCACAGGTCACCAGAACAGATATAATGAAAAAGTCTGACGTATCATGAGAATTACTAAAACACGACATAGAGATACAAGTGAGCACCTGGTGTTGGAAAGATGGTGCCAACACACTTGCTTATGCAGGTTTGCAGCACACCTTCCATTTGTAAAAAAATGTATCTGCGAAGCACAGTAAAGTGAACCACCGTAAAACGAGGTATTCCTGGCGTTTATGTTTTGCCTGCACTGAGGTTGGCCGTGGACGTGTAGAGAGAGGAACGTAACGTGTCGTGCTAAACAGGGACAACCCGGGAGCCAAGCACACTTGCCCTGGTGTCAGCCAAACCTCTACCGCGTCCTAAAAGTGTGACCTTGGGGTGGGAGACTTGGAGTCTCTGAGGATCAGCTTCCTCACGTGGAAATGGAGAATAATGTTATCATTATTATAACAACAATAATACTTACGGTTGTGATGGGGAAGTGAATACAGTTACTGTAGTTTCTGGCATATTAGGATTCAATAAATGTTAACCATCACTGCATCATGGTCAGCATCACCACCACCACCACCACCATCATCATCATTACCACTCTCCTCACCACCATCATCATCATCGTCATCATGTCCCACTAGACACTGAGCCCCTTAAGGGGTAAGGTCCCGTGTTGGCCATCTTCACGTCCTCCCACCCAGTGCTGGCACAGGGTCCTCCCTGTCTGGACAGACAGGAGCTTGAGGAGAAGGGAGGTGTTTCCTCAAGCAGTCCTTTAGAGGAGCCGGCAGGGGCTGGGACTGCTGACCCCAGGGTTGTCCTTGTCATCCTCCTTGTGCTTTCTGGGTGTCGGCCAGCACATTGCCCACTCTTTCAGAACATCTCTGATGACAAGCCGTGTAGGAATACCCATCTCACAGGGCTGCAGGGAGGCGGGGACCATACAGCGCTCCTCACTGCGAACTTCACCGAGCATCACGCTGGGGAAGGTGGGAACAGGGTCACTTAAGGCACAGGCTGTCTCGGGCGCTCCGCTGGCAGACGCATCACCGTTCCATCCTTGTCTCCCTGCCTCTCCTTGTGCCGGGCCCTCAGCCTGGAGTTCCCAGCCCACACTGAACATCCCTTTGTGTCCCTGGGCAGCTGTCTCTGGGGTGCATACCCTACCAGGCGGCATCACTCGCTCCTTCCCCTGGATCCCCCAGTGAGCTTGTTGTGGCATTTATTTTTACCTTTTCTGTGTCACGTGACAGTTGAGTACGTGTCTTTCAGCACTACAGATAGTGGCCTAGGGCTGGTTTTCTCTCTGCTGTCTTTGTGGCTCCCAAGTCATTCATTCACTGAGCATGCTTCGATCACCTGTGCCGTGCCAGGCCTGTTCCTGGAACTGGCGTTTGCCTGGTGGGCAGCGGCCCTCGACGGTGGGTGAGTGAGGAATGGAAGCAGCATTCGTGCAGTGTCTTCCGACATCGTGGGCTTCCCTGGAGCCAGTGAACGTGTGGGCAGCACCCGTCACGTGCGACAGGAAGGGAGCACCCGGGAGCCGGGGTGCCACCCAGCTGAGGCTCCTGTCTCAGAGATGTTGGGGGTGGTGCTGCTTTCTGCCGGCGCAGTTGGTAGCATGTGATTTTACATATATGTTAGTTGCTGGCTGCCATAGCCAACCACGGTCTGGGGGCTTAAACAACAGACATTTATTGTCTCGCAGCCTGGAGGCTGGAAGTCTGAGATGCAGGCGTCAGCAGGCGGGTTCCCCCGAGTGCCGTGAGGGAGGACGTGTTCCAGGCCCCTCCCCCAACAGCTGGGTTTGCTGTGATCTTGTTTGTGGATCCATCGTTCCGGGCTCTGCCTTCCCCTTCATGGGCCGCCTCCCTGTGTGTGTTTTGCTACGTCCGAGTTCTGCCTCTTTATAAGGACATGGTCGTTCGTTAGGGCCCACCCTGCTCCAGTGTGACCTCACCTTAACCTGATTACATCTGTAAGGACCCTATTTCCAAATACATCACATTCACAGTATGGGGGGGGGGCAGTGTTAGGGCTTCAGCATCTTTGTAGGGGACGTGATTCAACCCGTAGCATGTATCATTCACATTCTTTCTGATCCTGCCCACACCCCTGCGAGCTGAGTGGTGGCTGTGGTCTTCATCGAGGGAACAGGACTGCCAGGGTGGGAGGTTTTCCCAGGAGCACAAGGTCAGCTTGTGCAGTTGGGTTGCAAACCCAAGCCTTTCTGACCTCTGAGCTCCTGTTCCTTCCAGAATATTCTCAACGGGTTGCTCTTGGCGTTTTTTTGGAGCAGAATGGGTCTTTGTTCTGCGAGGACACAGCATCTGTGGCCCTGCCTGCTGCGTGGTGGGGACGCCAGTCTTTGCGATCACCCTCAGCGGCACAGAGGCGACTCTGAGCCCAGTGCTCCCCGGAGCCCTTTCCTGCTGGCAGTCCCGTCCCCGGGCTGCAGGCAGGGCCCACAGCGCTCTGTGTGTGTTGGGGTCTGAGGGGACTTGAGTTGGCGAGGCTGGCGGTGATCCCTGAGACGGGAACGGGGGAGTTAGGGGAGGCCCCGCCTGGTCGTGGCTGATACAGCTTGTCTGTTGAACAAGGAGTTTCCAGAGACTTCTCAGCCAAGGATGGGGGAGGCCACGTGACTGCAAGTTACTAGAATGAACAACTGGCCCCACCCAGCCTTGTAGCCCTGTGGGGAGGTTTGCGAGTCACATTTGAATTCAGCCCTTGACATTGGAGAGGGACACACGGGAGCCTTTGTGTGCAGGTGTCGCATTTCCTGGGGGTGGGGGGGCTCTGGCTGCCGCTGAGCCCGTGCGCACTGTTGGCAGCCGCAGGATCCTCTTCCCAGCAGCGAAGAGCCGCCCGGCCGCCGGGCCGCTGGCAGGGCCTGTGGGCACAGACCCACAGAAGCCCCTGGTAGAGAACTAGTTCAGCCTCATCTTCAGTCTAGCCTTTTTCCCTGCATGCTCTCACCCGGATAAAGCTAACTCTTGAGCCCGTGCTGACGGCTGTCCGGTGGAATATAATTTTAACCCAACAAAAACTGGCAGTTGCAGCTGGAAGTGGGTTTGCCTGGTTTTTGCCTTTCCCGGCGCACTGGCGTGTCCCACAGAAGGGCCCGCGCACACGGCTGCCCTGTGGTCCTTCCAGTTCTCGGAGGCGCCGTGATGTTTTTGAAGTGTCTGTGATTGGCTTGTAGGCCCTGTCGACGCCACTGTTTAACCTTTTCAAAAATTAGCTCTGGAGGCAACATGTTTGATTTCTCATAATCGCCTGTCTTTATCCTTCGGGGGGGTGGGGGCTGGCGTCTGTGTTTCCGAAGCTTCTGCTCAGAGGCAGCGTGGGTGGGTGGTGTGAAGACGTTCCGTCAGGGAGGTGACGGGACTAGGCGTCCACCCGTGCTGGAAGGGGCCGAGAGCAATTGGTGTTAGAATTAAGTCACGGTAGGATGTGCCCATGCTGTGGGCCTCAGCGTGTGTTCCCCGGACGGGCGGCAAGAGTATCGCCTGAAATCCGTGAGAAATTTGTGAGAAATGCATGTTCTCAGGCCCCACCCAGACCTGCTGAATCAGACCCTCTGTTTGGTAGGTGCAGGGGGCTGGGTAATCTGCGCTTCGGCGGGTGCTGAAGTTTGAGGAGCGTCGCGCCAGGGGTAGCACTGCCCGAAGCAATAGGAGGTTATTGATAGCCAGAAAGACAGCGTGAGTACCTAGGATTTGGGCCCATGGTTAAGACCAAGGCCTCAGTCTCGGCTTTTCCCTTTAATAGTTACCAAACATCTCCGTGCGAGCAGCCAGTGGGCTTTGCTTTTCAGCCTGCAAAGCCGTGGGGCCCAAAGCTCGGAAAAACCATCAGGAAGACGTGGACACAGCTTGGGCGTCCCTGACCACGTGTCCCACGTGGGCGACGAGGGATGGGGGTGGGGGCCGCACCACTCATCAGTCTTCTTTGCTCTTCCCGGCAGAAGTGCATTCGCTTCAACCCGGACGCCACGGTGTGGGTCGCGAAGCAGCGGATCCTGTGCACGTTGAACCAGAGTCTGAAAGACGTGCTGAACTACGGGCTGTTCCAGCCGGCCAGCAACGGGCGCGACGGCAAGTTCCTGGACGAGGAGCGGCTTCTGCGGGAGTATCCGCAGCCCCTGGGCCAGGGCGTCCCTTCCCTCGAGGTATTTCGCCTGCGATCGCGTCACAGCCCAGACGCGTGGCGGTGGGGATGACCCTACCTAAACTCCCAGTTCCGTTTGGATTGGGAAATTAGCCTCAGATGAAAACATTAGTTTGGAATCTTAAGGTTGCACCTAATTTTACTGTGAATTTCAGACTGTCGTGCAATTTTTGTACATTTGTTTTCTTACTAGAGATTCAAAGAATCTGTTGGAGAGAAATCTTGGTGTGAACAAACCGTGGGTCTGGTCCAGGCTCGTGTTATCAGGGCCTGTGAGTCCTGGGAGTGCAGCATGGGGCTCCCTTCTGCCTCCCTGCAGGGTTTTGTTCCCCTCCTGACACCTAATGCACAGTGTCTTCCCCAGCTCCACCTTTCCAGGTCTCCAGACACCAGCTGGGTGTGAACAGTTAATTCAAGGCTGACACTAACTGCAGGTTAGCGCCTGGCCCCACAACACGGCCCTCACTCCAGACGCCAGTGGCAAGTGCCAGGTCCCCAGGTCAGCCACACTCCTGTCCAACTTGCCCGTAGCTCAGGGGTTCCCACCACCCCTCCTCGGGTTTGTCCATTTGCTGGAGCAGCTTCCAGAACTCAGGAAGGCGCTTTTCATCCTGTGGCCGGTTTACTGTGGCGGATACAGATGGACAGCAGATGAAGAGGGACCAGGGTCCCGAGTGCAGGGGTGTCATTCCCCGGGGAGTTGGATGTGTTTGCTGACTCAGAAGCTTCCCAAACCCCATTGTTTTGGGATTTTTATAGAAGTTGCCTTCCATAGGCAGCATGGATTAAATCCCTGGCTGTCGTCCGTGATCCAGATGGGCCTCCAGCCTCTCTCCCCTCCCTGGAGGGCAGGGGTGAAGCCGAAATTTCCAGCCCTCTAGCTTTGGCTTGGTCTTTCTGGCCACCAGCCCCCATCCTGAAGCTACCTAGGAATCAGGAGCCATCTCATCAGCATGGCAGGGAGACTCAGCACGCGGGAGGTCCCACGGGTTTTCCGGGAATCAGGTGTGAAGACCAGCCTCCCTGCCCCTGGGTCGCAGGTGGCCCCGCCCTGCAGCCTCCTTTCTGCTTCCTGCCCCGAGATGACCAGTGGCCTCTTGAGCTGCCTTGGCCACCACAGGGTCTTGGGCTTCCCTTGTGAAGTGGTCGATCTGTCCCATGGGGCAGCCTTACGCATTTCCACGTAAAGCACGACCTCTGCCTCTGCCTTGCTGCCCCCAGGTTTCCATGCAGGGTCCCCACAAACACGCACATGGTGTCAGTTGCAAGTAGCCGGAGTGTGGCCATTTCTGCTGCAGAGCACACTGCTCATTGCAGCTCAGCCAAATGCAGAGGCAGCACGTGTGTGCTTGCAGCTGGCGCTGGAGCAGGCACAGTGAGTTCTTTCGACCTGGCCACTAGCGATTACTCTGAAGTCCAAGATGTCACAGACATCAACCCAGAACTAAGGTGAAACCTCATCAGCACACTTCTAGGTTCCATCATGACTTTGAGGCTGAGGTTATTGTGGACTGTGCATTGGACCAGGAGGGGGGGGTTTCAGTGGAGGAAAACACAGGGTGCCCCTTGGAAGTTGTGTGGTTTAGAGCAGATCACTCAGCTATTCTGACCTCAGTTTGCTTATCTGTAAAATGGGTATCCGCTGGAAAAAAATCGGCCGTTGAGGGCCTACTAAGTGCCAGACACTTGCCAGGCATATCCACCTTGCCTAATTTTACTTTGACAGTCAAGGTTCTGGTCACGTGGCAGTTACATTCCAGTGGGAGGGGTGGATCAGGAACAGGGAATCAATGCACTTGGTTTCAGGGGCTGCTCACTTCCATGACAACAGTAAAACTGTGCGGGAAGACCAGCAATTCAGGAGCTACTCCTGACCTGGCCCCGGTACCCGTAGCTATGCATCCTTGTGCCAGCCGCCCAGCCCGCCCGAGCCCTAGATTCCTGGCGTGGAATCAGGGGACTGTTAGTCGTGACTTCCCGGCGTGGCTGAGAGACTTGGGGGGAGATTCCACAGAGCAGTGAGCTTGGGCCAGCCCGGCCGCCAGCACGTGCCCCCATCGGTGTGTGTCTGCTGCTGTGATGGGTTCCTTTTCGCGAGATCACTGCTGGGGTTTGCATCAACTCATCTCCCCGAGCGGCCATCCTGTCTCCCCCGAAGGGCCGAGACAGCCCGGGGATGGACA
Source organism: Eulemur rufifrons (assembly GCF_041146395.1). NCBI lineage: Eukaryota > Metazoa > Chordata > Mammalia > Primates > Lemuridae > Eulemur > Eulemur rufifrons. The sequence goes on from NC_090988.1 coordinate 98,766,455, forward strand.
CATGGGGGCAGGCATCCACCTGAGCGCGTTGCCTCAGGCAATGTCAGTAAAATACGGTTGGCTACATGTGCAACACGGGGGTCATGGCAGGAGAAGCATTTGTGGCTCTGAGCCGTGTCCCTCTGTAGCCGTGAGCTGTCAGTGTTTGTGGTTCTGGAATAAACTTCTTCTCCTGGGGACTTGCCCTCCTGCAGGAGATGTTGGGGGCCCTAGCGTTTTCTCTCACAACTGAAAACAGCGCCCCTTGAGTTGAATTCCTTGAGACCTTTCGGGTTTAGGTGTGTGATTGTGAGCTGCGGGCTGTGCCTGACACCATTCTCGGTGGCTTCTGAAATCCGGACCAGAGGCGTGGCTGGTCCAAGGACATGCTGTCCTGGCTGAATCTGGATCCAGGGTGGAAATCCTAAGACAGGCCTGGGGCTCCTCCCGCCGGTTCTGTCCTGGAAGGTGGATGCTCCAACCACACTTTATCCCGGAACTCTGTGCAGCCTCCTGGGTCCCATAGAACTTTCTGATTTCACAACTAATTTATTTTGACACTTAAAAAAACAAAACAAAACACGAGTTTCAGTGTGTGAAAAACAAGAATTTTGTCTTTTGTTGAATTGCTGTTTTGTTTGGCCTGGAGGAGAGAGGAGAATAAGGTCGTCTCCTTGGAAACGTTATCTGGGGTTAGACCTCCAGTTTCGGGATTAGCTCACCCACTCACTGCCCTCACCGTCCCTTTATCCAGGGGCGGTTTTGTTCACCCTGAGCTGATGTGTGACCTTGGAGGGTGATGGTATCAAGGGAGTGATAACCTGGCACTTGTCCAGGGACAGTTCTGTGCCAGGAAGCTCACATTCAACCCTCGGGCCACCCATGGGACAGATAAGGAAACTGAGGTATGTCTGGAAAGTGCCCAGCCCCAGGGGCTCCCAAGCGCTCAGCAGCCTCCCCAGACCTCCGTAGCATCTCCGGCACGTGTGGTGACCGAGGGGCTTAGGGGCGCTGGGGGCGGGAGGTGTCTGGCGAAAGGTGCCGGAGACCCTCGCAGCAGGCTGATGGCGGCTTTCATCTTGCACGCTGCTGCCGCCTCTGAGCACAATGTGCTTCCCGGTGCAGACGGTGCAATTTCCAGTTCAAAGGAGGCGCTGCTGCTTTGAGGGGTAAATGGCAGCTCCCCAGTCCCGGGCAGAGGTCACAGGAGTGCATGGAGGCGGGGGCTTGACCAGGCCCAGCTTCCAGTGCGTGTCTCAGTAAAGGCTGAGGAAGCAGCGTCCTCGTTTGCCAAACACGCTGTGCCGGGGCAGACAGAGTCCCTGTAAGGAACCGTCATGGCTCATCAGCCGAAGGAGAACGATCACCCAGCACAGCCGCAGCACAGCTTCCCGAGAAGGGGATCTTTCCGCTTCTCTTTCTGTTGCTCTTGTTCATTTTTGTGGCTTTTGAGCTAAATTCCTGTAGAATCTTGGCAGAAGTGATTCTTAGGATGTCACAGACTCTGCTGTATGAATACAAGTAGTTTATTTAAAACTCGAGGAGTTTGCTGCGGAGTTCCCTGTTGCCGGTGAAATAGCCAAGAGGCCACTTTTCCTCTGAATGATCGTGTGAAGTATTTACTTGTTTTCTTTTTTCTTTGTTTCTGTGCCAGTTTCGATACAAGAAGCGGGTGTATAAACAGTCCAATCTCGACGAGAAACAGCTAGCCAAGCTGCATACAAAGGTACGCAGGGAATGGGTTGTTACTTACACTCCTGGCGTTTTATGTTTCCTTGTCTTATTATCCTCTTACCGGGGGGCCCGGCGTGCGCCTGGGGTGCTGTGCGGCGTGGCCGGCTGCACAGGAGGACGGGCCGCCTTGAGGCGCAGCTGCCAGAGGCCCTCTGCCACCTGGCCGCGGCGGGGTCTGCTCAGTGAAGCCACAGGGGTTCGGGACGGGGACGGTGAATCCGCTGGGTGCTCCGGAGAGGTTCAGAGGCAGCGGCTCCGAAGAGGGCAGGATTTGGACTCAGCACGGTGGAGAGACGACAGTGCCTGCCAAGCTCTGTGATGGTTTTCTGTTGTTGTCACATCAGTACGAACTTATTAAAGTGCTCTTGACATAAACTACCCTGGTAGGACTGCGTGTGAGCAGCGGGAGTTGCCCGGAGCGCTTGGCACCTGGCGGAAGGCACTGTGGGTCCCTGTGTGTGCAGCCACGTCCTGAGCCCCCGAATGACATTGGCGCCATGGACACCCCACTCTTTGTGGGGGTGCTGTGCCAGTCGAGCAAGTAAAGGTGGGGGCCGAGGCCCTGGGGGGTGTGTGTGGAGCCCTTTGCTAGTTCACAGCGAGGAGGAACCTGTGATACCTGAGCAGGTTGTCACCCCCAGCCGGGGGCTGCCTGGTAGCTGCCCTGAGAGGGTCAGGCGCTCCCCAGGTGAGCGCACCTGCAGCCGGAGCTCCCGGGGCTTTCTCAACCACAGGCCGCTCCTGGTTTTTGTTTTGTCCCCTCCCGCCATTTCCATCTGACCATGCGAAGATTTTCACTATGGGATCTAATGTGTCATTGTCATTATCTGTCTTTGTGCTCATGTTGTCCACATGGGGGGGCCATCGACCTTCCCCCTGCTCCCTGCCCTGTGCACATCCCCGATGCACTGACCGCTTTCTTGCACGACAGAATGCTCCGGGCTCCTCTCGCACTTTCCCTGCCTCAGCCCGGGATCCCCTGGAAAGTGGTGCTTAGACTGCCAAGGTTTGGGCCTCTGGGTTGTTTCGTAATTAAATGATGCTCTGATGTGTAGATAAAAATGTGTTTGTGAATTTTTTAAAAAGTATCGATTCACAGATGGCAATGAAAGTTTTAGGTGAGAGCAAGTGCAGGTCCTGTGTTCTGGGGCATTTGTTCAGTCCTGGTTCCGGAGGGGACAGGAAATGATCAGGTGGAACTCCAGCTCGAGTCAGGAGGCCGAGGGGCCCGGGAGACATGCGTGTTGAAAACCGTCGTCGGTCCCCTCGGTGCGTCTGGGCGTGTGCAGAGCAGGGGCGGAGGCTGAGGCCAGCACGGAGAGCTGGACTGCTCGGGTGGAGGGTGTCCAGCCTGCAGCCCTGGGCGGGTGGCCAGGCTGTCTGCTGGGGGGACGAGAAGTTGCTCTCACAGGCGAGGCTGGCAGAGCTTGGGAAAGGCCTCTCCCCTTCAAGGTTGAGCCGCTGACCTCTGGGATTTCCTGAGTTAAGCACCTCCCTTCACCTTGAACCTGGAACCGCTGGGTGACCAGGCATCGCTGTTTCTGCCCGTGCTGCCACAGGCTCACCAAGAAGTGGGTTTACCCGAGTGAGCGGCTGCCCTGGTGGCTCCCATCACAGCTGCCTCCTTAGAGATTGGGGGTGGAGGCAGAGGGTCTGGGGTGCCCCCTGGAAACCCTAGCACTTGAGGGTGCTCCGGGTGGCTCAGCTCATCTTTTCAAAACGGAAGAAACATCTGTAGCTCTTAGCAAGGTATCTTTGCACATTTAGGCTGCTCTAAAAAAATTACCTTGGGTAACTTATAAACAACAGAAATGTGTTTCTCACTGTTCCGGAGGCCGTGAAGTCTGAGATCAAGGTGCCTGCAGATTTGGTGTCTGGAGAAGGCCAGTTCCTGCTTCATCGACGACCGTCGTCTCCACGCTCAGGACCTAATCCCCTCCCAAAGGCCCTGCCTCTCGTGACTGTTGCATTGGAGATTATTTAGCCTGTGAATTTTGGGGGGATGCAAACATTAAGTCACAAGGACAGTGAATAGTGAAGGGTTTTTAAAACGCTTTTCCAGGACAGGCTGATGGTGTTTGCCAGGTGCCGGACTCCGTGCTCAGCTCTGGGCTTCCAGAGACAGCTGCTGCCCGGCCAGCCCCAGGGTGGACAGAGGGCCCGGCCGGGGGAGGATCTTCCTCTCTGGAAGAGGCCAGAGGTCACCCCAGCAAGGAGCTTCCCCACAGCCTGTAAAGACGTGTCTCATGGAGATATTTCTGTTTTATTATTTTTCATTTTAGACCAATCTGAGAAAATGCATGGACCATATTCAGCACCGCTTGGTGGAGAAAATCGTCAAGATGCTGGATCGAGGCCTGGACCCCAATTTCCACGACCCGGAGACGGGAGGTCGGTACCTGTTAGACGGGGCTTTACTGAGCTTTGCTGAAGTGTGGAAAAGTCAGTCTGCTCTTCAGGGTACACGTGAAAAACGCAGCTCTTAGGTTTTACGTGGCTTTGTCTGGATTTTGGAAGTGTGTTCTCCGCTGTGACTTCTCAGCCAGAGGGGCTCACCCTGTTTGCTCACGCGGTGTCCCCGCCACCCGGCACAGGGCCTGGCACGTGGCAGGTCTGCGGTGCATGACTGTCGAGTGAGTGAGTGAACAAATGAACAAATGACACGCACGCGTTGTGCGGTCGCGGCCCTGAGCACACACAGACCTCAGAGCTTCCTCTATGGAGACGCCTGTTTGTCAATGCCAGGGCCGTGTGTCTGGGCACCCTGCAGACAGGCACAGACAGGCACAGACAGGCACAGACAGGCAGATATCTCGCGCCCCCTGCTGGAAGCCGAGCTCCTTACACGTGAGCCTCTCAGCATGTGCTGGGAAACGGCTCAGCCTTGGTGGTTCTGTGACCCGGCGCTGTCGCCCTTTGGTCTGCGTGGTTCTGTGCCGTGGGCGCCGTCTGCACAGGAGTTCAGCAGTGTCCCCAGCCTCTACTCACTCCATGCCAGTAGCAGCACCCCGTGTGACGACAGCGTCTCCAGATGTTGCCCAGTGTCCCCTTGGAGGGGGGCAGTTGCCCCTGGTGCGAGCCCCCTGCCAACGGGACACCAGCTGGCGTGGGCAGGCCGAGGTCAGGTCCCGCGGGGAGCACAGCCTCAGGTGCGAGAGCCTGTGTCGCAGCCCAGGGTGTCTGCCCGTCAGGTGGGTGATTCTGGGCAGGGGAACGTTCCTCTTGCCCTGGGGAGTGGGGACCACCCTCCCTCTCCTCTTGGGATGTGCCCGCCCTGCTTCTGGCTCCTGCAGGGTTTGGTGCCATCGTCACATACAGGTGTCACGCCTCCAAATTATTAAGCACACGACAGATGTATTTGCCAACTGAAGAATGGCACTTTCTTATCATTTGTGGGAGGCCCATCGGACCCCTCACGCTGGGCAGGGACCCCACTGGGCCTGGATCCAGCCAGCACAGACCTAGCTGAGCGCTGGTTGGGGGGCTGTCATGGCCTCTTTGCAACTGTCTGTGTCTCTGAAGTTTAGCTGTGAGCGACATGAGAGCAGGGCATGGGCTTGCTGGTGGCTGCTGCAATGCCTGAGGTGTCAGGAACTGGAACTGCGCAAGAACAGGCTCCAAGGCAGGGGCGGAGAGTGGGGGAGGGGTAGAGGTAGGGGTGGAGAGTAAGAGCCTGACTGCAGGTGAGCAGGCATCAGGCCCAGCATTAACACACCCCAAGGGAAACCCGGGGGTATTTGTGTGCTGAGCAGTGACGTGCACAAAGCCAGGTTTTACTAGAGGTCCCGGCAGTCCTGGGGCAGGTGGTGCGGAGCAGGGGCTGAGGTGGGCACACTTGGAAGGAGAGGGAGGGGTTTGGGATGGGGTGTGTAGAGGGCCAGGTGGTGGAGCCCCCAGGCCTGCGGAGCATTTTGGGGCAAGGGACAGCTGCAGAGTTTGATATTCCATGGCTGGGTGACCGTTGGCTGTGGGGCAGCTGGGGGAGGATGAAAGCTGAGCTGGGAAGCAGAGAGGTCTGAGCCCCTGGGCGGGCGACACGCTGTAAGTGGGGCACAGTCGGCAGGAGGTTCAGGAGGGCCCTGTCCATCCACCTGTCCTTCCCTGACATGAACATGTCCCCCTGTGTTGACATGGCTGGCTTCTCTTCTTCAAGGTCCTCTGCGATGGTGCGCACTCTGGGGACCGGAGCCCTTTCTCCGATGCGGGGAGTCGCAGCTCCCTGGTGCCTGGGCTGTAAACATAAAGGACCCACGGATTCCTGGGCATGAACTTGAGCCTTCGGTACATTCACAGGCGGCCTTCGTCCAGACCTGGGTTCCCTCCCGGGCCAGTCTGGGGCCTTGGCTCCCGCTGGCCTGGGGAGAGCTGCGTGCGTCTCTATCTTGGCCGCATCTGTGCCTGTTTCCGGTGGATTCCGGGGGTCCTGGGCCCGAGCAGTGTTGGCTGCCCCTCTCGCCGTGTCCTGGTGGGTGGGGTGCACTCTGAGCTGCTCTTTTCCTCCCGCGGTGTCCCCTCGGGTTGGTGCTTTTCCGTTGTGCGCCAGGCCTGCCCCCAGCCCCCTCCACCAGGCTGGTGCTGCCTTCAGATGCTAAGGGTTTGAAAGGAGTGTTATTCCAGAGCAGACCCTAACTTCGCTTCCAAAACACGTTGACCAGCCCCTGAGCTGTGTGGAAACACAGGGACGTGGCCTGGAGTTAAAGGTGCCTTCAGCGTAATCCCGGATTGAGTTGGCACCAAAGCCTGGGATCCTCGATTGCTGGGAGCAGGCGTGGAGCGATGGGAATTACAGACAAAGGTGGAAGCGAGACCCCTGACCGATTGCCCCAGAACCGAGTGGCAGTGACTCGGGGGCTGCCCATGGAGACGGCAGCCTGGCGCATCCTCCGTGGTTTCTGAAGTGTTTGCCAGGCTGCAGCCTCTGCGCCCGTTACCGATGAGAAAGGCCGAAGCCCGAGAAGGAGCAGAAACCTCTTCTCACCACAGGCTGGGACGTGGCTCTGGACAGAGCACAGAAGCAGGTGCAGGTTCTCGGGTCTCCAGCAGGGGAGGCTGGCGGGACCGGGCCAGGGACAGGGCCAGGGCCCCGTTGGTTTGGGAGTCGAGAGCAGGAGGCAGACGCAGGGGGACAGGTGGGTCTTCCCTGCAGGACTATTCCCTGTCCCACCCAGGAGTTCACAGCAGTCGAACTTTGTGGTTTTGTTTTGCTTCGTTTGGGTCTCGACAGACAGTTATTTTCAGTTTTAGAATTTAAAACACAATGATTGAATCAGTTCTCACATGGTAGTTTCTACGCCAGTTTTTCTTTTTGTAGTGACTGATATTCCTCCAAAAAGCAGAACTTTCTCTTTCCTCCCCCTCCACTTTTTTGAAATTAGTAGGCTTTATCTTGCTGAGTTATCTTTTAGAGCAGTTTTAGGTTTATAGGAAATTAAGTAGAAGTGCCGGGAGCTCTGTATTCCCCCCACTGCACACTGTTTCCCTTATTGTGAAAATCTTGCATTACTGGGGCGTTTGTTACACTTGAGCCAATAGTGACACGTTGTTATGAACAGAAGCCCACAGATTACATCGGAGTTCACACTGGTGTTACACGTGCTGTGGGTTTGGATAAATGCGTAGCATCACACCACTGTTGTGGTATCACACCGAATGGTTTCGCTGCCCTACAACCCCCCGGGCTCCCTCCTTCCTCCCTAACCCCTGGCAACTGCCGATCTTCTTACTGTCTCCATAGTTTCACCTTTTCCAGAATGTCATGTGGTGGGACTCACACAGTCTGCAGCCTTTTCAGATTGGCCCCTTACACTTAGTGATATGCATGTAAGTTTCTTCCTGCCTTCTCATGGCTTGGTAGCCCCTTTCTTTTTAGCACTGAGTAATGTTCCATTGTCTGGTTGTACCCCAGTTTGTTTATCCAGTCACCCCCTGAAGGACATCTTGTCGCTTCCAAACTTTGGCAATTGCGGATAAAGCTGCTATGAACATCTGTGTGCAGGTTTTTGCGCAGATATAAATAACAGTGATCAAGCGCAATGGGGTTTGCCAGGTGTGTGTATGTGTGCCTGCCTCTCTCTCTCTCTCTCTCTCTCTATGTATTTACAGCAAGCAAAAAGCGGAAAGGGTATAATTAATGCAGAAAGTTCTGAAATCAGAGACCTTTGGGAGGTGATTGGGGTCCTGGGTGGGATTTGTGCCCTTAAAAAGGGGCCCCAAAGAGATCCCTCACCCCTTCCACCACGTGAGGACACATCCAGAAGGCACCGTCTATGAACCAGCCCTCCCCAGAAGTCAAATCTGCCAGGGCCTCGATCTTGGACTTCCAGCCTCCAGAACTATGAGAAATAGTCTGTCGTTTATAAGGCACCCAGCCTCTGGGATTTTGTTACAGCAGCCTGAACTAGGACAGTTGCCAAGTCCCCGGGGAGGGAGGAGGCAGAGCCTGGGCTCCCCGGCCCTGGGGGTCCCTGCTTTCATCCCCTTGCTGAAAAGCAAGTGGGCCAGGGTCAGGGTTCTTCTCCCACGCCTGTGCCTGGCTGGCCGTGGCCGTGGCCGTGGCCGTGGCCCTGGCGGGGGTGGGGCAAGTCCAGGTCCTGGTCCCAGGGTTGAGCTGCCTTTGAAGCCTGGGGCAGTCCCAGGTCGGGGGAAGAGCGTGCCCGTGATCCCTGTTCTTCCAGACACCACATTTTCCTCTCAATGGCCGTGACAGCCTGAGCATGTTCCCATCCCGTGTTTTAGTGGCTCCACACTGAATTTGGAAACTTTTTCAAAACTAACCAGCAGGCAGCAGAATTTGGCTGAAAACCAGACTTCTTCATTCCCTGTGCTTGGAATTGAAATCAGCCTCTTTCCTAAGCTCAGGAAATGCCACGATGCTCCAACCCGGGTTCCAAGTCCCTGTGTTGGGGCTGCACGTGGGGCCCGAGCAGGGGAAGCAGCCGTCTAGGCTGAGCCGTGCACAAGAGATCATCAGATGCCAGTGGAACCACCTGTCTGTTAAAACTAAACAGCCCACGTTGTTGCAGGCAGCCGTCTGGTACCTGCTCTAAATGTAAATTGCATGAAGTGACAGTGATGAAACTGGCTTCTCCCACCAGGGTCTTGGGGCTGGTCCCAACAAGTGGTGTTTCCGAGCCCTGAAAAGGAAGGAAAATTGACAATCTGAGTGTAACTTAGTCTAACGGCTTTTATTTTCACACTCTTGGTTCCAAACTTGAGAGAAGCCCCAGGCGCAGCAAACAAGGTTTGGTTAATAAGCTAGAAACGCCTTTCAACTCTTTAAACATCTTGATGGGAAATGAAAAATAGAATATTCCTTTACTGAGCCAGACTTTGCGCACACCGATGATGTGTCTGGACTTCCCTGATGAGATCCAATTACCGAGTCGGTTTCCAGGGCAGTGGTGCTCGCTGCTTGCCGGGCTGGGGCCTCTCTGGGTGGCCGCCGTGGTTCCGCCTTGGCTTTGTTGCAAGCCGGCTCCCGGGAGAGCCCCTCCCAGCTCCCACATGGCCCAATTAGGAGGTTTCGAGGACACTGCGGGTCCTGGTACACTGAGCGCCTCCATAGAGCATTGTCTTGAGGATCGGAGGGGCTCACTTGATGCCTGCGGTGACTGATGGTCCGTACTGCGCTGTCTCACCTCAGCCCCGATGAATCACGGTGTGTAATTCCCCAGGAATAATAGCGCCTGCGAGCCCGGGGCCTTTGGAGAGAACACAATTCCGGGACCTCGTAAACCTCCGGAAGAGACACACAAATTACCCGATGCAAATGAAGGCAGCCTGGAGATCTCAGCAAATAACTTCCTTTGCCACCAGTGAATGTATTTGGGTGCCTTTGGTTGGTTGGGTACAGTTCCTAATTAAAAAAAGAGTCCTGTTTTCCAGTGAGAGCTCAAAGATAGTATCCAATTATTTCAGGATTTTTCTTATTTACGTCGCACCAGGCTCTAGAAGAGAGCACAGGTGGCTTGTGAAGGTGCATGAGAGAGAACAAGGTGAAGTACAATAAGGAAGGAAAATGGGGCAGCATGGGTTGGGGAGCGGGCCCAGTGTCCTCGGGAGTGACACCCCAGGGCTGGGCGCAGAGCCAGTTTGAGGTTTACAGAAAAATCAAGCAGACAGTACAGAGAGTCCCCATGTGTCCCCCCTGTCATTGGCAGCTCGCACGGGTGTGGTGCACTTGTTGCAATGACTCAAGTCCATAGTTGACGTTAGTCCACGCTCAGTGTTGCGCGTTCTGTGAGTTTGGACAGGTGCTTTCTGTCCTGTAGCCACGGTTGTAGCATCATACAGGATAGTGTCACTGACCTAGAAGCCCTCCGTGCTCTACCTGTTCATCTCTCCTCTCCTCTAACCCCTGGCGACCACTGATCCTTTTATTGTCTCCATAGCTTTGCCCTTTCTAGAATGTCAGAGAGTTGTAGTCATACAGCCTGTAGCCTGTTTAGATCAGCTCCTTTCACTTGGCAATATGTGCTCAAGCTTCCTCAGTCTGTATCTCTTCATGCCTTGACAGCTCATTTCTTTTTAGTGCTGAATAATATTTCATTGAATGTTCTACAGTTTATCCGTTCAGTCGCTGAAGGGCATCTTGGTGGTTTGCAGTTTCTGGCAGCAAATAAAGTTGCCGTAAACATTAACTTTCAGATTTCTGTGTGGACGTAAGTTTTCAACTTGTTTTGGGAAACACCTAGGAGTGCAATTGCTGGATTGTACGGCGAGAGTAAGTTTAGTCTTGTAGGGACCTGCCAAACGTTCTCCCAAAGTGGCCGCACCATTTTGCATTCCCACCAGCAGTGGGGAGAATTCCTGTGGCTCCACATCCTCACCAGCATTTGGTGGTGTCAGAGTTTTGGAGTTTGGCCATTCTACTAGATGTGCAGTGGTATCTGTTACAGTTGTTTTAATTTTCAGTTCCCTAAGGACATCTGACAAGGGGCATCTTCTCATATGTTTATCTGCCATCTGTATATCTTCTTTTGTGGGGTGTCTGTTTAGATCTTTTGTCCACTTCTTAATTGGGCGTTTTCTTGTTGAATTTTAGGAGTTCCCTGAATATTTTGGATACAAGTACTTTATGTGTTCTTTGCAAATATTTTCTCCCCATTTGTGGGCAGCAGCATTTTTGCATTAAACTCACCACCCAAAGCAAGAGCCAGGAGGTATTTTTTAAAATAAACTTTTCATTTTAGAACAGTTTTGGATTTATAGAATAATTGCAAAATGTAGAGAGTTTCCATATACCTTGTATCCAGTTTCCTCCATTATTAACATCTTGTTTTATTAATAATATGGTATGTTTGTCACAACTAGTGAACCAGTGCCGATACATTATTATTAACTAAGTCCATACTTGGTTCAGATTGCCTTAATTTTCCCCTAATATTTTCCTAGTTCTGTTTGAGGATTTCATGGGGGTCCATAGGACATGTAGCCGTCTGTCTCCTTGGGCTCCTCTTGGCTGTGACAGTTTCTCAGAACTTTCCTTGGTTTTGATGACCATGATAGTTTCAAGGGGGACTGATCTGACCTTTTGGAGGATGCCCCTTTATGGGGATTTGTCTGCTGTTTTTTTTCATGATCTGACCGGGTTGTGGGTTGGGGAGGAAGAGCCCTGAAGTAGCAAGCCCTTCTCATCACGTCCCATCAAGGGCCAGACTGTCACCATGACTTGCGGCTTTCGAGGTTGCCCTCGATCACCTGGTTGTGTCTGGCAGATTGCTCTGCTGTAAGAAGTCACTGCGTGCAGCCCACGATGGAGGGGTGGGGAGCTCAGGCCACCTCCTGGAGGGCAGGGAGCTACGTAAATTGGAGTGTGTCTGCGTGGGGGATCCGTCCTTCCTCCCTATACATTTATTTATTCATTTGCTTATTCAGTAATGTATCAGTGTGGACTCGTGGGCATTTGCTCTCCGTTTGGGTTGCCATCCAGCACTGCTCCAGTGGTTCCCTGCAGTCCTGCGGACTCCACTCACCTCCAGAGCACCTGGGCCAGTCCTTGGTCCCCAGCCCTTCCATGAGGTCCTTTCCTACGTTTGTATTAACACGTCTGCTGTCTTCTCTCACGTCCTGGTTTCCACCTGAGAGTCCTTCGGCCTCCAGAATTATTATTTTCTAAGAAACCTGTGGGAGGTCACGGGAGGAAGCAGTTGTTACTGCCATGAGTCACCGCCTCTCGTAGGAGGAATCGCTCTCCAGCCTCTGGTTGCCGTGGCCGGTCACTCTAGGTGCTTGGATGCGGCCGGGAACAGCGCACGTGGCAGCCTGCGCAGCTTTGAGCCCACTGGGTCACAGTGGCTGCCCTGACCGCTCCCACTCCTCCCACCCCGTGCCTTCCTGACGCTGTGTCACATCCCGACATCAGGACACATGGCCGGGGCTGGTGCCTTCCTGCTGTGCTTCAGGAGAAGGGCACCAGCCAGGAAGACCCTTTGTCACCCCTTCCTGTTGGCGCCTTTGGAAGCACATCCTGGTCATTCCCTAGAGCCAAGAGCTACGTTCAGTCTCTAGCCTGGAGGGTCTGTGTGTCTTCAGGGTCATCTCGGGACATCACAGGTGTCTCTACTCAGGTAGTCATTCCGGTTGCGGCAGACTGGGCCACTTCTGAGCTTATACTTGTTGAGGTTCCGGTATAGTTTTAAAATGAAATTCCAAAATGCAGAAACCGAGGAATATTTTTAAGAACCGTGGTGCCAGATGGCTGTAGAGTTCCCACGCTCGTTAGAGGGGTGACGACAGAGTCACTGACTGCACAGACAGGGCAGCCCCGTAATGTCACAGGTTTATAGCTGATTCAACAGCCTCTCCCTGGGGTGCTTCCATCAGCCCCAAATGTGGCGCCTCACTGGTCCCCTTTGCGAATGTGCTGTGGAGGCCGAGGGAGCGGAGGGCTCTCCTGACGTCACCGGGGTGGGTCCTGGCTAGCAGTGAATGTGGCAAGCCTGGAATGTTATTTGGGGAGGGCTTCTGGAACCCTTGGGAAGGCTGCCGTGTGCCATTGGCCCTAGATGTCATCCAGGGGCCGAAGCTGCCCATCCTGTAAGAAGACACAGCCGTTAACCGCGTGGTGTGGTTTTCTCCACCTGCGCATCTGTCCAGCCTTGCTCTGCGCGCCCGGCACCATCCAGGGCACGGCTCAGCTACACGGGTCTGTAATGTGGAGTCAGAAGTCACCATTCAAGCCTCAATTCCGACTTTACGGCTTGCCACTGGCTCTCTCTGAGACAGCATTCTCACGTATGAAAAGTCGCGGTCATTGGCTGTGAAAATGGCATGGTATGGTATTTTTTTTTCTTTTTTTTTTTTCCTAAATCTACATTGGACCAGCTAACTTTTGCACTGGGCATGTGTGGACAGCCACATAAGGGAGAAAAATCCTAATTGTTCTGAAGGTTCACCTTGGCCCAAATGAGCATCAACATACTCATTACGTTGCTGTAAGAGACTGGAATTTTCAGTTAGATATTGGTGGCTCCTGAGGCCCATCTTTTTATGCCTTTTGACTGTCAGTCGCCCCCCTCACCCACCACCATCCCTAAGCAGTCCTCCCTGCAAGGAAGAGACCCTTGGATGCCTTCGGACACTGTGCCTTGGCCTGGGAAGCCGCTGGGGTGAGGCAGAGAGAGGGGCCGACCACTCGTGTTCTTTCTCCAGAGGGCGGGGCCTGTCCCGAGTTTGCGTCTGTCCGTGCGTCTGCCCCATTCCCAGACCTCTGCACACGCCCCTCACCGTGCTGTGCCTTCCTTACCTTTTTGCTGTTTTCTTTTTTTGAGACAGAGTCTCACTCTGTTGCCCAGGCTAGAGTGAGTGCCGTGGCGTCAGCCTAGCTCACAGCAACCTCAAACTCCTGAGCTCAAGCGATCCTCCTGTCTCAGCCTCCCGAGTAGCTGGGACTACAGGCATGCGCCACCATGCCCGGCTAATTTTTTCTATATATATTTTTAGCTGTCCATATAATTTCTTTCTATTTTTAGTAGAGGTGGGGTCTCGCTCTTGCTGAGGCTGGTCTCGAACTCCTGAGCTCAAACGATCAGCCCACCTCGGCCTCCCAGAGTGCTAGGATTACAGGCGTGAGCCACCGCGCCCGGCCCTTTTTGCTGTTTTCTATGCAAGAAACATCCCCCACTGTCACCAAAGTCCCTTAGGTTCTAGAAAATCCCTGTTTTTCTTTAAAACCTCTGCACAAGAAGGTCCCTCTTGTGGGTGCACAACAGATCTGTGTGCAGCAGCATCCGTGAGTGCGTTGGTCGCAACTGGGGAGAACGGGCCGTGTGCTGTTGGCATCAGGAGAGGGGGTACGAACTCCGTATGGCAGACACACGCGGGGACATGGCGACACACGACACGCTGGTCGCAAGGAGCGGGCTGGGCCTGCGCATCTCACCAGGAACAGTCAATACGCAGAGTGGTTCCTACGGTGAATTTACAAAGCACTCAGAACAGCGCCCTTTTATGAATGGATAAATGTCAGAATTGAAAACAGACGGGCATATTCAGTCTGAGTCACCAGAGAGGTGCCCCTTCCAGGGACGGGGGGTGACGGACGGAGTGAGTGTCAGGAGGCCACCCGCCGCAGGGCAGACGTCCCAGGGCTTTGTCCTGAGGATGTGCTTGCAGACGGAGTGGCTGGTAACCACGGGTGTTTCTGGGTCACGGGGCTTGCGTGCTGTCATGGTACTCTTGGTGCTTTTCTGTAACTCAGAAACCTCTCCAGTTAACCACGACAGACTGGCCAGAATAGCGCACCTTGTGCGTCAGTGCCCTGGTGGCATGGTAGGAAAGTGAGAAGCAAAGGGAAAGATGTCTCAAACAAATGGCAACGTCCTCCGCCGGCTGCAGACTGGTCCAGGGTCATCACGTGGGGCGGGGGCCTTCTTAACCCTTTCCCCCCAAGGCAGGCCTCATCCTCTTCCCTGGAGGGTCGTCCTGCACTGCGCTGACGAACGGAGGCTTCTGCTCTCCCCGATGGGAGCTCCCGAGGGCACAGACCCTACGGCTTATTTACATTTGTGCCCCTGCAGCCCAGTCCCCGGCGTCTACCAAGACGTGGAAATTGAGTGAGGAAAGGCAGCGTCTGCCTCGCAAATCTCTAATTGGGGCCCTGATGGATCAGTCTTTGACTAGGGGGATCCAGGTGGCACCGCGGGGGCTGTGTCCTCAGAGTGAAGGGAGCAGGGAAGCCTCCTGCGCTCACAGCCTCGATACGATCCTGTTGACCCCCCATCTCTGCCACCATACTGATTTGCATGTGACCCCACATGTCACGTCACCGCACTGGGGTTGCCTGAGCCACACTGCCCGGGGGACTGTGGGGTCCACAGATGGGAGCTGTAACACCCTCGGTCAGTTCTTTAGCCTTAGTTTTAGGCATTTGAACGGGGCTCAGTGAGCAGTGTGACTTGGTGGTTTTCCCTAAATGTTGGTTCTAAAGTGCCCGTGTTTGGGTCCCTCAGAGACCCCGCTGACCTTAGCCGCCCAGCTGGACGACTCTGTGGAGGTCATCAAAGCTCTCAGAAACGGCGGGGCTCACCTGGACTTCCGTGCCAAAGATGGGATGACCGCCCTGCACAAAGCCGCCCGGATGAGGAACCAAGTTGCCCTGAAGGTAAATCCTGGAGCCCGGATTGCACGGGTGACACCGCCTCTCCTGTGTGGTCCCCTGCAGCTGCCCCCGTCCCATCCCATCCCCAGGGTGCCCAACCCCGAAGGCATCGTGAGTGAGGTTCCACTTGTAGCAGGCTCCAGACTCTCCTGCCCTCTCTCCTTGGTATCGTTGCTTTTATAACTTACTGTTAACAAAAAGTTGTCTTTCTCCTGTTATTGCAGTCAAAGGCTTGTCACCCACACCCACAGGAGGGGCTGCAAACCCAGGCCACAGGCACTGGCCCAGCCTTGCTGCTGCTGCTGTGGCCTTAGGGTCTTTGGAAGCCAGTCGTGGGTGTGGGTCTCCCCCTCATCTTCCTCCGGCCGCTGTCTCTGTGCCTGTCTGACCTGTTCTAACGCTGTGTTTGGGAGGCGCGGATAGAATGGCGGCCGCCCCAGGCCCATTCTCCATCAGAGCCTGAGGGAGGCAGGAGAGGGATGCCACGCTGCAGGCTGACCCCAGATGGGGGCTCCTTCCTAAAGTCTGGAGTTTCCCACCTTGATGGGAGCTGTACCTTTTCTGGCTTCCTCGGAAATGAGAGCGTCACAGTGATGCTCGCTGGGTTCGCCACGCTCAGGGTGCAGGCGGAGAGCGTCTTCCGCGGTGCATGCAGGTTGAGTAGTACAGCTTTCTCTTTGCTGCAAATGTCCCTTCACGTTGTTGCTGTCCACCATACACCACTGGACGGGTCTGAGTGCTGCAGGCCCACGTCTGCACGGTGTCCCCTCCCCTCCTGAGTGTCAGCCTGTCCTGTGTGCCTGGGCACCATTGCTGTTTCAGGGCCAGAAACTTCACTGTCTAAAGTTAGTATCTCCTTAGTTCTGGGGACTCGGCAGCAGCACCGGGAGCCCATGCACAGGTTGACATTGGCCTTGGGGGCCCGTGGGCCTCCTGCTGCTTTCCTGAGGTCTCAGTCTGAGCAAAAGGGGTTATGAGACCAATGACTGTAACTTCTGATTTTTTTTCTTAGACCCTGCTAGAGCTTGGAGCGTCCCCGGATTACAAAGACAGCTACGGCCTCACGCCCCTGTATCACACGGCCATCGTTGGGGGTGACCCCTACTGCTGCGAGCTCCTCCTGCACGAACACGCCACCGTGTGCTGCAAAGATGAGAACGGCTGGCACGAGATCCACCAGGTACGCAGGCCGCCTTCCCCTCCCGTCCTGCCCCCCGCCCACCTCCGCTGGTGCTGTAATCCCTGGGCTGGGCGGGGCGGCCCGCAGGTCGGGTCCTACCATAATAAGGTGTGTCGTCTGGCCTACCCGGAGTTCCTTAAAAATGTGAATTAAAAATTCATTAAAAATGTGAATGTCAGCATTCAAAAATAGACATTTACATAGAAATACCCATTTCTGACTCCTCCGGAGCAACTGGAAGATTAGGCGAGGCTGTGGCAATTCGCACAGCAGCAGTGCACTGGAGCTGTGGAGTGCACGCCGCTTCCTGGGGGCCCCGTTCTCTCCAGGTCCCCACCACCCTGGGTGCCCTGACAGCAGGTGCCAGGTGCTTTCTGAGCGCAGGTATGAGGCCTGATTTCCACATACCAGGCGCATGTTTTTCAGGCCCCACCTTGCACCAGTGGGGTTGGGGGGGCGTGTGCCAATCACAGTCTTGGCCAGAAACACGATCCACCTGATGTCTCCAGTGAAAAGTCTTTGATGGACCAGGTACAGGTGTGGGCAGGGTTAAAGGTTGAGTCCCATGGACAAGAGCACTGGGGAGCAGACGGTGTTCCTGGGAGCAGCAGAGCCCGCTGAGGACAATGGAGCCCGGCAGGCGCATGTTGGGGAGGGCGGGGGAAGAAACACCCACTTCCCTCCTCTTGGCTGAGCCCAGTGGTTAGAGCGGTAGAGTGAGCTGCCCGGTTTTGGGGTTTCTGCTCCATGTCGTCCTGGGAGGTCAGATCTGGGTTCGGTGCCCCCACCTTGCCCAGCAGGGTTCCATTTGGAGAAATAAACAAGGCCACCTTTCCCCAGAGGTCCTCAGGGGGGAGGAGGACCACCAGGGTTCAGCCCAGACTCCTTGGTGCGCTGGGGGGAACAGAGGAGAGCGGGTAGGGGGTGGCAACCCGAGACCAGGATGGCAAAGGGCCGCCCTGTCCCCCTGTCAGGTCTAATGACAGAGTCCAAAAACCGTGTTCTAAGAGCAAGGGGCTTGGTAGGGACAGTGCCAGGGACCCGGCTTTCCCTGTCAGGACCCTGTCTTCAAACACAGTCATGTTCCCAGGTACTGGGGGTTAGAGCATCAACATGTGAAGGTCGTGGGGACACAGTTCAGCCCGTAGACAGATCAGAACAGAGTGAGCCGCTGTCTGGTTTGCACCACAGGCCGTACCCTGCCTCCGTTCCCAGACTGCTCCACGTGCCTCAGTGTCCCCTCACGGCTGGTCTGGCGGGAAGACCACACCCGGGCTTTGAAGACCGTGGGACGTGGGGCCGTGGAGCAGCTGGCGGCTCAGGCCCAGCAACGGGTGTTTGCATGTGCTGGGACAAGATGTTGTCCCTTTGCGCACAGGCAGCCTGCTTCCTGACCACGTTAGGGCTGCAGTGACGAGACCTGTGTTCTGGTTGGCTGTGATGTCCACCTTGTTATAAAGCTCCTGCCGTAGGGCAAGTGCCTGAGTGTGGTTTGGACTGACAGTTTGACTGGGGCCCGCGGCCACGCAGAAGCAGCAGTGCAACCAACTCCACGTTGCTCCAGCCGCTGTGCTGGGCATCGCACAACCCCAGGGGGCGCCCTTCCCCTGGCTGTGACATTAGGATGTACGTTTATCACAGCTGTCCAGCAGGTGGCAGTAAAGTGCCTAAAGGAAAGAGCACCCTTTTTTTTCCTTGTAATTTGTGTGGCTGCCAAGTGGTGGGTCAGATGCTAGGCTTAGTCGGGGTGAACTGAGACTCTCTGGGGAGCGTTGTCCAAATGCACCTGCCCAGGCTCGCCTGGGAGGCTCAGAGGCGGCAGGTGTGGGTGGAGCCCCCCACGTGCATTGTCCCAAGAGCACCTCAGGAGTGGGCTAGGGTGGGAGAGGGCAGGGGCAGAGTCTGTCCTACACGCAGTCGTTCTCCAACCTCTTACCCATCCTCTAAGCTGTCTTCACGGCCAGAAAGCACAGCACCTGCTGGTTTTGGCATCCACTGGCTTTTCTCGCCTAAATTAATTATCACTGTCACGATTCCTAAATGGATACTTCTGGAATCCTATCATTGCCTCTGCATTTATTAGTTGGCTTTCTGTTATATAAAAGTTTCTCTTCTCATTTATTCTTTCATCTGTAACAAGGTAGACACCTGGATTTCTGTTTATTCTGTAGGTGACAATCTGTTGTTATCTCAGTTTTGGCCAATGGGTGCCCCATCAAGACGGCTCCTTTGGACATGTCCCCATCAACTTGGGGACACTTTGTTTTTTTCTGGCACAACAAAGTCTTCCAAGCTCTCGTTCTTTTCCTGCCTCGGCCTTGGGCTCGGCCATTTCTCCAAGGAGCCTGGTTTCTGTGTAGCGTAGAGTGGCATTTAGAGAGTGAGAACCAGGTGCCAGGTGTGCTGACCATGGCGGGGCTGCCGCTGCCCCCGCGCCCTCGCAGGGCCAGAGTTAGGGTGCACGTGCACCCCCATTTCACTTCATTTCTCTCTGAGACTGTGGGGTCACACTCACCCCCACGCCAAGCTGGTGCCGAGGGTTCCTTCTGGTTTCTGCTGTGCCATTTTGTCACTCCTTTCTCCCTTCGTGGGCTCACTGGCTCCGTCCCCCGGCTGCAGCCGCCCCCCGGCCTGTGCGGCTGCCACCTTGCTAGGATTCCCTCCACACCCTGCCAGCGGCCTCTTCCTCGGCAAGCACCACCTCTGCGCTTTGACAACCGGGGATTAAAGACAAGAGACTGAGATGATCCTTTAAAGAAAACCTGCTGGTAGATTTAAGACTGGGATTACCGGTGATGTTTGTTTTAGCACTTTTCTGCATTTCCTGCGTTTGCGTGTTATAAAGCGACAGTCACAGGGACAGAAGACACAGAGAAGGACACTCTTGAGGACGAGTCTCCCAAACCATCTGTCCGGGGCCGGTGGCTGCGTTTCGTCCCTTGGCACTGATGGTGTTTGACCCCCGTTGAGGGGGGAGTGCTCAGGGCGATCCCACTCCTGTAATTTAAACCTCATTAATTTAGATTAACCGGGGGAAGGGGAATAATGAGTGTGGATTAACCGTGCAGTGTTTTTATGGTAACAAAGTTCTCGTCTTCATTGACTACGGAGCGATTAAATTAAGCTGTAGCAAAGTGTGGCTGCAAGTCCCTTGGGAAGTGCTGGGTAGCCAGAGATCCTTCAGTGTAGGGAGCAAAGATCCCAACCCAAACTGGTTTTGGGGGGGCACAGTGGGGGTGGGGATTATGCCTGGTCTTTATGACCCTGAGAATCCAGAGACAGGGCAGCTTGGAAGGGCTCAGACAGTGTCGTCTTGGCTTAGTCTGTGTGTGTCTCTCATCTCCTGGTCTCTCTCGTTCTCTCCCTCCCTTGCGTCCCCCAGCGTTGACAGGCCCTGGCAGCTCCAGGGTTCTGCAGTTTTCCTGCTGACCGTCCCGGAAGAACACGGGGCTTCTCTTTCCCAGTAGTTCTGATGGAAGTTCCAGCTTGGGACGTTGCAGGTTCCCTAGGCTCACACGGACATCCCTGAGCCATGCCTGGGAAGAGGGAGCTCGTGCCCTGGCCTGTGTCCTATGTCCCCTGCAGGAGCAGGGTGGGGCAGGCCTTCCCCTGACCTGAGAGTGGAGTTGGGTCCCCAAGTGCAGGTGCTGCTCCAGAAGAAGGGGCATGGGGGCAGGGCAGGTAAAAGCAACAATATCTACAGGAAGGATCTGCTTTATAAATTAATGAGATTTTGTGGGAGGCACTGCAATGGAAATGGACGTTTCTTGGGGTTTTTTAAAAGCTCATCAAATTAATAGTTTCAGTATCTTCCCTGCCATCTTTCCTCCTTGTTAATTGCCCAGGTGTAGGTCTTTTTCCTACACCCTGCAGAGGTGAAGTTCACCTCCATCGGTCTCAATTATCAAAAATGCGTGATCAACCAGAGCTTGTGCTGTGTCCGCCCTGGAGCCCTGTGCTCTGGCCACCCAGTGGCTGCCTGCCCTTGGTGTGGCTGTCCTGTTGCCTTCCCGACCCTCAGGGGGAGGAGAGTGGGCTCAGGACTCACGTTTCTCCCTGTCCGAGGCTGTGGCCCCCAGTGTGGGTGCAGGTGGACAGGGGCACCCTCGTCACCTGTGCAGGGACCTCCTTGCTCCCTGTGAGCTGGGGTGAGAGGGGTTGAGTGCTGCTGGGCGCCTGGCCTCGTGTGAGGCCTTGTGGGGTCCCTTGTCCCACGTGATTCTCATACGAACCCTGCAAGGTGCAGTGTTGTTCCCGTTTCCAGATGACGACGTAGGCAGGCTCCGAGGTGAAAGTTCTGATAAACGGAATATCCGTGACTCGGGCCTAGATCTGCCCGACCCCAGCCCCTGACGGTTCATACGTTGCCCCCACTCCTCACCCCAGAAGGGCTTGGAGAGGGTCGATCACGTTGGTGGCTGCCCTGTTTCTGCCTCCTGAAACCTGCTTAGTGGCTGGATTACATTGAAAGTGACAGTGGGGCTGCCCCTTGCACACAGAGGGACAGACACAGGCTTGCAACCCCGGACACAGCAGCAGGAAGAGGCTGCGATCCACCTCCCTGGAGAGGGGCTTGGAGAACCTGGCTTGCGTTTCTTAGAGCTGCCCACCGAGGTCGGGGGAACAACTTCCTGTGTGTCTCTGGGCTTCTAGGCCCCTGGGTCTGAATGGAGGGAACTTGGGGGCCCCTTCCCAGACCCTCTAACAGCCAAGTGCAAGAGCCCAAACCAGTGGTGAGGCTGCTTCTCCTCGATCCGCAGCTGGAGGTCTGGCGGCCACCCCGAGCCTGGGGGTGCAGCAGGTGCTGATGCCTGTGGGGCCCTGGTGCAGGACGGTGGGTGGGTTGGGGTCCACACAGGCCCTGCCCGCCACGGGGTTCTGTGTGGCAGGTGTACGTGGTGCTGGGGGTTCCCGGTTGACAGCGTGGCTCTGTGTTTCAGGCCTGCAGGTACGGACACGTGCAGCACCTGGAGCACCTGCTGTTCTACGGGGCGGACATGGGCGCCCAGAACGCCTCGGGGAACACGGCCCTGCACATCTGCGCCCTCTACAACCAGGTCAGTGCTGAGCACGCAGCCCGCGCGCCCCACCCGGCCCCACCCCGGGGGCACCGGCACAGTGCCGAGGGCCTCTCGGGTGATCCTCACCTGCCACTTTGCTGGGAACTGTCCCGCTGTTGTGGAAAAGAGGACACAGAGCCCCAGGGGAGCACAGCGAGCAGCCCCTGCTCACGCAGCTGGTGTCGCCAGCGCTGGGCTCGCGACTCGGGGCTGTTCCAGTGCTGGCCTCCTCGCCCTCCACCTTCCAGAAGTGCACGGAGCCAGGGGCCTCCCGTGCCCACCCTCTGGAGCTGGGGTGCAAACTCCGCTCAGTCCCAGAGTCTGTGAGAGCAGGTCTGCGTGGGACGTGGAGAGAGGCCGACCGGAGGCATGAAGTGGGGAGGGACGTGGCTGACAAAGCCGGGGTATGGTCATGGCACCCTCCCACGGGAAGTCTGTGACAATATCATGTAACAAAAGCTAGCTTTTCACCACTGCATGTAATAACTGTGCCCCGAAGTGCTCCTTAAGTGGTAAAATACCCATAACAGAATCCATCATTTGAACCGTTTTTCGGTGCACAGTTCGGTGCCTTAAGCACACTGACATGGCTGCGCAGCCGCCACTGCCATCCGCCCGCAGAACTTTCTCATCTCCGCAGCTGAAGGTCTGTCCCCATGACGCACTAACTCCCGCCCCTCCCCAGCCCCCGGCACCCACCACTCTCCTTCCCGTCCCTGTGGATTTGCCTGTTTCAGGGACCTCATGTGAGTGGAATCACATGGTATTTATCCTTTTGTGTCTGACCTGTTTAGAGTAACGTTTTCGAGGTTCGTCTAGCATGTGCCAGAACGTCCTTCCTTTTTAAGGCTGAGCACTGTCCCGTTGTACGTACGTGCGGCACCGCGTTTTGTTTATTGTCCATCTGTTGGTGGACACTTGGGTCGCTTCCACCTTTTGCTGCTGTGAACACGGGTGTGTAAGTGTCGGTTCAGGACTGTTTCTGGTTCTTTTGGGAACAGACCCAGGTGTGGAACCTCAGTGTGAATAAATTAAAGCACACACTCCCCTGTGTGAGACCAACCTGGGAACCGAGGGTGGCAGGAGAGGAAAGTGTCTGGGAAGCGCGTGTGGGCTGGGGAGAGAGAGCCCCGAACGGCGAGGGGGGTGCCCCCGTGCAGTGTGTGCGTGGCTGGGCGGGAGGAGGGCAGCAGGGAGGCTCCGGGTGGAGAGGAGAAGGGACAGACGCGTGGGGTCGAGGTGCTGCTTCTGCAGACGGAGGCTGCCGGTTTCCTTGGTGCTCAAGCTCAGGCTAATTAATTCCGGGACATCACTATTGAAGGACTCCTCTGCCCCTTTTTCCTTTTATTCTTCTCTTTCTCTGAGTTCAGGGAACCTCAAGTCCGGAGGGTGGGGAGATGTGGACGCTGTACCAAGCAGGCGTGGAAGGGCACGTGGCTCTTCCTCCTGGAGGGACAGGGGGAGGTCACAGAGGAGGGGCTCTGCTGGAGGCCCCTGGGCTCTTTGTACCTGGGTCTCTGTGGGCCGTCAGCATCATCTTCCCAGTCCACAGCAGTGTTCCCGTCCTGTTGGCTCACTGTGCCCTCCAGGGTAAAACCTCGAGCCTCACGTACGCCCAAGTCCCTCCCCAGCCCCTCCATAGCTACTCACCAGCCCGGGCCCCCCCAGCCACTCTGCTGTAGTCCCACTTTGCCTCTAGCTATTAAACCGTCCTGGATTCTTTCCTCTGGAAAGCTCCTATGCATCTTTCAAAACCCAACTCAGATTTCCCACCCCCGGTTAAGCCTTCCACTATGACCCCTTGATGTAGTTAGCTGTATGTTTTGCTCTGCAGCCCTTTGCAAGACACAGCCAGGGTGAAATGTCCAGGACTAAGCGGTGACTGTTTTCCTCACCAACATTCCCTGCCCCTCGGGTCCATCTTCTCGGGGGCATAAACTGCCATCTTCCGGCGTCTCCGCTGTGCCTGGTGCAGGAGAGCAGCAAAGCGGATGGGGTCGGGGCAGCATTCCAGCCGGGCTTCGGGGAGCATCTGCAGAGCTGCCGCGTCCTCCTTAAGGAAAGCACGTCGACGTGATCTGTGTGCAGCTGGGCCTCGGCGCTCCGCAGCGTTCAGACGCCGGCACGACTTCGTGAGCGTGGAGACGCGTGGCTCAGCTGCATTAGAAAAACACATCCTGAGGCTTGGCTGTCGCGGGTAAAACATCTGTACGAGCATCTGCTTCCTAATTACTGCATTAGATGGGAAAAACATTCCTTAATTTTCCCCCATAGATTTCAAGCGTATTTTGTCTTAAAAAAAAAAACCAACCAGGAAAAGTATGTTTTCTGTCACTTGAAATAATGGTAGACGAGATGGTCTTGCAAAGTATTGATTTTTTTTTTTTTTTTATTAGAAAAGGTTAAAACATTTTGGCAGTCTGCATTGTCAGTTACTTACTTGGTGTCATCCCACGTGCTACACCTGTCCCCACCCTCGGCTGCTGGCTCTGGGAGGGTCTGGAGCTGGCCGGGACTCTCAGGAAAACCCCTTCCCCAGGGGCCTGGGGTTAGCATAGGGGTCGCCGGGTCAGCCAAGTTCTGCTATAAAGGGCCAATTAGTAAATATTTTACACTTTGAGGGCCACCTGGACTCTGTCGTAACTATTCAGTTCAGCCATTGTAGTGCAAAAGCAGCCACAGATGATACAGAAATGAAAGAGTGTATCTGTATTCAGATTAAAAAAACTTTACTTACAAAACAGGCAGTGGGCCATTGTGGCCTGTGGCTGTGGTTTGGGGAGCCTTGGAATCAAGGTGGCATCTGCCACTCTCCCAGCCCTGGATCACAGACAGACTCCCCTCCCCAGGGCTGAGTGGCTTCCCCCGCAGGCCAGGGAGCCTCTGTAGCTGCGGGGAGAGCCGTCCCCTCCAGGGTCCTGGGACCATCAGAGGCAGCCTGCCGCTGCCCCAGCTCCCGCCTGTGTGCCCCTCCTTTTCAGCCTGGGTACAGATGCCCGAGCTGGCACCCCTGGCTTTGACCCCTCCCTGGCGATGCCTCCAGGGGCCATTGTGTAGGGTCACAGGCTCTGGGCTTCTTGTCCCCTTGGCTTCCAGATATCACATCCACTTGGAATGTCAGCAAGTATTCTAGGATCCAGCTCCGTGAATGCTTCACGCCTGTCCCTGGGATTCTAGGGTCTTCGCTCTCCTCCCTGTGCCTCCCCCGCCTGTCGGAGAGTCTTACTGACGTGGTGAAAGAAGCCGGTCTGAGCTGCAGCTCAGCGTGAGTCCAGGAGAGGCGCGGCTCCGTGCCCGTGTCCTCCAGGTGCTGGTGACCAGCTGTGTGGGAGGAACAGGGACCCCAGCCCGCATCTAGCAGGCGGTGCACACTTGACCCAGAGCTGCTGTGCTCTGTCTCACCAGCGTGCTGAGCGCCTTGCTGCACCCACTTCCCTCGTCTACACATGTGTGATGTGTGGGGCCGTATCAGACGAGGCTCAGGTGCAGACAGCAGAAACCACGCTGGCCACTCTACATGGACAACGGTGTCCTGCAGGGTGCAGGTCCAGCAGACTGTCCGGGGGTGGGGGTGGGCAAGGGTGCCTTTGCACCCGGATGAGATTCAGAGGAAGGAGTTAGGTAGAAGGCAGCCTTGGCGTAGTGGAGCAGCAGTGCAAGGAGGTGTGCTTATCGGGACTGTTACCTTGCTGTGCCATCTTGGGCCACCAATTGCGTCTTCTGGGCCCTGAATTCCCTTGTCTGTAATGTGGGGAAAGTTACACCCAACTCACGGGGTTGCCAAGAGCCTAAAAATAGAAAACAAACATGGTGTGCCTGTCATATAGTAGAGGCTCAGTAAGTAGTGGCTGTAGTGATGGTGGAGAATGGTGGTGCTGATGATGGTGATGATGAAGGTGATGGTGTTGATGGTGGTGATGATGGTGATGACAGTGATGATGACAGTGGTGATGATGGTGATGATGATGGTGTCAATGGTGGTAGTGATGGTGATTACAGTGGTGATGGTGGTGATGATAGTGATGGCAGTGACGATGATGATGGTGGCAGTGGTGGTGATGACAGTGATAGTGATGATGAAGGTGGTGGTGATGGTGGTGATGACAGTGATGGTGTTGATGATGATGGTGGTGGTGGTGATGGTGATGACAGTGGTGATGGTCATGGTGATGAGCAGAATAAATGAGGTTCCTAGTTGAGTTGTTTGACTCCACATTGGAGTTACCCGAGGAACCCGTTGGTAATGTAGATAACCAGGCTTCCGGCCCAAATCCCAGAATCCCAGCAGTGCTGAGCAGTCTGCGCAGAGGCAGCTGGGCCTGCCATTGACCTGGGACTGATGTGCTGGGCTCCATGCTCATTACGCTCCCTTCCCATTCTGCCTTGACGGATCGTGACCAAAGTCACATACATCACCACAACCTGGGCAGTCGCCACTTCACTGTGGCATCTAATGGTGGCTCGAGGGGCCTTGTCCCTGGACGTTGCCCGTGGTCACCAGGTGCACAGTCATGGCTGCAACGTTCCCTTGTGGAGCTGCGGAAATTGCCAAGCGAAGGCATTCTGTCTCCCTTCTATGCGTCCTTGGACTCTTCCAGTCTCTTTGGATGAGGCTTCCAGCCCATGAGCTTTCCTGGCACAGACGCTGGGACCTGGAGGGCAGCCGTCCTCTTGCCCAGGACTGTCCTGAGCGTGGCAGGACATTCAGGATGAGCATCCTCTGGGCACCAGCCTCCAGGAGTGTCTGCCAGTCACTGGCCATCAAGATCACTTGTGCATGTTGCTCCTCCCCCTTTCTACGAGTAGCCTCAGTCGTGGTCCTAGTGATGGTGACGGTGATGTTGCCACTGATGATGACTTGCCGTGACGAGCCTCTCCTTATCAATTCCAAAAGCATCCAGGTGTGTGCACTGATACACATGCTTTATCAATTTTACACCGGCTCTACGCTTCTAAGAAAATACACTGTGATCAGAATATTCTCTTTTATGAAATCAGCTCATTAGGGCTTTGACTGTAAGCAGCAAATTGTGTCTAATCTGTCAGCTCCCTCCCCTGGCGCTGGCTTTCTGAGAGCTCCAGAGGGAGGGAGGCAGCCTGGTGTTTGTTTTTCTGCCCTGGATAATGAAGGAAGGGAGGGAGTTTTAAATACCAAAGGTTACTAGGCCAGGCCAATTTGTCTGGAAGGTACGAAAAACAGGAAACACCCTGCCTCTCTGGGGCAAGTCCCTCGATTTTAGTGAGAGCCAAGGTGAGAAGAGACGGGATATTTTCTGTGGGCATCCGTGGCCCTCGCTGCTGTCCCACGGAGAGCTTGCCAGCTCTCTGGCGGCTTCCACAAGGCCCCCGGGGGCACTTATGCCCAGGAGCCTTGAGCGCTGTGAGTGCACCCTTAGATCACCCCGCGCCTTTGGTGGGTACTTGGTTTGGCTTTTTCTTTAAACAGGCGAGAAGATCCCCTCTAGGCCCAAAAGTAACCCACTTAGTAAATGGCGAAGCCGGGCTCCCAACGCGTGCTCGTGCCCTCCCCCGGGCTTTGGGGGACACGTTCCCATAACCCATTCAGTGGGGAGGGCTCTGATTCTACCGGGCACGAGTCGGGCAGAAGCGCCGGTGCCCCGTGGTGTGTGAGGGGTGTGGTGCCACCCACCCCGGCCCTTGTCTGGGGCACGGCTATTTACAGGGAGGGTTGGTCTGTGGGACCGAAACTCTGGATTTAATTGTACCCCAAATATGAACGATTTGTTTGCTGAGAACATTTATATCTTTTTAAATTATATTTTTTACTGCACTCGAAGCAAGACATGAATGCATGCTCATGGCAAAAATTAGAAGAGTATAGAAATCCCAGAGTAAAAACCGGAAGTCCACATCGTGCTTTCCCAGGGGTTCCTGCCCCTAAACCCTTGCACGGGTCCTGTCACACCGCTTGGACAGTGGCACATTCTTGTAACCCACAGCTTTGCTCTCAAGCCTGGGGGGCTCCCAGTGTGTGTTCCTTTGTTGCTTGCACTTCCCAGCCCGATCCTTCATCTCGAGTGTCCTTTGTGCCGTCTCGAGTGAGTTCGCTGCCTCTGTTTACCCACCGTGCCCTGTGCCCCAGGCTGAGGTTCCACGTGCACCAGCCCGCGGTCTGGTCCTCAGAGGGCAGCCCCTGTGTCCTGCCTTCCCAGAGAGCGGCGAGCATCTTCTGCGAACCCTTCGTGCGGGGCAGTCCCTGAATCCCAGCACACCTTCCGGGAAGAGACTCGGCATCCCAGCATCCCTGTGGGGCTGGACCAGCTGGGGCCAAAAGCAGGTGGGGATCGGGGCTGCGGGCTTCGTGCAGAAGACTGCGGTCCTGTGCTGCTGAGCCCATCCCAGGGGTCCCTGCTGCCCACGGTGACCACCCGCCATCAGTACCATTTGCAGTCGTTCGGGCGGGGCTTGTTCACCTCAGCACCACAGGGGCAGGATAATTCCATGTTGCTGGGGCTGCCTTACAAACTGCATGATGCCTCACACCATCCCTGGCCCTCACCCACGCAGTGCCGGCAGCACTCACTGTTGGGACGGCCAAATGTCCCCTAGAGGGCAAAATCAACCCCTGTGGCCGCCCCCCCCTTGAGAACCACTGCCCCAGGGTGTGGGGAAACCTTTTTGGATTTGCTTCTCATTGGAATTGGGGTGCACAGGCTCTGGGGGTGTCTCCTGACCAGCCTGACCTTCCTGCAGGGGGTAGGACAGCATTCTCAGCACAGTCCGGGGGCTGGTCCTCTCTCACTTCCTCATGCCTGGCTCCGTGGGCTCCGTGGCATCCGCACCCAGAGCCCCTCTGTACAGAGGTGGCCTCAGATGGGGCGTGAGGCAGAGCGTATCCCCATACTTGCAGGTGACTGTTTACACAGACGGTGACCAAAGCCAGCCATGAGTGCAGCCGAGGTTCCAGGACGCTGGCAGCTTGGGGACACAGTGGCTGGTTGGTCTGTGTCCACGTTTCTCAGATCTGCCCCTGCCTGCGTCTCATGTTCTGGGCAGCTCAGCCCCTCTCAGATGCCACCCCCAGAGCAGAGTCCTGCTTTGGGCTTCTGTCTGCCTCCTCTCGGGTGGTTTCCTCATTAACAGTCGCCGCCATGGGGCGGAGGCCCCGGTGGGCCCCTCGCGTGGGTGGCGGGGACGGGCAGCCCTGCGCCTTCTGAGAGCTCGCTTCCTCACTGTGCTCGTGGCTCATGCCACCGCGTGGTCGGGGATGCAGACTTCTGCCCGAGTAGCTCCCTTTCTCTTTCTTTTCTTTTCAACATATGGCACCTTTATTGAGATACAATTCACACACCGTACGGTTCACCCTTCTGAAGTTTGCGTTTCTGTGCTGGTTGGTCCAGTTGCAGAGTGCGCAACCATCACCACAGTCCATGTTAGGTCGTCTTTATTGGCCCAAACAGAAAGCCTGCGCCCGTGCGCAGTTGCTCCCATGTCCCTCTGACCCTCCCAGCCCTGGGCAACCTCTCCTCTGCCCTCTGTCTCTCTGGGTTTTCAGCTTTCCCCTCAAATCTGCTGGTCCACCAGGTCCTGTGGCCTGTGCAGTGTCACGCATCTTGGCGCCTTGCTGTTCCCCAGGAGAGGGTTTTCCTTCTGGTCGGGGGCGGGGTCTGTGGCCTGTCCAGGTGGGACTCCCCTGTTGGTTATTTCACTCATTCCTCTATTTGATGGTTATTTTTCAAGTGTCATGTGGGGTAATCTTGCCTGTCGTCTGGGTGCTAGACTGTAGGTAAGGATGGAGCGGCCAGGACACGCCCAGGGCAGGGCTGGCGGTGGCTCCCGTTGGGGCCACCAGCACAGGTCCTGTAGGGGAGGGTGCCCCGGCCCAGTAGGAGGCTGCCTTGTTGCAGGATGCATGACACCGGCCTGTCCTTGACTTTGTTTTTGAGACAAGGTCTCTCTCTGTCAGCCTGGTTAGAGTGCAGTGGTATCATTGTAGCTCACAGAAACTTCAAACTCCTGGGTTCAAGCAATCCTCCAGCCTCAGCCTCTCAAGTAGCTGGGACAGCAGGCATGAGTCACCACACCTGGCTAATTTTTAAATTTTTTGCAGAGATGAAATCTGTCTGTGTTGCTCAGGCTGGCCTCAAACTCCTGGCCTCAAGTGATCCTCCTGCCTTGGCCTCCCAAAGTGCTAGGATTACAGATGTGAACCACGACACCCAGCCCCTTGACCATTTAAATGCTCCTCCAAAACCAGAATTTACTTGTTCTGAACAGTCAACGGCATTTACTAGGCAAAATCGTTCCTATCGTCAGTATGGGTACCTCACTTTTCTACCATCTGCCTTTTCATTTGCAGCTATTTGCCCTGTACTCTTCCTGGGGAGCTTTGGAAGGGGTGGCAAGAAGTTCTCTGTCAGCCCCATGGGCAAGTGGTAGATGCTTAATAAATGGACAGGCGTAGATCTATCTCCATTATAAAAATACGTAAGAGGTAACGTTTGTCTGCTTTTAACAAACCATAAAAAATTAAATCTACATATAAAGAAAGATTCCTGCTGTTCTCTCCCTAATATTTTTTCCTTCCCAGGAAAGTAAATACTGGGAACTGGTGCGTATCCTTCTAGACATAATCTTTGCTTTTCTACAATATAGACTTTAAGCTTGTAAAGTGTAAATGTAGAATTTCCTGTTCCTTCCTTTCTTTTTGTATTTTACTTACAGTATTTCACTTGTTATATATTTTATACATATGTGCAAGACTTTTTGCAGCATACAGTCTTGAAAAATGGAATCATTTGGCCATGGGGTGTATATATTTTAGATTTCTGTAGATTCTGCCGAGCTGCCGTCCAAAGCGTTTGCGGCAGTTGAGCCTCCGCTGACGGGTCGCGTGCGGGACCCCGTCCCCCCTCGTGCCTGCAGCTCTGGGGAAGGCGACGTGCCCCCTGTTAACCTTGCGTCTGTGTTTCCCTCATTTCTCGTGAGCTTGAGCCTCTGGACGGATTTCTCTGGAGACTGTCGACGGCACCGTTTTACAAGCAGGTTTCTTCTTTTCCATTTGCAGGACAGCTGTGCGAGAGTGCTGCTGTTTCGAGGCGGAAATAAGGAATTGAAGAACTACAACAGCCAGACTCCATTTCAGGTAACGAGAGTTCTCAAACATCAGCAAGGCCTGTGTGTGAGTTACTATGGGGGCAGCTCTCGAGTTTCTGCACGTCACGTCTGTACGTGTGGCATGAAGTTGGCTCGTTTTTTTTGTGGACATTCCCTGTCTGGAGGCCGCACCCCCTACCTCCGTCTCTCGGGGTCAGGTTGCCGTTCTGCACGCCTGCGTCCTAATGGAGCAGCGGCGTGAACGGGGCAGAGACTCGTCTGTGTGGAGTGCGCAGGAAGCAGCTTTGGAAAGGCAGGAGAGATGTGGATCCTTTTAATCGTGCAGCCGTTGGAAAGTGCTGGATCCTCTGCCCGTCCCCGGAATGGGGCGGGCTTCAGAGCATCTCACGGTGGGGTGGCTTGTCATCCATTGGCACCACCCCACCCCCCAGTGTGCTGTCCCAGAGTGGAGGGAGAACAGTCTCAACCCAGCATTGGTCAGTGTGTTCCATGGTGGCATATGCAAGCCCTGGTCCTAAATTTTTAAAAAAAATTATGGTAAAATACATAAAACACATAATTTATCATTTTAACCACTGTAACATATGCACTTCAGTGGCATTAGGTACATTCTACATTTATGGTGTTGTGACCCATCACTGCCGTCTAGTTAGGAACTTTATTACCTTAAAGGAAACCCCCGGTAAATGGTCACTCCTCATTTCTCCTCCCCTCAACCCCTTGACAACTAGTGCTAGGTCTGTGTTTCTGTGGATGTGCCCATTCTGGACATTCCATATAAATGGAATCATACAGTACGTGACCCTTCGTGTCTGGCTGCTTGCACTCAGCATCGTGCTGGCAAGGTGCATGCGTGTTGTAGCCGGTGTCGCTGTTTCATTCCCTTTCACAGTTGGGTAATAGTCCACGGTGGTGGGTATGGAGCTCGTCTAATTTTGATGCTGTTGACCAGATACCAGATAGTTTAGGGTGAAAATAAGTCTTTTAGCTAAATGCTCTAAGTTCTGGAAATGCTTTCCGATACTATACACCATCAGATATAGCCACTTGAACTGCTAATTGATGTGACCATGAATCTCCCTATTTGAAAATAATTTTTACGTTTTGTTGCACTGAGAGTAAGACTTTAGAACTAGTTCCCGTGGATGATTTTACTGATGCTTTTCTTAGACATTACTAATATACGTATCAGGCTTGATGTACAGAAAACGAATGAGTTCAGTCCAACAGCTGGGCCCAGATGTTCAATAACCACTATGACAGAGTTTACTTAATTCTTCCATCGCGGGGAGCCTGGGTTCCAGCCTTGAATCTTGCAGTTTGCAAATGTTTAATAGAAAATGGATTGTGGAAATGGGTTCCTGGGTTGCTAATGGGTCTATAAAGATCGCAGTTACTCTGCAAGAGAATTCTCTCTTTCCAGGGTGACTGAGAAGGGGGTGTGGTGTGCTACATCTGCTCTCGTGGGATTAGCTGTACATTAGTGGGCTCGGTTTTAGAAAATAACTTTTTTTTTTGCTGTTAAATAATATATTTTTCTGATCCTTTTTTAAACAAAAGTTTAAAAGTTGCTTAAATTGCTAAGAAAACTAATGCTAATGCCCTTTGAATCATGGCAAGTACTTGCATGACAGAGAGGGTCATTTCTGTGGCTTGTAACTGCCACGTGACGCTCCAGGGAAGCGAGTCTTCTGTGGCTTCTGGGACCGAAGGCCAGTGTGGGTGGCCTGCCCCTCTCTGCCAGTCCCCTTACTGTCCCATCGCCACAGGCAGGGCCCACCTGGGATGGGGACGCCCCTCCTATGTGAGTCCTGGCAGGACGCTTAGTGCATCCTCACGGCAGCCGAGCCGCACCCACACAAGCCAACACCATCTCCCTGTTTTTGCTAATGACAGTCAGGCAGGTGCCACAAATGGTCCTGAAAGAAAATGGTACAAAATACCATTAAACCGACCGGACTTTGTGCCCTGCAAACATTGCCTGGGTAGCCAGCGGCACGTGACCCCAGCCGACCCACATGCCCAGCCTGGGCTCCAGCTATGCGTGTCAGGAGCTGGTTTCCAGCTTCATATCTTCCCGTCTTGTGTTTTAATAATACCTGTGGGTCCTTGCCCATAAAATACCCCCAGCTTTTACTGTTCATTCACCATTCTTTTCCCCTCCCAGTCATGCAAACTGAGTCACGCGGTATCGGGTGTGTGGGGGAAACGCTGGCTTGCTGCCTCGCTGAAGAGAGATCACACGTGTTCACCTGGAAAACGGAGGTGACTCGAGGAACGTGTCCTGCTGCTGTGAAGTCAGGCTGATCTAAGACATCTTAGCATGTTTGGCGGAATTTGCTGGCCACACGCTTGCTTAACGATTGAACCCCAGTGCCGGACCAGCCGCATCAGCCAGATCTGAGAACTGGAGAGGAACGCGGGTTCCCAGGCTTCACCCTGGTCCCGCTGACTCAGGGCTGTGTTTACTCCACCCTTGGGGATTCTGGTGTCTACTTGGGTTTGAGAATCGAAAGATAGACATGAGTGCTTTATGTGAGGAGGAGAAGGAAGAGGAGGAGAAGCAGCACTTAAAATGTTGCTTGGGTGTATCTCGAATAAGGATGATGGGGGCGGTAGAGGATGGTGGTGATGGTGATGATGGTGGTGATGATGATGATGGTGATGATGATGATGATGGTGGTGATGGTGGTGATGATGGTGGTGATGGTGGTGATGATGGTGGTGATGGTGATGATGATGATGATGGTGGTGATGGTGATGATGATGGTGGTGATGGTGGTGATGATGGTGGTGATGGTGGTGATGATGGTGGTGATGGTGATGATAGTGGTGATGATGATGATGGTGGTGATGGTGATGATGATGATGGTGGTGATGATGACGATGATGGTGGTGATGATGACGATGATGGTGGTGATGATGGTGGTGGTGGTGATGATGGCGATGATGGTGGTGATGATGGTGATGGTGGTGATGGTGATGATGATGGTGATGATGGTGGTAATGATGATGATGGTGATGATGGTGATGATGGTGGTGATGGTGATGATGATGATGGTGGTGATGATGATGATGGTGGTGATGGTGGTGATGGTGGTGATGATGATGATGGTGGTGATGGTGATGATGGTGGTGATGATGGTGATGATGATGGTGGTGATGGTGGTGATGATGGTGATGATGGTGGTGATGATGGTGGTGATGATGGTGGTGATGATGGTGATGATGGTGGTGGTGATGATGGTGATGATGGTGGTGATGATGGTGGTGATGGTGATGATGGTGGTGATGATGGTGGTGGTGGTGATGATGGCGATGATGGTGATGATGGTGGTGATGATGGTGATGATGGTGGTAATGATGATGATGGTGATGATGGTGATGATGGTGGTGATGATGATGATGGTGGTGATGGTGGTGATGATGATGATGGTGGTGATGGTGATGATGGTGGTGATGATGGTGATGATGATGGTGGTGATGGTGATGGTGATGGTGATGATGGTGGTGATGATGGTGGTGATGATGGTGATGATGGTGGTGATGATGGTGGTGGTGGTGATGGTGATGATGATGGTGGTGATGGTGATGATGGTGGCGATGGTGATGATAATGATGATGGTGATGGTGGTGGTGGTGATGATAAGAGCAGGGCCCAGCTGTGGCCATCAGGAAGGTGACCATGAACCTGCTCCTGCGAGCCGGGCCGGCCCAGCCCCAGAGCTGGATCCAGCCTTGGGCAAGAAGGGTAAACATGGCCACAAATGAGAAGGAAGATCAGAGTGGCGAGTGACAAGAAAAGAAGCAGGGTAAGGTGAGGAGAGAAAAGTTGAGGACAGAGGTGGGACCGCTGTGGGGAACTGGGCGCCGGCACCCTGGGTTGAGGGCCTGCAGGGAAAGCTGCTTCCTCTGCTCCTCTCTCAGGGCTTCACCCCTGGCCCCAGATGTGCGGGTCTCTCCCAGCAGCCACCTCTCTGACAGCAGCTGGGTTCTGACCCCGTCTGCTGGGCAGCGTCAGACCCCACAGGCTAAGGGCTCAGGCCCACCAGATGTCCCCACCCTGCCCAGCCACCAGCCCAGGTTTTCACCTGTGCTTCCGACTGACCGGCTAGAGATTGGGAATTCTGGCCACCCCGTCCTTGGATTTGGAAATGTGCTAGAATGGCTCCCATAACGCAGGTAAACGGTTTGCTTACCTGTGGGCCAGCTTGTAAACGACATGACTCAGGACAGCCGAATGGAAGAGACGCACAGAGGAAGGAATGGGGGTACGGAGCTCCACATCCCCTCTGGGGGCACCACCCCACCTCCCGGCATCTCCGTGTGCTCCCCACCCTGGAAGGTTCTCTGGCCCCTGTCCCTCTGGGATTTTATGGAGGCTTCGGCGCATAGGTGTGATGGATTGAATCACTGGCTACTGGCGACCAATTCAACCTCCAGCCCCTCTCCCCTCCCCAGAGGTGGGTGTGGATGGGGCTGAAGGTTCCTGCCCTCTCATCATGGGGTTGGTCCCTCCCCAGCAGCCAGCCCTATCCTTAGGGACTTTCCAGAAGTCACCCCACCGGCATCAGGCATCAACGCAGCGTGGTTGAAGAGGGTTGTCATGAATGACAAAAGCCGCTTTTCCCACATTTATTGCTGTTATCACTTAGGGAGTTCCAAGGGTTCTAGTTCTGTGCCAGGAACAGGGAGGAAGACCAAGTGTATATTCCTTACCATAAATCACAGTGACACAGCGAAGGCCTGGAGTCTGGAAAGTCCTGGTCACAGTGTGTTCAAGGGAGGTGGCGCCTGTGGCCGGCTCCTGGCTGGGGCCGCAGGTGGACTTGTGACAGGGTGTGTTAGGCTAGATGATGGTCTCCACAGGTGTCATATCCTAACCCCTGGAACCTGTGCGTGTGACCTTATGTGGCAGTTCAAGATTGGGCACCTGCGCCTGGTGAGGGCCTTGGGCTGCGTCCGCTTGCGGCGAAGGCGGAGGGGAAGCCGCGTGCAGAGATCACACGGTGAGAGCGGAAGCGCGTGGGGAGGTGCCAGGCTGTTTAACGACAGCTGTCTCAGAAACTAGCAGAGTGACAACTTGGCCCCCGGCGGGGGGCATTGATCTGTTCGTGAGGGATCTGCTCCTGTGACCAGACACCTCCCCCCAGGCCCCACCACCGACCCTGCGAATCGAATTTCAGCATCCTAATTACAGCACTGGGTGAGCCGGCGGGATCCCCGAGGTCCTCGTGGGTGGACACACAAGGAAGGAGGCCACGTGAGGATGGAGGCAGCAGGTGGGGGTGAGGTAGGGGTCGGGTCAGAGGTCAGGGTGATGCTACCAGGAGCCATGGACCACCTGGAGCCCCCAGAAGCTGAAAGAGGCAGGAGGCACACTCCCCCAGAGCCTTTCGTGGGAACGTGACCCTGCTGATCCCTGGATTTTGGCTGAGTGATACTATTGAACTTCTAGCTTCTAAGACTGTGGAGAAAATACATTTTTGTCACTCAGAGCCACCCAGTGCATGATCCAGCAGCCACAGGAATAGCCACAAGAAGCCTCTGGTGGTGTCTAGCAGTGAGCTCACAGACTCCTGCTGCCCGAGTCCCTGGGGCCACCCGGAGCCAGGGCCACCCAGCTGGTCTCGTCCCGGCTTGAAAATTGTCACTAGTTTGGGTGCATCTCTGGTGTTTGTCACCAGTGAGAGCCACCTAGGAAAGCTGTGCTGTAGGAGCCAACATGAGAACGTTTCTGTGGATCATGGTACCAGCTCTGTAACCACCCAAAGACGGCGTTTTGCACTTACTTTATGGCTTGATTAAAAAAGCATTTATTTGAACAAGACAGCCAAGTCGCTAGACAGCTTGCATCTATTCACTTTCAAAGTAAAAGAGGATGCAGGATCAGCCAGGAATTGACAAGAGACGGCAGTTTCCACAGTTCATCCTTGGAAGAGTCTGTTGTTTCCAACACCGCTTCTATGAACGAGACGGAAGTGGTTTCCAGAATTCTCATCCTGGTTCTCCATCATCCAAGGAGATGGTTTATTTTCGGTCTGGGTTTGCTGAGGCACAAGGCCTCGGCCAGGAAGGCTGCCCTGAGGACGCCAGCACTCCTCTAGGGCCACCGGTCCAGCCAGAGGGCACAGTAGGCACCTGGCACTCCCGTCTGCTTTCTGGTTTCTTCTCCACTGTGTGCCCTTGGGCAAACCTCTAGGAGTCACTGGAAGTTTCTGGACACCCCTGCACGGAGCTGAAGAATTCCCCTCCCCCACAGTTATACCTGGAACCTGTGAACCTGACATAATTTGGAAATAGGACCCTTGCAGATGTGACCAAATTAAGATGAGGTCACGCTGTGCTGGGGAAGCCCTAATCCAGTGACAGGTGTCCTTTTAAGAAGAGAAGATGGAGACCAGACACGCAGGTCAGAAGACCACGCGAAGACAGAGGCGGAGATCTCGGGGACGTGGCCACGAGCCGGGGCGCACCAGGAACCCCCCGAGCTGGGAGACGTGAAAAGGACCCTGCTCTGGAGCCTTCGGAGGGAGTGTGGCCCTGCTGAGACCTGGACTCCAGATGCCTGGGGACGATGCGTGGTCCACAAGGGCTCTTCCGTCCATTCCAGCCCCCAGCGCCCGAGTTCTGTGGGCAGAAGACCATCTCCGCTCCTGCAGGATCAGTGAGGCGGGTCAGGTTTGGTTTCAGCCCTTCCCGTTGCGCGTGTGAACCGCCAGCCAACTCGTTCTTATTTCTGTTTTCTTCTTCTCTTGGTGCCGTTCTCTGGCGTGTTTAGAAGCAGCTGGGTGAGGCAGGGAGCCAGGCACTGGCTGGTACCTGCCGTGTGTCTGTGGCCAGTGACCTTCTGAGGGGCGGGCAGTGAGCCACGCCGGCACCCGGCTCCCACGCTGTGGGCAGAGTGAGCCGAGCCGGAGAGCAGAGTTCCCTCCTGCCGGCGGGGGCGCGGACCTGGCCCCGGAGCTCGGTCGTGGCCTGCACAGAGTATTGTTTCTGATGTTTAAACCTCCGGGAATTTCTTATAAAAATTCAGTTTTCCAGCTTCATTTGAAAAACGAGGATGTGTGGCCACACCCAGGCAGCCTTTGTGCATGTGGACACCTGGCTGGGGTTGGGGAGTGGGCCCCCACCGGGAGGCTGTGCTCCCCTCAGCTGGCCGCAGTCCTCACCCCTCCCTACCGCCCCTCCCTGGCCTGCCCAGCCCCTGGCAGCACTGCGGCCTGCTGTCCCTGCTTAGGGCCTGCCCCTGGGGTGTCAGTCACTGATAAGTAGCTGCTTTTAAAAGTTCTTCTGTGGGTCTTACTTGGATTCAGTCTCTGTGTTCCCATAGAAACAGGGAAACAGAAGTCGTATTTCTGGATTAGGGCTTAGCAACCTGGGCAAACCCAAAACGGGGCTGGTATTCCGAGCACGTCTGTGATGAAAGGTAACCAGGGATCAGGTTCATGACTTCACCACCCCGTACGCACTGAGCCCTCGTGGGAGCCACGCCCTCTCCTGGGTGTGGGGAAATGCTTCGGTGAGCCCGACACCCTGCTCTCAGGGAGTACACGCCAGATACCGAACAAATAAACACATGACATGTTGATGTTGGTGAAAACACGAGAAAAAATAAAGCTGAATGAGGAGGTGGAAGAAACTGGCAACGGTGCTGTGGGCGCGAAGCTCTTTTATGGGTGCGGAGGACGCTTGAGCAGAGACCAGGAAAGAGGGAGGGAGGTGCTGGGCCTTAGGGATGTCTGAGGGAAAGGCAGTTCAGAGAGCGGAAGTGGCAAGTGCAAAGGTCCTGGGGTCAGCATGGGCCTGCGGGTGTGAGGAGCGGCCAGGAGGCCGAGTGATGGACAATACAGCATTAGGAAACGAGGCCAAAGAGGGGCCGAGTGGCTTCAGATTTCACTCTTGGGGAGGTATGTGGTGTGACTAGGCAGAACGCCCTAAAAGAGAAACCAATCCGTGCATCCGACAGCCATCATGACCCTGTGTGCAAAGCAGACATCGTCCTGGGGGAGAGAGTAGCGTTGGTGAAACTGCACAGAGGTTATGAGGATTCAGCAGAATATTCTAGATTTTGCTGTCCAGTACAGTAGCCATAGGACACATGTGGCTGCTTAAATTTAAATGTAGTTATAATTTTAGAAAGTGTCAAGTTCAGTTCCTGGGTCGTGGTACCTATATTGCAAATGCCAGCAGCCAGACCACATGGGTCGGCCTTGCTCTGGAAGCTGGTGTGTCCTGAGTCCAGAACGTTGGCGTTTTCCTTTGCGCCTGTGTACCACGA
Organism: Eulemur rufifrons; assembly: GCF_041146395.1. NCBI lineage: Eukaryota > Metazoa > Chordata > Mammalia > Primates > Lemuridae > Eulemur > Eulemur rufifrons. The sequence goes on from NC_090988.1 coordinate 98,805,367, forward strand.
GGCTGGCTTCTAACCTTGAGATGGCACGTGAGTGTGAGTGCATGTGTGTGTGTGTGTGTGTGTGTGTGTTGGAGGCACCTCACGGGTCGTGCCAGGTTGAGGTCAGCACCGGGATTTTCCGGGTTACCTGGTTAATTGAGTAGGGTTGGGGAGGGGCTTGGTTAGGGAAGGGGGAGACTGTGAGGGAGACTTCATCGACCGCCGAGGGCCGCAGACCCAAGAGGTTAGCATCTCTGTGGGCTCCTTGTGGGAGGGAAGACAGGTGAGTCCTCGCAGCTCCTCCCTGGGAGCTCCCAGTCAGGTGCTCCAGCCCCAGGCACCTGCAGCTTGGGTGGTGACCCAGAGTCTCACGAGTCTAAAGTTATTCTGTTGTCCCCCTAAGCAAAGCAACGCACAGCCAGCCTGGCCTACCTGCCCTGGTGCATGCAGGCAAGTCTGTGGCTGGTGCCCGGTGAGGTCGCCGCAGCTGTCCACACGCTCGGGTGGGCATGCTCGCGAGAGTGAGGGCTCAGCCGCCAGGCGAGCGTGCCGAGCATGTGCACAGCACTGGGCTCCGCTGTGTGAAAATGAAGGAGATGCCATCATCAGTCTGCAGAGAGCAAGGAGGCCAAGAGAATTCAGAAGGTGGAAGGAAGGGGACGACCTCACTAGCCGCCTGCTGCAGGGACAAGCTGGGAGCCGGCCAGAGCTCAGTGTGTCGGCGGCCTGGCTCTTCTGTGCGAGGGCGTAGGCAGGGCTGAAAACGGGCGTTGGTGGAACGAGGCTGACCAGGCCTGTGTGACAAGGCCAGCGGGGATCTCGTTGACCCCATCAACTCACTCTCTTCACGTCCTCACTCTGCTCCAGCCACCCAGTCCTCTGCTTTTGCTTTTTCTCAGGCACACCAAACACAGTCTTGCCCCAGGGCCTTTGCACTGGCTGTCACCTCTGTGAACAGAACATTTCCTCCGAGTGTCTTATGTTCATCCCCCCAGGGAAAGCCCCCTAAGGGAAGTCCCCCTGCTGACAAGACCCCCCACCCCCCACACAGTTTGCGTTCCTCCTCGGGCAAGTGCTTCAAGCGGAAAATAGAGACAGGCCACTGAGAATCACCTGTCATGAAAGGAAAACTATCAGCTCCAAAGGCAGACGTTAAACAAGTACAAGCAAAGATGCTGGGCAGACACGGAGACAATTTGGGGAACGGAAGAGAATTTCCAGGACGCATACTGTGGCTCGTGTCCTCAGTGTGATCAGAGAAGATAATGGCATCCGTGGAACAGCACTGAAGGGGCTCTTGAAAGTTAATAATTATTGCGAAAAGATGACAGCAGTAATGTCGACGCACACAGGGAGTTGGAGGAGAGAACTGGCACGTGGATGGAATTCAAGGAGTCACCAAGCAGATTCAACATCTGGATAACAGGATTTCCGGAGGGAGCAGAATAGAAGAAGAGGAAATGAGCAGAGATGGTCCGAGACGGTGCCACTGAGCGGGGGCCGTGGATTCCAGCTGCAAGGGCCCCTGCGTTCTCAGCATGACGAGCGAGGACACGCCCCCGGCAGGGACGAGCATCCTGAGAGCTCAGACATCGGGGAATGGAAATGAAAATGCAATTCTAAAAGTTTCAGGAGAGAAAAATCAAGGTCCACATAGAGGATCAGGCTCAGGCATTTCAGCAGCCGTGTGGGAAGCTCACTCGCCGTGGACTTGGTGGTTCCTTCGGAACTCGGAGGGAAAAGCCTCCCAAACCCGTATTCTAACAAATCAACGCGAGGCTGTTCCGGAGGCACTTTTGGACGTGCACGTTCTCAAAGTGTGCCCCGCTGTGCTCCCTTCCCGTGAGGCTGCTGGAGGTGAGCTCCACGCAGACAGCGGGTGAGCTGGGGACAGGAAGACCCTGCACTCGGCAGGAGGGCCCCGGCACCGGGAGAAGCCGCGTGGGGCCTGGGAGGGTGGACGGCTCCCGGAGGGTTGGGTTCAGGCACAAAGGAAACAGGGACGGGGTGCTGAAGTGTTTGCACCTCACGAGAAGAGACCTGCACTCCACAGTTGATGCCTCTGTCAGAATTTGGTGATTAATTAGTTACGGGTAAATATAATAGAAAGGCAGATTTTAAAATGTGGCCATTCTTCACTCAGGGGCACAGAACCGTAGGCGCCTCCCTGTCTTGCTGTGGATGAGGTGTAGACAGCCCTAGTGGTGTGAGCCGGGTGGTGATTTAACGGAGCCCAGGACATGACTGCGTTGGGCCGTGTGATGAATGAGTGAACCCTCGTCTTCCCTGGCAGGAATTCAATAAGAGATATTTAAGCAGAAGGATAGCAAGATGGATTGTCAGACGTGTGCTATTTAGAAATAAAAGGCGAACACCTGAAAAAGCTGCTCGGCCTGGAATGTGGGGGACGCAGGGGTGTGGGGGGGGGTCGGTGGGGGTGGGGCAGCTCATACCCAGGGTAGAACGATCTGGACTTGTAAACTGTCCGTCCATGTGTGGCATTGATAAAAGTAGAAATTTGGTTTCATTTTTTTAAAGAAAATCGTTAATAGCACCTCTTCCCCTCCTTGCCACATTCCGGCACCACAAGGCTGCCAACCAGACTGCGTTTCGGGGTCAGGGCGTCACGGTGGCCGGCGCTCGCTGTCCCTGAGGCCCAGGCTCCCTTCCTGCCGCCTCTGCCCCAGCGCCCAGAGGCCTTTGCACCTGCTCCTCCCGCGCGTGTCTGCTGTGCCCTAGATCTGGACCCGCTGTCATCGCTCCCTGTGCTGGAGCAGCCCAGTCTCCTCCTGGGTTTCGGCCTGCTTAGCGGCCTGGCCCCAACCCCGGTTCTCAAAGCACAAGCCTGGGCGTCCAAGCCGCCCAAAGGCATCAGAGTGGGTGGCAGCGTCCCAGCGAGGTTCCTGTGCCTGGGCTCCAAGGTGCCCTCCAGGCCACGGCCACGCTTCCCTTGTCAAGTTCATCTATGCAGAAGTGACGCGGTCGCTCTCCCTGCTGCTGTTCTGCCCCAGCAGGGGACGTGAGGCCCCTTAGACGCAGAAAAACCCCTTTAAACACGCTGGTGACTGCATACCACCTTCTCAGTGATGTGATGACTGTCCAGCCAGGTGACTGCTTGCTCCACCCCCACGACCTTTGCCAGGCAGACTCCTGCTGGGCTCAGGCACCCTCTCGGCCAAAGTGCTGCCCCTGCAGAAGACGTCTCTTTTGGTTTCTGTGTTTATTACTTCATGTGTACCTTTTATTTATTATATTAGAATGCAGTGGTTCATGTGAAAGTCTCCCAAGCTAAACTGTAAAGTGCACTGGCAGGACCCTGTCTTCCAGCGTTGCTCTCCTGGCACCCAGCACCGGGCCTGGAACCCTCACCAACTGGCGTTTAAATGAACAGCAGCCGGTCAAGGGGCCCGCAGAGCACACAGCTCCTTGTAGTTTCCCATGCTGGCCACCAGGTGGCAGCATTAACCAGGTGCAGCTGGGCGTAGTGCCTGTAAGGGAAGAAGGGGTTTGTCAAATGCAAAAGGTGAGGGAGCCAGGGTGCAGCCAGTGCTTGGCGTGGGATAGTCACGAAGCAGCTGTTTCTAACCTGAAGAAATATCTGTCCCTGACTTGAAATCCTCAGGTTGTTCTCCACTTAGAAGTGACGTAGAAACGGCCCTGTGTTGGTCTGCTCTGTCGTGCTATGGTCTGGATGTGGTTGGTTTGCCCCCACCTGAGCTCACGCTGAAGTTGCATCCCAGTGTGGTGGCATTGGGAGGTGTTTGGGTCACGGGGGCGGCGCCTTCGTGAATGGCGTAGTGTCGTTCTCCCAGGAGAGGGCGAGTCCCACTCTGGCTACGTGGGATTGGTTCCCACCCAGGACACCCCTCGGATCTGGGCCCTGTTCGCACTTGTCTATTTCCCCTTTGACCTTCTCTGCCATGGTATGTCACAGCACAAAAGCCCTCTCCAGAAGCCAGGGCCATGCCCTTGAACTTCATAGCCTGCAGAACCCTGAGCCAAATAAGCCTCTTTTCTTTATAAATTGCTCGGTCTCAGGCATCCTGTTAGAGCAACACAAAGTGGCCCAAGTCAGGCTGGCAGAGCGCAGCGCCACAGGCTGGGCGGCTCAGACGACAGACGTTTGTTCCTCACAGCTCTGGAGGCTGAAAGTGCAAGATCACGGTTCTGGCCGATTCAGTTTCTCATGAGGGCCACTTGCTGGCTGGCTTCTCCCTGTGTCCTCACAGGGCGGAGAAAGAGCAAACAAGCTGTCTGGTGTCTGTTCTTAAAGGGACACTCATCCCATCATGAGGCTCCACCCTCATGACCTCACCTCACCCTGATTACCCCCCAAAGGTCCCGTCTCCAAATGCCATCGCATTGAGGTTAGAGCTGCAGCAGGTGAACTTGGTGTGGGCCACGCAGACGTTCAGTCTGTAGCAGACCCAGAGAGCAAGCCAGAGACGCCTCAGCCCGGGTGTGAATGGGTTTCTCAGTTTACTGTAGCACGGCTGTTACCTGCAGTTTCCCGGCATTTCACCTTCAATGTGTGACCTGCAGTCAGTCTTCAGATGTAGTTCTGGGAGGAGTCGTGTGTGTGTCAGCCCCCAAGCTCGTGCTGCCTGTCTAGTTCATGAGGAAGCATCCCGCGGCTTTTTAGAACCCAGGGAGGGGAGAGAACTCACGTTTATTGAGTAAACACAGATATGGCGCTAAATGCTTTGCTGGTACAACATGATCCTGGAATGCTCTGCGTGTTTAAATATGTGAATCAGTTTTACAGATCCTTTGGTGAGACGGGACTGAAATTTGGGGTTGTCGGTCTCCAAACTTGTGTGCTATGGGTCTCCCTGCCTCTGGGGAGGGGCTCAAGCTGGTGACACTGTCCCCCTGCCACAAGAGCAAATGCATCGCCAGGCCTCATCGTCACTTTCCCTCCAGGTAGGACCTGCAGGGCCTCAGCACATATTTGGTAGCTGAAGGAAGGAAGTGCCTGGTGACTCCTGCTTGGTGCCGTTCATTTGAGTTGGTGTTTCTCAGCCGTTTTCTCCTGATGCCCTTCCCCCCTCCCCCCCCCCCGGGGAGTTTTAATGCCCCAGATATGCAGTAAATCTTTGTGTACTGGCTGCATAGCTGTGCTTTATGTATGAAAAGAATCAAACATCCCTCCCTCCAAGAACCAGTTTTCACCTTATTTGGGGGAAGGTGACATCAGCCGCTTTGAGAGTGATCGAGGCATTTGTGCTTTTTGCTCTTGGAAACAGCCCAGTTTGGGTGTGATGGAGTCACTTCTAGTGGGGAGGAAAAAGGAAAATCAAGGAACAGGAGAGTAGGGAGTGTGTGTGTTTCCTGGGCTGTCATATCACATGACCACAACTTCATAGACAAAAATAGCAGAAGTTCATTCTCTCGTGGTGCTGGAGGCCGGTGTCGGACATCGGGGTGTTGGCAGGGCTGTGTCCCTGCTGGAAACGGGGCGAATCCATTCCTTGTCTCTTCCGCTGCGGCTGGCGGCTGGCAGCAGTCTTGGCGTGGCTTGGCTTTTGGCCACATCACACCCCTCTCTGGTGCCCTTGCACCCTGCCCATCCCCTGTGGTCACATCACCTTCCTTTCTGTGTCAAGTCGCCCTCTTACAGGGACACCAGTGTTTACATTTAGGACCCACCCAGATAATCCAGAATCATCTTCCCTTCTCAAGATCCTTGACTTCATGGCATCTTTTTTGCCATGTGAGGTCCCGTGTTCACAGGGTCCAGGGATTCAGACCTGATATCTTTTAGGGGCCGTTACTCTGCCAGCCACAAGAGAAAGAGGGTATCCCAGCAGCATAGAGGTTCTGGATGAGACTATGCCTGGAAAGGAACAAGGGGGGACAAGTTCTGTGGGGTCAGGGTGGGCCAGGGAGGCCCAGGTCAGCAAGTCCCAAAGGTGTCGAGCTATTGGATGCAGAACCGAGCTCAGGAAAGGGCGTGCCACCTACAGCAGCAGTGTGTACACCTCGAGAGCCGCCTCTCCGGCTGAAGGGCACCAGACCCTGAGAAGTTTCCAGCTAGACCCAGAGCTGGGCCAGGAAAACCGGAAAGAACAGCCTGGTCCCCATCATGTTATTTAGAAAAAGAAAACTGCTTGGGTCTGTTAGGTCTGTTATCTTCTCCCCTTGGAAGGTCTCTCTGGCCCGTCTGCCCCCCTCTGTCCCTGCTGCCACCTCCACAGTCCTGGTGCCCTGAGTGCCTGTGGCTGGCGCCTTCTTGGGTCACACGTGGGGTCCTCTTGCTCCCTGTAGCCCCCTGGCCAAGAAGGGCCCTCAGAGCGAGGCCGTCCTTGTGTCTCCTCCCGCCCTTGCCTGGTGGCCCGGCACTGACTTCCAGTGTTTTGTACTTGCTGTGGCCTCGGCCTGGAACTCCCGTCACCCAGCCACCAGGGGAGCAGCCCCTTGCGCGCTGTCCTTGTTCCCTGGGGGCTTTGTCTCCCCGACGATAGTGTTTCCAAAGGACAGGGACTTGCATAGGCGGCCATCAGTAAATGTCTATTTATTTGTTAAATTTTAGTGAGCAAAATGATATGTATACAGATTTCTATACATCTTCCGATGGCCTGTGTGCCCCGAGGCTTTTGTTCCAGTGATCCCTCGAGTTGACTTGTGTGTAAGTTTTAGGAACATGCCGTTCTTCGTCAGGGAGGGAATCGTGTATTAATATTCCAGCACGGCCTCAGAGTTTTACCTAAATTGGTAACGTTCACGAAGCGTGTCTGCCTTCATTCGCTCATTGGGTGTTATTTAACCCGAGAACGTCCCCCCGGCTCAGGGGGGTTGAAGATGTGCCCAGGACACCCTCCCACATGCACACACAGCGGTGCTGGCCCCGTGGAAAGCCCTCTCTGGGCCCTGTTCTGACCCTCGCCTCTTGTCATGCGCTGCTGCGCACCCCTGTCCTCAGCCAAGTGACCGACTCTGTCAGTCCAACTTGTCCCCTTGGAAACTGGGGTTGGGCAGAGACTGCACCTGCGGATGTGTTCCTGCCACGATGGGGAGGGCCCGAGGCAGCCGGGACCTGCGGGGGCAGGGCGGGGTGGGGGGGGCGAGTCAGAGAAAAGTAGAGTGAAAAGGTGACGTGGACCCGGAGAGAATAAGGTGGGTAGACAGATCACACGCACCAGTGCACGCACACCTGGTACACACCTGCACATGCAAACAGAGTAGCCCTGGGGGCCCTGAGAGGCCACGTACCCTCTGCTAGGTTTTTATGAGATTCCCCTCAAAATGCTGCCTTTTTGGTCGAGCCCATCTGAGTGGGTTTGTGTTCTTCAAAACATAGGCAATTGCTGAGTAAACAGGGACAACTCGAGGACTCCACCCAGACCAGACCTTTTCTCTCCAAGGTCGGCCTTTTTTTCTGTATGTTCTGCCCCTCAAGAAAAATTAATATATGAACATATGTAAAATATAAAGTGCTCAAAAGGTAGGAGTAGCCACCATTGCTTTCGATGCATAGAATACGCACAACGCAGTGGCAGCCACTCGCTCCGGAGCGCTGGCCGAGGGCCAGGCCTGCTGAGCGCTCTGTGCGCGGAGGTCTCCAGTTGCCGGAAGGTAGGTGTCTCCATCTGCAGATGAGGAGACAGCACTTAGGGCAGGTCACAAGGTCATCGTCACGCCCAGTTTCAGGTCTGTCTGACCACACAGAAGGTCCTTCCAGGACGGCCCCCCGGGCACCTGTGCCGGCCACAGCATGGAGGGGACACCCGTACTGCTGGGTCCTCAGGAGGTTGTCAGGTCTGGGAGACGCCGGGAGCTGATGATGACACAGTCATCTGTCCCCAATCGAAGGCCCTCTTGGGGGAGGGTCTCACTGGGGACCCTCTGACCCTGCGGCACCCATCCAGGTCAGCCAGGGAAGCCTCCGTGAAGCCAGGTCTGCGGCGGTCGGTGAGAGGGTTTGGGGTTTTATTTTGGATATTTTCCTTACTGCCACACGGCTTTTGTGCTCGCCACTGCTCTTCTCCCTGGGGGCCCTGCTCTTCCGTCTCCTTGGAGTTTCGAGAGCCCCTGCGCATCTGCCGTTCGGGGCTCTTCAGCTTTTCCTCCAGACACAAGCAGTGTCGACCCTGTGACGTTATGAGAACCAGAGTCCCTCTGTGCAGCAGCTGAGCTTGTCCGGGGCTGGCGAGGGACACGTTCCGAGTCCACGCAGAGAACCGGGTAGAGGCAGGATGGACGCATGTGACAAATGCCACAGATCCCAGGCTTCCAGTTTGAAAGCAGTGGCCGGCAGCACTGTTTCAGAGAAGGCCGCACCAGGCAGGAAATCTCAGGGAAGGGAGCTGAGTGGCCAGGGGGAAGGACGCTCCTGCTGGGACACTCAGAGTGGACTGAACCATGCCAGGGACTGTGGTTGGCACCGGCGTGCTTTGCCCACCATTTGGGGTGTTCAAATGTTTCCCCTCGCTCAGTCTCTGGCCTTTCCTTAGGAGGCCTGTCGGGCACCCCGAGGGGGCACTTGGGCCGGGGCCGGGGAGGCCAGGTGGCAGCAGCCCTCTGGGAACCGGATCCTTGGTGCTGAGCGTGGGCTTCAGTTGCTGGCATGGTCATCAGAGGCCAAAAAAGACTGTCGACAAAATAGAGAAATCAGTAGCCAAAACAAACTCGCGGTCTTACTCCTTTTGCCTGTTGCTTTGAAGGTATTTGGTTTTAGCACTGTGATTCTTCTTTATGTATTTTTTTTTTTAATGTTTTGAGAATAAACCCCAGAGAGTTGGCATTTAAGAAATGATGTTTACTCAAGAGAGAGGGAAATCTCTGGCAGCTGTGACATGAGTAAGGCCAATTGATTTTAATTGACGCGAGACCTCAGCCACGGGGACCCGGGGCGGCACCCACCGTCCTCAGCTGGTGCCGCGGGGCTGGGTGGAGGCCAGAGGTGCCCTGTTGGCCGTGAATCCCAGGCTGTCTGTGCCGGGCGCCCCAAGTCTGCACGCTGTTGGGAACACTTCACGGTGCGGGGGGTCAGTTTAAGGTGCTTGATAACATTACAAAGACAGAACTCGGGGCAAGGATTCGTTCTGCTTTTCAAAACCTGGAGTTTGACAACATTCCCAAACTGCCTTCTCTTGGAGGAGGCCTTTCCGGTCTTGGAAAGTGTCTGCTAGTTAGGACAGAGTTTGTTTTATTTGTCTGCTCATGAGAGTCAGCCCCCTAGGTCGGGGCCGGGCACATAGTGGGTGTGTTTGCTGATGAAGTAAACAAATAATAGCTTAGCATCCGGGCTCAGGGAAGAGCTCATGTCCAGACAGAATAGAATCGGTTATGGTTTTAGGAGGTTTCGGGTGTTGGAAAGATCAGTGTGACCCACAGTGAGTGACCTCCTGAGATGGATTCCAGATAGCTCAGCAGGGTCTTTGAACCTAGCGGCCTGGCGGTCACTCTTGCTTTCACCCCTAGCTGACCACGTGGCTGGGGCCAGTTTCTAACTTAAGACTCGATTCTTCTGTCTGCAAAATGGGAGTATCATGGTCCCCCTCCCCCCAGCCCCGGTCTGAGGGGATACGTTCCAAGACGCCTGGAACTGAACCCCACACATACAAGCCGTGCTGTGGTTTTTTGATCTGATAACCAAGACAGCTGCTAAGCGACTAGCGTGTGGGCGGCGTGGACGTGCGCAGGACGAAGGGGTGACTCCCATCCCCCCTGGAGTGAGATGGCACCAGATTTCACACAGCTGACAACGGCATGCAGTTAAAACTTAGGAATTGTTTCTTTCTGGAATTTTTTATTTAATATTTTTGGGCTGCAATTGACTGTGGGTAACTGAAACCGCGGGTGAGGGGACTGTTGTCACGGGCACAGCCCTTTAACTGTCCACTGAGAGTGTAAGTGGGGCAGCTGGCACAGAGCCTGCCCCGGCCCGCCTCACGCTGCCGCTCTGTCACTTTGGCTTGTGTCACGGTCCCTGGCAAGATGCAGGCGGTTCAAGAAAAGAGTGAAATCTAGAAGTTAAAATGACTGACCCTGCTAGTCGGACCATCTGTCTCCTTGGTACCTTCTCTGAGCCCCAGATCCCCCGTCTGTTAAACAGGCAGTTCTGCCCTCTTGGGTGCTCTTGTGGCCGTTGGGATCATTACTCCATCAGCCCTGAGGGTGAATCACTGTTGTCATGGGCCTGGCACGTGGGTGGGGAACACCTTTTGGCTTCCACGCTGCTGTCCCATTCCCAAGCATCAGTGGGCTCTCACAAGATCCCTTTGGAGCGCTAGAAAGCCAGGTGACCTCTCAGGACTTTTCTGGATGCTACACCCTGGTGGGTTGCCACACCTGGCCACTCCTGCCAGGCCAGGTTCCTGAGTTCATCTGAGGTTCCTGGTTCATCCAGCACTAAACAACCATTTGTTGAAAACCTGGGGACAGGACATTCCGCAGTGACGAGGTCCCCAGCGATGAGGCCCCCAGTCTCACAGAATGCCCACACTGGCCTCCTGCAGGAAAATCCACGCCGCTAATTACTTAATTACATGCTGCGTTTCGGCTGTCCTAAGGGACCCCCTCTCTTGCATTTATATGTTATAATCAATAGTATTTGAAAGTTTATTGGCAGCTTTTCTATCATTGAGCACATAAAATAATGAGCATCCTTAATTGCTGGTGGCTCAGATTTGATGGAATTTGGTTGTCACAGTTGTGATGAATGTCAGACTGTCTGGGGGAGCCGTAGTCGGGGACCCAGGAGGCTTCCTGGGGAGCACATTTCATCTGACTTCTGGAAGCCGAGGAACTTGCCCTGCAGCAGGGAGGGGAGGGAAGGGTTGCTTCTCAGGCAGGGACCCCTGTGTTTGGGGCCCCCCACACCCAGGCGGGTCTGTTTGGGAAGCGGAGCCAGCCTGAGGCGGGGCAGGGGAGGCTGGCCAGCTGCACACGCCAGTCCCGTGGGGCGTGGACGGCTGGGGACGGAGGCTGGCTTTGCAATAAAAAGTGACCGCCTGGTTTTAATGTGATATTTGTATTGTTGTTGTTGCTTTTCTAAAAATTACTATAAATGCACATACCCCTCGTTGCCAGATCTTCCTGCTTTTCAAGAGAATTTAGAAATTCAGATTTTTTTTCAATTGTGGTAATATGCACTTAACATAAAATTTACCATTTTAACCATTTCTAAGCGGACAGTACTTTGGCATTGAGTACGTTCAGGTTGTTGTGAAGCCATCACCCACCATCCGTCTCTAGAACTTTCTCATCTTCCCAAACTGAAACTCTGTCCCCATCAAACACTAGCTCCCATCCCCCTGCCCCAGCCGTGGCCCCACCGCGGCACTGTCTGTCTCTGGAGTTGACACCTCCAGGGACCTCACACAGCATGTGTCCTTTTTGTGCCTGGCTGATTTCACTCAGCATGATGTCCTCAAGGTGCATCCGTGCTGTAGCGTGTGTCAGGATTTCCGTCCTTGCTGAGGCAGAATAACACTCCGTTGCGTGGCTAGACCGCGTTTTGTCTGTCTGTCCATCCATCAATATGATGGACACTTGGCTGCTTCCACCTTTTGGCTACTGGCAACGGTGCCGCTCTGAACATGGGTGTGCGAATATCTATCTGAGTCCCTGCTGTCACTTCTCTGGAATATACACGCAGAGTGGATTTACCGGATCACAGGGTAATTCTGTTCTCAACTTTTAAGGCACTGCCTTGCTGCTTTCCATAGTAGCTACACCATTTTACATTCCTTCCAGCAGTGCGCAAGGATTCTAGTTTCTCCACATCCTTACCAGGACTTGTTTTTTCTTTTTCTTTATGTAGCCATCCTAATGCCTGTGAGGTGGTGTGCTGTGTGTTTTTAAATAGCTTTTGTTTCTGTGGCAACCACCAGGGCAGTGTTGCAAGGCGGGTATGAGCCGAAGGAGGTGAAGTAGTTGAGACCCCTGCCCCAGCAGGTGGTCCCCCATGGGGTCTTTGAGGCCTGGCTCCCTCTCCGCTGCCTTTGACCTGTGCTTTGGTCAGTGCTCGCAGAGGACCGAACACGCGTGAGTGGATTCCGGCTCACAGCACGGGAGGGTGTGACCTGGGACCTGACTTGGAAAAGAGGCTCTAATCTCTGGAAAACAGAAGGTTTCCTGGGAATTAACCTGAAACCTTGGGGACCTGGATCTGCTTGTCATCTGGGCGGTTTCTCTGTGTCCATTTCCCCCCAGCAGGGACAGTGCCCGAGCCGACCCTGCAGGGCCCGGCTATCCTGCTGCCGATGGGCTTTGAAGACCCCTTGTTCCTCCTGGTTCCCTGAGTGTCTAAGACGAGGCCTCGCTTCATATGGTCTGGGCTTTTAAGATAAAAACGGATGCATCTGGAAATTAATATTTCCTGTGGCTCTTATTAGAGACAATGCCTTTGTTTCCTCAAAGGGACTTTGTTTTCGTTGCTCAGATTTCCAAGTGGAGGATTTCCATTGCTAAGGCAGAAGCAACGCTTTTGTCCAGAACCAGATGTCTGCAAAATGTTTTCTTTTCTTCTAAGAAGATCACAGTTTCAGCTTGAAAAAGACGTTTCTACCCATTTCCAATGGAAGACGCCTTGCCATAGAGATTATGCTAATTCAGAGAAGTTTAGAGTGGGCTTATGGAAATTGGTAATAAATATTGCACACGGAGACTCTTTCAGAGTTTCTTTAAAAAATATTTGTTATGCTAATTTTGAATTGCCAAGATTTCTGCAGGCTTGAAAATGGATGTTTTTCTTTCTCTTTCAAACATGTTGTCAGGATGATTTTCACTTCGAAAAATAATAAAGGTCATTGCGAGGGTGTGTTTGTGCAAAAGAGACGAGCCCGTTGAGCAGCAGGCCGTGGCTCTGAAACTCGGGAGCTCACTGCAATGATGGACCGTTGGCACCAGCACCTTGGTGTCGTCAGGAAACCATCTCTGGTTCGTAGTTGTGTCTTTGGCATTGAGACACCTTCTCTTTCTCCCCTTAAAGACGACCTGCAAAAGATGACCCTGGTGACCATGGACAACGTCACCATGGGGAGAGGGAACATGAAGCCAGGTGATGATGTGGCATCTTCGGTTCCCCTTGTCCTGACTTGCTGTGGCCAAGCCAGCCGCTCTGACCAGCAGTCGAGGGCCGTGTGGGAGTGAGGAGGTGGACGCCTGTCCTCGGCTTCTCAGTGCTTTGTGCTGTGTTTTTTTTTAAAAACTGCTTTATTGAGATATTCCATATACCATGCAAGTCACCCATTTAGCACGTACACTCCAGTGGTCTTTAGTGTAATCATATAGTTTTGCAGCCATCACCATCGTCAATTTTAGAACATTTTCATCACCTCTGAAGGAAACGCTTTGGCTATCATCCCCCTAAGCCCCTGCCCCCTGCCCCCAGCCCCTGGCAACCGCGAGCCTGCCCCTGTCTCTGTGGGTTTTCCTGTTCTGGACACTTCGTACGAGTAGACTCACACAATACGTGGCTGTCTGTGTGTGGCTCCTTCACTGAGCATGTGTTCAATTTCATCCATGTCGTAGCATGTCCCAGCGCTTTAGTCCCTTGTGTGGCCGAACAACGTCCCATTGTATGACTTCCACATGTTATACGTCCATGTATCCGTAGACGGCGTCTGCGCTTTCTCGCTATTAGAAAATGCATTTATGTTTGCCAGATCAGCCCCCGAGGCCAGTTACCTCCCCCAGACCTGGCAGTTACCTGGGAGTGGCTTAGATTCAGGGTCCCATATCGGCCAGGTGGGGTAACAGAGAAAAAACTGTAATAACGTTAAAACAGTAAATACGTTAATGATGACTGACACTTGCATTGGTCAGCTGAGGCTAGGTTACGTGTGGTAACAAACATCCCCCGCCTCCCCTCCTGCCCCCCTGTTCCCAGTGCCTTCCGGCCGTCTGGTGATGACGTCTAAAGGTCTGCTGTGGCTTGTCCCCAGTCTCCTCTCTGTCTCAGGATCCAGCTGGAAGGAGAAGTCACTGTTCCCTGGGCAGAGGGAGCGATTGCAGGCAGAGCCTGCCATCGTGGGGTGGGACAGACACGCCTCCTTCCCTAGGGCGGCCCTTCTGGCCACAGGGCAGTGGGCAGGGCTGACCCCTGTCCAGGGAGAGGTCGAGTGAATGGAACCAAGAAAGCACTGTGCATGAGGGTTAGCAAAATAAGGCCATGTGGGGCCCACTTACCTTTTAAACAAGGTTTCGGCGAGGCACAGCCATGCGCACTCACCTGTGTGGGGTCTGTGGTCGCTGTCAAGCTGTGGTAACAGAGCCGAGTAGCTGTGACAGCAGAGCCGAGTAGCTGTGATCCAGACCGTGTGGTCCTCAGAGCTGAGAGTGTTTCCCTCTGGCTTCCTACAGAGGGGCGGTTTGCTCACCCCAGTGCTGCGTGTGCATCTGTGTCCATGTCACTGTTGTCACCGCGGTGACTGTATGTGGCATTTACGGCTCACATCTCTGTAGCCAGCTGGGATCTGACGGCTTTCCATACTGTGGCTGCTGGAAGAGTGCCTCCCCTGACAATCTGCATCCTAATCCCCCAAACCTGTGCAGGGGTGACCCTGCATGGCAAAAGGGACGGACGCCACAGATGTGGGGAGCTGGGAGACGATCCTGGCTATCTGGGTGGGCCCCATGTAATCACAGGGGTCCTTGCAAGAGGAAGGCAGGGTCAGGGGTCAGAGTCAGAGAAGGTGACGTGATGATGGATGCAGAGGTTGGAGAGAGAGGAGCTGCTGGCCGTGAAGGTGGAGGAAGGGCCGAGGCCAGAGGTGCAGGCACATCTAGAACCTGGACAAGGGGAGGAAACAGATTCCCCCCTGGAGCCTCCAGAAGGAACACAGCACTGGCCACACACGTCTTTATTTCAGGACTTCTAACCTCTAAAAGTGTAAGAGAATAATTGCGTGGTCTACACCACTGCACTTGTGGTCAGTTGCGGCAGCAATGGGGAGCTGATACTTACGTCCGAGTCTCGGAATCTGCACAGTTGCCCCGTGAGGTGGGTCCCGATTATTACCCCCACTTCACAGAAGAGGAAACTGCATGCAGGGTGAAGCCACAGAGCCATGTGCAGACCCAGGCATCCCGTGTCTCCCTGCATCCCTCAGGCTTTTCTGCGAACACCTATTTCCCTGCTGTGATGCCAGCACAGCTGGTGACTGGTGACCATGGGTACCAATCCTGGAAGTCACACTAGAGAAGATTAAGGAAATGACAGGCCCTTGAACATGGCGCTCCTCCCTGCCCCATGGATGTCATTTCTTCTTTTGTTGAACTGGGAAGCTCCCTCCCAGCCCCCTGTTTCCACGTCACGCCTCTGAGCTTCCGCACATCTGTGTTCTGCGGGAACATTGGCCCGCTCCCCGCTTCTGCCAGCCCCGCCCTCCCAGGAAAGACCAGGACTCACTTTCAGGTCACCCCATGCCAATCTTCAGTTTGTGCGTCTTTCTGGCTCCCTTCTCCAGCCCGGGCTTGGCACAGAGGTTGCAGGTGGACCCACTACCTGTCCAGGTGCATGGTCAGGGTCAGGGTCATAGGCCAGCCTTACCTGCCAGCACTACCCACCTGTGCCAGTGCTCATGTCTTGCCACTCTTGCAATTTTTTCCTCCGTTGGTCCCAATTCTGCCCTGTGGATCCTGTTGGAGGGGGCCGGTTCTCCATTCAGGGAGAGCACCCCAGGCTCCCACCCAGTCTTTTCTCCCCGCCCCGGGGATCAGCTTTGAAACAAATGCCCTTACCCAACGCCACAGGCCTCCCCTCCATTCCAGAGCCCCGTGACCGGCTCGTGTTCAGATAAATGCAAGCAGCAGATGCTTGCCTGCCATGCCCCAGAGGGCCCTCTCTGGGGCGGGGTTGCCCTGGCAACTGCACTCTGCCTGCCCGTCAGCGGACGCACCTCAGGACCGTCCCTGCAGCCCTCGATCTGTGCCCCGGATGAGGCTTCGTGGTGGGTTGACCAGCTCTCTCAGACCTCTGGCTTCCACTGGCCCTCCAGGCAGACAGCCTTTCCTTCCAGACGCTTTGGGGACACGGCAGTGGAAGGGACAGCACTGGGGTTCCTGGGCCATCTCTGTAGGTGGGAGCAGGTGTGGGTCACAGTGCCTCGTCTGTCTGAGTGCCAGGGCTTGCAGGTTGTGCGGAGAGGCCTCGTATTAGGGTTCTCTAGAGAAACAGAACCAACAGGATACGTGTGTGTGCGCACAGAGAGATTTATCATACGGAATTGGCTCGCGTGATTACGAAGGCTGCAAAGTCCCACAATCTGCCATCTGCAAGCGGGGGACCCAGGACAGCCAGTGATGTAAATCCCAGCACAAACCCGGAAAAAGACCCATGTTCCAGCTCAGGCAGGCAGCCGCCGGGAAGAGTCCCCTTCCTCTGCCTTTTATGCGATTCGGGCCCTCCAGGGCTGGGGTGAGGCCGTTGGCTGTACAGAGCCCACCGCTTCAATACTGCTCTCATCCCGGAACACCCCACAGATACACCCAGAAATAATGGTTTAGTCTGGACACCCTGGGGCTCAGCCAAGTTGACACACATAAACGAACCATCGCAGGCTGGAAGAGCACCTGGGCCCTGCCTGTGCCTTAATGGGAACTACCGTCTCCTTAAGATCTCTTCCTCCTCTACTTGACTGCCTGTGGAGATGGGGACCTCATTACCCCTCCAGGTGGCCTGCTGTCTCTGGTCGCTTCCTTGCATCCACTCACCCACTCCCTCCCTTGTCACCCATCGTTGGTCACACAGAACAAGGTCGCTCCCCCCACCTCTGACGGCTCTTTGAGTCCGTCGTTCCAGGTAGTGAAATGAAGCTGGGCGCATAGCAGGAGGGTGGCAGACACGGAGTGTTAACTGTGAGATCTTTTCTGGAGGTAGAGTTCAGAATCTTCATGAATATTTAAATGGAATTCAGACTCCGCATTCAGAGATTCTTATTTATCTGAACACGATAGGAGGTATTATTGTTTATAGAATAGATACAAAGAATCTTTTGTCTCCATGTGTTTCTTTTGAGTCTATTTCTTGCTGTTGTAGGCCCTTATTATTTTTTTTTTTTTTAAAAAGCAAACATATTGAGATGCCTTAACAAGCATATGACATGTGCCTGCCTGGTGTTCTTTTCCTACCGTGTCACACAACAGAGATGCTGATCACTGGTCCTGGCCCTGCTGTTTTAAGCAGTGAGTGTGTGGGGGCTACCGACCAGGAGATGGACAAGAGGCCAGTGATTAATGGTGGAAAGTAAGGGTCAGAGGCCTCCCTTGGCCAGAGTGGGTCAGACCAGGGGACTCTGAGCACCTCTGTATAATCTATCTTCATTATCCGCAGATTCTGCATTTGTGAATCTGCCTACCTCACTGAGATTTATTTGTAACACCGAAATAAAAACTCACACTTTTGAGGTCATTTGCAGTTACGCACAGAGTGGTGGAAAATTTGAGGCATCCACCTTGCAGATTTCCTGCTGAGTTTGAAGGGGGTGACGTTCTGCCTTCTTGTTTCAGCTCTTGTATTATAAACAGGTGTCCTTTCGCAATCTACTGAGTGCCATGGTTCTGTAATTTTCATGCATTTTGTTGGTGACTTTGCTGTGTAAAATGGCCCCCGGTGCAATGCTGAAATGCCATCTAGTGTTCCTAAGCGCACGGAGGCTGTGACGTGCCCTACGGAGAAGGTGTTAGAGAAGCTTCATCCGGGCATGAGGCGTGTTGGGTCTGAGTGCGATGTTCATGCGTTGACGATTCGTAGAAACATACATAAAGGCAGGTTATGCATTGATAGGTTGGTTAAACGCTGTGACCAGAGGCACTCGGGAGCCTAACCCCACGTTCCTTCTAGGAGCGACACTGACCCGGGTTTCGTGGCAGCTTTGCAGAAGGTAACCCCGTGGAAAACGAGAGCCACCTATGTGTGCGTGCCTGGGCAGTACGAGCTGGAGCGGTGCGTGCCTTGCAAAGCAAGCAGGGGGAAGCCCTCAAGTTCATGTTCACGTAACATCCAGTAGGCTCACCTTGTGTGAATTGGCTTTTCTTCCCGCTAGGATAGGCCAGAAGCCAGTCGTGCTTGGTGGGTTTGCTTTTATATTAAGCCCTGACAAACATGTGAAGCTGAGGTGGGATGATTTGCCTCACACGTTTTCTCTACCAGGTCTCAGGTATCTGGCTTTTGTGCAGGTGCATGTCGGCTTGGTGTTGATTGCAGAAGCGCGGGCTGGGGCAGCAGGCGTGAGGAGGGACTAAAGGACACGTTCCGTGGACATGTCATTTCTTTACTGAACAGCTACCGCTATCAGGCACCTCATCTGCAAGAATTAATGGGGCTTCCTTGGCTTTGGTGTTTAATAAAAATGCATGTTTTTCTTAGCTCAGAGTCAGCATAGCGGGGTATCATTGAAATATTTATTCCATAAAGTGGCTGATGAAATGAGGCATATATTTAACCGTCGCTTTCTTAAACACACGGGAACTGCTCCAGCTTTCAGAGACGGCTGAGGGCTGCTGATTCACGTGGCTGTGAAGCGGCCCCCTGTGAAACCCCCCAGGCTGTCCCCTCGGTGCTGCGCACGGTCATGGATAGCACATTGGCTTCGCGTGTTTCCTGACCGGTTGATGAGGAAAGCTTAGCGTGACGATCTCTAGTGAGCAAAGGAGTGTAAATCCGGCCTCCTGTGAGCCGAAAGGGTGGCGGGGAGGGAGGCTGCAGTTGAACTTGTAGGAGTGGGCAGCGCCCAGTAACAGAAACGGTAGGAGACGTTGCCTGTCCTCAGAGCACTGAGTTTTGGGGAGGACGTAAGCTGGACCTCAGCATCAGTCGTAACGGGTGCCGTGTGCAAGGGAGCTGCAGCCTTCCCGTGTGGCGACGGCACTCAAAGCCTCAAACTGGGAAGGAAAATAGAACAGGAAAGAGAAGTGATACCCAGCGTACTCGGGCTAGAGTCTCAAGTGAGAAAGAAGGTGGTGTCTTAGAATCACAGGCCGCCTGTCTCCACGTCTGCTGAGATGTGACTTTCGGGTTTGGCTGCCCCACGGAAGCCTCGATAGAGTGGAAGACGCTTTAGTAAAGAAAGTATAAGGTAAGGGCTTAGGCCCCCCTTCAACCCCACCATCTCACGGGGCCGTGGAAAGAGCCGCCAGGTGTGAGGCTCACACACCTGGGCCTGGCCCTGTCTCCTGGGGGAGCATGACACAGGTGAGACCGGGGTGCAGCACCTCCCCCAGACCGTGGACTTTGCTCCTGTCCACAGAGAAAGCGGTTCTTGGGCACCTCTCCCTCCAATAGGTCTGACCAATCAGGGTCTACACCATCAGCAGAGTTCTTGGGGACTCTGGTAACAGCACAGGGCTTGGGGGGAGTGTGGTGGGAGGGATACTGAGTCTAGCGCATTTGAAAAGCAAGCGTTTCAAGGCGGCACCCAGGACTTGGCTTTCCCTTCCCTGTGACAATGTTGGTGTCCGGGTAGTTAGTCAGCTGTCCTGTCTCCTGCCTCAGTGGGGCAGGCACAAGGCTCACTGCTGTGTCTCATGAGGGCACTCGGTGAACGGTCCCTGGACAGTGACTGGTGGGTCTGCGTCCTTGTAGGCTGGATGCCAGCAGCTGGCCGGGAAGAGCTGCTGCCTAATCAAGCTGGTCGGGCTAAGGCGATGATACCAGAGCTCAGGGATGCAGGCTCGAGCTGGGGATGGAGTGGTCTCTGTGCAGAAAGACGGGGGGCTACTCAGCTCTCATCACCCCCTCCTGGACACACGGCTGCAGACTCTTTTCTTCCTCCTGACGCTTGGTGGTTTTTACCATCCATGACCCCCTGGCATGGAAATCGCCAGTTGGATTTTGCCTGTTTGGGGTTAAAGTTTGGGTCTCTTTGTTGTACGTTTGTAATAGTATAACAGCTTACGTAACTCTTACCAATCATAGGTTACAGATGTGTGGGGCTCATTCAAATTTATCTCCCTTCTTGTAGCTTTGCTTATCATTTTGTAAAGCATAGAAAATACTGTTGTGTTTTGTTTATTTTTATATCACCAGGTCAGCTTTTCCCCCTGCATCTCCCAGCTTTGGTGACACGTTTAGAAACTCACCACTACATTTCAGTGCCCTATATTGCTTGCACGTTTATTTTCCATTTGCTTTTTATTCCTTCCCAAATTTCCTTATTTTTTATGGGATCAATTTTCTTTTGTTAGAAGAAGTCCTTGTTAGCATTCATGCCGGTGATAGATTCTCTGGTTTGATTTTTCTGAAAATGCCTTTATTTAGCTTTATTATTAGAAGAATATTTTTGTTAGGTATAGATTCTAGATTGGTAGTTATCTTTTTCCCTTGTCATCTCACTTCCCTAGTGTCTTTTGAACGACTCCCGTCAGTGGAATTGTAGGTGATGGCATTTGCTGTGGCTGCGTTAGAAATTTTCTCTTTGTCCTTGGTTTTCAGTGTTTGTGTGCCTAGATGCGCTTTTTCCTGTGTTTGTCTTGCTGGCAATTCATAGAGGTTTTGGGTCCATGGGTTTATGTGTTTTATCTGTTTAGGCTTAATGTATTTTTTTTTTCTTTTTTTCTTTTTATCTTACGTATACTGTTTCTTTGAGTGGGCCCAGGGCAAGTGCAGGCTTAATGTAAATGGTTCTTCTCTATTTTTCATCTTCTCACCTTCCAGGATTCCAATCACACATATGTCAGAGCCTTTCCCGTGTCTTTTGTGTACTGTCTGTATTTTCCATTCCTTTTTCTCTCTGTTCTTCAGATTGTGTACTCTTTTTTTTTTTTTTTTTTTTTTGAGACAGAGTCTCACTCTGTTGCCCGGGCTAGAATGAGTGCCGTGGTGTCAGCCTAGCTCACAGCAACTTCAAACTCCTGAGCTCAAGGGATCCTCCTGTCTCAGCCTCCCGAGTAGCTGGGACTACAGGCATGCGCCACCATGCCCAGCTAATTTTCTCTATATATTTTTAGTTGTCCATATAATTTCTTTCTATTTTTTAGTAGAGATGGGGTCTTACTCTTGCTCAGGCTGGTCTCGAGCTCCTGACCTTGAGCGATCCTCCCTCCTCGGGCTCCCAGAGTACTAGGATTATAGGCATGAACCACGGCACCCGGCCCAGATAGTATACTCTTTATTGACCCATTTTCCAATTTCTTTATCCATCTTCTATATGTGATTGGATCTTAAACCCATGTTTTAGGTCTTTAATTGTAGATACTGGATTTTAAAGTATGATGTTTACAGTTGATTCTTTTTTTCTGCATTCCAATTTTTTGGTGAAATTTTCCATCTTTTCAGCTATTTCCCCCAGTTTTTCCTTTACTGTCTTGAATATTTTAATTGTTTTACATTTCTTGGCTTCTGACTCTAATATCTGGATCATCCATTAGTCTGTTTCTATTGACTTATTTTTCTCTTTGTTTTCTGACACATGGTGCTGTCTCTGGGAATGACTAGGTGCTGTTGGTAGACTATCAGGCATTGCAAATGTTTTAAAAATTATGGAGACTCAGCCGGGCGCAGCGGCTCACACCTGTAATCCTAGCACTCTGGGAGGCTGAGGTGGGAGGATCGCTCGAGGTCAGGAGTTTGAGACCAGCCTGAGCAAATAGGAAGAAATTATCTGGCCAACTAAAAATATATATAGAAAAAATTAGCTGGGCATGGTGGCGCATGCCTGTAGTCCCAGATACTCGGGAGGCTGAGGCAGGAGGATTGCTTAAGCCCAGAAGTTTGAGGTTGCTGTAAGCTAGGCTGATGCCACGGCACTCTAACCTGGGCAGAATGAGACTCTGTCTCAAAATAAATAAATAAATAAATAAAAATTAAAAAAAATTATGGAGACTCTAGATAATGTTACTTTCTCTCCAAGAAGATTACCTTTTCTTCTGCTAGATAGATAGAGTAGGGGCTTGTCACTCAATGTGGTCAGAGACTGAGCTGAGTGAGTCAAGGCCGGGTTGTAGATTTGAGAGGACTCATTCTGTCTCCAGTTCTCCTTTCCTGCTAGAATGAGAGCCTGGTGTGCTTACCAGGGTCCCTTTTCCTGGAAGATCCTGCTCTCCATTCTCATGCTTAGCTTTTGCTGCCTTCTGCCCCTACAAGTTTCAGAATCCAGCAAATGTCTTGAAGGAGAAGCCTCCTTTCCACTCCTCTCCCTCACGCAGACCTCCAGCCCTTCAGATCTGCAGTTTCCACCTCAGGAGCCTTCTTGACTACCAGACACTCCGGCGGTTTCTCTGCACCTAGCAGGAGGGATTGTCCCAAGGCCTGAGGACCAGTTCTCAGCCCTTTCCCTGGTGCCATCCCAGGACTCTGAGAAGCAGCTCTAGAACGCCAGCTCCCCCTTGACAGCTGTCCCCTCCCAGAACCTTGGCACCTCCTTTGTGGCTTTGGTAGCTCCCTGATGCCTCGAAGACAGGCCTGGTTTGGTTTGCTTATTCTCTTTCCAGTGGGAGCTTTTGTCTGCCTCAAGCTACTTTGTCTGTGCCCAGTGGAGGCTCATTCAGATGGTTTCCTGAGCCCTTTTGACATGACCTCATGGTCACTGATGACTTGCTGATTTTCTGGTGTGACAAGACATTTCATGCTTCTCTAGTAAATTTCTTGTTCCAAACATGGAATCAGCCATTTTTCCAGAGAAGTCTGGTTTCGTTTTGTGGAAACTGGTGTTGAGGGGCCACGTGTAAGTACAAGGGGGGCTTATTTTAAAGATATTTTACATCGTAAGTCGTATCAAAATCGCCTGCTGCAACTCAGGATGTTTTTATTTTTCCTTCTTGATCTTAATGTCTGTGTCTTTCAACCATGCTAAAACCCTCAGCTTTTAATGCGCAACATCACTCTAATCTTGGTTTATTATTCTACTGCGCACACACAAAATTCTCCAAATAATAATGCTGATATTTCCACAGCAATATGATGCTGAAATGGTTTCAGGTTTTTGTTTGCAGTTATGTTTTGTCATTGGAGTAGACCCCGTTAGGAATGTGCAACTAAATCACTGCGTTTGAAAGTCATTTGGAATAATTTCTCTCTATTTGTTTATGCCAGTGGCTATATATGCATTTAGGTTCACTTGTTTAATTTCATTTTTGATTTTTAATGATTGCTATTTTAATTTTTAATTTGGTTTTGTAATTATATAACATGTTTGCATTATTCTAAAGTCACATTTGTAAACCATTTTATACACAAAGAAGTCCAGCCTTCTCTCTCTCCTTTCTATTCTATTTTCTTTTTTTGCCATGGATAATAATTTTTAAAATATATCTTCTATCGTTTATAAAGAGTGCTTTTGAAAACTAATTATTATTTTTGTAGTAGCTACCCTTTTATTAAGTGCTTGTATGTCAGGAGGCAGTACTAATTATGCTACCCGCTTTATCTCATGTTAATTGACAAAATACCTAGGGGGTAGGGTCTGTGATTACCTCTGTTTACAGATGAGGAAACTGAGGCCCAGAGATGTTCAGTAACAGGACCAAAACCACACAGTGAGAAAACTGGAATCTGGGACTCGAAGCCTTATGTCGTAGTCTCTGCAGCTCTGGAAACTGCCAGTTGCCAAGCTTTGGTGGGTTGCTCTTGTTTAATGAACCTGGAGGACATGGTGTTAAACGGAGTAAGTCAGGCACGAACACCACGTGATCTCATGTGTCTGTGGAATCTTAAAAAGTTGAACTGACAGAAGCAGAGAGTAGAACAGTGGCTGCGAGGGGCTGGGGGTGGGGAGATGTGGTCAAAGGATACAAAATTTCAGTGCGACAGGAGGGGTAAGTTCCAGAGTTCTGCTCTGCATGGTGACTACAGTTTATAACAATGTATTGTGCACTTGAAAATCACTGAGACAGATTTTTTTTTTTTTTTTTTTTTGAGACAGAGTCTCACTCTGTTGCCCCGGCTAGAGTGCCGTGGCATCGTCATAGCTCACAGCAACCTCAAACTCCTGGGCTCAAGCAATCCTCCTGCCTCAGCCTCCCGAGTAGCTGGGACTACAGGCATGGGCCACCGTGCCCGGCTAATTTTTTCTGTATATGTTTAGTTGTCCGGCTACTTACTTTCTATTTTTTTAGTAGAGACGGGGGTCTCACTCTTGCTTAGGCTGGTCTCGAACTCCTGAACTTAAATGATCCGCCCGCCTTGGCCTCCCAAGAGACAGTAGATTTTAAGTGTTCTCACTACACAAAATAAGTATGCGAGGTGATGCATATGTTAATTAGCTCAATTTAGCCATCCCACAGTGTATACATATTTCAAAACACCATGTTGTACAGCATCAGTATATACCATTTTTATTTGTCAATTTAAGAAAATCAATGAAAAGATTTCCTCATACACTTTGGCACATTTTTCCCCAGTGACTCTTGGGTTGGCAGAGCCACCTGGGCTGTACCCAGCATTGAAGATGAGACTAAGCGTGGGTGGTTGGTGACCTTGTGATCCTAGGACGCAATTGTACCAATAAGGTTGGCACCGCTCGGCTTCTCTCAATAGAGAGGGGAAAGCTGTGACTATTCGTTAGGGACCGTCTGACTTACGTCCCTGTAGCTGATGCAGGAGCCCTGTTAGGGGAGTCTGTGGGTGGCCTGTTTTATAGCAGCTGCTTTTCTTTCCTGGGTTGAGTTCTCACAATAAAATAATTAAAAATGTAGGCTGGCTTGAGATGTTCACCTGGCGGCCTTTGACACCCGGGGGTGACCTTACCGGTGTCTTGTTTGGAGCAGGCTGGGATATTCAGCCGTCCTCGGGGCCAGAGCTGACTTGTCCTCTCCTCTCGAAGCGGCTCACTGCTCTGTGCACGGTGGCTTGTCCTGGTCACTTTCCCTCTTCTGGCCTCACTTTTCCATTTTTTGTTTCCTAATAAAAATTAAGCATCGTGCCCCAAGGTAATGGCCTGGTGTCTCGAGCCTCCCCCGGACTCCCATTCGTACACACCTGGCCTCGGGCTCCAGGTACGGCAGACGCCGAGAAGCAGCGAGTCCGCTTACCGAGGGAGGAGAGTGTGCTGCGGCACTGGTGCCCCGTGGGGCTCTGTGCCTCCTTGGGGTCCGTGTGGTCCCGGCTCACCCTTCCCCAGGCTGCTCACACCTGGGCACTCACACCTGCGAGCTTGCAGAGAGAGACCCTGGAGTCGCATCAGCGGTTCACAAATCTCCCTTCAGACAGCAGGCAGGGGCTGCGTGCTGTGCTAGCCGTAGGGCGGGCAGGGGTACTTCTTGCTGTTTGAGTGACGCAGGTGGATAATTATATGATCGTCCTCTTTCCAGTGAATCACGCTCCATTAGAATTCTGGAAATAATTTCCGAAGTCTGCTGTGCAACCGCACGAAAGGATGGCGGGGTGGCGGGGTGGCGGCTGGTGTGCGCGTCAGCGGTTGGTGCTAGGACTTGGCGCTTCTGTTCTCTACCAGCTTCGCGTTGGGGACACGCCGAGAGCACTTCATGCCTCTGTCCACTCTGTGGCCGTGGGACGGGTCAGCAGGTGGGCACAAGGGGCCGCTCTGTGCTGGCTCCCACCCTGCCTCTTCCGGGCTGTCCCCAGGTCCCCTGACCTTGCCCGAGGACAGCTCCCCTGAGTGTTCGACCCAGCACGAAACGTTATGTGGGGCCCGGGTTGTCTCAACTCTGCCTCCCGCAAAGGGCCGGGGTGGCGGGAAGGTCCTTTATCCCCCAGGACTCACAGGAAGGCGCAGCCTCGGTGTACAGGGCTGTGGGCAAAGCCCTGAGGAGGTGTCGGTCACCGCTCAAGCCTCTCTAACCCTTTCCTGCAGGAGACACGTGGACCGCTCTGGGCGTGTGCCGCTCCCGGAGACAGAGAAAGGTGATGCTGGCCGGTGGCGAGTGTCGCCGTGAGCGGGGGTGGCATATGGAAACACACGTCTGTGTCCCAGGATAGCCAGGGGTGCACTCTGGAATAAGAGTGGCCACAAGGACACATGTCAGAGTTTATAAAACAGGAAAAGTGATGTTTCCTTGAGTGTCATTAGTCAAGTAGCCCAGAAGTCTTTAAAGCATGGCCTTGATCTCACAACTGAACAAAGCACCTTTCTGCTCCCCAGGTGCAAGCAGGCCCCTAGGGGGTACCCTTTCTCATAGCCCCCCCACCCCCCCGCCCCAGCAGGCAGGGGAGGGGCGGCCCTGGTGTGGGGTGCACCCCCTCTTTTCTCTTCCTACGTTAGTTGCCTTTAACCCTCTATGGGACTCGGTGGCCACGCTCTAGTTGTCCTTGGGAGTCTGAGGACAGCTGGGGGCAGATGTCACCAGGCGGGCTGAGCAGAGACCTGCTAGTCCACTTTGCTGGGTCGCATTTGGGCCATGGGTGGGGGGGAGAGGCACCGCCTGGTGTGGCACGTCCCTTCCGTAACTGGGAAACGCCGGTGCTGAAACCCGCTGAACAAACGCCCGGTAGCTATTCTTGGATTATTGTCTCTCATTATCTGTCCACAGATGGCACCATGAATCATAACCGAAAGAATTAAAATGTGAGGTGCCAGGATGTAGTTGCTAGGGGATTCGGGCGAGGGGGGTGTACAGTCTGCTAACATGTGCTGGTGGATTTGGGAACAGCAGCCCAGCACACTGGAGATGAGATTCCCGGTGACAGTGAAGTGTCTCCAAGGGACCAAGTTCTGTGTTTAAAAGAAGACATCAGTGGTTGTGGTCAGTAACATCAGGACCCAAGGATGACCTTGTCACATGAGTAAGCAATACCCAGAAATCATTGCAAAAGGTCATTGCCAGCCAATACAGAACCATTGGCTTAACCCATAAAGTGCGTTACCGAGATTAAGGAATCAGGAGACGAGATGTGGTGCGTGGTGAATGAGGGTGTTTCAAACATGGTGGCCCCTGTAACCCAGAGGATTCCTGATGTTCACAGTTAAAGACTTTTAACAACTGAATTTCCTTCCTTTTCATGTGTATTTTCAGCCTCTCGTGTTTGCTTATGAGATAGTTATATTTTCAAAGTGCCCTTCTGTGTTGGCTTGGAGTTTGCAGCTCTCCCCTGTGTTTCCATGGGTGCTCCCTCACAGCAGGTGCGGTGTAGGGGGTGACCTTCCTCCAGCCCCTGCCTAGGGGGAACACCAGGCTGCCGGGAAGCCTGGGAGTTGCTCATGCACCTGGTGGCAGGTGGATTGTGCCTAAAATGGCGACCAAGAGAGTCGGGGAGGATGGGCGCTGCAGTGGCGTGGCACACTGTCAGATCCTCGTGCCTGTGGCTCGGCGAGCCCCCGAGCCCGGTGTCGGTCAGGGGGCTGTGGGATGCCGCTGAGCGCGTTGTGCCTTCTCTGGGCTTCTAGAAAAAGATGCTGCACAGCCAGTGTCATTGGAAGGGGTCCTGTTCACCTGCTCGAAGAGCCCAGCAGCCCCAGGCAAATCCTTCACTACCGCGCCGTTCTGTGTGCTGTGCCGGTGTAAATATGCTAAATCAAAAAGCGGATTAATTTAAGAGCAGTAAACATTCACGTCGCGGCTCTGATGATAACGCCCTGGGGCCAGCCGCTCTCCGTAACGACGAGTGGTAGCATCACCTGAACGATTAGGCTTAGTGAAGGCTGAGCAGCGCTTTCCGAGTGGGAATGGAAAGAACTGCTCTGGTTAAGACACAGATGTACGGAGCCGGCCCGGCAGGGCCCGGTGCAGCGTCCTCCGTGCACGACTCCCTCTCCTGGGAAGGCCTGCCGTTTTAGGGTTTGCTTCAGCGTGAAGTCTGGGGCACGTTTTGGAGCCAGCATCTAAACTCAGAATCATCTCTTTTAGCCCCCAGATCCCAAAGTGGGAACTTGGAGTCTTTGGTTTATATTTTTAGTGGTTTTAAATTATTTACAAGGATCTTCACAACCCATGTAGGAAAACTGCTCCCTCTTCCTTGCCATAACTTTTCCTCCCTTCCTGCCCCCCTTCTCCTCCTCCTGTTTTCTTCTTTCTCTTAAACTTTACCTGCTGGTCACAAGGAACTTAAATCACTGTCCCCAGGCTGTTCCTAATAAAGTAAAATGTCTTTTGACTTTTTTTTTTTTTTTATTCCTGAAGGTATTGAAATGCAATTTTATGTTATTTAGTCGTGTTGAATTTAATTCACATACCTCCCATCCGTTTTAGCAGATAGACTCTCCTGGGTGTTTGGTACGTTTCCTGAGTGGTCCAAGTTAATAATAGGGTCTGTCATTTAGGATGAAGGAAGGAAGAGAAGGAAGACAAGTCTCTTTACATAATAAGTTTCTTCTGTAGCACTGGGATTAATTGTAAGTTTGAAGTCTTTCTTTTCTGAAGGGCGTGACCTTGGCCGGATGTCTTTATAAACACGCCAGGAGGTGGCGAGAGGATGGGGAGGGGAAGGAGCTTTTATTTCCTTTCCCTTTTCGTCGCTGGAGAAGTGAGGAAGAAAATACCTGCGTCGAGAACTTGGCTTGGACGTCTGTAGGCCAGTTCCCTGAGACTCTGATATGGCGAGACCACAGAACGGAAGGAAAAAGGCAGTTTCCACTGGTGATCTTTGCTTCTGTGGGCAAGACAACTTTGGTTCATATCCCAGAAGTCGTTGCCCAACATGACACCTGAGTGATTTTAGTGGAATTGCCGGTTTGGTTTTGTGTGGGAGCTGACCAGATAAAATCCCACAGAGCACACAGCTAGTTCACATTTCGTTTTTTTATGTAGTTGTATGTTACCAGACAGGCATGGTTTTAGCTTATATAATTGGTGAAACTTCCTTCACGTCGCTGAATAAAGTGAAATGTTTTCTGTGTGCGTAAGACACGCTGGTATTACTGCCATCTTCATACATGGACCGCTTCAGCTGTGTTCTCGCTCTTGTCATTTGGGGTAGGCAGTGGCGTTTCTGAGTAAACGGCAGTGGCTGTTGGGGTTCTCACACCCCTCGGCCCCGGGGATGCTGCAGGTGAACCAGCTTGCTGGCGGCTCCGCCGAGGTCGGTATCTGCAGTTCTCGGTCCGAGTCTTGGAATCATTGCTTTTTCCAGCTTCTGGGAAAATTGAAATTAATTTTATTTTAGTGATAACAATGATGAGATGTTTTTTTCAAAAAAAGGAGAGGGAGGCAGATGAAACTTAAAACCATCTACTAAACACACACCAGAGTAGCCAAAATTAAGAAGATGGACAACGTCAAACGTCAGGATGAGGAACAGCTGGAACTCTCATACATCGCCGGTGGGAGCGCTAAACAGAACCCTGCTTGGGAGAGAAGGAATTTTCTTACAAAGCTTGATATGCACGACTCTACTCACCCCGCTAGTCCACAGCCGGGGGTTGGCCAAGAGAAAGCAAAAACAGCCACAAAAGCGCTTGTACGAGAATGTTCAAAGCCGTTTATTCTTTGTGGCCCCAAATGGGAGGCAGCCCAGGTGTCCAGGTGAATGGCAGGTCCGTGGTGGGGCAGCGCGTCACTGCTGAGTGACCGAGAAACCACAGATGCCCACGGCAGCACGAGCGACTCTCAGGAACACAGTGTTCAGCCAGAGAAGCCAGACACACAAGAGTATGTAACACGTGATTCCATCGTATGTGACGTGCAGCAAACATGTGACTAATCCGTGGTGAGGGAGGTCGGGCCATTCGTGGCCCCTGGTTCCTGTGCGTTGGTGGTAACGTGGTTATGTGTGTTCATCAAATCCTCCCTTTAGTGCCTGTGCATTTCACTCTGTGGGCATTTACCCAGATTAACACAACATAGAAAATTAGGGGAAAGAGGTATTTGGGGACCTGTGAGTATTGGAGGATGTCTGGGGACGAGTGCTGGTGTTCTGGTGACACCATGTGCAGGGGGACGCCCTCCATTCACAGATGCTGAGGTGTTCAGAGAGGGGAGCGCCGCTGTGGGCAGCAAAACCCAACTTACGTGCTCACGCGTGTGTGCACGCCGTGCCATGCCAAGCAGCACGGGAACACCTGGGCGATCCAGTTGAGAAGGAGCTGATTTTCATTGCTCTATTCTTCCACCTTTTGGGGGATGTGTGGAAATTTTTCACAACAAAATCTAGGGGGTGGGAGAAGCAGCGATTTCTGTTTCTGCGGTTCTGTCTGTGACCATCATGTGCAGGTGCCTTTCCCGCCCTGCCACCTGGGAACCGAGCGAGGGAGGGGAGAGATTCTCAAGCCGTCGTGTAGGCCCCACACGCTTCCAGCCTGGGTGTCTGCTGGGGACTGTAGGTGTTCACTAGGCCGGCAAAGACATTCCCCACACTTGGGTAAGCAAGTTGTTATGGGCTACGTTGGGTCCCCCTAAATTCATATAGTGAGGCTGTAACCCCCAGCACCTCAGATTATGACTGGATTTGGAGACAGGGTCTTTGAAGAGATAATTAAGGTAAAATGAGGCCATTAGTGTGGGCCCTAATCAGATATGGCTGACGTCATTTTAAGAAGAGGAGATCAGGACACAGCCATGCACAGAGGGACGACCACGTGAGGACCCCGGGAGAAGGTGGCCGTCTGCAAGCCAAGCAGAGAGGCCTCAGAGGGAACCAACCCGGAGACACCTTGATCTTGGACTTCCACCCTGCAGGACCGTGAGATAAATTTCTGTTGTTTAAGCCGAGCTGCCTGCGGTGCTCTGTGACGGTGGCCTCAGCAAACTGCTACAGGATGTGAGATAGTCTCAGCTGTCATTTCTTTCTTTGGTTACCATCCGGCAGAAAATGGTACTCAGCTTTTGCTTCTGAATCAAATCACATTATTAATCTCCCTCTTGCCTTTTATTAAGCAGGAAGGGTGTGATTAAACCGAGGTGCTGGAGAACTTCCTGTGGTTAGAGCCACAGGAGGCCATGTATACAACACCTGCCTTACTAGGCTCTGGAGTCGAATGAGCAAGGTCTACCTTTAGGGGAGGTAGAAATCCAACTTACTTACTTGAACTCGCGAAGCCTGTTTTCTAACCTGCAGGACAAAAGTCGTAGCAGCTCCACTCCCCAGGGTGCCGTGAGGACTGAGCCTGACGCCGTGCTCAGATGCGTGCCTGTGTGCACGTGCTGGGTGAATGTGAGCAATCGTCGTTATCATCGGCTCCACCACTCTCCGCATTCTCGCAGCCTGGTAGAAGCCAGTCTGGGAACACCTGTAATCCGCAGGAATCTCAGCTTCGCACTACGGAGTGGTCGTCCTTGTTCTGCCCCACGAGGCAGGAGGACCTTCAGGCCAAGTAGAAAATCTTCCCTGCCCTGTGGGTTCCCGGCTTTCAGCCTCAGGCCCCCACCGGAGCCACTGCCTTGCACACTGTTTCTCTGCAAACACTGAAGGACCTTCTATTAAGATTTCTGGGAGCACATGGTGTCCTTCAGCAAAGCCGTTGCTATTTCAAAGGAGAAATTTACATTTTATTAGCAAATCCATCTGGGGAAGGGAGGATGTTTTTGGTCCACATGAAATAATTACTTCTCATTCTTTTATGTGTTTGTTAAACTTTTATGCAGAATGTTTTTTGAGGTATTTTATCCCCTTGACTGCCGTAAATATTTCACAGGACAGAGAACTGGATAATACTGCCCAGAGGTCTCTTCTACCTAAGAGGGTAGGCACAGAGCTGTCGGGTTTTCACCTGGTCGATGTTCGAGTATCTCTGCTGGAAGCCTAGCCGCTAAAATGCAGGTGGATGGGCCGGATCATAGTGTGAATTGGCCCGTTGATGGGGTCAGAAACTTCTAAATGCCGAAGATGGTTTTTCTCCTCAAATATGATCTCCCAGCGCCAACTGGTAGTTCAGCATCCGCTTGTCATTAGGGAGTAACCTTGGTGCTGACACAAGCATCCCTGGGAGGTAGCCTGCCAGTGTCGAGGAGTCTGAACCGGACAGCATGTGTTCTGAAGACTCTGGAGCCCTGGTTCAAGTCCCAGATTGCTGTGTGCCCTTTGGGACCTTCACGTGACCCCAAGTCCGAAAGGACAAGGTCAACCAAACACCTGCTGATCCTGGCGGAATGTGCTCATCGCTGCAGCGATGCAGTTTGGAACTGCAGCAGGATGGACGGCGCGGCCCCTCCCGTCCACAGGTGGAGTCTGTTTGCCCCACACCTGCAGTCTGGTCCTGTGCTTTGCCAGTAGGTTTTGCCAGAGGTGGTACTGGTTACGTGAGGTCCAGAGCTCAGCCTCAGGCAGCTTTGCAGCTTCAGGTGTCTGTGTGGAGCACGAACCTGAAGCCACTGTGTCGAGAGGCCAGTCTGGTCCCCTGGAGGGTGGGAAGATGCGTGGAAGAAAACACTTGAGCCCCAGCCGACAGCCAGACCCTCGTGGAGGCTGTCATGCCCTGGGACCCTCCACTGAGATGCAGTCACAGGAGTGCTCCTAGAGCATGGTCCTCAGGATCACGCGTCACTTAGTTTCGGGTGGTGTTTTGCAGTGACACGTGTTTAATTGCTGCGCTAGCAGACTGAGCTCACTTTGATTCCTGGTCTATTAGATTTTATCATGAAGCTGTATTGTTGTATCTGATGTGTTTTGATAAAACATTTATCAAAACTGAGATCCAATCCTTCAACTATCAAGATAATTAGATAGATTTCCTCTTTTTTCCCCGTTACGTGATGAGTTATAATGATCAATTTTCTTGTTCTGAAACGGGCTCACCTAGGCATTGATACTGTCTCCTTTAGAAACAGTTCTCTGCCTTCCATTTGCTGATATCAAATGATGCTGTTTTAAGCCATTAACCAATATTAATTATTTAAATTCTCACGGTAGTCGTAGAAGATCACACGTGTATTATTACCCTTGGTTACAGAGGAGGAGATGCAGGTACAGAGGGGACGTCGGTTGTCTGTGGTCCCCGTGGCTCCGGCCACCACACGGTGCTGCCGGAGTGAGGGCCGACCATTGCTTGGGGGTGCCCGTCACTCCTCAGCCGTGGGAGGGTGCAGGGGCCTGGACCTGCTTGGCTTTCTGTGGGCCTGGGGGCCATTTGATCCCCAGCCTCTGGGTACCAGCAAGTGGAGGCCTTGCCTGGGGCAGCCTTGATTCAACGCTGGGGCCCCCTTTCCCTGCAGGAGGCCCACAGTGTCACCCGGGGCAGAAGCACCCACAGGGCAGACTCCCAAGCCCTGGCTGCTTCCTCTGGCTCAGGGCCCAGCCCTCAGCACCCCTGAGTCGGCAGTCCCTGGAGGGGTGGGTGGTTGCTTGTGTCACTGAGGGGGTCTCTGTCTAGTCAGCGCCCCGCCCCCCCGGGTTGGTGTAAGGTCCAGGAGCAAACCAAGGGCCTTCGGGTAACACACATGGGTTTGCAAAGGCTCCTGTCCCCACTCGCAATTCTGGCAGAGCCCCAGGGAGCTGTTCTTTCCGGAACATGCAGAGGCGTCCACTGCCTTTCCAGACCCCTGGCTTTAGCCTAGAGCCGGGCAGAGACTCCCGTGGAGTTTGTCTGGTGGAGATCGACCTCTGACCTCACTGAGCCCAGACTCCCGCCCCACCATGGCTGGAGGATGCTCAGACTTCAGACACCCTTCCCAGCCTCCCGGGGCTGTGGGTATCGGTCACTTCCCGAGCTACCCAGGGGTCTGAAACAAGACGCCATATCTCCGGATGGAAACGAGACATGGGGACATAGTGAGCCCTGGGTTTCCCTTACTGGCTCTTCAAGGAGCCACTTTACATGTGGCGAAGAGGTGTCAGGACCACAGAGCTGCCTGTGCATAGCTGTCCGTTTGGGAAGCACATTTGTCTTTGGAAAGAGAAGGATGCTTCGCTCCGGGCGGGGGAAGCGTTTCCTCTGCACCTGGCGGCAGCTCCCAGGAGGTTGTTCAGGAGGGAGGAGGGGAGAGGCGGCCGCTTCCCTTGCTCTGACTCTCAGCGTGGGCAGAGCAGGTCGCACTGTGGGCATCACGGCAAGGCAGCAGCATCCCCGGGGTCCTAACCACCCTCTCCAGAGCCAGGGAAACTGAGAAGAGTGTCCGAAGGCGACAATGCAGCTCCCGGGTGTTCTTACTGCTGTGGAAAGTTCATGTGTGCCTCCACTCCCCTGAGCTGAGCGAGAAGGCGCAGGTCTGTGGGCACCGGCTCTGATCCCAGCGTCAGCTCGGGTGACAGGCGGGACGAGATGGACGTTGTCTTAGTGCTCAGGCTGCTGCAGCAAAATACCGTACGCTGAGTGGCTTATAAACCACAGACGTTCCCCTGTCACGGTTCTGGAGACTGAGAGTCAAGACCAGGCGGCAGCAGATCCGATGTCTGGGGAGGGTCCGATTCCTATTCGGCCGTCTTTCCTCTGAGTTCTCACATCGCAGAAGGGACAAGGATCTCTGGAGCCTCTTTGATAAGGATACTGACCCCATTCACGAGGACTCCACCCTGGTGACCTAATCATCTCCCAAAGGTCCTGCCTCCTGGCACCCTTGCACTGGGGTTTCGACATGGGAATTTTGGAGGGACACAGACGTTCAGACTGCAGGGAAGTCCACGTGACGCCTGGGCTCAGGTGTAGTCGTCGCCTGATCCAGCACGCAAGCTCACGCCTGCAAACTGAGACGTGTGTCGCCTGATCCAGCACGCAAGCTCACGCCTGCAAACTGAGACGTGTGTCGCCTGATCCAGCACGCAAGCTCACGCCTGCAAACTGAGACGTGCTTTGGGGGGTCCAGACTCGGAGCCAGGTGCTGCGGGGCGTGGCACGTCCTGGTGCTCAGTTAATGGCATGTCAGTGGGCGCATGGTGGGTGGGTGACTTGAGCCCACAGAGGTGTCATCCGGAATCGTCCAGGAAGCCGTCTTGTCTTGGAAAGGGCTGCCTGATGTATACGGGAGGTGTCAAATCTCGATCTGCAGAGAGCTTCAGCGGGGACCAACCAGATGGTCCGCCATCCTCCTCCCCTGCCTGCCAGCCAGGTCCCTCCAGATTTTCCCCAGGTCCCAGGTCCCCACGGGGGTCTACTTGGCCCTGGCCTGCCTCACACCCTCTCCTCCGTCTGTGCCAGAGCCCTGCCTGAGCACCGGGCTGCTCCTCACGTCTCGTGTTGGTCTGTGCACTCCTCAGAGGCTGGGACACAGCATTTATGCCCCACACTCCTTGCGAGACCCAAGTAGACAGCTCCACCTGCTGCACCCACGCAGCCCCCCAACTTCTCGGGCACCTCTGCCCAGCTGGGCCCCTGGGTACATCCAGCACAGGCCGTTGGCACAAGACTCAGGTCATTGTCGGGCTCCTGTAGGTGTGACGTCCTGATAATCCTCGCTTGCTTGTTCCTTAAGGAGTTTGTTCCTGGGTGTGTGGGGTACACCCACCTTGGGCACTGAGCAAGGGCAAGATGCCCCCCAGGCCTCCAGGTCTCCCTGACGGGCCGGGTGCAGGCACTGGGTACACAGAGGAGCTGTCTCGTTCAGTGTGGGTGAGGGGCTGGGAGGGTGCGCCAGACACGGGGGGCAGGCTGGGGATTTGGGGTGCACTTCTGGAATGGGTCTCCACCTACTCCGTGTTGAACGTGGGGGTGGGAGGAAGACTGAAACCAAGGTGGTACCGATAATCTCTGAGCTGCCTTCAGGGTCATTTTTTCCCTCTTGAAGACCAGCTCACACTCTCAGCCTAGTAGCTCCGTCACCTTCTCCTGTCACATCCAGCAGTCTGACAGTTGTCCTTCATCTTGTCCTGTCTCTGTCTCTGTCAGTTGGAACTGGCCGTGTTCCTGCTTGTGATCCGGTGACACTCCAGCCACACCCTCGGTGCTCGTGTTTGGCAGCAGGGGAAGGCTTTCTCATCTTTTCCCATGTGGACAGTCTGAGAAATTTCCAAGTCTTCAAGTTCCGGTTCCTTTTGGCTTAACAATTCTTTCTTCAATTCATCTCTTTGCTTTTGTGTTTTACCATAAGCAGTCAGGAAGAGCCAGCTGCTCCCTCAACACTTTGCTTAGAAATCTCCTTGGCTAAATATCCAATTTTATTGCTCACAAGGGTCTACCTTCCACAAAACGCTAGAACACAATTCAGCCAAGTTCTTTGCCACTTTATACCAAGGATCACCGTTGCTCCAGTTTCCAGTAGCGTTTCTCCTTCCATCTGCGATCTCGCCAGAATCGCTGTAACATTCCCATTTCCAGCACGCACCTCAGAACGCGTCCAGCCTCTGCTCGTTGACCACCCAGGTCCAAGGCCGTTTCCACATTGTTTGATATCTGGGACAGCAGCACCCCACTCCCGGTACTGAAATGTCTATTGGTCAGCAATTGATTGTAAGGAACTGGCTCACATGGTTATGGGGCTGGCAAGTCTGGAATCTGCGGGGCATACTGGAAACCCAGGCAGGAGCTGATGCTGCAGTCTGGAGGACAAGTTTCTTCTTCCACAGGAAACCTCAGTTTTTGCTCATGAGGCCTCCAGCTGATTGGATAATTCCACATTTTCATTTGACGTCAACTCGTTGTAGATGTGTGTGTGTTCCTCCAGACTGGCATCAGGATGCCTGGCTCTTTTTTGGGTGCCTGCATGTTGGCTCTGAGACCAAGATCTTCGCCTCTGGGGCACGTGAGCCTTGCCCATGTGGTCTCTGGTTCTGGCCTCCCTTTGGGGCCTCCAGGGGCACCTGGCTTCACCTGCCTGGCTGTTTCCACATGTCAAGGATCGTGAGGCTTTAGATAACAGGTCTGTAGGACCTGAGTTCGGATAATTTTCTGGAGGTGTTGGTTTTGATGCCTCCCACCTGGATGTGCATACATCTGTGGGAGGAATTTTTCCCACTGAACTGAAATTTGATGAAGAGTTTTAAATGTTTTTTTGAGGTTTCCCCTCTCTCTATTTATGGGCACTGGCTCGTATCTAATCAGAAAAGTGGGACTCCCAGGTGGTGTGAGACTCAACCGGTTGAGCCCTGTGGGAATACAGGACATAGCCGACGGTGGGCGGGGAGTTTGCAAGTTCTGGCTTTGCTGAATTCACCACCACTGTATGGGTAATTTCCTCCCTGTGCCTTCTGGATAGAGGCACTCACCCTAGCGCGGTGATAATCTCACCATCGTAAAATGACCAGGGGCTTTGCAACAAGCAAGAGTGGCGTTTGGCAGAGTGAGAAGATGAGAGTCAACAGATGTGCGCCGGCCATTGCAAGAGCCGTGATTGGGCTCCTTGTCATGTGAGGCCTTCAGTGATGTAAAAGTATATTAAAAAAATCATTGCTCTGCCGGTGACATTTAATTTAATATGATTTCCGCTTTGCAGGTGGCGATCATCGCAGGCAACTTCGAACTGGCAGAATACATCAAGAACCACAAGGAGACGGACGTTGGTGAGTAGGCTTGCTGATCAGCCACGGAAGATTTCGGTTGGCTGAGGAGACGGTCACCAGCTTTTCAAAGTTCTGCTAAGATTGGTTCAGAGCCCGCTTTTAGCAGAACTTAACAGAGAGCGTTTCCCATCTCAGTCTTATGTTTTTTCAGCTTATAGCAGGGACGGGGCTAAGGAAGACCTTGGGAATTAGGCCGTTTGACATGTGCAGCCTGCTTCTCTAGACGATGTTCTAATCTCCTCCAACAGGCCCCATTTCAGGGTCTTTCCACACTAAGATCACTGACTTAGTGATGTAGGAAGAGGAACAGGAAATGTTTAATTTATGCTAAGAGTTGGCTCTGGGTTTCTCTCTCTGATTTATGTATCTGATTTTTCCCAAATCTTGATAAAAACCGATAGGTGCCATTATACGTAGAACGTACGAGCCCGAGAGTGAGCCCTGAAGTGCACGGTGGACTGGGGGTGACGGGGAGGCGGGTCACTGGTTGCAGCAGCTGCCCCGGCGCGGGGCGTTGGTGCTGGAGGCTGCGCATATGGGGGCGGGAGGTGCACACGGGCAGGCTCTGCTCTTTCTGCTCAATTTTACTATGAACTTAAAACTACTCTAAAAATATGTCTTTTTTACAAAAATCTGAAAAGAAAAGAAATGAGGCAGGGGAACTTGCTAAGTGTCGGGCGGTGGATGTAGGCATTGCTCTGTGACTGGGGAATCGTTTATTTGCAGCTAGTTTAGATGTGTCCCTTGGAAGAGCCTGTAACACACACCTTCCATCTAGGCGAGAGCTGGTGACTGGGCGAGGAGGGGGAGAGCCAGCCGCGTCCTCTTCCTTCCCCTCTGGTCGCCTCCACCTCCCCCGCGGTTGTGCTGATGACCACTCCCCTTTCTAGTACCTCTTGTGCCAACCAGGAGGGCAGTTTCTGGGGCTCGTCCTCCCTCCCGCCGCCCTGCCGTGGGCTGGGCCCAGTCCTGCACCCTGGACGAGCCCGCCGGCCTGTTTCCTCCAGCCCCGGGCTTCCACAGGACCTGCAGCGGGGAGCAGTCCCGTTGGACCAGCAGCGGTGAGCTTGCAAAGATGGCGCCATCCCATCCACGGGGTCTGGGGGGGCCTCCCGGGTGCCTTGAGAAGCAGCCACATGGCATCTGGCTCTTACTGCCTGTGCCCCCCACCCTGTTTTTGGCGTCGGGGGCAGGCGAAACCCCGTGTTTGGCTGTCGTGTCTCCACCGTGTCGGATGTGTGCCTCGCATCGAGCCTGGCTGGCGCCCGCCTTGCTTACAGAGTCGCACAGGTCACAGGGCCAGATGCTTTGCTTGCACCATTGAGCGCCCGAGCTGAGCACTGGGGCC
This sequence comes from Eulemur rufifrons, assembly GCF_041146395.1. NCBI lineage: Eukaryota > Metazoa > Chordata > Mammalia > Primates > Lemuridae > Eulemur > Eulemur rufifrons. The sequence goes on from NC_090988.1 coordinate 98,843,835, forward strand.
CCCGGGAGGCCGGGCGATGCTGACACGCCGTCCCTCCTGTGAGCCAGGGCAAATCACTTAATTGCTCTGAGATCCAGGGTGGCACCACGCTGCATTAGCACCTCTGTGAGCGCATTAGCGAGATTGATGCGTTAAAGCCTGCAAAGTCATTTAGAAAATGAACTGAGCTCTCGGAATGCAAGAGGCTGTCTTCCTCCCTAATACCTGAGAGCAGTGTGATAGCTTTGGTCTGAGGTATGCTGTGACGGGGACGGGACTGTCTTAAGCAGAGACACACAGTAGAGAAGGGAGAGGACTGAGCCTTAGGGCAGGTCCTACCCAGGCTGCAGGGACAGCGTCCCTGGACGCAGAGCCCCTTCCGCCCCATAGAGGTGTCTGCAGTGGTTAGAGCTCTGGGCTGCCCTCAGGATGCTTGTAATGTGCCCACCTTGACCGGGACCTGCACAGCAAAGAGGGAGGCGTGAGGTGTCTCTATCCTACTCTCTGGATGTAGCTAGGAGAGATTTGGGGCTGCTACCCCACGCCCTTCAGAGTCACAGCCCCACCACCTGCCATGGGTATAGGGACCAGCCACTGAACTCCCCAACTCAAAAGCAGGACCCCTCACCTTCCCTCGAAGCCCTGAGTTGATTTTAAAACCCAGCCTGGGGAGATGTATTGTCTTTTCAGTTTTGAGATATGATTATTATCTTCCCTATCTGTGATGCAAGCACCTCTTCCCAAATGAAAATTGTTTTATTACAACAGAAGTAATGCTCATTTTGGGGGGTGTGTGAATACATTTTAATTACCGCTCACCCATTCTGAGCAATTGTGTATTGAAATTATAAACAGCATCCCTAGTAAGAGAAGGGCACCTACAGCAGGCTCGTGTGGCTGCCGTCCTCATGGTGCTGGGATTGAGGTTTGAGGTCTCTCGCTCCTGTACGTTTGCAAACCGCTCCGGTCTGCAGTGAAGACGTGGGCTGGCGTCTGTAATCGGTGATGCAGGAAGCCCATGTCCGCTGTTACCGGGTTTGGGGCTTCCCCAGGGCCCCCAGTGGAAGAGAAAGAAAATCTGCAGTTCCCCACGGGTTTCTTCTGTGTCTCCACAGAAAGGAAAAAAAAAAAAAAAAAGAACTCTTCTATTATGTAAATTGTCTAAGGATTTGTGATCATGAGCTAGCAAACCGGTGTCAGCGCAGACTGTGCCTTCTGAATCTACTTTGGTGACCATTTCCCAGAAAGAGAGAGAGAGATTAAGGGCATGAAGGCTGAGAGTTCTCTGCGGACCCAGACACCTCTCGGTGTGTCGATTGATTGAAGCCCGCTGAGTCATCATAAGGTCCTGGATCAGCCAAACCTCTTGGTTTGAACCCACTTGACTCTTCCCTACCCTGTGGCCACCCCCACTTTGCATCTCCCCTCTTTCCTGGGGGTGCTGGGTGTTGAGTGTGTGGTGGGCACAGTCCCCCAGCTCGTGCGTTTGCCTGCCTGGGTCGAGGTAGCTCCTGTGTGCAAGTCTGTGCCCGTTGTCTAAGGAAGCCGCCCTCCTTCTGGGCGAACGAATAACCACGGTGAAAGCAGCTAGTGCTGACCGAGTACCGTGGGCCCAGGATTGTATGTACAGCGTCCCATTCATTCAGTCCTTCCTGTCTGGGGGCGGCTGTTGTCCCCATGTTACAGAGGAAGAAACTGAGAAGTGACATGGCACTTGGGGCACTGGTGTTTGAGAGCAAATGGTGGATAGTGGAGGTGGTGCCAGGAAGCCCCCATGGGGGCAGAGGGAAGTAGCAGGGGGTGGGCAGGACACTTGCGGAGGATTTTTAATGAGCAGTTGATGCCTCAGGCCCCTGAGGCGCGGGCCCTCTGGGACGCCACAGAGAGCCTTGGCGTTGGGAAGCAGTTCGTGTGTTTCCCACCGGTTTCAGTTCCTGGTCAGTCCGAGCCTGCTCCGTGCATGCTCCCCCCAGGGTCTGGAGAAGAGCGGTGTCAGGGGGTGGCAGGTGCCTGTGGGGTAAGCAGTGCGCACGGAACAGTGAGCGCCCAGGGGACACTGGCAGGGCATCCATAGCGTCTTATAGTCAGCATTTCTAAACCCACGTGCTAGAGTGATTGGCTAAGCCAGGTTTCAAGCCCAGGTGTGTCTGACTCTGGGGTACCTACCTCGGTAAAGCCGAGAAGAGCCTTCCGCCACACGCAGGAGCTGCAGGCATCTGTGTGGGCTGGGACAAGGCAGGCTCGGGGTGTTCACGCAGGCCGGTCCTGGAACCAGGGCTAGATCGGTGGGGTGGAAGGAAGAGGAGGCTTCTTGGCCACAGACCACCGACAGGCTGGGTCCCTGCCACAGGTACAAGGGTCTCTCCTCTCTGCTTCCTCATCCAGGCTCCATCACTCTGGGGTCACCAAGAGTGGCAAAGCACTTCCTGCTCTGGGCCAGCTCCGTGGAAGTGCGTAGAGGGGCAGGAGCAGAGCTGGAGGAAGGGTCCCGGCAGCAGCACTGGGCCACTCCTGGTGCCTGCGGAGCGGCGGTGTGAGCATCAGTAGTTGAAGGACTGTGGTGCGGCCCCACCGCTGTGCAGGCAGCTCACAGGGCCTCTCCCAGTGGTTCTCGAGTTGCTCATCTTCCATGTGAGAGAGAAGTCGTGTTTTAGACAGAACCGGTCCCGGCCTCCCTGTCCTCATCCGGGTCTCACCTGCAGGATCAATTATTTTCCCTGCAACTCCTGGATTCTTCTTCAACTTCCGCATTCATTTCTCACATTGCAGAGAGAAACGTCTTCCTTGATACCTATCACCCACTATGAAATATTCACCAGGCGCCAGGGACGCTCCTTCCCAGGGTGCTCTCTGCAAGGTCAGGGTCACCCAGGAGGCCTCGCAGGTGGGAGGTGCAGCCTGGCACGCTGCCCTGGGCAGGAGGAACACAGGGAGGGAGGAGGATGACAAGCTTTCAGGGCTGCGGCGTCACCTCCGTGGGATCACAAAAGGAAAGGATTTGGACCTTGGAGGCTGCCGTCCCAGAACTCTAGCAGAACTGCCCCTGGTGTCTTCCAGCCGAGAGAGGAATCCACACATCCTGAGGAAAGCAGTCTGCCTTGTGCTGCCGGAGGGGCATCCTTTCTCCCTTCGGTGGGCAGAAGACCATGCTGTAGTGGAGCCTCCCTCAGTACCAGGTCCTGAAGATGCCTGGGCTCCCGCCAACTCCTCCACCCACCCGGGCACCACTTTCCCGGGACAGCTCTCCATGAGCGCCTTCTCCCTGCAGCCCTGCACTGTACTGGGGATTGGGAAGCACACCTCTGGCCTCTGGGAGGGGATGACCACGGAGGACAATATCTTTCTTGTCCTCTCTACCCACCCCCCTCCCCCGAGATCTGGAAGTGGTGTTGAAAGACCTGCAGGCCTTGTGCACCCTTCTGAGTTGGAGCGAGCTAATCAGTTGCTGCTTAGCAAGAGAATGGCACTTGCCTGCTAGAAAAATAGACTCTTCCACGCACTTTGTCTCTTTGCCTATTGCAAACCCCCCTTCCCTCGTGTCTGGCCCCCACTTGTCCAGCTACTTCGTCCTTTGCCCCCAGTGAGGCTACTGTGTTGCTGGCAGTCGAGCCCCGAGACAGAGCCCGGGAGCCGCTCGTTTCTGTTCCTGATCCTGACTGCTCTTGACTCACCTACATCAAGCCTCTGAGGCTCCCTGGCACCCAGCAGTGCGTGTGAGGTTTGGAGTGCATCTGAGTCCCCAGGAAGCTGGTGGAGAATGCAGATGCTTAACACCACTCCCAGAGTCTGACTAAGTAGGTCTGGGGAGCCCCCTGGACTCACCGTTTCACGTCGCCCCCCAAGGGTGAGATGCTGGGCGTCTAAGCCCCGGCTCCACCTTTGCCTCCTGGGACCCTCGGGGTTTTTCTGCTCACCCACGTCTCCCGCAGGCCTGCTCTGAACCTAAGGATGGGCCACCTGCTCATCTCCTGGGGCTGCCATAATGAGTGACCTCCAACTGGGTGGCTTAAAACAATCAAAACTTACTGTCTCCTGGTTCCGAAAGCCAGAAGCCCAAAATTAAGGTGTTGGCAGGGTTGGTTCCTTGCTGAGACTCTAGGAAGGGTCTTTCCTTGCCTCCCTCCCGGCTTCTGGTGGTGGCCAGCAGCTGTTGGTGCTCCCTGGGTTGTGGACACACCACCCCAGCCTCTGCCCGTCTTCATGTGGCCGTCCACCTTGTGCGTCTGTGTCTCAAGGCTCCTGTCCCTTTCTCTTACTGGACACCAGTCTTCAGATTAGAGCCACCCTGAACCCAGGATGATCTCATCTCAGGATCCTTCCCTCATCACATCTGCGAAGACCTGATTTCCAAATAAGGTCACAGTCACAGGTAGTGGGGGTTTGGATGTGGGCACATCTTTTTGGGGTCCCCATTCAGCGCATGGTAGGGCACTCATGTTGCCTAATGGCTGTTTGTCTCTCCAGGCTGTCACCTCCTCATGGCAGGCGCTGACTCTGACTTCCCCTTAGCCACTCGTGTGTTGTGGGCCTCAGGAAAACGTGTGTGGGATGAACGGCTCCTACCGCCATCTTGGGTGTGGCGGGTAGAGCACTTACCTGCAGGTCCGTTGCGGGGTTGAGCGTGTTTGCCGCAGGGCAATGTTTCCGTCTTGAGCGTTTTCAGAGTCCCAGGAAGCAGAGCTCACTAGGACAGGGGCCAGGAGGCATTTGGAGGTGGTGGGTTGTGTTGGGTGTGGTGTCATGTGTCCTTACACCAGATATTTCTGGGGCCACACTCGATTGAGGGGCCACTCCGATTTCTGGTTCTAGTTTCCGTGGCTTGGCTTCCTCCACCCCGTATTCTCTGCGACCTCGCGGATGCTGCGCTAATCTTCACAGTCAGGGCCAGTCTTTTGTCTGTTCCTGGCCCCTCAGCCGGTGGCGAGTGATATGCCGGATGGCCGCCGGAGGATTTCCGTGTGTTCTCCAGGTGCCATTTGTCTGTCACTGTCACCCTGAGGAGTCGGGTTGCGTCTCGATGCTCTTCAGCAAGGCTGGACTTCTGAGCACCATCACAGCTTAGGAGAGACGTGGATGAACAGGGACCCGTCCCTCAAGCCCGAGCTCTTGCTCCTGTGTCAGGACAAACCCTCGTGGTTACGAGCAGAGCTCTGTCTATCACACGTTTAGTGGAGCTGGGACACCGTTTTGGAGGACCCAACCTCAGCGTCCGCATTCTGAACTCAGAGGAGCCGGAGGTAAGACCTCGCCGACTCAGGTCGGGTGGCGTTTCTGAGTGCACATACGGTGAAGGATCTCGAATTCCATGCCGAGGGTGGGTGTGGGGTCAGCTTGGCTGCTTCAAAGTGAGTAAGTTAAAATACTGAACATTTTCCTGACTTTCCATATACAGCCTAACCGGTGGGATGTTTTTCTTTAAGAAGTCCCTTTAAAAGACCAAATAGCCTCTGCTACTGAGAGGGGAGCCTTTGTTTTCCAAACACAGAAGAAATCGGTGCCAGGAAGAAGCACACTCAGGATGTGCAGATGTGGCTTTAGGGGACAAGACAGTCAACGTGCTGAAACACAGCACCGTGATTAATGGGCACGCTGAGGTCTGTAGAATCCAGAAATGGATCTGGAATGCCGTGTGGGCACATCTCTAGCTCTTTAAAAGGGAGATTTCATCTTGTCGAGAAACACTCCGTTCACAATCCGGCTGGCATGTATGTTGCTGCTGTCTGCTGCTTTTTATGCCCCCTTCCTCTTTAAAAAATTAAATGTGACCTCCATTTGGTTATTTTATTTGCCAGCTCGAAGAAAGTGATGGTTTAAAAGCGCCCATGAACAGCAAAGTTAATCCCTGCTTGTTGCCATCCGGTGTTTAGCTGTGGCTGAGTAAATGAGCCCAGCAGGCTTTAGAGGCTTTTGCTATAGAGCATTTACAATGGCTCCTATAGGACGGAGATCCCAAAAATCAAGACTGTTGGGGAGCTGGAGAGCTCGCGTCCGAAATAGTCAAGCAGATATTAAGCATGTTGCCAGCTGATAAGCTTTGGACTGGGATAACCTATTTTTCACAATCTTTGTTGTTTTTGTTTTTGCCTGGCTGTGTGGGGAGATGCACTGTCAGATGGATTAAATGACATGGGTTGTTCTTCTTCAGCCGAACAAGGTTTGTTTTCGTACCTCTTGTCCTTCCGCAGCTATGGAGAGAGAAGCAGGCATTTGTTTTTAAGATGAAGCACATTGAGCTGATGTGTGAGTTTGGGTGCCTGATTAGCCGACTCAGGAAGACTTGGATACTGTTGCTAGGTTTCGGGACCGGCTGCCTGTGTAATTATGCGTTAGATATGTATAGATGATGGGTAGAGGGTGGTGTTTTCAAACAGATTCCTTAATGTAATATTTTGGGTATGTGTGTGCATATGTGTATTTCTGTGTGAGGATGTAAAATTCAGGCTGGTTTTGAGCGATGATTCTTTTAAAAATATACCTATTTGGTAGATACCACCTGCTGTGAAATAAAATGATCCGATTTGAAAGATTTCAGTTTACCTGGCATTTTGACTGTGAAATGTGCTACTTAGAAGGAAACGTAGGTGACGATATTAAGTAAACACAGTGTCCTTTGTGTTTGCAAGTAGGGACAGCAGATGCTGAGGAAAAGCCCCAAATTCTAACCTGTTTCATTTCACTAGATTGCGTGGACTGGGGTCCCCATGGTTGAGTCCCTCTTCATGAGCGTTAAGAGGAAACCCTCCCAGGGAAAGTGGGGGTAGCGTTTTGCCCCGAATTCTGTAGAAATCACACAGCTGTTGACTAGATTCCATAGGATATTTTCAAAACAATCTGCTGAGAGCAGGAGGACACAGCCCCAACAGCTGCAGCGGTTCCTAAGCAGATGTGAGCAACCGGCCGCCACCGTGACCTGTCACTGGGGTGACTGTTCTTGTCCCCTTTGCGGGACGGAGCGAGCTGCGTGAGGATGTGTGTGGTTTCCGGTCTGTCTGTGCGCGGGGCTGACGCCGCTCCCTGGGCTGGTGGTTTTATCCGACGTGGCCCTCTGTGTTGTTCCGTGTGCCGTTCTGGGGTCCCGATCGGCCTCCGTGTTGTGTCTGCCAAGGGGATCGGTCACATGCGTGCTGCTCTGGTTCTCCTGCCCCGCCACCTGTTTCCCTGTGCACATCTGTCTAGAAGTTTTTTCCGAATTATAGAGTGTGGGCGTCATGCCAGGACGGGACAGGGTGACCGCCTCTTGGCCAGTGTGTCCGGCTGGGAGTGTGTTTTTGTATGTGGCCGACTTCCAGCACCGACGCCTGGGTGAGTGTCCACTTGGGGGACCCGCCGTCCTGTGTGGCGTGTGGCCTGTCGCGACTGCTGTGTACACACGGTTTTTGTCCTGACAGCGCGAGGCCGTGGCCTCCTGTCCAACCTGAGTCTCCGTGTACTTTGTCCTCGTGGCCACGTCTGTCCATGCCCTGCCCCGTGCCCGCTCCCTCGGGCTCACCCCGTGGACTGTCACCCCTTCAGCCAGTGGACGCTGCTGCCGGAGGGCGGGGCGGGTGCCGTGCTGTGTCCGCCCGTGCTGTTCCTCGTGGGGTCCCTGCCCATGCAGCCTCCACACAGCAGACACGCGTGGCTGCTGCAAAGCGTGTCCTGCGGCGGATTTCCCACCAGGTGTGCACAGATGGGCGCCTTTCCGCCCTCTGGGTTGAACTCTTCCCCAGCCCTGAGCCTCTGCTGGCTCTTCGCTCCCTGGTCTCGGGCACCTTGGGGAAGAGCCCACCCACTGCGTGCCCTGCAGAGGGGTGGAAGCTCCAGAGACCCTCTGTCGTCCCCCCAGCCCAGGCTCACCACAGTTCCCTTCAGCACAGAGACACGCTTGTCCCCTGGTTCCCAACCACATCAGACTCCAGGCCCTTTTACAGCAGACGTTGTGTAACATACCTGTTATCCTCAGGTGAAACTCTTAGATAACACAACCTAATGTGTGCACGTAACTTTTCACAAAGATCGGCATAACTCCCTAACTGTGTTACTTGGGAAGGACTGGACAGTGCACACGGCCTGTGCTGCAGAGGGGGGTGTCACCCGGGAGCCCCAGCGCGGCAGCTGTGCCCCCAGACGCGGTCACCGTAAGGCCCAGAGCTCCTCGTGCGGCTGAGATGCTCGGCCCTCGGTGGCGGGATTTCTCGAAATGGTCAATGCCTCTTAGTAAAGTTCAGAACCAAACGAAACATACGTTTTCTTTCATTTACGTGTTGGGTCACATCCTGGGAAATTCAGGGGATTTTAAAGCTGCGCAGAAATCTGCCTTGTTTAGTGCCAGATGGGGGAGGTTGTGCAGTCAGACAGGTTTTGCATCTGCCCCGATGTCTGGTGGGTCATTCAGAATCGATGTGGGACTGTCCCACGCGTTGCTGGACACCAAGCGCACCTGGCCCTTCCCGCCACGAGTGAGAAGCTCCCTCCAACCACACTTACCGTAACAGCTCCAGAGCCGCCTCTGGTGGGGGGACGCCAGCCCTCGGGAACCGCTGTGCCTTGGAGCCCTCCACCCACTCATCTGTCCTCCATCTCTGCTGCGTTCTCCCAGGACGTTCCTCGTGAGCCTGAGCGCCAGCTGCTCCTGGGGCCCTCGGCGATCCCACCCTCTCCCCTCTTGGACCGGGGCTCTGCGGCCCCACCGGGTTAAGTGCGATTCTCTAGCTCTGACCCTGTCCTCGAGCTGTGTGCCCCAGGCCTCCCGGGAGCCCCGGCTTTGCTGCGCCATCCTGGTCCACACTGCTCCCACCGGGGCCCCGCACAGGGATGAAGACCACCAATGTCAAGACCAAAGTGGGCTCTCCCCTCCTGAGGACGTGGCCTCCACGCCTCTCATTGTAGGGTTATTCCCACCCTTACCCACACCTTCATTCCCTTCTCCTCGTACCAGGACGTCCCCATCCTTCCCCCAACCCTGTCCTCCCTTCATAGCACAAGTCCCATCTCAGGTAGAGGCTGGTTCTTGCTACCCCAAAGTCTTGCCCACCCTTCATCCTCGGTCTGTGGCTCTGGCTTGGGTCCCAGAAGGAGGTAAGTGTGCCCCAGGTCTCCTGGGGTCCCCTGGATTTGCCGCACCATCCTGCTCCACACTGCCGTGTACCCTCTCGGGAAGGCTCCTGAAGCCCTGAGTGGCATCCTCCCCCTGTCCCGACCCTTCCCATTCATGCCTACCTTGGTATCTGGGCAAGGGCTGAAGTCAGCATTAGGGGGTGCTAAATCCTAGTGGGTGTAGAGTCAGGATGGCTTCCTGGAGGAGGAGGCAGCAGCTGCCTTGACCTGAGCAACAAAAATAGCTCATGTGCATTCAACCCCTTCCGTGCTGGGGTTGTGCTCAGTGCTGTGCATCTGGTCCTGGGGACAGACAGTCCTGTTAGGGAGAAGACACTGCCACATGTTACAGACTGGGAGAGCGAGGCCCTGGGAGCTCAGACGCTTGTCGAGGGAGCAAGAGTAGTAAGCGAGAGCGGGGCTGGAGCGAGGCCCCTGGCTCCAGAGCCACCGCTAACTGCTGGCGATGCTGCCCGTAACCCTTTGTTTTCTCTCTGCTGCCCTTACTTCCTGGGCCCGTGCTCCTGCCCGCCCCTCCCTCGGGCCTCAGAAAAGCCCCCTCTGCCCACCCGCCCCCAGCTGGAGCGAGATCCCACCCAGCCGTTGCTGTTCACCCGGAGCCGTTTCCTCCAGCTTCCCCTCCCTCCTGCAGCGCTCGGTCTGCAGCTCTGCCCTCCCGCAGGGTCGGGCGGGCTGCTGGGCCTCCCCTGCTCCCTGGACGTGGGGCACAGAGGTGGCCGTTCCCATGGACGTGGGGATAAGCCACCACCACCTCTCAGTGAGGCTCCGGGGGGGCCATCCTCCTCCTCCACCACCAGCCTCATGCACACCACCCCCACCCCACGCTCTTGGCGGATTTTACCAGCAGGTTTTGGGTTCACACCTGACCTGGCCCACACCTGCCTCCGCACAGACTAGCCCAGCCACCCCCTCAGGCCCCGTCTCAGAGCCTCGTGCAAGGAGAGGAACCCTGGGCTGCTTCTGCTGTGGCCTTTTCGCTGGGCCATCTTACCGAGGAAAACCAGCTTCCCCGCTGCTCTGAGATGCACATCAGATCCCTCGCTTGCAGGCTGTGGGCCTGACTCCCAGCTCCTGTCACCGCAGCCGGCGCCTCCTGCCTGCCCCCCCCCACTGCAGCCGCCCCCACCTCTCTCCCCTGAGCTCCCCCGTCCTGGAGGTGCTTGGACAGGCCAGGCCGCACAGCCATGCTCTCTTCTCCCCCACCCTCCTCCTCCTCCTCTTTCTCTTGATCCTCCCTGCCTCTCCCCTCCCCCGTGCCCCTTGTCCCAGTGGCCAGCAGCACTCCAGTGACCTGTCCCTTAACTCACATTCTCCCTGTGTCCCTCTGGGGGGTTGGGGGGTTCACTTTATGGTTTTCAAACTTCTCTCCGGCAAGGGAACCCTTCTTGCACGTGCACTCAGTGTTTTCACAGGAGACAGGATCTGCTGCCGTCGAAGGAGACCTGGGTCCTGGAACTCCGTGCTCACCCGTCCCTGTAACCCCAGCCCTGGGGAGAAAGGCAGCTGGGACCCCATGGGGAGAGAACAGGCCCAGCTCCCTGGACATCAGCCACTGTTTAAACATCTGTGTCCATCCCATCCCCACCCCTATCTTCATGGTGGATGCTGTAGAGTGAATCTCGGGGTGTTTTCAGAAGTACTTGTCTTCTGGCAGTTAACAGTTGGTGACCCCAGGGAGCAACTGGGAATGTGAAGGGAACCCCCCACCCGGTCGGTCCTGTGACTCACAGTCCTGGCTAGAAGCCTCCCTGGCCATTCTGCACCTGGCCTGGGCGTAGGCGGTGGCCCGGATGCCTTGGGGGGGGGGCAGGTGGGACCCCAGCCCAGCTGGCCCCTCGTCCTGTGGACAGAAGTGTGTGATTCAGAGGGGCAGGGGCTCTCGCGAGGCCACACAGTCTGGTGGAACCAGACACTGTGTCTTCCCACCCCCAGCCCGGAGCCCTCCATCCCCCAGTGTAGGGAGCACTCTGGGGGAGGTGGGGAGAGTACAAAACCCGGACCAGAGAATCGGCCACTATGTCCCCGGGGGCACGTGCCCTGGCCACGCAGAGAGCCCTGTGTCTGCTTCCAGGCGACTGGAGTGGAAGCCTCGGAGGCTCCTTGGTTCCTGAGCGGCTCCCACCGGCCTGTCCGGCCCTCTCATTCCCCAGCCCCTTCCAGGCGGCCCATGGCAGGGGCTGCCCCGTCCACCCTGTGTGCTCTGCTCAAGCCGTCCCTTTTCTCCGCGCTCCTCTGGCTGTGTCCCCGGACTCCTCCCAGCCAGCCACAGCCCTCGCCCTGGTGGGGGTGCCTGGTTCACAGCACCACCCTTTCTCCATCCCGAGTAGGGGCTCATCCCATGGAAATCAGGGTACACAGCTTATCCCTGGGCTGGACAGGGGTTCCGCAGGCCATGCTCTGGTCCCTCGCCATCGCAGCAGCCACAGCACGTAGCTCCTGGGCCTTATGTGGGACAGTCACATGGCAAATAATTCCTCTGCGAACGACAGCAGATGGGGTGCCCGCCCTGCAGTTCAGCGGACGGCAGCTTCACAACATCTGGCTGCCCTTGAAAGCTGGCGAGTTCCTTTGCCATCCCTGGGAGGGTGCTGAGATCCCTGTGGCCTCTGCTCTGTCCTGACCCCTCACCTATGACCTTCCCTTGCGGTGTCCCCAACTTCCCAGGCCTGGGCCTTGGGAGCAACTGCAGGAACCCAGACAAGGCCCCGACAGGGCCGGTGCCAGGAGAGCGGTCCCTCCCCTGGTGTCCTGCCGCAAGGACCCATCGGCCCTCAGCAAGCCTGCGGAGCCCTGCGTGACCTTTGGGGGAAGGCCCTTGACCCCAGAATTTCTGGACTTCCTTGCATCAAGCCACTTTTAGCATATGTCCTGGAGTCAGGAAGTAGTCAGAGAAATCTTAATTTTTGTTACTATGCAAAGGCAGCCGGGCAGCGGAGCAGGAGAGAAAGCATTAGACCAAGTGCCAGGAGGACGCGGGCTGGAATCCAGAATTCTCTCGGTGACGGTGGACCAGCCGCAGCATCCCTCTGGGCCTCGGCGGCCGCTGCAGATAACAGTCTCTCTCCGCCTCCTCCCTGCAGCCAGGCTTCTCTCTTGGTTAGAGCTGAGCCCAAATTCAAACAGAGATTTGAGTCCTTTCTGGAAGTTCCTTTTGGGATTTCAAGTATTTGAGCCTCATCAAATTGGAAGAATATGCGTGGTAAAATTAAATTGAACAGAGAAAAGGTTTCTAATTCTAGTCCTAATAAGCATAAGCGGAGAGACTTCATGAGGTTTCAGGCAGGGAAGGGAGGACTCGTGCACGTGTGCACCTAAGCGGTGCCGGTTTTAGCCACGCCAGAGGGATGGCGCGAGCAGCTAGTGGAGCAGCAGCTGTCAGAACAGAAGCAGAAGAGAAAATGATCACCCGTCCCGGCTCGTGGGGCGCTGGGTCTCGGGTTCACAGCGGGTCCCAGTGCAAGACGGAGATGTCAGTGTGCTCTCATCTTTGAGGCCACTGCCACATGGGCCTCGGAGGCCACCAAGGAGGGGCAGCTGCAGGAGAGGATAATAAGTAGCTCCGAGAAATGTCTTCCTTCCCCTGCTCCAGACCCTTGGCATGTCCCTCGGGGTCCCCTGAGGGACAGCCAGAAAAGTGACATGGCCAGGGAGGGCAGAGAGTTTGGCTGGAGCTAGAGGGGACGGCAGGGACTCCAGAACCGGGACCCTTCTCTTATGTCACTCGGTCAGCATTTGTGGACAGAGCTTGCGGAGCCAGAGGAAAGCAAGCTGCTTCCAATCCCAGGACCCCCCCAGAGAGAGCTGGGCGGAGGGCAGAGGGAAGCCCACCTCTCCTGGCAAACTCTCGGGACCCATTCACCAGGCAGGGGCTAGAAAGTAAGAGCAGAGCACGCTCCACTCCTCCGCCGTCCCCCGTTCACGGCCACCCTCGACTAAGGCCGTCACGGGGATGCCCGTGACTTTGGTGGGTTGGGTCCAGACGTGTCATGCGGTCCGTGGGGATCCTGGGTTCCTGTGTGCTGAAGTGAGGGCGTCACTCCCACCCCTCTGATACAGTAAATTGCCCCGGACAGCATCCTGGGGCAGGGAGCTCACATAGGATGCCCCGTACCTTTCCTCTGAGTGTCCCCCTCACGTTTGGAGGGGAGGCTTGGGTTGTGTTGAGAGGCATGGCCTGGTGTTGGGACTTTATCAGAGTCTGTCCAGGGACCTGCTTTCGGAATGACTTGGTCGTCCGGTCCCCGATTCCCAGTTCTCCGTGAAGATCCGTCTGCGTTCCAGCTAAGCGAGAGACGGCTGCGTGTCCGCCGCTGTGCGCAACTTGGGTAAAGCGCTGCCTTGCGTTTCACGTGCGTCGTGGGCACGGGGCCACCTGCAGTGCCGAACTCAGCAGAGGTGGTTCAGCCCAGGCCGGCGTTCCTTCCTCCTGCCCCTGGGTATCCGGCAGCCCAGCTCCCAGGAGCCGGTGAGTCATTCTCAGAAAACTTGATCGACTCTCCCGCTGTTTTCTCCCCTAGACTCCAGGAACCTCACGCAAGGGCAGGGCTGTGTCTGCTCCATTCACCAGCACCCAGCCAGAGTGGCGCCTGGTATGCAATAGGCGCCGGACAAATTCTTGTTACATATGTTGCCACCTTTTCAGACCCGTTCTTTCCTGGTGCTCTAGGAGAGAAAGCTCCACTTGTCTTTATGGTCGGTATTCCCAGAACGTATCCATCTCTCCGTTTCTGAACTCGACTTCCCTCTGGTCGGCTGCACCCTGGGCGAGACCCTGACTCGTTGCTGCTCTGACCGGAGCATCCGGATTTCAGCAGGTGACAGGGCTTTGGATCAGCCCATCTCCGAGCCAGGCACGGTGGCCAAAGGTGTTCATTTTCTTCGCTGCTACCAGACCCTTGGGAGGGTCCTGGGGGGGTCTCAGAAGTGCACAAGACCTGGAAAAGCAAAGAAGGGGAAATAGCACAGCCAGGAAGGGCAGAGCTCTGCCCAAGCCGGGGGTGAGAGCAGGAAGCTGGATCCTTCCCTTAAATCACGGTCACTTCATTCGTGTCCACGCCAGTGGCCAGTTCTAGCCACGTGGTCATCCTGCAGCCAGCAGGCAGGGAGGGTGTTCTGCGGAAGAACAGAAGGTCAGGAGACCAGTGCTGGTAACACAGCAGGTGGTCACTGTAGATGTCGTCTCGGGAAGCCTGGTGACTTTTCCCAGATCACACTGGTACCAGCCCGCAGTGAGGGCTTGAGCCCGGGTCTCCCGGCCCTGACCCCGGCGGTGCCCATCAGGTGCCCTCCTGCTGTTGGAGCTCTCAGGCCAGAGGAAGACAAAACCTTGGTGTCAATGCACTCTAAAAAGGAAAACAAAATTTAAGAACACCACGTGTCGTTCCTTTTGTTATGAGTTACCAGTATTCTTTTATGTACCCAGAAGAGAAATAAAAATATCAGTGAGGAAGAGATAAGACAAAATTGTGTGACCAGAGCAGGGAGTAATATTTACCTATTTCTTACTGGGCCATGTCTGTGTTCCAGTTACTGGGATCTCATTGGAACTGAGTCCCTTACGGAATTGCCCACGGCCTGGCCGGTGAGGACCTTTGTCAGCCAGCACCAGATGGGCCGGGCTGAGAGGCGAACCCTGGGGCAGGATTCACCCCCAGGCCGTGAATCAGTGTCTGTCCATGGCTTGTTAGGAACTGGGCCGCACAGCAGGAGGTGAGCGGGCAGTGGGGGGGGGGGGGGCGAGCAAGCAAAGCTTCATCTGTATTTACAGCCGCTCCCCATCGCTCACATCACCGCCTGAGCTCAGGCTCCTGCCAGACCAGCGGCGGCATTAGATTCTCATGGGAGCACGAACCCTACTGTAAACTGCGCATGTGAGGGATCTTATGAGAATCTAATGCCTGACGATCTGACGTGGAGCTGAGGCCGGGATGCTAGCGCTGGGGAGCGGCTGCAAACAGATTATCATTAGCAGAGACGTTTGACTGCACGATAAACGTAATGCGCTTGAATCATCCTGAAACCATCCTCCACTCTGGTCCATGGAAAAATTGTCTTCCATGAAACTAGTCCCTGGTGCCAAAAAGGTGGGAACAATTGGCTCAGAGCATTTCCTGAGACCCTACTGTGTGCTCAGAGCAGCCGTCTGTTCCCTTGGGGAGTTTCCTTACTCTCTCTCTTAAATTGCACAATCCCTGAGAGGCACTGTCGCCTGCTGTGACCTGTGTTGGTAAAACATTCCCCTTGAACCTCGGCTTCCCTGTTTATGAACAAACACACCAGATTGACGCTTCCATCGTGTGTCGAAGGCAGAGCTGTGCCGAGGGCAGGTGGACGGAGCTGTCTGCCCAGGTGCAGAAGATAAGAGGACCCCTTGTCTGTAGAGAGTTCCAAGCAACAGTAAAACCAGCTAAATGTCCATTTCCTTTTTATAATCATCACACCCCCCATTTCTGTACATGCCCAGTAATAAAATTCTCCTCTCAGCTGTGGTGTAAGTTCTAAGCAATTGCTACAGTTGCTGTTGAGTTTTAATAATGTCGCTGTCAACCTCAGATTAGCACCTTTCTATAACTCGTCGTTCAGTTGGAGAACTCCAGTTAAGGTTACGTGGTGGTCCTCAGGAGCAGGTGGACTCAGCCACCGCTGTTCCATGCAGGAGTTAGGTCCGCAGGCTCCGGAATGCCTGGGCTGGCTTTTCCGCACTTCTGGTCTCTGCCCTGTCGTTTTCGGCATTCCTGCCATGGAACGGTAGATTGGAGACAGATGTGAGTGCTCAGTGACTAGAAAGACAAAGCGAGCTCGCACCTCCTCGACGCTATTATTCTAGGTGGCCACTTGGAGTTTGCATTTGTGTTGAAAATTTGAAACATTGGGCGATTTGAACTGCAAGGTGCAATGAATTTTTTTAGTCAATGCAACTCTTACATGAACTGTTGAATTTGGATAATACCTTTAAAATCAACATACATTCTTTGAAAATGATTTGTTTTAAAACTAAGGTGTGGATCAAGGAAATGATGGTTATTACATGACTATTATAGAAAATAATTTTGCTGTACAGAAGAGGGGTTGTTAGACACGGTCTTCTCTGGGTGTCAGCCACGCTGGGGACACCTGGGGTTGGAAACATGGTCACAAATGTGAAGTGCTTAGCGGCGCCTGGTACAGGGTGGGCATTCGGTAAATAGCAGGTGTGATATACACGTACTGTTCATGTGTGTTCTTTGGTCCGTTCCAAAACATGCTTTGTGTTGGAGCCTGCCCCAGCCCGCTCTACACTGTGCCACCCTCTGGTCACCCACGTTCCTGTCTCTGACCACCCACGGGCTGTTTCGAGGACCTTTTGCCCAGCATGCTAGTGACAGGTGGCCGGCACTGGGAACAAAGGCTATTTGGTGTCCTGTTTGCACCTCCAGTTAGTGTCCTAATCCCCTGAGATAGTCATAAATGACAAAAAAGTTTTTCACGAACTGGCAAAGAATTTGGCAAAACGGGAAAGCAGAGAGGGCTGTGAGCAAGGGGTTCCGGCTTTGCGGAGCGAAGAGGCTGGGTTGGGTGGTCACTGTGGACTGTGCCCTCTGTCGCGATCCGTGACCCTGAGGAAGAGGAACATCCCAGACGGGACTGCCAGCATCCCTCTGGTGAGGTAGCCCCGAAAGGGTGTCGGTAGCGCCTCCCGCCTGCACTGGGCCCTTGGGGGAAGGGTCGGGGCTCTGTCGGCTTCTGGCCTCATCTCCGCCGTTTCCAACTTTCTGTTTTGCGTGTTAAAAGTGTCTCAGGTCCTTGCGTCCCCTTGTCCCCTGAACCGACGTGATTCCTGGGGCGTGTCTCGTCCTCGCGAGCGCCGCCCTTTCTCTTCCTGCGTGCAGGTCGTGTCAGAGGATGTTAACGCTTTCCGGGCAAATGGTATCAAATCCATTTGAAAGGCAAAACTCATTGTTTAGTGTCTCAGAATAGCCTCTGCGTTCTGGGGTGCCACGGTTGCCATGGCAACGGCTCTCTGTTTTAGGGAATCACAAACATTATCCTGTAAACTGCCAGGGTCCAAACTGCAGGTTTCCCGTTCCTCGGGGGCCGCCAGCCAGGCAGAGGCACCAGGATGGACTCAGCAGTGGTCTCCCCTCCTCCCTTTCTGTGGCACCTGGAACTGTCCCCAGCCTTTCTTGTGTGTCACAGGGGTTACGGAGGAGGCCGATGGTGGGATGTGCTCCTCCTGCCCTGCGGAGCTGGGTTCTTGGGGGCGTCACGGGCTCCCTGCCTCCCAGCAAGCTCTGCCGTGCTCGAGTGTGACCCCAGACGGCAGCACCAGGCAGAGGAGCCCCCGAGACTCTTCAGACAGCAAGGGGTGAAAAGTGCTGCACATCAATTTCAACTGGCCAACATGGTAGCCAAGAGGGAACCGCAGGTGTCCACGGCACGGAGGAGACACACCAAGTGTTGAAAGAATGTGGTCCATGGTCAAATCTCCCATTCCACGTGGCTCTGGGACCCCGCGTGCCCCTGAGTGTGGTGTGTGGAGGGCGCCTCGTTCTGGGGGCCTCTCTTCCCTCCCTCCAGCTGCTTCCACATTTCCGCCCTCCATGGCCACCATGAGCTCCCAGAGAAGGAGCCTGTGCCTCCTGCCCCGCCAAGCCTCCACCTCCCAGCCTGTCCTACTTAGCTGTCTTCTCCATGCACGACTTTTTACTTTCTCGTCCACTGTGTGCCCTGTCTCCTCTGCACACTGTAAGCTGGGAGCTCTGTCTTCACCCCCTGGTCCTACAGTTCCAGCACGCACGGGCGCTGAGCATCCACCAACGTGACGGCCGTCAGACGGATGCAGGATCCACAACCCTTTATCTGCAAAGAAATCTGAAAAGTGAAAGCTTTTCCAGAACTCATTGGCAGTCAGACTTGACCTGAACTGCTTTGAGCTATTTATAGTTTTTATTTATCCTACTTAGTGTGATTATTCATCCAGCCCCTGCAGAACTCCTCCTGTGATTGGGGATGGGACGCTGCCCAGTCCTGCCGGCAGTGTGACGTAATAGGCAACATATGCCCCGTGTTACTGTCACAAAAGCAGGCAACGTGCACACACCAAGACACCTCTGGCTGGGCGGTTTGCAGGGATGGTGCCATGGATCTGTATCTGTTGAATGAACAACAGAGTTCTTAATCCAAAAATAACCCTGGGTCTACCTTTTAAGTAGTTCAAAGGCTTCTTTCAAGATGGTGTTGTCATGGAGGATGGGATGCATCCTGCTTTAAATATTAATAGAAATCGTATATGGAAATCTCAGATGTTTTCAAAGAATCTCTCAGTCAAGTTCAAGCAGGGACTCTGCCTCTTTCCCAGCTGCTCAGCCCCACCCCCACATGGCTGCCGTCTGCTGTGGAGCCTGCAGGGCCCCGTGAGCACCAGGTGTGTCCGGCCATCCTTGTCTCTCAGCGTGAACTCCTGGGTTTCTTTCCATCGGGGATGTGGTCATATTTGTCTCAACCTCAGTTTCTTTTCTTTCCCTTCCTGGCTTGTTCAGCAAGCGTGTTGGGGAATCCATGGGGTCCCAGGCACAGCCCCTCCCTCCAGGGGCTCTCAGGTTCCCTGGGAGACAGATGTGGCCTCGACATGCAGAGGGTGCGAGGACAGGCTGTGCGGGCCCTCTCAGCGGGCAGGATGGCTCCCAGGTCCAACTGCTGCCCTTGCTCTGCTCCCTGTCCCCTCCACATCCCCCTCTGCTCCCCTGGCGCCTGTGACCTTCTGTGCTGGCAGCTTGTAGCATCCTCCCTGTGACCTCTGCTCGGAGCCTCCGAGCTTCAGACTTACCTCCTGCAGGACCCGCTCATCCAGCCACCCCCGACCCCTCAGTCTCAGGGTGCCATCTGTCATGGGACAAATTGTGTATCCCCAAAATTCACGGGCTGAAATGTAACCCCCAGTACCTCAGAACGTGGCCTTATTGGGAGGTGGGGTTTTACAGAAGTAATCAAGTTACGACGAGGTCATTAGTGTGGGCCCTAATCCCATAGGACTGGTGTCCTTAGAAATAGGGGGAGTTCGGACACAGATGCACTCAGGGAGGACTCCAGGCAAGACGAAGGCAGAGATCAGGGTGACGCTTCTGCAAGCCGAGGAAAGCCAAGGATCGCTGTAACCCCCAGGAGCTAGGAAAGGAGCCTGGAACAGATTCTCCTCACAGCCTGGCAGGACACCAGCCTCCAGAACTGTAAGACAGCACATTTCTGTTGTGTGAGGCCCGCAGGCTGTGGCGGTGACAGCCCTAGTATCTCTCCTGGCCGGTGGGCCCTCCTTCCTGGGAGACCCATCCCAGTGTGGCACAGGAACCAGGCCCATGGCCTTCCTCGATCTTTCCTGGCCCTCACCTGCACCTTCCATTTTCCCTCTAAGTATTTCGTGAAGCTGCCCGCCCTCCCATGGGGCTCTCGTCTCTGCTCGCCTGGACCGTGTGCGGCAGAGGGCGCGGGGCTTCGCCCCGGCTTTGCCTCCCTCGGTTCCACGGGGCAGAGCACACGGTGGCCGGAGTGCGCCTCCAGCACTCAGACTCTGCTGCTGCACTCGCCCTAAAAGCCCTTCCAGGGGGCCCGGGCTCCCTTTCCGCGTCAGGACACCAGCTGTTGGATGTAGGGTCCACCCCAGCCCAGTGAGACCCCATCTTCATCTCACTAGTCCCGCCTGCGACTCTGCGGCAGCCCCAGGTCCAGTTAAGGCCCCATGCGTGGGTCCTGGGTGGGGGTGGATTGAGGGGGACACTGCTGGCCTTCGGGGCGGTTTCCTGAGTGTGTGAGGAGGCAGAGCCGGGGAGCTCCAGGCAGAGGGGGGGCGGACAAGTCACTCGCAGCGAGATCCTGTGCGCTGACCCGGCGCTGACCAAGCCACCAGTGTAGTCGTAAGTGCTGTGACAGTTCCGTTCTGTCTTCCAACACCGCAGCGGACCCCGTTGTCCAGGGGAGGACGACGCACAAGCATGACAGAGACCAGCCACGTCACACAGCGGTCACTGAGCCCAGGAAGCCTGATCTGAGGGTGGCCCCTCCCGGTAGTTTTCTAGCCCCGGACACCATCAGAGCTCCACGCCCCGAGCCTGGCAGGGTGGGAGAGGAGAGCTTTGCCCTGAGACTTGAGCAGGCTGGGAGCACGGCTCATCCCGGCCTGGGGCACGTGGAGCTGTGTCAGTCCCAGTAGGTTTAATAGCCTGCACACCAGCGTGTCCCCTTCGTCCTCTGGCCCGGGGACAAAGGATGCTGTGGATACCTGCTGCTCTGGAGGACTCAGGGACAGGTCATTGGGTTCTTTGTGTGTCCGTTTGCCCGGCCTGCCATGACAGAGCCCCGCACACGGGTGGCTTCAACAGCAAATGATTGTCTCCAGTCCTGGAGGCTGGAAGTCTGAGATCGAGGTGTCACAGGGTTGGCTCCTCTCCAGGCCTCTGTCCTTGGGTTGCAGATGGCCACCTTCTCCCCGTGTCCTCACAAAGTCATCCCTCTGTGTGTGTCTGTGTCTTAATCTCCTCTTCTGGTCAATACGCCAGTCATATGGGATTAGGACCCACCGTAACGGCCTCGTTTTAACTTAGTCACCTCTTTAAAGGCCCTGCCTCCAAACACAGTCATGTGCTGAGTTCCGGGGGTTAGGGCTTTAACACATGCATTTGGGGAGAGGACACAGCTCAGCCCCTCACGCCCAGTGCCCAGTGGACGTGGCCTCTGCCAGTGGGATGCTCTTACGCAGCGTCCCTTGGACGTTGGTGTCCTGGGCAAGAACCAGGCAGCCCTGCAGAAGAGAACTGCCACGGACGAGGAGGTGCAAGGTCCCCAAGGCCCTCTGACTGAGGGCTGGCAGTGGCCCCTCCTGTGACCGTGCTTCTGTGTGGGCGAGGCCCTGGGCTGCCGCCTCAGGGTGTGATGACTCATTGTGTCAGATGTGGACACAGCCCAGCTCAACACACAGGCTACGAGCATGTGAGCATGGACTCCATAGCCCATCTGTTGGTTTGCATCTTGATGCTGTCCTTCACGGGCTTTGTGACTTTGAACAAGTTACTAAACCTCTCTGTGCCATAGTTGCCTCCTCTGTGTCATGGGATAAATAACAGCCAGTAGCCTCATACAGACAGTTCAGGTGAATCACCTGGTCTGGCTTACAGCAATGGTGTTATCCCCATTTTGCAGATGGGGAAACTGAGGTCGGGGAGTTGATGTGACTTGGCCTGGCTTCTCATAGATGGTGCAGGGTATGATCCCAGCTTTGTCCGGGAGCAGCTCACACAGCTCCAGGCCCATGGGCAGGTGTCTATACATCCATCCCAGCCCCCCTTGTGACCCCGCACGGCCTCTGTTTCCAGGTGAGCCACCGTACTTCCGAGCAGGCGCGCTCCGGGCCGGGCTGTCGGGAGCGAGGGAGTGGGAGTCTCCATCCTATTTGTGTTTTCAATTACGCTGTCAAATGCTAAGGAGTTTAGACACTTCCTGCCAGCGCGGCCCCTGGTGACAGGCATGCGCTATTTGCATAATGAGCATGGGCGGCCCCGCTGGAAATTCCACCAAACTGTTTGCCCAGAATTGACACCGATCAATTTAGAGGAGGCAGCGTCGGGATGGAATTAAGTGGTGGCAAACACACCGGCAGTGCATGGAATCCGGACGAAGGCAAACAGCCCGAGGGCGGGCGGGGAGCGGGCTCCACCCGTGCAGGAGGGCCGGGGCCCTGGACCTGGAGCAGCCGTGCTCGCCACTAACACGCTTCCCTGGAAATTGCCCAGAGAAGCACGGGCCATAAAGGTCAGAGCAGTAGAATATTGTCACAGAATAATGACTCTGTGCTGCTGGGTAAATGTTAAAGCTTTTATTGGGGTGAGACGCAATGTCTGTCTGGCCCTGGGTTCAGTGGGTAATGAACACAAATCTATAGGGCTGTTCTCCAAAGGCAGCGTGGCTGCGTGTCCCCGTGAGTCACGGGCCAGTGGCCTGGGGAGGTGTTCACAGCCGGAGGTAGCAGGAGCCTGAATGCAGACCAGGGACGGATGAGTGGGCCTGGCTCGTCCTGTCCCCACCCCTCGGCCCCAGCCGCCCGGGCTGCACTCCCCGGCAGGTGGACACGGCCACCCGTTGTCAGCGTGTGCTCCTGCCTGTCGTCCTCTGTGGGCCGGATCCTGGCCCCTGGCCTCTGCCAGGGAGTTGAGCCTCTAGCGGCCCCCTTGTTGGTGACCTGCGTCTGTTCTGGGTTTGTTCAGGGACTCGTGTGAGAGAGTCCTTTCACCGGCACGCGTTCCGTGCTCCTTGCCTGGATAGGAAATGTGCAAACTTAGGACCAGCACATTCGTGTTCTAGAACTTGGGAGAATCCGAGGGGGGAACCCGTCCCCTGAGAGACCTCCCTGTCTTTTCTAAACACAACTGGTCTGATTCGGATCCCTCTGTGCTACCCATGGAGGTGTCTGTAACAGTCTTCGCTTGGCGTCTGGCTTCCTGAGTGTCGTCCCGGATCCCGTGTCTGCTGGGGTGGGCCCGGTGAGGGAGCGGAGGACACGCCGGGGGCCCACTGATCTGCCTTCCCCTCCTACCTGGAGACATCCTCAGGGGCGGCGAGGGCCTGGCCAGTGCCCGTGCTGTGTCCAGAAACACATGGGGAGGGCGGCTGCCCTAGGGAACCGCTTAGGGAATTGTTTCCTTGGAGAGGGGCCCCTTGAACCCCCGGGAGCTGACAGACTGGCTTTTGGAGCACATGTCCCCAGGTTGCGGGCACCTCTGCATCACAGGAGTGAACGTGACCTTCACCCTGGAAGCGATTCTCTGGGGACAGGGAGAAGGTGTGAAGCTCCTCGTTGGAGCTGGTGGCCCCACGGAGGAAGGATGCAGAGAGAGCATTGCCCAGGGGATGAGGGTGTGGGGTGGCGGCTACTGGGAATGGAGGGTACCAGGCCTTGCCCGTTCTCTCTCCCACCGGTCCGGAACTGCCCACCCTGGCTGGTTCCTACCTGGGGCTTCGTTCTCCATTCGCAGGGGGATGCTGCCCCTGCGTGCAGAAACTGTGGGGCTAAGCTGCATCTGGGGACAGGTGAAAATTGCTGGGCAGACACAGGAAAACTGCAGCAAAAACGGACCCTTAGAAATAAGCGTCCCGCTTGTTGGCCTGTTTGTGTCTGGCCCCCTTTCGTGAACAGATAAGAAAAGTCTTTCCTGCTGAGAGGGGGCTTTCGATTTCATCCTCATTTCCTGTCAATTGCTGTCCTCGGATCCCACGTGCAAACATCGAGAACCTTTGGTGCTAGAAGTACTGAAATCGCAGCAAATTGCAATTTGGACTTTCTGAGAGATCAACACAGAAGAACACTTGGAAGCTTTCTTGGTAGCCAAATGTTAGGTCCCAAATGTTTCTTGGTCTGATCTGTTCTGTTCTCACTTGGGCAGCACCTCGTTCTCCCTGTGGCAGCCGCGGAATCCTAATTATGTACGTGTGGCTCTTCTTTTACCATTTCTCTCAAAAATGGAGCTAGGTTCCTGCCTTCCCTGCTCTTTGTGTCTTGGTCCCTCCAAAACCATTTCTCTGCCCACCCCATTTGGTGCCAGAGGGAGCAGTGGAATGTGGCCCCTGGGTTTTATTTGCTGTGCTCTGCCTTCCGACAGCAGGGAGCGACCAGGGGTGTCACCTGGGGTCGGTGCCCGAGTCCTGCCTACAGTGCGAAGACCAGAGCAGGCTGTTCCCTTGTGGTGTGTGGGTGAAAGCTAGTCCAGAACACAGGGGCACCCCAGGCCTTTCCAACAAAGGGTTCAGTGCAGGGAATTCAGGACTCGTACTGGGCAGGCCCTGGGAACAGGCCGGTGGCCCCGCGCTGAGAAGCTGCGGCAAGCAGGGCAGAAGGGAGGGGGGAGGGGCAGGGACCTGCAAGGCCTGGGGGTGAAGCAGCTGTTGTGCTCCTGAGGGAGCCGTGCCAGGGGCTGGGACTGCCACGGAGGGGCCTCCCAACCCATGAAAGCCAAATATTTTACCTGGCAGTTGAGGTCACGTGAGGGCGGAACCTCAGGCATCTTCTGCCACGCGGCATGCTTGGGCAGAGCCGTCGCCGGTACGGGACAGGTGCTGGTTTCTGCTGAACGAATGAAGGCGTGAACCTGAGGCTCCTTTGGAGAGACGGGGTCTGGTTCAATGCTGGGGGAAAACGACAGGTCCCGTCTGGCTACGGCAGAAGGCAGTGCCAGCCACGCCTCCCGTGGCCCTCGCTGAGGGGTTCAGGGTGATTTGGGAGACGAGTGACTTCTGCCTCGCCTTCCACTGCTGAGCCGGCCCGGCCACCCCCTCCACACACGCCTCCCTCGGGTGGGTTACTGGGGAGCGAGGTGGCCGCACCCTGCCACATGCTGGGCTGCGGAAGCTCCGTGTCGCAGGGGTCCTTCCGTCCACTGACTTCTGCACTTTCTCAGAGGGGCCACCCGCATTCACTACTCTCAGACGAATTCCGTTCCCAGGTCCATTGTATTCTTTCCCGTGTCCCTTCAGAATAGTATTTGTGCTCGTGTGCTCTAGATTCTCTGTCGGGCTAAATTTAGACATCACCTAGTTCCGTAGCATCTTTTCTTTTCTCTACAGCGGCCTGTCCGGTGAGAGAAGGCGCGTGCCCGTGAGCCGGACCCTAGGCGTGGATTCTCTCCCTGGTGCCCGTGACGGGGCTGCAGGTCTCACTCGAATCCTTTCGCAGGCATCCCGGGGGCCGCTCGGGCCCACTCCTGGGGGGATGCCGCCATTGGGTCTGGAAGGAAGGTGGTCCTAGTCCATCTGGGCCACCGCGCCAGAGCAGCACAGACGGGCAGCTGAGGAACGGCAGGAATTTATTCTCACAGTTCTGGAGGCTGGAAGTCAGACCAGGGTGCCAGGCAACTCCCGGGGCGTCGTTTATAAGGGCATTAATCCATTCACGAGGGTTTCATGAAACCGTGTGACCTAATCACCTCCCAAGGCCCCACCTTGTAAAACCATCACATTTGGGGTTAGGATTTCAGCATGTGAGTTTGGGGAGGTGGCGCCAACATTTGGTCCAGTATGAGGTTGGAGACTGTCCCCCGGTACAGCCGGTTTTACCTGGAGACTCCCCCAGGTCACTGGGTGGTTTCACCTAGGACGCCTCTCACTGGGCCTCAGTTTCCCCTCTGACCATGCGGGACCTGGGCGGACATCTGGCTGGAGCTGCCACAACTTAATGTTGTTAGTTACCGAGTGAGCACCTGGGCCCTGCTCTGAGCTCAGCAAGCGCAGGCAAGGTCACCCATCTGAAGCCGGACTTTTCTTAAACTTCTTTTGCTTCTTCTCCTTCAGTCTTTTACCCTGGACGCTTCCATCTCCCTTATTTTTCCTCCCCGCTTTCCTTTCTCACTTCGCCCTTCCAATTTCAAAATGTGCAAATAGCAAGAGTCCCAGTGGAGTTGCTACAGCAACGGAGGCTGGTTTTCACTTTCCAAATGACGAGCCCCGTGCAAGCACCTCTTCCCTTTGCCTTCCTGGTGACCAGAGCTCAAGGAAGAGCGTGGACGTAGGGGCGTGGTCTGGGACTGCATGGTCCATCCCTTGCCCTGGGCAGGTACCCGGATGTAGGTACCCAAAGCCAGGACAAGTGATGCTCATGGTTCCTTGTTTTAGTTTGCTAGGGCTGCTGTGACAAAGTACCACAAAGCAGGTGGCTTGAAACAGCTGAAATTCATTCTTTAACAGTTCTTGGGGCCAGAAGTCCGAGATCAAGTGTTGTCAGAGTTGGTTCCTTCCGAGGCCTCTGTCCCTGCTGGTAGTCGGCCGTCTCCGTCCTCACACGGCACCCTCCGCGTCTGTCCAGATCTCCTCCTCTTAGAAGAACAGTCGTGTTGGATCAGGGCCCACCAAATGACGCTACCTCAACTCAATGGCCTCTGTAAAGATTCCATCTCTGAATGAGGTCACCTTCTGAGGTCCTGGGGTTAGGACTCTAACATATAAATGGGCAGGGGACACAGTTCAACCCTAGCCCTCCTGATAGTTGGTATCAAGAGGCCAAAATGTGATACCTGGTACCTCTTCTTGTGGCTCCAGCCCAGAATATCCAGGTGGTGTCTGAAAGGGGACAGCAGAGCAGGCCAGAGCCGTATTCACACCAGCCTGAGTTATTTTAGACTCTGAATTGTACCTTTAATGGGACTGAGGATTTGCCATCAGAGCAAGCGGATGAGCCCCAGACCTGGGGAACCCCCTGGGAGCCTGTGTCTTCTCCCTCCCAGCCATCCCAGGTGGGAGTTCACGGGGAGTGAGCAGAGGACACTTGGGGCTCATCTAGGCGTGGCCAGTTTTGGATTGGAGGGACCGAGGCCAAGCTGTGTGGGTGGCATGGGGGAGCCTGGGCATCGGGCACATGTGACATCAACTCAGGGGCAGGTGCTCGGATCGGCTGGGACAGGGACAGGGGCTCAACCAGCAGCGTGGGCAGAGCTGATGGGGAGACGCACCCCTCACGGAGCCTGTCTCACTGGGCCGCAGAACCCAGGCCACTCCCTGTGACCGGAGGCCTCTTTCACCTACTGTCCGGCCCCCAAATTATTTTTGTCTGATTTGTCCCTGGAATGTGGCAGCATTCAGGGTCCTACCCAGATTTGAAAGCCCCACTCAGTCCCTGTCTAAAGTAGACGTTTCCTGGTCCTTGAATCCTACGGGCGGCCCCTGGCCCGCTCCCCAGCTCTCGCCTGTTTAGCCACATCCACCTGAGTCCCTGCGTCCTGAGATGAGGTGGCTCGTCTCCTGCTGAGGCTGAGGGCCCGAGGCAGGCAGTTTAGCAAAGGCAGCTCCATGTCTGTGTCTCCCAGACTCTTACCTCCAGTTCACTGGACTCTAGACTCTGCGCCCAACTGCCCAAGTGACCGCTCCTGAGGGGGCCCCACAGGCCTCCCCTAATGCAGCGTGTCCAAAACCAGGCTCCTCCCCGCCCCTCCCAAGCACAGTGGATTTCTGTTTCTCCACAATCCACCCAGTGCCCCAGGCTAGAAACGAGAGAAGCACCACAGTGGTTCCCTTTCTGTTAACCCCTCCCTGTTCAGCCATCATCCTGTCCCATCCTATCTCCAGCTGCAAAATCCAGCTAGCACATCCCACTTCTCTCCATTTCTACTGTCTCCACCCGAGCCTGCCTCTATCAACCCATGCATAGACTACACGGACTAGTGCAGTAGCCACCCAGCTGGGCTCTTTGTCTCCACTGCTCCCGTCCACAACCCAGTCTCCACCCCAGCAGCGGGAGGAAAGATCTTTCAACAAAGAACATAAATCAGATTGTGTCACACACACATCCCTCCCTGTTAAATCACTTTACTGCAGTGGGTTTGGTATCCGCTCCAGACTCCTCCTAGCCTGGGACACCTGTGTGACTGGATCCTTCCAGGTCTTTGCCTGATCTTGTGCCTCTCCCCCCTGCTATCTGCATTTCAGCCACACCTGTGCCCCTTCTGCTCCTGGGCCACCCTGTCCAGAGTGGGCTGTTCCTGTTCCTCATGGTCACATCTCTCTGTCGGTCCTGTGGTTCTTGCCCGGGTCGGATCAGTCATGTGTTCCTGTGCTTGCTTCTTAACCAGCTCTGAGCTCCCCGAGCCCAGGGGCTGTGTTTGGCTTGTTCCTTCCTGCAGCCTCCACCCCCGGCGCACCGTGGCACAGTCTGTGTGGACAGATGAATGGATGTGTAGCTGCCACTTGCAGACCTCTTTTGGCCCTGGGTCTGATCCAGGATCATCTCGGAGTGTAGACCCCACAGCCTGTGGAGGGCTGGGGTGCCGTGTCTGCACCCGGGGGGAGGATTCTAAGAAACACACCCCATGCTTAGGGCGGCAGAGCTAACCGGCTTGAGGAAGAGGCCCGCGCAGTGCTGTGAAGTCTGGGATGGGCATTTGCACAAGTTTTTTTTTTTTTCCCCCAATACTAATTTTGATCTAAAAAGCCTGCTTTCTACCAAATGAGCCTTTTGATGACAATTTTGATTGAAATCATGTTTTGATGCAAGTTCAGGTGTAGGTTGGGCTGGGAATTTTTTTCTGTCATACGCACAATTATTCAGAGCTTGTGTTTCAGTGCCATACGGTGCAGGGAAACACACATTTTCGTCCTAATACACTTTTGAGGTGTCAGAGCCATTCTCGCCCTTGTTTTACGGTGTTTTAAAAGCGTTAGTCCTTCACGACCCATTTTAGGAGGACAGGTTGGAGGAGCACAGCCATCAGTAGGCTTGAGACTCATTTATTTGCAATTGGACGCAGAGGGGCAACGTCAGGGCTTGCTGTTAGACGTGACGTTGCAACCGCGGGGCTAAACCCGCAGGGCGGCGGTGGGATTTGCTAACCTGGGGCCTGACTGAAAGCCTGGCGGGAGCTGCCACCTCGGACTTGCGGTGCTTGTGAGTCAGCGCCGTCCCTGCCGTGTGGCCCACGGGCCGAGGGACGGACGTCCTTCCTGGGGTCCCGGGAGGAGAGCGTGACCTGGGCTGCACACGGCTCCCGAGGACGGGTTGCTGGAGGAAGGGAGCTCACAGTGTGGCTCACGTGCCTGCTCGCCCCATGTCGTCCACCTCTCCCTGCGGCGTCCACCTCTCCCCGCCAGGGCGGAAGCTCCTCGGGCTGGTTTTGTGCGTGGCTTTGCCCCACGTGCCGGCCACCGTGGGCGCTCTCCAGCTCCCGCTGCGTGAATGGAGGAGAGGATGGAGGGATGGGGGGGGGAGAGCAGTGCGGGGATGGAGGCCGGGTGGGAGGAGGCGCCGTCCGTGACTCAGCTGCTCACACAGCTCCCACCTGAGGCTGCGCTGACGACAGGAGAGGAGCCGGGAGAGCCGTGGCTGGAGAGCATCCCCGCCTGGGTGTGTCCACGGACACTCACATACACACAACCCACCCCACGCAGACCACACACGCCATATGCACCGTGTACACATGCGACACACCCACACCACACACACCACACACCGTACCACACACACACACATCACCCCCTCTGCACACACGCTACATGCAGCATACACACAGACCACACACCCACATCACACATGACACATATACCACACACCCTACCATACACCCATCACCCCCTCTACACACATGCTACATGCAACATAGACACAGACCACACACCCACACCACACACAACACACACCATACCACACACATATCACCCCCTCTACACACATGCTGCATGCAACATACACACAGACCACACACCCACATCACACATACACTACACAAACATGCATGTGCACCATGTGCACACACTACACAGCACATGCACACACTACACAGCACATGCACACACTACACACCACATATACACACTATACGCCCATACTACCACACACACCCACACACACACACTCTGTATACCCCCCGCGTGAGCACACCACGCACACACACCATAGGTGCCGCTTTGCGGTCGTGGAACTGAATTAAGCAACCACGATCTTGACTCGATGCCTGTGCCTTGCACATCTTGCTCAGACTATGAGTACACGCTTTCAGATCCATTTTACACTTTTTATGACATGAAGAGGTCAAAGGGCAAGTATTCCTCTATTTTTTCAGGGGGACAAGTGAAGGCAAATGTGTTTGGCTATTTGTCTTGGTTCCTTCTCCCAATTGGTAAAAAAGCAAAACCTTGGGTCCAATCCATGGGGACTTGCCACTGTCCCCCTCCAGGTGGGCGCATGGGCCTGGACAGGTGAAATGCACACTCTGGTGGTCTGATTCTCACCCACTTGTTCCCTGCCTTTCACAGACCACGTCTTGACCACCCACACACCCTTGTGTGGGGCTCACCTGCGCGAACCCATCACATTTGCGGCTGGTGGGAGAGGTGTGCGTGGCACATCCGGTGACAACAGCATGGCCTCGAGGGGTGAGAGGGCCCGTGAGGGGACAGTCAGACTGATGTGCATCAGAGGGTGCCAAGTACAGAGCTGAGAAAATCCCCCAAACTCAAGGAGCTCAGCCCATGGGCGCGTGGGGCAGGCAAGGAAGGAGCTTGACTGGATGTGCGGGGGCCACCGACCCGGGAGGCTGTGCTCGGCTCGTCTGCACAGAGGGGCTCTCAGGAGGAAGGGACTGCTGACCAAGGAACAGGGCAGATGTGGCGGAGGGTGGGCTGGGGAACATTTGGTTGCAGGGAGGGGACAAGCAGCAGGGATCTCTGGAGGACATGCGAGGGTGTGTGCTGAGCTTAGGTGACGTGAGTTGCTGCAGAGCTGAATCTGGAAGTCACTGGAGTCCCATCGGCCAGCCTGGGTGCTGGGCTCAGGAGCTCGGTTCCTGGTCTTTGCTCCAGAGCCCTGCGGTCTGTCTTGTGTTTGGCCCTGATGGGAGAAGAGGGCTCAGTGCATCTCCCTAACTCTCCTGGGCACCAGCCTCGAGGGTAGGTTCCGGTCTGGGCTGACAGGCTGCCCTGGGCTTGCTGATTGACTTCGTGGAGGCCAAGCCAGGTTCAGGGGCAGGGACGGGACCCTGTTTTGCCACTTGCTGGCTGTGTGTCTTAAGTCAGGGAGTTAAGTTTCTTAGCTTCTCTGAAGAGATTTATTTAACTCTATGTTGGGGGTGATAGTATCTGTCCATCTACCCATCCTTTCATCCATCCATCCATTTGTCCATCCACCACCTACCCATCCACCCACCCACCCATCCAGCCATCCACTCGCCCACCTGTCCATCTATTCATCCATCCATCCGTCCATCTGTCCATCCATCCACCCACCCATCTGCCCATCTATGTATCCATCCACTCGCCCGCCTACCCACTTATCCATCCATCCATCTATCCACCCACCCGTCCATTCATCCAGAGCAGTTACGTGCTAAGCTTTTTTGGACTGTGTGCTCAGCACTAGTGCTACAGTGGAGAAAGGACAGCGAGAGTCTTGGGAGGTGGACTAACCCACCAATAAAAAAAAAAAAAAATGCTCAGGAAAGCCTTCCCGGGGGCTGGGGTGGCATCTGGGCTGAAGGCTGTGCGGTGGGAGGAATCGCCATGTAAAAATGTATGGACAGCACGTTCCTGAAAATGCTGTTGCTGAGCCCTGTGGTGGGAAAGGACCTGCCTGGGGCCTCCCAGGCACCAGGGGTACCCAGGTGGGGGCTGGGGGTGCCTAGTCCAGGAGAAGAGGTGGGAAAGTTAGGCTGGAGGCAGCCAGGTCTCCTGAGCCTCATGGTCCTAAATTGGGGGTCTGAGTTCTTTTCTAAACATGGTGAAGAGCCTTTGAGGGGTCTCAGCAAAGAGGTTACCATGATTTACATTTTTGAGAAGAATCCTTTGACTGCTGTGAAATGAAGGAAGCAGGGGGTTGTGTTGAGAGCCTGCTGCCACGTCCACGGGAGATACAGCCACGGACATGAAGATGGTGGGTCGTGGCCGGGTTGGGACCCGCCTTGCCGCTAGGCACGGGGCACGCAGGGTCAGCCCCCGTTTCCGCCTCGGCCTGTTGGCGGATGGGGAAGGCAGGGGGACGGGCCTTGTGGGGTGCAGGGCCGTGCTGCGGCTTCAGACGTGTTATCACGTGCTCCTTGCCCGCCCGACAGGGCTGGGTTCGGGATGAGGGGAAGACGCAGCCCGGCCACACAGCGCTGTGCATATTTAGTGGCAGTTGTTGCTGTTATTTTATGTGAACATGGCAGTGAATTTTGATGACTCCATTTAAAGCGAATCATGAGCGGCCGCGGGCAGCAGATGCTCTGGGTGCTTCCGAGCAGCTCCGCGCTTCCTTGACAGAGCGCGGGCTGGGTTCAGCCCTCACCCCAGTTTAGCTCCCGGCACATTTGGGCTGGGATGAAAGCTGAGAAGCACAGGTCACGGGTGTGCGAGGATTTGAATAATTCCCTCTCCAAATGGTGTCTTGCAGCTCGCCAAGGCCCCGAGAGCCGTCGCGCTGCAGCACCTGGGGTGGGTGGAGGCTGCAGTGACACCCCCGGTACACGGGCTGGGTCAGACGTGTCTCCGGGGGTCTTGGCCTCCTGAGTGATGTGTGTGAGCTGCAGAACATGGCACGTGGCTCACAGAAGTGCCGCCTCGCTATTACTGCTGTTCTTCAGCCTGCAGGGGAAGTAGCGGGGTCTGAGTAGCCTGGAAAATCATGTCGTGGTGTCTCCGTGATGTCATGACAGCAAAGAGTCTCTGCCACATGCTGAGGGTGCCCTGTCAGTTCCTGATGGAGGGTCTCAAACCTCGCGGGCTGCCATCCCCCTCGTGCTCTGTGCTGCCTGGGGAGGAAGAGGTGGGCTATTGCGTCGGCTGAGTAAAGCGGTAGGGGTGACAGGTGGACCCCAGGACTGTGAGTCACCTGTAGTGCCCTCGGGTGCTGACCCAGGGGCTGGGCCCCAGCAAGTTCCACAGAAGACACCAGGGTCTTTATCAGGAAATGAAGCCACTTGAGGAAGAAGCAAGAGGACATCCAAGATCAGCAGTTGTCGGTTGGGTGTAGCACACGTGACCGCAGCTTATGCTGGGGTGGTGGGTAGGGCTGGGAGGGGCTTGAATCCCAGCTCTGGCCCTGATTCCTGTATGGGACTTTGTGTACGGTCCTTGTAACTCTCAGCAAAGCAGGAATCAGACGCCGTCCTTGCAGGACTGTTGATTTGTCAATGAAATAATGCACCAAGTGAGGCTTAGACTCATGCTTCACAGAGACAGGGAAATGGACAAAACGGACCAAGAGGGCACCCATCCATCTATCCATCCATCCTCCCGTCTGTCCACCCTTCCATGTATCCACCCCCAACCCTACCCACCTGCCCATCCACCTGTCCGTCCTCTTGTCTGTCCACCCATCCGTCTGTCTACCCACCCACCTGTCCGTCCGTCCGTCTGTCTGTCCGTCCATCCATCCATCCCTCCCTCCCTTCCCATTTCTTGTGAGCTCACCGCTGTGCCAGGCCCCAGGCCATGGAATGCAGCTTCCCTGCCTCAGGACTGCCAGTTTATCTTCCCCCCGTCTCCTGTGAGGCTGGGGGCCAGGATCTGAACACAGGAATTCCTTCACTCCTGTTCTAAGTAGTGGGGGCTGTTGATACCCTGATTAGAGCTGCAATTTTGGGGGCTCAGGAATCAGCAAGGGGAGACTGGCTGGGGTGGAGCACATCTGGAGGTTGTTGGAAGAGTCGGGAGGATACGATCTGAGCGAGGGGGTGGGGGACAGAGAGAGGAGGGGCCTGCAGTGACTGTGACTGAGATGGGCCAGAGTTGTGGGCAGCTTGCCCAGACCCAACATTCTAGACCCAGGAAACGTCCAGAAACCTGACTTGCTCCTCAGCTGCTAAACTGCCTGTCCCATGGGGCTTAGAATACCTTGTATGTTTCCTCTGAGCTCTTTCATCACGTGACCAAATTGGATTCGGGAGGGGAGGGTGCAGGGTGCATGGTTTTTAATTACGAACTCCTGTCGAAGTCAGTGAAGAGCAGCGGGCCTAGGTGAAAGCAGCCAGAGCCACCAGGCCACTGTTGGCCCCTGGCCAGATGGCCGTCCTTTCTTACCAGCGAGTCACCAAGAGTGTCTGGGATCTGGGACAGCAGGGCCAGGCCCAGATGTCTAAGCTTGTGGGATGATCGTGAGAACAGCGGGGCTGGGTTCCGTGGGGGAAACATGACTTTAAACCTCCGCAGAAGCAGAAGGGAGCATGGCCTGGCTGCTGTCCGCTCCCTGGGGGGCAGCACCGGTGCTGGGGGAGACTGGAGCCTCGTCCCTGTTTGGTGGAGGACTCGGCGTGGGGGCTTGTCCGGGGCCCGGGAGGCCCGGGGCTCGGGGCTGTCATGGCCTGGCAGCTTCGCCAGCTGTGGCGCCTGCTTGGAGCTGGGGTGTCTCTCCCTGGGCCCGACATTGAGAACCGGGAGGGCTTTTCATCAGCCGTCGTGTGTTTGTCAGCGTGTGGCAGGGCCTTATGTTGTGTGAGCCGCTGTCCCTTTTCCACCGGGACACGTCTGTGTCTCCCTCCCCGGGAGGCCTCTCCTTGCCGGTGCCTGAACCGGAGCACGAGGTTCACGAGTCACACCTCTGCCTGCCTCCTCGGTCCGGCCTCGCACGCTGCCGGCTCGCGCTCCCAGCTCCACAGCTGGACTGGGCCCCTGAGAGCTGAATCGCTCGTTGCCTTCCGCTCCTGCTCCTGACTCAGGGCCGCCGGGAGCAGCGCCGGCCTGGCTTAGGAGGCCCCAGGTTTCCGTGGGCCGAGAGCCGGCCGGCCACCGCCTCCGGGCTGCGCTCGCCAGGTTTGATCTCAGCAGTTTGGGGAGGGGGGTGACTTTCCTACCCACGAGGGCCAACAGAGTCTGTGGGATCTTAAATAATTTTGTTCTTTATCAAAAATATTTGGTTATTTCATGTTTATTAATATTCATTTATTTACCTCTCTGAATAGAGAAGTAATATTTGGTCTTCGTAGAAATGACACAAAAGCAATTGATAAAAATACGTACATATGAAAATCACCAAAACCTCCGTCCCCCCAAGTTGAACACTGTTACCACTGAGGTGTGTCCTTTCTGAGTTGAAAAATGTCCCCCCAAATTCATGTCCAGACAGAATCTCTGAATGTGGCCTGATTTGGAGATAGGGTCTTTGCAGGTTTGATTAGTTCATCCCGGATTAGGGGGAGCCCTGACTCCAATGACCAGTGTCTTCGTAAGAGGAAGGCGAGGGGAATTCAGACAGACCCACAGGCACACGGGGAGAGGAAGGCGCGTGACGACGGAGGCACAGGTTGGAGCAGAAGAGGCAGGAAGGACCCTCCCCAGAGTCCCTGGTGGGAGCGGGGCCTGCCGGCACCTTGAGTTTGGACTTGTGGCCTCTAGGCCAGTGAGAGAGTAAGTGGCTGTCCTTGAAGTCAGCAGTTTGTGTTAATCTGCGATGGCAGCTAACAGACACAGTGATGGTCCCCGTGTCTTCCTTTTGCCTCCCCCCGTAGCTGGGCATCGAAGCCCAAGCCCAGAAATCCTCTGCACCCTGCGAGCTGCCGTGGCCGGTGCCGTCTGGGTGGGCGCTTGCACTCACCAAGAGGCAGCCTCGCCGGATCCCTTGGCCATCAGGAAACCGGAGGAGGCTCTGGAGTCTGCTCCCTGGAACTGAGCACCAGCTTTGCGTCGAATTTTTGTGTCTTCCCATCTTGCTCACTGTGTGACCTTGGCCAAGGCACTCTTGGGATTCCATGAGGCTCACGGGGAAGAAGCTGGAGCTCCGCTGTGGCGTGCACCCCCTCCAGCCCTTGGCTCCCTGGGAAGTGCTGCTCTGAGCACCAGCACCCGTGGGAGGCACCGGGACCCTCGGCCCAGCCCCACCCAGCTGGGGTTTCCCAGTCTGCTCCCCAGAAACAGTCTGGCTCTGTTTCCAGAGTTCTGGGGGGCATTTCTCATGTTGTATTCCCTCTCCCCACCCCACCATGGGTTTGCCAGGGTCCTGGTGGACCCCACCAAGGCTCGCTCCCTCTGCACAACCCCAGCACCAGATGCAGAAGGAGCCTCTGCAACAGGCACCCCAGGGGGCCCCTCCAGTGGACCTGAGGTCTCTGTCTCCCAGGGCAGGGTCGTGGGGTCCCCACAACCTTCTCCGCATGGTCCACTGGGTCAGAGAAACTTAGGGTCATCTTGTTGATGATGACATGGAGACTAGGGGCCTTGCAGAGGCGACCCCTCCCCTGGCCCCACTGCGGGCCCATTCCTAACACCCCAGTGTCTTCAGGAAAACATGGCTCCCCGGAAACCTGGGGGCCATCACGGAGTGCAGATTGTCACACTGTCCTCATGGAAATGGCCAGCCACCCACTCTTGCTGCTCTCCCGCTGTGATCCCCCTGCCCCTGCATCACACATGGGCAGTGCCCTTGACCTCAGCTGCTTTGTGTGCTCTCTGCTCGTGGCGTTCTGAGGAAGCTCAGCCCCAGAGCGCTTCTCTGAGATCCCTCGAGGCTGGTTGGCCTCCCCACGCGTTGCTGTTCTGATATTCTTTCTCTGAAGCGTCTAATCAGAAGTGATTTCTCTTTGTTGTCTACACTGTTTGGCACTTTACAGATGCTTTGGGAACAACAGGACAAGGGGCCGTGTGCTCTGACACCAGGCAGCGTGTCGTGTCTCATTCGGAGCCCTTTGTCACCTCTACAGACCCCGCACCTGCCACTCCCCCAAGGGCAGCAGACCCCGGGAGGATTCCTATGTTCCTGGGTGCAGAGAGGCCTAGAAGGTCTTGCTTTTAAAAAGGCCTGTGTTTTCTTGCTTTTAG
Source organism: Eulemur rufifrons (assembly GCF_041146395.1). NCBI lineage: Eukaryota > Metazoa > Chordata > Mammalia > Primates > Lemuridae > Eulemur > Eulemur rufifrons. The sequence goes on from NC_090988.1 coordinate 98,880,129, forward strand.
AAGTAGGCAGGAATGGGAACAGACTGCCTCGTAGAGTGCCTGTATCAGTTGTTCGTATTCTATTGCAGTCATTGGGCTATGAGTCTGTCTCTCCACCAGGCTGGGAGCCAGGGGGACTCTCGCCCTTGCACCCAGTCAGGATTAATAGGGACAGTTTGAACCTCTCCACCTGGTCTACCTGGTCCACCTGGTCCCCAGGCTCTGTGTTCTTATAACTGTGTCATTGTGCTCTCAAGTCTTTCAAAACAGCATTTCCATCCTCTAATTGTCATGGTGAGGTTTGGCTGTGAGTAACTAAAAAATCCCAAATTTTGAAAACCTCCAACTAGGTGGTGCGGAGGTGAGGCAGTGTCCTGTGGTGTCTGAGACCCAGGTTCTTCCGTCTTACTGCTGTACCGTGTGTGGACACCATTCCCCCTTCCCCTCATAGTCCAAGGTGGCTGCTTCAGTGCGACCCATTGCATCACCATTCCAATCAGCAGGAAGGAGAAAGGAGTGGGGGAAGGGCATGCCCTGCCCCATAAGGACACTTTCTGTAAGTGTACTTACTCATTGCTTTTATTGACACCCCGTTAGCCAGGAAATTATCGCATGGCTCCCTTATTGACGGGCAATGTCGTCTTCTCTGTGGGCAGCCAGGTGGCCCGCTGAAGGGCCAGGTTCTGTTACAGAGGAGGACAGGAGAACACAAACTGGGGGCAATAGGAGCCCCAGCCACGCTCGCCCTTTCTTTTGCCTTTGGTGGGGAGAAGGTCATTTCCGGAGGAAACCCTGTTCTTGTTCTGTGAAGCTCTGGTGTTCGGATCGAGGGCTAAGGGCTTGGCGGAGTGGAAAGTCCGTGCAGAGACAGGGGCGTGATCCACGTCTGTGGGCCACTGTTGGGTGCAGTTGCGCCCATTTGAATTACCTCGCCCCACCCCTGCAGCAAGCCCGGGCGTCGGCTGTGAACCCATTTTGCAGATGGAGAATGTGCAGCTCCGAAGGCAAAGGGATCATCCGGCCACCTGAGCCCGACAGGAAGTTGTCAGCCCTCTCATGCGCTTGTCGGAGCCCCATCTGGGCTCAGGGCGCCTGCCCAGACCTAAGTCGAGGAACTGGCCTCGCAAGTTCTGCTTGTCCAACTTCTCCCCACTTGCCCATGGCCCACCGGGGACCAGCACTGACCAGGAGGTCTCGATGCCTCAGAGTCCTAAGTTACACGGTTACCCGGAGTTCCTGTCCTGTGAACCCGCAGGAACGGCAGGCACAGTTATCCCAGGCCCACGTGGGAACTCAGAGCCTGGAACCCGGCAAAACGCTCGCCTCTGATGCAGTGACCAGGACACCTGGGTCTCGGCGGGGAGGGAGGCGGAGGAACCTTACACGCCGTGTCCCAGAGAGCTCCTTGCAGGTGCTTGGGCATTGCCTGGAGGGCAGGGGCAATAGATGATAAAGTGCCCCAGCCCTGCCCCCAGCGAGTATGGACCTCTCGTTTGGGGAAAGGTGGGCCAATTGCTTGAAAATCCGTGAATACCACTACTCCTACCTGCTCCTCCGTGGCTGTGGGAGCAGGAGGTATAGTGCCGTGGCCAGAAGTCTCAGGGGCAGGCATCGTCAGGTTCAAGTTCCAGGTGGAGCTGTGTGACCTTGGGCACATTGCTTGACTTCTCTGAGCCCATCTGGCCATATGAGTACTGACCACCTGACTGCTGCGAAGATTAACATGGATGTAGTTTGAGGACGTGATGTCGTGAAAGAAGCCAGACACAGAGAAACAAGTGCTGTGCGATTCCACTGAGCTCCCTGGAGTCGTCCAGTTCATGGAGACAGAAAGTAGAGTGGCGGGTGCCAGGGGCCGGGGGAAGAGGGTGGGGCGTTAGTGTGTGATGGGAACAGAGTTTTTGGCTTGGGAAAACGACACAGTTCTGGAGCTGGACGGTGGTGATGGTCCCACAACCATGTGAATGTGCTTAGTGTGCCACAAATAAAAATAATTTTTTTTTAAAAAAGGAGCTAACGTAGGGGAATCGCTTACCCCAGACCGTCACCCAGAGAGGACTTGATCGATGGCAGCTGTCAACAGATTTGGCATGACGCTCTGTTTGCATATTTTTCACTGCGGTTTCATTCTTATGACATAAATGCCATCATAGGAAAATCCAGAGAGAGCGAAGAGTACGGCCACCACATGCCGCCACCTGTGCTAATGCGGTCAGGTCTCACACAAGGAGCCCTCGCGTTCCCGTGCGATGGGGTAAACCGAGGCACCTGCCCCGGCTTATGCTCCAGTACAGTTGACACTGGGGCCTGCCGGCTCACGCAGGCTCAGCCTCCTGGCCCCCACTGGACAGGAGGACATCCGGGTCTCCTGTCCTTTTCCAGTCCCCGTTCACTCGAAAAGTTCACGCAGGTGTGACGGAAGGAGGATGAATTGTGGGGTGCGTCTGTTTTCCCACCTCACCTTTGCAGCTCAGCCACTGGCGTGTTTATCTTGTTGATACCCGTGTCACGTGCCCTGCAGGGGCCATGCCCTACGTCTGAGCATTCCCGAGCACGAGGTCTGGGCTCTTTCCAGCATCAGCCGTTACCGACGGCGCTGCAGCTGGCGTCCCTGTGCACACTGCTCAGCCCCTCCTGTGGCTCATTTACGCGGTGTCGGGCCTCAAGGAGGCCCCCCTGCACCAGGTCGGAGGCCCCAGGGTCTGCGTGGTGCTCAGTTGCTCCCCCAGAATTGCGTGCTGATTTCTGTTCCTCAAAATCTCCAAACGGGCTGGTGTGGGGCTCGCAACCCCAGGGAGAAGACCCGGTCTTCTGTTCTGAACTTGACGTTGTATCCAAAGTGTGTTACTGAGGGTGGTACGTATTATCCTTGGAAGCAGCGAGCATGTCATTTACCTGAGCCCACTGGGGCCGTGTCCCTGACCTGCACCCTCAGCGTCTACCCCTCAAGGCAGAGATTCTGGTGCTGGATTCTAGTGAGTTCCAAGGCCGCTCTGCAAAACTCAGGTCTGGGGTCAAACCCCGTTGGAAGCACTGCGTACTTTGTTCCCTTCTTGGACCCTCAGGATGCACTTGATGGCATTTAAGGTCCTGGTAAGTCCTGCAATAAAGAAGCCCCCAAGCTGTGTTTGACCTGGTGTTTCCCAAACGTGACGGTGGCACCTGTTGTGCACAGTCATCCTCAAGGCCCTCCGGGGTCCCGTGGGACTCACTTTGGGAAGCAGCTTGGCAGGCATGCCTGAAGACGGGCTCACGGTGCATTTTTTCCCTCCGTGGGGGTGTGCGCAGAGAGAGAGCTGGTGCGTCGGCCGCCCCCACCAGGCCCTGACAGTGCCCGTCTTTCAAACCCCCACCCCCAAATTCCTGGCAGCTCATGGACAGATTCTTTTAGCCCATGCTGTAAGGCACATTTTGATAAAATAGGAACTAGTCGCTGGTATTTAAAATCAGGAGATTTCACATAAAAATCCAGAGTTCTGGCTTCCTTTTTAGGAAGCAGCAATAATATCGCTGTAGCTAAGACTCCATGGAGAAACGGCTGTCCTGAGAGAGCCTTTCATCTTCAGTTTTATTGGCTGTAAAATGAAGACCAGCGGACCTCAAACTCTCTTTGGCACTTGGGAATAGGTGTGGAGCCACCCTCCATACCCCGGGCTGTGCCATGCCTTCTAGCAAGATAAAGAAGCCGCCCCCCAGCTGGCTGGTCCCCCTCCAGCCGCCCGCTCACCCCTGGCAGCCCCGGATGCTGCCTGGGCCCCCGAGGCTCCCGCAGCCATGAAGCCTGGAAGGAGGTGGTCGCCTGGCGGGTCCCCACTGGGGACGTTCTCCAAGCCCTGCGCCCCGCCGTTGGTCCGGGCCTTCCTGGGCAGGCCCTGGGCCGGCTCCCTGCCCACCCCTGAGGCCAGATTACGAGGGCTCAGTGGGTGGGGGTGCCCCCAGGCAGAACCGAGCTGGTTCATCTCGCTGAAGACCGTGGGTGAGTCTGCATGGTGGACTCTGCTTGCGAACCCGGGGCCATGGTGGAATTCGCCGGAGTCGAGAGTGGGGAGTGGGCGCTGGAGGGGCACGGGTGAGATGCTGGGTGGGAGCAGCTGGCTTTCTGGCTGGTCCCCTTTCCAGAGCAATTTAAAATTAATTTAAAATGCCGAAGCAGGGTAGGGGGCAGCCCCCTCCTCAGCGGGGGACCTGGCAGCCAGGCACGTTCTCCCCTATTTTTAACACTGACAGCAGATTCTAGGATTGACAGCTTTGCTTCTTGGCATTGCTTTCTTGCTTAAAAACTCAGGGAGGAGGCCCCGCTGCTGCCAAAGCCGTCACTGCCCTGTGAGACGAGGCTGCATTTGGGGGACCCCGTCTCTCTGGGACCTAACCACAATTGCGGCGGCAGGAGGTGTGGGCTGCAAAGTGCCCGGGGTGGGTGGGAGGGCAGCCTCCCGAAGGGTGCCCTGACTTGGCACAATCACACAGCCAAGGCCCCGCACACAGACCTGTGACTCAGTCTCCCTGGGACCCTCCTAGAACCCTGCTCTGGGCTGGGGGCACAGGGCAGTGAGGGCTCCTAGAATGATGGAGGCTCGGCCGTCATGGGGTCCCCTGCTCCATGCCTTGGCCTGCACTCTCATCCGTAGAACGAGGCCGTCTCACTTGGGTGGGGAATGTGCCCACCCCGCTGAGGTCCTGCCCCTCCAAAGAGCAGAGAGGGGTGAACGGGCCGTGGCGCAGGTCATTTTGTGGACACAGATAAATTCCTAAATGGCACCGTGTGCAGTGAGCATCATCCCCTGTGCCAGGGCCTGCACTGAGGCCCCCGTGGGCTGTGCCCTTTGGTGCTTATGGCACCCACCGGAGGCAGGTCCCGTTCGGCCCTGTGAACAGAGCGGGCCGGAGGGTGAGTGTGGGCTGCGGAGCTGTGTGGCCTTGGGCAGGTTACTGGACCTGTCGGGGCTGACGTCACTGCCTCAGCGTCGTGGGGATGATAACACCACCACCCTGTTGTGGGGGATGCGGCCTGGACGCGCTGATGCACATGGAGTGGGGGGAACAGCCTGGGGTGCGGGAGCAGGTGGTCTGCGTTCGCCAGCGTGGTCATCCTCGCTGCTGTAATTCACAGAGAATGTCCTGAGCCATCGAAGGCTCGGATGTCCCCCCAGGAACCCTGAAAAGGATGGTGCCTCAGTTTTCTGCCCCCTCTTTTCCGCAGACCCTGCGTGGGGCTGCTGTCCCCCTGCAGGGCACATCCCAAACCCTCCTCGTTCCCCAGGACCCGGGCGCCGTCTCTTGGGTGCTCTGCACCGGGCATGGGGCAGCCTCGCCAGTGCCCTTGGCCACGTGTTTTTCGGGGGGCACGGGGGCTTCCCCTGCCATGGGCTCCCCGCCTGCCCCCCGCGCACCCCTTGTCGTTTAATTGCGGGAAGCTCAGAGACAAACGCTGGCGGGTTGCAGCCACGCCACCGCAGCCGGTGTCTATTTTCAGCACCTGCTGCAAACAGCTTGGAAAGGGGCCGTCTTCCCCTTTGTTCGCTGCTCACTCCCCACCTCTGTGTAATTATGGGAAGTGTTTATTCATTCACCAAAGGCCGTCGTTTGATTCTTGTTTTCACTGGGCTTCGCTCCCTTTCTCATCACATAAATCCGGTTTTTACTGGGATCTCAGTTTCTCGGGTTCTCCCCACAGTCCCGTCTCAGCGTCTGTGGGTGTTTTGGGGACCAGCAGCCCCGTCTTCCGGCTCCCATCTGGCCCCCAGCCCTCAGGCACAGCTCGCTGAAGCTCGTGCAGCCGAGTGGGAGAAATTTCGTGGGTTTGGGGCTCTGGGACAGGCCCCACGGTGCCGGGTCTGTTTCTGTGCCTCCTGCTGGAAGCAGGAACTGTCCTGTCCTGACGAGTCCTGCAGAGTGAAACGGGACCTCCTCTCGTGACCCGCCTCTGTGGAGAGCTCTCGTGAGCCTTCTGATGTTCTCGCTCTTCCACATTTATTGTTCTCCGGTTAAAGCACATTTTGTTTATTTCTCACTTTAGAAAAGAATTTTACTTTATTTTTTTTTCTAAGAGGAAATCAGTTCCTATGGCGTGGCCCTGTATGTCACCGTCACTGCAGGGAAAAGAGTCCCCCAGAGTGTGTCCGGAGCCACCTCTTGACCTGGCACTTGCACTCCAGGGAATGTGAATGACTCCAAAGGAGAAGGGTGTGAGATGCTCACAACTGTCATTGATAATGTGAAAAGTCAGAAAGCATCTCGGCTCGCCCGAGATGGTTCCGCCCTGAGGAATTTGTCACGGAAGAGCAGCATGCTGCCTCTAGGAATATTATGTAACGTGCGACTGGATTGCTCAGATGCCGTGGCAGTGGGACTGAAGGCCTGTGCCAGCGTGGGGACAAAGAGGGTGGCCTGCAGACCCCACTTTTCTGACTTTCCAGATGTGTGTCTGAATCCCATGGTCCGAGCGGGATTGTGCCACATCGGGAAGCGTGCACAGCGTTTTAAATGATCTCCGCGTGGGGGACGCTGGCTGTGGGGGCGAGACCAAGGGCCTAGGGAGAGGTTCCCATCCCCCTGGGTGGAAAAATGCCCGGCAGTGTCAGGTAGATGCTGAGCGGCTTGAATGCTATTAAGGGCATGCTCTGCTGACCCAGTTAGGAAAATGGGGCGTTCATTAGACTTTTGTTTCAAGCAGAGTATTAACGAGTTGAACTAGTGCCTTGGAAGTGCCTTCGGTGGAGGTAGCAGCGCTGCTGGGAGCGTGTCCCACCCAGAGGCGCAAGGGAGGCAGTCAGGGTCCCGGCCAGGGCTGGGGGAGGTGTGGCCCCGGCTCCTCCCCCAGGGCGTTCACGTCTGCAGGGACTCGGACAGGTGCCCCTCCCTGGGAGGCTGAGAGGCGTTGGAGAACAGCCCACGGAGGCCCCATCTCCAGCCGAGGAGGGAGTACGGATGGTACAGCCATCCACCCGGGACACGGGGTTTCTAGGCCTCCAGGTGGAAGCTTCAAGAGACATTCGCAAACTCCCTGGCACACACGCCAGGTCGGGAGGGCCGGAGAAGTTCTGTTTTAGAAGAGCTGAATTTCGTATCCTGTAAGGATCGGTCTGCTGGGGCCGCCACAGGCCGGGCGGCTTAAACCGCAGATACTTACGTTCTCACAGTCCTGGAGGCCAGAACTGCGAGATCACGGTGTCAGGGCTGGTTCCTCCCGGGCCTCTCTCCTGGGCTTGCAGACGGCCGCCTTCTCCCTGCGTCCTCACGTGGTTGTCCCTGTGGAGTGTCTGCGTCCTAATCTCGTCTGATGAGGACCCCAGCTCTGTGGGATTAGGGCCCACCCTGGTGACCTCATTTTAATTTGACCTCTATGAAGGCCTTTTCTCCAAACACAGTCACATTAAAAGTCAGGGTTTCAAAATATGAATTTTGGGGGCCACAGTTCAGTCCGTAGCACACCCATCCATGGGCCCTCCCCAAAGGCCAAGCGAGGCTTGTTTCCCCTCCTCCTCTCGGGCCCCCCAGCCTCCTCCACTGGTAGGAACTGCCCCCGGGGTGTCCCTCAGGCCCTCAGCCTCTGCTGAGCCCACTGACCAGCCTCTACTCCCCATACACAGCCCTCGACCTCGTGATCTGACACTCGTACCTTCCAGCCTCTGCCCAGGCTCACGCCCCAGCCCTCCACATGCCGGAGAGTCCAAGGTCTGCCCAGCTGCTCGGGGAGCCTGCGGCCCAGGGCATCGGTGCCAGCAGCTCTGGGCAGACATGAGCCGCGCCCCGTGCTGGGGTGGTAAGGTGACATCAGGGGACAGCTGTCTAATCCAGCCGCCGGCCCTGGACCATGGAAGGTCTCACTGGCTGTTTCATTCTCGTGGTGAGGCGTGGCATCACGGAAGGGAACATCACCCTGGGCTGTGGGTAGGGGGAGCCCTGGTTGCCCCCCACCTGCCCACGAGTCTCCTGGTGGCCTTTCCTTCCACTTAGGACAGGGCTGGGCTACTTGGCCGAACTCGGTTTCAGCCATACTAGAATCCTGCTCAGCACGGCAGAGAGGTGCCCACACCCAGCTGGCAGACCCGGGGCCTGAGGCTCACACGCTGCAGGGCAGGAGCTCACCCTACGGGTCCACACACCCTCCCCTGTGTCTGATGCTCTTCTGCGTTTGAAGCTGAATGGGCCCCTGAAAGGGACAAGTGCAGACGGGGCACTAGAGCACCATCTGCGCATGGACAGAGGGAGGCCCAGAGAGGTTATGGGGCCTGGCCAGGTTGCACAGCTTAACCTCAGCACGGATGAACCCTGATGGGCAGATGGCAAGGCTCCCACAGTCACCACCAGGGCTTGGGCTCCGCGCTCAGAGTTGAGCCACCTCAGGATCGCCACGGTGCTTTGGAAAGGTCTAGCCACCCACGCTGCCCCGGGGTAGGGAATATGCTTTATTCCCTGGAATGTCTGTCTCTTTCTGGTTTGTGTTTTGGCCCCAAGTCAAGGGAAGGCAAAACCATCCTCTAATTTTACTAAAAAGTAAGGATTGAAATTTTAAAATATTTTTACAACATAATGAGATTTTGTATCGGTGCAGATAAATTATTTGTGAGTTGTCAGGGGCTATGCAACTATCCCTGGTGTTGTGCTGGTCCCGTTTGTGATTGAAGAGGCGTTGATTGAGTGACAGCAAGGCCCGGGGCATGTGGGGCAGAAAGACAAGGTCCCGCCCCCGTCCCGCAGGAGCCAGAGTTGAGGAGGGAAACCCGTAGGAGGTGACTAGGTCCCAGTGGACCTGAGAGAGGGGCCCCTTCTCTGGGCCTGAAGAACCGGGTGGGTGGGGTGGGCTCTGGGGACAGCTGTCCAGGTTGGTGACGACACTGAGACCCGGAGAAGGATGGGGGCCAAGGTGAGCAGACAGCACACTTGAACTTGAGGCTGAGGCATGAAAGTTCTTTAGGTAAGAGGTGGCACCGCGTGCCTGGGCCGACCCCACGGAGGAGGTGGGAGACCCAGCAGGACCAGTGGGTGGAGCCTTCCCGGCCTCGTGGGCTGGAGCCGGGACCCTGGTTCTGCAGGAGCTGTGAGGGGGTGGGGAGGGCCCGGGGCCCTCTCGGAGGCTACTGCAGGCCAGAATTCAAGTTGCCGGGCTTGGGTTTTAGTGTGAGCTGCCGGGTCAGTGATGGTGCCAAAGGCAGACCCCCTGGGTTCAAACCCAGCCTGGTGTGGCCTGGCTGTGTGACCCCTGGCAAGTTACTGAACTGCTCTGGGCCTCAGGGTCCTCCGGAGAAGGGATGTGTAAGGCCTGCAGTTGTTGCTTGCTGTTCACGCTTTTGTGGTGGTTACTGTTATTATTTTATTCTCATATCTTTTATATGTCACTGAAAGAGGTCAGGGCAGGCCAGAGCCGTTTGGAGTGAAGTCTCGTCAAGCTCCAGTGGCGTTCAGACAACTGCCATTGGCTGGGGCAGCCCAACCTGCATCCCTTACAAGTTCCCCAGTGCTGTGGTGGCCACAGTGTAAGATCCACCCCCCCAGTGACGATTCCTTGCCCTTGTCCTCGGCGCCCTGGAGGGAGGCCCTGAGTCTCCTGGCTCCGGCCTTCCCTGGGCCCCCTTGCCTGGAGCAGCCATAGTGGCTGAGTCCCCGGGAGAGACCTGGCCTCCTCGATCTCCATCTTCCATACCAGGCAGTGCCAGCGCCCCTGGAATCCCGCCAGTCAGCCCCATGGACACTCTGTTCCTCCCAGGGGCTCCTTCCGGACGCGTGTGCTCCTCAGAGCTGACAGGCGCCTTGGATTTTGCAGCCCGAGGACCTTCAGCGGGCGTTCCACTCCTTTTTGACATGTGGGAAACTGAGGCTCCAGGGATATGGGACTCACCATCTAGAGGGGCCCCCACCCAACTCCTTCCCCGTCCAGCGGTCAGGACATCTCCGGTTTGACATCGCAGTGGTGGCCAGAGCGAGGCTAGCGCTGCCCTGGGCAGCTGTGAGGACCAGACTGGGGCTGGTGTCGAGTGAGGACCCCGGGGCTTCAGTCCAAGCCCCTCACTCCGTTCACGGCGATTGCTTGCGCTGTCACCTGCGTGGAGGAAGCCGCGGGTCCCGCTCCCCCTCTGCCTTCACTTCCACGGCAGCATGGCTGCCGCCAGCCCAGCCTGCCTGGCTTGCTGTTCCCTCCTCCCTGCACCCCTGCCCGGCGGGGTTTGCTTCTCCCTAGGTTTGGGGTTTTCCCGATGCAGGTGGGGTGCCCGGCTCACCGTGCTGCCAGCTCGGCCCCGGAAGGAATCTATCTGAAGGTTAAATCAGTCACTGAGCCTTAATTAGTTCCCAAAATACAAATCTGCTTTTGGAGCCGCTAACTAGGTGATGAACCGGGATGGAGAAGCAGCCTCTCCCTGCATGGTACGAGCGCTGCGTTTCCCGGGCTGCCGGGCGCCATCCTAAGTTTCATCAACTGACACATTGATCTAAGGAGTGCGGGCCCCCCCTTCGCCCTGCCCTCGCCACTCGCCTCCTGGAGGTGCTCAAAACCCGCACAAGGTGGTTTCCGGTGTTGATAAAACCTCCATGGCTGGGGTTCTTTCGTGAGGGGCTGTTAGGATGTCCTTGGTCCGGGAGCCTGGGGCCCAGCGAGGCTGCCCCTCCTGTCCACGCAGGGCTTCAAGGCACAGCCAGGCCTCCTCTGCCTTGGCGTGGTCACCGTCGCTGTAGGACTGCACTCTGCCTCCAGCTGGGGGGAGGCCACTCTAAGCCAAGTCACCAAATAACACCCAAGACACCTTCAAACTCATTGTCTCCAGTTCTAGAGCACATTTTTTGTGCCATTGTTCTCACTTGTGTTTAGGATGAGAGCCCTTTGAAGGAGCCCGTTCGCCAGCCCCTCCTCTATTTCATGTGTGCGTCATGTTCTGATGGTAAAGTCATGTTCTGATGGTAAATGTACGTGTGAGCCCGTGACTTCCACCGTCCCGTAATGACGGAGTAGCTCATATCAGACTAACCCTCCTGCTAGGAACAGACACAAACTATGGACAGAATATATGTGAATACCAACAAGAGCTGCTTGTAGGCTTTGGCAGGCAACCAAAAGCGCAGAACTGGAGGTGCAGGGAACCTTGACAGACACAGAGCTCCCCCCACTCCCAGGGTTTTCCTCACTGGGCTGAGGATTCAGAGGCTGGAGGTTGGAGTCAGAGCTGCCTGGGTGGCTGGAGTCAGGAATCCCGGAAAAGAGGAGAGCCCCAAAGCTTGCACATAAATTCCTCCCACATTCTTGACCCACTTCTGACCTGGCATGTGCACGGTGGGCGTCCCTGGGGCCCAGTGGGAAACAGCAGCTTAAAGCCAAGGAGCCACGAGGAGATTTCAGTGGTTTCACCACAGATGAGACAGAGTTAGCGTTGAGTCTTGCCACGTTAGAGGAGCTTGGTGAACACATCGGGCTTCCTGATGGAGCCCTGGAAGGGCCCTAGGAGTCAGGACCTCATCCAGGACCAGACGACAGAGACGCCCCCAACAAAGCCCAAAGTCACGCCTTTGCAGGAGGACGTGTTGCTGTGATAGTTACACTCCTGCTAGCAAAGCAAGACACACTTCAGAGGAAGATAACAGAACCCAGCGTCTCTACGGCATGACAATCACGATGTCCAGTATGAAATCAGAAATTACTGGATATGAAAAGGAGGAGGAAGTGTGGCACGTAACCAGAGAAACCCATAGCTGATGGAAGCAGCGTCACAGACGACCCAGATGTTGAAATGGGCAGACACGGAGTTACGATAACTAAACACGTGTTTATAATTCCCCACTTTGTGTAGAGTCTCGTGTTGTATCCCCAGCACAGAAAAGTATATGACGACCTCTCCCCTGCCCCAGGCTTTCCAGAAGGCCCCGGTTCCCAGAGGCAGTGTTCATGCATGGTGGGAAGAGTTCTAGAAACTCTTCACATAGTGAGTTCCTATAGTGAGGCAAACACAGAGAAAGTTCAGGGTGGAAGGTGGGAAAGTGCCTTCCGTGTATTTATTCATTTGTTGGATGAAGATATCGGACATCTTCGAGAGGGGCTGGGCTTGGCACTGGTGAGGAAGTGGTGACTAAGACAGACTCAGCTCCATTCTCAGCTTGCAGACGTTTTACTGGGAGGAGAAAGACCACATGAGCAAACTCAAAAATGACATGGCTTCAAGGGCAATGAAGGAGAAATAACGAGGGGATAAGATAGAGAGTAAGGTCACCTCCTCAGACAGGATGGCCCAGGACAGCTCCCTGAGGAGGTGGCCTGAAAAGCGAGGGCTTAGGGGCTGGAGTTAGACGTGGCTGGCCACGGGCAGGGGCACAGAGGAGTTCCCAGGGGGAGGCACAGCGGGGACAGAGGCCTGGAGGCGTGTCCAGGTCATGGAGGCGGAGCTGGCAGGGGCCTGTGTGCGTGAGGGGCAGGTGGAGGCGCAGGGGTAGCTGACAGGATGGCCTCAGTCCCAGGCGGCCTGTGAGGGGACGGTGGCCTGCTCAGCCGTGCCTGGCATCTCCGTCAGTTCATGCCCCTTTAGCAAAAATACCATAGACTGGTGGCTGGAACAACAGAACGTATCGTTCGCGGTTCTGAGGGAAGTCCAAGATCAAGGACTTGACTGGATCTTGATTCGGTGTCTGGGGAGGGCTCTCTTCCTGGCTTGCAGACGGCTGCCTGCTAGCTGCGTCCTCATGAAGAGAGAGAGAGAGAGATCACCTCAAGTCCCTTGTCATAAGGACACCGTTCCCATCACAGGGCCCCACCCTCATGACCTCATCTAAACCTAGTCACCTCCCAAAGGCCTCACCTCCAAACACCACCCCCACCGGGGGTCAGGGCTTCAATCCATGAATTTGGCGGGGCATCAACCTTCAGTCCCCAGGACATGGTCGCTCTGGTCACCCTCCAGTGGTCTTGGGGGCTGCTTTATGTAAGTCACTCTGCACAGTGTGGGGTTGGTGTGTGAGTGTGTCCTGAGTCACCCGGCTGTTGGGCAGCTGCGGTGGGTCCCTGTGTGGTCCTGGCCTCTGTGGTTTGGTGCTAGATGCCAGGCGGTGTCCAGGCGAGGAGCCTGTGCCCAGTGGGCGGTGGTGTGACGGAGGCCAGTGGGGCCCGATGGCATTAGCCACCCTGGTGACTCACGGGGAAGCAGAGGACAGTAGAAGGGTCATAGCCCCCGGGTCGCCCACAGGAAGTCCTTCTCGTCTGCGCCTGACACTCCATGAACACCCGCCGACATTGCCACCGGCCTCTAGAGCCCCGACTCCCTCCAAAGTGGCCGCCTGTGGTGCCCTCTCTGCAGCGTGCAGCCCCAGGCCGGCAGGCAGTGTGCCCGAGGGCCAGTCGGGTGGGATCCACACAACCCTCGCCCCCACCCAGGCGCTCCCTCCGTGCCCGCTGCAGCTGGGTTGAGCCGGCCTGAGAGTCAGGGCTGAGCGGCTTTGCTGCCGAGGTGGGCGCGTTCCCAAGTCTCTCCTGTAAGGTCTGGGGGCCGGGCCCTCCCCTCCCCCAGCCCCCATGGGCAAGAGGGTGGGCTCTCCACTGTCCAGAGCTCGCTCACGGCCCCTGGCACGTGGGCGCCCTACCTTGCGGTTGGAATCCGAGCGCCACTCCTCCCTGAATTTCGGGAGCCCCTCCTCCACCTTGCTGGGCCGGCCTGTGGGGAGGGAAGTTGGCAGGCGGCCCACTCACGTGGGGCTCGAGACAGGAGAGGCCGCTGCACTGCACGGGCTGGGGTGGGCCGGGGGGGCTGCTCCCCCAGCCTGCACCGAGGTCCCAGAGTGAGCACAATCTATCTCTGAATCTTAAAGCCTCCCCTCCCTGGGGTTCTCTAGCCCATGGGACCCTCAGAGACCTCCTGAGACCAGCAGGATGGGGGCTGGCCAGCCCACTCCACAGATGAGGAAACTGAGTCCCAGCATCCCGGCATGAGTCAGAGACTGACTGGGACTCACATCTTGTACAAACCCAGGTTTCATTTTATAACAAGGACCCCATCAGGGTCAGCGTCTGCAGAAAGAGGGCGGCCCAGCCCGGTGATCCGGCTCCTGCCGTGTAGGACTTGGCTTTTCTAATCAGTGCTGTTGGTAATTGGCGTATTCCCCGAAGGTGGCTATCTTTGTAACGCTGAGGTCTGCACGGGAGCCTTCGGGCGTCCTGCCATTTCGGGGGGCGGGGCTGTCCTGGCAGTAACTCTAGGACTCAGGGCTGACACGGAGGGATGGGGCAGGGAAGCCAGCTGTGCCGGGGTCTTCTGCCCGAAGGTGGAGGATGCTCCTCCCCCCACTAAGAGGTCTCCCATCCCGTCCACCAGGCGTTGCCCCCTGGGCGCTCAGAGATGTGCCTGGGTCCTGTCCAGACAGCCCAGCAGAGGAGAGCAGTGGGCCTGGCCCAGTCCTGAGGGTGTGGCCTGAGAACGCAAGCCTGGGGGCTGCTGTGCTGCGCCCAGGAGGGCTTCAGGGAGGGGCACGCCCCGACTGGCCCTGGGAGCTGAGCACAGACCCCTTGAGCAGACAGGGCAGGGAGGGCACCGGTGGCCGTGGACGTGGGTGGCTGTTCCCAGCATGAAGCAACAGGCTGTCGCCTCAGGAGCCACAGGTGGGTGTGGCCTTGACTCCACCAGACTCTGGGACCCACGGGCCTTGGCAGCTGGGCTTCAAGTTCCCAGGACAGGCTGCACCATGTACTAGTCTTTCAAGGTCACCTTGAAGCCCGGGTGGCCGGGGGACAGGCAGGAAGGTCCAGGGTCAGGACTTGTTTCTTAACGAGCTGTGAGGTCCCTTGGACCCATCCCAGAGGTCCCCCGAGTTGATTTTTAGGCAGTGGGCACTCCCCCCCCCCACCAATAGTATGGCCGGCCCAGGCTCCGGGAGCAGCGGTGGCTGTCCTGCTGCTGTCCTCGACCTCGGCCACCTGCTGCCTGCAGTGCTGTTGCCCCGCGTGCGAGAATGAGCCCTGGGGCCTGTGTCAGGCTCCCTCTCTCTGGTTCCACCTGGGCTCCTGCGTTGGCCTCGTTGCCTGTGATCACGGTGACAGCTCCGGAGCTGGCCTTCGTGCAGGACACGCTGTGCCTCCGTCCCGCACCCAGTAGGCACCGAATCCCCAGCGCGGCTCTGGGAAGCGGGCACCTGGCTGTGCTCCGTCAAGTCTGGGTGTCAACACGACAGACGGCAGAGGTGCCGGCCGGGGGCCTCCCGTTTCTGCCATGGTGTCCCCGGAACTGTCACTCAGCTCTGGCTCCTGCACACTCAGCCTGGCCCCCTGGGGTCCTCCATGAGCCCCCAGCCCATTCAGCCCCACATCAGGTCCCCTGGGTTTGCTCCCTGACTGAGCAGCTGATGTCCTCGAGGCTTTGGGTGACTCGTCCCAGCATTTGCACCTCAGTATCCCCCGTGGGAAGTCCCAGTATCCTCAGTCTCTCTGCTCTCGGAAGAGCCGCCCCTTAAGCAATCGCAAACCACTTGTCCCCACCCCTGCCTCGGTGTTCTGGGGCTCTGCAGGGAGCCTGTGGCAGAGGCTAAAGCTGCATGGAGGGAGAGCAGGTTTGGAGTCTCTGATCCTTCTAGAAAGTCCCTTGGAGACCCCCAACCTCTGCGGTCGGCCCCATTTCCACTCTCCAGAGTCCCTCCCCACACGCTGGCCGTGGTCTTGGACCTAAAGCCCGACTCAGGGCCAGAAAACTGGTGCGTGGTGCCTTCCGGAGTTCCTGTCCCAGCTCCTCAGCACCTTGTCCCGCCAGGGGCGTTCCACAGCTCGCTCCTCCGTGCCCCCCGCCCCAATTTTCCACGGGCTCCATGGCTGCTGCAGGAGCAAAGCTTCCCTCAATGACTCCAGCGACGGGAGCATTACACACGCCACAGACACCTACATCTTTGTGCAAAGATAACCCCGCATTATTGCTGAGACGCCTTTTTATATCTCGCGTTATTTATAAAAGCATGATTCATTTAACAATTATTGTGAGATGGAGAAACGTTGCCTACTAATACTTAAATTGCAGTTATCTAAAGCTACGCTGGAGAGAAGCAGGTCTGTTTCAGCTCCGCGGGGGATGGGCAGGGGGAACCCAGCTCTGGCTTGTACCTGCCCAGCACCTGCCACCCCGCGGGAGGCCAGGCCCTCGCTCTCGTGCTCCCTTTCTCAGCACCCATTTTGTTTCTGCAAGATAAAGTGGAGGGTGGGGCTGGTGGGCCACTGAGGCCCTCTGGAGTTTTTTTCCTCCTTTAAGCTCCCCACGGGCCTCCCATCTGACCAGAGTCAGAGCTGAATCGCTTCCCGTGCGTTCGTGTTGAGGTAGAGACAGGCTCTGATCCCCCCTGCTTAGCCACCCTGTCTCTGCCTTCTCCCCCTGAAGTGTGTGGTGAGGCTTCAGCACATGCTTAGGCAGACTTGGGAAACCACCACGGGGGTAGCAGGGCGCCCGCCCCCCGAGGTTTGCCAGTGTTGCTTCCCCCATCCCCACGTCTCATCTTCTCTTCCTCTGACTTGGTTGTCACACACTCAGGTTTCTGGCCAGGGCTTCAGTTGAATGCAAAGCTTTGTGCACGTCCCCCTGGAGGGTGCAGGCCAGCCCCCAGCTGGCCTTTGCTTCTGGAATGTGGAGCTCCTTCCTGGCAGAGGACTCTGGGTTCTGGAGGACCACCCTGTCCCTGTGCAGGTTGGGACCGTGTCTCCAGAGGCCCCGCGGATGTCTGCGGCCTGTTGCCGTCTGGGCTGCCCAGAGAGACCATGGAGGCCTGTGAGGACCCCGCACTCCCAGCAAGCTGTTGTAATAATCAAAGAGTGGGAGATAATCAGCCAGCTTCAGTTGCCGGCGTAGCGGTGGTGGTGGCACTAAGTACTGCGCCCCGTTAGTACCCAGTCCCCAGAGCAGCTCTTTGGGGCGACACCATCGCTGCGCTGGCTTTGTTACTGGAGGTCCAGAGACGTTGTGTGGACAGGTGCCCAGCAGGATCTGAACCCAGAAAACCTACCTGCAGATGCCGTGGGGATGCTTTCAGCATCCTGAGACTGGAGTTCTCCCGTAGAGACGCTGGTGCCTGGCCCTGGGCAGAGGCCTCGGAGGCGCTCTCAGTCAAGGGCCTGGCTGCAAGCAGCAGAGTCCGCTCTGGCTCGTCAGTGCAGGGAGGGCAGGACTCTAAGGTGGGCACGGTGCTCCGAGGGGGCAGCGAGCCGGAGCTGGGAGGTGTGCAGCTAGCCCGGGTGTCCAGCTGGTTCCACACCCACCAGCTCCCTCAGGGTGATCCAGGCCCATGCGTCTGACCGGCTCAGACCCAGGACTCGGACTGCAGGGAACCACAGGTGCAGCGGGACTCTGAGGACACTGGCCTGACCCACGTCTGGTGCACCTGCTCCTGGGGCAAGGGCAGGGCTGGCCTATGGAGCCTGTAGCACAGGCCTCCAGGGGCCCGGGGGCAGCCGGCAGCGTGGCCGTGGTTTAGCACAAGGCCTCTCTTGGCCTCTACTGGGTTGTGCAAGGCCCTGGGCAGCAGCAGGGGTGGGGGCAGGGTCGGAGCAGAGATGTGAGGTGGCTTCTGGCCTCAGGTGACCAGCACCACTGGAGACCAGCCTGGTGTCCCTGGTAAAGTGACCAGAAGCGCGAACTCACCACCTCCTGTCTTCACTGGTTCACTCATCCATTCGTTCAATGTGGAACATTGGGGAGCACCCTGGCTGCAGGATAACGGGGGCAGCTGGGCGTGGAACTCACCCTCAAGGAGCTTGGAGTCTCCTGGCACCAGGAAATGCTTGAGGCTGACTGTTGCCACGAGAGCCCAGAGCTGGGGGGTCTCTCCACTGACAGGGTTGGTCAGGGAGACTTCCCGGAGGAGGCAACACTGGAAAAGATAACGTGAATGCCTTCTGAGCAAGCAAGGGGGGCTTATTTCTTACAGAGATGGGGGCAGGGCGGGGGATGGGAGATTGCCTGGCTCTCCGCTTGCAGATTATTTTTAATTAAACGTATTTATTAGAGCTCACTGACAGCCCCAACGTCCAGGCGCTGTCACAAATGCTGATTTACTTCACCCTGGCAGCCGTCTGGTGGCGCGCACCATTAACATCCCCATTTTTCAGACAAGACAGGGCCACAGAGAGACCACATGACCCTTCCAGGGTCGCAGAGCTGGGATTCGTCCCTGGAAGTTCTCGCTCCAGAGTGTTGCGTGTGCTGAGCCCCTGTCCTCTGCGCTTCAGACACGAGCGTGGGTGGTCCCCACAGCCAGCACTGAGATAAGTTGTGTCACCCCCATTTACAGATGGGGACGCTGAGGGCCAGGGGTGCCCGACCGGCCTGCGTCCGCGGAGGGCGTGAGACGCAAAGCCAGTGCCGACCCCAGCCGGCTGGGCTGCACGTCCCGCTCTCTGCAAACCACACGTGCACTGAAGCCCCAGCGTGCAGGTGGGCTTTTGTCGTTCCCGTCCGCCCGTCTAAGACCCGTCGGCCCCTCCGCATCTCGCCAGGCGTGTTTATAACACCTGGCACGTCCTCCCGCAGGGCCCTCAGAGCGCCCTGAAACGTCCCAACGTGTGAGAGCCTTTTTTTATGCAAGAAGGGAAATCAGTTTCAGCCTGTTGTCAGGCAGTTGTCAAAAGACTCAGCGAATAAAGGACTTAGTGAGCCTGAGAGTCTGAGGGTGCTTCCGTGCACGGGGTGGGTCTGTGGGGCGCTCGCGGGACGGGGTGGCCACAGGACGGGGAGAGGGGCCTTGGACGGACGGACCGGCTTGTGTCTCACCAAGGGGCAGCACGGGGGCTGGGCTGAGGGCAGCCAGGTTGGCGGCTAATGGACCAGGCTGGGAAGCTGGGAGTTTGGGGTGACCCCCTCCTTCCTGTAAAACAGTCTGACTTGAGAGCCTCCCTCTGATCTTTTCTCCTGCGGTTCCACCTGCCCATGGACAAGGAACAGTCCCCGGCTTTGGGGTGGGCAGCTGGGGAGGGCAGGGGTCCGGGTCACCACTAAGCATCTAGATTCTCACTGTCTGCCACCCCCCGGCGCCCGGCGCAGACCCAGAAGTCCTTCTTTGCTGGGCGCTCCCTCTTCCAGAATAAAATCCAGTTGAAATGAACCCATCTGCACTTGTAGGAATGTGGCCAGCACAGGCCTCTGGGGTCCTTTCAGGTCCTCCACGAAGGGCCCGTATGGGACAGAGGGTCTGAGGTGGACGCAGGAAGAGCTCAGCTGCCCTTTGGGCTGACGCAGTCACACCTGTGGGTGAGGCAGGGCTGTCCGACCCCTCAGGACCCCTGGCCTTTCCGGACCACAGGCATCTGGTGCACGGAGCCTTGCAGCTGGTCTCAGGGAGCCCAGGGGGAGATTCCACAGGAACTTGCCCCAAGTCTGAGGCTCCATCAGGGGGTGAATTAAGTGGAGAAAAAGACCTTTGGAAGCTTTCAGGAAAAATGGGTTTTTAAATTTCATTTTCTGTCTTTGTCTTAATTTTTATTTTTAACCACTAGCTCTTAGGTGTCCTAAGTATCCTTGTTTTAGAGACAGAAATGGTGTTAGCTGATTCTTGGTGTTCTGGGGGAGGGGGGGGCTCTGCCCCCAGCCTCTGCCTTTGTGGCCCAGCCCTCCAAGGTCACCTGGGTCAGTCGTGGGCCCGTGGTTCGGAGGGTGAAGAGCCCAGCGTGCGTGCCGGTGGCGCGAGGGTGCGGACCATGAACACGGTGAGCCAGCTCTCCCGGTGGGCCCCAAAGCGTGCAGCTGCAGCTGTGTGATGGCCCAGACCCCAGACGCCTGCATGAATATTTATTCCTGCAGAACTTCTCCCCCACCCAAGCAGGCAGGGCAGGCTGCAGGCTGCAGGCACGCTCATGAAACATGGGTGAAATAAACGCCCGTGTACTGATCGCCGCGTCCTGAGGCGGCGAGGCTTGCTGACCGGATGTTCCCACGGGAGAGTTGGGGCCAGGGCATGGACAGAAGACGCCCTGAAGGGTGCAGATGGCTGTGTGTCCGTTGGAGAGGTGTCTGTGCGTTTAGTGCCCTCGCGTCAGATCGGGAAGTGGTCTGCGTCCACTAAGGAGAGGCAAGGGGAAGGAGTCGTGTGTCTGGGGGCCCCGAGTCAGCATTCCCCTCCAGGGTGGGGTGCCGCTGCCTGGCAGACCTAGAAGTGTGCGGCTGTAGTCCTGTGAGGGCCCAGACCCCAAATGCTCGCTTGAACATTTATTCTGACAGTAGTAGTAGTGAGCCCCCTGTCGCTGGAAGTAGTCAAGGAGAGCGTGCCCACAGGTGGCCAGGAGGGCAGTATCAGGAATGGCCCCACTCCTCTGGCAGGATTTCTGTGGGGTTGACCATGAGACCCCGAGTGGCAGAGCCTGCCCCAGGGCTGGACACACAGTAGGCTTACACATGAGTCTGACCTAGCTGACGCTCCTGATCTTTGTGAGTGGTTTGCTCAGCTTCCTCCAAGTGTGGGTTGGAAGAGTTGTCTGCTTGTTAAAAGAATTGAAAGGAATCCTTCAGCATGGGGGTGTTTCCTGGGGTTCCCCAAATTGTCCACATCCAAAGCCTCGTGGTATCCCCAACCCTGCCCCGTGCAGTCTGAAGAAACCTGGGTTCTTTTCCATCTTGCCGTTGCACCCTGTGGGTCTGCAGAAGGTTCAGGTCCAAAACCCTGATGGGACGTCGGATGCAGGCGTGGGCGCGGGCACAGAGCCTGCCTGTGCTGCAGGCCGGCAAGCCCTGTTCGTGGTGACAGGGCCGAGTCTTAGAAGGGCTCCCTTCTCTTCTCCAGCAGCCACGGCCCCTTGTGTTCCCCGACTCTGCTCCTGCTGTGGGCAGACGCGCCGTGGGGACAGCTGCTCCGTATACAAGGGCAGCAACGGCAGCTGAGGGTTTTCCCATCCAGGCCACGTGTACGTGCCGCTGCGTGGCCCTGTTTGGGGATTTCTGGTTCTTCTCTGCTTTAGGCTGGGCAGGGACCTCTCATCAGTCCTTCACATGTCTGAAGGTGGAGGCCCCAGCAAAGGGAGGAAGGCTGTCTTGTTCCGGCCTTCTCCAGTCAGAAAAGATGTGGGATGGTCACTTGGCCCCCAGGGAAGCAGCTGCTTCCCCATGTCCTCTCCCCAAGGTCACCCGCAGCCTACAGACCTGCCAAAGACAGGGGGTCACCACTGGCCTTCGGCACGAGGACGGGTCCCCGACCTCGCCAACCCAGGATCGTGCAAAGGCAGCAGTACCAGGGCGGTGACTGGCACAGAAGCTTGGCTTGGGAGGAGGCTGTGTGCTTGTGGGAGGGTATCAATCCCCGGTCACTGACGGAGGGAGGGAGCTGGGCGTTGCTGAGCCTCCCGGAGAATTCCCTGAGCTTTGGCGAGTCCTCTGGGCCCACGTGGCCGGGCGCGTAGCTGGCTGGGTCTCCCAGCCTCTGGAGGCTGTCCCTTTACACACTCACCCTGTGGCATCCCTGTCCCAGCCCCGCAGTGTCCCCCAACCAGGCAGGCGGCTGGGCCTCTGGCCAGCACACCGTGGTGAGCTGGATGCCCTCCATGCCTTTAGCACCCCCGGCACGTCCACCCAGAGGACACGTTGTCTACGCCCCTCAAGTGGGACAAAAAGCAGATGTGTCCTTGTTGGTGACACCGTGTGCATCCCAGGAAGGTTCTTCTGGAAGCTCTTCAACCTTCCCCAAAACATCCGAGGAGATACACGCATGAACTGTGTGGGACACGTGGGTGCTGTCTCTTAGTGCCCGTCTCAGGCACGGCCCGACGAGGGTCCGTGAATTGAGGGTGGCTGCAGCAGGGCAGGCTACGAAAGTCCCCAGGGCAGGGTTTCGCCGTGGTGGCCGCTGAGTGGTGGGAGTTTAACGAGGGACGATGTCTAGGTGCTCAGCGGGCAAGGGCACCCACCCAGAGCCCGTGCCCGTCTCTGCTCTCCCTGAGCCGGGAGGCCCGTGGCGAGGTGCCGCCGTCCCGAGCGTGCCGCACAGGAGGGCCCGGGCCAGCTCCTGACGCACGCTCGCGCACACGCTCCCTCGCACGCTGCCATTTTGTTGACACGAGGCGTGTCGACCATATGGAATTCAACTTCCGTGTTCCAGTCGCTTTCTCCTCATCTTGTCTCGTGTTTCTCCCTTTTTTTTTTTTTTTTTTTTTAATTTCGGAAGCAGTTCTCTTAGCAACCAAAAACCGCACACTTAATTACAGCCCCAGCGACAGACGCTGGGAGCAACAGAACCTTGGCCCTGGGGTGTTCCATTTAGCTTCCGAAGACCTTTCTCCTTGTGCAGAAATAACTGTGTCCCACCTGCCGCTGGCGAGCCCCGCCTCTCTGCCTTCGCTTTGCAGATGTGACTGACTCCTGCAGTGTGTCCTCGGGGTGGTCTTTCCGTGTCTCGCCTAGGCTTCTGTGGGGTGGAATTGCTAGAGAAATGTGACCCCGAAGGGAAGGGCGTGTTTTATCAGCTGCCTGGGGAGTCAGCGCCAGCTTTGCCTGGCTCTCGCTTTAATTGTTTTCTTATCTCTTGCTTTAAAAAAAAAAAAGTGGGAGGGGCGGACTCCTGTTTTTTGCAGGGTAATTACCACGTGGGGGAGGGCAGAGGAGTGACTGGTACCGTCTCCGATTCTTTGCAGCGGAAATATGGGTCGTGTTCAGAAACGCCAGCACGCTGGCCGTGTCTGCCGGGGTGCCGTGGGGCTGGCGCGAGGCTTGTCTGGTACTTGGGTGTTTGTTCCCTTTAACTTTCTTGCCACATCTGCTCGCTGACAAACAAACTTGGCTTTTTCTTCTAAAAATTTTTTTTTTAGAAAAATAGAAAAGCACAGCGGGTTATATTTAGCCACAGGCGATGGAGCACCCGGCAGCAGCCCGACTTTCCTCGGATAAGTGGGGCTCCGGCTCACAAATGCCTCCCGGCGTCTCCCGGCCGCCAGCTTGAGGACGCCCGTCCGCGCTCGCCCTCCGCGGTGCCCCTTCCTAGATGCCCTGAGCACAAAAGCGGAGTGGCTCGGCTCACATGACGAGCTCAGGGAGAGGTAGCCGGCTCTGAGCAGCCCCAGTCTACGCACAGTTGGTTCCCAGCTGACAGACAGAATATGGGGTGGGCTTTGTCACCAGCGCGCCGGGTCTGGCGTGCCCAGCTATGCTCGGCAGTGCTCCGAGCCCAGACGCCCGCCACCTCTCCCCGGGTCCCAGCCGCTCTCGCACCGAGGGGCTGGGCCGCGCGCCTCTCCTTCCTCCCATCCGAGAAGGTTATATAATGAGCGGACCGCTGCCAAAGTCAGAGGGAAAATGAAGTCTTTGTTAAATGCCTTCACCAAGAAGGAAGGTAAGGAAGCAGCCGCAGGGCGCCGGGGAGCGGGAATTAGCCGTTTCTTACTGATGCTCGGGGGCAGGGGGGGACGCCAGTGCCTCCTGAAATTACTGGTTGTTAATCCGTGTCATGCAAGGGCATAATTACTTCGGGTTCATGACACGGCTTTGTTGCAGTGGGTCTGGAATATTAACGCGGTCGAAGGTGCCGTTCTGTTGCACGCGGCTGTCAAGCCTCCGGCGCCCGGTGGAATTGCACGTTCCAGGATGCCCGCCCGTGGCGACAAAGCTCGTTAGGAACTAAGTCCTAGGAGGAATAAAGGAAGTTTCGACTCGAGCCTGCCGGTTACCGGAGGGCTGCCAGGCACTTGCTGAGGGAGGTCGGGCACATGGCTGGCTGTGCCGAACGGGGGGACCCCCCCCGGACCACGCTCAGCTCTGCGTGGCTGCCCCTGGGCTGCCGTTTCAGGGAGTGGATGGAGAAGGCGGCGTGGCAGACTTTAAAAGTGCATCCGCTTTTTGTCATACCTTGTGTGATTTTTATTGTGGGGAAAAAATATAGATATAAATAAACACACGTTCAGACAGCTAAGAAAATATCCACCCACTTAAGAGTTTGCAGATTGCCTGAAAGAAGGAAACAGTTGGGTGGAATATTAATCATTTTCAGACAGGAAAAGAGTTATTTTTAACCCTTTTCACAAAAATCATCCTTTCCATGGATGGTTACAGTTAGATTAGTTTTGTCAGAGAGCTCTCGTTTTATGAAACCAGAAGATTGATGAAGATGTGACTTTAAAGGAATTAGGACGGTATTTCCCAGCCTAAGCTCGTCGTAAAATGAACACTAAAGAAATTTCAGTGCTCCAGAAACTAATTTAATATGAATCTTGGTAATTAAGCGAGGTAATTTTCATTAAAATGTTCACCCTAATGTCACCTATGTGATTCCATCTGAGGGAGTCGCTGCTGTTCAGGGTAAAATGTCTTTGAAAATGCCCCAGTTCCCGTCCCCTCTAATCGGTTGAGGGTGTCCCCCACCATATGAGTTCTTCTCCCTCTCCAAGTCCCTGCTCTTCAGACTCTTTGGCATTTATGGACTTAAAAAACAGAGTTTTTGATCTGTGCCTGTTTTCTGACATTATTCACCAAAATTTACCTTCTGGGATTTCAATTTTCATAAGCCATGAACAGCATGAAAATTTCGCCTGGGGGTTACAGTGTTAGGTTAATTCTCTGTCCTGTTGTTTCATAGACTTTTCTTTGCTGCTGTGTTTATCTTGACAAGGGGCAGGACCCTCCCAGGTGTCACTATTTTGCTGTTAATGATATTAATACCTTCCCCAGGCACATGGGTCAGAGAAAGAGAATTGGCTGCGTTGTCAGGGGACAAGGAGGCTCGGCATGAGGCAGTGTCAGTCGTGGGAGGCAGTGTTTCCTTGACCAGGAGCCATGTGGGGTCCCTTCCACGTGGTCAAGGGGAGCCCTGGCCTTGTCTGGGTGCTCCAGGAGGCCGAGGGGCTCTGGGGCTGCCCTCTGCTTGCTGTTTCTGCTTGAGGTTCTGACTGTCACACCGATACGGTCTCCAGCCCGCGGTCTCTGTACATGACAGGTAGCTGCTGTCTGAGACTGGGTCGCCAGCCCTTTGCAAGGTCTTTTAAGCCACCCCACCCCACCCCCACCAGGGCAGGCAGTTCCTGGATCTCCCAGAAGCTCTCGCAGCCAATTGCGTCTTCCAAAGCCTCAATGGTGGACGCTCAGTCATTCCATAAGTTTTTTTTTTTTTTTTTTAGCCTCTGCCCTCTCAAAGGGAGGGAAACTGATGTGGTTTTCTCTCGTGACCAGCAGAACACAAACTCAGGGACCGTCCCCAGGAGGAGGTCTTTCTCAGGGTGACAGCTGTGGACCTGGCCAAGCTCCTCGAGAGGGCGGCCTCTGGCCCTGAGATAGAGGCGTCCGGGGAGGAGGCTGCCAGCCTCTCCCTGCCCGTCGGCGTTCGGGAATTCCTTTGCTTGGAGAAGCTGAGAAGGGATGAAAGTCCCGGCTGAAGAGCCCAGGCGGCTTGGCGGTGTGTCCTCCCAGACAAAAGGCTTCAGAGGAAGCAGAGGAGAGTGCAGTGTACTGCTGCCTAACTGGGGAGGCTGTGACCTCCCTGATGCGTCACTTCCAAATTCTCACCAGCTGTACTGAAGCCCAACTGTGCGAGCCAAACGTGCGTCCCCAGGGAGCCTGTGCCTTTCTGTGCGGCTTCCCAGGCTTGGCCGCCGGCTCTGTTCTCCCGGGCTGCCCTCACTTGGGGAGGTGGGGAAGGTGCGCTGGGCCATGGCTGTCTCCCATGAGCTCTGCCAGCACCACCTCTGTCCCCATGAACTCTTCTAGTGCCACTTGTGTCCTAAATTACTTGTGACATTCTTCTCCTTTGAGGCATTAAGGTCTCTTCCCCAGGTTCACTCCCCCTGGGAGGACGTGGCTTTCTCTTGCCGTACAGCTTCCCATTTGCCAAATGGCAGCCCTGGCCATGAGCAGCGTGAACTTTAGAGCCAGTGCAGCTCCCGCCCCCAGTGTGTAAATTCTGTGGCCAATGGGAAAAGCTGCCTTGGGCATCAAAGAGCTGGCAGGAGCCTGGTGTCTCGGGCAGTCAGTGGCACCTGCCATTGCCCTGCAGCTCGGAGGGCCACGTTCCTGGAGATGCTCTGTCCTGGAAAGGATGGCTGCTGTTTCAGGCTCTGGCCCTCTGAGCAGCCCAGGCTGCTATGGAGTAGCTGCCACCCCTCAGGGCTCCTGGTGGCTGCTGTCCTCGTTCTAAGCCCCTGGGCACATTGAATCAGGACAGCGAGGGCCTTGCGCCAGCTAGAGCTCCATTGGAAGCCAGATAAGATGGGTCCACCTCTGCCCTCTCCCATGACCAGGCTGTCGTGGTTAGGGTTGGGGTGGACTCATCATGACCAGTAGATTTGGAGTCTGTGTTGCTTTGCTCAGGCTGCCGTGACAGAGCACCACAGACAGGGCGGCTTGAACACCAGACATTATTGTCTCATGGGCTGGAGGCTGGAAGTTGGAGATCAGGGTGTCTCGGGGTTGGTCCCTTCTGAGGCCTCCTTGGCTTTTGGATGGCCGCCTTCTCCCTGTGTCCTCTGTGGTCGTCCCTCTGTGCATGTCTGTGTCCTGATCTCTTCTTCTTATAGGGACACCAGTCCTATCAGATTAGGTTCCACCCTAATGACCACGTGCCCTGATCACCCCCGTAAAGACCCATCTCCACATGTCGCATTCTGAGACGCAGGGGGCAGGCTTAGGACTTTGACAAATGAAGTGGGGGTGGATGTCAAAATGCAGCCCGTCACAGAGGCCAAGTTCAGGAAGAGGAGCTTTGCCCCAGCTCAGGATCCTGACTGCCCAGCGAGATGGGGTGGCCCATCTTCACAGGGGTCAGGGCTGGCCGGCGTCTGGGCCGCCCGGATGGAACCTCAGACCCCGCGTCCCTTCCATGTGCAGCGTTGGCTTGACTCTCCCTGCAGTAGGGACGTTCTGAGTCCCCACCTGTCTCTGCTTCTGTGCCAGCGGTGAGTTCTGGCCTGGTGGGGTGCCGCTGGGGACAGGGCACAGAACTCACAGCCCCCTCCCCTGGCTCGCATGGGGGCTTGGACGCATGCAGGCTGGTGCTGACCGCAGCTCAGAGTCGCTCACCCACCTCTCTCCCTGTCCTCTCCCCCGCAGTGCCCTTCCGAGAGGCCCCGGCGTACTCCAACCGGAGGCGGCGGCCCCCCAATACGCTGGCCGCCCCCCGGGTCCTGCTGCGCTCCAACAGCGACAACAACCTCAACGCCAGCGTGCCGGAGTGGGCCGTGTGCCCCACAGCCGCCTCCCACCGCAGCCTCTCGCCGCAGCTGCTGCAGCCGACGCCCAGCAGGCCCGATGGCGCAGTGAAGACCATCGGGAACTACATCCCCGGGCCCCGCAGCCGGTCCCCGTCACTCAACAGGCTGGGCGCAGGCGACGATGGCAAGAGGCACCGACACGTCGGGTAAGGGGCGGCTGGGCTTGCTCGGGTACCAAGGGGAGGGGCCCTCCACCTGCCAAGTGGGTCCTGGTTCCTCCAACCTGGGGCCTGGACAGAGGTCGAGCAGAAAACCTGTTTTATTCCAACCCGGATGTCGAGGGAACTTTAAAGCCCAAGTTCTGCCCACTGTGCCTGCTGGGCTGCCTCGCCGGGGTCCTGAGCCTCACGCTGCGGTCATGGCTCTGGGCAGGCGTGGGAGGCTGGGCTGAGCTTCCTGGGCTGATCGGGGGTGTCGCTGGTGTCTGGGCCCTTGTTTCCTTTCTTTGTACATTGACTTCTTGGTCCCAAAAGTGAAACCTCAGGAGGGCAAGAGGCACGGCTGCGAGCCGGGTCTGTGCCGAGGGCTCTCCCAGGTGCAGTGTTTGCAAGCCTCCAGGCACACCGTGTCCAAACCGAGCACACACACTACTAGCGGTGAGAGTCTCTGGCACAGATGAGAACACTGAGGCTCAGGCCAGCTCACGGCACCAGAGACTGACCGTCTCCCCGGCAGCCGTAGGAACGGTCTCGATAGTGCTGTCTTCGGGGACTCTGTGTGTGCCCAGCACGGCAGGTGCACGGAGGGTGTCTCAGTCTCTTACGCAGCCCCAGGTGACAGAAACCCCATTCCCCACCCCACTCTATAGACAAGGACATGGGACGGCAGAGTGGGGACCTGCCCATGGCGTCTTGGCCAGCACCTACCCTGAGTGTCTGACGCCGGGTCCTGGGCCTCCCCCCACTCTCCTGCCTCCCAGACGGCTGGGGGCTGTGTTCGCACTCAGAGCACCGACTCCCGAGCACGCTCTCAGCCTTGTCGTGCCACCTTCCAGAATTTCCGGGCAAGGAAAAGGGACTTCCCAGGAGTCAACTCGTTGTTGAGGCCTTGGGGGCCGGGTTGGCATTGGTCTGAGCCGTGACAGTGTCAGCAGCAGGGACAGTCTTCGTTGCTGCTGACACCTCTGGGTTCTCATGCAGGCACAGCCGTTCCGTGAGGTCACTGTGCCAGCTCCCTGGGTCACGTAGAATGTACCAGAGGCGGGACTCTAGGCCCCCGGTTCTGGAGTTTGCAGGTGTGGTGCTCACTCAGGCATGGAGCTTCAGGCCTGTGTCATCCGGGCTGGCACAGTGTGTTTGGAGATGGTGGCATTCAGAGCTCAGGCCCCCGACTCCCACCCCGCCTGCCACCTCCTTGTTTCCTCCCTGGCCTCTGAAGCCAGCTGGGGTCCCAAGCCTGACTGTGGCGAGTCTTGCCAAGATCAGGGACGTTGGGGAGGTGCATTGCCACCTCCCGTGCTCAACCGAGGGCTCCATCCTGCCAGCTCGGTGTGAGTTCCAGGCAGGGTGGGTGCCTCTTGTGGTCCCAGGAGGAGCTAATTGCTGCGACCATGATGGGCAGGCCAGGTCTCGGGGCTGCGGCGAGGAGGGTGTGCGGGGGACGTGCCCTCTAGCACCCAGTTCTCCCTGCCCCATGGCAGGGTCGAGGCCTGGCCTCTCGGAGACAGCAGAGCCCCAGCCCACATCAGCGCGTTAGCCCTCCAGCCCACGGACGCTTCTCGCTGGAGCCCGGCGAGGCGATGCAGCCCCTGGCTCTGGTCTAGATTCTCACTTGGAGTCACCCCGAGGGAGAAGTCCCAGGTGCTAAGAACAGTTGAAAGCTAAATTGAAGGATTCCCCTGAGGAAGCCAATTCCACTTCACACACTTAGCTGGAATTATGACTATAATTTTAAAAAGAATGAGTCCCCTTCCCCCAGTACAAAATCTAATAAGATAGTGAAGGCAGCGTGACCAGGGACTTGCACCAGCTGCAAACAGAACGTTGCTGTGAAGAGAGAAAAGCAACTGGGCTTATCGCGGGGACCCTGTGCGCGAGTCCCCAGCATCCCGTGCAGGCGTGTGGGGAGGGGGCAGTGTCTCCAGCATCCCGTGCAGGCGTGTGGGGAGGGGGCAGTGTCTCCAGCATCCCGTGCAGGCGTGTGGGGAGGGGGCAGTGTCTCCAGCATCCCGTGCAGGCGTGTGGGGAGGGGGCAGTGTCCCCAGCATCCCGTGCAGGCGTGTGGGGAGGGGGCAGTGTCTCCAGCATCCCGTGCAGGTGTGTGGGGAGGGGGCAGTGTCTCCAGCATCCCGTGCAGGTGTGTGGGGAGGGGCAGTGTCCCCAGCATCCCGTGCAGGTGTGTGGGGAGGGGGCAGTGTCCCCAGCATCCCGTGCAGGCGTGTGGGGAGGGGCAGTGTCCCCAGCATCCCGTGCAGGCGTGTGGGGAGGGGGCAGTGTCCCCAGCATCCCGTGCAGGCGTGTGGGGAGGGGGCAGTGTCTCCAGCATCCCGTGCAGGCGTGTGGGGAGGGGGCAGTGTCTCCAGCATCCCGTGCAGGCGTGTGGGGAGGGGGCAGTGTCCCAGCATCCCGTGCAGGCGTGTGGGGAGGGGGCAGTGTCCCCAGCATCCCGTGCAGGCGTGTGGGGAGGGGGCAGTGTCCCAGCATCCCGTGCAGGCGTGTGGGGAGGGGGCAGTGTCCCCAGCATCCCGTGCAGGCGTGTGGGGAGGGGGCAGTGTCTCCAGCATCCCGTGCAGGCGTGTGGGGAGGGGGCAGTGTCTCCAGCATCCCGTGCAGGCGTGTGGGGAGGGGGCAGTGTCCCAGCATCCCGTGCAGGCGTGTGGGGAGGGGGCAGTGTCCCCAGCATCCCCTGCAGGCGTGTGGGGAGGGGGCAGTGTCCCCAGCATCCCGTGCAGGCGTGTGGGGAGGGGGCAGTGTCCCCAGCATCCCGTGCAGGCGTGTGGGGAGGGGACAGTGTCCCCAGCATCCCGTGCAGGCGTGTGGGGAGGGGGCAGTGTCTCCAGCATCCCGTGCAGGTGTGTGGGGAGGGGGCAGTGTCCCCAGCATCCCGTGCAGGCGTGTGGGGAGGGGGCAGTGTCCCCAGCATCCCGTGCAGGCGTGTGGGGAGGGGGCAGTGTCCCCAGCATCCCGTGCAGGCGTGTGGGGAGGGGGCAGTGTCTCCAGCATCCCGTGCAGGCGTGTGGGGAGGGGGCAGTGTCCCCAGCATCCCGTGCAGGCGTGTGGGGAGGGGGCAGTGTCCCCAGCATCCCGTGCAGGCGTGTGGGGAGGGGGCAGTGTCCCCAGCATCCCGTGCAGGCGTGTGGGGAGGGGCAGTGTCCCAGCATTCCGTGCAGGCGTGTGGGGAGGGGGCAGTGTCCCCAGCATCCCGTGCAGGTGTGTGGGGAGAGGCAGTGTCCCCAGCATCCCATGCAGGCGTGTGGGGAGGGGGCAGTGTCCCCAGCATCCCGTGCAGGTGTGTGGGGAGGGGGCAGTGTCTCCAGCATCCCGTGCAGGCGTGTGGGGAGGGGCAGTGTCCCCAGCATCCCGTGCAGGCGTGTGGGGAGGGGCAGTGTCCCCAGCATCCCGTGCAGGCGTGTGGGGAGGGGGCAGTGTCCCCAGCATCCCGTGCAGGCGTGTGGGGAGGGGCAGTGTCCCCAGCATCCCGTGCAGGCGTGTGGGGAGGGGGCAGTGTCCCCAGCATTCCGTGCAGGCGTGTGGGGAGGGGGCAGTGTCTCCAGCATCCCGTGCAGGCGTGTGGGGAGGGGGCAGTGTCCCCAGCATCCCGTGCAGGCGTGTGGGGAGGGGACAGTGTCCCCAGCATCCCGTGCAGGCGTGTGGGGAGGGGCAGTGTCTCCAGCATCCCGTGCAGGCGTGTGGGGAGGGGCAGTGTCCCCAGCATCCCGTGCAGGCGTGTGGGGAGGGGCAGTGTCCCCAGCATCCCGTGCAGGCGTGTGGGGAGGGGGCAGTGTCCCCAGCATCCCGTGCAGGCGTGTGGGGAGGGGCAGTGTCCCCAGCATCCCGTGCAGGCGTGTGGGGAGGGGGCAGTGTCCCCAGCATCCCGTGCAGGCGTGTGGGGAGGGGGCAGTGTCCCCAGCATCCCGTGCAGGCGTGTAGGGAGGGGGCAGTGTCCCCAGCATCCCGTGCAGGCGTGTGGGGAGGGGGCAGTGTCCCCAGCATCCCGTGCAGGCGTGTGGGGAGGGGGTAGTGTCTCCAGCATCCCGTGCAGGTGTGTGGGGAGGGGCAGTGTCCCCAGCATCCCGTGCAGGCGTGTGGGGAGGGGGCAGTGTCCCCAGCATCCCGTGCAGGCGTGTGGGGAGGGGGTAGTGTCTCCAGCATCCCGTGCAGGTGTGTGGGGAGGGGGTAGTGTCTCCAGCATCCCGTGCAGGTGTGTGGGGAGGGGCAGTGTCCCCAGCATCCCGTGCAGGCGTGTGGGGAGGGGGCAGTGTCCCCAGCATCCCGTGCAGGCGTGTAGGGAGGGGGCAGTGTCCTCAGCATTCCGTGCAGGCGTGTGGGGAGGGGGCAGTGTCCCAGCATCCCGTGCAGGCGTGTGGGGAGGGGGCAGTGTCCCCAGCATCCCGTGCAGGCGTGTGGGGAGGGGGCAGTGTCCCCAGCATCCCGTGCAGGCGTGTGGGGAGGGGCAGTGTCCCCAGCATCCCGTGCAGGCGTGTGGGGAGGTGCCTGTGTGCACACACACAAACGTGCTCCCGGACGGGCCTTGGAGCAGCCGTGTGACCTCGGGCAAGTTGCCGGCCCTGTGTCTCATCCTGGTCAACTACAAACTAAGGACCCCACAAGACCAACTTCAGGTTGTTCTGGAGATTAAACCAACGAGTTCAGGGCACGCGCCTGGCACAGGGCCTTGCCCTACTAAGTGCTCAGTAGACATTGGTCCCTAGAGCTCAAATCCACGACCATCCCAAGGCCTAGAGCTTGGCCAAGACTGTCCCCTTTGTCACCCAGAACCATTGGGTAGGGTGACCAACTGTCCGGATTTTCCTGGGAAGTGGGATTTTCAGTGCAAACCTTAGGATGGCTGGTCCCCTAACTGTGGGCTGCTGCCTGTTCTGAGTCAGCGAGTGCTGAGCTTGCCGGGGGGCCCTGACCTGTCGGCCTGCCTCCCTTGGCTTTGTCCCCATCTTCCTGCCTGTCCCCTGTCCTTCTGCCCCCTCGTTAATGACAGTAGCTATACCATGAGAAGAGCCCTTTGGGGGAGGGGGTGCTGATAAGCTGGCGGGTCCCTCCCACAAGACCCCACTGTCCATCTGGGACCTGCTGGCAGCCCTGACTTCCCCATGATGGGACCACATGGGGGGCGTTTGCCTGCATGGCGGGCAGGTAGGATGGAGAATGGGGGGCAGCGGCCACTCCAGGCCTCTCTTGGAGGCTGCCCTGGGATGAGGGTGGGGACTGCGGTGCTGCTCTCATGGCCCTGGGGGCACAGATGTGTCTTTGCACAGCAAGGGGTACAAGGGGGAGGTTCCTGTGGTGCTAGGCGTCCACTCAGGCAGTGGTTACCTGAGCACTCTCCAGGTGCCAGGTCCATGCCAGGCACATGGGCGTCGGTGGGCCAGCCAGGCACGTGGGCTGGTGTGCTGACCACACTTGGTCTGAACGTCCTGCAGGCCAGGCGCAGCGTGGGGCTCGCGCCGGAGCCATCTGTTTCCTGGCTGTGGAGCCAGGGCCTGGCTCTTCATATCTGTGCCCAGGTGTGGAAACGGCCTTAATTCGAGTAGGGCAATCGCCATTCAAGCCAGCCCAGGGCATGGGGGCTACGACACAAAGCCTTGCAGCACAGCCCAGGGCCTTTGGTGGGTCCAGGAGGTGGGCAGACCCCTCTGCTCCAGGTTGTCCTCGAGGCTCTGAGCCAGCCCAGTCACCCGTGGGTCTCCCTGCTCTTGCAGAAAAGCCAGCTCTTTCTGGGTTCCTGGGGCAGAGTGGCCTGGCTGGACGCTGCTCAGGGGACACTTGTGGGGAGGGTGCCCTGGAGCCTGTCCGGGTTGTTGTCAGGACCGGGAGGTGGGGTTGGGGGCTCCTCTGCGCTTCCTCCTCCCCCGGGCCCTGTCATGGCGGGTGGCCCCCGTCCGCCCATCCCCCAGCCTGTGCCAGACTCTAGGGCTGCACCCAGCTCTGCCTAACCTGATGTGTGGCTTTGGGCAAGTCACCTGACTATTCTGTGCCTCAGTTTCCTCATGTGTAAAATGGGACCAGTGATACCAGCCTGCGTCGTAGGGCTGTGAGGAGGATCAAGTGGGATTTCATGCCTGCTGACATCCATATCTGGTCACAGGAGCAGGCACATGTTCTGTGGACGCGTCGGCCACTCTCTGGGCTGTCATCACGGACAGTTCAGGAAGACCTCGCCTGGCCGCCTCGGGGCAGGGAACGGAGCATCAGGTGCCACTGTCCAGGTGGTGGACGCCGGCTTGGGCTGAGAGCCAGAAGCAGAGACAGCCAGGTTGGAGAACGTAGTGTCCTGAGCAGGGCGGGCACCGGCCCAGGCCCTGTGTCCCCTCCGTGGGCTCTCTGCCCACAGGGAAGGCCGGCCGCCCCGCACCTGTCACGGCCAGAGCCTGTTGGCCTAAACACCCACCTGAGGCCCAGAAACCCAACCAGGAACGCAGTGGACGTGGCCGCGTGGCCTGAACCAGCCTCAGGCCAGGCCCTCAGGTGCAGCCGTGATGGGGGCTGAGGCCTCCCAGCCTGCCCAGGGCCCCCCCGAGCCCCTCCCAGCCGGGCTGCAGGTCTGGGCAGGGCCAACCTCTCGCGTAGAGGAGCCGGCCCCAGCGCGGAGCAGCAGTGGGCCAGCCACGGGGGCAGAGTGGACCCCACAGAGCTCGCCCGGCCTGGCCCATCCTGGGAGCTGGCGTTTCAGCAACGTGCCCACAGGAGGGGGCTCCGAGGGGTCTTGGGGGCCAGGCTGTGTGGGCTGTGCACAGTCGGTGCCCCTGGAAGTGGGGGCTCCCTGGGCCCTCCTGGGCAAGCCGGCGCCTGTGGCAGGACTGTCACTCTGGGGGAGAGGACACCCCACACCTGTCTGAGGTCCCTTCTTCCCCTGGGGTCTCTCTCGCCCACCTTTTCATGTCTCACTGTTCTTCCATCCCTTCGCCACCTCTGTCTGCTTCTTCCTGTTTGATTTTTACGGTTTTGTCTTTGCCCCTGGGCTCTGGCGAGGGTGGGGACCAGTGTACCTGCACATGCTCTGCGTCCTCTCCCAGGCGGCTCCTGCTCCCCGTGCTGGGCATGGCGCCCTCTGGTGGCACCCACTGGCATGGCTGGGCCACGTTCTGGAGAACGTTCCTGGACACCTGAGTCTGCCCACCCTGTCACCCACCACCGGAGTCCCTGCCAGCTGCCAGGTGGCGATGGGCCCCACCCAGGTTCAGAACGGCTCTTGATGTATTTCTTGGACATCTGTTCAGCCAGTCCTGGGGGCTGCCCCAGCCTCACCCGCCATGAGGGAATGTCTGGCCGCCCCGACATTAGATGGATGTTTCTGGGTGGGTTTAGCTGGGCAGAGAGGAGAGCGTCCTGCCTTGCCTCTCGTAGGTGGAGATTGACGCCAGCGCCGCCCACTGGCTGTCTGGCTGGGACTCGGCCACCCTCCTGGCCTGGTCCGTCTCACCTGCCACACAGGGGCGGGAGGGCAGCCCTCACCTTGCACAGGTAGGGGCAGAGCTGGAGGGTCTGGCAGAGCCCAGTGGGGCCTCTGGAAAGTCTGTCTTTTACCCAAATTGCTTTTGTTTCCCTGAACTCCACCGTGGGAAGCTGAGGCGCAGCTGGTGTTGGGGGGTTCAGGTAGATGGAATGGGCGGATGGCCTTGGTACTGGGGCGATCGCAGCAGCTTCGGGGTGGCGCCCAGCTCCCTCTCCTGGGGAAGGTGACGTCAGCTTCGGGGATCCTCCGGCCCCGAGTGGGCGCCAGCCGGGAGACAGGTGCTCACATAGACTGGGAGCGTCACACGGAGACAGCAGGACCTTTTAGGCTTCAGAAATCATGGGCCCCCACCTGCTTCCTGTACGGGTAGAGATGGGTTCCGGAAGGTTCTAGGGTGCCAGGATTGCAGTGGGGATCCACCTCGCCTTGCGAACCCCTTCCTGAGGATAAAGCCCCTGTCAGGTTTGTGGGTATGAATGCAGTGCTGGGGTCCCCTATGGCCCTGGTCTCTGTCCACTCCTGTGTGCCCTCTCCCACCTCCCTGGGGACATGGGGACCAGGACACCAAGACTTTCTCCCAGTGGAGCAAGGACCTGGTTTCTGGGCAAGACGGTGACTGCTGCTCACTCCCCTGTGCCCCGTCCTGACCCAGAGCATGGGGGGCGGGGGCTGGCCCTGCTGACGGAGTCGGGGTGGGGCGGGCTGCCCTGGCTGCCCTGCGTCATCTGCACCTGGGGTGGTGGCGCATCATGGGGAGGTGGGGGGAGGGGCTCATTGAGGCTCCCCATGTTTCTGTTGGGTGCGTCCCGTACGCAGGTGAACGTGTGTGTTTCCCACCAGACGTGACGGAGGGGGACTTGTCAGTTCCTGGCACTGATTTAGCAGAGGACATGGAGTGACAGAGTCCGTGCTCACACCAGCCTGGGGGAGGTGACCCGAGGTGGAGAGAGGGGCCGGCGTCAGGGAGGGGCCGCCCCACTGCAGGCACTGGAGTCATCAGGGAGCACGTTTGACACTCGGCTCAGGGCACGTGCCATTCCACTTCCTGCCCCGGCTGCTCTGGCCCCTCGCTCAGGCAGGTGGACCTGACCATCTCTGAAGGCCGCTAAAGGCTGCCCTGTGATTGTCCCAGCCAGTGCCCCACGCCCCTCCCCAAAGGAGTAGCTGCAGGCAGCGAGAGGGACATTCCTCATAGTCCCAAGTCCCCGAGGTGCCTCTTAAGGGATGCCGTCACCAGGACAACAGAGGCAGGGCGAGGCTCTGACACCTGTGGCGGGTGAGCTGCAAAGGGTGCATGTGCAGACTGACTGTGCGTCCTCTACACAGTCCTGGGAAGGCAGAGAGGGAGATGACATCGGCGGTAGAGGGGAGGGCAGCAGTCTGAGCCCTCACGTGTTAAACGTGACTGTCAGCCCAGTCAGTAAGGTTTAGTGTGACCAACCCGACACTCAGAGCTGGGGCCTCCTGTGCTGGAACGCCGCCCCCTGCCCGGGCCCCAGGCCAGCAGCTCTCCACCTCCTTCCGCCCATCCTCTGCATGAGCCCGTTGTCACCAGGTCCCCAGGTGGGGTGATTCAGCCCCTTGGTATCTCTAGTTCTCCTGTGACTCCGCGCATCAACCTGCCCCTCTGTCTCCCTTGGGGTGGCCACAGGGGCCTCTCCACGGGCTCCCACCCACACCCTGAGTCTGTCCTGGTCCAGCCCTGATGCTGCAGCCGGGGCCGCCCGGTGCCCGTCCAGTCACATCACTGGTCTGTGTGGCGTCAATTTTGCCCTGGATGTCCCTGTGGAGCCTTTCCTGTAGCCTCACCCCTTCTTCCAGCCCTGCAGGGGGAGGCCTGTGCAGGCCTTTGGTCCCCACCCCGTTCTCTGTATCTCCCCAGTGGACACGCAGAAATGCACCTCACTGTGCCCCTGCCCCGTTGATCGCGGGCTGCACGAGGCCTGCGACTACGTCTCACATTCACGGTCTGCAGACCCACAAGCTGCCGGGCTCACAGCCCACCCACTCAGCACCTGCCGAACAAATGAATGAATGGAGAGAGTTCAGTATGGAGGCCAGTCCCTCTCACCCGTGATGGCTGGGAAATGGTGCAAGTCACCATCCAGGTCACCCACATACCAATTTTCTGATGTGGAGAATTCAGCGATTTGGCCCTCGTACCAAAAGAAAAACAAGTTGGTTGGAATTCCATCTGGCTGTTCATAGCCGGAACACAGGGAAAACATGGGCAGTTGGGGGGTGGACTTCAGACACATCCTCCCTGTCCTGGCACGGCAGGATGGAGGGAGCCCCGGCACAGCCTCCTGCCACCTCTCCTGGCGTAGCTCCTGCTGCGTCTGGGGCTGGCAGGAGGGCGAGGTTCTGAGACATCACAGGGATGAGACGCCTTCACGCGGGTGAGATCTTGGTCGCCTTGTTCTGTCTCCAGATGGAGCAGGGAGCCCTGGGCTGGGAGTTAGGAGCCGGGACGTGAGTGTCAGCTCTGCAGT
Organism: Eulemur rufifrons; assembly: GCF_041146395.1. Lineage (NCBI taxonomy): Eukaryota > Metazoa > Chordata > Mammalia > Primates > Lemuridae > Eulemur > Eulemur rufifrons. The sequence continues at coordinate 98,917,332 of NC_090988.1, forward strand.
GACACTGTCATGCCCAGGCACTGTCTGTGGAGGCTCTGTGCTCTCACCTGTGACATGGGGGTGACGGTTCCTACTGCTGCCTTGTGGGACTTTGTGGGGTTCCAGTTAACAGTGAGTGAGAAGGTGTGTGGGCATTTGTGGGACTGTACGTCGCTGCTGGTGCCTAGAACCGCAGGCGTGCTCTGGTCTACAAAGCATGCGTCCTTCCTGTTCTTAGATAAGGGCTTCCCAGGCCCTCAGTTGATGGATCAGGGAGCTGCCCGCAAAGAGGATGATGGCATGGAGCTCCTCGTTGGAGTGGTGTCCAGACTGGAGCACTGTGACGTCCCTGTCCCGTGACACGCACTCAGCACCTATTAAACCAGCTGGGCGAGGTGGGCATTTTGTTACCCACTTCCCAGCTGCAGCAGAGCGGTGGGGTGGTGCCCACATTCACACAGCACCCGAGCAGCGTCGGCCCTCGTGGTCACTCTGCATGCAGCGGGGAGAGGAGGCTTTGGGAGGGTAGCTGACCTGTCCAGTGACCGATAGTGAGTGGTCAGCTGGGCTTCAGGCAGGGACCTTCTGGTCTTTGGGTGGATCAGTGATAGATAATGTTCAGATAAATGGTAAGGTGGGTGCGTGGGAGGATGGGCTGGCACATGGTGGGCTGGTGGATGGATGGATGGTGGATGGATGGGTAGACGAGTGGATGGGTGGGTGGGTGAGTAGATGGGTGGGTGGATGGATGGGTAGATGAGTGGATGGGTAGGTGGGTGGGTGGGTAGGTGAGTGGGTGGGTTTCTGACTCTGATAATAAGGATTGACTTCTCAGCTTGGGTGGGCTCAGCTTCCCATCAAGCTCTTGTTGAAGATGGGCAGTGGGGCCTGGGGTTCCTTGCTGAAGCTGTGTTGGGGTGGGGGTCCTCTGAGAAGATGGGCTCCCCATTTTTCCCAAGCTCTTGGCTTGAGCAGCTGCTACATCAGCAAAACAGCAGTCGATAGTGGCCCCTGCAACCCCTGCTCTTCGGCCCACCCTCTGCCCTGCCTGGCCACTGTCAGCATGGTCCCTGCTGCTTTTTCCTCTGGGCTGTGCCTCACCTCGCCCCCCTCGGCTCGACCACTCTCCTGGTGCTTCAGGACTCTGGGGCTTAGCTGGCCTGGCGGTCTGCTTGCTGTCCGAGGGCTCCATGCAGCCCAGGAGCATTGGGGCCCACCTGTGACCGAGTTGCTTAGACCACCCTGCATTGTCTTGATGGGGTTGATGCGTCCAGCGCTTCTGAGCACCTGTTGTCACACCCAAACCAGCGGGGGGACGTTCTGACAGTTGTCTGCACAGTCCTGCGTTTCAGCCTGGTGGTGGCAGACGAGACAGCAACCGCCTTCGGAGCTGCGCCCTCTGCACGCTCTCGTTAGTCCCCGGCAGCCCCTGCCCTCCACCACCTGTTTACAAATGCAGAAATTAAGGCTCAGAGAAATAAAGTGACTCACTCAAGGTCACACAAATCCCCCGGGAGCGAGAGGTGGTTCAGACTGTCCACAGAGCCGTGACGCGGCTGCTGGCCTCACTGCCTCCCTGGCCTGAGGCAGATGTGGGCAGGTGCACTAGGGCTGGTCCAGGAGCTCTGTCTGTGGGGGTCTGGGGAGAGGAGGAACTCTCACCCTGGGGTGCTGTGTTCTCCTGGAGCCACCGCCCCTACTGACCCCTTGGCTCCAGGTGGAATAGTCAGGTGCCCCCTGGGGACACGTGCGCTATTGCAGGGGAATTTTGTCCCCTTGGCTGCTACGACTCACCTCCGCCCCGGCCTGGGAGCCAGACGGCAGACAGCCTGGGACCCTCAGGGCTGGAGGAGGCCGTCGTCTCTCCCTGCTCCCGTTTCTCTGTGCTCGGTCCTGGGCCAGCCCAGCCCCGAGTCGGGCTGCGTTGAGGTGATGGAATAAATGAGCCCGGATGCCAGCGCAGACGCCTCGGCGGGCTGGGGAGGCCTTGCCGGTGGGGACCTGGCAGGGCTGCCCTTGCATGTCCCCACCTTCTCGTGGCACAGGCAGGGCCTGGTGTCCTTCCTCTCTGCAGGCACCTGGCTCACTGAGCCATACCTGGGGACGAGAGGTGGCCGCATGACTTGCCTCTTGCAGGAGTTGCCACTCCAGGAGCTCAGGGTGTTTGGGGATAAATGACGTTGGTCGAAGGGGACAGCACTGTGCGCTTCTGTGGATTTGCCAAGCGCAGACCAACCACGGGGCGTTTATCAGGGACACGCATTTATGGTACAATGGGCACGTGGGGGTTCATGTTAAATACCGAAAGTGCCCGGTCACATCAGCCTCTGGAATTTTCCCTGCAAGGCTGTTTCGTCATGTGTTGGTCCCATGTCCCCTTCCTGTCCTCGTGGAAAGACTGAGGCTGCCTCCCTGGTCCCAGAGGCCACAGCACTTGTGGTTTGAGAGGAGACACATTTGGGGACCCTGCTCTCCTAGTGATGAATCTGTGGCCTGCATCTACCCTCTCCCTGGACTCAGATGTGCTTCCAGTTCTGGAACCTTCCCTCACGTGTCATTAATCTTCCACTCACGTCCCTGAGGCTGGATGCCCTCTTGGAAGACACCAGCCACAGATGAACGCTTTTCTTGTCTTTCCGAGCAGAGCACTCTGGAATGTCGTCCTGCAATCCCTGCCCAGCTTCCTCCATGCAGGTGTTTGTCTCCGAACACTCTGGTCCTGGGAAGAGCAGCCAGGTGATGCCTCCTGGGTATCATTGGCCCCTGGGGGGCAGTGGATGTCCCTCTCCCCTGTGCTGGGAAGTCAGCCCGGGTCACCTGTCCAGCGATGCAGCGGTGTTGTTAGGAGAAGCCCCTTCACGGGTTTATCCGTGAAAGCCCGTGTCTCTCACGTCACGTGTGGGCACAGTTAGGGCGTGTCTTGCAGTCAGGTGCAGAAGTCGGCCTAGAAATGTAGGCCCTTTGCAAAATCGCTGACAGAAAGCAAGAGTGGATATAAGTTCCTCTTGCGAGTGTCACTGGTGGCCACTAGGAGTGGGCTGTGTGCACCACGATCCTGACCAGCTTTGACAGAAGGTTCTGGTGTCTCCTCGCCCAGCAGGATGCCTGTTCATAGCGAGAGGGATAAAATGTCTTCTGGGACAGGTGGGAAGTGGCCAGGGCTTGCCTCGATGGCTCCTCCACCTGTGTCTTTCTTCCTCAATTGTGGCAAAATACACGTAACATAAAACTTACCACCGTAATGTTTTGTAAGCGAGCGGTTCAGTGGTGTTCAGCACATTCACATTGCTGTGCAGACATCACCACCAGTCGTCTCCAGAACTTTCTCACCTTCCAAACCAAAACTCTGTCCCCATTAAACACTCACTCCCCGCCCCCTCCCCTGTCCCCTGGCACCCACCATTCTACTTTCTGTCTCCGTGAATGTGACTACCGTCCGTGTCTGTCCGTGTCATAGCACGTGTGGGCATCGCCGTCCTTTTGAAGGCTGAGTGACATCCCATCGTATGGGGAGACCGTGTGTTGTTTGTTCAATCATCCGTCGACGGGCGCTTGAGTCCCTCCTGCCTATGGCTGTCGGGACTACGCTGCTGGGAACACGTGTGCACGGGTGTCTCTCTGAGACTCTGCTCTCAGGTCCTTTGCGGATACACCCAGAAGTGGAATTGCCGGACCTACTCGAGTCTGTCATCCACAGACTCGGCCCCTGGCCTGGTCACGTCTCCGGCACTGTCTGGCGTCTCGAGTTCCGGCGTGGCTGCTGGTGGCACGGTGTTTGCTGAGCCCACTGGCTGTAGTTCCCGGAGCGTGGCCGGTGACCTCCTCTCTCTCTGCCCCTCTGCCCGATCCAGGTCGCCCTTCGCTCCTGGTGCCAACAAGGACCCGCTCTCGGCCTTCGAGTACCCGGGGCCCAAGAGGAAGCTCTACAGCGCCGTGCCCGGAAGGCTCTTTGTCGTCGTCAAGCCATACCAGCCCCAAGTCGACGGCGAGATCCCCCTTCACCGCGGCGACAGGGTCAAAGGTCAGTGTCTGCCGGTCATCCTCTGCTTCTGGGGCAGGGGCAGGCTGGCGCCCCTAAGGCTTTTCTGACTCCCTTGGCTGGCCTGCCGGGGGTGGGGGGGGGGGAAGCGTCCAAGGCATCTCCTCTACAGGGCCCCCATGGGAAATACAGAGCCCTGGGAGGGCAGGAACGGGGAACAGAGTGACCTGTCCCCAGTGCTGGGCCTGCGGGGGAAGGAAGGGCAACACACGCACGTCTGGAATAAGATTCCGCAGTGGGAAATGCAGGGAAGAGCCCCTTTCCAGCCAGAATAACCCCCTGGAGCCATGAGGTGTCGGGGCAGGCCCTGGCGTAGGTCAGTTTGGAGCACCCGAGTGGACAGTCCAGCGTGGGCCAAGGGTTGCAGCGTTCAAAGGAAGGACATCTCCTGGCTTGGGAGGAAGTTTCCCAGAGCAGGATCCTGGGAACTGTGGCTGAAAAGCCTCCTGAGGCCACCGTAAATGCTGGGCCAGGGAGGTAGACTTTGTTCCCAAGGTACTGGGGAGCCAGCGATGGTTTCTGCCCAGGGAGATGAGGTATAGTGAGGCAACTCAGGAAGGTGGATGCCGTGGTGGTGTGTGCAGTTCAGAGGGTAGTTGGCAGTGAGGCCTCAGCCAAAGCTTCATGGGAGGGAACCAGAGAAGAGCAGGTGTGCAATGCAGGAGCCTCCCAGGGGCGGTTGGAACTTGCTGGGCAGAGCAGGGAAAGCATAGTGTGCCCAGCGTGCTTGGGCCCCGCTGTTGGAGGACAGGCTTCCAGGAGATGCTTGGCACAGGATGGAAAGTGTGTGCCTTTGCGATTGGTAGAGCAGGTTCAAATCCTGACTCCCCCACCCCCACCCCCGAGTTGCCGTTCAGCCTGTGGCAGGTAATTGACTCAGTTCCCTTCTCTGCTCTCGGCACTAATCAGGCAGACTTTACCTGGGCTAACCCAGTAGTCTAGGGAAGGGAGAGCCCCGTCCTCTCTCTCAACTTCTGATATTCTACCTGCACACACGTGATCATTTGATAGCATCAAACAAGTCCCTCGAGCTCTATTTACTTTTCTCTCAATCAATTTTTCTTCACATAAGATCATTTTCATCAATCTATGTTTTAGTTTACTTCCTCCTACCTTTGAAATGTCCCTTTAGCTATTAAATCCATCCATCCTTGTGAGTTTTATAACTCAGAAATTTTACGTTCACTAGAATTTCCATATGTATTATGTTATCATTTCTTTTTATTTGCCAAGACTTCCTATTCCTGTTTAGATTTTTTGCTCACTGAAAACACGTGTTTGACAGCGTCGCGGAGTGGCGTAAGCCTCACTCTAAAATCCCTGTGTGTCGGTTCCAATGTCAGCTTTGTCTTGGGTTCAGGCTCAGCTGACTCTCCTCTCTTGAGAACACATTTCATTCTCTCAGGTCCTCACGTGTCTGGTGATTTTCGGTTGTGTTCTGCACATCTGCACGTTACGTTGTAGAGATTCTGGCTTCAGATGTTCTTCCCCCGGGAGTTTCTTCCCTTGCTTGCAGCAGTTTGCTTGGGTGACAGCTCTACACCAATTCAGATCCTGTGGGTTTAGCTGAGCCACTTTGAGCCTATTCTGTGCGTATGTCGTTCAGGGGTCTGTCGGGGAGCTGGGAGGGGAGTCTGAGTCTGCAGCCCCCTCTGTACCTGTGTCCCTGCAGGGACTTCCCCATGCTCTTCGCAGGCGTGGCTTCCTGGCTCCACCTTCCTGCCTCTCCAGGTTGTTCACACTGCAGGGTTTTCCCCGTGTGTCCCTCCAGCACTGGCCCTGCCGTGGGGACTGTCTAGCCCAGATTGAAAGCCGTGGAGAAGGGACTTTCTCGTGTAGCTCCCTCCCCTCTCCTCTGGGCAAGCCTGCGTCCCCACCAGAGTCCAGCTGCCGCTGTTCGATTCCCAGCCCCTTCTGGTGGCTGCTCTTTGGACCACATTCCAGTTTAGAGCTGTTTTCAGTGGTGGTGTCCATTACGGACTTTGTCCATCGTAGCCATATGCAAAAGTTCCTGAATTGCCCCAGTGTGGTTTAACATGGTATTTTTGTTGGTTTTGAAATTATAAATGTAAAAATTCACACGGCCTACTGCTTTGAATTTGAATGATAAAATCACAGAGTCGACTCTTTCCCCTGCACGTTAGTCATGCTCGGTGATGCTGACAGGGTGGCGACTCACCAGTCATGTCCAGGTCGCTGCCGTTTTAGATGTGGTTGGCTGGTGGCCAGGGAGGCGCTTCACTCACTAGGAGGTGTTTAAAACGCCGTCGCCGAGTGCACGGCCCTCCCTGGACCAGAGCCTGTTTTTGCAGTTCCGGCAGCTCAGCGGGCTGCGTGGGAAACCGCCTCCCCTGGTACCTGCTGCCGCCTGTGCGCTGCTGCCTCTGCTGCGCTGTTCCCTTGCTTCCCAGGGTCCCGCGGGTTGCCGGAGGGCATCCGGGGGGTGTAGCAGGGAGGCCCACGTCAGGCTGAGCTGGTGGTGCCTCATGCCATGCAGAGTCTGTGAGCTCCTCGCAGCCTGTGGGTGGAGCTGGCAGGGCCAGGGCAGGGTGTGGGGGCTGCAGGAACCGAGGTTCAGGGACCTTCATGCACCACTGCCCGCCCCCGCCCCTGCCCAGCGGGCCTGTGTCCTCTAGCCTGTGCCTCTCAGCACCTTCCTTGCAGGCAGAACTCGAGCTCGGCCATCACCGGGGCAGGAGCAGACACTGTTCTGACAGACCTAGGGAAGGGGCAGGTCCCCAGCACTGCTAATTAGCCATTGCCTAATTAGCACTGGGTAGCTATGCTGAAAATAACCGCAGCTCTTCCCGGTCAGGCAGCCCCCTGAGTCGGCGTCTCTGCTCGGGAGGCCGGGGGGGCGGGGGGGGAGGCTCGTGTGAACACTCAGCACAGGCTGCAACCTGCTATGACCCCAAAACATCACGAGGTTCTCCCCGCCCAGCCCAGGCTCCAAAATTGGCTAAGCCCCTGGCCCACAGCCCTGGGCCTTCGTTCCACGAGGATCCCCCTGCCGTGCACGCCCCAGGCCCACGTGGGGCTCCCGATCAGAACCAAGCCTTCCAGCAGGAGCCTGTAATGCCCCCAGGTGACCAGGGCCAGTCACTCTCCCTGGGGATTTGTGTCTTTCTGCATAAACCAGAGATGGTGACAGGAGCGGATAAGGGAGGAGACTAGTGTGACTGAGCTGCTGATGGCAGGTGTGTCCTCGGGCAATGGTGGGGGGGCAGCCAGGCGGAGATGGAGACCCAGGACTCAGAGGGGCCTGGGTGGGCGAGAGCCCTGTGGGAGATGGTGCTCATGAATCTGCACTGCATGCCTTGTTCCCAGCAGCTTTTGGGGCTCCAGAGCGTCCCCAGCTCCCTGAGCTCCCATAGAATGATCCAAAACAAGGAAAGAAGCACGGTCACGTGACTCCTCCTGGCCGTGGCCAGGGTCTAGGCCTCCCTGGCCTCTCCGTGGGCCTGGCTGCTTCCTCTGCACCCCACACCAGCACACTGGGGCCCAACAGCCCCCTCCCCAAACTCCAGACCCGACCGGAGCCCGCCCCTTGCTGTAGGCGTGTGGGGCGTGCGGGGTGCCAGGCCTGGCTCTGGAGAGAACAGAGATGGTGGAGCTCGGCTCCAGAGCTCCCACCACAGAGGGTGACTGCGAGGACTGCTGTTCTCGGCAGAGATCTGCGTGGGCTGCGCAGGCCATTTGCACACGGTTGGCACGGGGCCCCTTGGTGCTGTCGGCTGGGAGCCTGCGCTTCCTTCCTGCCAAGCTGTCAGCACCTCGTCTCTGTGGTGGCCCTGCCATCCTTGCTGCCTGCCTGACAGTTCTTGGTGACAGGCAGGTCGAGGTGATCCTCTGCCTGTGGAGCCACGGTCCTCCCGCAGACGTCTGTCACCTTGACTTCAGAGGAACCACTGCAGGGGTGCAGGAGACCCCACTTCCTGCCCGGCAGGGACAGGAGCTATGCAGGGTTTCCCGAGAACTGCACTCGCTCCTTGCGAGGGAAGGTGGGTCCTGAGCAACAGGCGGCAGGGCGGCTGTGACAGGCCCAGGTGGCCCTGAGGTCCTGCTGGTAGCACCACAGCTCCAACACAAGTCTCATTTTGTTCGCCTCTTTTCTGCTCACCCCCGTCACTATCCCAGTGGACGGTTGGTGCCAGGTACCTGGGAAAGCATGCCCCAGCCTTCTGCTCCTAACACAAGGGGTGTCCCAGAGCAGGTGAGGGCCGCTCTCGTTCCCCTGGTGGCCCTCCTTTCTTGTGACTTCAAGGGCTCTTCTTTGTCCCTCCAGCCCTGGTAGTTCTTTGCGCAGGAGCCAGGGCCGAGCTCCTGAGTGCAGTCTGAGCCTGTGCTACCTGGAGTCCCGCATCTGGGCCATGCCAGGAGCTTAGTAAACACGCAGCCTTCCTGCCCACCCACCCCTAGTGCTGCAGAATCGGAACTTGCAAGGACAGGGCGGGGAATCTGAATATTTAACAAGCTCCCCAGGTGATTTTTGCCGTGTTCCTGACTGTGACATATTGTGGACCCCTTGTAGTCCAGGACTGTGTCGTAGTCTTGTTTCCTTAGCCTGTGGCACAGTGCTTGGGAAGGGACAGGTGAACGGATGGATGGACGGATTCATGAATGGATCAGTGCATGAATGAGATGGGTGGGTGGGTGGATGAACAGACGGATAGACGGATGAAATGGGTAGGCGAGTGGGTGGGCGGGTGCGTGCGTGTGGGGGGGAGGGGCAGTGGTGAGTGGGTGGCTGGTGTGTGGATGATGACTGCACTTTCTGAGCTGTGGAGTGTGTGTGTTTTTTGGGCCCACGTCCTCTCATGTCGATGCCTCCATCCTGCTTCTCCTCTGCCCAGACCGGCAGCTGTCCTGTGTCTCCCATGGCTTGGGATTGGGCCGACACGTCCCTTCCCTGGGAGTCTCCCCACCCCCTCCCACCACACACTCTGTGCCTTCTGGTGTAGCATGTAGCACAGTGATGGTCCCATTTGGGGGGTTAATTTAGCAGACATGCAGTGAACCCCTGTGGTGCCAGGCCGTGTGCAGGGCCTGAGGAAGCTGTCATTATTGTCCCTGCTTGCTGGAAGCCCCCATGCTGGTAGGCAAGAAAAATAAGCCTGTGGCAAATGCCAGGGGGCTGGGGTCCCGGGGGAGAGCCCCTCACTCAGCCCAAAGGTATGGTGGAAGCTTCTCAAAGCAGGTGACGTTTAAGCAGAGTGTTGAAAAGTGCTGGAATGAGTAGGGCTGGGGGACAGGATGTCGGACACATGACGGGCAGGACAGACAGAGCCCAGAGCGTGCCCAGCCCCGCCAGCCTGGCTGGGGAGATGGGGGGGCCAAAGTGGGGGCCGGTGGCCCATTCCCTGAGGTGAGGACATCCCTGAGAGCTTGGCAGACAGCCCCAGGCCCAGGGCAGTGGATGCCATGTGCTGTGTGGGCCTCGAAAGCTCCCTGGCCGGGAACGTCTTCAGCCGAGAGCCCGGCCTTGGGGGGATTTAGAGGCAGGTTGATGGGAGCCGAGGGGGTGGCCTCATCGCCCAGGCAGAAGGGGCAGGGCCGACATCTGGAGAACTCCCTGGGGGGTTGTCTGGGTGTGAAGGGGGCCAACCAGGCAATGTGGCTCTGGGCCACTGAGGGGTGGCCGGTGAGGCCGTCTTCCAGTTCCCAGGAGGATGTGCTCAGCTTGGGGAGCGTTTGCCATGCCCTGGTCTGGCACAGCTGACACCCCGGGGAGACCTGCATGCGCAGAGTACTTGGGACTCGGGTGTGGTGGAGCCGCTGAGCTTGGCAGGAGGGGACAGAGCAGGAGGAGGGGCGGCCCGGGAGGAAGCAGAGGAGCAGGCGTCCAGGAGGCCTCCGCAGGCTGCTCCTGCAGGCGTCCGCCCCAGCCTGCTGCCACCCAGCCCCTGGCCCACGGGAGTCCTGGGCACGTTTAAACTGAAGACCACAGACACACAGAAAGCCCTGTGTGGCTTGAAATTGAAGATGGCCCAGGGCTACGTTCCAAACAAGAAAGTTTAGTGCGGAGCAGGAGAAAGGGTGGGTGTCAGGTCCACCCAGCTCCTTAGGGGCCTGGCTGGTTTCCGTGCCCAGGCGGGTGGGCTGGGGTGGACCCCTCGTGGCCAACACTGGGTCTTACTCGTGTTGTGAGAGGGAGGAGGCGGAGCATAGCAGGGTGCAGGGCGGTGGCCTCTGCCCCAGCTAATCCAGTGCAGGGGCTTAGTGTTTTCCAGTTTGCAAGAGAGCTTGTACGTCTTTGGCAGGGAGTGGCATCGTCTGTGTTGGAATGGACACAGTGCTGGGGATGGTCCTCACTTCCTGCAGGGTTCCGGGGGCTCCAGACCATACTGCATGTGCCCCTTCCCCAGTGGTGATGCTTTGGGCATGGTGCCTTCACCCCATTCTCTGTCCAGCCCTTCAAAGTGCCTGCCTCTTCCTCCAGAGCTTCCTGAGTCTCTTGAGACCCATTTCAGTCATTGCTTCACAGCCTGCCTCTGCCCCCTGGGCTTGGATGGGACAATCCCCGTCTGCTCCTTTGCGGTAGAGCTGGTCCTGCATATTCCTGGCTCCCCTGCACGTCTGGGATCTGGGGACAGAGCCCTCTTTGGTCCATCTGAAGCACAAGGGGGTTGGGGTGGGGGGAGGTGGAATTCCAGCATCCACCTGGCCTGGCTGTCTTGTGCTCCCCCAGGAGAAGGTGAGGCCACAGAGAGAGCAGGACCCTCGCCCCAGGTCCCTCAGCATCCTGGCGGTGGACCTGAGTCTCTGGCCTCCGGTCTGGAGCTCTTCCTTGCTCTGCTCCATGGAGAGGACGCTCTCCTGCCCTCCACCTCTCCTTGCATGGGTGTGAAGCGTTTACTTTTCAATAGGAGCCAAACCTACCTCTGTCTCCATGGTTATAAGGAACACCCCTTTCTACCTGGACGCAGGTGTTCTCATCAGGGAAGCGCTCGAAACCTGCCCTTGAGAACGCAGGCAGGCAAAAACCCGAGTATGCGAGCCCAGATGCACGCCCCAGGGCCCAGCACACGTGTGTGCCCGACTCACACGTGGCTACCGGGAGCAGATGAGCCTGTGAAATGCCAACTGCTGAAAGCACAGGATGTTCAGAAGGGGACCCCAGAGTCCTCCACATCCTCTCCCCACCATGCTTTCTTCCTCCCCCTCTCTAAAGAGGGCACCAGCTACCATGTGCACAGCCAGATGCCCCGAGCTCTGCGTCAGGTCTCAGCGGAGATCCTGTTTTCTCTTCCCCCGTGTCCCCAAAACCAGCCCAATGGGAAGGGCTCCCCATGCCGGTAACTCCTTTCAGCGCGTCCCCTCTGCTTTGCTCTGTGGACCTCTTGCACCGTCACGCCCCTTAAGCAGCCTCTCACATTTGCTCTTGGTCTCGTAACAGCAGCAACACACCCAGAAGCGCATGCTGGGTAGAGGTTAAAGGTGGAGCTAGAGCGCGTTGTTCTCCCAGGCATTGGGGTTGGGAGGAAGTGAATGGTGCTGATTGAGTCCTCGTCCCACCCTGGCTAATGTGCTTGTTCTACACGTAGCAATGCTGTGAGCTAACATCTGACAAATGAGGAAACCGAGGCACAGAGCGATTAGGAAGTTGTCCCAAGTCACATAGATAAGGTGTGGCAGAGCTTCCACTGAGGAAGGGTCCAGTCTCTACCTGGCGCTTTATGAAACAGCAGAATGACCTGCCCGTGGCTTTGGCAATAGGAGGAGGCGTCTCTACGGGGGCATCGGCTCACACAGCACAGGGGCGGGGCCCTGACCCCCCATCGTGGCCCCGGGCAGTGCTCCGACAACGCCCGACGACCCTCTCGGGAGCAGGACTCTGCTGGGACCTCGAGGACGTCCGGGCAGCCGGGCTGAGTGCGGCCTCAGGGTGCAGCAGTGATCCTGGGAGGAAATTGCTTCAGGCGGTTATGATTGTCCTGGTCACCCAGGATGCTGCTTGTCTATTTCAGTCAGGTCATTTCTTTAGATTGTTAGGCAAGAACTTATAAAGCCGGGATTTTCAGTTCCATTAACTTTCAAAAATCATGGGCTGAGTGGTTCTTTATCTGGCCTCTGAGTTTAAAACGAGGCTAGAGGAAAACACTTCCAGTGCCCTGATCCCTCTTTGCGCGGTGGTGCCTGCAGATCCTGAGTGATTTAGAAGAATGTGAAGCCTGGAGAGATGATATTGATTCCCCATGGCACACTGGGGGACTGAGGGTGCAGGGAGTGTCTCCAGCCCAGCACCAGAGTCCTAAGATAGAAAGATCCCCTTTTCCCTGCGTTGCCTTGGCAAGCTGTGCCCTTACAGCCAAAGTGTTTATTTATCACAGTAGGGTGAGGGGGGCGTTGTGAAGGGTCCTTGTGACGTTCCCCCGCCCTCAGTGTCTTTGGGCGTGGGTTTCCCACCCTTGTCAGCAGCCGAGTGTGAGAACAGATATGCTTCGTTCTTCCAGCTGACGTTGCCAGGGACCTCCAGTGCCCCCGCACTGGGCTGGGGGGATGGTTCTCCTGGTCTCAGCAGCCCCCCACCCTGCAGGCTGGGGTGGCCACACCTGCCCAGCTGTGCACCGGGGTCCCCCAGGACAGGTTGCTGGGACGCAGCCCTCCCTGCTGTCTAAGCAGATGGGTTTGTTTCAACTACAAATTGGAAAGAAATCTCTGTCCTTGCCAGCCACCACGTAACTATTAAGTCAGCACGCCGGGGGCCAGGGCTTCCCCATGAGCCTGTCCGTCCAGCCCTTCCGTTCCGAGTCAAGACAGTATCACGCAGTCATCAGTTCTCACGCTACTTTTCTGTCTTTTGCTGGGATCTCTTTCTTCACGCTGGGTTAAAAGATCCAGATTGGGGCGGGACAGGTGGATTTTTCCCTCGGCCCTTCTGCCTCCAGCCTCCCCAGGCTCTCGAGGCAGGCGTGACCTCATTGCCTCCTCTCCCCTTTGAGGTGGCTCCCACAATTATATCCAAAATCACTGGCGGAGAGGACATCCAGTCACCCCCGTCCTGTCTCACGTGGGACACCGAGAGATGCCACAAGGCAGCCACGCACCTTGATGCTTCTGGCTTGTGGTGTGAGGTGTGTACAGCTGCGAGGACGTCAGTGCTTTGTTCTCTCCCTGTCACCTAGTGGGCAGAGGACACCTGTGGGCCGGAGTGGCTCCGCCTCTCGGCCCTGTGCCGAGGGGACACTTTGCCAGGGCCCCTCCTCCTCAGCTGAAGGAAGTGGGGTCGGTGGGCGAGGCTTGGCCGAGGAGACACTGGCACTCGCGCCTCTGCCCGGCCACCCTTGCGCTGTTCACCCTCCTGCCCTGCTAACACCCTCCTTTCTGTTGCCTCTAGTGCTGAGCATCGGCGAAGGGGGCTTCTGGGAAGGCAGCGCCCGCGGCCACACCGGGTGGTTCCCAGCCGAGTGCGTGGAGGAGGTGCAGTGCAGGCCCCGGGACGGCCAGGCAGGTAAGGCAGGCGCCGCGTTGCCGGCCCACCCTTGCTTTCTCCCAGGCCTGTGGCCGGCGCCGGCCACGACACCGGAGTGTGTGGCAGGACATGGCCGCCGCGTGGTGGAGCAGGGCTGAGTCGCAAATCCAGGGCTGCTCTAGATCTTTGGAAACGGCTTGGTTGGTTCCGTTCCCCTGGGTTTCGTCCAAACCAGAAACGCGTCACAGGATGGGGTGGCAGCTTTTAGTGAAAAGGCTGCTCTGCGCACGTCCCAGAAAACTTGGGCCGTATGTTCCAGCCGTCAGGGAGAGACTTTGGGGGGTTGATTAAATTTCTTTTTCGATCTCTTGTACCAATGTCACAAAACAGGCAGCTTCCCATTTGCAGGCGAGAATCTCCCGTGCCTCCCCGAGAGCCACGCCTCGAACGCCTCCGTAAAAACTGCTCGAAAGAGTTCGGCGTTCGCGATGGGAAGTCGTCCCAGCATCTCTCTGAGAACTTCCAGATATAGCGCTTGCTGAAAATCACTTTTACATTGATTGCCAAAAGATTGCATTGATTAAAATGTTAAGAGGAGACCACTTATGTAAAATGGTACGAAGAGAAAAAGTATACATGTGAGAGTCGGGGAAAAGCGAAGCCGTGTCTTAGAAGAAGAAATCGGTACACGTGTGTGTGAACAGTTTCTGGCTTTTTGTAGAATCCCAGACTTGCCGTGCACGTGTCAGAAGCAGCCACTCACGCTCTGTGGTCACTGACCTTGCCGCGTGTCCTTGGGCAGACCCTGTGGCCTCTGAGTTCTGCTCAGATGTGTCTTTGCCCTGTCTTCGAGGTTCTCAGTCTGGGTGCCCACCAGGCAGCCCCCTGCCCCCGATCATCTGCCCCGCAAAGCCTGGCGCTGTCTCTCTGTCCACTGGGTCTCTGTGGTCTTTGTCGGGGGTCTTTTCTGTCTGAGATCTTGACTTGACTTGGGAGGTCAACTCATGCAGCTCCTCGCCTGCTGCTGAATCCCTGCTCAGGCTCAACTGCAGGCGGTACTGTAGGGGTACGGAGATAGGACATGTCCCAAACTCAACCTGGAAAGGGAAGCTGGGACGTGCTCTTCCTGAGTGGGTTGGTGGCCAGCACGGAGTGGGAGCACGCTTTTCTGGATGTGGCGATGAGAACACTGGGCCCCCAGTAAAGGCTGGACCTGTGAAGGGCAAAGCCTGTGAGCTCAGCCCTCCTTCCCTGGTCGCCTGATGCGCTGTCCTATGGCCCTTCTGACCCGGAGGGAAAGCCGGCCCTCCTCTTCCTGGGCTGGCCCTGCGCCTCCCCCCACCCCAGCACTATTTCAGAGCCGCACTGGGTCACCTCTCCCTCCACTCTTTCACGCCGTTGCTGGGTCTGGCAGCCTTTGGGTCTTCCTGCTGTCTTCATCCTCCCTCCGGAGAACGGCAGCTCCCTGGACAGTGGGCAGGAAAAGGCAGGGCCACTTGGAGCAGCCTGCTGCCGCCTCTCTGCAGTGGGCTCTTCCTGCCCACCTGCCAGCATTGCCCCATGACCCCACTGACTGTGTGCCCACACGGGGCAGGGGGCGAGGTGGAGCCTGCCAGGCTGAGGCACATCCCGTGGAAGGAGCTTCCAGAGGGGGGTGGCTCGTGTTTGTTGTGGGAAGAAGTCATCAGGGTGGAGCAGATTCCTAGAAGGGTGTTTTTGCTCCTGCCCATGCTCTGCTCTGTAGGCAGCATCCTTGATAAAGCAGATTCTCTACCTGGGCGGGCGCAGGCGTGGCTGTCACCGTGGCGATGTTGGGTGTCCTCAGGGCTGTATTGCCTTCTAGAATCTCTGAGGAGAATCCATTTTTGTGTGTTTTCCAGCTTCCTGGGGCTACAACAGTCCTTGGTACGTGGCCCCTTCCTCCGTCTCCCAGCGGTTGTGGGTAGCGTCCTTCTGTCGTGTGTCTCTCTGCCGGTCCCTTCTTCCTCCTCTTCTTCCACTTGTGCAGTTAGCCCCACCTGGCTAATCCAGGACAGGTCAACTGATTGGCAGCCTCGATCCCCTTTTGCATCAAGGTGACACATCCACAGGTGTAGGGGATTGGGACGTGGGCATCTTTGGGGGAAGCCATCCTTCTCCCTGACACGGTTGGTGAAAAAATGAACATAACAACTCTACTGTAACTCAGAGGCCGTGAGTCAGAGGGGCAAGACCTCCCTGTGACCTGGGGTGAAGCAGGTACCCCTGGAGAACAGCACAAAGAGATAGGGGAGGGTGGGGAGGGCTCCAGAGTGGTTCCTGTCTGCCCTGGGCTTTCTAAGATCATGACTTAACCCCATCTTTTTTATTAGCTTCTTTCATAGATGTGTGATTCACATATGGTAGAATACACAGATTACAAGAATAATGCATTTTGACAAATGTATACACCCGTATCTCCGACTGCAGTTGAGATATATAAAACATTTCCCTCGCCCCGGGAAGTTCCCTGGGGCTGCTTTCCAGCCACCCCTCCAGCCCCCGCCAGAGGCGAGCACGGTTCTGACTGTTGTCACCAGAGATCTGTTTTGCCTGTTGTTGGATTTCACGTAGATGGGACCCCACAGCTCGTTCTCCTGGGCCTGACTTCTTCCACTCAGCCTAACGCCTGTGCCGTCGGCTGTGTTGCTGGGGTGTCGGTATTTTGTGCGTTTGCATTGCTGAGAACACTTTCTGTTACACATTTATACCAGTTTGCCCGTTCTCCTGACGACGGGCGTGTGGGTTGCTAACACGAACAAAGGTGCAAGGAAGGTTTCTGTGCATCTCTCTGTGGACGTAGTTTCCATTTCTCTAGGTGGAAAACTGCCAGGTGATATGATAAGAGTGTGTTTAATTTTATAAAAACGTGCCACACAGGTATCCAAACTGCTGTCCTATTTTATGTTCCTGCCAGCAGCATACGAGAGTTCCAGTTGCTCCATTTTCTTGTCGACATTTAGTAACATCAGCCTCTTTAATTTCAGCCGTCCTAATGGCTCTGAAGTGGCATCGTATTGTGGGTATAATTTGCATTTTTCTGATGATTACTGTTACTGAACACTTTTATATGCTTATTTGGTATATGTATAGCTTCTTTCAGTCTTTTGTCCATTTTTAACTGGGATGTTTATCTTTCCCTTATTGATGTGTAGGAGTTCTTTATATAGTCTATCAATACTTTGTCAGATACAAGTTGCAAATATTTTGCCCAGTCTGTGACCTGCCTTTTCCTTTTCTACCTGCAGTTGTCCCTCAGTTTACACAGGGGGTTGGTTCCAGGACTGTAACCCACCCCCCCGCCCCCACATACCAAACTCCACACGTACTAAAGTCTCACAGTCAGCCTGTAGAACCCGTGTATGCAGAAAGGCAGCTCTCTGTACATGCAGGTTTTATATCCTACAGACACTACTTTCGACCTGCATGTGGTTGGGAAAAATCTGAGTACAAGATCACCTGCACAGTTCAAACCCATGTCAGTCAAGGGTCCACTGTATATCTTTAATGAGTAAAAGGGCTTTTAAATCTTAAATGAAGTCCACTTTATCCATTTTTTTCACATTAGTGCTTTTTGTAGCTTTTTTTGATGTTGAAATTAGCAGACCTTGAATACACACATAGAATCTGTAAGATGGTACAAAATATTTTTTAAATGTTTTCAACTAGCAAGCTCTTTTCTACACAGCCTTGTCTGAGCCCTCGGAAGTTGTTTTGTGTGTGTGTGTAGCACCACTTTTTTTATTGTGAAGTGAGTGTTTAGTTTGTAAATCCCATTCATGGACATTAAATGAAACAGGTCCATGATTCAAGGAATGAGCAGCACAGTGAAGAAGTGGCCGCTCTAGGCAGTTGATGCTTGTGAATGGGACCAGCTGAATCCTTGTCACCTAGTGACAGTCGTTAGACTAGGGAGAACTAACAGCAGAGTCAGATGGTGGCCCTGGTTGATTGGTTGATTCAGTGATACAAGTTCAGGCTGGATGTGGCAGCTCATGCCTATAATCCTAGTCTTTGGGGAGGCCAAGGCTGAAGGATCACTTGAGGACAGAAGTTAAAGACCAGCCTGGGCAATGTAGCAAGACCCAATCTCTAAAAAAAAAAAAAAAAAAAAAAAATTTAAATAGCTGGTCATGGTGACGTGCCTGTAATCCCAGCTGCTCAGGGAGGCTGAGGCGGGAGGATCATTTGAGCCCAGGCGTTGGAGGCTGCAGTGAGCTGTGATCGTGCCACTACACTCCAGCCTGGGCGACAGAGTGAGACCCTCTTTCAAAGAAATGATGCGTAGTTCCACGAATAGTTTGGTGGTTACGCCTTTAACGTATGATGGGCTTACCGACCTGAACCTCAGTTCTAACTTCTTTGGACGGTGTATGTGGGGCTTCACTGTTCCCAGTGGGCTTCCTGCGTGCTGTCTCATCTAACTGTGTGGAGTAGACAGAGCAGGAATTTTCACCCCTGTTTGACACATGATCAGCCCCATCTCCACCCCTAGGAGCACACAGATAGGGAGTCATCAGGCTGGGGCTGTGCCACGTTCTCTGTGACTCCTGACACCCCGTGCTTTGACCTGTACCTGCATCCGGGCAGCCTCCTGCATGGAGTGACCACCACGGGTTAGCCCTCACGTGTGTCCGCCTGGAGCCGCAGAGGAGCAGAAACAGATCCAGGCTTCTCGGTTCAGCAGCCTCGGGCAGGCTTCCCTCACACGCCAACAGCCCTCATCAGGTTTCTTCATCCGAAACGTGCAGGCTCTAGAGGATGCGTGTGAAGAGTTGGGGGAGGTTGTGATTGTGGCTTTTATTTTGTCTGTGCCTGAGGGACAGGTGTGCCCCAGTTAACAAGATCTCACCTCTCTGCGTGCAGCAGCCTGGGGGCTTGCCGGCAGAGTGCCACGCTGGCCGTGTTGCTGTGCACGTGAGGAGTGTTGCCAGGGAGGGCGGTGCTCTGGGAAATTGCTGGTTGATTATGTGCATGTCCCCCCGACCCATCCTGCCAGAATGCAGGCCCCTCGAGGGCAGGGACAGCACCTTGCTGTTCTGTCTCCTGCCTGGTGCCTCTCCAGGACGGAGTGCGTGTCGGACGGTCCGCTGTGTTTGTGGGACGGAGAGCAGGTGGTGTTGCTCTTCATCAGGAGACGAAAGGGTGGCTTTTGTCTAGACTCTAAAACTGTCCCCCCGTGTGCACTGGGTATCTCGATGTCGGCTGCCGTAACAAACCAACCCACGACTTTGGTTGCTTAATGTCGCGCACGTTCCTTTCCTGCCGGGCAGCCTCCCGGTGTGGTTTCTCCCGGTCCGCAGGCAGGCTGCTTCTGTCCATGCTGTGACCGAGGCGTCCAGGCCCTTCCATGGAGTGGCCCCGTCAGCCTCAAGGGTCTTAGGGTCCTCTGCCTCCCGCCAGCAGGTGCTGGGAGAGAGTCTGAAGAAACCCTGCCCTCTCGCGTGAGGCTGGGCACAGTGGGGACACACATGGCGGCCTGTGGAGGACAGGTCATGTGACCCAGCTACTGCAGATGCTGGGCCGCGAGGTCCCTGGCCAGGAGCCGTGTCTTGCGATGGTGTCAGTCGGGCTTCTGCAGAGACCTGGTAGGATGTAGATACAGATAGCGACACGGAAGTAGAGCACATGTTAAGAGACTCATTTCGAGGAACTGGCTCACACGATGGCAGGCCGGTCTGACCCCGCAGGGCAGGACAGCTGGAACCCTCGGGCAGGTGCTTGTGCTGCAGTCTCGGGGCAGAATTGTTCTCCCCAGAGAAACCTCAGTTTTGCTCCTGAGGCCTTTCAACTGATTGAAGGAGGCCCACGTACAGTACTAAGGAAAATATGTACTTGAACTCGATGGATTGCTGGTGTCAGCCACGTCTACAAAGTGTCTTTCAGCCCAGTCTAGACCAGCGCTTGCTGAGTGGCTGGGTGCTGTAGCCGGTGAGGCTGCTCCCCGGAGCTGACCCCGACAGGGCCAGACCCATGCTCTGGAGGCCGCCTCTGCCTGCCGGCGACCTTGGGCACCTTCCTCCATCTCCCAAGGCGCTGCTCTCCTCATCTGAACCTTCAGGGTGATGGACTGATCCTTTCTGCTTAGAATTCCGCAAACTGAACTGAAATTGGGGATGCCCTGAGGTTGGATCTCCACTAAGAAACAAAGATAAAATATCCCACAGTATCCCTGACGCCCAGCGACGGTGGATCTGGTCACCCGGGAGCTGCGTAGGGAGGAGTGACGGCCTCACGCCGGGCAGCTCAGACCCGGGAGTGAGACACCACATTCCAAACGCCCGGCGTGACTCGCAATGGTGTGTGCTGTGGACGCCGCCAGGGCCTGTGGGAGTCAGGACCCTCCAGCAGCAGCAGCGACCACCAAGGAAGTGACGGGGGTGGTGGGAGGGGGATTCCCTGTGCAGTGGCTTCCAGAATTTTCTGGCTAGATCCCCGGTGAAGGTCCTGACTTTTTCATGGGTGTGAGTGTAGGATTAGCTGTCCTTCCTTTGACTGTCCAGGAAGATGAGCTAAGTCTGTATGTAAGAATTGGTCCGTGTGGCTCTCTGAAGTTTCTAGAAGCTGTCCACAAGAACAAGGTCTAGATCAGAAAGAGCAGTGACGAGGAAACGTGGTTTGTGATCTGTCCTGGCTGCTTTTCCATGGAGCTTTTCCGTGGAGCTGCTTTTCCAAGGAGAGAGGAGAGAGAGCGCCTCCCTTCAGCCTTTGTCGTGATCCACGTTGGTCAACAAGGAAACGCGTGTGGCAAGAGTCCAGGGTAGGACGCCAGCTGAGCCGCTGACTCCCTCTTCCCACGGGCTGTTCCCATGCAGGATCCCTGCCAGGGACCCCTCTTTCCAGCTGCTCCCTAATTTATCAGAGTGGTCGCCACTCGCCAGGGACGTTCCCGTTTACACGGAGAAATGTCTCCCGGTGGCCCCCGGCACCACGACCCGCGGGCTGACGGGTGTTCCACTCTTGGGTGCCCCTCGGACCCTGCGGAGTTCTGACGGGCTCACTCCTCCCCCAGGAATCTGGGGTGAGTGCCGCACACGGCTTCCCTGCAGCTCTGAAGCTGCCCCCTCCTGTCCCCCGTAGGACACCCCCATGTGGCCTTGTCGGGGCTCCAGCAGGCACTTGGAGCTGAAAAGCTCCCGTCCCCAAATCCAGCCCTCTGATCAGGGCTGAGCGGGCGAATGATTGTGACCTGTGGTTTTGCTGAATGTTCTGTGACTGCCATAGTCCCCTGTTGTCCTCGGGGAATATGTTCCAAGACCCCCAGCAGAAGCCTGAAACAGCAGGTAGTACCGAACCCCCCACTGCACGCACTGTGATTTTCAGTCTGGTAGCTGAGCCAGCTACCGAGTGGCTGATGGCGGGTGGTGTGGACAGCATGTGTGTGCTGGACAAAGGCACAAAGGTGTCCCCAGAGGGCTGGAGCAGGAGGGTGCGAGATACCACTCTACTCGGAATGGCACACGGTTGAACACTTATGAATTGTTTATTGCTGGAATATTCCATTTAATATTTTTGGACCATAGTTGACCAAGGTAACTGAAACCGTGGAAAGCAAAGCCACAGCTAAGAAGGGGCTGCTGTGTTCACAGGTGACTAGTGACACCGTCCTTTGAGCTTCCTTGTCCGTGGCCATCGGTAAGGGGATAGTGAGGAGGGAACACCTAGCCACACTGGCCCCGGGCTGGGCACCTGTCCTCTTGGTGACCATGACTTCAACACTCGGTCCAGCTCTAGGATCCGTGCACCCTCCCTGGTGAGCTGTATGGAATCCCTGCTGGCTCAGCCGGGTACCCCGTGCTGCAGAGATGTGACATTGTTCCAGCCTTTTCAGGGCAAACCTTGTCCCTGCAGTAGCATCCCCTGACCTCTAGGTTTGGTTTTTAGATAACTCGTGTGACCTTCACAGCGAGCTTGGGAGGTGGGACATGGGGATGTTTGCCCATTGTAGAGATGAGGGTCAGAGATGGCGAGTGACTTGCTCAGAGAAGCACATTTCATAGGTGGCCAAGCCAGGACCCAAACATAGATACGTCTGAGCTGACGGTCTGTTCCCTTCATCCACCAGGCTGGAGTGTCTGCAGGGCATCAGCCATCATCTGCGGTGCTGGGATTTGGTGGTCTTGGAGTTGGGGAGCAGGGGTGGTGCTGATGATGGTGGTCCTGCTGATGGTGGCGGCCATAATCATAGTGGTCATGGTGGTAACGGTGTGACAATGCTGCTGTTAGTGATGTCGGTGACGGTGGTGAAGCTGGTGGCCGTGGCAACGATGCTGATGGTGGTGGTGTTGATGCCAACAGTGGTGATGCTGGCGGTGGTCGTGGCCGCGGTGACGCTGTTCACGGCGGTAATGCTGATGACGTTGTTGTAAGTGGCGTTGGTGACGGTGGTGCAACTGGTGGCCGTGGCAGTGACGCTGGGGATGGTGATAGCAATGGCGATAGTGGTGATGCTTGTGGTGGTGACAGGGGTTTTGAGGACATGACAAAGGAATGACTCTAATCAGGTCTGACACTGTAGCATGGTAAACCCACCGCCCCGGCCACAGGCTGCGTGTTTTGATTCACCTGGCCCCGTGCAGCTTCTCTTCCTTCCTAGGGACCTCCTGGACGGCGCCTTCCAGTCCCTGAAATTGCACTTCTTTCCTCAAATTCTCCTCCTTGTGTAGAGGAATCGACACTGGGTGCCCTTGAGAAAAATCATTTTACTTGGATTGTCTCAGTTTTCTCATCTGTAAATCAGGTTCATGGTAGTTCCAGATGGACGTGCCCTACAGGGTCGCCGCGAGAGCTCACTGGGAAGAAAGCAAAAGTGTAAAACGCTGTGCACATACCAGAGTGTGTCACCGACACTGTTGCTGGGGTGGGTGTCCGACGGTGGCCCTGAGAGTGGCGGCACGTCAGAGCTCCTTGGCGAGTGGCAGGGCTGAGTCACTGGTTTCCCTGCTTTGCCCCTGAGCCCGTGCCCGTCCACTGCCCGCACTGGGGGCTTTGACCTTGCAGACTGCCCAGCCCCACCTCGCTGGCCAGAGACCGCCAGGGTGGAGCCAAGAACAGATGGGGACGTGCGGACAGTGCCGCATTGCCCTTGGCCCCAGGAAGCCCCACCTCTCCATACCAGTTACGTTTCTCCCGGGGTTCGCCACCCTGCCGCCCCACCACCTCGCGGCTGCAAACACCGCGTGGCCCCTTTGCCCTGGAGGAGGCTCGGGCTATGGCCTGGGGCCCTGCCCACCTAGAGGTCTGGTCCCCAGCCCTTCTTCACACAACAGGTGGGGACAGCAGCCTATCGGGGTACCCAGGGTGCCACCGCTTGGCAGCCAGGCCCCCATCTTTGCGCCCCTGCTCAGAAACCACGCGGTCCCTGAAGCAGGCGGGGTGTTCACATACTCGTTCCCTCACCCCTCACGAATGAAGTCAAGCTCGGCTTTGGTTCCAGTTGCTTGGCACCCCAGTGCCCGAGGCCGCTGTTGCGTCTTCATCTTGTCACAGTGTGTCCCTGTGATCGGATCCATGTGACCCCCCTCCGCCCCGCCTTGTCTGTGAAATGGGATCTTGAGCCACCCAGAACCCCTTGAGCCCCCGGGGCTGCTCTTGGCTGCCTTCTGGAGCACAGCTGTGGGGGGAACACCCTCTGGAGACCCCCCCCATTGGCAGGCCGCACCCAGCCCCGGGGAGCGCTGCAGAGACCGGGGAGGTGGTGGTTCATTGCAGGACAGAACTGGCCACGCGCTGGTGGCTGCTTTTACTCTGCTGGGCGGACAGTGGAGGTTGGTGGGGTTCTAGGGACCAGAACCCGCCGGTGGGAAAGGAGGGAGAGAGAGACTTTTGGGGATAGATGGGGCACCAACCCGGACAGGAGAGCTCTGGGGACGTTTGGGGCACATGTGTTTAAAGTAAGGTTTGCTCTGATGAGTGAGGTTCCCTCCCCCTCGCTCACCCCACACTTCAGTAGCCTCAGGACCCCCAAGTGTATAGGTAAGATGGTGTGTGGACGTGGGACAGGAGGCGGCCCAGGCACCCCCAGGGGCTACCATGGTGCAGAGTGTGTGTCCCCTGTCCCCTCCCTGCCATGCCCATCAGGTCTATGGCCTGGGTCCTCCTGGAAGCCCAGGGGCTACGCAGAGATGTGGTCTGGGCCGGGCGGCTGTGAGCACAGGGGCCCCGGGATAGCCCATGAACACCGGCAGTCCACCTGAGCGCAGCCCTCTGGGGGAGCCACTCCGTGTGCTGAGGGCCTGGAACCGAGGAACTGCGTGTGGCTCCTCGTGTCCCTGGCTCTGACAGGTCAGCTGCAGAAGGAGCACCTCGGAGGGGAGGCAGGACAGCCGCTGCTAACAGGGCCGCGGCTCTCAGGACTCAGGGTGGGGGGCCCGTGTGCCCTTGCCCCAGAGCTGAGGACTCTGGGCAGGAGCCCTGGCTTTGGCTGAGAGGGAGAAGCCAAGAGAACCCGGACTCTCCCGTCCAGCGTCTCCCTGGACCTCGGCCACTCCTCCCAAGGGAGTGGATACCACTCACAGCCCATTTCGCAGAGAAGGACAGGGATGCATGGGGACACCACTTAGCGGGGTCAGTGGAAAACACAGAACAGAACTCGAGTTTCTGGGTGTTCTTCCGGGGCCCCCGTCCTTGTGCAGAGTGAGCCCCCGACCAGGCGAACAGGTGCCCGTCTTCTCTTGCAGCCCCTGAAGCGTCTCGACTTTGCCCCCAGCTGCCCGGAGGCCTTCAGACAGCCGCCTGTTCCCACTTTCAGCCTGTCCCCCACCGTCCCCCGTCCCTGGCCCTTTCAGCGCTGCATCCCGCTGTGCTGCGCGTGGCAGTGAGCTACTTTCCAAGACGCAAGTCTCGGGCGCCCTGGGCTGGGCATCTGGGAGATGACCTCGCTGGTCAGACTCGGAATCCCGTCGTTCCCTTCCCTCCTCTGCAAGCCGTCCGAGGAGATCAGGGAATTCCATTGGGTGCTTGTGCGATTTGTTTTGATGTGAAACGTAACAAACACACAGACAAGTTCACAACACACGAACGTGTAGCTTGGTGCACAGTCGTGAAACAGACCTCCTGGCTCATCACCCCCCGCGTCCCTGCTTTTCACTGGTGGCTCTGTGGCTCCCTGCACAGGGCGGCTGGGTTTTGCCCACTTGTGAGCAGCACGTACACGGGACGGGCGTGTGTGCTGTGCTGCGTCCGGTTTCTTTCTAGGCTGAGAACGGATCTAGGTCACCCAGTTTCACTGTCAGGTCGTGCATTTGGGTTTTGTTCATCTGTCCTGCTGTGGGCGGCAGCCTGGGTCCCCTCCAGCCTGGCAATGTCATAGGCAGCGTGCCGTGGACGTCCCTGCCCTCCTGTCCTGGTGTGCACACGTGTGCACCTTTGTTGCTTGCACACCAGGAGTGACTGAGAGCCGGGGCGGGGCACGTCGTAAGTAGGTGTCTTTGTCGGCTCAGGCTGCTGTACAAAATACCCAAGACCCAGGGGCTTCAACAACAGCTCTGGAGGCTGGAAAGTCCAAGATCAAGGTGCCTGCATGGTCGGGTTCTGGTGAGGCCTCTCTTCCTGGCTTGTGGACGGCCACCTTCCCACTGTTTCCTCTCGAGGTGGGGAGACACTGCCAGAGAGGGAGCTCACTGTGGTGTCTCCTCTTAGAAGGACACTGACCCCACTGTGGGGGCCCCACCCTCATGGCTTCGTCTCACCCTGAGCACCTCCCGACAGCCCTACCTCCTGATATTGTGACATCGGGGGTCAGTGAATTTTGGGGGGCACAGTCCGTAGCAGTGGGGGTGCCCACACCTCGCCAGCACTCACTATGGCAGACTGTCCCGCGGCTGGCCTGGTGTGTGCCGTGAGCACCTTTCTGTGTGTTCAGTGGCCATTGATCTGCATGTCGTCTTTTGCCAGGCTCTGGGCCAGGTCTTCTGTATTTTTCTTGAAGGTGGGGCATCTGGTTTACGTTGATTTGTGTTCATTCCTCGTACACCCCAGAAGCAAGCCCTTTGTTGGCGATACACATTTGCAAACATCTGCTCCCGGACCCTGGCTGGTCCTTTCCCGGGGGTGGGGGAGGGTGGGGACTCGTCCAGGCAGCTCTGGTGGCCAAACTAATCCTCTTTATAACTCGGACACCGAAGGCCTGGCCTGGCGCCTCCTGCAGACAGCGGTGCCAGCTTGGCTGTGATCCTGTCGCCGCCTCCCTGCTGTGTTTCATGTGAGGGCTCCCCCCTGTCTGTGCCGGGGGTGCTGGTTTCCCATTTAAAACGGTCATTTAAAGAGCTTCTTTTAGAAATGAATGTATAAGAACGGCTATGTTTGGAAAACTCTGTCCTGCTGCTTTGGGGAGAGCTGAGCAATGACCCCTTTTTCAGATGAGGTCCTTAACTTGAAGGCTCTCAGGAGTGCCTGGCTGGGGTGTGGGACTTCAGACGTGTGGGCTGGGGGTGGGAAGCGGGGCTCGGAAGGCTGCATCCATGCACGAGGCCCGTCCTGAAATGCTGTGACAATGATCCTGACCCAGATACGCCCGCCGGTGCCAGACGCTTCCCGTGTTCGTTCCTCTGACCTCTAAACAATCCTAAACTGCCTGATATTGCTCCTCTTCTGCGCATGAGGAGGCAGGGCCCAGAGAGACGAAACGGCGTGTCCAGGGGCTCATGGCCTTGTCAGTTGCTGCCTCAGGCCTGAATCTGGGTCACCTGACCAAAGGAACCCCTCATTCCTCGAGCCCACAAACGGAGAACCAGCACAAAACGCCACCCAGAGAAGGCGAGAACCAGTAGTTGCTGCTTAGTTCAGACTCTCTCCTGCTTTAGCCATGCGTCAGTCACTTTCAAGAGCGAAATAATCCCATGTTGAAAGAATACCCTATTATAAAACTGAAGTTCTGCCTATGAAAATGTAAATTACTAGGGCAAAACAATTTTGTCCTTAAAAATGTATCACCTGTGCAGGGGCACCAAATAAGAGGGTTCCCGCAAACTTCAGATGCCCCTGAGACGACTTGGGGTTGAGACCCCAGTTTGAGAAAACCCTGCCTGAAGGCTCAGGCCTCTGCCTCTCAGAGGAGGAAGTCGGAGCGGTGTTTGCTTAGGATGCCAGCTGGCTCGTGGCGTGGAGACCTGACCTTAAACTCCTGGCCTCTCTCTGCCCTGTACCAGCTCCGGCTGCTCTGGTCATTTTCGCTCTTTTAATTGGAGGTGACAAAACCCCAGGGCTCCCTCCAACCCTTGTCCCCAGAAAAGGAATTTATTAGCTCACATAATTGAAAAGCCCAGGGCCATTGGCTTCAGAGGTAGCTGGATGCAGGTGCTCAAAGAATGTCGCCAGGAAGCTCTCTTTCCATCTCTAAGCCCTGATTTCTCCGTAGAGGTTTTATTCTCCAGGCAGCCCCGGGGCTTCCGACCTCACAGGTCCGAGTCCACCCGAAAGAGAATGGCTCCTTGCTGGCTACTTAGCAAAGGTGGCCCTGGCTGGACTGACTCGAGTCATGGATGCGTCCGCCTGGACCCGGTCACTCTGGCTAGAGGGTGGGTGCACTTGGGAAGTGTGAGCAGCTGGGCCTGGGTCAGCGGTGTGGGGAGGACGGTACACCAAGGACAGCAGGGAGCGGCAGGGCCTCTGCACACCACAGCCACAGCCACAGAGGCGCCGTCCACAGGGAGGCCAAGCGTCTGGGCTCTTTGGAGATGAGAGAAGGACACTGCCGTGACCTGCTTTCCTAGGAGCAGTGTCCCAAGGAGACACGGGGGGCGGGAGCCGTCACCCCCGTCTCTGGGCAGCTCTGGTTGGGCTGTGGCGCAGCAGCCGGTGGCGTCCTGCTATTGAACAGAAGTTCCTTAGTCACAGTGTGTGTAAAGCCTCTGCAAAACATCACCGTAGCCACGGCTGGTTCTTCCAAAATAGAATGTTTTTGTTATCTTTAGAGCATTTAAAAATATGGGCAAATGACTCTATTAGCACAATTGTAATCTAAAATATTAATAAGCAGCAAAAACCGGCTTCCAAAGGAGTTACTCGCTGTTCCCTCACGGAACATAAAATAAATACCAGGACTCGTGGTCCTGCTGCTAATGGTTATGACTCTGTTAAACAACCGTGGCAGGCTCGCGCCTCTCCTTGCTTTCTGATGCGCCATTTTACTAAAACACACCCGGAGCCATGCTGCTGTGGGGCGTGTGCGCTGTTCCTAGCGCGGCTCTGTGTCTCAAATACCAGCCTTCATGCCTGGGCTCGCCCTGCAAGCAGAGTTCTGCGGGTCCGTCTGCAGTCCTGGTTCTGTGGAGAGGATGCAGGCTTTGGCTTTGCTGTGGCACCCGGGCTTTCCCTGCCCCCTCCCAGCAGTGGTGGTGGCCTGCTTTGGGTTACCATGGCAACCCAGTGATGCTGGGTACTGACCTTGCCCTTTTATTCTCACCACCCCTCCTGCCACTATAAGAGGTGGTGTCTGCAGCTCTGTCCAGAAAGTCACCTTGTGCGGGTGTTATGGGTCAGGGGCTTGGAGGGAGGGGGCGATGGCATGGCTCAGATTCTTGCAGGGTTAGGGACGTTTTTGCTGTGACCCTGGGCTGCTGGAGTGGCTAGCAGTGTCTTACTAGTCAGCTCTGCTGCTGTGACAAAATACCGCAGACTGGGGGCTTGAGCACCAGAAATTGATTGCCTCACACTTGTGGAGTCTGGAAACCCCAGACCGAGGGCTTGCAGACCTGCCCACTTGTTGTGACCTCACATGGCCTTTCCTTGTGTGCACACATCTCTTCTTACAAAGACACTAGTCCTGTCGGAGCAGAGCCCTCCCTTTTGACCTCCTTTAATCTTGATTATCTCCCTAAAAGCCCTTTTTTCCAAATACAACCACACTGGGGTCCAGAGCTTCACCATGAGTTCTGAGGGGGGCACAAACCTTCAGTCCACAACAGAGTGAAGAGTCACAGCCAAAAACCAGGCTCTGTTCTGTGTAACGATTTCTACAGATGACTTTTCAGTTCTGCCCCTTCCTAAGGCACAATGCCATCCTCAGTGGGGCCGGTCTGTCATCTGAGCTGAGGGCAGCGACTGTCCTCTCTGTCCTGAGACTGCTGCTTGACAAAGCTGCACACCAGCACATCCCCATCAGCATTTGGAAGCCTCTTTGGGTCAGTCTCAGGGCCTGGCCTCTGTTCTGGGAATATGGCCTGGATCCCCATGTCCATCGAAAGAGCAAACATCGGAGTCCATGGCCTCTGATGTAAGGCTACAAGATCCACAGCCTCCACCGTCTCCTTGCTGTGTGACCTAGGGCAAGTTACTCAACCTCTCTGAGTGTCTGTTTCCTGCTCTGCAGGGGCACTGCCAGTAATGTGTTCACTGCAGGGCTGCTGTGAGGGTGGAAGGAATTCATCCTGGAAAGCACCTGGAGCCGTCTGGCTCTCCTGTTGTTATCATGCTACATGCCACGTCTGCAGAAACCCACAGAGTGTGCAGGCCACACGTTAGGGCGTGGCCCTAATCCCAGCCCATCTAAAAGTCATGCTGATGCCAGGGCCCCACCTCTGCCTGATGAACCGGAAAGTCTGGGTGGGACCTGGGAATCTGCCTTTTTAAGGAGCTTCCCCAGCGTGTGTGATGAGCTGGGATCGGGGACCCGTGTTGGAGCAGAGTTCATCAGCGCAAATGGCGCAGGCCAGGGGGCCGAAGGTTAGTTTTACCTGTTAGTAAGGTGATTTGATCAAGGTATACAGCCCTCCAAGAGGATGCAACTGGCTCTCATTGGTGTTCCCCACACCTCACACGGTGCCTGGCATGGAGTAGGGGCTGAGGAGGTACTTCTCAGATGGATGGATGGGTGGATGGATAGATGGATGGATAAATGGATGGATGGGTGGGTGGGCCTTGCTGGGGGTGGTCGTAGGTACCCACTCTACCTCTCATACACAGCTCACCCCGATTCTAGTTGTGTAGCCCCTCCTACTTTAAACCTCTACAGCATTACCCAACCGGATGTGTTTAAACCATTGAGTGTGTGAGCAGCAGGGAAGGCAGTGGGGTGTATTTGAACCTGGAAAAAGTGCCAGCATCATCGCTGGCATCCCAGGCCAGGTTGCCTGTGGTCTTTGTTCCCTAGAGATTGTTAAGGTAGCTGTTCCCTTCAGCCAAGCCGGAAGCACGCTGGCCTCAGATGCTGCCTGCCTCTCCTGCCCCTGAAGCCAGCTTGCAGGCGTCACCCCCTGCCCCTGCAGAGCCAGAGGAATGGCGCTGGGGCTTGGGCATCCACGTGGGAGAGGTGGCTGACCTGCCCTCCTTGCTCTCGCCATGAGTGTCTTGATCCGTGGGTGTTCCAGAAGGCCAATGTTGTCGTGCCCTGAAAAGGTGGGAGGAATAGGCCGCTCCCGAGACAGGACGTGGCACCACTGATGTGTCCCATCAGACGGGAGTCTGGTGAGGACGGCCCTGAGGTCCCTCACTTGGCACTGGGGGACCCCGTTTGTGGCTGGTTAGCCAGGCCAGGAGCCCCCCTCTAGCTGGGGCAAAGATGGGTGCCCCCCCCACCCAGAGTGCTGCGGCTCATTTTGGAAGATGAAAGCTGTCATATGGTGCTCTGTTATTGAATGAAGATGTTGTTTTTGGCTCCTCTGAAATAGACGATAGGAAACAGATTCAGGGATTATGAATAAACATTGGCTTATGGGGGCTGCATACTGGTAATGATGAAATCTCCACATTTGAGATTAAATTTAAGACATGCATATGTAAAGTGGATATGTAAAGGCCAGGCTCCTGCTCAAACAGAAGACAAAGCCAAGAGTATCTCAGATGACGCTCCCTCTGTCCCCTGTCCCCGGCCTGGGTCTGCGGGCTCAGGAGCACCAGGGCGAGGGAGGAGCCGGTTAGCAGGAGACCTGGCGTGGGGGAGCCAGGGAGTCAGGGCAGGAGGGGCGGGTTGGGCCCTGTCCGCAGATGTGGCTCCGAGTCAACACTCATCTTCAGCCAGCACGACTTCCAGAAGCTTCGAAGTGGTTAAGCGACTCAGGTTGTAAAATCAGTTTTTGATGGTTAACCCTCTCCTGTTTAAATTTTACATCATTCTGTGGTCTGAGGGACTTCAGATAGGGACCCTACCTTTTTTATTTTGTCCTCTTAAATTGAGATATCAATTCAGGGACTTTCAGTCTATTCACAAAATTGTGCAAATGTTAGCACCGTCTAATCCCAGAGCATTTCATCACCCCAAAAAGAAACTTCGTACCCATGAGCAGTCGCTCCCCATCCCTGGGCAGTCACCCCTCTGCTTTCGGTCTCTGTGGACGTGCCTGTCCTGGACGTTTTATGTAATGGAGTCACACGACGTGGGGTCCTTGTAACCGGTGTCTTTCACTCACACAGGGATTCTGAGGTTTGTCCGTGTTGAGGCATGTATCTGAATTTCATTTCTTTTTATTGCATGGTTATACCGTGTTTTATTTATACCAGTTGAATGGACTCTTGGATCGTTTCCACTTGTTGGCTATTGTGAATAGTGCCGCCGTGAACATTCCTTGCGTGTTTCTGTTGGAACGCCTGTGCTCAGTTCTCTCGGGTGTGTGTCTGAGAATGGGGTTGCTGGGTCACGTGGTAGCTCACTTTGGTCTCCTGAGGAGCTGTCGGACTGTTTTCCACGGTGGCTTCATCACTGCGATGTCCCAGCAACAACATGTGAGGGTTCCAGTTTCTCCACATCCTCACAACCGCTTAATTCCTTCTTGTTGTTGCTGTTGCTGTTGTTGTTGTAGCCGTCCTCTGGGTGTGAGACGGTATCCCGTGGTTTTGATTTGTGTTTCCCCGATAACTAATGATGTCAAATGTCTTTTCATGTACTTGCTGGCTGTTTGTGTATCTTCTTTTGAGAGGCGTTCACTTTTAAAATTAATGTTTTATTATACAGGTACAGTCTAGTCCTGTAGCAAATTTGGGAAATATAGAAAAGTATAAAGAAGAAAATAAAAATCACTCATAATCCTACCCCGTGTTAATGGTCACCGTCAAGGTTTTGGTCCTTCTTTGAGCGTAAATGTATATTAAACAAAATCCAGCACACAGTCTGTAATTATGAATCCTGCTTCTTCTCCAAGTGAAAGGGCGTCGTGTCATGGATTGCAAATATTCTTGAAAAATGCCATTTTCAATGGCTTTACAAGTTGTCCTGGATGTGACCTGGGCGTGTCATTGACGTGACATTGGCCGTCTGTTCCCCACTCCTGTGTCTTGCAATATTGCAGTGGTTTCCACGTTTCACTGTTGTGCGTGACACTGCAGGGAATGGCCTTACACATTAAAAGCTTTTCATTTTGTCCTTGGGATACAAGCCCTTCGTGCCACGTGCCCAGTCACTTAGCACAGCCAGGCGCCCCATTGTCTCTGTCCCTAGCACGAGAAATGCAGAAATGGGCTGGCACCCAGGGCAGGAGTGTGGCCACCTCCCCCCCAGCTCCTGCGAGGAGCTTCGACGGCCCCTCTCTGGGTTCTGCTCTCTGCAGCTCAGGAGAGATAAGAACAGCCCACACCCTGGGCGCGGGCAGCTGGGGGTGTAGCGGAGCCAGAGACCCCTTCGTCCCCCACTTTTAGCTCTTAGAGGGCCCCTCAGCCGGGTCTAGAAACCAAATTGACACCGGGCAGATTAACAAGAGAAACGCACACAAATGTCAGTAGTTTTACGTGTACACGGGATCTTCACAGGAGAGTGACCGCCAAAGAAGTGGCCAAAGCAAGGTGCTTTTATAGTGTTTAGACAAAGCAATAAATCTGAGAAGACGCAACAGGACAAAGAAACCTGACTGGGGCGGCCACTAGGGGATGTAGGCGGGGTGGAACGTGTGGAAGGCAGGGGTTACTTCGTCAGCTGTTTGTTGAGGTCCCTCGCAACCTCCAGTGCCGAGTCTCCGGTGACAAAGGGGCATGGTCTGGGAACCCCTCCTGGAGGAGTCTTTGTGGCTCGCTGCGTGCAGGAAGAGACAGGTCAGCCTGTCCTTTCTGAAACTACAATTTCTCCAATGTTTTCAACTTGAAATAATCACTGCACCAGTCTGACGTGTTTAGCGATGGCGCAACCTTTGCTGCTTCAGGGCCGTGGAATCTGCTTCTCACACCAAGGGGGTTGGCACGCACTGTCACCTGGGCCATGCTTGTTTAACTCTCTGGTGTCACCATCCTGAGATTCTCAGTCATTTTTGAACAAGGGCCCTGTTTTCATTTTGCGCTGAGCCTCACGCCTGACACGCGGCTCCGCTGACTTGAGCACACCCCGGGGACCTCACCCTCAGAGCCCTTCCCCCTCCAGACTTCGGAGCTCGGCCACCTTGTTGTGAAAACTCCCAAGGCAGGATTCCCTGGCTTCCCCCTGCCGAAGGCGCAGCCCAGGAGTGGGTTTGGGAGTCCTGGCAGCTCAGCTGGGGGCTGGGATTTGGCGCCAGTCATTATTCATGGAGCCCCCAAATCCGTCAGTGGCGGAGTGCGACCACAGCAGGGCGGCTGGCTGGCAGCCTGGAGGCTCTCGGACGGGCTCAGAGCTGCCCTCTCCTGGCCGAGGCTGCGGAAGCCCATGGGCTCTGGTACCTGCCCAAGCCATTTCTCCCTGTTACCTAGGTTAGCTCCTTTGTCTTGGGAAATAACTGCCAGAGGCCGCCAGGCCCCCCAGGAGTGTTGTCAGCCCAGGTGCAGCTGCCCCGCTCGCATCGTCAACCTCCGAGGCTCTAGCTCTGCGCCCCGTCCGCACCGGGCCCCCTCTCCTCTCTCGTGCGCCAGCCACCCGGGCGTGTGGCACAACAGCCCTCCACGTCTCTGAAAGAGTGGGGACGGGGGATCCCGTGCTGAGATGGGGGACAATAACCGGCCCTGGTGCCCCCCAGGGTCCTGCAGGTCCTTGCAGAGGTCGACCCTGTTACCCTCAGGGTGCCGAGCATGTCGGAGGACGGACCAAGTTCAGAGCGGGACGGACTTGGCAGGACTCTCAGATTCTCTTCCCAAGGAGGGAGGAGGCCCACGTTCCGGTTGATTCTAAGGAAACTGAAATGGGCGTCACTTTCACCATCACTGTGGCGCTTTTCATTTACGAAGGTTACCACCTGTCAGAGTGCTGAGTCGCCTTCCCAGCGTCTTCCGCAGGAGGGCAGGACCAGTGTCACACCCGAGGACCCGTTTCACAGATAAGGTGCCGGGAGGTTAAGTGACTTCCCTGCCATCACACTGCCGCCCAGGCTTGTCCGCCACCTCAGGTGTGGTGGCTTCTGTCCAGAGGGGTCTTTGGGGGCCAGCTGGGGGCCTCAGCGATGATACAGCTGGTCGGCTGTTTCCTTGCTGGGCTCAGGAGGTTCCCACCGGGCAGGTGAGTGGAGGCGTGAGGACCGCGGGGCTGTGCCAGTGTCCCCAGTCACCCAGGATGGCTTTCCCCAGCCTGCCAAACATACTGCTAGATCCTGTTGTCAGTGACCGGGCTGGGCTGGTGGCGCATTTCCCAGAGGACACCAGAGGCAAAGAGTAGACACGGCCGAGGTTTGGGTCCCACTTGGAGTGGGCTGCAGCAGAGACTAGAACTTTCTTCCCTAGGCCACAGCTTTAGCTGACCAGGCTACTCAGCTGAGAAGGATTTTCATCTTCCCCTGGGCGATGGGACCAGAGGGCCCAGGTCACGCTGTCCAGCTGCGTGGACCATCCGCTCACACAAGGTCCTCCTCTGTGGCCCAGGGATGGGAAAGGGCGGGAGATGGGGGAGGAGGAGGACGGATGTCCGTTCCAGCCTCCTACGTCTGCAGGACGCGTGTGTGCTGGCTGGTGCCTTTCCGACCACGCACGGGGTCCCAGGCCTCGCTGAGCACCAGGTGAAACATACCCATGCACACATGCACACCCACGAGCACACGCACATGTGCCTACACATGTGCACACATGCACGCACACAGATGCACATGCCCACACAACACACGTCATACATGTTTGTACATGTGCTACACACATGCATGGAGGCACACGTGCACACTCATACACACGCTTACTCACACACACATGAGCACACACAGTTTCGTTCAGGAGGCTGAAGGAGCCCCTGCATGTGCCCTGGGTGTCCAGCGCATCCCGTGAACGCCGGCTCAGGTAAACGTGCAGCTCCAGCATTGTCTTGCAGACATTCTCTGTCCTTGAGCTCTGGCACAGATACAAAACCCCAGTGACAACGTGACCTACTTCTTGTCCTGAAGCTCCTGGCTTTTCTTGTGGATAGTCCTAGAAGGAGTCTGATGGCTGGGGTGACCGCATCGTTTATCATCCAAATGGGAACACGGCTGGGAGCCCAGGAGGGCAGCGGCGTCCCCCCCGGGCTGCGCGCGCACCAGGGCTGCCCCACTTACCGCCGCTGCCCAGAGCCGGGCCGCGCTGTCCCTGCTGCAGGCGACCTGGAGCCGGAGCTTCGCAGCTGCTCACCCACCCAGCCTCTCATTCATCCATTCGCCCACCCGCCACCCTCTTACTCGAGCTTGCTAGAACTAGGACGCGGGGCCCTGGATTCCAAGGAGGAAAGCCTGTCGCTGGATTGCATCTGGGGAGAGAAGTGACTTATCTCAGTGTGGACAGACCCCCCACGAGGCGAGCCCCCGATGCTGACGTGAGCTCGGGGAGGGTCACCTGGGAACTGTCCTGGGGAACAAGGACACGTCTGCTTTCTCTCTGGAGCGCACCTCTGGCAGCAGCCGACACATCCGACACATCTGTGGTGCCCGGTCGGCCTCTTCCCGGGTACGGGACGAGGACCCTGGAAACCGGGAGATAGAACCGAGGTCTCAACCGCCAAGTCCACGGCCTCTCCCTGCACCTCTGCACCCCCCGCAGCCTGAGGTTCCCCTCAAGCCTTGTTTCTCCTGACGAGTGAGGCTGCCTGGGGAACCCTCCCACAAATGGCTGCTCCCTCCCGTGGCTCGTTAAAGAAATCGAGGCTCAGGGCACGGCCCGGTGCCAGCGATTCTGAGATACCGGGGAGGAAGACGGCCCCTCTCCCACGATCACCCCCTCCTCGCTCCCCTGGCACCCTCCCCGTCAGAGCCCGGCCTGGACGGCGCAGGCCACCCCCAGCCCTGCCCCAGTGCCGTCCTTCTCCTGTAGCATGGAGCTTCCGTGGCCGTGATTACGTGACCTGTTTGAGTAGCTCTGTTCTTGCCCGTCTCTCTCGTGACTTTATCCTGGTTCACAGCTTCCTCCGTCAGGGGTTCACCGTGTGGTGCCAAGTCCACACCCGGTAGTCATCCACGGGCTGGACGTGGCCCTGCTTTGTGGACAGGCAGGGAGGGGACTCGCGTTCACACCGCTCGCTCCATCAGCTCTTTGATGCCACCACTGGCCACGGAATGTACTGCTAGCTCCATCTGACACAGAAGGAAACCAAGGCTCGGAGAAGTGCGGCCGCATCCTCAGGGTCCCCAGCTGGCGGTGACCAGCCTGGGTCTGGCCGAGGCCCGTGTGCTTCCACCACCCTGAGCCGCCCCCTGCACAGGTCCCTGCAGAGTCGGCAGGATAGACCGAGAGGATCCCAGAGGGGGACCCAAAAGGGGAGGGGTAGAGGCAAGGCAGCGGTGGTCAATCTGGGCCCGGGGCAGAACATTCTGGAATGTTTTTGTTTTTTAATTGAGCTGAAATTCACATTAGCTATTTTAAAGTACACAATTCCGTAGCGTTTAGAGACTCAGAGTTGTGGGGTCATCATTTCTTTCAATCCAGTTTGAGCTAATTTCGTCACCCCCAAAGGAAACCCCATACCCATTAGCGGTAACTCCCCAGGCCTGGCAGCCACTGAGCCACTTCCTGTCTCTCTGGACATGTCACGTAGGTGGAATCATCCGGCGTGGCCTTTTGAGTCTGGCTCCTTCCTCTCGGCGTCATGTTTCCAGGGCCCGGCCACATGGCCGCAGGTCTCGCAGCTCCGTTCCCTTGGAGGCTGAATAACATTTCGCCTTGTGAGGGACCACGTGGCGTGTGTCCATTCGTCAGTTGAGGGACGTTTGGTCACCTTCACCCTTTTGCTTATTGTGAGTCATGC
This sequence comes from Eulemur rufifrons, assembly GCF_041146395.1. Taxonomy (NCBI): domain Eukaryota; kingdom Metazoa; phylum Chordata; class Mammalia; order Primates; family Lemuridae; genus Eulemur; species Eulemur rufifrons. The sequence continues at coordinate 98,953,800 of NC_090988.1, forward strand.
AGCTGTGAACGCTGATGTGTAAGCATTTGTTTACCTGCTTGTAATTCTTTGGGGCACGTACCTACGTGGGACTGGAATCGGGGTCATACGGTAGCTCTGTTTAACTTTTTGAGAAACTGCCAAACTTTTCTATGTTCTGAATCTCGACCACAAAGAGTGAGGTCAGTGTGACCGGTGCCTCCCGGGGCTGGAGCGGCTGCCTGGGCAGGACGGCAGAGGTGAGGATCTGGCCGCTGGGCCTGGCATCCCCGCTGCAGCCAGCATTCAGTGTGCGAAGCCCGGCACCCCCGTCCATCTGTGCTTCCCCAGTCCGTGTCCCCGTCCCCCGACTCCCCGGGGCAGGGACCCTGCCGGACACCTTCCTGTGTCCCTGCCTGGCACACAGTAGGTGCACCACATTGGAGCCGGCAGAATGGACATCACATCTTTGAGACAGCTAGTTATTTTCTAAGGAGCACTAACCAGCCCGAAACAGATTTAGAATTCCGTGTGGTTAAAAATCATCCGTCTTATGCCGTTTAAAAATTGCTTGTCATTTTGTATGCCAAGAGCTCTTCCAGCAGCCTACTTTTCCAAAATGATCGCTGATTGGAACAAAAACATTGCCACTAAAATTAGAGTGACAAAATGGAGTTGTTATGAAACAAAAAGAAAACCGACAGGTACATTTTAACAAGCGGGGCTCGGTTCCTCCCTACCTGCCAGAGTAGCAGTGAGCATCCCTGCCCCGTACGTCCCGAGGGGCATTTGTTTCCACCTGCAGTGTGCTATTGTCTGATGAAACCCTTGCTGTGGTTGCTTAGGAGTAGAAACTATTTTAGGGACTTAAATCAGGGCCTGGAGGTGTTTGAGAGAAATGTTCCTGTAAAACTTAAATAAGATGCTTTCAAATTAACGTAAAACTCCAGACATTCCTATCTTGAAACAAGAGACCCATTCTTCTTCTCCACTGTCTCCCTCCTCCTCAGCTGGAATATCCAAGACATGTCTCTTGTTGCACCACGTAAGGGTCAGCACAGATTCATTTCAGCCACATGTGGCAGAACAACACTAAAGAACGTGGCTTACGTGAGACAGAGATTTATTTCTCTGCCATGTTAGAGGATGGAAGTCCAGACCTGTTATGGGTGCTTCAAACTTACAGCAACCTAATCTCTTCCTTTCTTGCTGTTCCCACATCTTCAATAGGCTGCCTCGTGGTTCAAGGTGGCTGCTTAGGTTCCAGCTATTGTATCCACAATCCAGTAGAGGAAGAAGGAAGGGGCCAAAAAAAAGCTCCCTCATTTTGAGGACATAAAAAATTTTCCACCATGCTTCCAGCTGTAACAGCCATAACATAATCTCAGAGGAGGCTGAGAGCGGTTGCCTTCATCCCAACAGCCTGCTCTTGAGAATAAATGTAGAGCAGGTGTTGGGGTAGGCAGCTGGCCACCCCTGTCACAATACCTCCCAAGTAATGGCTTTCTTCCCATTTCCGCCGTGCCCACCCCCTCCAGATGTCCTCTCTCCGACCCTGCCCCCAATTCCAGAGCAGCTGGAGATGTAAGGTTTAAAATGTCATTCGAGGAAAAGGTTGGGATGCTTAGGCGGGAAAAAAAAACTTACGTCACGCATGGGGAAACTGAAGCCCATATAGGGAAAGGGAGTTTGTACCTGCTTAATGTTGTACCAGCCAGCCTGGGTCCCTGGCAGAGACCAGAGCCCCATCAGTTATTGCCTTCTCGGGAGCCCCTAGATCTCTCACTGGGTCACAGCCTGCATCCTGCCATTTCAGTACGGCCTCATAGTTACAAATGACAAAGATCCAGCCTAACCTGGTGGAAGCCAAGTGGGAATTGAATGGATTTAAAGTTCAGGAGTAATAGCTTCAGGCCTGGCTGTATCCAGGTGCTCAGAGGGCCTTAGGAAGCTCTCTTTGCACCTCTTTCTCTGTATGAGCTCCATTCTCAGGCGGGCTCTCCCATGCGGTGTGGAGATGGTCACCAGTGGCACCAGGCTAGCATTCGGCTATTTTAGCAGTCACATAAGGAAGAGAATGCCTGTTTCCCAGTCATTCTAAGAGAAGGTTCAGGATTGAGTTTCACTGGACTGATTGGAATCATCTGCCCATCCCTGGCCCAATCGTACCACCCGAAAGAGCAGGATGAGCCCTTTGTCCAGGCCTGAATCATACGACCATCTTCAGAGGGGGCTGGCAGTGCCACTCAGGGCAGGTAGACTAAGTTTAGGCTACAGGTGTTTCCCCAGAAAGTAGGACATGGATGCTGGGGAGGCTTTGCTCACACTTCCCTTCCATCCCAGCTCCTGCACCCCGACTTCCGACCCGACCCTTCTCTCTGCAATCCAAATAGAGCTGTCCTGGTCTCATTCCCTTGCTCAGTGGCTTGTCTTTCATTTTCCGATCTCTTCCTCCTGGGGCCCGAGAATCTGTTGGGAGCCGGGCCGTATGCAATACCCTCTCTGAATCATCAGTACCTGCCCAGTGCAGGACTCGGCATGGAACAGGTACTAATAAAGGTGTGGTGACCAACTGGATAGATGGATGGATGGATGGTAGGGAGGATAGATGGAGGGATAGGGTGGGTAGGGTGGATGGATGGGTGGTTGGTGGGATGGGTTGATGGGTGGATGAATTAATAACCAAATGATTAGCTGGAGCGATGGAACAGTTTGCTCTGTGGGTCCCACAGCTCTGATTAAAGACGTGCAGTTTAAAGTGGCAGTATTGTTTCATGCCAACACTTAACTTTCATACATTCCACCCGTCTATGGAGCAGTTTAATACCAGGGTGATGCCAGGTCACACCCCCTTAGTGTGCCCAGAGACCAGGGCAGCTGAGTATCCCTCAGAGGGAGCATGAGCTTGGGCTCAGGGCATCTTTGAGTACAGGATCTTTACGGTCAGAATCTGGGCGTTCGAGAAGGGAGTGTTCCCTGGCCCCAGGGTGGGAGAGAGATGCCCAGACTCGGCTTGGGAAGAGTCTCTGCCTCACTCCTGAACTGGCTTCTGGGGCAGCCGAGGGTATATTGTGTACCTGCCATGTGCCTGGGCTGCAGGTGTCACCCTGGACCCGACAGTAAGGCTTCATCTCCACTGCGGCCAGTGAGGAAGCAGGCCCAGAGAGCAGGTGATTTCCCCAAGATCACACAGGCCCTCGGCCCCTCTGTGTCAGCAGGGGACAGGACTCCTGAGTCCGCACCTGGTTTTCTGCAGGGGTGCGGGATGGAGGTTCTGGTAATTCACAATCCGATACCTGAAAGCCACCGTGTGACATGGAAGTAAACTTGCATTTCTGAGACTTGGAGTGCGATACAGAAGTTGTCCCTCTATGAGGGACACTGTGAGGACCCCTCAGAAAGCCCTGGTGTCCAGGAGCCTCCAGATACAGTGGCCTCGCTTGCATTTAGTGTCATTTGCAGCTCTGTTAGAAGTCGCTTCATTTAGTGTCATTTGCAGCCCTGCCAGGAAGTTGCTTCCCTGCCGTGCATGTCCGTCCACGGCCACTAGATGGCAGCCGCTGGGTGCGGGAGCCGAAGAGGCGCCCTGGCCCGGAGCCATCTTCTAAGAGGATCCCTGGGGGAGGATGTCTCCCCACCAGGAAGCCTAGTGCGAAAGATGCTTCAATTTTCACATTCTGAGCAAAACGCGCCCTGGCCTGTCAAAGGCCCATGGTCACGTTGCCACCTCTGCAAGCCCGGGCCTGGGCTGGGGACCCAGCAGGAAAGCCACCGGCCCTGCCTGGGGATGGCAGTGTGTCAGGGAGGCCAAGAGGACGGGCAACGATGGCACAGTGGTGGGACGGGGGCTTGAGGGAAGAGGGGACGGGGTGCCCCTCCTGCACCCACACATTCTGAAGGAAGCCCACGGGAGGATGGATGTCCAGGTTAAGAGACTGCCCGAGGATGTTCTGTTTATTCTAGACTGCTCCATGATATCCAGGGCCAGGCGTCCCCGTGGTCCCCTGAACAGCCCAGCCCATCCCCCACACAGTGCCGACAGGTGCTACACAGAGCTCAGCCGACCTTGGGTTTGCTTCTTAGACTGGCACTGTGAGGCCAGGTGGACGGGCCACGTGACATCACGTGGGCAAATTATGCAGCCCTTCCGTGCCTCAGTTCCCTGGTGTGCAAAACGGAGAGGACAGTGATACTTGCTAGTTAGGGTGAGCTGATTTAAAAAACGTGAAGCAGTTAGCACAGGGCCTGGCACAGAGTAGGTGGGCAAGACTATTAGCCCTACTATTGTACATTATGTAGTTAATGATTCTTAATTCACTCTTAAATATGAATATCGTGTTGTTTATGTGAAGCTGTATTGGTTTAGGCTCACATGATCATAACCAGTGTTTTCACACACACGGGAACTGTGCGGGACATTTCAAAGTAATTTAGGTACCTTGCTATTACTAGTGCCTAATTTTATTGTTAACTTACTATTTTGTAGTCATAATTGTCATTATTTGGTGTTATTAGAATCTTCCCCGGGGGCCCGAGTACCCCCTGTAATCAGTGTCTCTGTATGTCTGGGGCTACGTGAAATCCAAACACCTGGAGCAGCACAGCCCAGCCCGACATTCAGCCAGCATTCGTCAGGATGGGCTGTGGTGGAGAGGTGTCCGGCACCACCTGGGCACCTGGGTTTTTCATCTTTGTCCTTTCTCACCTGCCACTGAGGCTCCTCCACTGGCCCTTGATGGTCCATGCTATGCAAGTAAATGAGAGCACAAAGCTCTCATTGCTGCCTCCTCCTGCCTCAGCCTGTCTCGAGCTACTCGGACCCCAAATCTAGCAGTCAGGACCTGGTTGCAGGCCTGGCCCTGCTAGAACTCACCGTGAGGCTGTAGCGAGGGCTGCCCCTCTTGTCAACATGTTGAATTTTGTCAAGTACTTTCTCTACGTCAGTTGATATGATTATGTGTTTTTCTTCGTTTATATGGTGGTTTATGTCAGTTGGTTTTTCAAATATCGAACTAGCCTTGCATTCCCAGGATAAAATTCCCTTGGTCATGATGTGTTATGCCTTTTATATATTGCTGGATTCATTTCCCAATATTTTTCAGAGGACCTTCGTGTCCATGTTCCTGAGGGATATTGGTCTATAATTGTCTAATGTTGTCTTTGTCTGGTTTGGGTGTCAGGGTAGTGCTGCTTCATAAATTAACTCGGGAAGCAGCCCCTCCGCGTCTCTTCTCTGGAAGAGATTGTGTAGATTGGTGGTGTTTCTTCTCGGAATGATCAGGAACATTCACCAGTGAAACCATTTGAGTCTGAAGAGGTCTTTTTCAATTTTTTTTCTCAACTGTGCATTCAATATCTCTAACAGATGCAAGACAGTTTAGGTTATCTCTTTCTTCTTGGGTTAGTTCTGGAAGTTTTCAGCTTGCAAAGAATTAGCCCATTTTACCTAAATTGTCAACCGTATCTGAGTTGCCCATAGTATCCCCTCATTATCTTCTCAGTGTCTGTCTGTAGTGATGCCACTTCTTCAGTCTGGTGGCATCTGGTGACTTGTGTCTCTCTTTCTTTCCCAGTGACTAAAATTTTATCAGTTTTGTAGATATTTTAAAGAACTCGCTTTAGTGTCATTGACTTTCCTCTGGTCTTTCTCCCTTTTTTTCAGTTCATTGATTTCTGTCCTTGTTCTTAGGATTTTCTCTCTCCTTTGTGCTTTGAATTGATTTTGCTCTTTTTCTGGTTTTATGACTCAGGATGTGGTCTATCTTGGGGAATATTCCATAGGCATTGGAAAGAAAGTGTATCCTGCTATTTATTGTTGAGTAGAGTGTTCTATAAATGTCAATTCGATCTTTTTGATGGTATTTTTAAAAATGTTTATAGCCTTGCTGACTCGTGCTCTACTAGTTCTGTCGTCTGCTGAGAGAGGAATGTTGGAATTTTCCCATATTATTGTATACTTGTTCATTTTTTCTTTTCAGCTCTGTCAGCTTTTGGTGCATGTATTAATATTTTGGTTCTGACGTTAGGTGTAGCTCACACTCAGGGTTGTTATGTCATCAGGCAAATTGATCTTCTTATTATTATCCACTGTTCCTGTTTATCCCTGGCAATTTTCCTTGCACTTAAGACTACCCTGTCTGATATGAATATAGCCACTCCAGATTTCTTTTAGTTAGTGTATACATCTTTTTCTGTCTTTTTAGTTTGACATTATATATAAATTTGATTCCTTGTATTCTGCATGTCATTGTGTAAGTGTTTTATTTGTTTATTTTAAGAGACAGGGTTTCACTCTGTTGCCCAGGCTGGCCTCGAACTCCTGGGCTCAAGCGATCCTCCTGCCTCAGCCTCCCAAGTAGCTGGGACTATAGGCATGTGCCACTGTGCCTGGCTGCATAATCTTTTAAAAGTCCATTCTGACACTCTCTTTTATATGATGTGTTTAGACCACTTTAATTAATGTAATTATCAATGTGTCCGTATTTGTGTCTATCATTTTATTTCTTGTTTCCTATTTGATCTCTCTGAACTTTGTTCTTTTTTTCTTTCCTGATAATTTTTGGATTATTTCAATATGTTACTTTTCCATTTTAATTTATCTATTGAGGCTTTTACTCTATTTGTAGCATTTTCTTTGTTTTTGAGTAGTTGCTCTGGGATTTTAATATAGATACTCAACTTTTCACAGTGTATTTAAAATTAATACTTTACCACTACAAGTGGAATGTTAAAACCTTATCACGATACACATCTCTTTTTTCTCCTCCTTTTGTGGTGTAGCTGTCACATGTATTAAATCTGAATATATTTAAAGCTATCATAAAATGTAACAATTTTTGCTTTCAGCCACTATAAATATTTTAAAGACTATCAGAAGTGAAGAATAGGCTATTGCACAGATAGTTTCTGTTTCACCTATACTTCCTTAGTTCCTGATTTTCCAAGTTTCTCTCTGGTGTCATTTCCATGCCATTGGAAGAATTTCCTTTAGCATTTCTCTTAGAGTTGGCCAGCTGGCAAGAAATTCTCTTGGTTTTTCTTCCTCTGAGAATGTCTTGATTTAGCATTTATTCTTGAAGGGTATTTTCACTGGATGTAGAATTCTTGGTTGACAGCATTTTTTTTTTTTTTTTTTTTGAGACAGAATCTCACTCTGTTGCCCGGCCTAGAGTGCCGCGGCATCAGCCTAGCTCACAGCAATCTCAAACTCCTGGGCTTAAGCGATCCTCCTGTCTCAGCCTCCCAAGTAGCTGGGACTACAGGCATGTGCCACCATGCCCGGCTAATTTTTTGTATATATATTTTTAGTTGGCCAGATAATTTCTTTATTTTTAGTAGAGACGGGGTCTCGCTCTTGCTCAGGCTGGTCTCGAACTCCTGACCTCGAGCGATCCACCTGCCTTGTCCTCCCAGAGTGCTAGGATTACAGGCGTGAGCCACCGCGCCCAGCCGGTTGACAACATTTTTAAAATACTGTTCCACTTCCTTCTGACCTCCATGGGTTCTGATGGGGAATCTGCAATTATTCAAATGGTTTTTCTTCTATATGAAATATGTTGTTTTTTTCTGTCTGCTCTCTGTCTTTAGTTTTTAGCAGTTTGATTATGATGTATCTGAGAATGGATTTATTGACTTAGCCCTCTTAGGGTGCACTGGGCTTCTTGAATCTGTAAGTTTATGTTGTTATCTCTCTTGTTCAGATTGAATAATTTCTACTGATCTATCTTCAAGTTGACTAATCCCTGCCTTTGTCTTCTACATGCTGCTTTTGAGCATATCCAGTAAATTTTTTCATTTTCTGTTGTTTCTCTTGAGAGTTGGCATGTGTCTAGTTCTTTGTATGCCAAGTAAGTTCCACTTGTATCTGGGACATTTTGAATATTTTATTGATACTCTGGGTCTTGTTTAAATTCTTTGGAAAAGTTTGATTTAAGCACTTACTTGGCTGGGATCAGGCCCCAAGTTTTAACCAAGTTTTCATGGGTTGTTATTCCAATGTCAGTTTGGTTTCTAAACCTTTTGCTTGCTATTTACATCTGTCCCACATATTCAGAGGCACTGGCCAGGCTTGGAGATGGTGGTGATTTTATCTCTTAGTTCCATTCTCAATGTCATTGGTGTGCTGGTTAAGGTCGGATCCATACATGCACAACTTGGAGTTGAGCTCAGAAATTCATACACCATTTCATACAATCCCTCTCCAGTTCCCCCCTCACCACAATCTCTCTGATATTTTTCTCATCACTGGGAATCTGGGGACCCCTTTTGGAGGGGATTCTGGATGAAAAGCTGGAACCTCAGTTTCCCTGCTTTGCCATAAACTTACTGAAAATGTGACTTCATCCATAGTCAAATGGCAGGAGGATAACAAGAGGGCAGAGGCAGTAGGGATTCATCCACACTCTTGGAGCCACAGCTCCCCCACCAGAGAGAAGGATTCTCCTCCTCCAGAGTTTTAGGCACCTGCCCAAATTCTATGCCATGGCAGAATTGCCTGCGGCCATGAATGAAAGAAAATGCAATCAAGAATAAAAGGAGATTTCTCCATATGTTCTCTGAACCTCAGGGCTCCATATTCCCATTCCTTGGGTCGATAAACAAGGGCTTACCTTGAAGCTCTTTTTATCTGTACTTAGAGTCCACTTGTGGCTCTCAGTTCCAGCCAGGTGGCACTGAAATAAAAAGAGATGGGGAGTTCACAGCCTATTTGGTGGTACTCTGATATCTGGTTTCCTTCCACAACTTGCTAGCTACTGTTTATTTTCTGGACTGCTCGGATAACTGCCCATGCATCTGTCCAGGTTTTATAAGTACACTCACCGGTGGAGACAGAGTGCAGTGTGCTTGTTCCATCCTTCCTGGAACTAGTACCCATTGCTAAGCTTCTTGAATCTGTACGTTCATTTCTTTCATCAACTTTGGGAATTTATATTTATTATTTCTTAAAGTAGTTTTTCTGCCTCCTTCTCTGTGACTCTGATTATGCAATTCTTAGATCTTTTCATATTGTCATTTGGAACCTTGATATTCTCTTAATTTTTTGGTCTTTTTTCCTTTTTTCTTCAAACTGGGTAAAGTCTCTCGATTTATCTGCAGGCTCACTGAGTCTTTACTTTGTCATCTCCATTGAATTTTTTTCAGATATTGTATTTTTCAGTTCTAAAATTTTCATTTAGTTCTTTTTTTTTATGAAAATGTCCACCACATTTTCCTTTCCTCATTGGAATAGTTATAATAGCCACATCATCAAAGTCATTACCTGCTAATTCCAGATGATCTGGAATCATCATCTGCATTATCTCAAGCTTAGCATCTTTTGATTTTCTTTTCTCTTGAAAGGGGTCATATTTCCTGGCAATTTCAGATTGTTTGCTTGATATTGTATTATGTTGTGTAGCCTGTGTGTTCTGTTATATTCCTCTGAAGAATGTTTATCATTTGTTTGAGCTGACAATGATGTTGGACTCAACTATAAACTCCATGTCCAGTGGTTGAACTCTCAGTTGAGTCCTTTAAGCTTTTGCTGCACTCCTTTGTGTCTGTCCCACACATGCATGATTTGAGGTCAGCCTGAGACTTCTGCAGGTGCATACCCAGAACGAGGGACTTCCTTCCTCTGATTTTTTCCCCCAGGGCTCTCCTCTCACTCCCCAGTACCAACTACAGCTGCCCGAGCTTATTTCCCTGATTCCTTCGACCTGAAAGCTGGGCAGTTGCCTAATGGGGTTTGAGCTGCCTGTGCCACTGCTGTGTCTGCAGCGTGCTTTCAGGGTGAAATCCCGCAAAATGGAAACTCACCTCTGGGCCAGTCTGACTGCTCTTGTTTACTCTCCAGAATCTTCGGGTCATTGTCTTTTGTGGGGGGGTTGTTTTGGGTCCTATAGTGCACAGTATTCTGATTATGAGCAGTGGGAGACTGTCTCTGGGCAGCTTTGCACCACCATCTTGAGAGCAGAGCTTTCTGGGGCTAGGTTTTAATTTGGAACTTTCCCAAGAGTTTTTCACCGCTTTAGTGCTAAGCAGGGGGGGCGGTGGGAGGAGGTCACCTGCTATTCTGCACTTGTGGTTTTCACATTCGTGATGACTCTATGCATAGGCGTAAGCATTTCATATAAGACTGCAGATAATTTTACTGTAAACTACTTTTTCTTCTAGTTTGCCTGCACCTTACAGTTAGAAAGAATTGCATTGGGGTTGGGTATACAGAGAGGTTCTATTATCTGTGAACTTCATTTCAGGATGGGAAAGGGGTGGCATTACAAAATGTTTATTTTAAAGGTGGTCTCTTGGATCTGAGAAGCTTAGGGACTGATGGATTACGTGCTGACGAGGCCCCTTTGAGCACTGGCTGTCTCTGACTGTAGGGTGTGTCTCCTCCTGCCTGTCTCTTAGCAGTCCCTCCAGGGAGCAGCAGACACCAGCAACCAGGGAACAACAGACACCAGCAAGGTGTCCACCCATCGCCACAGGGGCAGGAAGGAAGCAGCCCACTTCCTGGTAAATGGACGCTTGCCCTCAACTTGCTCTCTCTTGCCAAAGGAACCCTGTGCTCCGGGGGTTCCATCCTTGGGGCATTTGCTTTCTGGCAGCTTCAGGAACAGCAGTGTCTCTTGGCGGCTTCTGTCTGGGGCGAGGCCACCACTGCTGGGCTGTCTGTTACAGCTGGGAGCGCCGTGGTGTCTGCTGGCAGGTGTCCAGCAAGCAGCTCAGAATTTCTGGGAGCAAGGAGGGCCCTCCTCCCAGGCAGAGTGGTGCAGCGCGCTGGTCACTGAGCTGGGAGCCAAGGCCCAAGTCCCGTTCCTGCCATGTGACCTTGGGCAAGTCATTTAACCTGTTTAGTTTTCCTGACTACAAAGTAGGCTGGGCGGGCAAGATGACCCCAGATTACTTTCAACTTTGAGATTCTACACAGCAGTTCCGTCAACCTCCTCCTTCCCACCCTTCTTACCTCCTCTGATATTTATTATTCATCGTCCATGTGTTAATACACAGACACACACACATTCACACATGTGCACACACTTGCATGTGTACTCACACATGAGTGCTACAAGTACACGCACCATGCATGCCACACATGCACACTCAGACACATGTACTGCAAGTACATGCACCATACATGCATGTACACCACAATGCATGCTCACACACGTGCTACACCTACATGTACCACAGTGTATGCATGCATATGCACACGTGCATCCTCACACTCATGTGCACATTCATGCTGCTGTCTCTGCTGCTCAGCATGGAGTTGGCTCCTGGGGACATGGAGGGAGGGCCGGGGCAGCCCCACCCAGATGGCTACATCTCCATCGGAAGCCCACAGTGGCAGCCTGACAGTGACAGATCTAAAGGCTGCCCTGGAAGGCGGCTCCCAGATCCAAGGCTGGTCTGTAAGCTGATCTCCAATTACTGAGCCGTCCTTCCAGGGCTGCGACGAGGAAGCCCGGCCCCCACAGTTTCCGGCCCCACTTAATTAGGAGCCTGAGAAGCCGGGCTGTGCGAGGACTTTCCCATCAGTAGAAAACAAGACCATGCTCTGCGGGCAGCCAGCTAGTCATCGTCCAGGCCTCCCCCCACCGTCCCCACCTCCCAGGGCGCCCCGCCCGCCCTGCAGAGCAGAGCAGTGCTGGCCGTGGGGCTGCGCTCACCTCCTCCCCTGCCGCCTCCCCCCTCCCTTGGCACAAGCTCTGCCGCTAGTTTCTACCTGGCCCTCAAGTCACCTGCCTCCTGGACCCAGTGGAGTCTCACCACCCTGGGAATGTCCTGACCTGTCACTTGAGGGCACCATGGCTGGACCAGGGGAGAGAAACTGAGCAGGGGCTGCAGAGGAGCAGACGGGGCACCCGAGTCCACAGAACGGCAGCAGAGGGATGGGGGGGAGCCCAGCCCTGAGGCTGCGGTGGAGGATGGGAGGGCTCAGCCAGGCGGCGGGGCCAGGAGGGTGCAAGGGCACTGAGATGGGAGGAGGTCATGATGCGCCTGGGGACACGGAAGAGCCACCAAAGGCCACTTGCGGGTACAGATGACCAAGGGGGATGGATACATAAGGTCTCCCCGCCCCTCCTGGGGGTACCCTGAAAACAATAGGGAGACAAGGCCTGTGAGCAGGGCCTGGCCTCCATCCCCAACTCCAAGGGAGGCCTGGGCTTCCCTGTCCTGGAGCGGAGGCTGGAGAGTTGGTGGGTGTCACTGGGCACTACGCAGCCCCAGACACTGCGCCCGGGGGTGTCTTTGGTGACCTCACAGCCTCCTGGGCCAGGCCCAGAGTCCCCTTTGAAGCCCTTGTCTGAGATTCTAACCCAGCGGGTCCTCGGCACATGTCTTCAGCCGGCATCTGTATAATTTTCCTCAGTAACTTGCTCAGGAGCCCCCCAGGCCCCCAGCACCCAGGCTCCGATCTGGCCGGCGGGAAGCGTGGGGAGGATGGTGGCACACGCATGTGCTCTTCTGCTCTGGGGAGATCTGTGTTTTCCGTAAATATGCTGGGCGGTTTCACACCCGATGGCGTTTTGAACACTGGAAAGGATGCGGGTGGCGGAAGGAGCGCTCGCTGGAGACCTAAGAGGTGGCAAGTAGCCTCAGGGCAACCTTCTGAGCCAAAGTCGCGCTCCCGTCTTCAGCGGTGCATTTTGCTCCAGGGCCCTGAGTTTTCTGAGGCTGCAGCTGACCAGAGGCCACTCCAGCCGGTCAGCTGAGGCACAGAGAGAGGGCAGTGCCTAGAGGTGGGGGAGCAGGTGCCGGGCTAGGTGGGGCCAGGACAGCTCTGCGACCCTCTGCCTGGCCGGGCTTCCTCTATCCGAGACCCACACTCCCAGGAGAGGGTCCGGCCCTGCTGGGTTCCAGCTCAGCCCAGGCTAGGGCAGGGCAGGACAGAGCTGGGGAGATGGGGGCTAAATGTCCAGTACAGCAGGAGGCAGGAGGCAAAGGTCAGGAGGTTTGTGTCCAGGGGCTGTGAGCCCCAGGCCCGAGACACCAGATGTTTCAACCCAGAGAAGGTGACGTATAAGAGATCTTCGTACTCACTACTGGCACAGAAACAACTGAAAACCCCCCAGACAAGAACAAGCAGAGGCTGAGCATTCTGAGCTTGCTCTAGCCAGGGGGTCGGCGCCACCAATTGCCTTGCGCAGAGCTCGAAGGCAGGCAGTGAGGGGAACGCTCTCTAGTGGAGAAGGAGGGCTCAGGTGTGCCCTGGCGGGGGGCTGCCAGCAAGAGTCGGGCTGGGGGCTCACTAGCTGTAGCCTCCCATGGCACTGGTTAGGAGAGCAGCCATGACTTTCTCTGGTTGACCCTGTGATGGAGGTGAGGCAAAAACTGGGGAAGCTCGGCCGGGCGCGGTGGCTCATGCCTATAATCCCAGCACTCTGGGAGGCCGAGGCAGGAGGATCACTTGAGGTCAGGAGTTTGAGACCAGCCTGACAAGAGCAAGACCCCATCTCTACAAAAAACAGAAAAACTAGCCAAGCATTGTGCTATGGGCCTGTGGTCCCAGCTACTCAGGAGGCCGAGGCAGGAGGATCACTTGAGGTCAGGAGTTTGAGAGCAGCTTGAGCAAGACCGAGACCTTGTCTCTACAAAAAACAGAAAAACTAGCCAAGCATTGTGCTGTGGGCCTGTAGTCCCAGCTACTCAGGAGGCTGAGGTAGGAGGATGGCTTGAGCCCAGGAGTTTGGGGCTGCAGTGAGCTATGATGATGCCACTGTACTCTGGCCTGGTGACAGAGCGAGACTGTGTTGGGGGGGAAGAATTTGGAGCTTCCCAGGTGGACAGAAGTACCAGCAGCTGACGTTTTATTCTATAATGTGGGTATCATCATCCCACTTTGTAGACGAAGAAATGGAGACTTAGAAAAGAGCAGTCCTTTAGCTGGGACAGTGGGGGAGCTATGGGGGGGATCTGGAACCTTGTACACTGAGTGTGTCCTTAGGACCTCTCGGGGTCCACCACCATGAGGGATGCTTCCCGCCGGCCCACTAGTGGGTAGCAGGAGGAATCCCAAGTCCATAGTCACATACGCCTTCTGGTTGTGACCTTACTCCTTGTCAGTTGTGTCTCCTTAGAAAAGCAAGATGGTCCCTTAGGGACTGGTGATAGCTACTTAATGAGAAACAGAGGCAGCTGTGCCCAACACAGAGTCAGTTTCCTGTTAGTTTCCTTCCTTCTCTAAGGGAGTGAGCATCAGCCACTTAAGTTATCGTGAGGGGTAAGGTGGAGGGGAGGCCAGAAACCTGGCGGGGGGACCAGCCAAGGGCCTGGGAGGATGCAAAGAGTACCCCGGCAGCTGGAAACAATGAGCAGGAGCCACCTCAAAGAAACTGAGCAGGTTTAAAGGTAGGAGAAGGTATCTGTCAGGTGCTCAGCAAAGCAAAGATGAGTGTATGGGGTAGGTGGATGCCTGGATGGATGAGATGAATGGGTGACTAGGCAACTCCTTTGGGAAGCTGAGTGAGTATGAAAGTGGGAGAAGATACCTGCTTGGTGCTCACTGAACAATGAATGAATATATGGAATGGATAGGTAGATGGATGGATAGATGAATGATTGGGTAGATGCATGATTGGGTGGGTGATTGGATAGATGCATGGATGGATGGGGTGGGTGATTAGATAGATGGATGGTTAGATGGTGTGGGTGATTGAGTAGATGCATGGAAGGATAGGGTGGGTGATTGGATAGATGGATGGATGGATGGGGTGGATGATGCATGGATGGGTTGGGTGGATGATTGGGTAGATGCATGGGTGGATGGATGGGATGGGTGATTGGATAGATGCGTGGATGGATGGGGTCAGTGATTGGATAGATGCAGGATGGATAGGGTGGGTGATTGGATAGATGGATGGATGGATAGGGTGGGTGATTGGGTAGATACATGGATGGATGGGGTGGGTGATTGGATAGATGCATGGATGCATAGGGTGGGTGATTGGATAGATGCAGGATGGATGGGGTGAGTGATTGGATAGATACATGGATGGATGGGGTGAGTGATTGGATAGATACATGGATGGATGGGGTGGGTGATTGGATAGATGCATGGATGGGTGGGGTGGGCGTTTGGGTAGATGCATGGATGGTTGGGGTGGGTGACTGGATAGATTCATGGATGGACAGGATGCATGTACAGGCGGTTCCTGAGTTACAGACAAGATGTGTTCCTGAGAACGTCTTTAGGTCAAATTTGTATGTAACTCGGATCCTTGATGAACAGCACATATACAGTAATAATAAAAATAACAATAGTATAATGGCTCATATGTGATAATAATAATACAGTATAATACTGTAATAGTAATAACACCCCTGTGCTGTAATAAGTTATAGAAACTATTGTGCTCTTTCTTTTAATTCAAATAAACAGCATGGAAACAAACTCATAACAAGTTTAGACAGGAGACATTTCAAAGAAAGTTAGCACTCACCTAATGCTGCATCAGCACCAGGCTAATAGGAAGGTCACCCTAATTTTGATCATCTAGCCCAATCAGTAGTAACCTTTCCATGTCAGCAATTAATCCCCTGTGCTACTTAGTAATAACTGACGCTTTCGCTGGAGCATGCCTTTCACCTGTTCCGTCCTTCTCACTCTGTCCTTTGTGATTATCCTGATAGGCGAGTGACTGGAGCCTGGCGCTCTCCCAGTGAGTGACTTAACTGTCTCTACTTCCGTTTCCACTGTCATCACCTCACCTGGACCTGCAGTGGACTTTCACTTTGGAGGCAGGGTCACGAGGGTGAACACAGACTCACAAACTCTAATACGAAAGTTAAGACAAAGCAACGCGGTGCACAGCGACCGTATGAACAGCGAGACTGGCCGCTGGTGCAGAGATGCCGCGCCAGTGAACCGCGTGTGCCATGCGGGTCTGTTTACACGTGTGGGAGAAACTAGTTCTGGAATTATTTATGTAATTGTCTAATCATAAATGAGCCTCATGCGGAGCCTCGGGAGCCTGTTTGTAAGTCCGGGACGCCGTACGTCGGGTGGTCTGTAACGCGGGGACTGCCCGTGGAGTTGGATAGATGGGTGGTTGGAGGCAGGACGCAGTGATGGATGAGCCGGCAGCACCCCTGGGAACCGGAGCTGCAGGTAAGAGAACACGCCTGCAAGGTGCGCAGTGGACAGCGGGTGAGTGTGGGGCTCAGGCAGGCGGTGGATGGGCAGATGGGGCGAGCAGGTGGTTGAAGGGATGAGCAGTCGAGTGTGAGATGACACTGATGGCCTTCGTCCCTCCACTTGCTGCCAGTTGAAATAGTCTCTGTCGTGATGTGCCCCCGTGGCCAACACATGTGGGCACTGCCCGTCCTGGAGCTGCAGGTCCTCAGGGAGCGTCCCCTCTGTGGAGGGACTCGGCTCTCCCCATCTGCCCAGTGGGGCCACCCTGGCTTTGGATGCCCCCTGGGACTCCCTCTGGGAAGGGGCTGGCTCTGAGGACAGGCTCCCTCTGTCCACGGCTGCCGGGGTGTTCCAGCTGACATTGCTTCCGGGAGCTCTGCCGTAGGAGTGCTGCAGCTCCCAATTAACTGTGGAAGTGACAAAAGGCCCCGGGTAATCATGTGATTAAAAATAAACTTGGGCTGGCCGACACTGCTTGCTGGAGCCTATCAAACCGGGCGGGGGCGTCGGGGGAGGAAATCTTCAGTCTCGGGCCTCTGACGCCATCGAGGGGTGCGGGCTCCTCTGCTACTCCCTGTTTACAACTCAGAATGTATGAGACCCCAGAAAGACCGCTGGGGCTTCGGGGGCTCCAGATAGCAGGGGGGGTGATCCCAGCTTGGGGGAATCTCAGGCCACAGAGACACAGCAGGGGTCAGCATGAGTGGGATCGCATTTATTGAGCACCTACTATGTTCCATCCCTCCGTGGGGCCTTTCTCACAGGTGACATGAGAACCCAGTACAGTCAGTCTCTGTGGTTTTCATGCAGACAAACGTGGGGTGGAGGTTCAGCCCTTCTCTCATTCCGCATGCGTGCGCCGAGCACGGGCTGTGTGTCAGGCATGGTTCTAGGTGCTGGGGGAGGGCAGGGAGCAAACCCCAACACTCTGTCCCCACGGAGCCCCTGATCTGGCTGGTCGTGATTGTCCAAGGTCTCCAGCTAGTGGAGGGGCTGAGCGGGGGTTCTGTCCCCTGCCTGTTTGCCATTGAATCCCATGACTCGGGTTCATGACCCTAGGCACCTTCTCCCTATGTCTTCACGTGGCTGTCCTGTGCGTGCACCCCTGGTGTCTCGTGTGTGTCTGAGTTTTCTTGCCTTGTAAGGGTGCCGTCATACTGGATTAGGACCTACCCATATGACCTCATTTTAACTTCATTGCCTCTTTAAAGAGCTTATCTCCAAATACTGTCACATTCTGAGAAACTGGGGCTTAGGGGTTTAGCGCATGAACTTGGGGAGACACAGTTTAGCCCTTTACAGCTTCCTTGGGACCCACCTGGCGTAGCCCTTACCCGGCTCAGAATCTGAAACCAGAGCAAAGCACAGCACAGGCTCTGGCTGGGCCTGGCAGCCACGGCCCTGAACCAGGTGTCCCCAAACAAAGGGAAAGACATACCCTGCTCCCTGTGGGCACAGAGGACCTCCTGGAGAGAGAGGAAGGGGGTGGCCTGGGTCTAAAGGCTGGTGTCTGTGTCCTGCCTCGGTGGCAGCAATTTCTCCCGTAGCCATCGTCATTGTTCAGTGACTCCTTCTGTCTTCCGGCCTCCTCCCTCCACTGGGAAGTGGAGACGGGCAGGGAGGGGGTTGTGTGTCTCCCAAGAGTACACGTCCGGTCCCCACAGCCTCGGACCCTCCAGCTGAGGCTCGGTTGGTGGTGCAGGTCCGCTGATGGGACAGTGTCACACTGCTCACGCTGTCATTGGCCCAGAAGCAAAGCAGGGTGCGGCCCATCAAGGCACTAGGGTCGCGGTGGCAGGAAACGCAGGATCTTGGCTGGAGACGCCCAGCAGCCCTGCTCACCGGGACCCCGGGGGCATCCGAACACGGAAAGCCCTTGCGCCAGCGGCAGACCCCTTCCCCGCTTGGGAAGTTGCGTCCGGCGACCCCTGTTGTGTTTCTCCCTGGGCCTGGATCACCACTGGGGGTGGCAGCAGAGCCCTCCGGGGGCCTGGCGGGCTGATGGGCGGCATGGGTATTGCTGGAAGTGTGAGGTGATTTCCTGACTGCTTCTGTTGTGATCCACCACTGCCCTCCGAGCAGGAGTGTTCCCTGGCAGGCTGGGTGTCCGGGCTCATCAGTGCCATTGTGCGTGGACACGGCTGGGGATGGTCTGTATTGCCAGCACTGATAAGGTCACGAGAACGGGCACAGTCGCCGCGGAAAGACAGGAGGGGGCCCAGCGGGTGGCCGTCCTTCCACCTGCGCCTTGGTTAGCAGAAACGGTGGGATTCTGAACAGACCAGAGCACAACAGGGCAGGTTTGCATGTTCCAGGGGCTTCTGTGTGGAGGCTTGCGCCTCCATGGGGGCCCCGGGAAGGCATGTGCGCCCCCACACTGGGGTCCCCACGCAGGCTGCCTCTTCCTGTGCAGCCTTGGCCACGCTGTGGACCCTTCTGACACTCGGGCATCTGGCCTGGAACCTGCACACAAGGACAGTGCTCTGCGGGGCTGCTGTGGAGGCCTCACGGGGACGGTGCGTTTATGTTTAGGGCCGGCAGAGGGGGCAGCAGGTGGCAGGCGTTCTGCCACGCCACCCGGGTTCCCTCCAGAGCGGCGGTGTTGTGAGGTTTCAGGACCCACCGGGTTTCTTAGTGTTTTTGAAATTCGTGGCCCTTCCGCCAAGCCCCTCCCGAGATGTGTGCTGATTCGGTTGTGCGAGGCGCGGTTGCCGTGGTGTGGGGACAGATTTCAGGGCTTCCTTCCAACCCCCCGGCGTGTGAACGATCCCGCTGCCAGCTTTGCAGGGCTCTGTCAGGTGTCGAGAGCTGGTGTCATTAACTGTCACGCCCAGCGCCTGGCACGTGGCGTCTCGAGGCCGGAGCCCAACTTCTCCTGTGGGCTCCCTCGGCCCCCCACTCACCATATGGTGCCGCTCACACGCGTCGTCATTGTCACGCACGTTCACTCTGGAGCCTTATCAGCAAATGTGTCAACTCCTGTGACTGACGAGGAGTGATAGGCCCCTTCACGAGGTTCGCAGGGGAAGGGTCTGTGCTGGAGCAGGGTCCCGCCTGCCAGGCGCGGGCTGAGGCCGCAGCCCCACGCAGGTTGGCCGTCCCTCACGTCCCTCACGCCCCTCCTGCCGGAGCCCCGCTGCCCTCTGTGGCCTGGTAACACGGAGGAGCATATGCAGATGGTGTCCTTGAGAGGAATGGCTTGTGTGGCTTTGGACCCAGTGCGGGCAGGTGGCCAGGGGCCTCCAGAGCAAGATAGGAGTGCGGTTGGGAACTCGGCCAGAGTGTCACACACCCTCTGTGCCTGGCCCGTGTTTCTGGGCAGGTCCCAAAGGTGGGGCCTAGCACGTGCCAGGTGCAGAGTCCACAGAACTGTCAAAGCTGGCACTGGGCACAGAGGCCTCCCAGCGGGGGACCCTGATCAGGGATCATCATTTTCAGAGCTGTCAGAGCTGCCATTCAATGGGAAACTGACAAGTGGATCCATCACCCAGACACCGTCTTCCTTGAACTTCTGTTTAAACATCGACACGGGAGGGTGTGCGCATGTCTGGGAGACGACGGTGAACACAGCAGGACTAGGACCGGCGCCCACCCTGCTGGGGCCGCCCCGGCCCACTCGGGACCTGACCCCTCCGGGTGGACGGGCAGGGCTGGCGGCGTCGGGAATTTCCGAGGGATGCAGCCCTCAGTCAGGACTTTGGCTCAGAAAGGACTTTGACCCCATGTCGGCAGAGGGTACAGGGTATGGACAGGTTCCCCAGGCCCTGGGACCACACATGGTGCAAGAAATTAGCACAGAAACTGGAGTTCTGGAGGTGGCGTTTCAGACCCCAGGTTCTTGCCGGGAAGGGGCTTAATTAAGTTCCCATTTCCCACCTCCCCACCCCCCGGCCCTGGCCACATCCTCTGGAAGCCTCTGGGGATAAGGAGCTTGTCCCTTGCTTTGTTCCTGGCATGTGGTGTCTGGGTGGCCGGGCTGTGTTGGGGGCAAGTGTGGAGGAGACACATGGGATGGTCCCTGCGTGAGTCTCCGGTGGCTGCCATGACAGTGAGCACAGACCAGGTGGCGAAAAACAACAGAAACGTATTGTCTCGAGTCCCAGAGGCCAGATGTCCAACACCGTGGTGTCGGCAGGGCCGTGTCCCCCCTGAAGGCCGGAAGGCAGGTCCTTCCCAGCTCTTCCTGGGATCCACTGGTGTGTGGCTGCGTCACTCCAGTCTCTGCCTCTGTCTCCACGCGGCCTCCTCCTCCGTGTCTTCTGTCTCGTGAGGATGCCTGTCGTTGGATTTAGAGCCCACCTGGGTAATTTCCTCTTCTCAAGATCCTGGACTTAATCACATCGGTGAAGAGCCTTTTTCCAAATAAGGTCACACACATAGGTTCCAGGGGCTGGGGTGTGGGCATGTCTTATGGGGGCCCGTCCAACCCACCTGCAGTTACTGTCCCCACTATAGGGGGCAGGGGGGAGGTGGGGTTCAGAGCCAGCCAGGGGCTTTGGCCTGTCCCTCTGCCACTGGGCTCAGCTGGGTCCTTGCCCACGATGCTCAGACCTGGATCAGGTTTGGATCCAGCTTGGCCACACCTCAGGAGGCCTGCTGGTGAGGAAGCTCTTCAGTTTCATGAAGGTAGAGGCTACTCTGGTGGCTGGGGAGGAAGGCAGATGGCCCAGGTCAGGAGAATATGGCAAGCACCAGGATCTGAGGTCACATCATAAGGAGTATGTGTCCAGACCAAGGAAGGTGAGAGGACTTGGAGCTTGCAGAGGTGAGCGGCCAGAACGGTGGTGAGTATGAGGCTCATGGCCACAGGGTGACCTGTCTGAAGGACGTTCATGCTGAAGAGAGCTCTGAGAACCCAAAGCTGGGCCAGGGTGTGGACTTTCTGGGAGCTCGGCAGACACTGGGCGAAGGGGTGCTCGGCATCCCCCTGTCTCTGCCTCTGCACGTTCTCCCGTCATGCTGGGCAAGGCTGGCCTGTGGGACCCCAGGGAGCCTCCACAGGCCCAGCTTCCTTTCTGGGGTTCCCTGGGCAGCCGGCCTTCCCAGGGCCCCGCCCAGTTGTCCAGCTTCGCTTGGGACTCGTGCAGAAGACATACCCAGTCTCGCCTGATCCTCGGCCCCCTCTTCCTCCTGGGCGAAGGGGGCCCCAGCGTCTGCAGGGCAGTGGGTTCCCTCACAGACCTGGGCAAGGTCCGGAAACGTGCTCATCCCGGGGCAGGCGGCCACAGCCACACCTGCCTTCCCACGCTGACCCCACGACGGAGGGGCCTCTGCCCCCAGCCCAGGCGCAGCACAGGCCTCTCGCTGAGCGCAGATGTGCCGCGGCTGCCGAGGCCTGGCCTGCTCGTCTCCAGGGTAACACAGAATCCCCCTCGTGCTGCTTAAAATATCCTGCCGTTCCAGCCACATGGGCCCTGCACTCTGTTCTTAGCAGAGCTCCCTCCCTCCCTCCTGAGTCGGGGGGAGGGCAGTGGCAGGAAGACCATCCCCAAGGGTCCTCCTCGCACAGGGGTCACTGTGGAGGTCCCTGAGGCCAGCAGCCCTCCCTGCGCTGTCTGACCTGGGCTGGTCCCCAGGCCACCCCTCGGCTGGCAGGACACAGGCCACCGTCTCTCTGCTGGAGGCCTGGGCCAAGGCAGCCTCTGGCTGGTGGGAGGGTCAGTGTAGGCCCAGGGACATTGGCTGTGCCTCTGCCCCCCACCCCAGCCCACCCTGAGACTCCCCGCCACAGGATCCTTAGCGAGGACACAGTGGAAGGACTCTGTGTGCGCTGGGCTCCCGGTCTCTGCCCCACCCACAGGTGTCCCGAGCCAGCAGAGCTGGGTGTCTGCGTCCAGCAGGGAGAGCCAGGCTGCCCCTTCCTGCTTCCGTCCCTTGGCAGGAGGGGTCTTGCAGGTGGCACATGGTCCTCCGACCTCTCTCTGATTTTAGTTGTACGGCTGTTCAACCCTGCTCAGAAGGAAGCATCAGGCAAAACATTTGCAAACAGCAAGTTAAAATATCTTTTCATTTCGCAAATACCCCGATCGCAGTGGCTCGGAGGGGTCGGTCGAGCCTCCATGCCTTTGCCCGCGCTGTGCCCTGCCAGGCACCCTGCCCGCCTCTCCCCTGCACGCGCAGGCCTGCTCCTCCCTGTGCCTGGCTCAGGGGGGCCTCCCACCTCCCGAGCCCTCGCCCTGCCCCGCTGCCTTCGCCTCCTCTCACTGGCTGTGCTTCCTCCGCTTTCCTTGCTGAGCACGCAGCGCACGCGGCCACGGCGTCACTTTGTTTCCAGGTCCTGGGTGGCCAGGCACAAGCCGGGCCCAGCAAAGGCACCTCGGGGTAATATTAATACCTTCCGGGGGAGACACCCCCCCCCCCGCCACCTCGGAAGCTCTGTGTTCCCTGTCCTTGCTGTGTCCTGAGACTTTGAGGACACCTTCACGGGAGCTGAGCCCTGCCCTGCCCTTCCTCACCTCTCCCTTCCCCAGACCCACCCAGACCCTCCTCCCTCAGCCCCTCTCCTCGTGGGGCACCACCTCCCCACTGACCTGTCCAACCCGTCTCCTTCCCCCAGGCCTTTGTGGCCACGTGCTGTCTGTCACAGCTGCTCAGCTCTGCCCTTGTAGCACAAAAGCAGCTAGAGACAATAGTTAGCAAGTGGGAACAGCAGTGTGCCAATAAAACTTTATTGACAAAAGCAGGCTGCAGCCCTAGATTTTGGGCCCCTGGGTTCCAGTCCTGACTCAGCCACATTTAGTTATGAAGCCTCCAGAAAGGGACGGAGCCTCTCAGAATCTGTTTCCAGATCTTTACAGTGATCATGGTCACTGTCCCCACCACACAGTGTTAGCGTAGGCGCTGGATAAGACGACGGATCCACGTTGTGCGTTTATACCAGCCCCTCGACTCCGTGCTTCTATGTAAATATACCAAGCTTTTTCACACCTCTGGGCCTTTGCTTGTGCTAGTCCTCCTGCCTGGGGTGCCCTCCCCTCACCTGTCCATCTGCCTAACTCCTACTCATCCTACAAAACCCAGCTGTGACAGTCCCTCCCTCTCTGTACCTCCAGCAAAGCCTCCATGCTCCCGGTACTCTCAGCTGCTCCCGTAGCACGTGACACGTCTCCCGTCGCAGACGATCCCACTCAGTTGTGATGATCTGTTCCGCGTCTGTCTCCCCCACCAGCCTGTGCCCTCGTCACTGCTTAGTCATCTCTCCATCGGCAGCGTCTGACATGCAGAAGATGCTCGGAATTCATTCATTCGGCAGAGCTCTGTTAGTGCAGGCTGTGTGCGCCAGACACTGTTTCGGGAGCTGGGGTTACAGTAGGGAGCCAGAGTCCCTGCCCTCGTGGAAGTGGCACACCTGTAACCCGCAGGGAAATGCAAGCGCCGGGGGATGTGGAGCAACGGCAGGGTCAGGAGTGCTGGGGGAGGAGGGGCAGGCTCTGTGTGGCGTGGTCAGAGACGGCCCCAGAGGTGGGAATATTGACACAGAGACCTGAAGGAAATGAGTGTGAGCCGTGTGGATGTGGGGTGGGGCACTCCAGGCAGCAGGAAGAGCAAGTGCAAAGGCCCTGAGGCAGGAATGGACAATGTTAGGCAGCAGCGAGGAGCAGCGTAGCGTCATGGGGGTGGGGAGAGTTGGGGAGTGGGCAGCAAGGCTGGGCCTGGGACCATGAGAAGAACTCTGGGTTTTGTTCTGAACTCTGGGCTCTGAGCAGAGAAGCCATGTGATGGGTTGGGCTTTCTAAGGATGGTTGTGGGGCCAAGGAGAGAAGAGACAGAGCGCGAGAGAAGCCGGGAGACCAGGTGGGAGCAGGTACAGGACCCGGGAGGGAGGTGAAGGTGACTCAGGCCGCAGCAATGGTCGTGGGTGTGTGGCGAGAGGGGTGGAGCCGCCGTATGCTAGAGATGAACCCACAGGCTTGCTGACCAGTTGGCCGTGGCCTGTGAGAGCAGAGAAGGGGCCAGGTTTGTGCTGAGCAGCCGGAAGTGGAGCCGAGGCAGAGATGGGGTCGCCTGTGGCGTCAGATGCTGGGCGTCCAGGTGGAGTGGAACATGCGGGTCTGGACGGGGGAGGTGAGTCTGGGTGGCGGGGCAGCGTGGGCGGCAGAGTGAGGAAGACGCCCAGGGCAGTGAGCTCAGAGGTTGGGGAGGAAGCAGCCACGGGAGTGACCGGGAGCACCCAGCGAGCGAGGAGGGCAGAAGCCAGAGAGCCGCACGCGGGCCCTTCCATCTCACAGCTGGGGGCCACGGGCACCTTGCCAGCAGCCGGTGTAGAATCTGGTTTCAAGGGTTTGAGAAAGAAGAGAGCCCTGAAAAATACAAGCAGATGCCCGGAGACGTTCCCGTGCCGGCGGTTCACAGCAGCACCACTCGCAGTGGCCAGGCAGGAGGGCGGCGATGGGTAGACAAAGCCTGGTCTGCCCTGGTCTGCCCGTACGAGGGGGCGTCTTTCAGCCTGAAAAGCGAGCGAAGGGCTGGTGAGCTGCGGCGTGGTGAGCATGGAAACGCGATGCCCAGTGGAAGACGCCAGACACGGGCCTCGCGCTGTGCACCGTGTGATTCCATCTCTGCGAAACGTCAGGACTGGCAAACCACAGGGACGGGAGGTCAGGGTTGCCAGGAGAGGGGAATGGGGCTGCATGTCAGTCCGCTTGGACCGTGGCAGCAAAACACCACCGACCGGGTGGCTTAAACAGTAGCCGCTCTCTCACTGTTCTGGAGGCTGAAGTCTGAGCTCAAGGTGCCAACAAATCTGGTTCCTTTGAGGCCTCTCTCCCGGGCTGGCAGGCAGTCGCCTTCTCGCTGTGTCCTCGTGTGGTCTCCCTGCATGTGTGCGCCTGGTGCACGAGGACCAGCTCTGCCGCTGCTTCCTCTTCCTACAAGGACACTAATCCCGTGGGATCAAGGCCCCACCCTCGTGACTGCATTTAACCTCCGTGACCTCTGTAAAGGTTCTGTCTCCAAATATAATCACATTGGGGGTTGGGGCCTCAGCGTATGCGTTTTAGGGGGACGCAGTTCAGTCCGTATCAGAGGGCCACTGCTTATAGCTGTGAGGTCTCCTTTTTGAGTGACGGAAATGTTCTGGAACCAGACAGAGGTGGTGGTCTTGCGCAACATTGTGGATGCATTAAATGCCTCTGAATTATACTCCTTAAAATGGTTAGTATTCAGCTATGTCAATTTCACCTCTATTAAAAAAAAAAAAAAAAACAAAAAACTAAGAAGAAAGGATGGAGAAGAGAGGCCCCCGGTGCAGAGAGCAGAGGACACCACGGGAAGGAGAGTTGTGACATGGGGGCTGGGAGTGAGGGGGCCGTGGGCCGGGGAGCGAGTCTTGGAGGATTCGGGAGCTGGGACCCCAATTCAGAGGCCCGATCTGCAAGGAGGGAGAGAGGAGACGCCGGCCTGGCCAGGAACCCGGCTGTTCACCTGCGGGGCCCAGGTGAGCAGGGTGAGGACGGTCTGGGAGGACAGCAGCATGCCAGGCAGCTCTGAGGACAGCACCAGGAGGGCCGGGAGGGACCGTCCAGTCAGGGGGGTCCACAGCCTTAGGGGCAAGGGTCCAAGAGTCTCGGGCATCTTGTTCCAACGAGGATCTATAATAAGAGTAACAATAGGCCGGGCGCGGTGGGTCACGCCTGTAATCCTAGCACTCTGGGAGGCCGAGGTGGGCGGATCGTTTGAGCTCAGGAGTTCGAGACCAGCCTGAGCAAGAGCGAGACCCCATCTCTACTAAAAATAGAAAGAAATTATATGGACAGCTAAAAATATATATAGAAAAAATTAGCCGGGCATGGTGGTGCATGCCTGTAGTCCCAGCTACTCGGGAGGCTGAGACAGGAGGATTGCTTGAGCCCAGGAGTTTGAGGTTGCTGTGAGCTAGGCTGATGGCACGGCACTCACTCTAGCCTGGGCAACAGAGTGAGACTCTTTTTTTTTTTTTTTTTTTTTTGAGACAGAGTAACAATAACAGCAGCTAGTGGGAACATCCTGCTTCCTCCTCTCCAGGCCCCACATGTCCGCAGTGGCGGGTACCATGACAGAGGAGGAAACTGAGGCATGGCGAGGCGGATTAGCCTGCCCAAAGTAGTGAAGCTGTGGGTGGTGGAGCAGGTTTGGGACCTAGGCCACGTGGCATGGGCACCTACCTGCATTTTGGTTTTTTTTTTTAATATTTTATTGAGATGTCATTCAAATGCTGTAATATAATATCTACAATATAATCCCCCTTTTAAGGTACATGACTCAGTGGTATTTAGTGCATTCACAGGGTTGTGCAACCATCACCGCTATCTAGTTCTAGAACATTCTTATCATCCCAAAAAGAAGCCCCGTCCCCATTAAGCCATTGCTCCCCGTTTCCCCTCCCTGCCCCAGCCCCTGGCAGCCACCAGCCTGCTGCCTGTCCACTCGGACTTGTGCATCTGGACGTGTCACATACGTGGAATCCTGTAACACGCGGCCGTGGTGTCTGGCTTCCTTCGCCGACTGTGGTGTTTCCGAGGCTCACCCGTGCGGCCCCGGGGGCCAGAGCTTCTCTCCTTCTTAGGTTCCGGCGTCCTCCAGCCCGTACTGCTCCGTCTCCCGCTGGGAGCAGCGGTTTTTCCAGAGCCCCTCCCGGGTATTTTTAGCTGCAGGCCGCCTTACGTGATCGGAGGGTATGCGTAGGAGAATGTGTGAGTGTAATTAAAAGTGTTTGGAGCTCATTTTTTTGTTTTTCTTTAGAGCGAGCCTGAGTCTGGGGAGCATAGTAATTCCAGCACAGCACCTTGGGCAGGAGAAAGACCAAGGCGTCTGCGTCATGGAGGTGTGCGTTCGTCTTTCCCTTGTTTGTTTCCAGGCAGATGCATTCAGTAGGAGTCAATTATCCCTGCCCATCAAGCTGCACGAGCTCCTCCCTGTCCCGCTCGGACAGCCTGGAGCTGTGGTTTTCATCTCGGGTTCCCGGGAGTCCTGGAATCAGCTTTCCTTTCACCGACACATCTTGAGGCTGCGCGGAGAAGAGGCTGGGCAGCTGCGGGGTGTCCTAATTGGCAGTGAGGGGGGCTGCCTTCCAGCAAGCGAACTAAGTGTGGCGGTTCCCAAAGCCCCCGGTGCCTCGGGGCAGCCTGCTGGCTGGGGACAGCCCCCTGCCCCTCGCTCATCCCGGGGGAAGGCTGGGTACCATTTCTTGGGACTTGGCAGAGTTGTATCAGCATCCGTGGAGGCGTGGGACACTCCTGTGTCCTACCCGAGCAGATGGAGTGTCCTGAGCATCCGCTGGGTTCCAAACGGGAGCATGTTTCCCTGTGTTAGTAACCAAGCACCACCCTCCCGGAGAGTCGCCTGAATCCCACGGCTCGGTCTCTATGGTGATGGGGAACAGGTTGCTGGCGGGGAAGGCGCGGCTCTGCGTACACCTGCCCGTTCTTGCCCTGACACGGGGTATTCATTTATTCTCCTCATTTAAGGCATTTACAGCATGGAACAGTAAACACAATAAACACCTTCATCGAGCCCTGTAAATAACTTCTGAAAAATGTCAGCCAGCAGAATCATTAGAAAACCTCTCTGGCTTCTTTGCCCACATAAGGAAAATCACCTTGTTGCTCTGTTGGTTTTGTTACTGTGAATGTTTGTGCACAGAAACCTAGAACAGCCCGTGGCCCCCACAGAGTGTCACAGTGGAAAAGAAGTTTGTGTTGCTGCCAACCCATGTCTGAACGCTTTCTGGTACGGCTGGCCCTCCTAGGGTCTCGGGAGGTCGTTCACCCTGAGCAGTGACCCACCGTGGTACTGAATTGTGACGTGGATCGTCTCAGTCCCACCGTACGCCTGCCCGCCGTGGGATGCAGAGTGGGAATAGCACCACTTTGCAGACGAGGAAACAGCTGGGTGAGAGGAACAGTCTTGGCCAAGGGTATAAACTATGAAACTGTAGGGCCAGAATCCCAGCACCTTGCCCAGGACTCAGCTCCGAGGATACTATGCTATGCCACAGTGCATCAGAAAGCACACAACTGCCACCTTAGCAACCAGAGAGCCTTGGAAACCACACAGGAGTCAGTGGACACTCAGTGTGCCCGAGGCAAAGCCTGTGGGGAGCCCTGCCGTTCTCTGAAAACGGACCCTGAATGCAGCAGTTCATACCACACACGTGCACGAAGTCTTGGCCAATCTCCCACTCCACTTTCCAACTAGCCTTCTGGTGGTAAAGCTTCCACCCTAGGTGCCTTGTGCTGTAAAATTACAATGCCCTGTTAAGGCTACCCATGTGACTCTTACAGCTACTGTGTGCAAGAGGCAAGATTTGTCTTCTCCATCTTGCATGTGGTCAAAGCATTGCTAAATTATCAAGTGACTTGCCCAAAGTCACATAACCAATGTATCAGTCAGCACATGGTGTGTAACAAACTACCCCATGACCGAGCGACTTAAAACAACCACCATTTATCTCATGATTCTGCAAAGCAAATGAGGCTGGGATCTGCAGGGAGATTCTTCTGTCCTCAGCTGGATGTCGGTTTGTGGCTGTAGTGGCCGTCGGTGAGCTCTCAGCAGGTTGGCGGCATGGCTGCGGCATGAGTCTCATCACCTAGCAGGCTGGCCCGGGCCCACTGCCAGGGGAGCTGTGCAGCCTTCCAAGAACGAACAGAAGCATGTAGGCGTCTCGGAGCCCAGACTCAGATCTGGCACGGGATCATCTATACCACGTGCTGTTGGTCAGCATCACAGGGTTCAAGGGCTGGACAATAGACTTTGTCTCTTGGTGGGAGGAGCTGCAAAGTCACGTTGCAAATGGGTGTGGATACGGCGGGGGGAGAGGGGGAATAATTTTAGCTATTTTTGCAGTCTACCACAGCCCCCACCTGCCTTCCCACATGAGCTTCATTTCTCCTTTTCTGAAAACCTCTGATCCCCATGGACAGAAACGCTGACTCCTGCCTTTGGGTTCCCACCAGCTCTGTCCACACCTCTGTTCCAGCCCTGGGGAGTCTGATTTTATCTGCCCCTCTGCTGGGCCAGACTTAGAGCTGCTTCACGGCAAAGACCCCACATCTCCAGCCTCCTGCCTGCAGCCTGGGACGTGGGGCCCAGGAGGCCCAGGCGGGTGACAGTGTGCAGCTGGAGCGTGGTTGCTGGTGCCCTTTGGTAGCCAGACCGCCAGCTGCCCTGCTGCTGACAGGCGAGGGCCCTGCAGCTCCAGCTTCCAAACCCGGCCCCAGGGAGCCTGGGCCCTCCAGGATGCTGGTGGGAGGTGAGGGCACAGGGCCCCTGCTTCCACCTGCTTCTGGGTTAGGTTCTGGATGAGATTTCATTGAGGAAGAGGCACCATCACTAAAGCAGGCGAGAGGTTTAAAAGCCCCCCAGTTCTGAGCGTAGAAAAAAACCACGCGGAGTCATGGGCCACTGCTCCTGAGTTGAGCTCCATCCCCCCACTGGCCGTGGGACTTCACACACACCCCAAGGCACGTGGCTGCTTGGAAGTGGCTTTATGGACTGTCAGATGGGACCAGTCGTAAGAAGCAGCCTGCCCTGCTTGTGAGGAGGAGCTGAGATGGTGCAGCTTAGGAGGCTACTGTGTTCTTCCCCACACGCTTCCGGGCACTTTGCATTCATCGTGCGCCCGATTTCCTTTGTCCGAGAAGATTAGGAATAAAACCGCATCTACAATGTGCTGACAAGAAGTGGGCCGTCAAGAAACAACCACTGTCTCTGTCGCTGTTGTATTGACTTTGCTACACTTGACCTGAGCCAGCAAGTGATGATGATTCTGACCTTCCTACGTGGGTATCGATGCTCCCTACCCTGCCACGTCCTCTTGGGCCGGTGCTTGCGTGAGGGTGAAGTCTGTCCCAGGGACTCAGTCTGCAGTGAGCCACGTCGGGCACCAGGCCCTTGCTCTGACCTCACGCACCCTGGGTGCCAGCCGGCTGGTCGCGGCCAAGACGAGGCAGCTGACCAAGGACCAAGTCCGCAGAGAGGGATCGCTCAGGGCCACTGCCACACACTGCCAAGCCCCCGTCGCCGTGTGTATTCGTATCCTGGTATCCAAGGAAATTCCTCCTGCCACAGTCAGCTTTTAGGAGTCTCCAAATGTTACAAAATGATTCATTTTAAATATGACACAGAACCAGCTGCAAATAAGTTAAATGTTGCTGGTTCGGGGTGTTAGTGGCATTTATGAATATTGTAGGAAAACATTTACTCACTAAAATTCCGCACAGTAGGAAAAACATCACTCCCTTTCGTACACGCCACAGTACTTATTTTTGCCTGTGTTATTTAGGCTAATGACAGCCTTATAATGGCCTTAGCTTAAGTATTTTTCCCCCAAAGAATCAAGCTTTGGAACACTGTTTTCTAAAAGCATAATAATTTGTGACGTACTTTCTCATCTATGAAAGCTCCTGGCACGTAGTAGGTATTCAGGAAATGATTTCCTTCCGTTTAGACCGACATTTGGTCAGGATTGGTGTTTACTATCTCGGGGACTTTATCTCACTTAGCTCATGCAGCTCAAATGTCTCCTCCCCTGTGGGATACGTGGGCACAAACTCACAAGTCGCTTCCTCTGACTCATGCTCGCTACCCCATCAGCTCATTAGACCTTGAGAGAAGTTTCCATTCCCCAGCGCGGAGCAGGTAGCGTTCCCGGAACGCAGAGTCAGGTGTATTCCTCCTGCCTCTGAGCCGGTGTTTGTACCCGAGGCCGCCCCGAGAGCCTGGCCACAGGTGTCGGCACGACCTGTACAGGTGACCATGTGGTCCCCGTAGCTCCTGAGCCTCTCAGCTCAGAAATTCAGGACCTCTCGCCTCCTCTGATTCGAACAGTATCTGATATTTCCAAAAGGACACACCAGGTTATGAGATCAAAGGAGAAAGGAGGACACAGAAAAGGTCCGAAAGAGCCGAGTTCTGAGAAGGATGCTCAGTGACACGGGGTCTTCTGACAGTAGTTCCTGGAAACGTTTTTACACCTACATACACATGCGTGTGCACGCACACCCACACCCACACGCTGCACAGCCTGCTCCGTGAATGGTTCTGATCGAGCGTAAGAATGAACTTTGGGGCCTCCAACACACACCTCTTGAGCTGGGCTTTGATGTGGGGTTTTTCCCCCATTTGTCAACTGATCCAGCCAGGTGCTAATCTGTGAAAAAGAGCCATCTCTTACTTCTGTCCCCAGCGTGCTCAGGACAGTGCCCTGCAGGGTGCCGGGCTCCGTAGCTGCTCAGGTGCTCGCAGTGTGGAGAGGCTGCTCTTCGTTTCTCTCTTCCCTTTGCTTCTCCCACATTGCCCGCCCGTCCGCAGCCTCCTCCCCGGGTCTGGAAGAGAAAGTCTCACCCGTGGAACGTTTGCACAGGGTCACGCCAGGTGAGCATCCGCGGGGTGTGGCTCCTGCGTCTGCTCAGTGTGGGGCTTGATGACTTACCTGTTGCCGCATGACAGTGTGACCGTCAAGTCGGTGGCTTCAACAACATGCGTCTGTTACCTCCTGCTGTCCGTGGGTGAGGAGTGGGGCGTGGTTTAGCTCTCGGCTGGGCTGCATTCTCTTCGGGGGCCGACTGGGGAAGGACACTCTCCCAGGCTGTCTCGGGCTGCTGGCAGAATTCAGTTCCTTGCGTTTGGGGACCAGAGGCTGCCTGTAGTTCCCTGAGATGGGGCTCCCTGAGACAGCTGCATGCTTTCTCCAGCCGGCAAGAGAGAGAGAGACTCCAGCAAGAAAATTGCTACAGTAGCACATAACACAATCATATATAATCACGTATGTGGAATCACATACATCCTGTCATCTTTGCCGTGTTTACTGGTCAGAAGCAAGTCGTGGGTCCAACTCACACTCATGGGAAGAAATCACACCAGGATCTGAAGACCAGAAGGTGAACTGAGGACCACCTTATCGGTCTGTCAGACACACGAACCATTAGCATGTTTTTCTTTTATCCATACGTAATATTTTACATATGGATGGGGTACATGCGAGTGTTTCATGCATAGACTGTGTAATGAATGACCAAGTTGGATACTTGGGGTGTCCGTCATCTTGAGTATGTATCATTTTCACGTGTTGGTGACATGTCAAGTCTTACAGTTATTTTGAAACATACAAAATATTAGTGATGAGCATGTTTTCTAACCCCACATGGGGCCTGAGAGTGCTTTGTAGAATGTCCCAGAAAGGCAAGGAAACCAGGGACCAGGCAGAAAAGTGAAAGCTGAGGCTTATTCCTTATTAGCAGTGAGATTTCTGTCTAACTATTTAGCTTTCTCATGAAAGATTTTGGTTTTTCCAAAACCTCTTGGTCAGGAGGCTTAGAATCTTTCCAAGCAAACTATCCTGCCACTTCTCATAAGTCATAAGTCCTGCTTTTGAGCTAAGAGATTTCTTTTAATAACTCCCCACATTGAACCCTGATCTTAGAGGCATACGAGCGTAGGTGGCGGCGGTTTTGACTTTTATTCCTAGTTCTGTCATTCTCAACCCTTTACGAAACCATCTCTCATTGCAGCTCTGTGGTTCTGACCTCTAAGAGACACAGTGCACCCATTTTGAAAAACAATTATATACAAAGATTCCCTTATTGTGTTTAAATGAAATTCTTACAGAAAAAGTCCACAATACATATAATTTCCAAAAAAAAAAAAAAAAATCAACATATTACTCTCTAAGTTTATTTCCCATGAGAAAAAACCAAACACCTCCGTAAGTATTTCAAACAGAGGAGATTGAATACAGGAAATTGTCTTTGAAATAGGTGATGTCATCCAGAGATTGGTGGCTGCAGGAAGCCACCCACAGCCCTTAGGGTTACAGGAGCAAAGGGAACCAAGAGATACAGCTCAGAGCATGAGGAGCGTCCTGTCCACGGTCCTCGGTGGCCGTCTCCTCCAGAGAATGATGACGTCTCCCTTTCTCCACCACCCGGCTTTACACAAATCCTCCCGTCAGCAGAGCCGGGCTGTTGTTGCCCCTGGCGAGAGAGCGTGGGAAAGGCGGTGTCCTCACTCACCCCCCAAGGGCACAGCACAGGAACGGGGCAGAGTACCAACAGACAGCACAGTCCCAACTGCGATATCAAGGACAAAGGACAGGACGTCAAGACAGAGCAAGAAGGTGATTTCAAGATGTACGAGTGTGGGCGCCACCAGGCTAGCAAACAAAGAGTTGGATGGATGCTCCGGCCCAGAGAGTCCCCGAGAACGCTACAAATGCTGACCGAAGCACCTCGAGGGGCCCTGCAGCTGGTGATGTGGTTTGGGGAATTGGTGAGCTGTTCTTTAAAAGCTCGAAATAAACAAAGGACGTTCTTCCCTTGATGTTCAAGTCATTGGCATTTCTGAAGAATTCAGTGTCCATGCAAGCCATGCACAAACACTTTGTGCTTTATGTGCAAAGAATTTAGGATCCGAGCTCAGATGGTTATAAAAAGACACTTCACATCCCTGGAGTCGGGTGGGACCTTGGGAAGCCGTGTGGTACAGGGTGACTGGCTGTCGACTGCCTGTGTTCCAGCTTTGTCCGTGGCATGACAGTCATGCTAACCCTGACACCACGGCAGCTGGGCCCATGAGCCTCCAGAACACCCCCCGGGGGCAGAACCATCCAGTGAGATGCGGCTCAAACTTGCAACGTTCACAGAGTGGCACCCTCAACCCACTTCCACCTGCAGCTGTGTTCAGAAGAAACAAGCCTTTCCTTGAAAGTTGGATTTGTGCACCTTTAAGATTCAGTTGACCCCAGACGCCACCACTCGCCCTCCTAGTACACCGGCTCCTTCATACACAGCTGCCTGGAGACATATAAGTCTATCGCTCCTGCGATGACCCTGACGTGGGAATTAAATCCGAATGGACAGGTCCTCACTGAGCACCGGCCTCCAGGCAAGCCCATGTGGGATGCGGGGAGGGAAGCCCAGGCTGTGCCCAGGAGTGGCTGCAGTCACCGAGGAGCCCCACACGCACACCCTCGCACACTCACACGCCTTAGGTGTGACGTGTGTGAAATGCGCCTTGGGGATGGACGTTAGACTCTTCCAGGAAGGAACAGCAGAGCCTGCAGGGGAGACCCTTGTCTGTGGGGAGGTGTCCCGTGTCCTGGAGCCCTAACTGGAGGAAAGAGAGGGGCCACGGAGAGAGGATGCCTGAGGCTGCCGGTCAGTGAGGAATCTAACTTCAGTCCTGCCCATGCAGCACTGAAGCCTGGGCTTGGCTTGTCAGGGGAACGAGGACTGGGCTCTTTGGGTTCTAGAAGAAAGGAAAGCTTTGAGATTTAGATCTTTTTTCCAGAGAAAGGAATTCCAAATCCCTAGCCTGTCCTCTGTTCCTCCCCACTGTGTGCACTTGTGTGTATGCAGGTGTACATGTGCGTATGCAGGTTTGCATGTGTGTACACGAATGTACATGTATGTGGGTGTGTTCGTGTGCATGTATGAGTGTATGCATTGTGTGGTGTGTGCATATGTGTATGCAGGTGTGCACTGCATGAGTGTGCATATGTGTGTACATATGTGCATTCTGTGTGCATGTATGTGTTGTGTGTGGGTGTGTGCGTGCCTATGTGTTATGTATATGTGTACCTGTGTGTGCATGTGTGTCTGTGCACACAGGCGCCTCAAGAGCGCACAGTGTCAGTCCTGCCTGTTTCTGGGTGATGAGCGGCAGGTATCAGGCTGAGCGCGGTGAACTCCTTTCACCCCCCCAGCCCCCGCTCGCTCGGAGTCTCGCCTGCTGCGGGGCAGGACGGATGAGCGGACATCAGCTGTTCTGCCCGTGCAGCACAGAGTCTTTCCCAGCAGAGGAGGCCTTCGGTGCTGTCCACACGCCTTCGTGGGTTCCCCTCACGGCCCCCAGGAACTGGCGCTTTCTCCCCCGGCCCCCTTGTGCACTGATGGAGGAGTCATGGGGCCAAGAGTTTGGGTAACATCCTAAAGTCCCACAACCACTGGGCCTCGGGGGATTCAAACCCAGTGGCTGCCAGTGCAAGACACCAGCTGATTCTTTGCTGCCTCTGGAGATGTCCCCTGGGCCACGTCCACTTTGTGATAAACCAGCTGGACAAGGCAAAGACCCCTGCAACAGAGATGGCAACAGTGCTCTGCACAGCACCGTACAGTCTATGCTGTCTGTCTGTGCATTCAGTAGGTGTTCATGGGCCTCTGCGGTGCCAGGCCCTAGGGGTGCAGCGGCATCCAGGTGCAGCGGCCCTGTCCGCGCAGAGCCGTCCTGGCGCGCCCATCAATTTAGGCCAGTCCTCCCGCAGGTTCTCACTTGCCTGCTTTTTCCTGGGGAAAAGGAACCTCAGAGAGGTTGAGAAACTTGCCCGGGGCCATGAATCGGGGAGGAGCCCGCCCTTTCACTTCAAAACTCAGCACTCGCCCACTTCCAGCCCGCCTAGCTGGCCCGATTTGGGGGGTTTAAAGCCTTCGAGGAAGGTGGAGACTTCACCGTGTGCAGCCGTGCGCTCCTCACCTTCCTGGCAAGATGGGGCATCTCGGAGGACGGGGAGCTTTACGATGCTAGTGTGTGGGGGTGAGAGGGTCCTGTGTGCCACTGTGTCACTCTGGAGAAGGGGCGTGCAGAGCAGTTGTGGAAACCCTCGCTATTTTTACCTCCTGTCTCTGCAGCGTCTGCCTCCCACTGAAATCCCAGCGTGCGGTGGCAGCAGCCCCTGGGCCCCTCGCGTGCCAGGCACAGGCTATTTTTATGACCCTCCTGCTTGCCGAGGGATCACGTCAGACCAGGGGGGCAGGAGAGGGCTGCAGTGGAGTAGGAACCCGTACAGGCAGGGCGGCCTGCAGCCCCCCACTGCGCCGCGCGCGGACAGGATTGGGGGGAGCAGTTGGCGATGTGCCACCCAGTTAGAGACCACGTTTGATCTCCCAGGAGTGAGGCCCACCTCAGTGTGTCCCAGCTGCATGCCCGTGCGTGTGCCACGACACTGCCTGCATCCGCAGGACTGCCAGCGCAGGAGGCGTGGTAGTGGACGGGCACAGAGCTGGGTTCCAGGCCCAGGTCCACCCCTTCCTCGCTGTGTGACTTTGGGCCAGTCACTTAACTTCTCTGGGCCCCATGTTCTCATCTCTGGATCTTTCTAGAGCATCTATTCCAGCATGAGTAGGCTGACAGGAGTGAGAGGAGGGAGTTGTACCCCGGGAGCTGCACGTAACCCCTGGGCGGTGTTCGCGGAGCCGTGGCGCGTGCGCGACAGCCTTCTCTGTGCTCTTCACGTTGGCTGTGAAAATAAGACTAGTAACGGAGCTAATCTTTCTCGTGTGCCTACTGTGTGCCGGGCACCCTTCTTTAATCCATTTTATCCTCACGACAACTCTGACGTCCCGTATTACGGGTGAGTCGTCGTGACCCTCATCTGACAAATCCGGAGAGGTGGAAACACGCCCAGGTGGCACGGCGAGCCAGCGGCAGGGCTGGGCTTGACTGCAGGCCGCCTCCCTCCCCACACGTTCTGCCTCTCCCAGGGCATGAAGGACATTCGTGGAGGATCCCAGCCCCTTCCAACCCGTGTTTTAACCCACCGGAAGCCTGCAGCCCCGGAAGGCGAGAGCTCTTGCCCGAGGCCATGTGGTAGGCTCATGCCAGCCATTCAGAAAAAGAAAGGAATGACAAATGTCAGGAAGGAGAAGTCCCCCTGGCCCTATGTGGTACTTCCCTCCTCCAAGGCGACCCTGAACAGGGAAGTGCTGCAGGAATGCAGGGCGGCCTTGTTTGGCAGGAGACTGGCCCGGCCCCCAGCCCAGACCACAGCCCTGCGCCCTGACCCCGCCGCAGGGCGGACGGCGCACCGCACCATGCCCCTGCCAGCGGAGTCTGTGGTGTGTCTCTGGATTTCCCCCCAAATCCTTCTGTGCCGCCGAGGTCCCAGGCCCTGCTAAGGATGTGCTGTCCGGTGAAAGGCACCGTGTGCGCCCTTGGCCGGGGCTGACTTCACCGCAATGCAGCCCCTTCGCGTCTGCGTTGGTTTGGCTTGGCTGTGTGGCCAGAATGGACTCGGCTGCCCATCTGCCCACTTCACAGAAAGCAGGACTCTCCAACCGCCAGGACCGAGGAAACACTGAGCGTTGCAAAATGAGAAGCAATTACTGGGGATGAGGACGGCAGCAGCCTCTAAGTGACACCTCTGCCCCGTGCTAATCGCCGGGTTGAATCATTCTCCTCTCCCTGCTAATGGCATGCGTAATTGCACTGGTTTCTCAGGCGTCCTTCACCCGTACTTATTTAGACTAGTGACTGATGCATTGCCATGGAAACCGGCACTAGGAGAAAAAAAGTCCCTGGTACAGTGGGAAGTGGAAGGATGCGGCTGGCTCCAATCTGGAGCTTACAACTTGTGTGAAAGAACCGAATTTTCGGCTGCTCCTGCCTTGCGGTCCCCAAAAGTCAAATTTGTGAACCTCCTCGAGGATTAAATACTTCGGAGCCACCTTTCTGCTTCGTCTGATGTTGCTTCTCTTTTCTTCTTCAATTCTGACCGCAGAGGGCTGCAACTTTTTTTTTCCCCCATTGGATTAACAGACAGTAGTAGATGAGGCCAGCCCCGTGGACTCCGTCTCCGCAAGGACCCAGGGCAGCCGCAGGACCCGTCTGAGTGAGATGGTCACACCCAGGTTAGGAATGATGGCTGAGAATTCACGGTTCAAGAAGAAAGTTCATTTTGGAGGTACGGTGCCACCTCCTGAACCCGCTGTGGGCTGGTGTGCGGAGTCTTTGTTCTTTCCCAGAGCGGCAGGGACGGCAGAGTCTCCGGACTCGGCGGTCCTGCAGCGCTGGGCGAGCCCGGGTGGCAGGCTGCACCGGGGGGCGCCTTGCACTGTGTGCTTTAGGATTACTGTGTTTCTGGTTGCTGGGTTTCTTGAGGCTATTGTTTCCAGAATGGCTTTCTTCTGCCTCCGATTCAGAATGGAAATAAAGGTAGCCTTCGGATCCTCTGGGAGGATGCGGGCATCTCAGTGGCTGTTAGAATCCCAGGGGACCTGTTTATAGTCTCAGGAGTCCCTTTGAGCAGCCGGTGGGTTTTTAAGACAGACTCGAACGTAGATTCCTAGTAAGCGCTGTGGTTAACCTCAAAGGGAGGTCGATTGCATGAGGAGGTGCTGTGACTAAATGCATCCATCGATCATTTTCCCGTGTGTTCTTTCGTACCTGACAAACTGTATTGAAAGTCCCCACGAAACTGGCACAGGGCATCGTGCCTCCTGACCGGTGTGGTTTGCCCGTCTTCAAAGAAAGCGTGGCCGGTTTGATTTTTGTCGATGTTTTCCTCACCAAGTGGACTCTCTGCTCCTTAGGCTTTGTATTAATAGCAGTTGAGGTGGAGGAAACACCATATGCAACTGCAGACTGCATTGCTCTCGTCAACTCCACTGGGTTGTTACCAACTGCTCCCTCGTGCTCACAAAGGCAGAGGGCGGCAGGAGACGGCTAGACTGCAGGGGTCTGGTGGGGGGGCTCGGGGACCTGGCTGGGCGAGGGGCCTCCCACTGATGGAGTCTCCCTCCCTGATGTTGCTTTGAGATCTAAGGGACTAACGGGAGCCATGAATTGCCAGGATTCTTATGGCTTCCACCAGGTCCCACTGGCTGGTCCTCACCCACCTGGCAGCCCTGGGGTCTGTCAATGACTTGTGGAATCTTTTGGGGCTGCTAGACCCCTGGGCAGGTGCAGCCGTGTTGGTGGATTGCGGGGAGGGAGCGCCAGAGGGCCTGGCCTTCCTTGTTAAGGTCATTGCCGGGAAGGGTCTTTGTGTTCTCTCCTAGTGCCAGTGAGATCCACCCAGTCCTCCCCCAAAACCCACCCTGACGAGGGGTGAGTCCAGTTACCCTTTGATCTTGAACTCCGGTTAGCCAAGGTCTGATTGCCTAAACCGTAAAGCTTCAGCTGTCTTCCCACACGATCGGGGCGGTCTCCGTGAGCTCAACAGGTCTTTTTTTTTCTAGATGTCCTATTTCCTAAGCCTCAGCTGCCAGAATCCTTAAAAAAGATTATAGAGCTAAAAAGAATCCTCCCGCCCCCAGTGCATTCCTAGATTTAAATCCAGGCTGTGCCGCTCACACCTGTGTGCCCTCGGCCGCCGCAGCTCACCTTCCTGGGCCGCATCTCTGGGTGGTGGGTAGTGATGCCCGCCCCCCGCCCCCCGGGAAGGGCGCTGGGGAAGGGCGCTGTAAGGACAGAGGGGAGAATGCCCATGGTCGCCGTCACAGGCTGACCCTGACCTGCCCTCCACTGTGACTCCAGCCCTGGGCTGCAGGGGCCAGAAACAGGCTGGTCCGCCCGCCAGGTGCTCCCTCTGGATGGAGAGAGGAGAGAGAACAGAGCCGCCTTGGCAAGGACACTCCAGCCGAGCTAATCAACAACATGCAAATCAGGCACAGATTCCTGCATTTACTCTAATTTCCATTTAGACTGCTGGTTTGGCTCGAGGTATTGGTATACATGCTTCCACTGTGCTCCTGGGCTGGTTTTTTTTTAAACATTCTAATTACTATAGAGTAGAAACCAACTCATTGACAGCCAACAGCTTTATTCATTTGTCCAACCAATTTGGGAGGGTGGTAATTGGGGACCGTCGCCAGAAACTGAGCATAGCTTCCCCTCTGATAGTGTCCCCAGACTGGCCTGGCCAGAGAGCTGCGAGGAGAGCTGACGTGGGCAAAAGAGAGCTACGGACTCCGTCCCCAAGAGCGCTCGGTGCCCAGGGCAGGAGGTGGCCACTGAGCTCCCATAGGCAAGCGAAGGATTTGAGTGGGGGCTGTTGACCTTGGGCAAATCACGGCTCGTTCTCAACTGAAGGGAGCGTCTTTGTAAGTCCTTCCTCCGAGAGCTTGTGGTTCTAGGTTTTCCCTGTGTGCCCCAGTAGTTCTCCAGGGTAGCGTCGTAAAGACTTCTTGCAACCGGGAATGACTCACCCCTGAGATTTTTCCTTTAAAAAATGCTATAAGGAGGATGCAGGCAGATGCCCGGGGATGACCTTGACTCAAGGAGCCAGGAAACCTGGGTTTGGATCCCAGCTCTGATGTTCACCAGCCGGGTGACCTGGGAAATAATCAAATTGCACCTGGTTTTCTCCGGGCAGAAAACCTGGAGTATCTGTGAGTGTTGCTGCAGGACTCAGGATAGCAACTGGATCACCGGTTCCACCACTCACCAGCTGTTGGACAGGGGAATGTCATTGAGCCTCCTTGTACCTCAGTTTCCTTATCTGTTAAGTGGTTACTATAGCAACAGTACCTGGCACTGTTGGTGGCTAAACAAAATAAGGTGTGGCTTTGCACTTAGCACCGTGCTTGGCTAGCGGATGCAGAAACCTTAGAAACCATTGCCTAAACTCATAGGCCTTACTTGTATCACCCAACAGGAGTTCGGGGCCAGGCCGCCCCATGGTACCATCTGGGACTGCAGCTCCCTCTCTTCCTGACCCTTGTCCTGGGCATCCTACTTCCAAATTCCAGGCAAGGAGAGGGGGAGGTGGCTCAGGGAGGCTTGGTTTGGGGACGGGAAGCCCCTCCCAGCAGATGCCTGCTCCCTTCTCATTGGCTAAGACCAAGGCGCCCAGCCCCTCCTGGAAGGAGGCAGCGGATCAGGGCTTGGCTTTCTGGGGTAGGGAAAGGAGATGGCGCTTGGAAGTAGCTGTTGAGTGAGCCAACCGAGTGTTTGTCAGAAGGAAGAAAGTGCTTAGCGCTGGGCACGGCGTGGGCTCCGCACTCCCAGGTGGAACCAGCACAGGGCAGTGGCTCAGAGCTCGGGTGCTGGCACCCCTCGCCCGGGTGGACCTGGGTGTCCCCGCCTGTGCAGTGGAGGATGATGCTACACTCGTCCCGCGTGGCTGCTGGGAGCGTTCCAAGGAGGGTGTGTTCTGCACTCAGAAGGCACAGGCGGCACGTGGTGAGGGCCAACGGATGGTGGGTACAGACAGATCAAGACCGTGATGGTGGCTGTGATGGACACCCAGCACTGTGGCAGCCCCATGCTGCCTGGTGACGTCCCCCTCCCATCTTCCTCCTCAAACTCTGCTCTGGGAGGCTGAGTTCTCCCTCCCTCCTTTGGGTCTTCTGCGTTCTAACCATTTATTGAGCCCCCAGCAGAGGCACAGCCGTGGCCCTCGTGCCGGCTGCCCGTTGGCGCCCTGGTGTGTGTGCTCCCCTCCCCCTCGCTGCAGCACGTGAAGCCACCCCCGTGGGGGCCTCGGCTGGTCCACACCCAAACCCCGCTGCTGTGGGGGTTCTGTGAGGGTACAGAGCTGCACCCAGAAAATGTACTGCTTTGTAAAGTGACAAGTCAATAGCACAACTCGTGTTTGTTCTTCAGGTGTTTTCTGTCGTCTTACAGCACAACCAACAATTTCCCAAGATGACTCAGAACAACATCGTGCAGGGGTGGCCAGCTCTCTGAAATGATTTCTGTGTACCCGGGGAAGGAAAACCAGCCCAGCACGCTGCCCCCTTCCTCCTTTGCCTCTGGTTGGTGGAGTCCGTAGCTCTGGCCACTGTGCGGTGCCAGGATGTTGGGGCCCCTCTGGCACGTCGCCGGCGGGGCCGGTACCTCCCCGCACACCCCTTGCCTGTGTTAAGGGAAGTCGCAGCACGTGGCTCTGTTAGCGAACCTCCTGCTGCCCCTCGCTCCTGAGTCCTTCCCCAGATGTGTGACACAGGCTGGTTTTCCCAGCACCATCAGGGAGGAAGAGCAGGGCGGATGACACACACCCCAGCGCATGCACACACGCCGGCAAGAGCGAGCGATACTCCGGGAGCTGGCAATAAATAGAAGTCAGTGACTCAGTTGCTAGTTGGTGCCACGTTCCACCATCCAGGCAGCTTCAAGGACTGGAAACCAGTGTGACCGGGGGACGAGAGTGTGGCCCTGAGCACGTGGCGTGCAGGCCAGGGTGGGGACGGTCACTGCAGGGCCGGCTTCGGGTAGCACAGGGAGGGTTCATCCTGCCGGGCTGCCAGGCGCAGGGCAGACGCCTGGCGTCCGGGAGAAGCACCGCAGCCCCCGCTGCCCGAGCAGGAGCCGGAGCCTCACAGGCGAGGAGCCCTCAGCTTAGGTCCCACCGTCCGCGGCAGAGTCAGAATTTGAACCGAGCTTTGTCCTGCATCTGGGTACAGGGAAATGCTTTTCCCGAAAACCACTTCTCTGTCACTTGGTGGTTTCTGGCCTGCAGACAAAGGTCTGAGTTCCTTCGCTGATGGGATCTAAACGGTTTTCTGACCCAGGCTTGCCCGGCATGCTGTCCTATGGGCAGAATAATGGCCCCCAAAGATGGGCACATGCCAGTCCTCAGAAGCCGTGAGTGTGCTGTCTACATGGCCAAGGGGAATTAAGGTCACAGAGGGAATTAGGTTGCTGTCAGCTGACGTTAAGAGAGGGAGATTATCCTGTATTATCCGGGTGGGCTCAGTGTGATCCTGGGGTCCTTGGATGTGGAAAAGGGAGGCAGAGCTCAGGGCCGGGGGATGTGACGTGGTGGGCTTTGAAGGTGGAGGAGGGGCCCAGCAGCCAAGGCACACAGGCAGCCTCTAGATGCTGGAGCAGGAAGCGGATTCTCCCTGGAGCCTCCAGAAAGAAACGACCCTGTGGACGCCCTCATTGTAGCCCAGCTAGACCCGAGTCACGATGGAACTGCAGGACGATGCATTTGTGGTGTTGTCGGCCACGGAGCCCAGTGCCCCCGACAGCGCTGGGTCAGCGTGGTGTGGACGTCTGCCTGTGTGTTTTGACAACAGGGTCCTTATTTTCTCTCCCCCTCCCCTGCAAGGTCGGTACTGGGTGCCAGAAGGTGCTTGCTGAGCGACCTGCAGCTGAGTTAGGAAAGGACCACGTGGCCAAGCCAGGTGGTGGCACTAGTGTGATATGTGTCTCTTTTAAAATCAGAGTTCTGTGCCTCTCGGTCGAGTGAGGTCCTGACCTTCTGCCCCCTTCGCGGTGGCCAGCGTCCCATTAGCTCGCCAGGGCAGAAAAGGTGACCCGCGCCGGCAGCCCGGGCTGAAGCCTGGTGTGCTGACGCAAGCTCCGCGTGCTTCCGGCACTCCTGT
The DNA here is from genome assembly GCF_041146395.1 of Eulemur rufifrons. Classification (NCBI taxonomy): domain Eukaryota; kingdom Metazoa; phylum Chordata; class Mammalia; order Primates; family Lemuridae; genus Eulemur; species Eulemur rufifrons. The sequence continues at coordinate 98,996,907 of NC_090988.1, forward strand.
CTGCGCGCTTCTCCTCCTCGCAAGGAGCCCGTCCGCAGCTTTGGTTTTAAAAAAGAAAAGTTATTTCTGTCTTTCATCCCCATCGGTAATTTCTTCCTCCTTGTGGTTCTGATCCTGCATTTGGCTTGGCAGCTCGGGTGCAGCCGAACGGTGTCTGATTTAAGCCACGCCGGAGATCACAGGAGGCTGCGTGGGAGGGCAGGTGGGCGCAGAGCACGGGGGCTCGGGCTGGACGGCCCCGCCACGTCGCCAGCCGGGTGACCCCAAGCCCTGTAAATGGCAGGAAGGACACCGCCACGCACGGCTGCCACGGTCGTGGCTAACTCTGGGCCTGCACCTAGTAGGCCTGCAGCAGCCGTAACTGCAACGGCAGGGGCAAGCCGGGGCCCGCCCGCTGCGGCATGGCCATGAGGTTCACCTCTGTGGGGTAGAGCGCCAAGGATGAGGGCCCAGGGAGGGTGTTTGGGGACGTCTGTCACCCCCCAGCTGTGGTGAGATGCAGATAAAATCTTTAGGGAAACAGAGCTCTGGAGAGCCCGTGGCCTCAGCTCTGCCGGTTTTCTCTGCTGTGTGACGAGTGACTCGAGGCTCAGCCGCTCACACCCCCACCTGCCGGCGGCTCAACCGGGTCTCAGGAAGCCACATCGAGGTGGCAGCCACCCCGGGCTCGGCTCTGGAGGCTCTGTGGAGGAGGATGCGGTTGTGGGCAGGACTCGGTTCCCTGAGGCTGTAGGAATGAGGTGTCCCCGATTGTTCGAGTCTCTCTGCCTGTCCTTCTACCAGCCAGAGGAGCGATTGGGTTTCAAAGGGGCTCATGAGACTCAGTCCGCCCTGCCAGGCACATACCCTGACATGGGCATAAAATGGGGGGTGGGCGGGGGGCAAAGGTCGAGGGGCGTCGTAAGCCCTGCCCATCTCGCCAGCACCAGCCTCACGTGCCCGGGCGGAGTCTGTTCTCCGCCAGGTCTCTCGAGTGTTCCTGGGTTTCAAACACCTCTCCAGTCCCATTCCATGGCCACAGGGGACACTGGGACATGGTCCTCTAAGATGACTCACTGCAGCTCAGGAGTTGTGTCCAGAGCCTGGTCTAGAAGGTCTGCCGTTGTTCTGTGGCTCGTAGGACACAGGAATGAGGAGTGGCCTCCAGGTGAATGGCACGGCCCCCAGGCAAGGGGGACTGAGAGGGGAGGCAGACAGCAGAGGCTGAACTCGGACTCCTCTCAGGCTGGGCCTTTACAACGCAGCGGTGGTGTGGCCTTTGAGCACCGGTAGCTCCTGGCAGGGAGCCTCTGTGTCCATCCTCCCGGAATCATCTGAGCGACCTTTCTCCCCATCCCAGCCCCCATGGGTCCTTGAATGTGCAGACCCAACTCTGATGGCTCCCTTCTTGGGGCCCCCACATCCCTCGACTCCTTCCTCCCTGCCTCTGTGCTGGGTGGCCTGGTGGCCTCACCTCCAGGGATTCCCCAGGCCTAGATCTCATGGTGCCTGCGGGCATTTCCCCAGCGGGCTCTGCCAGCCTCGCACTGGCACATGGGCCTTCCCTGAACTGCGTTCTGCCTCGGTGTCTGCAGCTGTGAGATGGGCACCCTGCAGCTCCTCTCAGGGCTGTTCTGAGCCTTCCCCTGTAGGACACTCGGATGGCTACAGGTGCCAGGAGGGCCCTCTGGCAGTCTCACCTACGCCTTACCCTCCACTGAGCCATCTCTGCTGTGACTTCCTGCTCCCCCCTCGGCTGGGGCAAACATGACCTTGGCCTCCAGGAAGCTTCCCTGCACCCCTTCCCAAGGGAGCTACGACAGCCACAGCCGTCCTTGGCCAGAGTCCTGCCCTGGGGCTGTGTGCGTGCGACTCCAGGGCTTTGGCTAACACGGTTTGCTCTCCATGGCCACCTTCTGAACTGACCTGTTCAGATTCACACGCGTTTGGGTTTTTCTTTTGTGTCTTAAAAGCTGCCCTGGAGGTCAGCAAAGGCTGTGTTCGTCAAAATGCCTTCGATCTCCTCTTCGAGACGCACGGCACCATCTTATGGCTCTCTCATAGTTTCTGTGCTTATTGTCAATAAGAAAAGTAAATTTGGGACCTAGCACTTGGGGACAGGAACACAAAAGCTCAGCATGTGACTTCGCATGACCCTCAGAGGCTGTGGAGGGGTGGCTCCCGGTCTCCATGGTGCATGGACCAAGGCCACGTGGCCTGGAAGCGTTTCTCCGGCATTTGGAGTCAGGCTTATCTATGTCTGCGGCCGATCCCAGGGCTCCTCTGTCTTTTTCATGGAGACAGGAGACGTCTGGAGCCCCTCGTGCCCACTGCCCTCTGCCTGCTCACGGTCACTGCTGTTCGACAGAAGAAAATCTGGAAATGTCTGTGGCCAGCAGTTCCCACTGTGGGGCGTTACTCGTTGTCACAATTAATACCAGTATTCAGGACTAGGGGTGCTGGGTGCCCCGAGCCCTTGGCGTCCAGGGTGTCCCACTGAGCAGCACTTGCAGGGTGGACGAGCTGAGATCAATCTGTCATGCTGAGTGACTGCAGTTTCTACCCAGTGTGACAGACGGGCTGAAAGATAGCACTGTCTTGGTTGCAGGAAACACAGAGCTCACTAGAGAAGAAACAGACTCCCGTCTAAGCCTGCCAGGGCCTTCCCTGGACGTGGAGGGCAGAAGGCATGGCCCAGCCTCCCAGGGTTCTGGAAGCACATTGGTCCCTCCACTGGTGTGGTCACAGGGACAGCCTCATCTCTGGAGCCGAGATGTCCTCCGTTCAGACAGGGAGCAGAGACTGTCCATGTCTGTTCTGCATTCCCGGGAGAGGGTCTGATTGGCCAGGCCTGGCACGGGGGCCGTCTCACGTCCAGTGCGCTCTAAGCAGGTGTGCGGTTATGTGGTGCAGATGTGGTCAGGGAGGGGGGCTTCTTCAGAGAGGCTTGTGGGCCAGGAGGACCAAGGTGGGTTCCTGGATGAACAACACTAGCCCTATTCCTCGACAGCTTCCCTAGGCTGGGCGATGGGGAAGGGGTTTACTTAGAAGTGTGATTCCATTTCATCCTGTAATGCAGAGGCTGCTGTGGGCCCATGCTACAGATGAGAAAACTGAGGCTCGGGTAGAGGTTGTTTCCTGCCTGGGATTGTGCAGCTACCAAGGGATTCAAGCTCAGTTTGCCTTGTGAGTCCTTGGAATGTGGCTGGGGTGGGAAGGTGTCAGCATGTTCATGGGACCCCGTCCCCACTTCCTGCCTTCTGTCCCTAACCCTGGAGCCTGCTCCTCCCCACTCGTCCTGGGGAATTTGTTTTTGGAATTTCAGAGTCTTAGTAAATTTCTTTGAGGGATTCCTCTCTTCATCTCCTCTTGCAGAAACTGTCACGGGCCAGGGTCAGCGGACAGTCGAGTCTCCCCAGATACCCCACCCTGGCTCCCTCACCAGGCCGCGTGGCATCCTCTTCCCAGCAGCTCTGCTTAAAGGGCTATTTTAAATGCTGATAGTCTGAAGCTTGTCATGCAATCTGTCACTGCCTCTCACGAGTCCCAAGGGGTATACAAAATGGGATTTCTAGGTTTGTGGGTTTTTTTCTTTTCAATGTAGATTTTTCTAGGCCATACTCGGAAAACAGCTATCAGGGTGCACAGCTCAGATGCGTAGTGTGTCAGGTGCCTGGACTCACGGCCCTCTCCTGGCAAGGCAGTGGGTCCCAGCTACTCTGAGGGATGCTGAGACATAGGAGAGCCCAGGGACTCGTCCGTCCCACTGTCCTGCTCCACAGCTGGGACGGGGAAGGCCCAGAAGGCAAAGCGAGAAGATCACACATGGTCACTGCCTCAGCTGGGACTAGAACTCACGTTCCTCGATGGACAGGCTGTTTCCACCCTCGCCAAGTCCCTGGGAGGAGCTAGCAGCCCAGCGTCCGCAGCCGTGTGGTTTTGATCCACTTCTCACCCATTCCGTGGCTACTGAGCTCCCGCCATGCGCCAGGCTGTCCTATGGTGGCTGGTGGTCGAGCAGTGCGGTGAGATTTGAGCTGGGGAAGGAACGTTCCAGAGAGAGTCTAGTGGGTACAGAGGCCCTGAGGTGCCAGTGAGCTCATCCTGTTCCAGGAACAGCAGGGAGGCTGACACAGCTGGAGTGGAGTGACGGGTTGGGGGAGATGACGTGGAGAAACAGAGCCACACGGCAGGGCCGCGTGGGGCCACCTGTGTCGTCGAGAGCTGCCTGAACACAACTCTAATTGCACTGAGAAGCCTTTGGAAACTGTTAAGCAGCAGAGCTTAAAATCACCTGGTTTATGTTTTTAAAAGCTCATTCTATTTGCTCTGTGGGGTGTGGGTTGCTGAGGGGAGGCACAGGCGTGGAAGCAGGGAGAGACAGGAGGCTGCTGCACCAGTCTGCTGGTTCAGACTAGAGTGATAGTGACTGCTGGCCCCTAAGCTGTGGGCCACTACACACATTGCCAAGCGCCTGCTGTGTAAAGCACTGAGCCTGGCACTGGCCAGGAGGTGGGCCTGGTGGGAAACTGGGTCTTGACTTCAGGAAGCCTGTCCATGGTTGAGGTAGCAGACAGGTAAATACTTTCCTCTCGGATGGGTAGCTCATCTGCTTCTTTGGTCACAGAGGGGCCTCGTCCTCCGAGACACGTGAAGGTATGTGTGCCATGCTGTGGCCTGTCCACATTTAGCACGATACGTCCCTACTGACCATCAGGTGGTTTTCTACTTTTCTCCTGGAAAATACGGGCGTTCTCCCAGGTGAAGCCATACTCAGCCTTTGCCTTTTGTCTGCTCTTCCTTCCTGGCCTTGCTAGGACTCTTCTGGTTGCTGGTGATGGAAACCCAGCTCTGCCTGGGATGTGTCAGGCGCACAGCACTGAGAAGGCCACGCATGGTCTGTGTCGGTCGGCTTAGCCTTGGTGAAGCCATGGTAACAAGCATCCCCCCATCTCGGTGGCTTGGAGCAACAAAGGTTCATTTCTCATTCGTGCCACATGTCCATCATGTGTGAATAGGGGGCTCACGTGGGGACCAGACTGTGGAGCAACCAGCCTCTCACGTGTTTTGGTCTCCATGCCCGCTGGCAAAAAAGCAATATTCAGTGCTCCAGCCAGCAGGTAACATAAGTCATTTCCTCTCAAATTCATTGGCCAAAACTGATTGCAAGGATCCACCCAACCACAAGAGAGCCAAGAAGTAGAGTCTAACTGCATTTCCACGAGCAGGGAAGCCAGAAACAGGTGATGAGTAGCCCAGTGACCACCACCAGCTGCACTCCAGGGACCCCCGGCATCACAGCCTTCTGTGCCCGTCTCTCCCCTGCCCCAGCTCTGCCTCCCGCTGTGAGCTGCTTCGGTCCTGGGCTCACTGTCTCCCTGTGGCCGGAATGGCGGCCACAGCCCATACCCTTCCGCCTCGTCTCCAAAAGGAAACCGAGATCACCTTCCTCAGCGTCCAGACCACAGGACATCTCAGAACAAAGGCCACTGGCCCTGCGTGCACCATGGGTCACTCCCTGCTAGTGACAGGGTCCAGCAGTGTCCAGCCTGGGCCACACCTGTGTGTCCCTGTGGGTGGGGTGGCCTCGCCCAGACCTCCTCATGGTGAAGGGAAGCCGTGTGTCCCAGGGGAGAAATGCAGGCAGAGGACCAGCGTGTGTACCACACGTTGGGTGGCTACTTCCTGGCCACTGGGCACAGTGATTAAACGCATCACTGTGTCATTCATTCCAGGCTCTTTGTGTTATAAACAAAAGAAAGCTACGCTGTCTGATGCCAACAAGGACACTGGTTTGTGTAAGTGAGAAGTCCAGCGAAGCTGTGTCCAGGGGTTCCAGCCGTGCCATCAGGGCAATCGGGCCCTCTCTTTCTGGGTCTCTCTGTCCGTCCCCTCCCTCCCTCTGCCTGTTCCCATGCTGCTGTGGGAGTGGCATCATCCTCAGCCTGTGTCCCCGGGTGGCTTCAGCTGTGGGACTCCCAGCAGCAAGACCAGGCCCGCATTGACCCGGCAGGGATCACAGGCCCACCCCCCGAGCCTGTCACTCACTGTGGTCAAAGCGACAATCCAGCCATGTTCCCATGCCAGCCACGAGAGCCCAGGGCTGGGTGGCCTCAGTTGAGTGCGTAGCTGGGGTTGGGAAAGGGCTGGTCCCCCTAGAGGACAAGGGGAGCCCATGCCCCACCTGCCGGGCTGGGCACAGTGGCATGTGCTGGGGTTCTCAGGCAGCGGAACCGGACCCCACTGCCTGCCTGTGTGTGAGGGCGGGGGCGGGGCTGCACAGCGACCGCAGAGTTGACTTAGCAGCGGGGGTTTCTGCTGAGGCCACAGAGCTCCTGGTGGGGAGGAGCTCCTGGCTGCGGGGAGGCTGGTGCGGCTGTGACACCTGCTCCTCCATCTTGCCTATTTCAAACGTGGGCGTTCTGTTTGTGACCCACGTTTGCACTGTGCGATCCAGTGAGCCTGGGGAGGGCCACGGGTTACTCATTGCTAATGATGGGGTCTGGGGCTTCCAGCCTGAGCCACACCTGTGCGTCCCTGTGGGTGGGGCAGGTGCCCCGCCTCCTGAGGGGGCACCTCCCATGTGCCAGCATCCCTGCCTCCCTGCACAGTGCACAGCAGGTCCCAGGGAGGCCAAGCCTGGGTGACATGGGGTGCATGCCCTGATGGTGGGGTGCAGGGTCCCAGGGACTGTCTCACCCACCTCCCTTCCCAGGTTGGAAACTGAGGCTGGGTGAGGGCGAGTCCGTGGGATGTGGCAGGGCAAGGAGGCTACCTGGGTTTAGGCAGTTCACTCAGGAAATCCCCCCCCCCCCCCCCCGCCCCGGGAACCACAAGTGACATGACCCAGGAGGCTGTGCTGTGGACCGGCTCTGCCATTTCCTAGCTGAGTGACCTTAGGCAACTCACTTCACCTCTCTGAGCCTCACCCTCCTCATCTATAAACAGTATTGAGCTCACACAGGTGAAGCTGTTAGATTATATTGGCCCCGGTGAACATTCCAGAACACTGTAGCTGTCAATTGCTGTCTGCACAGGCTGTGGAGGCACACAGTCTGGGGTCGGGGGCCCACGCTGCCACTCACAGAACTGTGACCTTGAGAGGCCACTTTGGGAGGCAGAGCCTCCAAATTCAGGTACAGCAACCATGACAACAGTAGCTAGTGTGGTGACAGCACTTTCCGTGTGCCATGCTCTGTTCTGGCGTTTCACAGGTGTTCACAGGTTGACTCCTCAGCTGCTCCCTGTGAGTGGGAACTGTGTCACCCCTGCTCTGCAGGGGAGGAGACGCAGACCTGCAGCCAGCGAGTGGCAGAGCTGGGCATGAGTTCAAGCCAGTCTGGCCTCAGAGTCCATGTCCCTCATTGTTGCACCTGCTACCTCTGTAAAACAGGGACAGGAAGTCCACCTACCACGGGATGTCACCTGAGGACCAAATAAAGTCAAAGACTTAATTTTAATGAAATGAGATAATTTAGCAGAGCGTCCCACACTTGGCAGTAAATAATTACTTTTGCTGCAGTGTTGATGATACTGATTACAGTGGTGGTGGTGGTGTCGATGATGGCAAGGATGAAGATGGTGATGGTGGTCGTGATTGTGATGGTGATGATGACAGTGATGATGGTGGTCATGGTGGTGGTCATGGTGGTGACGATGGTGGTGATGATGCTAGTGATGATGACAGTGATGGTGACTGTGATGACAATGGGGATGATGGTGATGGGGATGACTGTGTTGATGGTGATGATGAAGATGGTGATGCTGATGATGGCAATGGTGATGATGGTGATGATTATGTCCCTCGAGACCTTTCCCTGCCCCTCAGGGCTGTGTCCCAAGCAGAAGTGTGACTATTTCTGGGAGCCGAGGACAGGTAGGCCTGTGCAGTGGGAGTCTTTCATAAGACGGTCAGAGATGATGTCTTTTCTAAAGGGTCCCTTTCTCTTATAAAATAGAGATAGGAGAGGAGAATTTATTGTTTTTAATGTCCTTTCTGAGGCAGATTAGAAACTTGGTAAACCTTGTGTTGCTCTCCTTCCCCGCTGTGCTTAAAATTTTACTGGTCTGTGAAATCCCCAAGTCTGGGGACCACCAGCTAACTGACCTGGCCTAGAAGTGGTTCCCTCTCTGAAACATGATTTTCCTCTGGTGAACACAAGCACGTGTGCGCACACACATGCGTTCCGCTGCACACTCCCCTCTCTGCTCCTGGACCCTGCAACCCCTCACCTCAGCCGGGAACCTGCTCTAGTGAGCTCCAGCGCCCAGCCGTTCCCTAGACAACCAGCCCAGAGCTGCTGCCTGGGGCCCTAAAGGACAGAGGTAATTAAGAGCCATAATAGCAATTAACAGCCAGTCCCTGTGGGCCTTCACTGGCTGCAGGAGCTACTCTGCTTAACCCCGCAGAAAGGCGCAAGTCTCACTTATCCTTCCACGTGGACGGCCCCAATGTGGATACGTCGCCTGGCCATGTGCTCTCTCCACATTGCTGCCGGACTGCGGGGGCCCCTGGCCCCACCCAGGGAGGGCCAGCATCCTTGGGGTCCTTCTTCACCCACTTCCAAGAGGCTGAGACTCAGAGAGCAGGGCTGAGGCCCCACCCTGCTGAGTCCTTCCAATCCCAGCACTTGGGGCACAGGGCCTGGCTCCCAGGGGGACCTGACAAATGAATGCAGGCTGCTGGCTCGGAGGGAGAGGAGGACACAGGGCATCTGAGCACGTGTGGTCCAGACGCCCTGCACAGGGGAGGTGGGTGCAGCTTGGTTGGACCAGTGCCCAGTCTGGGGAGGGTCCCGTGCACTCAGGCCACCCTGGTGGTGTGCCGTGTGTTTTTATGTGCCAGTCACACAATGTGTCCCTTCAGTTAGGTTGGCAAGCATTGACATTGGAGATCTGCTAGGGGTTGGACAGCGGAGGGTGACACGGAGAGAAACAAGGCCAGGTCCCCATCTTTGAGCATCGTGGCGAGGACAGGGCATCTGGGGGTCGGAGAGTGTGTGGTGTGGTCACAGCCGTGTGGGCGCTGGAGCCCGTCTGCCGGCCAGGCTGCTGATCCTGGCCGGCTGTTTAGTGGGTGTGTGACTTTGTCTTGGCAGCCCTTGCTGTCCTCATCCACGGCCACAGACCCAGGGAAGGACTTCGTAAATGTCAGTGAGGATGAAGATGGTGGTGATGCAGAGAGACGGAGCCGGGCAGGGGACCACAGCTCGTTGGCTGTTTTAAGTCTGCAGTCCGATCATTTTACATCTCAGCAACCTTTTCCATTGTATAACAAAGTGACAGAAATCTATATTATTGGCAACTTTATTTTCGGCAATCTATTTACATATAATGTATGACTTTTCTTGAAACTTAAATTGCTTATTTTGTTCACATAATGTCATTCTTTTAATTAGCTCTGCGAAAGGAGACCAGTGTTAGTCAGCGCCAGAGCGTGCTGTTGACGGCCACCACGCCGTGTAACTGTCACACCTGAGTAAGGAGCGGTGGCTGAGCGGCGCAGTGTACACAGGCAGACATTTAGGCTAGCAGGATGCTTTAAACGTAAATGAGATTATTCTTTTAAATCACAGGTACCTCCCCGGGGGGCACCCACAGTCCTGAGCAGGGCTTTGCAGAGCGGCACTCACGAGTGGGAGGGAGATGGGCTGCCCCGGGCTGTCCCCGGCTGGACTCGAGGGGCCTGCAGAGTGGCGTGTGCGCCCCCACTGGGTGGTCATGGCCACTTAGCAATCGAATACATGAATGGCGCTTACAGCAGGGCCTGGTACACAGTGAGCACTCGATGAGTGTCAGTGGTGATGGAGATGATGATGCAGTGGCTATTCAAGGAATCGTGAGTGTTGTATCATCCGAGCCTCGGGGGTTCGTTGGGCGCCAAGGGGAAGGGGTGGAGAGGCAGGTGGGGGCCGAGTCCCAGGGGACCCGTCTGCCCTGTACAGCAGGGACAGGGCAGAGACATCCCAAGAGCACAGCCTAACACAACAGAAATTCAGTTCTTGTTCACGTAACAGTCCTGTGCACAGAGATCCAGGTATCTTGAATCTTGACTCCAGGTGTTGACTCCACCATCCCCCAGGGCCTGGGAGGCCTGAGCTGTGAGCCGGCGGGAGCCACAGGAGAGGGCAGGGAAGGCGCACGGGCTCCTGCAGAAGCCCAGGCTTGGGGAGGACCTTTCTCCACCCAGAGTGAGCTCGTATCCCACTGGTGAGAACCGCTCAGGTGGCCACACCCAGCCACAAGGGCAGCTGGGAAATGTAGTCCTGGGCCCGGGACACCTGCCTCGTCCCCACCCCACACAACCCCAGTCCGTACAGAAAGGCGGGCGCTTCTGGGGAGCAGCCAGCCGCCTCTGGTCAGTGAAGAAGCCAAGGCATCCTCGACACCCTTACCTGTGTTCACTTTTGAACTGCAGGTGTGCATTTTAGGGTTCAGGAGAAAGAAGCACATTCACCTTAGAATATGCGACGGAGGAGGCTGACAACAGAGAGAGGGTTATTTACAGAGTTTAAATTAGATTTTCAGCCATTTTCCTGAAGTCAGTTGCATAATTTCTCTTGAGTTTTTTGCAGGGTTTAGGAAGGAGATTGTGCAGGAAATCTTATTTGGGAGGAAAACATCTAAACAGTAAACAGGGAGCCGCCGTATTTCATGTATTTGTGTTGTGGGTTTTTTCCTGCCTCTAGCACTGGGTCATCTATTAAATCTAATTACATCGCTCACATCGTTTCCCATGAAATTTACGCTAAATCTGCTGAGTAAGGGAGGCAAGCAGAGGACTTAATTAGAAACGTTAATCATGTTTGTTCGGTGCTTTTTTTTTTTTTTTAAATGGAGAAAGCAACTATAATCAGGAAAATAACAATAAACATTCTTTCTTTCCCCAAAGGCAGCCATCTGCAGGTTGTCAGATTGCAAGGAGGCTCAGTGTTCTAGCAGCTTCCACGTGCTGAGGGGGCTGTCACCATTCAGCCCGAGCTCTGCGCTCTCTGCTCGGCGTGGTGATTCTCCCTCCTCCGTGAGCTGGGCCTGTGGGACTCCGTGGTCAGCACCGGGTTCATATGCGTTTCCCAAATTCTGCAAAGTCACACCCGGAACCAGGCCTCATCTTCCTCCCAGACCGTTCCCAGGAGGGCAGACTTCATGCTTCCTGGGGATAAATGAGAGGCCCCGCCGGCCTCGTGAAGGTTCAGCATTTGGGGACCGTGACTTTTCTAAACTGTGTTTCTCTCCCCTCTCTGTACAGAAACCCGTGCAGACCGCAGCAAGAAGCTCTTCAGGCACTACACGGTGGGCTCCTATGACAGTTTCGACGCCTCCAGGTGAGACACGCTTCTTTCTCTACCAGGACCCTCTGGCTAAAGATGCTCCTTCGTGCCGCAAACGCTCTAGACCCTCTTGCTTCCCGATGCTGTGGCTTGCTTCCCCTGTGTGTCCATTGTTCTCTAGAGACCCTGCCTGCCAGGTGGTCTTTGGGTCCAGCCGAGCACACCTGTGGCCCCAGGGAGAGGGCTGGCTGGCATTGTTTTGGGGAAAGGCAGCCCAGATGTTACAATGCCCACAGTTGGCCACAGGAGCTGAGAGGCAGTGTCAGGGTAGTGGTATCCTGCCGGGGGAGCGTTTAGGATGCCTTAGGTCTGGGTTTCCACCTCAACTTGCACTTTCTATATTCATGCTGTGCCCATTTCCACAGGCCTGGCACCAGGCAGGCAGATCTTCCAAGCATGGCAGGTTTGGATGTGTTGGCTTGTGCAGAGAGCCCTGCGCCTTTGGTGATGGGGCTGCCACCTGCGCAGGGTTGGATTTTCCTGCAGGAGCCACACTCGTGCGGCATGCGCTATGGGACACCCTCGGGTCCTTGTGTCCCTCTGCATCCAGGGGAGACCCCACTAGTGCAGGGGCCTGCTGGCCCAGGGTGCGGAGAAGGGCCCCCTCCATGGGGAGCCTGTGCCCCCACTCAGACAGAGGGTTCTTGGTGGATGCTGAAAACATCGGGACGGGAGGGGCCTGCGCCTGGCCCAGCTGTCCAGCTGTGGCACCCCTTTCCGAGAGGCCCAGAGGAGGGTCAGGCTGGGGAAGGGTCCGACACCCTGCCCGGTTCTTCCCCAACTCCAGGGGGTCTGTGAGGAGCAGCTCAGAACTGCTCCCTTAACTCTCCCCTGCCTACTGGGAGGTCCCGCCTGGCTTGGTTGGGTTTTTTTCCTTTAATTGAGGTAAAATGTACATAACCTAACAGTTGCCATTTCTGAGTGCACAATTCAGGGGCATCTAGTACATTCACAATATTGTGTAACCATCGTCACTATGTTTTCGTCACTCGCTAGCCGTCACTCCGTTCTCCTCTCCCGCAGCCCCGTTTGCTTTCTGTCTCTGGATGTGCCTGTCCCGGTGCTGTGTGCAGAGGAGTCGCACGATGCGTGGCCTGCTGGGTGTGGGTCCTTCCGCTCAGCATCTCGTGCTCGAGCTCCATCCACGTCCCACCGCGTGTCAGCGCTTTGCTTCCTCAGGCCTCCACCCCGGCACTTTCCTGTTATGGTGGAGTCCACAAAACATACCGTTTTCTGTCTTGACCATTTTTAATTGTGCAGCTCAGTGGCGTCAAAGACATTCGTATTGTCACACAACCATCACCACCATCCATCTCCAGAGCTCTCTCATCTTGCAAAACTGAAACTCTGTCCACATTACACACTGACTCCCATCCCCTCCCCCACCCCCTGCGCCACCACTCTGCTCTCCGTCTCGTGGACGTCACTACGCTGGGGACCTCGTGTAAGTGGCATCGCACAGTAGTTGTCTTTGCTCGACGGGCCCCTTTCACTCAGCACGTCCTCGGTTCACCCATGTTGCAGCAGGTGTCAGAACTTCCTTCCTTTTTAAGGCTGAATCACGTTCCACTGCAGGGATGGACCACGTTTTGCTTATCTATTCACCGTCAGGGACGCTGGGGTGCTTCCGCCCTTAGCTGCTGTGAATGGCGTCGCCGTGGACGTTTGCGTATAAGTGTTTGAACCTAGGAGTGGAATTGCTGGTTTTAACGCTGATTTGTCCCTACCACCTCTGTCATAAACAAGATGTGCTATGACAGGAATCCCATGCGCAGCAGGGAGCCGGGACCCCCGGCAGGACGTCTTGCAGACTTCCCAGGTCTTGTTACAATTGCCCACTTTTTGACCTTAAAGCCCAGGTTGTGATTTGTGTCCTGGAGCACAGCTCTGGTCTTTATTTGGGCCAGATGAGTTGTCTCTGCAGCAGCAGAGAGCACCTGTCCAGGTGGACCCTGCACAGGTGGCCGTGGTACTGGGCTGTCATACCCTGCTTCCATTCTAGCAAGGAGGGTCTGGTGAAGCCAGTGGCCCACAGTGCCTGAGGCTCGGGGAACACCGGGGAGAGCTATCACCGTGGTGACCGCTAGGGCTGCCCAGGTGGGGCGTGGGGTTCAGGTGAGAAGTGCCCTCCCAAGGCGGGAAGGGTCCAGGCAGCAGGCTTCCTTCAGGCTGTGGCTTTTGCAGGGCTGTCTCCCCACCAGGCGGCATCTCCAGGGCAGAGAGGCGTGTGCGTGTGTGTGTGTGTGCGTGAGGGTGGCGTGCACGTGCACTCAGCATTGAAGTGGGCTCCACACTCAGGGCTGCGCCCCATAGAGGGGCGTCGGGAGGACCTGACTCGATAGACTTGGGAAGAGAGATGACTAAGGGGCCAGGCTGGCTGGGGACCATGTCACCGAGGGGTGACCACGGCTAACAGCAGGACTGGGGGCATCGGGACACAGGCTGCAGCTCAGCTGACAGGAGACGTGTGGAGCTTCCGTAGCTGTTCAGTGACAAAATTGGCTGCCTCGGGGTGATGAGCTCCCTGACATTGGAGGGAGTCAAGCAAGGCGGGGGATGCTCTTGCCAGAATGTCATAGAAGGTGGGACTGTGTGACCCCCGAGAGACCCACCAGCTCCAGGTCCCTGGGTTCAGGGCCCAGGGAGGGCTCTGTTTTACGTGCACACAGAGCACCTGCTCTGTCCCAGGAGCTGGGACCGCAAAGGAGAGGGTCGTCTGGGCCACCCCAGGGTCAACTGGTAGTTTCTAAGCAAACGGTAAAACGTTCTGTCCTTGAATGAAATGAGGACGCGGCGCCTCTGTCGTGGTGAGGGATCAGGCAGACCTCGGGCCGCACGTGACGGCTGTTTCAGTGAGAGAAACGGGAGTGTAATGGCACCATGTGTCCCTCTCCGCCCGTGCGCCGGCACCTCGCGCTGATCGCAGCTCTGCCCCTCGAGGGCCCCCCCGGTGACCTTGCGAGGCCGGACACTATGTCGCCCTTGAGAGAGGGACGCTGCAGCTGAGAAAGGAAGGCCGAGCCAAAGAGCTGCCCCTGGGCCCCCGAGAGAGCGTCTGCCCGAGGGGGGGCCCGGTCTGGGGGAGGACGTTCCTGCCCACAGCTGCCGGTGAGGGCGAGAGCCCAGGTTGTTTGTGGAGGCGAGGTTGTCACCTCCCGCAGCGTCACTGGGAGAGGGAGCGACGGTGTTACCTGGGTCAACACCTGACCACCGAGCTCGTTTGTGAGGGTGTAGACTTAGCTCACGGGGCCCGCTGTGTTCGGGACCAGCAGAACTGGCCTTGACCAGACTGTGACGTGGCAGGGACGATGGAGGGTGGCAGCGTGGATGAAGAGGTGGGCTGGTCTCGTGTGCCACCGTAACCCTGCGACTGGCCTGGCTCCAGGGGGGGTTGTAGTGAGAAGGTGACCGTTAGTGCCTCTGATAGAGCAGAAGGTGTCAGGGGGCACGGTCACCGCGGTGCAGGTGTGGATCGGCGGGTAGCTCGTGAGCCTGCTCAGAATTCACGCTGGAAGTAGCCTAGTGAGCGGCGGGGACCTGGGTGCCAGTCGTCCGCTGCGGGCAGCAGGTTAGGAGCTGAGCAGGGGCCACTGTGGATGTGGACACGCTGAGAGAAAGGGCGGCGGGAGACCAGACTCGGTGGTGACGTCTCTGAACCGGTCAGGAGGTTTCTCCTTTCACACCCCCCTTATTTCAAAAACTGCTCAGAGCTGAAGAGCCGATTGTGGAACACGCCCGTTCACTGGGGACGCCTCCAGTTGCTCCAGCTGGTTCGCTCCTGGGGACGCCCCTCCACCTGCCCAGGTGCAGTGAGGGGTCCAGCCACGGTGATCCGGGTCAGACAGCAGAGGCCCTTCTGCATGGGACTTCACGGCCGTTTCAGTGTCATTTCAGAAAACATGTCTCAACGTAGGAATGGGAATCTCAAGTTCCCACTCCGCTTCAGTCAGATCCCACTTCTCTTGTCAGCCTGGGCCACCCAGGAGGCATCTAGGGACAGGCGAGACCTCAGGGTCTCACTCTGGGCTGAATAGACTCCGTCCAGCCATCATCCACCCATCCCCCTGCCCGTCCATTCACCCATCCATGCGTCTACACCTATTCACCCATCTGCCCAGGCTGGCTTTGGTCAGGGAAGCTGGGGGAGATCACTCTGGGGAAGTGACTTCTGAGTTGAACCTCTAGAGAAGACTTGGCAAGTGCAAAGGCCCTGAGGTGAGAGGAGGACCTGACGCGGCAGGGGCAGCCATGAGCTGGGAGAGAGGAGAGGAGGTGGTGTGGAGAAAGACCTCGAGCTTCGAGACAGGAGCTGGGTGTCCTCGTGCTCGCAGCGGGAGGCACTGGGGGCTGTAAAGAGGAGAGACGGGAGCTGACGAGCTCTGCCGCGGGAACACAGGCAGCAGGACCGGTGGAGGCCAGCGAGGAGACCACTGCCGTCACAGTGCAGGAGCCAGGGATACAGAGGTGGATGGACCAAGGGTGTCGGGTGAAGTTAGAAAGGGCAGGACCACTGAGGCACCAGATGTGGGGTGAGGGGAGGGCGGGGGCTCGGCTTTCCCCTGTTCTTGGATTGTGCAGGGAGAAGCTCTCCGGAAGCAGGTGGGCCTCAGACTCAGTCCTCACTGGCAGCGAGACCCTCGGGGTGTCTCTCACGACACCTGCAAAGCCGCACACACGGCTCCGGCCTGACTGTGCTCACGACCACCATGCGAGGGGCGGGTCAGGGTGGGCCGAGCTTCCGGTTTGGCTCTCCCCTTTCAAAGCTGATGTTCTCTTAGGGAGTGAGTTAGAAGGGTGCCGAATCATGCCCGTCCACCCGCTGAATGTCCACCATCCGTAGCTGCTCATATTCATGACTTGCAAGCCCAGTTTTATTTTCTATCTTAGTAACGGGAAATACATACGCCTGGTTGAAAAACTCAAAATGTGCAGGAAATGGTAGAATGTGAAGAATGTCTCTCTCCCCTCCTGGCCTTCCAGCCCCCAAGTTCTTCAACCCAGAGAAAACCTCTGTTGCCGGTTTCCTGGGGATCTTTCTAGAGACAGACTCTGCACGTAGAAGAATATACATATATTATCTGAAGCCTTTAAAGCCCCTGAAAAATAAGCTGCCCTAAGTTTTCTCCCTGCCTTTGCAACTGTGTATCCGTGAGCTGTTCACTTCCCCTCTCTGAGCCTTCTGCTCCGGTTTGCAAAGTGGAGATACTTCAACTCGTCCTGTATCTCCAGTTGTGTTCGTATTAAGAATGAATGAGAGGCTGGGCACAGTGGCTCTCACCTGTCATCCTAGCACTCTGGGAGACCTAGGTGGGAGGTCGCTTGAGCTCAGGAGTTTGAGACCAAGTAAGAGTGAGACCCTGTCTCTACTAAAAATAGAAAAATCAGCCAGACATCATGGTGCACGCCTGGAGTCCCAGCTACTCAGGAGGCTGAGGCAGGAGGATCACTTGAGCTCAGGCATTTGAGGCTGCTGTGAGCTGTGATGATGCCACGGCACTCTACTCAGGGCGACAGAGTGAGACTCTGTCTCAAAAAAAAAAGGGTGAATGAGAAAATATGTTTAGTGCTTGCAGCGCCTAAGAGGCGTGTGCTATGTAAATCCAGAGGGTGCTGGGCTGTGAGCAGCGTGTGTGGGTAGCTGGTTCCTCTGACGCCCTAACTCTGCTCTAGAAGATCGCCGCAGTGTGTCGGGTAAGGACTGAACGGCAAGAAATGCTGGGTTTTCCCCTGTTCTTCCCTCACCAGTATTTTGTATTTGTGTATATTTTTACCATTTCTTAGACTTGAAAAAGAGGGATCCGTCTCTGAGCGTGTTCACTGGCTGGGCGCGGGAGGAAACATACTCCCTTTACTCTCGGGTGACGGGGGGACCTGGCCGTCAGTCACGACGCCGCACGGCAGAGCCTCTGGGGCACGCTGGGGCAGAAGAGATGACTTCACTTCTTATTTCAGACATTTTTGTATTTTTATGTTTTGACAGTATGCAGTGCTTTTGTAATTTTTTGAAACAGAAAGAGAGGGGGCTGTCTGGGCACAGGCACGGGAAGATGTCAGGACCACCGTAGACCCTGCTCTTTTGTCTCCCGGCGTGACACAGATGGCGGCAGGGGCCCCATGTCCCTCGGGGGAGTCACTCTCCAGGGAGTGCTGCTCTTCTTCCTGCAGTCGCATCCTGACGACAGCCTGCCCGTGCCCAGGCTGGCCTGAGCGTCCTCCTCCCCCTTCTCTCTCTCTCCCCTCCCGCCCTCCTTCAGCCCATCCGCGGTCCAGGAGTCCCGCCCCCTCCCCACCCTGCTGCTTCCCGGGGTCCCCCTCACTCTCCTCTGTGTTCTCGGTAGCCCCCCACCCTCTGGCTGCCCCAGGGCCCACCCCTCATCCATTCTCAGTGAACTCTTGGTTTGACATTTTCCTCCCTCCATAAATTTTGATCCAAGCTCTACATGGGTGCAATAACATTAATTAATTAAAGGAAATCACCCCCACAGGGCTAAGGATGGAAAGAGATCACTGCCCGCCCGCCCGCCCAGCCTCGGCCGCACAGCCCGCTTGGCAGAGGAGCCGCTTTTAGAACTTTCTCTGCTCCCTTCCTCTGATGGTTACCTCTGCACCTCTACCATCACCCCCTTGGTTCTTAATTTAAAAGTGTGAAACATCCTTTCTTTGCTAGAAGAGATGAAGCTTTTGAGGCTTTTGTGGTTCTGTCCCCACCTGCAATTGTGAATAGGTCTTGCCAGTCTGCGAATTGATTACCTTAAAGTCACACTCTCAGATTCTTCTCTTATTTAATAAATTTTAGATGGTATCACTTGACTCTGTTGTATTTATATTCATTTTTAAGTCTTCTAGGTTCTGTCTATAAGTTGGATTCAAAAGTTTAAATCCATCAGAAAGCATTATCCTTTAGTATCATCATTGAGATAATATAAATGTTTACGTCAGCACCAAGAATGGGGTTAGGACTCCACTTCTTCTTTACAGACCCATGAGACAAAGAGTCTTCCTAGTATCACAGATCAATGTATCCTTATTCTTCCACTCTGTCAGTTTTCAGAATAATCTCACGTTCTAGCTTCATTTTAGGATCATGATTTTCACAAGAGGTTTTTGTTTTTCCTGGAGTTTCTGATAGCCTTTCTTTTTTTTTTCTTGTGAGAGGAGAATTGTGTCTTCTTTGGCCTGCCACTAACGTGTCACCCTGTTCCTTACGTGTCCCTGGAATCTACCCGTTCTTACTGGGGAGTCCCCTGACACTCTGCTCCAAACGACTCCCGTTCCCAGTACACGCCTGTCACTCTGCAGTCTCCCTTCACTGAGCCCCGAGTGAGTAAATTGTTTCTTGTCTTTGCCCTTGTTCTGCTGGGGCACATCCTCAAGTAACACCTTCAGCGAAAGGTATCTGGAGTGTCAACTTCTGTGTCTGGAAATCCTCTAGTTATTTGACGGTCTCAGTGTTGTAGAATTCTAGGTTCAAAACAGTTTGCCCTCTTGAACTGCCGAGGCATTGCTTCACTGTCACCATGGCTCTGCGTACCGCTCGTGAGAGGTTGTGATGCCGTCTGACTCTCATTCCACCGTACGCGACCCTTTACTTTCCTCTCTGGAAGTTTGTAGGAATGTCGTGGTTTCTCCTTTTTCTCATGTTCTGGCATCTGATGACGTGTCTGAGCGTGGGTGTCTTTATCTGTGACGTTCACTGTCCCGGA
Organism: Eulemur rufifrons; assembly: GCF_041146395.1. Taxonomy (NCBI): domain Eukaryota; kingdom Metazoa; phylum Chordata; class Mammalia; order Primates; family Lemuridae; genus Eulemur; species Eulemur rufifrons. The sequence continues at coordinate 99,015,919 of NC_090988.1, forward strand.
GGCTCCGTCAGACTGAAGCAGCTTCAGCTTCATGGATCTCCTTTTACTGATCTTTGGGCGGTGCCCGCACTTTCTCTGTCAGTTCGGTCTTTCTGGATTTCCGGTTGGGCCGTTCGAGCTCATTCCACTGACCACTTAGTCTCTCACACTTCCTGTCTCCGCCTGTGCGCTCTGCATTCTGGGAAATTCTTCCTCAACTTCCAGCCTGTCTATGTGAGTTATCACGGTGTCAGTCACATTTTTATTGTCCAAGAGCTTTTCCTTTCCATGATGGGATAAGCTTCTGAAGCTTGAGAGAGTAGTTTCTGGCTGCCTTTAGGAGCACGCAGACAGGCGTGCATGGGCGGATCTCTGCACGGAGCCGCTCTGAAGGCAGAGCCCAAATCCACCGCGCGTTCCCTTAGGTCAAAGCACCAGAGAGACAGAAGCCCTGTTCTCAAGAGCTCGTAAGCAAAGACAGACGCGGGTTCTTGTGCACATCTGTGGGACAAGCAGTCATTGAAAATTGAGGGGCTGATGTGTCTTTGCGTTGAAGTGAGCGTGCAGTGAGGTGACCAGGTGGTCACGCAGTGATGACAGGAGCGGGTCCCAGGAATGCCGTGTCTGTGCTCAGTCACGAAAGGGGAGGAGGCTCTCTGGCCAAGGAGGGGGGCAGCAAGGTGCAAACCCTGACTTGGGAGCTGTGCAAAACTGTGTCCCTTCCAGCCTGTCCTCCTGCCAGCCCCGGGCCCCAGACAGGATCATTCACACCTGTGCCCTCTCAGAATGAGCATTTGTGATTCGGCCTCTGTCACGGAGCTTTGAGATTCATATTTGACAGACAATAATGTCAGGAGCTGCCCTTTGGCCCTCACTGCTCCCCACTAGGGTGGGGCGGGGCCAGCAGGGCTCTCAGGCCCACAGCGCACAGGCACTCCTGCCCCCCAAATCCCCGAGGGCTTACTCGAATCCTCCCTGGAGTCGCCCCTGGTCATAGCTGCCAAGGTAGCCTCCACCTCCCCCATACCCACACTGTACCTGGCCCCTCTTCTGCCCCTGTCTCTGCCATGGTTGGCGGCATTTGCTCATCTCCATGGTACGAACAGTCCCACCACGGCCCCTTCCACACTGCCGGCCTGGGGTCACTAAGCACTGTGTGGGGAAAGATGCCCACAGCCGGCCCTTGCAAGCTCTCGGCAGCCTGTGCCAGCGCCCACACCACTCTGCCCCCTCCTCCAGCCCCACACTCTGACTCAGGGTTGGACACAGGGCTGGCTTGCGAATACACAGTGAGGTGTGCCAACCTGAGGTTCTAGCAGGTGGGCTTCAAGCCTGATGGGCCCGGGCCTAGGAGTGCAGGTGCCAGGGGGTTCTGGTCCCGGTTCTGACACCTACTGCCTGCAAGGGCCTCAGTTTCCCCACCTGTAAAACGGCTACATCATCCCCAAGTTCTCTTCTGATTATAAACTCTATACATGTGGCCTGAAACTGCCATGACTGCTGGCTGGTGGCCACCATGAATGAACAGGCTTTGGACAAAACTGCAGACCCTGAGAGCGGCTGGGCAGGGCTGGGATTCCAGGGCCCTCAGAACATCCCGAGGTGCTGTCCCGGAAGCTCAGGTATCGACAGGACAGTAAATCGGCAATTTCTCCTCCAGAAAGTGCTGCTAGAACCAGCATCCCCCTCCAGAGGGTCCTTCCTTTCTTAGTCGCTGTCTGGGTGGGGAGGGCCGTGAGCAGTCAGGAAGCCGGCCCCACCTGGCCAGTGTCCAACCGCTGTGCGGTCCCCTGGGACAGACTGGGTCCCCCGCCGCTGCGTGCTGTAGCGCGGGTCACTCACCTCCGTGCTGCGTCCGTCGTCCAGAAAGCGGGAGCGGTGACGGTGCCCGACTCCTAGGGTCGTCGTGGTGCAGATTCAATTAGTTCAACTTGGGAAACATTTAGAGTGGTGCCTGGCACAGCTCAAGTGCTCAGAGACCATAAGTACAATAATTATAATAATTACCCTAATTATTAATTATTGCTCATTAAGCCAGAATTCAGGTCTGTCCCCACTTGGAGCCAACCTAGTATAAACCTAGACACAGTGAAGGGGAGGGAGGCTCTCTGTTTTCCCGAAAGGACTCTCGGTGTGATCTTTCTGAACCTTTCTAGGGCATCGCACAGATGGCCTCATTTCTAAAGCGCATTGTGCGCGCACCTTTGCTGAAGCTCAGGTGGCGTGGCAAGCCCGGGCACCTGCAAGCGGTAGTGTCGGTGTGGCTTCTGCAGGAGAACCGAGACTGTCCTTAGCTCCTACCATGCGTCAGCACGTGTCACATAGCGTGTATCGTTCGGGTGGATTCAAATGTCTTCGGAACATTCAGAGCCTATCTTTAGAAACGCCAGCCCATGGGATAAACCTGCCCCGTCGCCTGTGTCTGTAAATTAAGTTTTATTGGAACACAGCCCCGCCCATTGTTTACACATGGGCACGGCTCCCTCCGCCCCACAATTGACAGAGAAGTGACACAGGGACCAACTGCGCAAAAAGCCTGGAATAGTTATTGTCTGGGCCTTCACAGGAGAAGTTTGCCAGCCTTGGTCTAGAATGTTTGCAGAGCCCCTCAAAAGGACTTCATTAAAGTGCTCCACATTAAAGGTGCCTCCTTCGTACTTGTAGCTACTTTTAGAACTGTCCCTTTGGTGAAGCCACCCTCTCATCTAAGCATCAACCCTTGGGGCAGAAACAGACTGCTCAGTGGCCCTTACAGATGGAGGGAGGTTGGCGGTCAGCGTGGACAGGGGCAATGGCCGGGCCTGGCCTGGGTGTTCCGTGGCCTCCTGCTATAGGCGTCTGTGCCGTCTAGTCCAGGTTGGGCAGGTGTGCCTGGTGGGGGGACTGCGGGCTTAGGCCCCGGGCCCCCACCCAGCCCTGGCCTGGGCCTTCTGTCCAAAGCCTGGGGTACCCGGCAACTCACCACCACTGAGTCTGATTCCCGTGGGAAGGAGACGGTTTCTGGTTTTACAGCTGTGGCGGGTGAATACCCCCAACCCCCACCAGAGGGACTTGGGAGCTGGCCTTACAAGCAGAGCGCAGTGGACTGTCCCTAGCCCACTCGGCTTGGTCTTTCTGGGCAAGCTTGGAGACCAACAGATGGGGCAGGCCTGGCCTGTCATTTTAATTAACGAGTGAGGGAAAAGTCACAAACAGCCCCTTCCTGCACTTGCAGCAAAATGCCAGGCAGTTGTACTGTTCCCCTGGTTCTCTGTTATTGTTGTTGTTTTGTTTTTAAGAACATTCAGTTCAGAGTTGAAGGCTGAAGCTTAAGGGTTGGCCCTGCCAGGCCGAGCCGTGTGGCCCTGGGCAAAGCCACCCCCACTGGCTGCATTGACTTTCTGATGAGGTGGTCCCACCAGCCTAGGGGGTCGTGAGGGGCGCAGAGCTGGAGGCAGAGGTGTCCTCCTGACTAAAAGGAGGGTTGTGGGGGGCAGCCAGCTTGCCCCATTTGCCCAGGGCCATCCTAGTCTTACAACCGAAAGTCCTGTATCCCAGAAAACCCCTTTGTCCTGGGCAAACCAGGACAGTGGGTCACCCAGTCTGCGTCACACACCGCACACGAGAGACTCTGGTGTAGTTTCATTCATCGAGTCAGTAGCACCAGTGGAGCACCTGCTCGGATGTCCCAGTCTCTCGTTTTACAGGCAGGAAAACCCAGGCCCAGAGTGGGTGACAGTCCTGCCCAGGGTCCCACCACCAGTGCTTGCCAGAGCCAGGACTGGAAAGTGGGTCCTCTCCACCTTTTTGCTTTTATTCAAAACATAACGGTGGTGGCAGGTGCTGTCCGAGGCTGCACAAGCGTGGTGGGCAGGACCAGATCCTGCCTCTGGGGGCGCTCACGTGCCGCTGCAGGAGTCAGGCAGTAAACGAGTGAACAGACAAATCCCAATTTCAAATAAAATAAGTGACGAGAAGGGCTGGGGACCTGGGGACACAGGAGGGCTGCTGCTACCAGGCAGCAAGGCCCCTCTGTGGGGTGACCTCAGGGACCTGTACAATGGCAGCAGCAGCATTCTGGGGTGACCACAGGTAGTGCAAAGCATTGTGGTGGTGATGAGCTTGGCCCACTGGAGGACGAGAAGACAGCAGTGTGGCTGGAATAGGGGGAGGTAAGAGGAGAAGGGGCATGTTCAGATCATAAAGGGTCTTAGCCCCTCCATGGTGGGGACTTTGGATTTTATCCTCAGTTATGATGGGAATCTATTGAAGTATTTTAGGCAAAAGAGATACATGTAAGGCTTTACAGTAAAGAGCGAATTCAGGGGAGACCGTCAGTAGGCTTTCATGGTCCCCAGGTACACGAGGCTGGGGGCTTGGAACGGGGAAAGTCGTGGACAGGCGTGCGGATGCCAGCTCTGCCTCGGGGCTCCAGCTGACGGCACGTGCGGATAGGTGGCTGTGGGGGATGGGAGAGCTCACTTCAGGATGCTCCCTTGGGTTTGGGCCAGCACGCGAGTGTCGCACGTGGCACCGCAGACTCCACGGCGTCTTTGCAAGCACAGTGAGGTGCCGGGTGCCCCTCCCCCACGGGCCTGCCCGCATCCCACCTGCCCACAGCTCTGTGTGCCAGGATCCCCTTCCCTGGGAGTCGCCGTGTGGGGACTTCCTCCTCCTCGTTTTCTGGCACACGGGGGTGTCGTGTTCTGCGTAAATGCACCTGCAGGATGTCCTGCCACAAGGAAGGACACCCGAGGGCAGGCACTCTGCTGATTTTGGCACAAGAGTTTTTTACCTAAGAGGCACATAAAAATATCTCGCTTTATACGTGACGTTTCCAGAATGAAGTAGGTTCTGTAACACATAAGGTACGTCCTCATGAGCCGATAAAGTCTTCCAGCACCTGCTCCGTGCCAGACCCTGCATAAGGGACCTTTTTTAAATAAGTATTTTTCGGGCCCACTGTTTTGTTTCCAGGCTGCAGTTGACACTCATGTTGGGCAGGTGAGGATGTTGGTGTTCAATGAGGTTCCACAACTTGGCCAAGGTCACGGAAGCTGGGGTCCCACCCGGGTCGTTCAGGTTCCAAGGCGGCGGTTCTCCCTCCTAGCCTACGTCCCCGTGTCTCCGCAGGGAGCCCGGTCGCCACCCTGCTTGTTGTGAACACGCTTAAGCCGCATCTTTGTCTTCCCCGCCAGCCGTCCTTGGCAGGTAACACGCCTGGTAGCGCTTAGGAAATGCTTGTTGGTGATTTATTATGAAGTAATGAGACAATTTAATTTGAATCAAATTCTTTGCACATTATTATTTCTATTAGGAAAAACTGGTATTGCTTATCATGTTAGCAATGAGGAGGAAAATGGTCGTAATAAACGCCGGGCAGGGTGTTTTCATAATTGCTGATTTGAAAAATGGCTCCTATAAATGCGCATCTCTGTGGAGCAGGTGCGCAGGCTCCATGGGGACAGAGCCATTGTCCTCCCCAACACAACGCGGAGCAACGCTGTCCCCCTGCCCGTCAAGTGAGGGCAGCTCCCAGCAGCCAGGAGAAGTGTCCTCCATCAATGAATGACCCACATCCGTCACCTCCTGCACGTGACACCACAGTGGCTCCCTGGGCTGTCACTCAGAGCACCGTGAGGGTGCTGGGCTTCATTTCCCCCGTGAGCTATGGAGGAGGGCAGCGAGAGAGCAGCACCGAGTACTGCAGGGCTCCAACCAGGGAGCAGGTGCTGGGAGCAGCCGTGTGTGTGGTCACAGGATGAGAGGCCCCCCGCTTGGCGGCGAGTGACAGATGCCTGGGGAACTCCTGCCCGCCTGCAGCCTGCCCACCGCTCAGTGGCCCCCTGTGCCGCCTGCAGCCAGCTGTGCCACGGTGAGCTGGGCCGGTGCCCGCACCCTGCAGCACAAGGGCCCAGGCTGGCGTCTCTGCAGGGCCGGGATACCTGTGGAGCCCCCCACCCCGGAACCCCTGAGGGAGAAGAGAGCTGACAGCTCTCTGCTTAGCCCCATCCTTCCTGACTGGCAGAGCCTGGAAATTTCTAGGACATCCGCTGGCGTTGCCTTTCCCCGGAGGCTCCTCTTTCTAATAGTGTCCCAGTTCCTGCCTCCATCCGGCCCTGCCACCGAAATGCGATTACACGGGGAATGATTTAGAGGTGCTGCTCTCGGCTTCCGTCCCCTGCCCTGGAGAGGCGGGTCCCCCCCACTGCTCAGGGAAGGAGCTTTCAGAGGCAGGAAAGGCGCCTCCCAGCCTCCTGAGTCCGTCCCTCCCCCAGCCCACCGTGGGCCTTGCCCTGGGTTCCGGCGTCCCCTGCCAAGGTCGGATCAGACGTGCGCGATGCACCCACAGCCCACATTCAAGGTACCTTTCTGCCATAAACAAAATTCTGAGATGATTTTGATAATTTTGCTTTTGAAACCCATTTGGCTGCGAGTAACTCACCGTGATCGTTCCCCAGCGGCTTCTGTGACTCCTTAGCAGCCGTCAGCGTGCCCGAGGATTCCTTCCAGGGGAGGAAATCTGCCCTCCAAGCGGTTGCGCACGCGGTGGACGGTACGTTGGTGACAGCAGATTTAGCGGATCAGCAGGTGGACCCCGCGGGAGATCTCAGAGACGCCGAACGCTGTTTGGACTCTGGGGCCAGAGAATTTTATCTTCCAGGTCGCAGGCATGTTGGCGGGTCCCCTGCCCATTGTGTCCAGACGGCTGGAGCCTGGGCCTCCGGGGAGTTGTGGAAACAGCCCCGCTCACCCCACCCTGCGGCTCTGCTCTGCCCTTTCCGCACACCTGCAGAGGGTGCTTTGCCCGGCGTCTGTGCCACCTCTGACGGCCACGCCTGCCTGATCCCAGTGTCCTTCCAGCGCCGACCCTGACTCGGAAGCCCCCACCCCGGCCTCAGAAGCCCCCTGCAAAGAGCTGCAGGTGGGGACTCTGTCATCTGCCTCGGCCCCACAAGCCACTCCCTGCCGCTTTGAAGGAACAGCCGTGGCCTCCAACATTCATGGGGCGACAGTCATGCTCTTGCCTACGAACTGCTTAGATGGAAACACGGTCGCTGGGTGAAAGTTCCTGCCACGAGGTGCGGGTCAGCCCCGGGTCACTCCAGCAGGGCTCAGGCCTGGCCGGAAGAAGCCCAGAGGAAGGAGTGGAGCAATTGCTTTTCTGTCACTGTAGCCTTCACCGCTGACCCTGGGGGAAATACGCGCCGGCCCGGGCCCTGCTGACACCTGCACGCACACATCTTGCCACCAGCTGCGTCCCTGGACCTTGCCCCGGGTGTGCAGGCGGCCGACACCCACGACTCTATGCGCTTGCTCCCTGTGCTCCAGCGCCCCTCTGGAATGTTCTCCCTCTCGTCCCCTCCCCAGCCCCCACCCCACTCGCTCCTGCACACACTTCAGTCCCCCTCCCAGGAGGCCTTCCGGGTCCCTCACGCTCTCACAGAGCACGTCCTGGGCTGTCGAGCACACGCACCACGTGGCCCTTGGGTGAGCACTTGTCTTCCGCGCTCGCCTGCTGGGCTCTTCCAGCGGCTGCTTAACAAATCAGCGTAAACCAGGTAGTTTAAAACAAGAGAAACTGATTCTTGCACCGTTCTGGAGGCCGGAAGTCCCCAATCAAGGTGTCGGCAGGGCACGCTCCCCTGGCGGCTCTGGGGGAGGAGCCTTCCCGCCTCTCTAGCCCCTGGCATCTGCCGCCGTCCTTAGCGCTCCTGGGCGCGTGGCCGCATCTTTCCAGTCTCTGCCTGCGTCTCCGTGTGACCTTCTCCCCTCCGCCTCTGTGTCTCAGTCAACTCCTTGCCTCTCCCTTATGAGGTTTTGGGGCGCTCCCTAAACCCAGGATGGTCTCACCTCCAGGTCCCCAACTCATCACAGCTGCAAAGACCCTATTTCCAAATGAGGTCCCATTATCAGATACCAGTGTTAGGAGCTGGACACATCTTTTTGGGGGGCTACCTTTCAACCCCTGCACCTGGCATCTCCATAAGGGCCAGGTTTGTCCCCCCGAAATGCCCGGCCCCCAGGAGCCCACCCCCTGACTGTAGGTAGTCAGTGAGTAATGGCTGAATTGATGCACTAATTAACGTGGCAGATGGACGCTGGCCCCAGTCATGTCTGAACTTCAGTCCTAGACCAAGACCTGGTCCCAGTTGATTAAAGAACTGTATCCGTTAGACTTGACAGGGCCGCCGTCCCAGCCAGGATCCTGTGAGCTGCTGAGGAAGCCGCCTGGTCCACTCCAGTGACCCTGGTGTTTGCAGTTCAGATGCCCAGGGGGACCCTGTGGGGTAGGGCCAAGGGAGCCATCCGGGCCCTCGAGCTCACACGTCTCGGCCAGCTCAGGCCGGGCTTCCTGTGGCTCTGAGTTCACGCCTCTTCCAGGATCAGGGGCCGCTGCCAAGGGAGCTTATTTGGAGACTGACAAATCCTAAAAATGCCAGCTGCCATCGCTGGCACCTGCGGCCTCCTGGACCAAGTGAAGCATGGCCTTCCCGTGGGCTCCCAGCTGGGGACAGTGAACCCCAGGCCACTGCTAAAAACCACTTGACGCTCGGCCACCTGTGGTCTCGCGAGGCAGACGGCAGGAGCATTGCCGGGCCTGCCAGTGGGGTGAGGCCTCGGGGGCCCCTGTGTGACAGACCCAGAGTCCCCACAACCCTCCTGTCTGGCTTCCAGTTATAGATTGCTGCAAGTGTGTCCAGTAAGCTCTTTCCTTTGTGCCGTGAGCACAAACAAGGAAACTTTTCATGGTCCCTGCGGGCTGGTTCCCAGGAGAGTTTCAACACGGAGTTGGTTGTGTCTCCCAGAGGTCTGTGTGGTTCCTACAGGGACTCCTCTTACATTGTCCATGGCAGGCAATGGCTTATGCCCCATCTTTGTTTGAACTAGGAAAGTGTGCTTGCCCCTTTCTCAAGACACTTCACCTCCATCTATGCTGAAATTACCACTGTAAGCACATGGTTCTATGATGGCCATGATGTAAATGGCGTCCTCTGTAGTTGTACTGTACACAACCTGTACAGATGTGCTTGACCAGGCTGCATGCCCACCCTTTCTGCCTTCCACAGCTCCTGCTGCAGACACAAGTTGGCAAAGGAAGGTACATGTGGGGTATGTCAAAGCGGCCTCCCAACCTGCTGAGAAAGCACATCTGGAGAGAATGCCACTGGACCACATTCTTGGTCCAGTCAACAAGCACAGGTTATGCCATGGGGGCGAGATTTAGAGAGGAAGGGGCAGGGTGTTGCTCCCAAGGAGCCCACGGTGACTGTGCAGACGCAGGATCTGTTAATGGTTGGGGTCAGAAGGGCCCCAGCAGAGGCTTGGGCCAGGCTCTCCAGGAGCAGCTGGGGGGGTGCAGGTACCTCCTCAGCTGACCCCTCCCCCCCCCATGAAACCAGATCGCGGTGTTCTCGGGCTGCATCTGAGAGCAGGTAAGCCGGTGTGGGGCCAGGGCAGGCTTGGCCAGGGCGGAGGTCGTGGCGGAGGTCAGGGCGGGCTGCGATTCACGGGGGCTTTAGTGCAGCTCAGGAGCAGCACATGGAGACCGTGTCTCAGGGCCACGACTTCAGACGTGGCCAAGGCTGCCGTCTGGGACAGGTTTTAGGTTCCTAAACCAGCAGAAGGAGCTCCTGAGAGTTTCGCGTCTCCGGAGAGGCTCCTTCCCGAGGTCTGAGTGTGGGATTCTGATTCCGTGGGGCTGGTGGGACATTGCAGACCCAGGACAGAACCAGACTCGAGCTCCTGTTTGAGGGGAACGGCTCTGCTAGAGTATCCCTTTGCTTTTCGTGACGTGCTCTAGGAGTGAAAGTTTCTGAGGGCCTGAGGCTGCCTCTCCTCTTTCCTCTCTGGCTCCCTGGGCCACACCAGCTGCCTGCAGTTGGTGCTGCCCAGCGCTGAGCCATTCCTGCCCTCTGGTGTGGCTGCCCGCTGTCCTGGAGCCTTCTTCACTCCAAACCCCATGGTCACCCTTTGGTCAAGCCCTGCCCAACATCTGTTTTCTCCCTACTCCCATGGGTGACTCGAGTTCACGCCCATTTTGCTTCCCATCTGGGCACACATGGGGTGCCTGTCCCATGCGGGGTGCTGTGGTCATTTGGGGTGACCTGCAGGATGAGGTCCCTGGCCCCACGAGTTCATGTCTCTTCGGGGAGAGGGACATTTGCTCCTGGTTTCCCAGGGCGGGAGGGTGCGTGGGGGCGCTGAGAGGAGCCTCTGCGGTTATGGGGGCTGCCCGCACACCAGGCATTCACTGGCGTTGTCTCAGTTTTCCCTTGTAAACCTTACAAGGCAGATGTTTTTCCCTCACTTTGCAGGTGGGGAAACCGAGGCTCTGAGTAGCCAAGCCGGTAGCTGTCTGAGTCAGGATTCAAACCCAGGTCTGTCTGTGAATGAAAATGAGATGGGGTCATGCTGGGCAGGGGACAGGGGACTGTTTAGATCCTGAAATAACACAGGAAAGAGAAGCTAGAAACAGTCCTTCTCAATATGAAACTAAGGAGTTTGGTGTTTTCTCAGTAAACAGGATGGCGCCATTACAGTTTAGCGGCAAGACAGTTGCCCAGTCGCAAGTACGAGCTAGAAAGTTCTCGGGTGGGTTAGGAATCGAGGAGAGTGTTTGAACCTGGATGGTGGCAAGATCGGAGGGGTCCTGACGGGAGGAGGGACTGGCGGATGCAAACTCCAGTCTACTTGCACTGGTGCTGTGAGCACACCCGGACCAGGGGGGCTCGGAAGGGTTATCTCGTGCACGCCTCCTGAGGGCCCTGGGACATGTCGCTGGGATTCTCATTTTCCAGAGCAGGGCTCTGAGGCTGGGAAGGTCAGAGTGACCTTGGGGCAGAGCAGAGCTGGGCTTTGAACGGGGCTCTGGGTGCCCCCACCCCACACTCTGGAGCACCTTTGCCTCCTGTGGTCAGTAGGCGACGCCAGTGAGTGTCTGGGCAGCCCCGCTGGCACTAAGAAGTCCCCTGTTGGGGGACAGCTGGCAGGAAATGACCCAAGTTTGGGCAGCCTTTGGTCCCGGGGGTGGAGCTGCCTGGCAGCTGGAACAGGCACCCTGAGTACACGACAGGTTCCCCTTGGAGCTGGACAGAGGCGGACGTCGTCGGCCCGGGGAGAGCAGGGAAGCAAGCCTAGGACCCTTGGGTCTGGCATCCTTCCAGAGTTTCGGGGGGCTGCCTGCCCTCAGCAGCTCCTCATGCAAAGGAGACATATGGGAGGGCGGAGCAAAGGCCCTTGGCTTTGGTGGCGGGGCCTTTGGAGAACCTTCCATGGAGAAGGAGGCCCATAAGCAGGTTGCAGGTTTGCGCCTGCCCAGCCAGGGTGAGCCGACTCCCCTTCCAAGTTCTGCTCCCGCTGCCTCCCTGGGGCCCCCGGGTCCTGGCTGCCTGCCAAGGCTGCTTGCGGTTACTCACAGCCATTGTAGGGACGGCTCCCCGGGGCTTCCTGTTCCATCTCAACATTGTGGGCACGGCCTCTGACCCTGCGGTAATTGGTAATTACGAGAGGCTTGTTCTTGCCGCCTCTGGACGTGTGGGGAAACTGAGGTTTGGAGAGCCCCGTCACTTACTAATGACCACACCAGCCATGTGACACCACCCATGGGCTTCCAGGGCCCTGGACCTCTGCCCATGCTTCAGCCCTTGTCTGGGGGCCCTGAGCAGGGCAGGTGGGCTTCGTGAGGCTGAGCCAAGTGGGGCTCACAGTCATGGCCAAGCTCCCCAGAGCTGGGGCTCCCTGCACTTGTCCCGGTGTCTCTGGGGCGGGAGGTAGAGCAAGGGCCCAGAGACTGAGCCCCCTGCCAAGTTCTTGGGCCCCTGACCAGTCATGCTGGGTTGCCGTGGTCTACGGCCATGAAGGTGTACCTCACGCCCGTGCTGGGCCATTTCTGGAAGCCAGGGTCCCCCTGGTGAGTCCCTCTGCACGGCCCTCCGAGGGAGGGTACACGGGAGTGGGTCGGAACCGCTGCACGCTCCCCAGCTATGTCCTTCAACCTTGCGAACCTCACTGGCCTCATCTGTGAAACACGAACCTCGAGGGGCTGCTGCCTGTCCCTGTCCCCTGTCTAGGACACTTGAGGCCTATCATACATGTCCCTCATCCCCCCCAGGGCCACCTGGTCCAGGATGGCTGTGCTGTCACAGCTGGCTGTGTGCGTTTCTCTAGCTGCTTGCTGTTCACGTCCCCAGGCCTGCTTCTCTGGGACGGGTCTGCCGGATTCTTCAGGGCCCCTCTGCAGCCCTTTCTGTCGGGGCCTCTGGTGGCCGTGTCCTTTCTCCTGGCACCTGGTGCTCCCACACGGCCCTGCAGGACCCTGGAGAGGGCCTCCCTCCCCTCCTCACTCCCCTCTGCAGCGGCCTCCCAAGTGACTTGGGGCGGCAGCAGGCTCCTGGGATGCTAGCAGCCTTCAGCGCACGCCCCCTGCCTCAGTGGGCCCCCCAGAAGGTGGGGGTGGACGACAGTTGGGACACTGGCCTGGTGGTCCACCGGGCAGTGCAGGTCCCCCACACACCCCAAGGTCCTCAGGAGTGACAGTGTGTGGCAGGGTGCCGTCAGCACAGACCAGAGGAGGCCTTGGCAGCCACAGCAAAGTTGGAGCTCTGCGGTTTCTCTCCTTTAAAGAAGAGAGAGGAGACGCCGGGCCGAGAGGCAGAGCAGGGTGGCTTTGGGTTGTGGGCTCAGGCTCAAAGGAGGCGGCCGCCTGCCCCCCCTCCTGGTCCCGCAATTCCTCGCTCGTCCCCCAGGGAGGCTTTGCTGTGGCTGAGATGATCGGAGCCGCCGGCCAGGGAGGCCGCGGCCGCTCCCCCTCCCTCCCGCGCCCAGCCCAGCCGCGCTCCTCCGGGATGACGCCCAGGCAGCCGCCGGCGCGCCGTGGGCTCGTCAGATGATCGTGGGGGCTCCTGCCACGCCACCGTCGCGCGGGACGGGGAGGGAGGGGGCGCTGGATGCGACGCACGGGTCCCTGCGTCTGTCCCCGGCGCCTGCTGCCGCTCGCTCGTGCGGGAGGAGACAGGATTTGATTTTTTTTTCCTAAACCCTCTTCAAGGAAAAGCAAAACAAAACTGCTGCCTCATTTCTCCTCTGGCTGATCTCGCTGGGCTTCCCGGGAAGATGCGCGTGGCCGGGGCAGGCCGGAGGGGCGCCTTCACCTCGCTGCTGCCGCCGAGGCTGCTGCCGCCGCCGCCGCCGAGCGGGCCACTTACTTTCTTTGCTCTCGGCGGCGTCCTGGCCAGCCCCCCTTGAGCCGGCCGCCCCACCATGCGTGACTCCTGCCTCGGGCTGGCTCCCGCTCCGCCCGCCCCCTCCGAGCCTCATTGTGCGGAGCTCGCCTATCCTGGCAGCCGCCCCCCTCCCTCGCTCCTCCCGCACCCTCGCGCCCGGCTGCCTCCGTGCTGCCGGGTCCGGCGGGCCGGGTGATTAATTGGCTATGATGATGAACGTGCCCGGCGGAGGAGCCGCGGCGGTGATGATGACGGGCTACAGTAATGGTCGCTATCCCCGGAATTCTCTCTACAGCGACTGCATTATCGAGGAGAAGACGGTGGTCCTGCAGAAGAAAGACAATGAGGGCTTCGGGTTCGTGCTCCGGGGGGCAAAAGGTAAGAGCACGGCTCTAAGCCTGGCTGCGTTCACATGTTGTGTGTGTGTGTGTGTGTGTGTGTGTGCGTGTGTGCACACGCCTGTATGAAAAATGTTCCCCGGCTCAGAAACAAGCATGAAATAAGCATTTTTCCTGGGGGCACTTGGTTGCTAGACAACCATGTTCTTTAACATTCTGCCTTACTCAGAAAACACTGGGGCTTCCTTTAGGAATATTTTTAATTTTCCATACACAATATTGCTCTGAATAGGCTCGCTCTCGTCTCCTTCGTCCCTCCCCCACCTCTCTGTTTAAATGATGGAGGTGATCAATATTTTGTGGGCTGGTTTGGCCGGATTGGGGCTGCATTTGGAGCTCCTGGTCTCATACACCCAGAATTACCCATCTCTGAGTTTCAGGATCAGGAAACTGCCCCGTTCTGGGAGTGGGCTTCGGCTCTGAGGCCGGCAGGCACCCGTGTGCTTGCCTCTAAGGTGACTTTGCAAAGGAAATGTGGCAAAATGGTCCCCTCTGGCGTGGCCCGAGCCAGCAGCACACACGTTACGTGGCCCGTGGTGGGAGGCTCTGTGGCAGCATGCCTGCCACCTGCCCCTAACTTGGGGGCTTCCGTTCCAAAAGAAAACAAAATGGCATCGCCTCCCCACGAGAGGGGACGTCTGCCCACCGCGTGTGTGGATGAGCCATGTGGAAGTTTCATCTCTGCTAGTGCTGTGCCGGGGCTCCTGCACCTGTGCCGCAGGCCTCCCTGGCCGGCGTTCCCTCCTGCCTCGGGCTCAGGTGGCCAAGTGATCTGTGCCCGTGAGTGAGTCCCCACCTGTCTCTGTGGTGTGCTCTCCCCTCCCCCAGCTGGTATGTTCCTCCCCACACGCATCCACCCCCAGCCACTCATGACTGCCAGAAAAGTCCACCTCTTGCCCCAGAGTTGCATCTGGCAGCTGTGTGGGCCCCAGGAGCCGAGCCCCGCAGGGCTGAGGCACAGTGGTCCAGCCCCCCGCCCCCCCCACTGTGGACGAGGTCACAGAGGGCCGGGCTGCCATAGGGAGGACTCTTGAGCAGATTCCAAATCTGCAGCCGCCCACTGGGTCAGCATGATGTTCCGTCCATGTTCCAAGTTGAATTCCCTTGGTTGCGCGTCTACGTAGATATAAATTTGGCAAGTGGTTCAGTGTGGTGTTTCTGTAGCTCCGTGTGGTAGGGGAGGAACTTTTCCATTTTTAGAACTGAAAATGTTTAGTCACTGATGCTTTTAAAGAAAATGACAGGCATGTAGACATGTACCATGGAGCACGTTATCCATGGTTCCAGAAGAGAGGCCAAGAGCCATGATGGTGGCACCAACATGCAGTTGGCTTCATTGCTTGGGTTGGGGGTGACCCATGAGTTTGAGTCTTAAGCTTTCCCTGGGGACAAGTTGGCCTAGACCACCCACTTCTGATGGGAGATGCTTGGGGCCTTTCTCCCAGGGTCCCATGGGGAGGTCAGGGGCTGCTAACTTGGAAAATAATGTCCCAGGCTTGTAACGAGGTGCTCCTTGTCTCTCCAGCGGATACGCCCATTGAAGAGTTCACACCGACGCCAGCGTTCCCAGCCCTGCAGTACCTGGAGTCCGTGGATGAAGGCGGGGTGGCGTGGCAAGCCGGGCTGAGGACTGGGGACTTCCTGATTGAGGTAGGAGCACAGGTGTCTGTATCTTTCTGCCTGGGGAGAGCGCCGACTCTCATCAGGAAGCAGATCGTGTTCTTGGCAGCACGGCCACAAGGCCTGACCTGGGGTTGCCGTGAACATTTGTTACGTGGTTGTTTCAGCCCACTGTGGATGCCACTCCCTGTGGACCTGGTGTTTGATGGCCTCTGAGGCCTCGGCTGCAACTCTTTGGAAGGAGGAAATAGCATAGGCAGAACTTGGCTGTTGGTCATGAGTGGCAGGTAGTAAGAGACGTGTGGTCACCATGATGCTGGGGCCACAGGTGGATCTGTGGGTTGTTCAGTTGTGACTCTATAAATAGACAGCAAGAGGAGTCGTCCCCTTTCCTGTGTCCTGAGGGCACATTGGCAAGCACTCTGGTGTGGTGTCCGCTGGCATGAGGTCTGTGGTGCTGGTGGGTAAGAGCTCATTGATTTGTGGGTTACAATAGCAGCCCTGTTGGATGGATGGTGGCTTTCAAAGACCAAGGAGCCTGAGCAAGAGGGGTGGCTGGCGTTGATGGCACAGAAAGGAAACTTGTAAATTCAGATGCTTTGAAAATGAGCTTTTGCTAGTATGTAAAGGGACTGAGCATTCTCTTCATTTAAGGAATCCCACTAGGTGCGCGTGCCTGTGTTTTGCAAACTTCACCTGCCGCTGGCACGTTAGTGCGTGTGAGGTGTCCACGGCCCCAGCACCTCTGAGTGTCTTGCTTTTTTCAAGTTTAGGTGTTACTTTCAATCCTGATGTGCAAAGGAATGTGTTACTCTTTGGAAGTATGAAGGTTGGAAAAGATTGTTGTAAAAGGTTCGGTAGACACAAACTGCACTCGTTGGGAGTTCCTATTTCTTGGACAAGTGTTAACCCTGAGCCCTGCCTCAGCCACTCGGAAGAGTTGTGTACGTGGTATCCAGCCAGCCACATGGTGGTCCCTGCCGTTGGGCCAGCCAGACGTATGTCCGTTCTATAAAGGAGACACCTCCCAGCCCCTGGCGAGGTGGCCACTTAAATCCAGTTCTCCCCACTAGGCTGAAGCTCCCAAGGATGCTTTGGAAGCTGTGGTTCTGTCATGATCTTAGCGCTTCTCCAGACTAGGAAAGGGTCATGGAACCAGAGGGAAGATGCTATTGCAGGGGAGAGAGCGAGGTAAGATGGAGAAGGTGTTTTAACTTATTCCAGGTATCTTGTATGGATCTTATTTGCTAAAAGATGCATTTAAATTATCATTAGCCAATAAATGCCTGGTTTGAATGAGGAATGAGCTCATTTGGATTCTCATATGTTGAAACTGTCGGATGCGCATCTAGAATGAGGGAGACTGGAGCCCTCCGCAGCTTTGTGGGTTAACTCGGTTTGTAACCTTCATGGAGATGCAGAGACTGGGTTGAATCATCTTCTGTAGGTTGCAGTTGTGATGTAAGTCCCCTTCCTGTGTGTGTGTGCGTGTGTGTGTGTGTGTGTGTGTGTGTGAGAGAGAGAGAGAGAGAGAGACAGAGGGGTGTGGTCTCGGGCTGAGAGGCAGGGCTGAAGTCTATGGGTGGAGTGTGAGTGTGTGGCAGAGAGGGGCGGGGGTTCCGGTGGGCTGAGATAGGTTGCTGTTGGTTCTTGGTTTTCAATAATAAACGAGGACTGCAGATGCAAGAGCACCCCGTTGTTCAGCTCATTGGATTGTTTCCTTGATGAGCCAGTCAATAAAAGAAGCGTGGACTGGGGCGGTGCTGGGTTAGCAGACGCTGCTGGGCACGGGCCACGCCGTGCTCTCTGGGCCACGCCATCCTGCCGGATGGAAGCCTCTGTGGAAATCTGGAGCATTGAGAGTTTCTGCACTTCAATTTTCAAAGCACCTCCTTTGACATTGCTTTTAACCTCTGAGATGCAAATATATTTGCCATTTTGGAGCAGGTTTTATATTCTGGGTAACCTCTGGTTTTCGGGATTCTAGGAACGGCTGGCCCTGAGATGCGTTCGCACTGTGCTGGCACAATGGTGTCTCGTGTGACCCAAAGGAGTGCTGGGCCCCCCGTGGCTACAGTCCTAACAGGCCACTTATTGCCAGTCACATACTAACACGGGGACAGGGGACAGGCGAGTTGGAACCGAGCTCCTCCCAGTTCATTTCCAGAGCTGCCTTGGGAGACCCAGAATTCTCCGTGAGGTGCTTGGATGTGAGACGCAATCCCTGCGGAGCTATTTTCCTAGCTACTGGGTTTTGCAACTGGAATATTAGAATCAGAGCCTTATAGGTGCATGTTTTTTCCAACAGATGATTTTTTTCTGTCTTCAGTGAAAAGCTTCCACCTTGCAGGGCTCGTTTTGCACAGCCTCACGTGGCTGGGGCCGGGGGGTTCTGAGTCCTTGGCGAGGCGCGAGGTGTCCACGTGAGGAGCCGCCCGACCCGTGGTCACGCTGTCTTCCTTGCCCCGCGTTGCCCTTGACCCTCTTTTCTCCCCGCTCTGTGAAAGACCCTTGAAAGTATGTCAGATTTTATTTTCTCTTTAAAAATGCATGCTGTGGTTTGAACTTTCGGACCAAGGGGCACTTTTTGAAGCGAATGTTGGCTTTTAAAGTCCTTGGCATCTTCAGAACTTGGTTTTTCCGTCTGGCTTTGTCAGAATGCCCCAGCTTGGTCACCGTGCTCGGCGTCCAGCCTGTAATGACGGGTTTCCCGTCGTGCCTGATTTTCTTGGGCACGTACCTTCTAGAATTTCTTTCTTTCCTGCCTGAGCATTTGGGAAGAGTTTGTTCTTTTGTTGGTGTTATTGTTTCTTTGCCGACCACGCCTCCACCCCCACTAAAATCAAAAGCTTTGAGTATAGTTCCCTGTAAAAAGCTTGCAGTTGGGACTTTTGCTAAGACAGAGAAGTGTTAGTGTGCAAATTGTCTTGTCATTAAACATTCTGTGCTGGGAATGGAGGTGCGTGCGGGGAGGTGGGCACAGGGGCAGAGCCCATGTCCCTTTTGGTCACAAACTGGTTTGGTTACAAACCAGTCCAGACTGGTTTTCATAATGATAGGAGCTTGTCAGGGAGCTGAAACCCAAGCTTTTAGTGGTAGAATCAGCCTTCCGGGATAGTTCCTGAAGACCATCTGCCGTCTCTTTGGCATTATTGTGGTTTGGCCTCTGCACTCCCATAAGGTGGGGCAGGAGAGGTCAGAGGTCACTTCCAAAATTTATGATGGCTCGTGGGTGACAGACATGTGGAGTAATTGTGGAGGCATGGAGGTTGGGATGCCACGTGGATGTCCTGCAGGGCTCGCTGTTGGTCCGGCCCAGTGACACCCGGCTGGGCGTCAGAGTCACCAGAAGGCCCATTAGAACCAGAGACCCGGTCCTCAACCCACACGCCCGTATCAGAGCCAGGCGGCAGGAGCCCGGGCGGCATGTTTTTAGAAAGCGGCGGTGATGCCGCAGGGGTCCTGGCGGGCAGGCAGGATGATGTCCTGCTGGCCTGATCCGGGTTGGCATTTTGCACCTCTCCAGTTGGCATCTAGCTGCAGTCTGCTCAGCCCACAGAGAAGCAGGAACTGCCCTCATCTCCTTGTCTGCAAACCGGGACTGTCTCTCCCACCAGCTCCCCATGTGGAAACCTAAGTTTTGTTCCTTGAGTTACTGTCATGAACTAAAATATTCTGTATCTGAAGCATTGTTCATTAGGCAACTCAGCAGTAAACACCCGAAGGCAAACAACATTTGCAGCAAATAACCCCCAAAAGTCCTGTGTCGTTGTTCACAGTGACTGAGGGTGTGTCTGCCAGGCACGGTGCTTCCCGTCTAGTCCTCACGGTAATCCTGTAAGACAGCACGTGGTGTCACCCGGTTTTACAGACGAGGAAACGGGCACAGGGGGGTTCTGTAGCTGGCAACTGCAGAGGTTCCAACCCAGGCTGTCCGGCTCGGTGACACCGCAGCCCAGAGATTCACGAGAGATACTTGGATGTGCTTCGTGTGTCAGTGGGCAAAGGGTTAGAAGAGAAACACGTGATGAGGGACCAATTTTTATTTTCAAATTAGCAAATACTCTTTTTTTATTCCCATACCCGTTGCTGGTAACAGCATGCTTGTGTTGTTAGGTAAAAGAATTAAATTGCCGTAAACTTGTTAGAAATCCATGTGACAGTATGTAACAAGAACCGTAAAGCAGAACCAGGAATTTTATATCCAGGAATCCATCCTAAGGGAATAATCTGAAAAATGGGCAGAGATCACAGTGTAGCCAGCACACTAGGGAGTCGGGGTGGGGAGGTGGCGGTAGGGGCGCGGTTAAGGGGCAGCGAATATCTGTCGTGGATTTGTAAGAAAGCATTAGACGTTATGTTCACAAGGAGTCCTTAATATAACACCAACAGGAAATGGTTACGTTCTATTTAGTAAAGAAAGGCAGAATCAAAATTTTCTGTACAAGATGACCTACATAATACTACCTTCCATAAAAGACAAAAAAGAAAATGTTAACTCCTAGAAGATGGATCATGTTATTTTTTTCTTCTTTCAGACTTGTCTCTAATTCTCAGATTTTCTAGAATGACAGTGCTAACTTCTGACGAGCATTAATTTCATAAGTAGGGAAACGTTTCTTAGAAGAACCAGGACAGTGGTGCTGCAGCCTCCCTGGCCACGGGGGGTGCTGTTCGCTCTAGAGGACGCCTTCCTGCGTGTTAATTGTTTGCCTGGGGGCTCCTTTGCCAACCTGGTGCCGTGCTCTGAAGACTCCTATGGCTTTTGTGATTGTTTTCTTAGCCCTGAAGTGGCCCATCTTGTTTTTGTGTTCATTTCCCTAAATAGGTTTTCCCTTGCAATGAAAGCAGACAGCAATATCCTTCATCCTTGGCAAGTGATGCTTGATTGCTAATTACCCCTTCCTGGTATTAAATACTTGCAGCAGAGATGGCCTGGAACTGTTCTGTAATCTTTGTTTGTATTTGAGTGAGGACGCCGAAAGAGATGCCCTGGCGCTTTCCTCAGAGACCATTTGAGTGGCTCATAAACTGTTTCTCAGGCTGGGACTTGAAAACCGGACTTGAGAAACACTTAAGGCGCCTCCAGCACGTTTGCCCAGACCATGACTTTCAACCCAGCTGGCGTGATGTGCGGTGGTTGCAACCCGCTGGTGACCCGCCTTCCCCAGCTCCGGAGTCAAAAATTGCCCAGAAGAAAGAAAATGAAGTCCGGGTGTCCCGATCGGCCACTATGCTCACGTGCTCACTGGGTCTCGGCTCCCCATCGGTGAAGCCGGCAGTTGTGAGAATCGATCACCTGGGCTGGCACTCGGTCAGTATCTGTTGTTGATCACGTCTTGTCCTTCATCATCATTAGTGGTGCCTGACTCTGGAGAGGAAGCCAATGATTATTAGTTGAACAAATAGTAATAATAAAAAGTTATAATGGCAGGAGGTCGTTACCAGTTTTTTCAAGCGTGTAGCCCTTGCAGAGCACGCCCTTCACGTGCCAAGCACATACACTCAGACGTGTCCAGCTGAGATGGAGGAGCTGCAGCTTCCTTGTGCCTCTGTGGAGAGGATATCGGCTAATACAGGCACCTGCCCTGCCCCACCCCCAAGCCAGTGTCCCCGGCGGTCGTGCCTCCTGCTTTGGCTTAAACCTCTGCTCCCAGGGCATTGCCCGCCTTGCATAACTCAGTGTTGGCACAGGTCTGGCTTTCAGATAATCTTGGAATTCCTATTCATGGTGCCTGCTTTGCCCTCTAGTGAAAAATCCCAGCACTGAGGTCAGAGCCCTGTTGTGGCTTCCTGGGTGCCAGCATGCATTGGGTCCAGTTATGCAGCCACACCACACAGCTCACAGCTCTCTGTCTTGCCTTTTGGAATATCAGGAGAGACTCTGTCATCTGTCCTGCTGGTGGTCCTGATGGCCAATCTAGGAACTCCGTCCACCGCACCGTACCCCCCCAAATTCTTCATAGCTTATTTAAATAGTTTTAAATGGGTATGTAATTTAGCAACTAAGTTAAAGACCAAATATCAACTGATGTTAGCAGGAATCCAGGGTGACTGCTGAATTCTTACCGGGGTTCACACTGGTGCTTTGGTTGTCAAGGCCAATGCTTTGTTGGTTTCACATCAAAAACAACCAATGACTGTCCTGAGTCCCTCTGAGTGTGAAGCATTTCTGTTCTGATAGCTCTGCAGCTTCTCACTAGGCCGCTGGGATCTGCCCTCCAAGGCTCACAGCACTGGGGTCTTTGCTCTCCAAGGGTCGTAGCCCCTGGGGTCTGCTCGCCAAGGCTTATAGCAGGGTCTTTGTTCTCTGAGGCTCTGAAGGGGAGCCACTGGCTGGCTGGGAGGTTGGATCCCTTTTCCTCACGTGGCCCTTGTGGGCCTAGGGGATCGTCCCCTGTGTCCTCCATGTTGACTGGGGACAGGTCAGGCTGAGGAGCAGCCCAGGAATCTTGCATAGAAGGTGGCTGCAGCTCAGCTATTGCAAATCTGAAGTCTTGGCTCGTTCCTTTTGGGGTTCTAATTTGAAGCATCAGTGATTTCAATTTCAGGCTAAAAAAAGATTCAGAATCACTTCAGGGGACCATGGCTGCTGTGCTCAGATGCCGTGGGACTGGCAGATGGCAGGGCTCTGGGTTGGAGGGAGGTGGAAAGGAGCCACGGTCAAGGGCATGGGCTGTGCAGTCCGATCTGGGTTTGAATCCAGGCTCTGCCTCTTCTTAACTGTGTGAACTTGGGCACATTGCTCATTTCTTGGCCTCAGTTTCTTAAACTGTAAATAAAAATGTGTGTGAAGCATGTAGCACAGTTTTTGGCATCGTGAGCTCTCAACAAATGGTAAAAAAGTTTCATGTCTGAAACTTCACTCATTTCTGCAGCATACATTGGGTGCCCGCCAGGTGCGGGGCCGCGAGAAGGACATGAATCAGACACAGTTCCTTGGGGAGCACACAGTGGGGAAGGGGGGCAAAATCGGAGTGTGGTGAAGACCCCAAGTTAAGCCAGGGAGAGATGAAAGGGATGGTGCTGGCACCAGGTTTGAGCAGTGAGCGGGGTTTCCTAGGCAGGAATGAGGAAGGACGCTCAAGCAAAAGCTCAGGGGCTCAGAACGTTCAGGGTGGATTTGGGAGTGGCTGGATGTCATGGAGCTGGGGTGACTGGGCTGGTCCAGTGAGGGCCTGGAATGTCAACTGAAGTAGGTACAACTGCGTATGGCTGGTCAGCAGTTGGGAGGAACAGCGGAAGCGGTGCTGGCAGCTGGCTCTCTCCAGGGTGCTGAACCTCTCCAGGGCACTGGCGCTCTCCAGGGTGCTGAACCAGAGAGCTGGGAGGAGGGAGCCTTCCTCAGAAGGAGCCTGGAGGAAGACCAGGTGGGGAGGGGGGTTAGAAAGCTGCAGTTAGCGTCTGAGGCTACTGCAGAGCCCCGAGAATGTGCTCCCCACTCTGGTCCCATGAGACCAACCACCACCAGCAAGTTCTCCACTTCCCTCTCCCCAGGACCTTCGTTCAGTTCCATTTAGCAAACTTCTGTGCACCTCCTGTGTGCTCATCCCCCTCTGGGCAGGGCCCAGGGAGGTCACAGAGATAAATAGGCGTGTAAACCTCCCTGGGGACTCTCCAAGCTGGAGCGGGCGGCAGAGGGAGGAGCTGGTTTTTCAGCTGAGCGGGGAGATGGCACACATGCCCGGCCAGCAAGGAGATAGATGTCGCCACATTGGATAGATGTCACCATCCCGGGTCTCCAGAACGTGCCATACACCCCTGCCCCCGGGCACTTGCCCACATGTTTCCCTCCTCTCCCTCCCCTACCTGAGTACCTCCTGCTCCTCCTTTCGATCTCTGCTCCCTGACAGTTGCCTGTGACACCCACTCACAGTGCCTTGTCCCTGCCTGTCCTGAAAGTGTGCACTCCCTGAGATAAGGACCACCCAGAGCTGAGCACGTGGCAGGCGCTCAGGAAGTACGCCTTAAGTGTGGGCGGGCCCGCCGGAGGAGGGCACAGCCAGGATAAAGCCTTCAGAGCCGGGGAGGCGGCTCCTCCCTCCCAGTCCCCCCACCCCCTGCGGGGCCAGGAACAGCAGGAACCTGGTGGAGGTGGCCGGGTTGCCTCGTTTGCATCAGAAAGAACCACAATGAGCCAGCCCTTCCCGGTAAAGCTGTGGCCTCCTCTCCCCGGGCACACCCAGGAATGTGTGCCCCTCCCCTGGGGAGACTTCAGGGATTTAGAGTAAACTCTACCCCCACGTAGGCCCGGTGACCAGCTTTTACCGTAGTATTGTTTCATCATGGTTTGAGTACCACGCTTGTCTGCCGCAAATAAAATTGGGATGCAGAGAAGCCAAAGGAAAAAGTCAGATGATGCTGCTGCCAGGAGACAAGGTTAATGTGACGAAGTTCACCTTTGTGGGTTTTTATTTTCTTAGTCGTCTATTAGAAATACATTTTGTCATGTGTTTATGCAATTTCTTTTTTCATTTGGGTATGTCTTTTTTATTGGGGTAAAATACACACACCATAAAATTTACCAATTTACCCATTTTGAAGTATATAATTCAGAGGCATTTGGCACATGCACAGAGTTGAGCAGCCAGCACCTCTGTCTGGTTCCAGAACATTTCCATCACCCCACAGGGAAACCCTGCACCTGTTAGCACTCACTCCCCTGTCCCTTCCAGCCCCAGACGGCCACTAATCCACCCTGTCTCTGCGGATATGCCTGTTCTGCACATTTCACATAAAGGTAATCATGCAACATGCGGCCTTTTGTGTCTGGCTGCTTTCTCTCAGCATAATGTTTCTGAGGATCATCTGTGTCGTAGCATGTATCGGTGCTGAGTTCCTTTTGTGGGCGAGGAACATGCCGCCGTATGGCTAGACTGCATTTAGTTTATCTACTCATCAGTTGAGGGACACTCGGGTTGTTTCCACCTTTGGGTTATTGTGAATAACGCTGACATGAACATTTCTGTACAAGTCTTTGTTTGAGTCTCTGCTTTCAGTCCACTGGGGGTGTGTACCTAGGAGTGGAGTTGCTGGGTCTCACGGTCATTCTGTGTTTCTCTAAACTGCTGACCCAAACCCCAGAGCCTCATCCTGGGCTGGGCGGGCAGGTGTTCGAGCATTTAGCAGAGGAGCATCGCTGTATGAGGCGTGGGGAGGAGGAGGACTGCAGAGGGAAGGGAGCCCCGTCCGGGCTCAACCCACCGAAAAACTTCGCTGCCCGGCAGCACGATGCTGACGGCAAGTGAAACGTACGATGGTGATGACGATAGCGGAGTGAAATGCTTACATTTTGAGCATTTCCCATGTGCCAGCACCTTTTGGGGATTTCGCATCCGTGAACTCATTGAGTGTTCAGTTTCGCGTAGATATTTCTATCAGCTCCTTTTTCTGCATGAGGAGGCTGAGGCCCAGAGAGGGGGACTCATTTGCCCGTAGATGCACAGCGAGCAAATGGCAGGACCAGGCCGTGTCCCAGGCAGGCGCCTCCTTCAGAACTTCCCCACCGTATGACCGCCATCAAATAGGGAGTGGGGTGTAGAACCCAGCCTGGGGGACCGCTGAAGGCAGGCCGGTGGGGAAGGCTTTGTAGCGTGAGGACAGCAACAGAACAGCCTCCAGTGCTGGCGTGAATGAAAATGAGACAGCCACATAAAGAGTCTTGGCCAGTGTCCGGGACACAGCTAACCACGGACCAGGGCCTTGAAAGGTGGGCGGGACAGGGGACGGCAGGGTCGGGGCAGAGCGCAGGATCAGGGGGCCCCAAACCCCCTGAGAAGAGGCATCCAGGTGGGGGGTGCCAGGTGGGAGGGTGGCAGGGATGGTTCTGGAACCCGGAAATGAGCTCCTGAGAGTGGGCCTCAGAGGAGCAAGTCTTCTTGGCAAGTGTGGAGGGGAATGAGGATAGGATGAGGCAGAAGTCGGTTGTCCGGGGGCAGTTCCCAGGGCTCTAACGTCACCCGAGCCGGGCGACTCAGGCATGCCTCTTCACCTAGCTGGGCCTCAGTGTCCTGTCTGCACCCTGGAGACAAGAGTCCATCTGGAGATGGAGAAGATAAACCGCTCAGAGCTGGTGGCCCATGGAGAACCCTCAGGCTGAGGCTGGGTTTCATGACAGATTGAACGTGGACGCAGGGAGAGGAGGCAGAAACAGCACGTCGGGGGTTTGGCAGCAAAGGAAGGCAGGAGAGTTGGATTCAAGAGCAGTATCAGAGAAGGTTCTCATAAACGGGACACCTGGGCCATGTGACCTGGGACTTGAAGGGCTCTAGGGAGGGGTCTGGGTGCAGTAGGGGCTGAGGATCCTGGTGGCCGTTGGCAGGGGAGGCGAGGAGGACCATGAGGGTGGGGATGTGAGCACAGGCAGGTGTGTGGGTCCTCGGTGGCCGATCACCTTGGAGGTCGTTGCTGGGTCACCTGCCGAGAGGCTGGTGGGTGGGAGGAGCCTAGGAAAGAGGTGATCTCAAATGAGCGTGGTGTGGGCTACGGCATCCTCAAGGGTGCAGGGGGTCGGGGGTGCCAAGCCCGGGAAGGCTGGCTGCAGCCTCCAGGGCTGGGCTTTCACCCACGCATCAGGGTGCAGGGCCAGGGGGCAGAATGTTCACCTGCTGCAGGGGTCACCGTGATCACACATGGAGCCACACCCTCCTGACTTCCAGCCCTGCCTGGTGTCTGAGACCCAGCAGTGGCAGCAGCTGCTGCTGTTGGTGGGTGGGTAGCATGTGCCGGACCCCAGGCAGGACGCTTCATTGTGGATGGCTCATTTCACGCTCCTGCTAGCTTTGTCATCACGCCTATGTTTTAGATGAGGAAGCAAGGCTCAGGAAGATCATGTGTCTTGCATGGGGTCACTTAGAGTTATCACAGATTGTGGTTGGGGCTTAAACCCTGGGCTCTTACCCCAGGGCTGCTGCGTGCTTTGCATTGTCACACAAGGTTGGCCATGTTGTCCAGCCTGGAGGCCACAGTGAAGACGGTGACATTTCCGGGCCTGAGGAGAGTTGCTGACTGAGCAGATTGAGCATACTTAAAAATCGGAGGTCATCACTGATTGGAGGATCCCTGGAGGGCTTCCTGGAGGAGGTGAGGGGCATGGGGTCTTTCAGCATAAAGTGGAGTTGGTTAACAATGGAAGCCAAGCAAGGGTGCCCATCTCCTGTGGATATTCTAGAACATTCTGTACAACTGACAGTGCTCCATCCACACTGGCTCCGTGTGCAGAGGAAACTTACTGGTTCAAGTAACTGAAAATGCCAGAGATGTTTGGCTTCAGGCCCAGCCGGATCCAGACATGCACCAGTGTCCCCAGAATCTCACTCGCGCTCTCGGTTCTGGTGTTTCCTGGGCCAGCTTCACTTTGAAGCTGATCCTCCCACAAAGGTGGTGGGTGTCATCTCCATCAGCTCCGGGTTCCCATCCTGTTGGCTGAGGAACCCCCAGAGAAAGAGAGCATCTCCATGGCCTGCCTTGGGTCACATGTCCCTCCCTGCACCAGGGACTGGCTGACATGCTCTCCCCAGGGATGGGTTAGGTCAGCCCCCCTTGACCACAGGACTGACAATGGGGGCGTCCTGAAGGAAGCTGGGGTTCAGGTATGGCTAGGAGAGGGTGGGGTCGCTGAGCAGGCAGGTTCAGCAGACAGCACTCCCTGCGGGCCACGCAGGATGGCCTGGGGGGGGTTTCTGCCCCACCACACTCTCTGTGCATCCTCCCTGTGGGCATGTTGACCCCGACTGTCACAGGGTCTCTAGGTTCTCTGAGTGTGCAGAGGCTCTGATTCCCACAGGCCTGGGGACACAGACCCCATAACAAGCTGGGCTAAAGAGGTCTCACGTTGATCTGTGTTTTACATAGTATCTGTGTAGTATCATAGTATCATAGTATCTTGATCTGTGTTTTGTATAGTGCCCAGATGTGGTCCTAAGGACAGGTAGGGGTACGTGAGCATCTGGCACCTTTTAAGGACTTCCAGGTCCCTCCCCAACCAGCTTGCTTGGGTGACGTCTCACTGTTCAAGGTCTGAGCACTTCTCTGCCCTGGCCCCGGGAAACCTTTTGGTTGCAGCTCGGGTACGGAGCGTAATCTCGGACGTCCTCACTCACCAAGCAAAAGTCAAGGTACTCAGTCACTGCTCAGGTCCAGCATAACTCGGTCTTGGCCTTAAAGACAAAATAGATCAAGAGTCTCGGAATCCAAATGGTGGCCCCAAACTTGCACGTTGCAGTTGTCGAGAGCACCGAGTGAAGTGCTTGGTTTTAATGAAGTGTAGAAAGTGACGCAGGCCTTCAGCCGGCTTCCCTTCACTCATTCTTTGCATCAGTCAGTCAGTTGGGCGGGGGCACAATTTACTGCTTCCCACCTGCCCCTTCAGCCCCCCTTCGGTTCCACCTGCCAGAGAGAGTCTTGGCCAAGTTGACCTCTGCTGCGATGCAGGTTCTAGAGGAAGGGCAGAGAGGAAAACAAGGACACAGAGGGAAAGGCGGCGGCCTAGGCAGAAAGCTGGGAGGAGAAAAAGTCACACGTGGGTAAGGCTTGAAGAGAGACGGGGGCTTTACCTTTACACGCGGGTTGTAAAAGGCGGGGCTCCTGACCGGGGTTGCTTTGAGCTTTACGTTAGATTCCTCGTAGTAGTTGGAGAAGTGCCATTACAGGCTGGAAATCCTACGTACTGTCTACTTGGTATCTAGACTGTGATTCTTTGAAAATCATTCTCGGGAAGGACTGGGCCACGTGGGGCATGGTGTCTATCTGGGTTACACATCTACAGACTTATTTTCAGCAGCTGTGATGTCGTGCCAGGCCTGGAGCTGGTGGCTGGTGAAGCAGATTTGAATCAGATCTGGTCTTTCTTCCCCCAGAGCACGGAGCTCGGGTCCTGTGCTCCCCCCTCGGCCGCCCGCTCCAGCGAGCTGAGCCGGGGCCCCTTGTAGCATTTGCTCGTCGGTGCTTTCACAGTGAGGGAAGGAGTGAAAACATGAACTGAGGGGAGGCAGGGGCGGCCCTTAGGGATCTGTGTATCGGGAAGGTGAGGGGGACCATGAGCTTTGAGGGTGGGGAGCCTGGCTGGGCACCTGGGCTTGGGGATCCACAAGTGTCACGATGAACATGCTTGGGAACTAAGCTCCAGGCACCTTCGACCCGCCGTGCAGGGCACAGGTCTCAGACACAGCTGGTGGTCTTGGCTCTTCCAGCCAGGAGGGGAGCAGCCTTTCCAGCCTAAGACTCACGGTCACGTACACCGAACGGCCGGGGTTCGGGGGGCACGGAGCATGGGAGATCAAACCGCCACCATCTCCACAGTTGGCCACCAGCATGCGAGGTGCTGGGGTCCACGCAGCGTGGGAGTAATGACAGTGACCATTTCAGTGACGACTCTGCCAGTTATTGAGCACCTACTGTGTGCCAGGGTCTCCTGCCACCCTCACCCGTCTGAGGAGGGAGGTGGCATTAGTGCCATGTGGCAGTTGAGGTTTGGCGAGCGTCGGGATGACAGAAGTCACACGAGGTGGTGAGTGTGTGATGAGGCAGGACGGGAACCCAAGTCCGGCTCTGGACCCGTAGTTCCCAAATGCTGCGGCTTCCTCCCGTGGGAGCGGGGAAGTGGCCAGGGGGCTCTCGGGAAGCCTGGCCGCCCTGGTGTGGGGTCCCAGCCTGGCAGGCTCTGCCACGCCCTAGCACCCCAGGCCACCTCCTGGAGAACTGGCAGAACTGGGCAGTGTTGGTCACCGAGCGGGGGACGACTTAGCCCTGAGGACCTGGTGGCAGACAGTGCTGCCTCCCGGTCTTGGCATCGCTACCTTGTTGTGAACACGGCAGTCAAGTGTCTACGGCACCCATGTCGTTTTAATTCCTGCGTTTGGCCCCACTGTGTCCGTCCCAGGAGGAAATCCTGTCAGTTAATTTTCCTGGGGTGTTTTTTGATGAGCCTTCTGGATAGAAGGGCCAGATTTGTTCAGTTGGTTTTGTGTTTCCTGGAGAACAGGCTGTGTGCCCAGCAGCCCCGTGGCCAGCCCTGTCCCCAGCCTGCAGCCCCGTTCCACGGCCCCCACCTCGGCCCAGCAACTGCGGGACGCTGGCGTCAGACAGAACAGCTGTGTCTACCCGTTCGCCCATCAAGGTGTCCTCACCATGGCCTTTCGGTTAATCTCATACCAGGCCCCCTCCCTGCCAGGCTGGGGTCATCGCAGGGGGGGGGGGGTCACCGTCTCCCTCCCTTGTTCATCTCAGGTACAGGTGCAGGTCTTGGCAGCGGGCTGGGGCTGTTGTTTGGTGAATAAATGCATCAGGAAGGAATTAATTAGATGATCATAGCAAACAGGTACTCGGCGACAGGGAGGCTTGGCAAGCAGGTCTGGGGTGGATTTCGATGCTGTCCTCACTCCTGGCTTTGCCTTGATTAACACCGTCTCCAGGAATACCCATTGGCATGTCCTCCGAAGGTCGACCTTCCTCTTTTCTTTGCAGCAGGCAAGGGGGGCGTTGGCACCTTGCTCCCAAAGCAGGAGCTGCCGTGTGTGAGGGTTGCTGGCCCTGCCCTGGGATGGGGCCCCTCTCGGTTCTCGCCACTGTCCCCCAGGGGTGTCCGGGCTGGGAAGTGAGGAAATGGACAGATGCCAGGAGTTGCCAAGTTTGGTTAAAAGGGAAAGAATGTTGTAGATTCCACTCACATGAGGTCCCTAGAGTACCCAAGCCCATAGGGACAGAAAGTAGAACAGTGGGGGACAGGGACGGGGAGTTAGTGTGTAATGGGGACAGAGCTTCCCTGGGAAGGATGAGAAAGTTCTGGAGAGGGATGGATGTGATTGTCACACAACAGTGTGAATGTGCTTAATGCCACGGAGCTGTGCGTGTAAAAATGCTTAGATGGTAAATTTTACATTATGTGTATTTTGCCTAAATTTTTTAATTAAAAAAAGAAAAGCAATATCCTGACTTTTTAAAAAACTTTTTGAACAATAAGTCTTTACTGTTAGATGTGGGGGCAGGTCCCAGCCTGTTTCTTTAGCTCTGAAACAGGATCAGCAGTGACCTCTGCCCACCGTGTGGAGTCCCTGGGTCAGCTGAGACTCAGGGCATGGCCCCAGCTCAGGGGCCCCCACCCTCAGTGTTCCTCCCCCTTCCATCTCCAGCCCCTTCCTCTGCCTCCTGCCTGTTCACAGTGCCGACTGGCACACGGCTTAGCTTCCACTTGTGTCTCATCTTGACCAGTGTCCCGCGCCAGACCATAGCTCCGTGAGAGCAAAGATTGTCTTTCTTGCTCACCTGCAACAGAAAGCACCCGGCACACAGCAGGTGCTCAATAAATCCTTGTGAAATGAACAAAAACTATGTAGAAGTTAGAAAGAAAGAGGAGAGTGTGTATGTATAGACACAAAGCGGTCCCCAAGACGTAATCCTAAATGCCAAGTGCAGGTTGTAGAACAATCGCTATAGTACGATAATAGTTCAGCTTTTTGCAAAAGTATGCAAAAATACTATATTTATCCTCCATATTCTACATTTCCCAAGGGAACATAAATGCTGTGTTTATGTCTGGAAGGTTCTACACCAATGTGATAACAAGGTTGCCTTGGAGGAAGAAACAGGGTAGGGGTGAGTCACATGGGACTTGGCTCTTTTTTTAATGGATTCATAATAACTGTACTTACTTATGGGGTACAGGTGATATTTTGATACAGGCGTGCAATGTGTAATGATCAAATCAAGGTAATTAGGATATCCATCACCTGGGGCATTTTTTATTTCTTTGTGCTGGGAACAACATTCCAGATCTTCTCTCCTAGCTATTTTGAAATATACAATATATTATCGTTAACTGTAGTCACCTCAGCACTTTGGTAAAGTAAATTTTCCCTTTTTTAACTTGTATTCCTTGTCTAATGAAGGAATGAAGGCCGGGCATGGTGACTCACGCCTGTAATCCCAGCACTTTGGGAGGCCGAGGTGGGAGGATCGCTTGAGGCCAGGAGTTCAAGGCCAACAACATAGGCAACGTAGCAAGACCCCATCTCTACAAAAAACAGAAACATGAGCCGGGCATGGTGGTTTACGTCTGTAGTCCCAGCTACTCAGGAGGCTGAGGTGAGAAGATCACGTGAGCCCAGGAGTTGGAGGTTGCAGTGAGCTATGATGATGCCACTGCACTCCAGCCTGGACAACAGAGCGAGACCCTGTCTCTTAGAAAAACCAAAGACCCACTAGCAAAAACTACATATATCATGGAAGATCAATATGAAGAATATTAAAATATTTACTACTTTATATAAGATTAGATAGCAACCAATATGTTATTTTTGTTTCACTTTATAGCTGGTGATTAAAATTCCAGCTTATGTACATTTCATCATACATAAAGCATCATAAAGGGCAAAAAAAGAATACTTTTTATCTATGTGGTAAAAATTCTAAAATAAGTAAATAATAAAATAAAAAAAAAGAAAAGAAAAGAAAAGCCAAAAACAAACAAGAGAGAATAAGCTGGTGAAACTAAGCTCCCAAGCCTCAGGGACAGCGGCCGCAGCGTCCTTGTCACTCTGGGGCCTTCGTAGCTCTTCACCACCTTTTGCAGGTGCGGCTCCTGAGCCGGATAGAAATCTCCAGGAAATCCGTGTCCCATTTGTGTCACTTGCTATTTCCCAGAAGACGGTGGGAGGTGTCGGGGAAGGATGCAAGTGGCAGCCCGGCCTCTGTCACTGGGTGGGCAGTGCCTGGCGGGCACGGATACGGGGGAGACGCCCCTCGGCCCCACCTCAGTTGCAATTGGATGGGCTAAGCCACCGCCCCCCTGAACCAAACAGAACCACCGCTCTGTTCCTTAGAGCAGTTCACACGGGTGACCCAGCGTGCCCCATCCCACCTGAGTTACTGCCGGGGGAGGCCCTGTCACTCACCGGTTGCTTTGTTCACTAGGACACTGTCTTCATCCTGGGCATTTCCCCCCAGCTCTGCAATTGTGGATGTAAATTCGAATCGAACAGAAAATCAAAGTTACAAGGCCCGTGGATATTTTTAGCCAAGAAAATTTATCACGAAGGCAGCCTAATTGCCAGTTGCTAGGCAGATAGTTTGGGGTCAAGGTGCCTCGGAAGCATTGGCTTGATTTCGTCTGGTTCCTTGTAAAGAGACCTCGCCAGCCAAGGCTTCATCAATTGGAAAAGCCAGTAAAATGCAACCTCCCTGCGGGGAATGCCAGTGACTCGCAGCAACCCCCAGCCCCTGTCCTTTCGACCTTACCCACCCTGGCGTCTGGTCCCCTGAGGCCTCTCCAGCCCCGGGAACTGCCAAGAAAGAGTGTGAAACTTGGTCACCCAAAACAGCCGTGCTGGATGGGAATCGCTAGTGCCGGACCCTCGCCTGGGCAGCTGCGCCCTTTTTTGCTTGGCAAAGCTGCCAGCCGGGGCAGGGGCTTGCACGACTGCTCCGCTGCCCGTGGGCTAAGTGTCGCAGGTGCGCTTTGCAGAACTGTAACCACATTAGACATTGTGTCAGTTATAGTGACGCTGGACACCAGCCGCTGTAACCAGCAAGCCAGACAGCAGTGGCTGCCCGGGAGCGGTGGGGCTGTACTTGTTGCTCCTCTCAGGTTTGGCTGGGCAGGCAGCGCCTCCAAGCTGGGATTCAGGCTCTTTCTGGCTCCCGGCTCCTCCATCCTGGACACGCCAGTGCCCAGGTCACCTGGCTCTGCCTCATCTGGCTGGCAGGGGAGAAAGCGCATGTCACTTCTACTCACGTTTCGTTGACTGGAATCTCGGCTGGCCGTCATTCCTGCTGCAGGGGAGCCTGGGGCGCGCGGCCTCTCTGCGCATCTGCACGGAGAGCGAATGGCCATTCTCTGCCACTGGTCTCAAAGTGCTTGGTGCTAGATCCTGGTAGACAAGCTGAAGCACTTTTAAGAAAAATGCTCAGTGAAAAAAAACATACAATTTAAAAAATTCTGGGTATGATCTGTTGTTGCTTTTCGTTAGGGAGCAATGCTGCACGATGGCGAGCGTGTGTTTCGGCCGCGTGAAATTTCAGATCTCCAGTGACGGATTCTTCTCCTCCCTCTAAATCCCGGTGGTCATGGTAACTCGTGACCTGCACCGTGCACTCACTGTGCTGAGCAGGTTACCTGGGTGCTCGCCTCGATTCTTCCCGCAGCCCCTCAGGTGGAGTAAGTAGCATTATTGTCCCCATTTTAGAGATGCGTAAATTGAGGCTTTGTGAGGCTGGGCAGTTTACAGAGGATTCCAGAGCCCCCAGCCTGGAGACTGACCTAGGGAAGGGGGCCAGGAAGGGATCCTGGCCCGGGTGCGAGCCCCTCTCCCCCCACCCCACCCCTGCCCGAGGCGCCCCCCAGCTCCGTCACACTTCTGTGCCCCGGGTCAGGGCCAGGCCTCAGCCTTGTGCAGTCCCCTCAGAGGCACAGTGTGTTGTGTCCTGTGGCTGCTGTCACCAGTGACCACAAATCAGCTGGCTTGAAACAACAGAAATTTCTCTCCTCACAGCTCTGGAGAGCAGAAGTCTCAGATTGGGGGTGGACAGGCTGTGCTCCCTCTGGGGGCTCCAGGGAGGACCTTGCTTGTCTCTTCAGCTTTGGTGTCCCCAGGCACTCCCATGTCACGGTCACATCACTCCAGCCTCTGCCTCCGTCTCCACGGGGCCCTGTGGTCTCTGTCTCTTGTAGAGCGACACGTCGTTGGATTTAGGGCCCAACTACATAATTCGGGGTAATCTCCCCTTCTCAAGGTCCTTAGCTTAATTGCACCTGCAAAGATTCTTTTTCAAATAAATTCACCTTCCCAGGTTCCAGGGCTCGGGACGTGGGCACCTCTATTTGGTGGTCCCCACTCAGCCCACAGTGCTAGCGTTGATGGGCCTGTGGCTGTCTGCTCCTTGCTGGGGACATACCCCTGCCCCACCTCCATGTCTCTGCACCCCCCTCCCCACCCCTGGATGGCCTGGGCATGGCCTCAGGGGGGCCCATGGGCCTGGCCATCTGTCCCCTCCCCTTCCTGTCTAAGCCCCCAGCCCCTTCCCCCAGGCCATCCCTGGGCCCACCGACCTTATCCCAGTCCCAGCCGCTAGGAGCCCCGCCACTGAGAGGCCAAGGCTTTGGTGGGGCAGCAGGGTGAAGACCCGGTGGGGAGATGGGGCCCACTCAGGCCCTTGAGGCCACACCTCACCCTGTGGCCTGCGGGGCACCCTCACGTCCCAGCCGGCCAGGGGAGACTGAGGGCCCCCCCACCCCACATGCACCCCACTCTCGTGCAGACGCTGCCCACCAGGGTCCACTCTCACGGTCTGGGCTTTACTCAGTCAGTGTGTTGCTGGGAAAACCATATGGAAATCAACTCTGTCCCCCCGTTCCCCCCAAAAGAGAAAACCAAACAGATTCTCTTTGCTGTGGTCTGAATGTCTGTGTCCCTGGAATTTATAAGAAACCTCACTGCCAATGTGATAGTGTTAGGAGGTGGGGCCTTTGGGAGGTTTGGCCCATTCACGAGGGATTAGTGACCTTAAAAAAGGGACCCCAGAGGACTCCCTTGCCCCGCCCGCCTCGCGAGGGCACAGTGAGAAGGCGCCGTCTGTGAACCGGCAAGAGAGCCCTTACCAGAGCCCGAATCTCAGCCTTGGGGCTGAGAGGAATAGGTTTCTGCCGTTTTAACCCACCAGTTTTTGGTATTTTGCTACCACAGCCCGAGTGGACTGAGACCCTCTTTCGGGTGCCTGGGGAGCCCACGGCTGCCCCCTCCTCCAGCCACTGTCTGGGTCCCAAACACAGAGGCCTCTAGATGCCACCGTGAGTGATAATGGCCTGGCTGGAGGGGACCCTCTGTGGGCAGGGCCACCCCTCCCAGACCAGCCCACACTTGCTCCGTGGGACTGTCAGCCTGCTTGTGCCTTCTCTGAGCAAAGCCGGAGTGGAGACTTTTCTAGGAAACCTTCCCCTTGTAAATAGTGGTAATTACTCAGATTTTTAAATATTGTCCAAGAAGCTCTCAGCGGGTAAGTTCGTTGGGCTACTGTGGCTGCCTGACGGGTGGGCATCCCCTGGCAGAGTGGACGGCCGTGCCTCGGCCCCGTGCTGTTCTGTGCTGTGTCAGGGAAAGGGAGGAGGCGGGATTAGGGGAGGGAGGTAACCCTGGGGTGGTCCGCACGGCCTCAGCTTCCCCGTTTGCATGTGGCGTGTGGGTGTGGTACGGGCCACACGTGCAGCATGGCGGCGGGTCCTCGGCAATGGGGAGCTGCTTTTGCTCCGTCGCCAGCTTTGGGAACCTCATTTCCTGGCAGCGCACTCTTCGTGTCGGCAGTCTCGGTCCCGTTCCACGCCAAGCCCGCCCCCCCTGGACTCTGGGGCACATAAGCTCCCGCTCTGAGCAGCACGGCGATGATTAGTGTATTTACCAGATTATGGGATCAGCTTCTTTGCAGGAGGAAGTTAGCCCCAAGTTGCTGTGCGTCTTGCAGCTGACTGTGGGCTGCCCCAAGGGTGTCCTGCAGCTTCTTGTTGGCCAGGAAGCAGCTGTCTTCGAGTGGGACCCACCACCCGTGGGCCTCCTGAGCAGCCCCTGAGAACCCGTGCTCAGCAGGCCTGAGCTGGCCGAGGGAGCAGAGGCCGCGTGTGAGCTGCAGGTGGCTCACAGACGCCAGACGGTGTGTGGTGGACTCACGGGTTGGCTGAAGGCTGGCGGGTGCCAGGGAGGCAGCTCCTCGGGACTTCTCTGGGCTCCCTAGAGTTCGGGGTGCAGGACGAAAGCGGGTCTGGAGCCTGGGTCTGGTATTACAGGACTGCTGGGGTCTGGGGAAACAGGCCTTCCCTTGCGGGGGTGCCAGCCACACCCCAGTGCCCTGTGTCCCTTCTGCCTGGCTTTCACGAGCACTGGGCAGTGTCCACGCACGGGTCACATCCTCTCTGCGGTGGCAGCTTCCCAGTGGGCTGGCCGGGGGAGGCCTGAGCCGCTGCCCTGGGAGCTCCTCCTGCTGCTCCTTGGTCTTTGGAGGCTCTGGGGCCTGGGCACCAGGAGGTCTCCTCGAGCTGCCTGTGGCCTGGCTGTGAGTGCAGGCAGTGGGGACGGTGAACACCAGCACAGCCTCATCTGTCCCCTGTCTGTGAATAACGGGGGCGGGGCCCTACAGACAGGCTAACTGGGGACATTTCGTCAGTAACAAGCCTGGGCCCTTTTGGGGACTGGGCAGAGCGAGACCAGGCCCTGCCCTCCCGGGGCCCACGTGTGGGAAACGGTCTGTAGGCGCGTTAGAGGGCGCCATGACAGGAAGTGGTGGTGTGGTGTGAACAGAAACACGTGCACACACAGATGAACACGTGCACACACACGCACACGGCGTAATAGGCTGAATAATGGCTCCCCAAGGAGCCTAATCCCTGGGACCTGTAACTGTGACCTCACAAGGAAAAGGAAGACCCGGTGAAGTTAGGGGTCCTGACCTGGGCGATTGCCCTGAATCGTCTGGGTGGGCCCCGGATGCCTCCACACATCCTTGTAAGAGTGTCAGAGGGAGATTTGAGACTCACAGAGGGAGATGGCCACGTGACCACAGAGACAAAGATCGGAGTGACACAGCCACAAGCCAGGAAGCGCAAGGAGGCCCCCGAAGCTGGAAGAGGCAGGAGGGACCCTCCCCTGGAGCCTTCGGAGGGAGCGTGCCCTGCAGACCCCTTGATCTCAGACTTCCGGCCTCCAGAGCTGAGAGGAGAAATCCCCGTTGTTTCAGTTTGTTCTGACAGCCGCAGGGCACTAATGCTACGTCTGTTCACACACACGCACACCCCACACCGGGACGCTGCGTCAGTTCCAGGGACGGAGCAGGGTGGGCAGGGACGGAGCAGGGTGGTCAGGGGGCTCCCCAGGGGGTGAGATCCAGGCGGAGCCCGAAGAGGAAGGGCTGAGGCCAGGGTGGGGTATGCACAGGCCCTGCCCGGACAGGTGCTGCGTGTTCTGGAACACTCGGGAGGGGGCAGGTGAGGTCCGAGGGGTGGGGGGGCCCACACCCTGCAGGACCTTGCGGGCTGCAGTGAGGCCCAGGGCCACAGGGAGCCACTGCGGGCTTTGGAGCAAGGTAGGAGTGCGACTGAGGGTTGTGAACGCCCTCGTGGAGAGCTGGCCTTCAGGAAACTATAGCTCACATTTGCTCCATTTATCCTGTTTTTAAATAATTACGTTTTTTATTATTTTCTAAGTTGTGGTAAAGGGCACGTAACATGAAGTGGGCCATCTGGCCATCTTTAAGTGTGCGGCTCAGCGTTAAGGGCACTCACGTTCGACATCACCACTGCCCGTCTCCAGAACTTTCTCATCTTCCTGAACCAAAACTCTGTCCCCAAACAGCAGCTCCTCATTCCTCCCCGGCCCCTGGCAGCCACCATTCCGCAGGGTGTCCCTGGGAAACTGCAACTAAACATACCGTTATTTACAAAATATTCATTACAAAATTTTCCCTTTGTATGGAGGCTTCAGGGACACCGTGTACTTTCCGTCTCTGTAAGTTTGGCCACTCTGGGGACCTCCTGTAAGAGGAATCACACACGGTATTTTGTCTTTTCGTGTCTGGCTTCTTTCACTCAATGTAATGTCCTCAGGGTCCCTGCACGTCGTAGCCTGTGTCAGAATTTCCTTCCTGACCACCACAGGTGGGCTGGGTGTGGTCACTGGGTTTCTGGCATATTGGCAGGAGCCTGGGGTAATCAGTTGTTTCCTTCCTAATAAAATAAAGACAATCGCAATGTGAAAAAAAAAAAAAAAAAAAGAATTTCCTTCCTGTTAAGTCTGAGTAATATTCCACCGTGCGGATGGGCCACGCAGTTTATCCACGCCCCACGCCCCCACGCCCCACGCCCCGCGCCCCGCGCCCCACGCCCCACGCCCCACGCCCCACGCCCCCACGCCCCACGCCCCGCGCCCCGCGCCCCGCGCCCCACGCCCCACGCCCCAAGCCCCCACGCCCCGCGCCCCGCGCCCCGCGCCCCACGCCCCACGCCCCACGCCCCACGCCCCCACGCCCCACGCCCCACGCCCCACGCCCCACGCCCCACGCCCCCACGCCCCACGCCCCACGCCCCACAGACGGGCAGGCGAGTGGCTTCCACTTCGTGGCTATTGTGAGTTAATGTTGTTATGAACCCGGGCAGGCAGCTGGATCATCAAGACTCTGCTGTCCAGGAGTAGGGTTGCCGGAGCAGACGCCGATCCTGCTCTTGATGTTTCGAGGACCCGCCCATCATACTGTTTCCATGGCAGCCGTACCTTTCCACATCCCCCCAGTGGTGCACAAGGGTTCCAGGTGGCTCTAGATCCTTGGCAACACTTGTCATTTTCTCTCTTGGTAACAGTGGCCGCCCTCATGGGCGAGAGGCGGCATCTCCCTGTGGGTCTGCTTTGCGTTTCCCTGATGGTCACTGATGCGGAGCAGCCTTCCCCGTGCATTGGCCATTTGTGTCGCTTCTTTGAAGAAATGTCTGTTCACGTCCTTTGCCCATTTTTAACCAGGTTGTTTGTGCCTGTTGTTGAGTTGTAGGAGTTCTTTACACACTCTGGGTGTTAACCGCCCCGTATCAGATACATGATTTGCAAGTATTTTCTCCCATTCCCTGGGCTGCCTTTTCACTCTGTGGATTGCGCCCTTTGATGCCCAGAAGTTTTTAATTTTTATATAGTCCAGTTTTTTTTATTTTTTTTTTTTTGGTTGGTTGTGTTTTTGTCACCTCCAAGAAATCTTTGCCATCCATCTACTTCTTTTTATTCTTTTTGTTTGCAATTCGGAAAATCCCTGGCACGTATCACCTCCCCTCTTTCCCTTCAGCCTGTGTCTCTCGATGGGACCGAGTGCTGCTGTCCCACCCACGCATCCAGCTGCGGTCTCAGGGTGGAATCGGGACCCCAGCTTCGAAACGTTTCCCCGATTGTCTCAGAAATGTCCTTTCACCATGGTGACTTTGACTGGGGACCCCACATGGCACTTGGCAGGTCTGTCCCCCAAGTTGTCTTCCATGCAGGCTGTCTCTCCTCTGTTTCTGCTGCCGACATGTCACAGGGACGGGATCTGCTGGCCCTCATCGTGGTGGCATTGGCCCGTCCTCCAGTCCTTCCTCCTCCTCGTAGATGAAGATGAGTTCTCACAGCTCTGCTGCTTTGGTCCCCCAGCAGGGGTGCCGTGTGCTCCGTACCCCCCCCTTATCAAGGCAGGGATCAGGCTCCCCACCCAGGTGACGACAGCTGGACCTGGGGGTTTGGGTGGTGACAGCTGACCCCTTCATCATGAGCCTCCCTACCATCCGTCACCCGGGATCTCTCTCTCCACGGTGGGCACAGAGGAGTCCATTAGGGCTTGTCAGGGGCCACTTCCCAGTCCTGGCATTCCTTCCGCAATCACGGGCTGAGATTCTCTAATCGAGAAGAACATTCCTTTATCAAGGAAAACGATTCAGTTAAGCCAAAACACTGTTTGTACAAGAAGGCAAGATAAATGCTTAATTCTTTCTTTTTCATTATCAAGTCTCTCCGTGGGGAGTCGATGCTTCGGTGATCTCCTCCTTGGCTGGGGGCAGGGCGGGTCTCTTTCTCTCTGTCTCTCACTTATATGTCATGATGGATCACAGGCTTTGCTGTATTCAAGGCGTCTCCACCCGTTGCAGACGTCATTCCCTTTGAGGCTTGAGTCGCCCATCCCTGCCACGGGCGGTGCCTCACGCCGGACTCTGCGAGCCCAGGGTCTTCTCCTGCCCCTTTTGAGTCACCTGCCCTGTGCGAGGGTCTCACTGGAATTAAAGGGGCCAGAAACCCAGCTTCTCAGGCCCCCATTTTGCTGAACAATGTCCTTTTCCTCTGTCCTCTTTCTGGTCCTATTTTCTTCTCCCTGCCGGCCCCAAGTTGCCTTCCAAGTCAACACTACCTTATTTCAAAAAATAAAAACATTAATTTTTTCTGACGCCCTGGTGTGCGCACCTCTCACGCCCTTGGCTTTTGGCAGTGCTGGGCGTGTGCAGGAACTGGCCCCGCCCTTGGCTGTGTTTGCCCACGTCCCTGGGAGACAGGGGTCGCCAGGCAGCATCCCGTGTGGGGTGGGGACCCGCCCTGCTGTAAATGGAGGTTCTATGAAATAATGAAAAATGTGGATGTTTGTCAAGTAACGGAAGGAGCCTCTAGCTGAACCCGGGATGTGGGTCTGACTCAAAGGCGTTTTCCAACCTGCCTTCCCACACCTGTGGGACGGAACCAGGAGCGCAAAGTGTGGGATTCGGTGCAGTAAGAGCAAATCGCATGCAGATGTTTGGCATCTGCACGAAGCTTGTCCCAAGAGAGTGAACATTTTCACTGTACTTTGAAAACATTTCAGAAGTGAGAGGAAATCTGATCAGTCAACTTCCCCATGTGATTCTGAGAAACGTAACTTAGGAAATTGCCTGTGGAAACTGCTTTGCTTTTCTGAGACTTGTGTTTTCCGTGATGGGTCTCAGAGGGCCGATCAGAACGGGCCGGGGAGGGACCCAGTGGCAGGGCAGATTTCAGACGCCCAGACTCGAGCTCCAGGGGCCTGACGACCGCAGTGAGGGTGGCACCCCGAGAGACTGGTGAGCTCAGCAACCCCGACTCCTACGGTCCCAGCTCCGTCCTGCAAAGGATTCATGTGTTTTGTAACCCCAGCCCCTGCAGGGCACCGGCGCTGTCCTATTCCTGGAAACTTTTTAATCACTGGAGGCCCCAGAGCCTTGGCCTGTGCCCGGCTCCCAGCACTCAGTGAGCCCCTCCCACCGAGGACACTGCCCGGTGGACCAGGGACTGAGTCTGGGCAAGCCCTCGGCCACCCTCCCCTGTTTTGGACAACCTGGACTTTATTTGTTCTAAAGTCAACTCTTCTATTGCTGAGGCCCCACAGAGGGGGGCCTGCCCCCTTCTCTTGGCAGTTTGCCGGGGGTGTCTACGTTTCCTTCCTCTTGGCTCCTCGGACGGGCTCTTGCTGCTGTTTAAATCCGCTCCTGTGGGTCTCCCGTCTCTCCGCTGATGCCAGAGCCCTTTGTGGGCCCGATTCCGGCTGCCGTCTTCCTCGCCTCCGTCTGTTGCCACGTGCTCTGCGTGCAGCCCCAAACCCCCAGTCCTAGGAGACATCGGGGTATCTGATGGAGAGGCCAAGAATATACCAGTGCCAGTCACTACTCTGGCCCCATGGGACACAGGGGACACTGGCTCTCCGTGCTAGCGTCCTGGGGTTGCAGTAACAAAAGCCTGTGACATTCGTTCTGAAGGCAGAAGTCCAAAATCAAGGCGTCGGCAGGGCCACGCTCCCTGGGAGCCCCAGGGGAAGATCCTTCCCGGGGTGGCTGGCGGTCCTTGCTGTGCCTTGGCTTGTGGCCACATCACTCCAGTCTCTGCCTCCGTCTGCATGTGGCCTCCCTGCATGTGTCTATTTTTTTCCTCTCCTAAGGGCACCAACCCCTGGATGTAGGTAGGACCCACCCTGCTCCAGTGTGACCTCGTCTTGACTAGTTACATCTGCAGTGACTTTATTTCCAAAGACGGTCCATTTCTATTCTGAGGTTCCAGGTAGATGTGAATGTTAGGAGGACACAGTTCAACCCACTGCCTTCTCTTGGCTGGAAATGACACGTGGTTTCAGTTGGCCTGGACGTGCCGGCCTTGTGTGCAGGCTGCTCCTGTCCCCGCCCCGCCTGGGCAGCAGGCCCGGTTGTCCTCCGCTTGCTGCCCTCTGTCCTGGGCCAGCCGCAGCTCTGTGCCATCTGACCCCAGGCCCCTGTGGGGTCGGGCCAGCCCGCGGGCCGTGTTCACCTTTCTCTTGCCCCAGCACGGCCCCCACCCCGCTCCGCCCCCTGTCCCCGGGAGCTGTCCAGCATGAGGGTGAGCTGGCTGGGGGCAGAAGCCCACCAGGGTGCGTCTCCAGGGTCAAGGTCAGGGCCGGGAGCAAAAGGGCTGTGCGGGCTGGTTCTGCCCCATGTAAAGAGCTTTCCAGAAACCCCTCAGGCAGCCTCCTCTCACATCTCACTGACAAGGAGCACGGTGTCTCATGTCACCCCAGCCGCAAGGGCAGGCTGAGAAGGGGGATTTGTAGCTGAGTCTAGTGCTCTGTCCCCCCACCCGCATGGGGTCTGCTTGGGAGCTGGATTCTCATTGTACACTTGGGAAAACTGAGGCACAGAGGTAGAGTGGGGCTTACTAGAGTCAGGGCATGGGAGTGAGAGGGGCTCATCCGCCCTCCGGGGGTGCCCCTGGTGTCAGCGCCTGTGCACAGGCAGGCTTCAGAGGGTGGCGACCCCGTCTCCCCTGCTTTGGGCTGATAGTCAGTGCGCACTGCTCAGTGGCTGAGGTGGCAGTTGGGGGCACTTCGGGGAGCCGAGGGAGTGCAAGGACGGGCCCCAGAGGCAGACACCCTTCCCTTTGATCCCTGAGGGGACCTGGAAGCTTCCAGGAACCAGGGGACAGAGTCCCTGGGACAGCTCCCGTCCCTGCCCATCGCCTCCCACGCTCTCTGGGCACGGGAAAGCAGCAGGTGTGAGGGGCCGACCCCCTGCACAGCACGGGGCGGGTGACTCGAGGCGTGACAGGATGGAACAGGCCCCAGAGGCTGGCCGGCTCAGCCCTGCCCTTCCCACCTCCAGTGTCCAAGGGCTGCAGTGACCTGGACGTCCCCTGGAGGGTAAGCTGGGCCCTTCTGGATGCCCGTGTCCCCTTGACCCAGGCACGGAGCCCCGTGAGGCCATCAGGCATGGGCCACACTCCATTCTACGTCTAGTCACCAAGCACAGGGTTGAGTGACAGAGGACCGGACTCCCGAGGGCAAGGGCACTCTGGGGAGGTGGTTGCTGTTCCGCCTTTGCCCCTCTGCCTGTCCCCTTCGCCCCTGGCCGGCCGCGGCAGCCTGGGGTGTGGCTCAGGGAAGAGTACATCGTAGGTGGGAGGGGGGCGGTGGGAGGGGGGCGGTGGGGGTGGGCGCAGTTAGAACGCTGAGAGGAGGCAGAGTCCCCAGGGGCGCGTTTCTCCGCCGAATCCGGGCTGCAGCGGGCACGTGAGCACCGGTGCGTGCACGCCCCAAACCAGCCCTCTCCGAGTGTTGGCGTTTCCCTCCCAGGCTGGAATCAACTCCAGGCTTAAAATTAATTTCTCTTCCGCTTCACAACAATGAAGCCTCTCCCCGAGTACATCCTGTCTCTGATTGCACGGAACGCACTCTGCCTTGTCGAGCTGGGGCCCCGAGCCCCGGAGCTGGGATTGTTTACCCGGCCAGAGCCGCGAGTGTTCCCACGATCCTTTGGCACCTGTTCCCTCTGCCAGTCAAGAGACTCTTCGCAGACACTCGGCGTGAACCTGTCCGGGGTGGGTGGGCGGAAGCTGCTGCAGCCCCGCCCACCCACAGGCCTGGAGCTGGGAAGTCGGAAGTCGGGGGCGTGAGCAGCGGCGGCACCAGGATGCTGGGTGTGGGGCTCCCGCCACACCCAGCTCTGCCTCCTGTGGGTGGGCTCCTTGGGCAGGTCCCCCAACCTCCGTCCCCACCTCTGCACAGTAAGGAGCCTGGTCCCAGGGAGAAGTGCTCTTTGCATATGGAGGCGCTGCCTCAGTGTCGCACAGGTGGTGCTTTGTGGACTGGTCCTCCCCAGGCTGTGTGCAGAGCAAGGATGACAAGTCCCACTTTGCAGACAGGGAAACTGAGGCCCAGAGGTAAAGTGATCTGACAGGGATGAGCCTGGACAGGAAAGAGGAGGGGTGCACTGTGCACCACCTTCCATCACTTAACAAACCTCTCTGCCACGTCCACCCACGACCTCGGTCCGTCCCCTGGTGCCGTGTTCGCCATCCGCTTCCCCAGAGTCCTCGCTGAGGGTCTGGACGCTCCTCCCAGCACTGCCACCCCCGTCAGGATCTGGTTTCCCACCTTCCCCTGCACCAGGACCCTCCCAGCCTGGCCTGTGGACCCCCCCGTGCAAAGAGGTGCCCCCCTGTGAGGGCTGCAGTTTTAAGAGATTTCTGCTCTGCTGGGGCTGCTGCCGTCGGCAAGGGCGCCCTGTGAGGTCTGGAGCGGTGGAGCATCCCTGATCCGAAAGTCCAAAACCTGAAATGCTCCAAAATCCAAACATCCCGAGTGCCAACAGGATGCCACGAGTAAAAAAACTCCACACCTGACTTTATGTGATGAGTCACAGTCAAAGTGCGGTCAAAACTTTGTTTCATGCACAAATTTCTTGAAAATATATAAAATTACCTTCAGGCTATGTGTATGAGGTCTATATGAAACAAATGAATTTTGTATTTAGATTTGGTCCCATCCCCAAGATCTCATTGTACATTTGTGAATATTCCAAAATCCAGAACGTTTCTGGTCCAGGCATCTCAGATAAACGACACTCCGTCTGTCCCCGCCTCATCTGCAGCAGTCAGGGTGGCCTGGGTTGGGCTGCAGTAACAAACATCCCCGAGGTCACTGTGGCCTAGAAGAACAAAGGATCATCTCCCACCCACTCTGACAGCCCTGTCCTGTGCCGTCCTCACTTGGGAACCCACCTGGGTGAAGCCCCCACTGGCCAGACCATCCACCCGTCAGTAGTCGCAGCGGCTGG
This sequence comes from Eulemur rufifrons, assembly GCF_041146395.1. Lineage (NCBI taxonomy): Eukaryota > Metazoa > Chordata > Mammalia > Primates > Lemuridae > Eulemur > Eulemur rufifrons. The sequence goes on from NC_090988.1 coordinate 99,060,681, forward strand.
GTTCAAGGGTGACATGTGAATGGCGTGTTGTCCTACAGGCTTTTCTGGAGCCACACACACCTGTGTTGCTCTTGGCTCACTGGCCACATGCAGCTCCAGGACAGTGGCGACTGCAACCCTGCCCGTGACCAGCCCTAATACCACAGAGCCCGAAAGCAAGAGCCTTCAGCGCTAGGGAGGCTCTCGAGAGGAGACTCCTCAGGGGCACAGCGCCCCCACTGCAAGGCCACCACCCCCACCCCCAGGCTCCTATCCGACCCGCATGGCTGTGCCAAGGCCGACCACAGGGCCTCCTGGGGTCCCCAGACTGGATGCCAAGAAAGGAAATGTGTGCTGACTGCACAGCGGTGACCCCCACAGTCCCTGCTGGGGTGGGGTCGCCCTCTTCCTGCCACCCCCTCTGGACTGCGGGGTGTTGTGACGGGGCTTGGTGTGCAGTCTTTCTCCACTGTAGCAACAGAGACCCCTGCCCCTGCCTGAGGGCCGGAGCCATCAGTCTCTCTTGTTTCTCCAAGCCCAGTGGGCTCGGTGGCAAGAAGCTGGTCACCTGGGGCTCGTGGGGTTTGACCAGATGACATTTACACCCAAGCTCCTGAAGCGGCCAAGAGCACCAGGTTCACCAGCGGCGAGAGGCGGCATTTTTCTCCCACGGTGTCTCCCTGCTTCTTGCTCCTGGTACGAGGCTTCATGCCACATTCGATGCAGATACTGTGGGTGACATGTTTGTTTCATAACTGTTCCTAAATATAGAGTGCATGCTAAGTGATACCTAGGAGCCATGTAAAAGAAATCGTTTGAAATGTTTGCAAAGAGGGCGAGGCATTGAGTGGACCAGAAAACGTGTCTCCCTAAATGGGCCCGGAAAACTGTGTTGCTGGGGGTGTTTTCCATTGCCAGCTGAGTTGTGACTCTCGGCAACGGTCTCCTAGCAACCGTGTGTGTGGGGTACCATGCTCAGCCGGATGGGAGGCTGGGATGGAGGCTTCGGGGAGCGAGAGCGAGGCGGCTGCGGAACTGGAGGCGGGGAGGCCCGGAGGCCCGCAGCCCTCGGCTCTCGGAGGGAGGGGCCCCAGGCTTAGGGAACTAGGGCTCCAGGTCCCACGCAGTCCTGGTGGTTTCCACGGGGGCGAGTTAGCGGGGACTTCTCGTCCTCCGTTAGCCCCCCATTGTGTGCATCTCACTCACCAGCCGTCCTGCCCTTCCATTTGCACACAAAGGTCTGAGGGTCCGGTCCCCATGTCCTGGCTTTGTTGGTGAAGGGCCGGACTGAGATTGCTCCCAGCTGGCCTTGGCACCCTCCGGAAGGCAGGGGTGGGGAGTGGAGGGCCCTGAGTAAATGAGCAGCGCTCAGAGCCCACCGCACCCCTGCTGCTCAGAGCAGGGGCAGGTTCCCTATGGTTTGGGCCTCGGTTTCCTGATCTGCAAAATGGACACAGGTCTGTGTGGTGAAGAACTCACCTGACCCAAAGAGAAGTCCGGCCTTGGTCTTCTGCTCCTGGGAGGTCCTGCCTGACAGGAGTGTCTCTGTGTGCCTGGGGGCTTTGTCCCCGGGACAGTCTGACAGTGTGATGGGGGCTTTGGGCCACCACGCGTCGTCAGCTTTGACTGGAGAAATGCAGGATCGGCCCAGACCTCCAGGAGGGCTGGAGACGGAAAGTCAGTTCCCGGCTGGCATGCTCACGCGTGTGGACACGTTGGCACCGGGAGGGACCGCACCCCAGCTCCACAGGACGGGACACAGAAGCCCGTGGTGGGACCCTCCTGGACTCTGCCCCACACCTCCCTGTCCTCGGCCCATTGTGCCTGGATCCTTTCGCTGTAATAAACCGTGACAGGTGTAAGCACTTCCAGTGAGTTCCGTGAGTCTCACAAAACATCGAACCTGAGGGTGGTCTTGTGGGCAGTTCTCTCCAACTGTAAGCGGCTAAACTCCTTTGAGGCCCAGTCCCTCAGGGTACCGCCCCCCTCCCCCCCGCAAGGTCACCAAGCAAGAAAGCGGAGAGAGACCACGCTCCGGGAGGTGACATTAGAACTGGCCCTCGGATGTGGAACTGAGGCCGTGTTTCTCCACAGGGCACTGTTGACACGGCAGGGCAGGCCACCCTGTCATGGGCTGTCCTGCACATCGTGGGGTGTCGGGCAGCACCCGGCCTCTACCCACCCGATACCAGTAGCATCCCCCAGTCGTGACAACCCAGAATGTCCCTAGCCGTTGCCAAGTGTCCCCTGGTTGAGGACTCTGCCTCAAGGGAACGATGGTTTGATGTTTTGTTTTGTTTTGAAACAGACTTGCCAATGGTGGAGCGTTTGGTTGGCGAGGCAGAAGCGGGTGCTGAGGGATGTATAGGAGTGCGTCCTGGCCTGGTGGGCCGGCTCTGTTGCTGCTCTCCTGTGACGGGTGTGGCGTCCCCGGGTCTGAGAGCCGCAGAGCTGGCAGGAGTGCCCCAGGGCAGCAGAGGACCAGGCAGCCTCAGGCTGGGGACAGGGGACCGGCAGGGTGTGGCTGTTCCAGGCTCCTCCACGGGGAGAGGAATAGGGTGCCAGTCCCCCTCGCTGAGACCGTGCCCAGGGACTAAGACGGTGGGCTCACTCCGTTGGGTCTGCGCGGCGGTTCTCAGCAAGCGGGCAGGTGGTGGCTGTGCGTCAGCCATGCACACTCCTTCAGCCGCAGCCCCCCGAGGCCGGCACCTCCTGGAGGACGAACGAACGCCTGCCTTGCTCTGAACGGATGTCCCCAGAGGTTCTGGGCGAGCTGAGGCCAAGCCACCCTGCCCAAGGGAACCAGGGCCTCTGTCCCCAGGTGCCCGCACTGGAGACGGCCCTACCCGCACAGGACGGAGGCCCCTGGCGTGCACCCCTCAGAACGGAGGCCGGGGCCTGACCCCCACCCCAGCTCCCCAATGGTGTCTCTTTTGGGGTCACACAGCTGGAGAAGCCTGGGGCCCTCATAATGCTGAGGGCTTCGGATGCTCTCTCATTTGTTGATCTGGAGCAACACTACCTGGTAGAACTTTCTGGAAAGGTTCCATCTGCTCGATATGGTACCACTGGCCACACATGGCTACTGAGCACTTCAAAGGTAGCCAGTGAGACTGAGGAGCTAAATTCTTAATTGTATTTGATGTACTAATGTCAATTAATGTAAACTTAAGTAGCCAGGGGTGGCCATGGCTACTGCATTGGACCTTCCATTTGGTGAAGCCACCTTCCGTGCGGAAAATGAAGGTGCTGAGAAGAGTTTCCAGGTCCCTCTCTCCTTCCTCCCTCCCTCCCTTCCAGTCAGTCTGCCCGTGTTTGCCGAGAACCTGTCCTAGGCCACGTCCTCCGGCCACGGAGGGTGCTGTGGGGGCGCAGCCGGGAGATGGGGCTGGCTGGGTGGGGGCGGGGTGGGGAGCCGAATGTGAGCAAGCAGGATGTTGCTGCAACGGCAGGTGTGTGAACTCGAGTGGGTCGTGGCCCAGGCCGCCGGGCGGAGCTCGGGGACAGCCAGGACTGGGGGAGGAGAGGCCCTAGCAGCCGGCCTTCCCGGCAGAGGAAGCTGTTGCCGCGATGGCCTAGAGACGGGCCCGAGGCTTCCAGGGGCAGAAGGCCGTGCACCCAAGTGTGGGGCACGGTGGGAGGAGGAGGAGGCAGGGGCAGGGAGGAATTTAGAATTTGCTTCTGGTGTGACAAGGGTTTGTGGTCGGCAGTAGCACATGCGTGCGTGTGGGTGTGAGCGTGGGGGTGTGTGTGTTTCCGCTCGCTCGACGTCTGTTCAGAGAAGGGATTGGAGAGTGTAGTGGGCTGGACAGTGTCTGCCCAGAGCTCGTGTCCCCCGGGAGCCTCATTTGGAGGCAGGGTCTTTGCAGATGTACTCGGACGAAATTAGTGAAGGATCTTGAGGGGAGATCATCCTGGATGTAGGACAGTCCCCAAACCCGACGGCTGGTGTCCTTACGAGAAGAGGGCGCAGAGGCAAGGGGAAGAGGCCAGGTGCAGAGGCGGGAGAGGCGCGGCTGCGGCCCAGGACCGCCGAGGGCTGCCGGCAGCCCCTGAAAGCTGGGAGGGGGCTTGGGACAGACTCTCCCCCCCAGAAGGTTTGATTTTGGACTTCCGGGCTCCCGAACAGTGAGCAAATGCATTTCTGTTGTTTTAAGCCACCTGGCTTGGGGCGCTTTGTGAGGGCAGCCCCGGGGCATGCGGAGAGGGCAGGAAGGCCACAGGTTTCCACGCCCAGGTGTTGGGGGGAGCCAGACGGGGTCGGTTTGCGGGCAGAGCTCACACACAGGGAGGGCTGAGTGGGCGACCCCTGGACCTTTTGGCCCTTTGCTGAGATGGGGAAGCCTGGGGGCAGGGTGGAGCGAGAGACGGGGAGCCCCACTGTGCCATGGAGATGGCCATCAGGCATCCTGCTGGGTGCAGATGGTTCCAGAAGGTGCCAAGGCGTGGTTGGCCACCTGTTCTTATCAGGTTCACCCCCGACCAGTGAGATGTGGCCAGGCCTGAGGGCAGCCAGCCCAGCAGCATGGGCCAGAGCCCCTCCACAGGGGCACTGGGCTCAGCTCTGGAAGCTCAGCACGGTGTGGACAGATCTGGGTTCAGAAGTGGATCCTCTCCTGTGTGGACACAAGAGCTGGCTGGCCAGGGCCTCTCGCCACGGCTGCGTCAGGCCTGGGACGCACCTGCCTTCCATGGGCAACACCTGCCGGTCAGTCACACTTTACCGCCCTCTGCCATTAAGCCACAAACCGTGTGTTTCTCGGGTGTTTTATGGGTGTCACCATGGAAAACTCGTAGCAGCTGGCCGTGCTCATCTGCCTGCACCGAACCTCTTAAATCCTTCTTGCCCACGTCCTCGGGCAAAGTCTCTGCCACCTGTGACAGTCACTGGCCTGGGTTGTTTTGGGGACATGGACTCCAAGTCTGTGGGGCCTCCAGACTTGCCTCATACATTCCTGCTGTGACCTTGAGTGAGTTCCTTGGCAGCCCCTGCCTCGGTGTCCTCATCTGTAAGGCGAGGGTCAGGACGGAGGGACTTTGTGGGGGTGGATAGCGCAACTGGAGTGAAGTGTCCAGGACCCACTGGACATGCACAGCCCCAGACGTGGGGTCTTCCTGGGGCTCCCGGCCGACCGCCGCCGTCGGTGTGAGCGTGGGTGGGGGGATGTCAAGACCGCTTCCTTCCTGAGCCAGCGCCTCGGTGCCGGGGCTTTCGTTGAATCCCCCCCAGCTTGCAGGGCAGGTGCCGTCGCCGCCCCCATTTACAGACGGGGAGACTGAGGCCTGCTGGGGCCACACAGATACTGCGTCACACCTGGCTCCGCGGACGTTTTCACGGGCTCAGGCTGCCGAGTCACATGAGCTGGGAGGCTTAGACGATAGACGTGTATCTGCTCCCAGTTCTGGAGGCCGAAGTCCGAGATCGTGGCGCCGGCAGTTTACTCCCAGCACGGGCTGCCTTCTTCACGCGGGAGAGAGGCGGGGAGGGGGGGCGCAAGCTCTCTGATGTCTCTTCTTGCAAGGACGCTAATTCCATCTGGTCAGGGCCCCACGCCTGTGACTTCCTGTAGCCTAAGTTACCTCCACAAAGGCCCCAGCTCCAAACAGGCCTCATTACCTCGGGGGGACTGAGGCTTCCACATAGGAATGGGGGGAGGACACAAACATTCAGTCCATAAACAAACTTGTCACTTGGTCCGGGGGCAAGGCAGACGTTAATGAGGCACCATAGTTATTTCGGAGCAGGTGGGAGGGAGGGCACCCGAGGTGGGGTGGGGACAGCGGGAAGGGCGGGCCCGGGGCGGCAGCGTCCCCACAGCCGGTGCAGCGCTGCTGGTTTCTGGTAGCACCAGCGGGATTACCTGTTCTGCTTAATTAAGTACTTCATTGACAGCCACCAAAGTCTCCACTTCTCCCAACCCAGGAGGCCTCTGAAAGGCACAAAACAATTACGTTTCTGTTCCGGGGAGGACAGTGATGATCCTTCTGCCGTGGGAGGGTGTGAGGCGGCAGGGCTGGGGGACCCTCTGCACGTGCGTCAGGCCAGGGGCTGTTCGTCAGGCCGTGCTGCGGCCCGAGCATCTCTGTCCCCCAGCACGTGCGTGTGGAGCCCGGCCCCTGCCATGGTCCTGGGGGGTGGGGCCTGTGGCAGGTGATCAGGGTCCCGTGAGGCCACAAGGGTGGGGCCCCCGCGAGGGGATTTGTGTGCCTGTGAGAAGGGACGGAGAGGCCAGACTCTCGCTCCCAGAGCAGACGTTCTGTTCCCGTCTTTAACACGGCCCTCGACGTTCTCATTCGATGCTTCCTGTCACTCTCTGGTTCTTGTAAAACTGCCCTGCAGGTCCCCAGGCCGCAGCTAACAGGCTGGAGATGGCGGCAGCCCCAAGCGGGGGCTCGTCTGGGTCACGAGGCCACAGAGGTGGGTTTCAACCCCAGCAGCCCCTCACTGTCCCGCGTCTCAGGGAGTTGTCGTTACGGGCACTGCCCCTCTGGCAGCCGCATTTCGGCAGCATTTCTCCTGCAGCCTCGCGACAGTGCGGCCGGGACCTGCCCCGAAGGTGACAGGAGAAAGCGGGGAGGGAGGAGGGGCCCCGAGGTGCTGCACGCGGGGGCCCTGGACAGGCGGCCGCCCTTCTACACCCAGGCGCCTCCTCGTACAGCAGCGGTGCCCCCTGTGCTCGGCTGAGGGAGGGTCCCGCGATGTCTGCGCCTGGTCCCCGGGACTATAGACGTGTGCCTTCCTGGGAGAGAGTCCTGGGTCACGTAGTGGACCCCAAAGGTAACCACGTGTCCTCGTAAGAGGGAGGCAGAGGGGACTTGCTGTGCACGGGGAGAGGCCACGTGACCGCGGATGCAGCAGTTGTGGTGATGGCGCCACAAGCCAAGGAGCACCAGGAGCCCCCGCGCTGGGAGGGACTCGGAGGGACCCTCCCCTAGAGCCTTTGGAGGGAGCGGGGCCCTGGCGACACCATGATTTTAGCCCAGTGAGACCTGTGCCGGACCCCTGACTACAGAACTGTGAGATGGTAACCTTTTTCATTGTTTTGAGCCACTAAACACGTGGTAATTTGTTAGGTGGTAAGAATCTAACACACGCCCCTTCAGGGTGGTTGTGAGACTGAAGTGACCAGCACTTGGGAAGTCCCTGGGACAGTGCCTGGGGGTGCAGACCGTCCGCCCTCGGTGTCTGCCAGGGTCAGCCCTGGCTGGGCGTGGACGTGTCCCCTGTCCCTGGGAAGCTCCACACCCCTTGACGTACCTCTCAGCGTTGGTAGATTTGTTCCATTTTGGCACAAAGGCCCTGGAGAGCCAGCCTCAGGATGGTTCTAGGCCTTTCCGTGGGTCACCTGCCCGGTTTCCCAGGCCCAGGTTTATTTTTATGACGCACAGTGGAAAGCATCCATCGCGGTGTGTTGAGGGTAAGTGATAGTCAACGTGCAGATACGGGCTAATTTAACCCAGAAGTGCACACGTTGCTCTCTGCGCGTCGGTGTTAATTAAGCGGGATTACTGTATTCATGCGCACGATGCCTTGTAATTCTTTGCTGAGCAGCCAGACTTGTGCTTTATGACTTAATTACTGTATCCCAGCATGCACGCTGCCTGCAGGCCAGGCCGGGCCTGGTGCAGGGAGCCAGGGCCACGTTAGTGCCATTGACTCTGGGACGTGGCCCCTGCCCCGTGGAGGTTTGGTTTCGCCGTCTGAATTCGCCTCGTGTGTCAGATCAGACCCAAACCTGTCTAACGCACTGACGTGGGGCCATTTATTCAGTAAAACCTGTTTTTGAAAGTTTTGGTCACATGTGCTGGGGTAGACCCCACCTTGATAATGAAAACTTTTTCTATCCTTTATTCCAGCACCTGCCCCTTCTCCCCCTTCACTCTGACCTTGAACTGGCCCCACCTATGCATGTCCTGGACCGCTTTGGGGGGTCCTGAGTTTCCTCTGGTCATGGCTGGGTCTTCCTTTGCCTGTGGCCCCGGGAGTCCTGGAACCAAATTTGCAGATCGTGCGCACAGGCCCCTGGTTTGGATGACCCGCTCTTACTCGGACGTCCTTGCTCGGCTTTGAACGTCTCTCTCTGCTATGGCAGGATTTGGCAAACTCGGCCCATGGGCCACATTCGACCCATACGCTGTTTCTGTGCACCCTGCAAGCTAAGAAAGGTTTGTACATTTTTAAAGGGTTGTGAACACACCCACACGCGTATACACACATACACACACACTCACTCATAGATACCCACACACACATGAAAACGTGGCTCCGGACCCGAAAAGCTCTACTCTCTGGCCCTTGGCAGGTGGCACTTGCCAGCCCCTCTTTCACGGTGGCACCTGTGGGGTCGACGCCCTATGCTCACCTGTGGGCCTCAGGAGGGGCCGGCCTGGCGGGAGGCCCACCTGGGCCACAGCGAGGCTCTGGGCCGCCCTGGCCTGGAGATGAATCCCAGCCTTCAACCCAGCAGCCTCAGAGGCCTCCCGCGCGCCCTCCTTCTCGAGTGGGAGGGCTTTTACCCCGGGAAGCTGGACTCTCGCAACACCCAGAGCTGGGCACGGGGGCCCTGGTCCCAGGGCCTTGTCCTGCCACCCCCAGCACTGGACTCTCGGCCTCTCAGGCTGCCTCTGGCTCCTGGGCACCGCCCCGCCGCCCTCCTTGGGGTGTCTCGACACTCTGGTTGTTGGTAATTCTTACCCTCTGCTTGGCTCACCCCCACCAGTTTCAGTGCGGACGTCCCCAACCCAGAGACGCCGCCAGACCCCTCCAGGGCTGGGGAGGGCCTCCTCTCAGGGTCCCCGGAGCCAGTTCTGACGGTGCTTGGCCCACTGTGGGTCACCAGCAAGGGCAGGGCATCTGTTCCCTGGGTTGGAGTAGGCGTCTGTTGGCGCACTCAGTCGGGTCTGTTGGAACCTTACGGAGCTGGCCGTCCTTAGCTACTATTGACCTACAAAAATGGCAGTTCCCCATGGCTCCACCTAATAAGAAGTTGAAGGACTTGAATCCAGGGGAGGCAGGACGGGGTCAAGGTCTCTGCCCAGTTGCTGGGCGGCAGCCCTGACCTCAGGCTCTCACACACCGATGACCCTCCCTCACCCGCCCTCCGAGGTGGTCAGGGTTTGAGCAGCACCACCAGGTGCTGTCACCCACCCACTCCCCACGCCCAGCCAAGGAAGCGACAGACCAGGCTTCGAGAGACGCGGAGAGCAAACTCTGCCCTCGTTGCTGCCAAAACCAACGCTGCTCGAGGTAGCTCAGATCTGCAGGTGGCCCGGCTTCCTGCCGGCACCAGACCCCGTAACTGGATCGGCAGGCCACACGGCTCCAACCCGAGGTGTGCAGCGGGTTCACCGTGCTGGTTGCCAACCTGCCCGTGTTGGGTGACACAGAACGCCCAGGAAGTGGGTTTGTTACTTACAGATACGCAGCAAGGCACAGCAGGACCAGCCCCAAAAGGCTCAGGAAAACTGAGTGGGTCCTGACTGCACGTGCCCCGCTTGGCCCGCAGCTGAGGGACCCTGAAAAGCAGAGGGTTTTGTACCCTGGGTGACATGACTTGCTAGGACGTCTTGTTTCTGGGGAGGACTGGTTCAGAGCCCAGGCTGTCCCCGAGAGTCCCTCCTCCTCTTAGGACGTTGCATTCCCAGCACATTCTACAGTTATTCTTGAGAACTACAAGCAAAAAAGGCGAGGAGACTGGGTTAGTCCAGGGCCAGCCAGGCAGCCATCCTGCACAAGGAGCCAGCCCTTAGCTCCGAGCCCACCAGGAGGAGCCGGCCGGGCCAGAGACGTTTGGTGATGTTCACTCCCCACCCCGGATGCGCCAAGCGATGAGCCTTCCTCCCCGCTGGCTCCAGGCCCAGAGAGAGGCTGGGAAGGTTGAGCTCGTGGGTGCCTTCCGCCCTCTGCAGACCTCTCCCGTGGAGGGCTGCAGATAGTGCACCCCTGAATGTGTTCTGCAGGGGGCGAAGAAAGCAGGAGCCCACTAAAGCAGGCCCCTGGGACCACAGCCTCCAACCAGGAGCAGAAGAGCTGCCCATTTCCTCTTCCCTCTCTGGAAGCCTCTAACACAGGGATGGAAAACATCTAGTCCCTCCTGCCTGTTGAACTAGTAGGTAGCAAGGCCAGTAGCACTGTGTTGAGAAGGATTCAGATGTTCACCTGGCTTAGGCAAGCGTGCAGCGTCTTGGGGATCTGCGGAGGGTTTGGCCATCCCTGCTCTCACAGCACAGACCGAGGGCCCGTCTGTCTCTGAGACGAAGGCTGGGATGGAGGGAGGCCTGCAATGCCACTTGCGTTCATTTTGCAGGGCTGCTGTGACAATGCCACAGACCGGGTGATTGAAAACAGCAGGCATCTATTGCCTCCTTGTTGTGGGTGCTAGAAGGTCCAGATCAAGCTGTCGGCGGGGCCACGCTCCATCTGAGACTCTAGAGGAGGAGCCTCCTTGCCTCTTCCAGCTCCTGGTGGTGGCTGGTGCTCCTTGGCACCCCGTGGCATTCCTTGGCTTGCGGCTGCACCACTCTAATCTCTGCCTCTGTCATCACACGGCCTTCTCCTGTCTGTGTCCAAATTTCCCTCTTCTTGGAGGACTCCAGTCGTATTGATGAAGGGCCCACCCTACGGCAGTATGACCTCATCTGCATTTATATCTTAGTTACATCTGCAGTGGCCCTACGTCCAAAGGAGGTCGCATTCCGAGGTGCGGCGGGTTAGGACTCCCGGTATCGTTTGGGGGGATACTGTGCACCTTGTGGCCCAGCTGCACAGGGCCGGGCCTTTCAGAGCCTTTCAGGTTTCTACACTTTGTTTTAAAATAAGAAAAAAAAATGGAAAAGGTCCCAAATCGCAACTTCTTTGGAAAACAGTGGTCGCTGCCCACTAGAATTAAAGACGCAGCTCCTGTGCGAACCAGCACGTGGCTCTGTGGCGCAAACCCCTGTCGGGCCCACCCACGCGGGCCACGAGACGCACTCCAGGGCTTCCAAGCAGCTCAGTTCATAGTAGCAAAAATCGGGAACGATGCAAGTGTCTGTCAACCGGGGAGGGTCAGGACGCCGTCGCCTGCTCGTGCGCCGGGTGCTGTTCAGCAGGGCAGCGGGGCGGATGGCGGCCGCGCACAGCCGGGCGGTGAATCTCAGAAACGGCGTGGAGAGGGACATCGCAGCCTCTGAGGAACACAGAAAGTCTGATGCGGTTTATGGAAAGTTCCAAAAAAAAAAAAAAAAGGGAAAATGATTTATGTAAACTTTTTTTTTTAAGGAAGAAAATGGCAAAATGAAATCAACATATTATTTAAGGATAGGAACGGGTGAAAACACTAGAAAGACAAACCGGGGCCTGGGAGGCACAAACAGAGACCGCAGTTGACTTGGGGGCAGGGGGTGGCTGGGGCTTCGGCAGGGCTGACCGTGCTGCGGTTCTTCAGCGGAGCTTCCTTTAACCTGTGCGTATGTTAAGCGCTTATCTAAATGTATTCCTAATCGTATGAAGAAGGAAAAACATCTCCCAGAATATGTGTGCACGTGTGTGCACGTGTGTGCATCTGTGAAGAAGCCACACTTCAGCTGCCTTGGCCTGCATGGCCGTACCTGGCGAGAGAGGTGGCTGCTGGCTGATGGACACATGGTGCGTGTCCGTCCTGCTCTGTCACAGGTGAGCGATTATGGGTGGGTGTCCTGTGCCCTCGGTGTTTTCCTGCTCAGTGTCCTACCTAGAGCCCGGAGTCCCCACAGGCAGCAGCGGGACACCTTCCAAGCCCTTGTTAAAGGGCTGTCTGTGAAAATGCAAACACAGGTAACCCCTCACCCCCAGCACAGAGCCCAGGTTCCCGGGCAGGAGTTCTGGGTGACTTCCCCATCACCCCTTCCAACCCTCTGTGCCTGTGACAAACCCAGCTGCCACCTCCTGCCTAGTTTTTGAGCAGGACTGTCCCCTTCTGGGATACAGTCTCGGTGTTCACATCCCCCGACCCCCCAGGGGCTGCCATTGGGAGCAACAGCCAAGCGCATTTGGAACGAGGCTTGTGGTTCCCTTTTAAACCAGCAGCCCAGTTTCATGTTCCTAAGTGCTCTGAGAAGAACTGAAAATTGCCTTTTTCCTCCATTTTCAGTAGAAATGGAGACAATTTTCTTAATTCCCTAGTCTGTCCTGAAAGGCCCAACCTGAGTGCCTGGCTACTTAGAAATTCTCCCTAAATGGCTAAGAGTGAAGGATTCTCAGGTGACACCTCCCCTAGGACGCCCTCCCAGGTTGCCACATGGCCAGTGGGTCCCTCCACACCAACGGGTGTGGGCTTTCTGAAATCTTGGTTTGATGTAGGGCTGCAGTGTGGAAAGATGAACAAATGCAGAGGTAGACCCTAGACCAGAAGTCGTCTGTCCCTCTGCCCTGTCCTCTGTCCTTCGGTGCAGCCCCATGGAGAAGAAATCCCTGAAGGAGAAGATCCAGGTCGTGGGCTGGTGACCAAGTGCCCAGGGCTGCTGTGGGCTAGCGTGGGCAGCCAGGGGCCCTGGGGCATCCGAGTGGCGTTGAGCTGGGCGTGACATGGCAGCTGGGGAGCCTGCCCAGCCCTGCCCCACCAGCCCCACGGAGCGCAGGACCAAAGCCGACGGGCGTCTGTGAACTTGCCCTTGGCAGCGTTGATAAACCAGCCGTCAGGGGCCTCTGCCAGTGAGCCCTTCTCGGCGGCTTCAGTGCCAGCTCTGGGACGTGGCATTTCTGCTTAGATTCGAGAAGCTCAGAGCTCCTTTTTAAAGGACACTGCTTCTGTCACATTCCGAATCCTCAGCACGTGTGAGAAAGCCAGCCTCGGGTGGCAGAAATTCCAAAACCCTAAATCTGCCTCGCTGTGGCTATGGGTTCCGCATCCTCCTAGCTGTTCGGAAGCCTCCGGCGTGTCATTTACTGGGTTTGAAAGAGGCCGGAGCTCTTCTTATCGGGGTGCCCAAGGGCTGCATGTGAAAGAAGCAGCCTTCTTTAAAGGGTCATTTGTTTTTCAAAACCAGGGAGTTTTAAGCTGAGAAAGATTTCAGTAATTCTTGGCACGAGTCCTGCAGATCCCCGCGGGCCGTGGGATGGAGTCCCTGGGATCCGACAGCTGCTCTAAACATGCAGGAAGCCGGAAGTTGCCGGCAAGGTCGCTCGGTGCCTCATTCCGTGTCAGGGCTAGAGTTGCGTCGGCTCACCCCGCAAAATCCTCCAGATCTGTTCTACCCGCTGGAGCCCGTCTGCAGCTCTGGCTGGCAGTTCTGTTTGTCTTTAATTAATATAAAATGGAGAATTGGATATCATTTCCAAGTGCAGCCTGCTTGGAAAACCAAGCATGCTCGGAGTCAGGGAGAGGGAGAACAAAGGCTGTCCTTGGAGCCAGCCTCTGCCCTGGCATTTGAGAAGCTCAGGCTCAGGGACTGGCCTGAGGTCACAGGCATATCTCGTGCCACCCTGACACACCCTGGCCTTGGCAGCAGAGGAGGAGTGTCATAAAACCAGGCACCAGTTCATTCCTTTGCAGCCGAGCCGCAAGAGGCCCTCGAAGCCGAGTTTGCACGCCTTTCATTACGAGGCAACCAGGTCCCATGAGTGTTTTCTTTCATTGTAGTAAAATACATATTAATATAATATAAAATTTGCCATCCTAACCATTTAAAAGTGAACAATTCAGTAAACTTAGTATGTTTATGAGATTGTGCAACCACCACCACTAGCTAATCACCCCAAAAGGAAGCCCCATACCTGTTGGCCGTCGCTCCCCATTGTCCCTCCCCGGCCTCTAGCGGCCACCAACTTGCCTTCTGTCTCTGTGGACTTACCTGTTCTGGGTGTTTCCTGTAAGTAAACCACATGGCACGTGGCCTTTCGTGTCTGGCTTCTTGACTCAGCGTTTTATTTGGAGGTTCATCCGTGTCGTATCAGAACTTTATTCTCTTTTAGGGCTGAATAATATTCCATAATATGCACACATATGTAATTCCACATTGTATGTATGTGTTCCATTCTCTCTTTATGTATAACCTATTCTGTGTTATTTGTACCTACTGCGTTTTCTCTATCCATTCATCAGTTGGTGGACATTTGGGCTGTTTGTGCCACCTCTTGGCTACCGTGAACGGTGCTGCTTTGAACACGGGTGTGCGCGTGTGTGTTTGACGTCCTGTTTAGTGGAATTATTGGGGCACATGGCAGCTGGATGTTTAACTTATTGAGGAACTTCCAGACTGTTCTCATGACCCACAGCTGGTTCCCTCACACCCCCAGGTCATCTTTCTGGGGGCTCTGATTCGAGCAGACAAGCCACCTCCTGGGAGCTTTCGTAGCCCTACGGCAGGCGTCCCCAGCTTCTCTTCTCTTCCTTGTTTCCCCTCCAAGCGCAGTCCAGCTGTGCGTCCCCTCCCACAGGTCCTCCCCACGCTGAGCCTCTGGCCAGGCGTTGTCTGAGCAGGGCTTTGAGACGCAGGAGCCAGTTGGGGCTTCTCAGGGGCCCCACATCCTGCAGGTTCCCAAACAGCCCGACAGTCGCTTGTCATTAGTCCACGTGGCCAGGTTTCCTGGGGAATCCTCTCGTTTCGGCCCAGGGTTTTCTCGCCTGAGTCCCACTGACCGTGGCTAACCGAGGAAATAGCTGTCTCTGAGCAGTGAAATTAATTAGCATCGGTTTGTGTTTCCATTACCCTGTTATTCAAAACTGTGCAGTATCTTTCCAGAGAGTTCCTGGAGACCGCGTCGTGCGGGTTATTTATAGCCATCGGAATGAGGTTTTGCGTAATAGGCCGTGTTGAGTTGAGAGGTTTGTAATTTGAGATCAAGGTCTGCCGTGGGCTGTAAACAGATGAGACGAAATCGGATCGGCGTTCGGTTGTGAATGGGTTCCCGTGGGCCTGGCCCCGCTGCCCGGGTGGGCTGCGTGGGCAGCTGAGTCCGGCAGAGGGAGGCCGGGGCAGCCATGCCCCGTCACTGTCAGAGCAAGCCGAGGCCAGGAAGGGGAGAGCCAGCAGCCCCCAGGGCACTGCGCCCCGCTCACCCGCAGGCCTCACACTGGCCCTTTCACAGATGGGGCCACCGAGCCCCTGGGCAAGGTTGGGTGACCTGCCTGAGCTGTCTGTTCTGAGAGAATAAGTCATCGTCCCCAGGTGGCCTTGCCACCTCTGTGTCCGTCTAATTCCTCATGTAGCCTTGTCAGTGGCTGGAATAGTAGCTCTGTTCGCAGAGGCAAGAAAAAGTCCCTTGCAATTTAGGGTGAGATTTCTAGCAAGCACATCTGGCAAATTTACCTTTGTTTATCTGGAAAAGGTACCAGGAGTCAGAGGTGGTGGGCAGTAGTCAGGAGGCCTGCTTCTGCCTTTCCTGTGTGACCCTGGGTGAGTCACTCAGCCTCTCTGGTCAGCGTCAAGTGGGAAAATGAGCAGCCGTTCACTCTGCCCCACAAGAACACAAGGACAGACTAGAAATAGATTCTTCTCTCTAGAAGGGGGTTAAAGTGCTAAGCAAAAGAACACTCAGTGGCCTCTTTCTGGCCACCATGCTTGGCTCCCACCCTTAACCCCAGCCTGACTTTCATATTGGATGCGCCCGGCTGAGGTTAAACAGGGCTGCTGCTTCAAAACCGAGTGAGCCCGGCCAGGCCGGAGGGCAGATGGCAGATGGCGGCGTGCCCAGCGGGCTCTGTGCTGCAGGGAGTCGCCTGGACGGGCCAGGAGTGTGCAGGGAAACCAGCCCCTCCTCCAGGCCACTCTGCTCTGCGCCCTGGTGGCCACACGCTTTGGCTGAGAAGTCCCTGGACCAGTGGGCCCAGGGAGCAACGCTGGCAAACAGGTCCTAGGGCCAGTGTGTGCACGGGGAGCTGGGCACAGGAGGGGCATGGGGAGCAGGAGCCCTCGGTGACCAGGGCCCTGGGTCCTTAGTGTCTGCCAGGTAGTCACCTCTGACCTTCTGAGGAGGCCTGGCCTAGTCTGTGCTGGACATGGGGCAGGCAGTGGCGAGAGAGGACCGGAGAGTGACCAGCCCCCAGGTCCTCGGTGGTCACCTCTGACCTTCCAGGGAGGCCAGGCCCAGACTTTAGCCCAGAAACAGGTTCATCTGGTAAAATCCCCCTGGGGCCATGGTATCAGCCTGGGCAATTCCAGATCCCAGAGCCTGGGCCACATCCTGCTCAGGGTCCAGGAGGGACGTGTCCCTGTGGGTGCCTGGGAGGAGGTGCGTGTTTCCAGGAAAGTCAGGTCCCCATCAGGGGCCTGACGGGAGGTGCTGAGGCCTCAGGTCCATCGTGCACTTTGGATCTCCGTGGACTCTCTCTGGAGAGGCCGAGCAGGCACGGCGCCCTCGCTGGCCCTGCCCCACCCAGGCACCTGTCTCGGAGCTGCAGGCACAGACACCGTGAGCAATCACCAGCCTCGCCCTTCCCTGGGCTGTCAGGGATTCAAGGGCTTTGAGTTTTGGGATGAGAACATTCCAAGAACAAAGTTGCTCCGAGAAGCTGCCCGTCCGTCCTCCCTTCCCCATCTTCCCGCTGCCGCTGGACCCAGCAGTGGGGACCAGGGCCTGCGCGGTGCCTGAGGCAGCGGGAGCAGATGGGGCTGTTCCATCTCGAGTGCACCTGGGCACCTCCTAGCCTCGTGCTGAGACCAGGGGGTCGCAGAGATGGTGAGGCGCAGGGCTGGCCCTCCAGGAGGTGGTGGGAGAGATTCAGGGGTGTAATTGTAACTCGGCCCCACCCAGGACCTGCTACCTCAAACTCTGAAGTCTCACAAGATCCAGTGGTTGGCTTGCTCGTTAGGTTGTGAATATGTGCTAGGATCTTTGAAGAGTGGATAGGAGTCTCAGATGGAAGAGGTCGGGGAAGGACGGTCGGAGGAGCCAGAATAGCATGTGCAAAGGCACTGGGGCTGCTTTACCAGGGAGTGAGGAAAACCTGAGAACAGAAGGTGATGATTCCCAAGCATTAGAGAGGCTGATTTTCCAATGGGCCTTTGGTGGTGTTGGGGTGGCTCGGAGCCATCCTACAGCTGCCCCACACCAAGGATGCTTCCTGGCAATGGGGCCCTTAGAAGCAGCCCCAAGCTGCTGTTGTCCATCTGCGGACCCCGGCCCCAGGGCTCCTAAGGGATGATACTTCACGGCATCTTCTTACCCTGCAGGGGAGAGAACAGTAGATTGTTCCAGAGGGATCATTTCAGTCTTACGCTTCCTCCCGCTGGCTCCGAGCTTCCAGCAGCGGAGGAAGTGGGGGAGGAGAAAGACCACTGAGTGGCGACATTCCTCATAAATCCAGTTCCAGACAGGCGTGTGGCCTCGGTGCCAGCCTGCCCGCGTCTTGGGGCTGGTGGCCATCAGGCTTCCTCGGGTTTCCTTTGCTCTGGCTCCAGGAGGAAAATATCAAAAATGTCGGATATTTGCATCTGTAACTGAGTTTGCACAGTGAATCCAGAGTGAGCTCTGTGGTCCTTCCCTCCCTCTGCCTGTTTGAGAGAGAGAGTTCGCGATATGGAAAAGTTCCCAGTGTGGCTGACACATCTGAGCTCTCGCTGAGCGCTCATTGGAGTGAAAATTGCTAAAAATGAGGTCACTGGAGGCTGCCGGCCATTAAGAAGTTGGCAGGTTCTCTCGTGGCTCTCGGTCCCAACGTGCGACTCACAGAAGGTGAGAGACCAGCTGCATTAGGAAAATGCAAGTGTAGAGGGTCCGCCCTAAACATGGGTGGTCGGAGGGGCTTCTGGAGGCAGGGCCCCTCCCGAGCTGCCGGCTGCTCTGGGGGTTCACAGCTCACACCAGGTGCACCCACCCCCGAGGCTCACGGCAGCGTGGCCTGGCTGCTCTGCAAGAGCAGCTTCCAGAAGAGTCACGTTTACTTTAAGATGTGGAGGGGTGGGGGCATCTCCCGCATACAGAGAAACGTGGCTCTGGAGCTTAAACTCCACACTCGATGGGAAGGATTCTTGAGAGGTTCTGCAGGCCTTGGCCCGGGTCCTGCCCCAGGCCACTACCCCACGGCCTGCCTGCACTCCGGCCCGAGGGCCTGCTGTCACTGCCGCTGGTGGCTCAGCCAGAGCGACCCTGAAACTGCCGAGCCTGCCCTGTAGCCCGTGCACATCCCACACACGTGTGCATGTACAGGTGTGCACGTGTGCACACGCACTTCCTCTGTCCAGCGCCCGGAGCGCGACAGTGCAGACAGGGATTAGGAGAGGGCCAGAGCCAGGCCGGCTGGGTGTGAACATGCGCTGATATGTTATATTTTGTACGTGTGTGGAATGCGTGCACATACGTACCTGTGTATTGTGTATCCGTACATCCTATCCGGTGTCAGGGGAGCTTTGCCGCTGCTGCTTCTGGAGTTACCATCTTCGTCCTCACACAGTGACCACTGGCCGGGGACCCTCGCACCTGCCCTTCCTGAGCTGAGTGTGTCCATAGAGTTTGATCTTGGTGCCACCTCAGCCCAGAGTGCTGGCATCACCTGTCCCAGGCCACCACTCCCCGGGGTGTGGCCCTCCTGGACTCACTGTGCAAACCCTTCAGAGGCCAGAGCGGTCCAGAGCCCCCAGGTAGCTGTGCACCCCGGCGGTTCCCAGTGCCGATGGGACAGAGGGGCTGGGGTGCAGCCCCGCCCAGGCATCCAGGTTCACGGGTCCTGCTCTGTTCGCGTCTCACTGTCACTGAGAGATTTCTGCTGCAATCCCCACCGTGGGAGGGAGAGCCGTTCATGGGTGTTTATTTTATTTCATCTTATTTTTTAGAGACAGGGTCTCACTCCATTGCCCAGGCTGGAGTGCAGTGGTGCAATCATAGCTCGCTGCAGCCTTGAGCTCCTGGGCTCAAGTGATCCTCCTGCCTCAGCCTCCCGCGTAGCTGGGACTAGAGGTGTGTACCACCCTGCCTGGCTAATTCTTTACTATTATTATTATTTTTAGAAATGGGATCTTACTATGTTCCCCAGGCTGGTCTCAACTCCTGGCCTCAATGATCCTCCCACCCTGGCCTCCAAAAATGCTGGGATCACAGGTGTGAGCCACCGTGCCCGGCCTCCTGGGAGTCTCTCTCCCTGAGCAGCTGGGCCAGGAGCTCCGGGCCCCACAGGATGCAGTCCTGGGACTGAGAACAGAAAGACTGTGGGGCAGCAGCAGGCTGCGCTTCCCTCCCAGCTGGCTTCAGCTTTGGACTCCCCTCCTGGTGCCGCTGCCTCCTCCTCCTCCTCCCCCCTCCCCCCCTCCTCCTCCTCCTGCCCCCTCCTTCTCCCCCCCTCCTCCTCCCCCCTCCTCCTCCTCCCCCCTCCTCCCCCCTCCTCCTCCTCCCCCCTCTCCCTCCTCCCCACCCCCCCACCTCCGGCTGGCCTCTGCCTGCTCAGCATGCAGATGCCCAGGGCTGCCGGCAGCTAATGCTTCACGTGCCCCTGGATTTTATTTTTGCACTGCCGCAGTGCCCACGGTTACATATTTGCATAAGTCATTTTACTGGGCCACTCTGCTTCCCCGACCCCTCTTCCGAGTGCTGAGCACCATCTGCTTAGCATCACGGCACTGCCAGGGGGCGTCGAGGTGGGTCTCTGCGTGCCCCCTGGGCCGGGCATGGGTCCCTGTGAGCAGAGGGCTCCACGGATGTTGCCTCGCCTACCCATTAGGCTGCAGCGGGGACAGTGAGTGGCCCCAGCCGCTCTTGGTTTTCCCTGTGCCCCTCAGGTTTTCGTGGAAGCACCAAGGCCCTTTCTGGGGAGTGGGGAGCAGGACCGGCCCAGGACAGGGCCGCGCAGCATGGGGGAGGCAGCCTTCCAGATCCCAGCTCTGTGCCTTACCCACTGTGTGATCCTAAGTCACTCAACCTCTCTGTTCCTTGGTGTCATTGTCATTAGTTTTAGGGGCTTATCTGCTCAAGAACGATTTGTGTTCCTACAGAGTAAAGGTCCTGCTAGACTCTGGGTTTACAGCAGTGACAAAAACAGAAATATTTCCTGTGCTTATTTAGCTTATCATTTACGGAGGCAGAACATACAAAAGTAAATTCTTTACAGATTGTGAAAATGCCACGAAAGCAGCGGACAGTAATTCCAAGGATCTGGGTGATCCTAAAGGGCTTCCTGGAGGAGGGGATATTTTGACTGGGACCTGGTAAGGGCTAAGCAGGGCGTGAGCCAGGCGATGTCTGGAGCCGAGCATCGCAGGCTGGGAGGAGGGGGCATGCGGAGGCCGCTGTGCGATGGCCTGAGCCTGGGGCCTGGGCGGAAGGAGGATGATCCGTCGAGTGGCCCTGCAGCTGTGGCCCAGCTGCCGGACTGGATCATGGCCAGGATGGACGGGGCACCAGGGTGGGTAGCTGGTAGGATGGGGGGCTGTGCGGGTGAAGAGGGGAGGTTGGAGGGGGCGCGGCGATGGCTGCAGCTTGGTGTTGGTCTCAGGACAATGTCCAAGCCTCTTGCTCCCTCCTGCCCAGACTGCACACGTGGCCTGAGCTTCAGGCTTGTCTGCCACCCAGGCCTGGACTCAGCTAGTGGACGTTGCCACTGGCGACAGCTCCCTCCCCCTACTCTGCCAGCATCCAGGAGGCTTGGGCCTAAGCCAGGGGACACTTTGGGGACACAGTAGGGACCTTGGCTGTGAGGGCCCTCCCTGCCACTGCTTCTCCTGGGCTTTCCTGGTGGTGTTGCTAGCTGTGTTGATATCACTGAACAAAGCCCAGCTTTCCCTGTTGCCACCTTTGTATAGATGGCATTTTGCTGTCTACTGCCTGGGCCCGTCAGCATGCTCTTGCAGTCAGCCCCTGACAAGTGGGGCCCGTGTGTTCACTTTCCCGCCTGTGTGGGATTCTGTTGTACGACTAGGCAGGTCCCTGGTCCCTTATCCAAAGCTCATGGGGCTGGGTGCCCTTCAGAATAAAGATGATGTTGTGCATATATTTATTTTATACTTTAAAAATTATATAATTTAATATTATAAAACATACCATAAAATGAACTTTATAGGTTAAAAAATTCTATACATCTGGTGTATCATTCCAGTCAACTGGCCCCGTGTATCAAGCACCTTGATTTTTTGGCATCGAAATGTCTGGACATTCAGTGGGATAAACACGGAGGAGATTAAATGCCCTCGGATCTGTTCAGGCCGGTTTTGCTTCCCCAACAAAGGAGAAATGCGTTTTGTTTTCAGAGCCTTGTTGGCGCGGGAATATGGAGCGTGGTGTTGTGGATTTGTCCTGTGCTCGCTGTGTTCATCACCTGCCCGTGGGGTGGCCTCCTGTTCCTTGTGACTGTAACAGATGTGCTCTGAGCACCCCTGTGTGTCCCCTGATGTCCGTGTGCGGATATGAGGAGAATCGCTGCTAGATCGTTGGGAGCCAGATGCTCGGCTCTGCCGGGTGGTGGCACAGAGATTCCCGTGGCAGCATCCCAGCTACCCGGGTGGCAGGTCTCATGGCCCCACGCCCACAGCTGTTCTTACTGTGGTGCACACCCGGCAGTTTGTGCCAGTCTAGGGATGCTCAGTGGTTTCGTGTTGGCATTTGAGTTTGCATCTCCTGGTTGCTGATGGACTTAAACATCTTTTCCTGTGTTTCTGGGCCATTTGCAATTCCTTTGCTATAAAATGCTTATTCTTATCTTTTGCCCAGTTTTCTCTTGGGTTCTTCCTCTTTTTCTGCCTGATTTGTGTTCTTTCTATATTTTGTTGATTAATCCTTAGCTTGTCTCTTCACTCTTCTTATCACAAGTAGTTCCTGATTTATCGATTGATTTATTTTTCAAGACAAGGCCTCACTCTGTTACCCAGGCTGGAGTACAGTTGTACAATCATAGCTCTCTGCAGCCTTGAACTCCTGGGCTCAAGCGACCCTCCTGCCTCAGCCTCCTGACGAGCTGGGACTATAGGTGTGTGCCACCACACCTGGCTAATCTTTCTTTTCTTTTCTTTTTTTTTTTTTTTTGAGACAGAGTCTCGCTTTGTTGCCCGGGCTACAGTGAGTGCCGTGGCGTCAGCCTAGCTCACAGCAACCTCAGACTCCTGGGCTTAAACGATCCTCCTGCCTCAGCCTCCCGAGTAGCTGGGACTACAGGCATGCGCCACCATGCCCGGCTAATTTTTTCAATATGTATATTTTAGTTGGCCAGATAATTTCTTTCTATTTTTAGTAGAGATGGGGTCTCTTGCTCAGGCTGGTCTCGAACTCCTGAGCTCAAATAATCCACCCGCCTCAGCCTCCCAGAGTGCTAGGATTACAGGCATGAGCCCTCGCACCCGGCCAAATAATCTTTCTGGGTTTTTTTTTTAGAGACGGGGTCTCACTCTTGCTTAGGCTGGTCTCAAACTCCTGGTCTCAAGAGATCCTCCCGCCTCAGCCTCCCAAAGTGCTGGGGTTACAGACATGAGCCACCTAATTTAGATAAATTCATCAAACTTTCCTTTGGGGTTTGTGATTTTATATCTTATTTAAGAAATTCTTTTCTGCCAATAGGTCATAAAGCTGCATTCCCATCTTATTTTCTAGGAGGTTAATATGTTTGCCTTTCACGTGTAAGTCCTTAATTCAAGAATTTGGGGGGTTTTTTTGGTATGTGTATGGTGTGAGGTAGGGATCCAATTTCATTTTTCTCCTCTGGGTAACCCATTTGTCCACTATCATTTGTGGAATGTGACACTTTCTCCAAGGTCCACAGTGCCGGCTCAGTCACAAACCACACTTCCACGTGGCTGCAGGTCTGTTGCTGGGTTGTCCACTGGTCCACGTGTCTTTCCCAGCACCACCTTCATCACATCTGAAAATGCTCCCCTCCCCTCCCAACCTACCCCACTTGCCTTGTTTCTCCTCAGGTTTATTTTAGCCATTCTTGGCTCCTTACTCTTTCATACACATTTTTAAATCAGCTCATCAAGTTTCACCAAAAAAAAAATAGCAACAACAATAGCAGGAAAAAAAAAAAAAAGAAAAGAAAAAACCCTTTTGGGGTTTTGAATGGAATTGCATTGACCCAGAATAGACTGATTTGGGAAAAATTAACACTTTTGCAATATAGTCTTCCTCTCTAAGAATATGATATGTTTCTCTATTTATTTGGGTCTTTTTTAATGTCTTTCAAACAGATTTCTCAATTATCTCCATGAAGAGCTTCTACAGTGGTTTTAGATTTATTCCTGGGTAGTTTAACTATTGTCACTTCATGGCATTCGTGGTATTCATTTATTTCTTTCTTTTGTTCATATATATATATATATATGGTTTTCCCTCTTTTTTTGGAGACAGGGTCATCCTTTGTCGCCCAGGCTGGAGGGCAGTGGCATAGGCATAGCTCACTGCAGCCTCGAGCTCCTGGGCTCAAGCAATGCTTCTGCCTCGGCCTCCCGGGTAGCTGGGACTACAGGCATGTGCACGATGTGCAGCTAATTTTTTAAAAAAATTGTTATAGAGATGAGGTCTCGCTACGTTACCCAGCTGATCTTGAACTCCTGGCCTCAAGCGATCCTCCTGCCTCGGCCTCCGAAAGTGCTGGGATTACAGGCGTGAGCCACCACATCCACAGTGTATTTTTCAAAATTACGTTTGCCAGTTGTTGCTGGAATGTAGCAATGCAGCTGACTTTGGTATCTTGATTTTTAGTTTATCCAGCCACCTTGCTAAATTCTCTTATGAATTCTCTTTTGTCTGTTGATTATGTCTTTCCTTCCTCTCTCTTTTCTCTCTCTGCCGGCTCGGACCTGCAATAAAACATTGAATAGAAGTGTGATAGTGGGCATGCTTGTCTTGTTCCTGATCTTTAAAAAAAATGCTTTCAGAATTTCTGTTGACTCTGGAGGTTTTTGGGACATGCAGCTTATCAGGCTAAAGTATTCCGTTCTTTTCCTAGTGTGTAAGAGGTTTGGGTTAATTGCAAGCAGATACTGGATTTCATCAAGTACTTTTTTGTGTCACTTGCGAAGATCATATGGCTTTTCTCCTTTGCTAATTAATTGCATTCATTGATTTTCTACTAGATCAATCTTAGATTCCTAAGATGAACCCAACTTAGTAATAATCTTTTTAATATGTTGCCAAATTCCATTTGCTAATATTTTGTTTACGATTTTTGCGTCAAGCTTCATGAATAAGGTTTGCCTGTAATTTTCCTTTCTTTATACTATTCTTATTTGAGAGTCAAGCTTTTGCCAGTCTCACAACAAGCTGGGAATGTTCTCTCTTTTTTTCCGGAAGGCATTGCTTGGGTTAGAATTATTTGTTCCTTCCGCGATGGGTTGACCCTGCTCAGAAAGCCATCTGGGCCTCGTGTTTTCTTTGTGAAAAGATCTGCAATTTCTATTTCAATTTCTTTCAAGGGTACAGGGCTCCTCAGGTCTTTATTCTTCTTGAGTCGCCTGTGCTAAGTTTGGATCCATTTCCAGCTCTCTCCCCAGGTGTTCAAGCCCTGCCCACCAAGCCTCTGTTTCTAGCCTCTTCTTCTATTCTTGCCCACCTCCAAATACCCTTCACTCCAGCCGAACACAGCTGCTCAGAGTTCTACATGTGTGTCCTTCAGTCATTCAGCAAACACATATTGAAAGTCATTCATCTTGCTTCATCACCTGCCTACCTGCCCCTCCCTGGGGCCATGTCCACGGCACGTCTCCCTGCTGGCTCTGGACTCCTCCGGGCCCCAGCCCCGGGCGTGCTGGATTTCTGGGGGTCCAGAGGGGCAGTGGGTTCACAGCCTGGCACTGTGTGCTGTGCAGAAGGGCAGCGTGGCTGCGGGAGCCCCAGTCAGGCTCACCTGGTCTGGGGGTGCCCGGAGGGCCTCTCCCGAGAGGTGACATCTCAGGCGGGATGTGAATGGGAAGGAGACTTTGCCAGTTGAAGGAAAATCTCTCCCCCTGACTGGTGCGAGTTCCACTGGCCACCTCTTGCGTGGCCCTTTCAGCATACCCCGTGGTGTGGTCAAGAGGCATCTCCTCAGGGCTCCTTTGGGCTTCCTGTGCGTGCTGAGGACTCGCTGTCCCTTGGGGTCCTCACGGTTGGCCCGGGGCACCTAGGCTGTGCACCATGGAAGGAAGTGGGAGCAAAGGGGGGGCGGGAATGAGGGACTGCGGGCACTGGCCTGCGCGAGTGCCAGGAGAGGCTGAGCTCAGCCCCCTGCCCGTGACGCGCGAGGCCTGCCCCCGCCACGGTGGGCAGCCTGGAGGCAGCAGTCACACCTGAGAGCCAGCTGCGTGTGGACTCAGCTTTCTTCAGGGGGCCTGAGGGTGTCTGTTGAGAGCTTTCAGAAGCACAGGTACAGACGGACCTCAGGCGTGAGAAAGGCCCCTAACTCCAAGCCTGTGCCCCTGCTGTGCCCGCGGCCTGACACCACAGCCTCTGTCCTCCCCCTGCGTGGCCCTCACTTGCTCCGCTGAGAAGCCTCCATCATCCCTCAACAGGTGACAGCCCAGCTCCGGGCAGCCTCTAAGTGCGCCCCATCGAGGCGCCCATGACCCCAGGGGAAAATGAGCCCTTGGGGTCCAGGTGGGCGGGGCCCGCACTTCTTTTTACCACGTGGGGCAGCAGGAGGCCAGGGAATGAAGGGGTGGGGCAGGGAGGGGAGGAGACAGGGAGGGGCAGGGTAGGCAAGGGGTCAGGGCAGGAGGGGATGGAGGCTTCCTGAGTGAGGAGGCAGCCGGCCCCTCTGCCTCACCAGCCTGCAGTCCCGGGCAGCCGCCCCACTGAGCCCTCCATGCCCACATCGGGGTTCTGCTCATGGCGTTTTCCATTTCGGTGAGGTCCTGCCAGCCTCTGGGCAGAGCAAGGCCTGGGGCTCCCGGACCAGGAATAAAAGGAACAAAGCCGCACGTCTGGACCCTGGTGCTCTTCCTGCCTAGAAACCTAGAGCCCCTGAGGGGCAAGTCGCGGGGCTCAGAGCCTCTTCCTCTTCCTCTGTCACCCTGCCCAACCCCAGCCCTCAGCAGCACCTCACAGTTTCTCCTCCCGATACCCCTGTGGCCTGTGGATTCTTCTAGAGCCTAATGCTGGGCGTCCATGCCCTCCCCTTATGGTTCCCCGATGTCAGTCCACGTGAGGGAAATGAAGTGACAGGAGGCACAGCTGGCGCAGGGAGGTGTCTGAGGTCCGGCCAGGTGCCCCTCCGCCTTCTGCAGACCTGCGGTGAACACCTGCCGGGTGCCGGGTGCCCCACAGCGCTGGTCAGGAAGCGAGCTGGCCTGGGGCCGCAGTGACAAATGACCACACGCTGGGTGGCTAAAAGCAGCAGAAATGTATTCTGTCGTGGTTCTGGAGGCCAGGATTCCAGAACAAGGAGCCAGCAGCATCGCTTCCTTCTGTGGACTCTCGGGTGGGTCCCTCCTTGCCTCTTCCGGCTGCTGGCGGTTGGCCAGCAGTCCTTGGCGTTCCTTGGCTTGGAGACGCGTCCCTGATCGCTGCCTTTGTCGTCACGTGGCTTCTCCTCTCCTCTGGGTCTGTGTGTCACGTCCTCCTCTAGTTTCTCTGACAAGGACAGCAGTCATTAGATTAAGGACCCACTCTAATGCAGCACGACCTCATCTTAACTAATTCAATCTGCACAGGTCCTAGTTCCTGGTCAGGTCACATTCTGAGGTTGCTGGTGGGCGTGAATTTTGGGCAGACATGACCCAGCGCGGTACAGGGAACCTCAGCTGGGGCAGACCCTGCCCCTCCTGCCTTCCCTCGGCTTTCCCATGACTGGGGGGCCGCCGGCCGCACCGGGCAGTGGCTTTTCTCTTCTGCCCTTGCAGAGGTGTGGCCCGGGCCCGCGTGCCGTTTTCAGAGAGAGGGCGGCTCTGAGCCAGGCTGGGTGCTTCCTGTGAGCCTCAGAAGCCTCATCTCAAAGATACAAGCTCATCTTTAAAACAAGCCTCAGTCGCATTATAGATAAATGTTATTAAATTATAAGTCGCTGCAGATGGTGCTGTGTATTTGTAACAAACGCAAGCAGCCTCAGCTGGGCGCCAGGGATGGGTGGAGGGTGGCGCTGGCACCCGGGCGTCCCGAGAGGTGGGCCGGGCTGCAGCCTTTGACCTGCCTGCCTGGTCACTGGGGCCCGGAAGGCCAGCCCTGCTCCATCCGGGGGCCAGTGGGAAGGAGCGGCCTGGGGTTTTGCCTGAGCCTTGGCAGAAGCAGGCATCAGGGCACGCTGGCAGCTGAAGGGTGAGTGGGCAGAGGCAGGGGCTGCAGGCTGCAGACCCCACACTGGGCAGCTGAGGACCCTTCCTCCGGCTCAGCGGCCCGGCCTCCTGAGCACACAGCCCCAGGAGCGCCTCAGCGGCCAGTGGGCCCTTCCCCCCCGCCCGGGGTGTGCCCAGTGCCAAACGAGCATCTCTCATTGTGGCCACCAGGACACGGGCTCAGAACGACCCAGCTCCCAGCCCGGAAGCCCTTCTCTCATAATTTGTCCAAGTTCACTGTTTTTGAAATTTTACGGAACTAAAAATTAGCCATTTTACAGTGTATCATTCAGTGACATTTAGAGCATTCATGGCGTCGTTCAACCACCACCTCTACCTGGTTCCAAAACACTTTCATCACCCCAAAATGAAACCCTGTATCCATGAAGCACTCATCCCCCTCCTCCTCCCGCTCCCGCAGCCTGGCACTGATCTGCTTTCTCTGGGGAGTCACCTGTCCCAGACAGTTCGTGTACAGTTGACCCGTGAACAGCGTGGCTTTGCACCGCACAGGTCTACTTACACGAGGGTTTTTTCCCATCAAATGCAGACAGAAAATACAGTATTCACAGGGCAAGAAACCTGCGTGTACGGAGGGCCAACCTTCCCCGCGCATGGGCACCAAAGGGCCGACTGCAAGACGTGAGTACACGTGGTGGCCACCGCTGCCCAGGTGGGGAAACCGAGGTACCGCCACCCTCCAGGCCACTTCAGGAAGGAGCTCTCAGGCTTTGATCTAGAAATGACATTTTAAGGCTCTGGAATAAGAAAAGGCAACGGGACTGTTTAAATTAGTAAATATTGAATTGCTATATCCGAACTTCATTCACTGTTAAGTGAGTGTTCGTTTAAAAACACGTTGCAGGTTAGATTTTCTCACATGGTGAGAGTTCTCAGAGCTGCGTGAAGACTCCTAAGAGATTGTAGCCCACCCTAAATAAAGGAGGCACACCTAGCCAAAAATGCCTTCAAAGTGTTTGAAGCCAACAACTCGTGCTTGCTGGGACATGCTGGAAGCCTTCAAAGGGCAGCCAAGGTGGCCTCGGGCCTGCTGTGAGCTGCGGGGCCAGACACACGTCACCACCCACAGTCCTGGGTGTGAGCAGGTTGCGAGGTGGGGGGAGGGCCCCAGCCCCACAGAACCGCTGGCTTCACGAGTCATGCTTCCTTTCGGCCAGTGTTTGCTGCGCACCTACTATGTGGCAGGCTTGGGGGCAGGGAGGGGAAGGCTGGAAACCTCACGTGCCGCCCCCACGCACGCTGGGATACCCGGGCTGCCCTGGGTGGGGCGGCGTTCGTTCCATGGAGGTGCACTGCCCCTGCCGCAGGCCACAGGGCATGGCGGACACCGGCCTCTCTCGTGCAATGGGCGGAAACGGGGCAGTGGAGGGAGCTGTGGGCTGAGAGAAAGGGCACAAGGAACTTGTCCTGTGGCCCAGGCCCGAGTGCAAATGGCTTCCACTAGAGTGGGGAGATTCCCAACCTCGGGGGCCGTCGCCACGTGGTGGATTCCGGCCTGCGCATCCCAGCAGGTGCGTCCACCGCCGCCGGGCGTGGCCCTCTGCTTCCCGGTCCAGCCCAGGCCTCGTCCCGTCCGGGGGCAGGCGGAGACCTAGACCCCCGGGAGGCCTGAGGACAGAGGAGGAGGAGGAGGGCTGTTCACATCTCAACAGGTGCTTCCTGGTGTCCCTGGGGTGGGCGAGCGGCCGGGCTGGAGTGTCCCAGCAGGGGTGACGGGGACAAGCCTGCGAGCACAGGACAGTGTCTTCGGGAGGGAAGTGTGATGGGACAGGCAGAGGGGAGCTCTGAGGCCTGCTGTGGACTGACGTGATCCACACGTGAAGCCTGAATGCCCATGGGGTGGCACGTGGACACGGAGCCTGGGGGAGATAGCTCCCTTTGGATGAGGTCACGAGGGTGGGGCACTCATGGTGGGGTCAGTGCCCTTATGGGAAGAGACACCAGAGCGCGCTCTCTGCCGTGTGAAGGCACAGTGAGCAGGTGCTGTCTGCGAGCCAGGAAGAGCCCTCACCAGGACCAGGCCCTGTGGCCTCCTGATCTTCCACTTTCAGCCTCCAGAGCTAGGAGGAGATAAACCTCTGTGGTTTCCGCTGCCCAGCCTGCGGCCCTTGTTTTGCAGCCCGAGCGGGCTCCCACAGGGCCGACAGAGCAGAGCAGAGCCCAAAGCCCGGCCCGGCCAGGGCCACCTGCACGGCCTGGGGCAAGCTGCTCACCTTGCTGGCGGAGCATCTTTCCTGAACGGGGGAGACAGGCCCTCCTGGCCAGACTGCGAAGGCCTGGCGGGGAGGACGGACTCGGTGCAGACCTGTGCCCTGGCGAGGAATAGTTCCCCTGTGTCTGGAGCCGGGAGGCAGAAGAATGAACAACACCGCCCCGGCCCTCCGAGAGGGGTCTGGCCCTGCAAGAGGCCCCCGGGGACTCGAGGTGATGCGTGTCATTGCCATGGCCACCAGGCATTGAGCCCCGAGCCCGTCTGCATCACCTCACTGCAGACCTCGCAGCGGCCTCCTGAGCTGAGCGCTGCCGTTGCCCCGGTTCACAGGCGAGGACAGGGCTTGCGGCTGTGGGTGGCGCAGGCCAGACCTGCCTGTCTGCAGAGCCCTGTTCCAGGACGGTGGCGCAGGCCAGGACCAGGGCAGCACTCGTCTGCCCGCTGCTGGGGGCAGATGGGGCTGCCCGAGACCCGCCCTTAGGCAGAGGTGGGAGTCTGGGGGAAGGGGAGGGTGCCGTGGGTGCCAAGGTACTGCAGTCTTCAGAGCGAGCTTCCCCAAACCGTGGCTGCACGTGCTGTGACCAGGGATGCAGAGCGGGCTGCGTCTGCGCTTGAGTCTGTGTTGGCCGCGCCGGATTGCTGACCCCAAATCTGCGTGGAAGCCCCCGGGGCAGCACAAATCCTTCCCCTCCCTCTGAGTGGGCCGCATCCCCTGTCCCGCTGACCCGGATGGCAGGCCAGCTTCCCTGACGCCCAGGGCTCGCCTCCCCCGCCCCGTGTGCACTGGGAGGACGGAGCCCAGGACGATGCCTCGGCAGCGCCCATTCAAAGCCCGAACCGCCAGAGAATATTTGAGACCTGACAGGGAAGTGGTCATCCCACACGCCCTGTTTAAATTTAGTCTCAACATCTCTGCATTTTAAAAAATGTTTCAGGAGATTGCTGCTGCCCAGGTCTGCCCTCGAGAGAAAACACTATTTCAGGATGTTTTAACGTGATCTTCCTGTCCTTTTATGAGTTGTTGAAATGTAACGTTTCCTTTGAAAAGACAAAAATGGAGCTCTGATGTTACTTTTGTTTTTTGAGAAAAGAAAAGCAAATGTTGTGTCTCTGGAAGTGGAAGGGACGGCGTTCAGTCCGGGGACCGCACTCGTCGCTCTAATCCGCCTGCACCAACGCGGTTGCCATTCCTCGTCTCCGTCTTCTGCGTCTGTCTTTCCTGCCTTTCTTTTCTGTCCCATTTCTGGACCTTCTCTTTCCCTCAATCTCTTTGTCTTTTCCTTTTTTGAAAAATGACGTCTCATGGGAACAAGGATCCTAATTATCAGAGCAATAACTCCACCAGGTGCGAAGGTCTCCCTCGCAAGGGAAGCCCCCTGAGCCCCAGGAGGCCCCTCCGCTCCTGTTTCCTATCTGGGGAGACCTTGCAGATACTGTGGGTTTGATCCCAGACCACTGCAATGAGACAAATATTGCAATAAAGTGAGGCACAAATTTTTGGATTCCTAGTGCACATAAAAATTATGTTTATATTATGCTGTAGTCTATTAAGCGTGCAATAGCATTATGTCTTAAAAAAGCAATGTTACCTGCCTTAATTAAAAAATACTTTATTGCGGCCGGGCGCGGTGGCTCACGCCTGTCTAGCACTCCGGGAGGCCGAGGCGGGAGGATCGCTCGAGGTCAGGAGTTCGAGACCAGCCTGAGCAAGAGCGAGACCCCCGTCTCTATTAAAAATAGAAAAAATTATCTTCACCGCTAAAAATATATAGGAAAAAAAAAATTAGCCAGGCATGGTGGCACACGCCTGTAGTCTCAGCTACTCAGGAGGCTGAGGCAGGAGGATTGCTCGAGCCCAGGAGTTTGAGGTTGCTGTGAGCTAGGCTGACTCCATGGCACTCTAGCCCTGGCAACAGAGTGAGAGTCTGTCTGAAAAAAAAAAAATACTTCATTGCTAAAAAATGGTAATGATCATCTGAGCCTTCAGGGAGTCATGATCTTTCTGCTGGTGTTGACGGCTGCCCACTGGTCAGGGCGGTGGCTGCTGAAGGCTGGGGCGGCTGTGGCAATTTCTGGAAATGAGGCAACAATGGAGTTTGCCACATCAATGGACTCTCCTTTCACAAAATATTTCTCTGTAGCGTGCGATGCTGTTTGACGGCGTTTTACTCTCAGCAGAACTTCTTTCAAAATTGGATCCAATTCTCGCCAACCCCGCCGCAGCTTTGTCAACTGAGTTTGTGGAACATTCTACATCCTTTGTTGTCATTTCAACAGTGTTCACAGCGTCTTCACCGGGAGTAGATTCCATCCCAAGAAGCCACTTTCTTTGCTCATCCATAAAAAGCGGTTCCTCATCCGCTCACGTTTTCTCACGAGATTGCGGCAGTTCAGCCCCGCCGTCAGGCTCCGCTCCTATTTCTAGTTCTCTTGCTGTTTCCGCCACCTCTGCCGTGACCTCCGCCACTGAAGTTTTGAGCCTCTCAAAGTCATCCATGAGGGTTGGAATCAATTTCTTCCAAACTCCTGTTAATGTTGATATTTTGGCCTCCTCCCATGAGTCACGAATGTTCTTAATGGCATCTAGAATGCGAAACCTTTCCGGAAGGTTTTAATTGACTTTGCCCAGATCCATCATAGGAATCACCATCTATGGCAGCTATAGCCTTGCAAAATGTATTTTTTAACTAATAACACTTGAAAATCATAATTACTCCCCTGGGCTGGAGAACGTATACTGTGTTAGTGGCCATGAAAAAAACATTCATCTCCTTGTACGTCTCCGCCAGAGCTCCTGAGTGACCAGGTGCGTTGTCAGTGAGCAGCAATAGTTTGAAAGGAACCTTTTTTCCTAAGCAGGAGGTCTCAATGGTGGGCTTAAAATATTCAGTAAGCCATGCTATAAACAGACGTGCTGTCATCCAGGCTTGGTTCCATTGACAGAGCACAGGCAGAGTAGATTTAGCATAATTCTTAAGGGCTCTAGGATTTTTGGAATGGTAAATGAGCACTGGCTCCAACTTAAGTCACCAGCTGCCTTAGACCCTAGCAAGAGAGTCAGCCTGTCCTTTGAAGTGTTAAATCCAGGCATTGACTTCTTTCTAACTATGAATGTCCTAGATGGCATCTTCTCTCAACACAAAGCTGTTGCGTCTACATTGAAAACCTGTTGTTTCGTGTAGCCCCCTTCGTCAGTGATCTTAGCTCGATCTTCTGGATGACTTGCTGCAGCTTCTACATCGGCACCTGCTGCTTCACCTTGCTCTTGTACGTTATGGAGACGGCTGCTTTCCTTAGACCTCATGGACCAACCTCTGCCAGCTCCAAACTCTTCCGCAGCTTCCTCACCTCTCTCAGCCTTCAAGGAATTGCAGAGGGTCAGGGCCTTGCTCTGGATTAGGCTTTGGCTTAAGGGAATGTCGTGGCTGGTTTGGTCTTCTGTCCAGACCACTCACGCTTTCTCCATGTCAGAAATAAGGCTGTTTCGCTTTCTTGTCATTTGCGTGCTCACCAGTGTTCACTTATAATTTCCTTCAAGAACTTTTCCTTTGCGTTCACACACTTGACTAACTGGAGCAAGAGGTCCAGCTTTCGTCCCATCTTGGCTTTCAATGTGCCTTCCTCACCAAATTCGAAGTTTAATCATTTCTAGCTTTTGACTTAAAGTGAAAGATCTGTGACTCTTCTTTTTTCTTGAACACTTAGAGGTCATTGTAAGGTTATCAAGTGGCCTAATTGCAATCTTGCAGCTTCCTGGGAAATAGGGAGGCCAGGGAGGGGGAGGGAACGGCCAGCAGGTGGGGCAGGCAGAACACACATGTTTATCGATGGGGTTGGCCCTCTTAAACTGGCGTGGCTCGCGGGGCCCCAAAACAATTACAGTATTAATGTCAAAGACCACCTTTCACAGATCACCATGACGGATAGAATAATGATGAAAAAGTTTGAAATATGATGAGAATGCCCAAAATGTGACCCAGACACGAATCAGCACGTGCTGTTGGAAAAATGGTGCTAATAGATGTGCACGACTCAGGGTCGCCGCAAACCTTCCATGTGTGAAAAACGCACCATGCGCGAGGCGTGTTAAAGCAAAACGCGCTAGAAAGAGGTTTGCCCGTGTGTCTTTCCCACTAACATCTTTTCTCTCTGAAAATTGGACTCTTTGTCACGTACTTTTTTGTAAGCGGCTTTTCTTTTAAACAGCACGTGGAGAAGGTTCTTCCATGTCAGCAAGCACCGCTGTCCACAGCTGGCGGCCGCTCGGAACACCCAAACCAACCTCCCTTTCCCTTGGTTTCCGCTTTCACAAACGTTCCTGCAGTGCTGCTGTCGTGGGCTTTTCCTGGGGCCCACCTTTCCCTCCCGTCTCCCTCTGTCCCGTCAGGACTGGCCTAATTAGGATTCCCGTTGGCCAGCTTGCCTTTCCAGAAAGTGTTTAGACAAGGGACCAGGAAGTACCTTGTTTCCTCGATAATTCGATTTCCTGTTGCCAGTTGGTCTCCGTGGAGACAGTGCTGGAGCCCAGCGGTCAGAGCCCACACGGATCCGTCCATCCCTCCGTCTGTGCCCCCCTGTGCCCTTGGACAACCACACAGTGCTGCCTTGGAATCAGCTCCAGGGTCCCCGTGGAGACCTGCGTGCCTAGGCTGCCCAGCTCTGAGCAACCGGCCAGGCGGCTCCCTGGGTCCACCTGTGCGGCTGGCCGCCCCCACCCTGCCCTAATGGAAGCCAAAGAGGCAGAGGACTGTAGCAGCCTCCTAACGGGACCCCACCCCGGGCGCCTCCCTCGTGTCCACCTGCCACCGGTGCCTACGGCAGCCTCCCTAAGGCGAGACGAGTATTGTGCCCCAGCCTTTAGGAATTCCTCCAGAGCCTCCCCGAGGATGAGCCCCATCCCCACTTCCTGCCCTGCCCCAGTCCACCCCCAGGCCTCTTGCCTCGAGGATTCTGCCCTTCCTGGCTGACTCCTGGGTGCCATTCAGGCCTGACAGCCTTGTCCTCAGAGAAGCCTTCCCTGAACCCCCTCAGTTAGAAGAGCCCCCACCACATCACACCCCCAGGGCAGGCACCTGTGTGACTCTCCGGGGAACTTCACTGCACTTGTGCTGCTTGTTCAGTTGTCTCCAGGTCGGGAGCTCCACGGGGCTGGGGTTCGATCTTTTCCCTGTGGGAGGTGGTCAGTAACTAGTTCAAATAGCTGTCGGACGGATGGACAGATCCAGAGATGGGTGGGGAGGTGGAGGGAGGGGTGATAAACGCAAGCCTGTCCTTATTAGTAATAGTAAGAACAGGGACAGGTTCTGGTCAGTTTTTGTTAAATGGCAAGTGGGATTGGAGAGCATTGTCAGGCAGTGTGTCCTGGGACGTGGAGCTGTGAGGACCCAGAACAGTGTCACAGAGTGGCTCGCCTGTCACTCCCTCATGCTGTCTCAGCCCCTCTCTGCCTGTCTGTTCTGTCGTCACCGTCCCCAGACTCTCTGATTCTAAAAGCAGCCAGTCTGCCTGGTCCTGCTGGTCACTCCTGCCCCATGAAGAAAGCTCTTTGCATCAGATCTTGGCATTAGATGGTCCACCCTCGGATGCCCACCCTCGAATCAGTCTATCTGCCAGGGCTCGGAGCATGGTGCCATTTCCCTGAGCCAGGCAGGGGTGCTGTGGGCTGGGCCATGCCAGTTCAGAGGGGCTGCACGGTAGTATTCACCCTGCCTCCTGTGCAAAATCCATCGCAACCGAATCCAGCCCAGGGCAGTAGCCATGGAGCTCGGGGGCCGGTCCTCTGACCCTTAGGCCTCCGCATCTCTGCTGACTTCTGGCCACGCCCCCGAGTGCATCAGGCAATGCCTGGCTTGGCCCCTCCGGTTTAGTGGAGCAAGACAAAAGAAGACAATTGCCTGCGGGGACTTGCTTTCCTGGGCCCTTGGTCAGGCAGGTCCTGTGTACCTCAGTGTTTTTTAAATGGAGGTTTAAATGTGGGGTGGGGAGGCTTTTCATGTGGGAAGGCCGCATTGATTTAACCGTAATTCAATAAGGCCACATTCAAGAAACTTCAATTAGATATACTTAAAAATGTACATTATTTTGCAGAAATCTAACTACTATCTACTTAATAATTTCAAAAAATGAAAACTATTTGTTAATTTTAAAGTTAACTAACCTTTTAATGACTTTGTTTTGCCTGCTTTTTGTGGGAGAGCATTTGAGTGTTTGGTTGCAGCAGGGAGGTCCGCAGTTTCAGTTTACAGGCGTCTTGATTTGGGTGAGGTAGGAGAACGCAGATTTGGAGCAATAAGTGGTTGACAAGCAAGAAAGCATTTTCCAAGCATGTTGCCAAAGGCGTGGGTATTCTACTGCATGTTTCCACGTTTCAAATGGATCTTTTACTTAGCATCAAGCAATGACTTTAAAATGTCATCTACTGAGAGCTCAATCAATTCCATCTGTAGTTCTTTAGGTGCCTTGGTGATATCAACTCGGTGAGGCTGAAACGCTAATTTGAGTGTGATGTCATGATTTTCAAAGTCAGTGAACCTTTCATTGTGTTCTCCGATTAACAGGCCTGTGACAGCTGCGTATTCTTCAAATGATCCGTGTATATCATCCTCATCAGTGACCTTTGCTAACTGGGGAAAATGTTCATCCAAAATTTCCTTTTGAAGAAATGTTTTGAAAAAAATAGGTTTTGTTTTTTTTTTAAAATGCTTGGATTTTTTTGCCACATATCATATATAGACCTAGTTTTACCTTGCAAAGAAATATTCAAGTCATTTTGATTTGAGTGATCGCACAGAAATGCTGCATTCCTATAAAAATTGTTTTTCCATAATTCACGTTGCTGATTCTGTTCCTCATAAAACTTAACTACCTATTCTCACAGAGACAAAATTTTGGCTAACACCTGTCCCTGCGATAGCCAACACACTTTAGAATGATAGGGAAAATCCACACTGAATTCCTCATCATTCAACCCTAGCATGTTACAAAACTGATGATGCTGTGTTGCATTTGCTTGAATATAGTTAACAATACTTATAACTTGTTGCAAAGTGTCACTTACAACAGTAGTAGCTTTAGCACAGAGATTTTGCCGATACAGGATACAATGAAAAGAAATGAGAGCATCTGTATCTGTTAATACTTTCTTTATCTGCGCAATAAACACTTTTATGTTTTCCTGTCATGGAAGGTTCACTGCCTGTACATAAACTCACTAAATTGACTAAATTCAGTCCAACTTCACAACATTTATCTTGAGAGTTGCTGAAGATGTCTGTTCCCTGTGTTCTGTTCCCAAGAGTGCCCAAAGTGAGTAACTTTTCATAGCAAAGAAAACCTTCTGTTATGACCTGAATGAAGTATAAAACTTGCACCAAGTCAATAGTATTAGTTGATTCAGCCAAAGCAATTGAATAATGTATATTTTCCTTTTGAAGTATTACATGAAGTTCTGTTAAGCTGAAGGCTAATTCATGCTGCCAATCAGTTATGGTTCTCTTTGAAAGAAGCAGTTATTTGTACTTTGAAACTTTATCAGGGTCCAAGCATCCTACAACTTAGACAATGCATTCTTTCACAATTTCTACATCACTGAATGGCTCCCCTTTTTTCCTGAGTAAATAACTACTTTATAAGTTGCTTCAGTGGCATTATTACCAGGTCTTATTGCTGCTCAGATGAATTGTCTTTGCTTTTGCTTTTCATCTTTTAATTTCTGCAATACCACCTTTCACGCCTCTCCCTCTAATTTAAAATATTTGTGGTCCTTATGAGCATTATAATGCTGATGAGCATTGAATTTCTTTAATGTTGATACTACAGTATCACAAAGCAAGCAAATCATCTTATCTTTTGCAGAAATAAGATAATATTACAATTCCCAATGCCCATTAAAAAAATCTGCTTTCTTCCTTCAGTGCTCTCTTGGTCTTTGACATGCTGGGCTGTTAAGCAGACAAAACATACTGTCGAGCTGTGCAACTATTCACAAATTCCACTTAAAACAAAAACCCACAGTGCACCATTGTCAAAAGCTGGTAACAGACTGGCATTCTTGACCCCCATAAACTCTCACCAGCCAGCCTCGTGCTGTAGCGGCGCCAGTCCAGGCAGGGGAAGTTAAAACTAAATTAGCCAGATTAGCCCTTACGGCTTACTAATGTTCTGATTGTGCCAATCTGGGAGAATTATTTTGTTGAAACTTATTTTATTCCTTAGTATTTTAAATGTGCTCATTTTAGAAATAAAATAAATATGTAAAAGATGAACAAAAATGTATTAATGAAAATAAAAGGATTCATTCTATAAAATTTGGATTCGGTCAAAAGGCTGCACTTAAGGACCTAGAAGGCCACATGTGGCCTTAGGACTGCAGGTTCCCTCCCCTGGCTCATTATGATTAAGGCGTGGGCTGCTGTTAGAAAGGGAGTTGTTAACTCAAGCTCCCAAGAGGAGGGGACAGGCCACGCCTATGGGCCACCGGGCATCCCTCCAGAGTCAGCAGGACCCCAGATGTGAGAGCATCAAGAAGATGGAAATAAAAGGCGTGGGTAGCAGACCCGCCGTGGGGGACTGGAACTCGGACTCAGCCCGGCAGGCGGCTGGAGCAGCTGGAATGTCTGAACTCAGTCACTGTCTCCCGCCTTTGGTGGGGAGTGTCACCTGTCCAGCAAATGTTTCTGGCGTGCCGTCCTCGGGCTACTGGTCCGGGTGACCGGCAGAGATGAGGCCGCAGGGACTGTGGTCAGAGTGCGGGTGGGGTGTTGCAGAGTCACGCACGGTGGCTACGACGGCCCCAGTAGAAAGGTGAGGGGGTGAAGGGGGTCTGGAGAAGAACATTCCGGGCCCTCAGGTGGCCCTGCCTGGAGGTGGAGGTCAGCAGGAGGGCTCTGAGTCTGGCCAAGGCAGCTGGGGGGAGTGGCAGGTGGCCAGATGGGGTTCATGGCCGGGCCCTGGGGACCGTGTGGACCACTGGGCAGTGCTGGCGTCCGCTCTGTGAGGAGAGGGCAGCCCTGCAGGTTCCGTGCTGGGGCAGCTGACGCAGTCCTGTTAGAGTGCAGAGCAGGCTCTGACTGTTGGACTGAGAGTGGACGACAGCGGGAAGGGTGGCCTTGGGGGCCGTTACGAGGTTCCTAGGAGAGACAGTGTGAGCACAGGGTGGACGCCCCGGGCCTGCTTTGAGGTTGGGAGCCGAGCTGGTCTGTGGGTGACATGGGAGTGGGAGCGAGTGGAGCATGTTAAAGGGGACTTCGGGTTTTGGTCCTGAGCAGCCCCAGACAGAGGAGGCGCAACCCTGGTGATCTGGAAGCTCCGACCCGGACCGTCTGGCCTTGGCACCATCTGGGCAGCTGGTGTTTAGCTGCTGTTTCCTGGCCCTGCCCTCCCTGTAGGCAGACGCCAGCCAGCACCTTGCAAGGATCACAACTATGAAAATAACAGTATGGCATTTACCGAGCGCCTGCTGGGCTGTGAGCCCTGGGGCTGGACTCCTCCCACCCGCACGGCAGCCCCGGGAGGCCCGGGGCACTGACTGGACATGTGGCCTTTGTCCTGTGCCCAATCTCCTGGCTCCTCCCCAAGAAGGGGGGCAGGGCCCGGGAACCCCTGAGCTGGGCCCCATCTGTCCGCAGCACATGGGGCTCAGGAGGCTGCTGTGAGCCTTCAGGAGCGTGAGCTCCTTAGAACGTGCTTTGTAAACGTTTCCTGGGCTTCTCGGACCTCGCCAGTGCCCAAGTCTGCTCTCATCAGACACTCAGACCCCACTCCAGGCCCAGCCCAGACCCACTGGCTCAGATTGTCCAGAGAGACGGCCCAGGGCTCTGCGCTGGTCCAGAGTCCCCAGGTGGTTCTGAAGATCCGCCAGGTCCAGGAACAGCAGCACAGCGCACACACATGCCCCCTGCGACCTGTCTGTCCGTCCGCTCTCTCTCTAGGCTGAGGCCCCTCAGGGATCCCGACAGCAACAAAAGCGAGAGGCTGCGTCCCCACACCCCCAGGACCGACAAGGGCCTGTCACTCCAGGGCCACCTCAGTGCCCCAAGAGCTCAGGGAGAGGTTTTCGTAGCCTCACTGCCCACCTGCCCCACTCAGACCAACGTGGGACCGATCGTGTGTCTGCTGCCTGCTGCTTCTGCACGAGCACAGAGGGACACACTGATCTGGGGACTCCAAGGGGAGAAGGAGAGGCTGAGTGGGTCCCATCTGCTGAGCGTTCTGAGCAGACGGCATCTCACCCCAGCCCTCCCAGTCGTGTCCAGACATATGCTCATGCGCTAATTGGATCCGGGCCGGGGCTTGGCGGGGCTCTGCTGGCTTGCAGTAATGCAGTTAAGGGGATTGGGGGGCCAGGATGTTGAAGATGCCATTTAGGAGACACCAGGCCCCTTCTTGCCACAGAGACGGTGGCATTTGCCACCTGGGGTGGTTGTCCCTTCTCTGTTTTCTTTTTGGGGCCTTCTCTGGGTGACACCACACTTGACTTCCTGCCCTGGGTCTGGCCAGCCCCTCCTCTGGTCCCAGCTCTTTGGCAGGAAGGCCTGTTGACCGGCAGCTCCCGGAAGGAGGCAGTGCCGGCCTTGGTGGGCATCAGGCTTGGGGCAGGGCTGGCAGCCCATTGCAGCCTCGCCCCCTGGTGCCGGGAGACAGTATCAGGAGCTTTGCTGTACAGGACATTAAGTAGAAGCCCAGAGAGGTCAAGTGGCTTCCCAGTGGCTTCCCAGGGGCTCGGAGATGGAGAGCTCAGAGGGCGGGGACCGATTAGGTTCCTCTCGTGGTGACGCCAGGCTCCTCTGTGCACCAGGCCCCATATTTGGTCTTTAGCTTAAAAAGTACAGTGAAGTTATGGTGTCATCTAGAAGTAAATAATAATAACAGTAAAGTGCCCCACAGCCGTGATGTAATGCAGAGCACGTTCCTCGGGGAGAGAGACGTCTGTGGGCGAGACAAGGCCTGTCCTAGGGGAGCGGAAAGGCTGATCAGGTTTGCGGTTTTATTTCAGTGACTATGAAGCTTTTCTTCCCTTGTCCTCCAAAAACAAGACTTGCTTTCGCCACCATCCCCAACAGAGGTCTTCGCTGTCTCTTCTCTGGGGAAGGGAGCACCTGAACCTGTGTTCATCCTTGTTTCAGGCGCCTCTTGTCCCAGCTCTGGCATCTTCCCTCCCCGGTGGCTCCTGGGAAGGCCTCGGGTGACGCAGCCCAGACGATGGAGAGTTGATGATGGGGAAGAGCCTGGGGCTTCGGGAGTCCCGGGACACGGTGGCGCCAGGCCAGGGCCGAGCAGTGGAGATGGCAGCGGTGCAACGTGCATGTGCGCTGGGGGAGGGTCCCGGGTCCACCAACGGGGCGCTGGCAGCGGCAGACTGTGTCCTCCCAGGGCTCCCACCCCAGCCCTGGCCCCTGTGGGCAGCACAGGCCTTGAGGCCTCACGTGGGCACAAAGACGTGGCCGTGAGCCGTGGCTGCTGGCCTCGTGGTTCCTGCCGCCCCAGCACCCGCCTGCCAGGCGCTGTCCTTGATCCTGGCTGAAGACCGGCTCCCTCCTCCTGCATCTCGAGCCCCTGTCGGTGCCACCAGCTGCCCCGTGCGCTCCGCTGGCAGCACTGAGCAGACCCCAGGTTGCCCGGACGAGGCAGAGCCACCAGCGGCCCAGGCTTCTGGCCCGCGCCACACATCCGTGGCGTGGTTCCTTTGTGTAGGCGGATGATGGATGTGACGAGTGTTCTGGAGGCCCACGGCCCGGCGGTAGCGAGTGGGTGTTCAGAGACGGCCCGCTGGGGGCGCCAGTCAGGGTGCAGGGCCCAGCACCTGCCTCACACCTTGTTGCAATGTGTTCAGTCCGTTGCAAGCTGGTGCCTTGCCACGTCCCTGCGAGCCCCACCCCCATTTACTAATCACCGACACGATGGGCGGGTCGTGAGCCCTCTGCTCAGCCCGTGCCTGTCCCCACAGCGTCCTCATTTCCTCAGCTTCTGCGGGAGCAACTGTGCGCGGTGGCTGTTCCCTGTGGCTGCTGTAACAAGTCACCACACAGCCAGCGGCTTCCAACCACACGGGCTGATTATCGCAGCGTCCTGGGGGCCGCAGTCCCAGATGGTCTCACTCGGCTTCAGTCAGGTGCCGGCAGGGGCTGTGGCCCTGGGAAGGTCCTGTCTCTGTGTGTTTTCGGCTTCGGGAGGCGCCTGAGCTTCCTGGCCTGCGCCGCCTCCTCCATCTCGAAGCCAGCAGTGCATCCCTCTGACCTCCGCCTCCATCCTCACGGCTTCTCTGACGCTCTCCTCCTGCCCCCTCCACACCCGAGCGCCTTGGGATTCAGCTGGACCCTCCTGGGTAGCCCAGGATCATCTCCCATCCCAAGGTCCTTAACTTTGTCACTTCTGCGGAGTCCCTTTTGCCATGTCAGGTCACAGAGTCACGGGTCCCAGGAGTTAGGACATGGATATCTTTGGAGCGCTGACCTGCAGAGGACAGGACCTGGGAACAGCTGGGCTCCTGGGATCAGCCCAGGCCCTGCAGGTGCCGCCCTGAGTGCGCAGCTCAGCCTCTGCCTGTCTCACGTCTGTGACATTGTCCAGGCCTGGGCTTTGCGGCACAGGGGGGCCTGCGGGTCCCCCTCTCCGGGGAGGACGAACGAAAGGGATGCAGTTCCAGCCACAGCCTCTCCTGGCCGCCCTCAGAAGCAGCCACCACTAGCCTGTCCCACAGCTTGGGCACCGCCACCTTGCGTTCCTGAGAGTGGCTTTGACGTGTTTTCAGTTAGGTGCCAAGTCAGTCCCCCAGCTAGAAATGATGTCCCCAGACAGCGTGTTGACACCCCCACATGCAACAGTGCAGAGCAGGGGTGCACTGGGGAAGTGTCCACACCCTCGGCGACCCCACCCACCGGGGCTGGGGTGGGCCTGAAGTCTGAGAAAGAGGTAATTTATAAATGCAGGTACGGCCACGGCCAGTCGGCCGTGCATTCCTGCTCACCTGTGGTTAGCAAGGTCTCGTCCCCACCTGCACGCGCACGGCTCCGCACTCCAGTTCCTCCCCGTGTTCAGCAAACGCTGCAGAGAGCAGGTTGGCGTGGCAGCCCCCTGACGCTGCGGTGGGCCTGGGCCTGCCACCCAGACTGTGTGGAGGGGAGAGAAGGGCCGAGAAGGGGCCCCGCAGATGGTCTCCGAGCTCATGGCATTACAAGTCTAAACTATCACAAATAAAAGACGTTTCCATGGGAAGAACAGTCATTTCCATTTGAGAAGAAAGTCAGTCCCTTGGTCTCCACCCCGGGCTGAGAACCTTCCCTGGCTGTTCTGGTTGCTCCGATTTGTGTAAATTAGCAGATGGGACGTTGTGACCAAGGCCATCCCCTTGGCTGATTAGCGATGGTTCAAGAAATGAAGGTTCCGCCCGTGAGACCCTCCCTGGAGCCCCTCCGCCTTCCCAGGGCCATGCTGTCTGCATGACCACAGAGGGGCCACCGTCATGCACCAATTTGGTGCAGATAAAGGGCGCTGGCCTCAGCAGCCCGTGGCACGCGCAGGAGAGGCTCGTGGGATGATGTGGTCCAGGCTGGGAAGTCGTGTGTCCTGTCGTGGGTGTGTCCTACCTGAGACCTCGAGCTCTGTGCTGGTGACATCACCATCCTCGGGTGAGCGGGGAACGTGCTGTTCCTGAAACCAGCTCCTGTGCCGCTGGAATGAAGAGTCAAAAGACATCTCCATTGCTGCCTTCTTCGGGACGCAGAGGTCTCTGTTTCTTGCAGCCTGTCGAGGTTGCAGGGTGTGTGAGCACATCGCAGGCATTTACCAGGGTTCAAGTCCCCCCTTGGACAGGTGCCGTGCACCTGTGCGTCCATTTCCCTGTGTGCAACGGGGAGAGAACCGCGAGAGCTGACAGGTGGGGCCCTTGCTGTGCGTATCGGCCAGCTCCTGCCGCGAAACGGGGCACCACAGACTGGTGGCTTAACCAGCGCGCGGTTCCAGCAGGCTGAAAGTCCCAGATCAAGGTGTCTCAGAGCTGCTTTCTCCTGAGGCCTCTCTCCTTGCCTTGCAGACGGCTGCCTTCTTCTCCTGTCCTCCTGTGGTCGTCCCTCTGTGCGTGTCTGTGTCCTAATCTCCTCTCTGATAAGGGCACAGTCCTATGGGATTAGGGCCCTCCCTAGTGACGTCCCTTTAACTGCGTGACCTTGTGAAAGGCCCTCCCTCCAAACGCAGTCACATTCTGAGGTCGTGGAGGACGGGACTCCAGCGTAGGAGTTTGGAGCACACGGTTCAGCTCCCCTTCGCCGGGGGTGCAGGGGTGCAGGGGTGCAGGGCTGCAACTCTGCCCCGCGTGCTGGGGCTGGGGCGCCTGGGCCAGGAACCGTCCCATCCCCCAAACACATCTGCTGCTCTGTGTCTCGTGCAGGTCAGGAGCGGATGATTCCCCTGCACTGGGAGTGGCCGGCCGTGTCTGTGGGCCCAGGGGAGTCACCTGCCCGGTGTTGCACACTCATTCCCGGCTTAATTCTGAGAAACAGCCTGTGGGCTTTCCACCCCCGTTTATGGGTGGAACTGAGGCTCCGGAGGGTTCTATGACTTTCCTCAGCTCTAGCGCTGCATCCACTGGGGTGCTGTGTCCACCGGGGTGCTGCGTCCACCGGGGCGCTGCATCTGCCGGGGTGCCAAGTCCACTGGTGTACTGCGTCTGGTGGGGTGCTGTGTCCGCCGGGGCGCTGCGTCCACCGGGGTGCTGCGTCCACCGGGGTGCAGCCCTAGTGGTGGAGTAAAGCGACTCCACCACTGAGACAGCACGGCCATGTCCCTGTGGCCCTCAGCATGTTGGTCATCCCTGGTGGCCTTGGGGCCTCT
This sequence comes from Eulemur rufifrons, assembly GCF_041146395.1. Classification (NCBI taxonomy): domain Eukaryota; kingdom Metazoa; phylum Chordata; class Mammalia; order Primates; family Lemuridae; genus Eulemur; species Eulemur rufifrons. Next base: position 99,104,836 of record NC_090988.1, read on the forward strand.
GGAGTGATCATCAGCCCCCACCCGGAGCTCAGGGTTCTGACACTGACGACCCCTTATGATGCCTCCCAGAAAGGCGTGGGTCTGAGTCACCCTTCCTTCCTCCAGCCAGGTGGGGATGACGAGTCCCCCTCAGGGGTGTCTGGGCTCTGCGATGTCACGTCTATGTCACAGTCTCCAGACTGAGGGAAGAGGCTGGCACCTTGGTGACACAGGGCCGAGGGGTGCTGGAGGAGCTAGCTGCAGCCTCCCTGCCCGGCTCATCCGTGGGGAGGGGAGGAGTGGCGGTGGCCTCTGTGGCAGGTGCTGGACCAGCGTTCTCCTGGGCACGCACCTCGTCCTGCAGGGCGTCTGGCCACCTGTGTGAGAACAGTCATCCCTGCCACTAGCTGCGTGACGGCTCCTTATTGCTACAGAGCTGCCAGCATTCCCCTGGGCACTGTGACCTGCTGGCTCTGTCCTCAGACTGACTCCTGGGTGCCACCGCAGGAGGATGGTGGCACTGCTACCCCATTTCACAGACGAGGAAAGTGAGGCATAAGGAGATGATAAAAACCCCTTTTCAGAGACTTTCTTGAGCCTAACAGTGGCCCTGGGCATCCCAGTCTAACAAATAGGGAAACTGGGGCCCTGGGAGGGCTTGGTCCCTGTTCACACTGGCGAAGGCAGGGTTAGGGCTGGGGCAGTGGGCTTTTGACTCTGAATCCAGTGCTCCCCTGCTGGCATGGCAACCCCCCCAGGGGCTCGGCGCAGGGTCTCTGCCTGCAGCTTCAGTGCTCCGTCCCACCCCTACCCCACCCCATCCCACCCTGTCCTCAGCCGAGTCCCAGCATCTGCAAGAATAGAGGCTCGTGAGAAGTGCCGAGGCACCAGCAGTCCCCGGTGGGCACAAATGGCCTGGCGCTCAGATGGCAGGAGTCTGTTTGCCAGAATCCCAGCCCCGTGGGTCGCTCGGCAGAAACACCTGCGTCCACAACTGGGGAGACACCACGTGCCGTACTCGCTCCTGGCGACTCTCCATGCTCAATTTGGTCGAGTAATTACTGAGCCCCTGGCACGTGCCAGGCTGCAGCGAACCCAGGGTATTCAGTGGCAAGGAATTAAAAATCATTAGGGCCGCAGCCCGTGGGAGCTCGGCATCCTCCGCTGTGTCCAGCCCCCCCAAGTCCCCCACCCTGCCCCCCTCCACAAACAGGGGCTTCTCGGAAGCCCGTCAGGAATCGCTGTACAGCCCGAGAATCTCCGATTCTCTCCGTTTGTATCCCCAGTCCGTGTGCATTTATTTGTTTACACCCTAGAGCACACACACGATAAAGCACGTGGGCAAAGGTAAAAGGTGGAGGTCCAAAGGGCCCTAAATAGAAGTCTGACGTCTGGTCTGGGCCCTCTGCCCCAGGGGTCATCTTGGTCCCCGCTCTGGGCTGACTCCGTTGGCCTCTGACATGTCTGCACCTTGGCAGGAGCCATTGGGTGACCATCCCTCTGCTGCCCCAGGTGGCTGGGCCTGGCTCCCACTGTCCTTCCCCATGCGGCCCGCGGCCCGGCCCCTTGCTGCCCCCGTGGAGGATGAGCTGGGATGCAGGTTTTGAAGCAGAAAGTGCCCTTTGCCTGTGGCTCCTGCGAGTGAGAGGTGGGCCGGGGGCAGGCAGGGCCTCTCCACTCAGTGTCAGGACGTCCCACCAGGAGGAGGACAGGGAGAGGAAAGGACAGGACACTCACTGGGCAGCGGGATTTGGGGTCAGAGTGTTACGAGGCCGCCAACCATAACAAGCTGGAGAGGAGCTTCCGTTTCCTGGGTGCCCCAAGCGCTACGGCAGATGCGGTAGGTCACCAGGAGGGGGTGTTTGACCCCCCATTCACAGACAGGTAGACTGAGGCCCTGAGACCACGTCCCCTGTGTGACTGTGTCCCCAGCACACAGGGCTGGGTTCCCTCAGAGCTGGCCCCTCCCTCGCTGCCGAGTGGGGAAATGGCATTGGGACCCTTCAGGCCAAGCCATCCTCGTGGGCAGAGGGACGACCACTAGATGTCCTCCGGCAGAGTGCACGTGTGTGCGAATGGGCGGTCCCAGCCTCAGGTCGAGAGTCAGACATTTGATGAGTGAATGAATGGAAGCTGGGAGGCGTCAGGTGATGTCACTGTGTGGTCACAAGCTGCAGTGTGGGGGCAGAAGCCAGCATCCAGCTGGCCTGTTCTCCTGCCTCCGGAGACCTGCCGGGCCCCACCCTGATGGTGCGTCCCCACAGGGAGAGGGGGGTTTGTGGTCCCGAGACATTAGTTCCCAGGCTGTGTGGAGTGTCCACACCAGCTGTGCGCCAAGAGGTTCCCAAGAGGCCGGGACAGCCAGCCTGGATGGGGGTTCAGAAGAAAGAAAGGCCCCCAATAAACGCATGCTGACCTTGGGCCAGACCTCAGCAGCCCGTCCCCGCTCACCTGGAGGTTGATTAGCTGGGAGAAACTGAGACAGGACCTAAGAGGGATTGGGCAGGGGCCACCGTGGGCTCTACGAGCCATGCAGTCGTGGACAGGAGGAGCTGGCTGGGTCTCCGTCAGCACAAGCTGGGGGCTTGGAGCATCTCAGCCCTGGCGGGGAGACCAGGCTTCCGTCAGCATCGTCTGCCTTTGGAAGGGCTGTGCTGGGCGGGGGCGCCGGGCAGGGCAGGGCAGGGCTTCGGGCGAGAAGGGTGGGGCCTGGTGCTGCCCGAGGAGGGTGTGGAAGCCAGTACTGCAGTGTCAGCCCAACCCATCGGGGCTGCCAGCAGGCTCCGCTGTCTCCAGTGTGGTGTGTGTCCCCAAGTCCCCAGTGTGAGAAGCACTCTGCAGACTCAGACAGGATACGGATGTGGTCTCCTGCTGAAGCGAGGTGTCAGGTTTGGGGAGCATCAGCTGGCACCCCGTTTCCCCCCTGTCCCCAGGCCGCAGCTGGGCACTGGCACAGCACATGGACTTGGGCACCCACCATCTCCCAGAACCTGAAACCTGCTCTGGTCAGCGTAGGAGGGGCTGTGGGGAGGTCCTTTTCGTGTCTCGGTCCCAGTCACTTGTATTTCCTTCTTGCCGAATGCCACCTCCCCCTGCCACACGCAGACACGCGGGGCAGGCTCCCTGGGGCATCCTGGGATATGGTGCGATGTGCTTTGCTGAGAGCCTTACTGAGGCATGATCAGTGTACAGGAAACTTCACATATTTAGAGTGCGCAGTTGTACTAGTTGTCAGGTATGCGTGCCCTTGTGAAACCATCACCAAGATCAACGTGATGGATCCACCATCAGCCCAGAAGTTTCTCATGAACCACTTGGTCCCTCCCACCCCCCACCCTCCTGCAGCTGTGGCCCAGCCCCCTGTTACTCCAGAGAAGTTTGCATTTTCTAGAATTTCGCATGAATGGAATCATACAATCTATGCTCTTTTTCTGGTTGGTTTCTTCCACTCCGCACAGTTATTTTGAGATTCGCATGTGCTGGTGGCTCATTCCTCCTGTCGCTGGGTGACACTCCATTGTGTGGATGGACCACAGTTTGGAAACCTGCGTATTTTATTTATTTTTTTTTTCAAGGGTCCTAGGAGCTCTGTGTCAGGGTCCAGGGACAAAGACCAAATATTTATTTTATTACACCATAGTGCATAAGGAGCAGAGAATTTCAGGAAGCCAGTGGCAAGAGATGAGGCCCTGGCGGAGAAAGAATTTCTACTTTGGATTAGGGCGGGAGGAGCCACTGAGGGCTCGAGTAGGTGATGGGATTTGCATGTTATAAGGATCACTCTGACAGCCTCGTGAAGAACGATTAGAGCACACACCTGGAGCTGGGTAGACTGGTGAGGAAGCTGTTGTGATAATCGGGGTGGAGGTGGTGATCTTGGGGGTGGCCCCACGGTGGAAAGAGGTGGGTGGGGTCTGGCTGTGCAGCTTTTTAAAGAAACTGCCAACTCTGCCCCAGCGCCGCACCGTGTTGCATCCGCCAGCCGTGCGCGAGTCCCAGCTGCCCCCGTCTCGCCAGTGCTCGGCGTGTGTGGTCTTCTTCATCTCAGACATTCTCACAGGTGTGAGGTGCCATTCGATCTGCGTTCCGTGTGACTGCCGCTGTGCACGCCGTCCCTGTATCTTCTTTGTGAATCCAGCCCTGGCACGTCCTGGGGAACAGAGGGGTTTCCTCTCCCTTTCCCCCCTCTTCTCTCTCTTCCTTCTCTTTTTTTCCTTCCCTCCCCTTCTGTCTGAGTCAGCTCAAGCTGCTATAAGAAAAATACCACGGGCCGGGCGCGGTGGCTCACGCCTGTAATCCTAGCACTCTGGGAGGCCGAGGCGGGTGGATCGCTCAAGGTCAGGAGTTCAAGACCAGCCTGAGCAAGAGCGAGACCCCATCTCTACTAAAAATAGAAAGAAATTATATGGACAACTAAAATATATATAGAAAAAATGAGCCGGGCATGGTGGCACATGCCTGTAGTCCCAGCTACTCGGGAGGCTGCGGCAGGAGGATCGCTTGAGCCCAGGAGTTTGAGGTTGCTGTGAGCTAGGCTGACGCCATGGCACTCACTCTAACCCGGGCAACAAAGTGAGACTCTGTCTCAAAAAAAAAAAAATACTACAGACTGGAAACTAAAAACACAGGGAATTTTATTTTCTCGCGGTTCTGGAGGCTGAAGTCTGAGGCCAGGGTGGCGGCAGGGTCGGTTCCGGTGAGGTCTCTTCCCGGTTTAGAGATGAATGCTTAGACCCACAGAATGCAGCCCAGCTGTGCTGTGCACAGGTAACTACAGGATTCATGACATACGTCCACTCTCAGCCCCACCCACATGGGGTCCCGTCATGGGCTGGGTGACAAGCAGAGTGTGTGTCTCTGCAACTGCGCCCATAGCTCCAAGAAGGGAGCCACACGTGAGGCCCTGGTGGGTAGGGATGAGTGTGCCCTGGTTCCTGGGGGGCTTGGTCTATGGCACCCCACTCCGGGACACCCATGTCCTCCAGCCCCCAGTGCTCCCGCCCATGAAGCTAGCCTGGCTGAAGTGACTCTGAAGGATCACAGCCCCATCTGAAGCTGGGCCCACACCTGTCATTGTCAGCAGCTCCCATGGTGGCAGCAGCAGGCCTTGAGCAGAGCAGAGAGGCCAGCCCTGCCCACGGAAACGTGCACAGGCTGCCCAGGGCCCCCTGTCAGGGAAAGGCCTCCATGGGGATCCTGGTGATGTGACAGCAGTCCTGGCCCAGGGCAGGCTGGGTGTCCTCGACCACAGCTCCTGGAGAGCCAGGCAGCACCCTCCTGGGCCAGGGCCACCGGAGAGTGTACCCCAGGAGGCACTGGGACCTGATGTTCTACCGTTCGGAATTAGAATCAAAGCCTTTAGAAGGTTAATCCTTGAGACAGGAGCATCCTGGGCCTCTTGTGAGCACACCAGATCCGAGAGATGGGGGTGCTTCAGCGAGGCAGGGTCCTGCAGCCCAGCAAGGCAACCCACTGAGACCACGGGACCCAGGACCCACTGCAAATGACACAAGTCCCCTCTCGTCATTCAGTCGAGCCATGGGAAGCTGCCATTTTTATAGGTCAAAAAACAGATGGCAGCAGCTTATAAGGCCCAGCCGAATGGCGGAAGTTGAAAAGGTAAATAATGTGCAGGTGGCTGAACAAGTGGGGGATGGGCTCCCTGACCCACAGCTGACTACAGGGGTCCACAGCTGGCCGCCTGTCCGGCTCTCTGAATGTCTCTCTCTGTCTCTGTATCTCTGCGTGTCTCTTTCTCTTTTTGTCTCTGTCTCTATCTCTCTTTCTCTCTGTCCCTCCCTCTCCCCCTCCCTCCTCTCCTTGACCTCCTGCCCTTGCTGCTTCTGTGTACCAGCCTCAGTCTTTCCCACTGCTGAGGAGCCCCTCCCTGCTCACACATCCTGCCAGCATCACTGCCCCCCAAAGACAGGAGACCATCTTCCCCAGAAGATGTAGAAGAAAAACCCAGGCAAGATTCTCATTGGCCTTAGCTTGGGTCATATGACCATTCCTCAACCAATGAGGGATGGCTTGAGGAATGGGGGGGCTCAGATTGGCCAGGAATGGGTCACATGGGCCCTCCTGAGCACACAGAGGGTGTGTCCTAGCATCCACAGTATCTTGGGGACTCCATGGGAAGGGCCCCCCCAAAAAGGAAAGAGCAGCAGTTACCAGCAGAAGAGGGATGGAGAAGTTGGCTGGACAAACAGAACTAGAGCCAGGTCGCTCCATCATTGCCACCTGTGCCTGTCCTCCTCCTGGGGTCTGCGCTCCCTGGGTCAGCCCCACTGTCCACCACTGCCCAGTGCGGAAGCCTGGGAATGGCCTTCTCCTTCCCATGATCCAAATCCTGTCCACTCCACCTTCCAAACAGCTCTGGGGCTAGTTGGCCCTGGAATTCCCTGCTACGCTGTGCCTGGAAACCAAGGCAAGATACCATCCCACCAGGGAGACAAGCAAGGGAAAACCCAGGTGCCATTCCCAAGCCACATCACCCAGGAGCCCCCAGCAGCCCCCAGCAGCCCCCAGCAGCCCCCAGCAGCCACAGCTTAGCCCTGAGTGTGGCCTCTCCCAGCATCCCTGTGAGCATCAGTCTTTCCAGAAGTGCCCTGGGGCCAGGCCCACCTCTGCCCTCTTGGTGCAGATCTGGGGCCTTGCTGTCCACTCTTGGGCCTCCCTGCAGGACCCAGGGCTGGACTCACTTTCCTCTGCCACCTTCACCCTAAGTCGAGCAGAGGGAACGGAGCTGTGTGCTGTGTGGCTGAAGGTAGGGAAAGGGCAGACTAGTGGCCTTGAATGTCTTCCAAGAACATGAGCCATCACTGGGGTCCAGACGCTGAATCCACTGGCCACACAGCTGCACTCTGGCTGGACACAGGGCAGGCTTGCCAGCCATCCCATAACCAGCTAGAGTGGCAGCGCCAGGGACTCAAGTCCCCTTTCAGGAAGAAGGGAGGGGGCTCTCCTGCCAGGGTGGCTCAAGGAACCAAAGTCTTGGAGGCCACACCCTTCAGAGTGGGCTTTGCCCTGTGGGATTGCCTCCAGAACCCGGGCTCCACCCGCATGGACAGCTCAGCCCACCTGGCCCGCTCCACCCCACAGCTCACTCGCTGCTTTGCTAGAAAGAACAAATGGCTCTGGGCTGGAGGAGGTGGGCAGGCTGGCAGCAGTCTGCTGCCCACGCAGGACAGGAGGAGGTGCTGGGTGGATTCATCTCCCAGGAGGAACAATGACTATGAACCGGCTTTGGGGAAATTCACACTTTCTCTTAAGCCGGAGGTTCTACCAAGAATAAGAAGTTCCTCAGCTTCACAGAGCTCTGAGGATTTCAGCTCCTGCAAGAATCCATTAAATGAGTTCCTCGGACTCATTTTTCATGCTCTTTCTAGGTTACTAAAGTGAGGCGTTCCCTGCAAGGAGCTTTCGGGGAGCCGAGAGTGAGAAGGAAGGAAGCTTAGCCCTCCGTGCCCTTTTGTGGCACTGCCTTGACTGAGTTCTGTCCTTACACTCACTGCCAGGGCGTTTGCAAAGAAGTTAATATTCATCCTGGGGACGGAGACAGCTCTGCCCCTTGAAGGACTCCTGGCCCGGCCTCCCCAGATGTGCCTCCATGGCACAGGTGGCAGCTGCAGCCCCCGAGGACCTGCCCTGTAGGTTCCTCCTATTGGAAGGTCTCCCTGAACCCTCGCAGGACCGTCACAGGCAGGGTGGGGTCACGCTCCGGCCCCCTCCCTGGCCTCACGGCCTGCACACCCAGGCCCGTAGTTGGCCACCCAGGCCTGGCCAGTAGTCCAGACTAACTGTCTGGACACATCTCATTTTCACTCTCACTGCGAACGCTCCTGTGGCCCGTCTCCTCGCTGCGTTTTGGTTTGCACAGCTCAGTCCATTTTGAGTGCCTGGATGAACGCGCACCAGTGTCTGTAGCTGCCCTCGCGTCCCTACAACCAGCACAGAGCTTAGCTTCTGTCTCAGCTCGGGCTGCCGAAACAGAGGACCACAGGACGGGGTCTTGAACAACAGGCACTTACTCTCACAGTTCTGGATGCTGGAAGTCCAAGGTCAAGGTGTCAGGGAGTTGGTTCCTTCCAAGGCCTCTCTCCTTGGCTTGCAGACGTGTCCTTACATGGTCGTCCCTCTGTGGGTGTCTGTGTCCTAATCTCCTCTTCTTATGAGGACCCCAGTCAGACTGGTTTAGGGCCCACCCTAATGATGTCATTTTAACTTGATTAACTCTTGAAAGGCCCTATCTCCAAATACAGCCACATTTTGAAGTGTCAGAGGTTAGGGCTTCAACATATGAATTTAGCGGGATGCAGTTCAGCCTATGACAGCCGATCAAAGATGCTCCGCAGACCACGTCTCCTGCAGTTGCAGCCAAGTAGGTTTGCCTTAGGGTAAAAGGACACCGTACCCTAGTGGTGGTGGCATTCGGCAGCACCTCTGAGAGTTCCAGAAGCATTCCACCATCCGTGAAGGAAAACGGTACATCTGGCAAACCGAGGGACCGATCAAAGCCAGGTGGGGTTCCTTTGATGGCATTTAGCAGCTTCATGGCTGAGCAGAGACTCTTCCTTCTTCCCGGCCAGGTAATTAATGAGGGCTTCAAAGGCTTGAGGCTGCTTTTCTGCTCAAATCAATTATTCAGATTGATGCATACAAAGTTCTCTGAACAGGAAATAGAGAGAAAACAGATTGCTAAGTGGTTATGTTAGAGACTAAATGAATTACCTGTTACCGCGTGTCTGATCTCGTACCGTCTGTGCCCGGACAGCGGCTCGGGGCACTCCCCTCCAGCGCGGGAGGGCGGGTGGGGTGCGGGAAGTTGCGGCCTCCCACAAGCACAGTGCTGTCTTCCTCCTCGAGATCAGTGATCACTGGTGTCTGTGTCAACTGTGACTGTGAGCCTCAGAATGAGTCAAAGCGATCGTCTTGGCGTCCACGCGGGTGTTCAGGCCGTGGGAGCTGCCCTCCTGAGGGAGCCTGGGGGTGGTGACGGTTTGCCCAGCCCTGGGTTCGGTGAGGGGTGTCACCATCCCAGGAGGGCCGCAGAGCCACTTTTCCACTGCTGTTTGGGGCCAGCTCGTAGCAGTATCCCTGAGAAACGAGGTGGTGCAGATCAGAGCCAGGGACATGCGCTTCTGTCTCACTGAGGCTACGGCTGCAGGGTGGCTGCGGGGGCCTCAGGGAGGCCGTGGGCTCAGCACTGTGCTCCTCTTTGCGCTGTTTGCTGTTTTCATTTTCCCTTAAAAAAAAAAAAAAACTCAAAATTAAACAATGCCTGCTTCTACTTCACTTTGACCTTGGTCAAGATGGAAAAACAGAAATAGGATTTATCTTTCTGATAAAATATGTGAAACAGTAGATTTCAAGACTAGATGTCAGGCAGCAAGTGAGGGTGATCGCTGAAAGACAGGGAACAACTGTGCAAGTCCTGCAGTTGCCACGGCTTCCCGCACCGAGTGTCTCCAGGCTGCAGAACGGGGAGAGCGAACCCAGGGCCTGCAACCACACCCACGTCGGAGAAATGGAGCTGAGAGTCTGGGGAGACCACGGGCAGCTAGAGCTGCGGCTAGAGCAGCAGCGAGGAAAGAGCTGCACAGAGAACCCTGGACAACCGCAGAAAGTCCCCCAGTTGCAGCTGAATACGGATCAGTGCGTGTGTGAGACGAAACTACCAAAAGCTGGAGAAAGGATCACCCGAAGGTTGAGAACACTGCATTTCTCAGGGATGCTGTCAGGAGCTGACCTCCAGTGGGACTGGAAAAGTGACGCACGCTATTCTATAGAATTGCAAGAGATTCGGGTCCAGGGGGCTCCGTAGGATCCGGTATATTCTGGCTCACTCAGGATACAACCCCCAGAGTATGGGTGGTCTGAGGTGGGAAGAGAGAGGGCTGTTTTGTCTCAGGACTCTGTTGTTGAAGTCTGGTCACCTACTGTTGGGGCGATAACAGTGTCGCCGCCCACACAGGCCTGGGGTAGCGCCTCTTCCCACCACCCCCACCCCTGCCTGGAGAAAACCTCACGTCTTACAGAGCAGCAGGTAGAGCACTCAGACGGGCCTTTCCCCTATGGTGCGGAACAATCGGTCCTAGCCCAAACAGGACTTGGGGCCAACCTAACAAATCTTTTTTAAAAAGATATGAAAGAATCAGACTGCTTCTAGGTAACTTAACTACACCCAAGACAAAGCTCCAGAATATTTATAAGAATACAAAAATACCCAGTACCCAGCAGGGTGAAATTTATAATGTCTGGCATCCATTCAGAAATTCCCAGCCTTCACAGGGTCTCGGGATTAGGGGGAAGAAATGAAAGAAGGAAATTCCCAGGCACACAAAGAAGCAGAAGAATACAGCCATAAAGAGGAGGAAAATCGAGTAGTCAGAATTGACTAGGGATTGACACAGGTGTTAGCATTAGCAAACAAGGAGATTAAGAGTCGTTATAACCATATTCCATATGTTCAAAAAAGTTAAATGGAGGCATGGAAGATTTTTTTTTTAATTTGCATAAATTTAAGGTATACAAGTGCAGTTTTGTTATGTGGATATATTATGCGGTGGTCAAGTCTGAGCTTCTATTGTGACCATCGCCCAGATAGTGCACATTTACTCTTTAAGTAATTTCTCATCCCTCAGCCCCCACTCCCACTCTTCCGAGTCCCCAGTGACTATTACTCCACACTCCGTGTCCCTACGCATGCTTTATAGCTCCCACTTACAAGTGAGAACACACAGTCTTTGATTTTCTGTCTCTGAGCTTTTTCACTTCAGATAATGGCTCCAGTTCCAACCAGTATGGAAGATATTTTAAAAGCCCACTGGAATGTACATTTTCAAATGGTTAATATGGTAAATTTTATGTTTTGCGTATTTTACCACAATTAAGTTTTTTAAAAAAATGTTAACCCAAATCAAAACTGCAGAGATGAAAAGTACAGTGTCTGAGATGAAAAATGCACAGGATGGGACTAACAGTGGATTAGACGTTACAGAAGAAAAGAATAGTGAACTTGGAGAAGCAGCAATAGAAACTATCCCAAATGAAACAGAAAGGAAAAGAAGCATTTTTTTATAAAACAGCATCCGTGAGCTGCAGGACAACATCCAGCAGCCCAATATACTTGTCAATAGATTCCCTGAAGTGGGGATGATTATGGTGGGGAGGAAAGAAAAATATTTGAAGAAATAAGGATGGAAATTTTTCTAAATTTGAAGTAAACTATGAACACACAAATCCAAGCAGCTTAATGAACTCCAAGCACAAGACACATTAGAGAAAAACAAAAACCAGCAGGACACATAATTTTCAAATTGCTCAAAGCTAGCGATAAAGACAAAAATCTTAAAAGCAACCCAGGGGCAGCTGGGAGGACACATTACATAGGAAGAAGAAAGATAAGGGTGACAGCAGATATATTGTCAGAAACAATGCAAGTGAGAAGACAGTACAGAAATATCTTTCAAGTCTTGAAAGGGAAGATAAAACAGAACTATTTCAAAAACAAAGATAAAGACTTTGGAAAATACAGAAGGTTTAGTAATTTATCACCAGCAGATCACACTCTAAGGAATGTTAAGGGACATCTTTCAGATAAAAAGAAAATGACCACAGATGGAAATACACAAAGGAATGGAGGGCTTCACTGCATGAGCAAATATATAAAATTTGTTATTGCTTAAATCCCTTCAAAAAATAACTACCTTAAACACAAATAATAACAGTGTAGTTTGGGGATTAAGACATGGAAATGTAATATGTATGAGAACAGTGTCAGAAAGGCTGGGAGGGGAGGAATGGAAGTGTACCATTGTACCATTGTAAGGTGGTTGGTTATACTATGTGTGGAGTGGTGGAACATCACTTGATTATAAGCAGCGATAAGTATATTCTGATGCAACCACTGAAATAACAAAACAAAGAATAATCGCTCACAAGCTGGCAGAGGAAGTAAAATGGAATCATAAAAAATTCTCAACCCAAAGAAAGACAGAAAATGAGGGAACAGAGGGGCAGACAAAATATGCATGGAACAAATAGAAAGCAAGTGCAGAGGTTAGAGTCAAAACTCACCATGTCAATAATCACAATAAATGTAAATAGTATAAACACCCCACGTAAAAGGCAGAATTTTCAAATTGGATGAATCCTTTCCTCCAGGAGTAACTTTAATTATAAAGACCCAAAATTACTAAGAGGGTAGAAAGGAATATACCAGATTAACAATAATCAAAAAAACTGGAATGACTATATTAGTATCAAAGTATACTTTAGAACAAAGAATGTTACCCGAGTTAAAAAAGGTTATTTCATTGTGGTAAAGGGTCAGTTCTGTAGAAGAACATAAAAACACTGAACATTTATGCACCTAATAACAGAGCTTCAAAATACATGAAGCAAAAACTAGTAGACTTGTAAGGGGAAGTAGATTTTAAAAACTACAAGCATAATCACCTCTCTTTCAATAACTCATAGAACAAATAGAAATAAAATCATCAAGGACATAGAAAACGCGAACAAAACCGGCAGCCAGCCTGACCCAACAGTTATAGGACCCTCTGTGGCTCCTTTCAAGTGTACTTGGAACCGTTATTAAGATAAACCACGTTTCAGTCCATGAAACAAGTCTCAATGAGTTCAAAACTGTTCAAGTCATACAGATGTGTTCTCTCACCACAGTGGAATCATATTACAAGCCAATAAGAGAAAGATCTCTGGAAAATCCACCAAATATTTGGAAAGTAAATTATATTATTCTAAATAACACATGGGTCAGAGTAGAAATCAAATGGGAAATTAGAAGATATTTGAACTGAATGAAAGCACAACATATCAAAATATGTAGGAATTCACTAACACGGTCCTTAAGGGAAAACCATGGTGCTAAATGCCTGTAGTAGAAAGAAAGTTGGTGGCCTCAGCTTTCACCTTTAGACACCTTTAGACAGTGTGTGAAAACCAGAGTAAGCAGAAGAAAAGAAATGATGACGATCACAGCAACCAATGAACTGGAAAATAGAAAAATAATAAGGGAAAATGGAGAAGCCAAAACCTGGTTCTTTGACAACATCGATAAAATTAATGACCCTCAGCCTGGCTGATCCGGAAATGAAATGGGGAAGGCACAACGTTGAGGGTAGCAGACGTGAGCCTCACTGCGGGTTCCTTCTCCACTGGGGAGTCGCCCTGCACGTGGCCAGCAACTGTTCACGTGTCCCGGGGCTCGGCTCTGCTTCAGAGTTCTGTCTGCACCTCCTTCCCTCGTCTGTCTGTCTGTCCTGGCGCCACTGTCTCGATTGCTGTGTCTCTGTGCTAAGGCTTGGACTCAGGTCACGTGAGTCCTCCACCTTTGTTCTTTCGCAAAGCTGTTTTTTGGCTATTCTAGGTATTTTGCATTTCCCTATAAATTTTACTACCAGCTTGTCATTTTCCACAAAAAGCCTGCTGGGATTTTGAGCGGGTTGGTACCGACTCCGTAGATCACTCTGGAGAGACCGAATCTTCCGCCGCACAACCCTGGAAAACGTCTCCGTTTATTCAAGTCCGCTTTCGTTTTTCTCGGCGATGTTTTCATGTTTTTGGTATACGAGTCGTGCACATCCTTTGTCAGATTTATCCCTATTTCATACTTTTTGAAGATGTGGTAGAGGTATTTTTGAATTTCAGTTTGTTTGTGATCATTTCTTGCTGTTACATAGAATGACACATGATTAGGGGGCAGTGGTCTCCGCGGAACCCGGTGCCTTCCGGTCCCCTCTGTGTGCGGCCTGCGGCGCGGGTGTCCGAGGTGGGGTGCAGGAAGGCTGTTCTGTCTCAGGACTCTTTCTTTTTGAAATCTGATTTCGGCAAGAGTGGAGGGGCACTGGGTGCTGCCTTACGTTTGGGAGAGGTGACGTTGGCAGTCACCCTCCTTGAAGAACAACTCATCGATTCCTGTTAAAATGTGAAATGCAAACGCCCTCGGCCTGGCCACACGGCTAGCGCTCTCCCCCGAGGCTCTGCTTGCCAGGTGCCGTCCCCGGGGGCGTCCTCAGGTGGGTCATGGGGCCCCGTGCGGCGCAGCGCCGGAGGACGAGATGGCTCTGGCTGTCCTGCTGGGGAATGATTCCCTCAGTCACGGATTCTAAGTGGAAAGAGCGAACAGCAGAACAGCTCGTCGCTGTCGGCATGGGAAGGGGTGTGGGAGCTGTCCGGACTCGGATATGGAAGCTGCCCGTACTTTCTCCACCGTTTTTCTGTACACCTAAAACCGCTTCAAAAAAAAAAGAGTATATCAGATTAAACAGTTTCAAGGGGCGTGTGTGTGTGTGTGTGTGTGTGTGTGCACGTCTCCTCAGACGTGCGGATGCGCCCTGCACCGGCTCCCACGGCCACATGGAAGGGCCGTGGCCGGCTGGAGGCTGCTTTCTCCCCAGGTGGCCTGCTGTGCCCGGCGTCCCCGCCGGTGTCACCACTTCTTTCACGTCCTCCAGGAAGCTGGAGCCCTCCTCTTGCACTCTTTGTAGCTGCTCTCCTTCCTCCCCTCCACGTTGTCATCGTGTCTCTCTGTCCCCCTCCTGCTCGGGACAGCGGTGACAGTCTGTGTCTTACTCAGCCCACTCGCCCGTGCCCAGCGCAGAACCTGGCGCTCTCTGCAGAGCTCGGGCTGCAAGGCGGAGGCGGGGCGGGGCCCAGGGCACGTCCCGAGTGCCAGGCCCCGGGCTGAGTACCTCCTGCATGGTCTCGCATCTGCAGTGGGGGTGTGGGACACTGACATTGTTCCCGTGTCACAGATGAGGAAACTGAGGCATAGAGCGGGGAAGCCGCTTACTTGTCCCAGGCTGTCCAGCGGAGGCGTGGCAGATCTGGGATTTGAACCGGGGCAAGCCGGCTGCAGCCTCAGCGCAGAACCTCTGCCCAGGTGCTGCCTTGACTGCCAGCTCTGCGGTGGTGACAGGCATTGCCTGTGCTGGGTTGTACTTGCTGAATGGGGCGAGCCCAGTGCCAGCTCTGAGAGAAGGCTGCTGCTCCCTTCTTTCTGGGAGCCCCTGTGGCATTGTCCAGAGGGCAGGTACGGGTGTCCCCCCACCTGGCAGCGAGCCGACAAGGCAACCAGCCTGACGCTCCTGCACAAGCCACTGTCGTGAGCCTGCAGATGGAGCCGAGGGGCTGCAGAGGAGAAAGTGCCTCTTCAAGAGTCCCCGGAGGGACCCAGGGCTCCTGGGGGACTGCATACCCCTGCCACACGGCAGCCTGAGAGTGGCCCCAGGGCTCCCTTCTGTGGTTCCAACTCATCTGCCTTCTCCCTGTGACATTTCTTTGCTTAGAAGATGAAGGATGGTCCGAGTTCCCGGTGGCGTTTGTTCTCAGTTGGTATTTAACGTATTTGCCAAAGACTGTCATTTTGAAGGGGAAAACGTTCATGTAGTAGCAGTGACTCAGACCCAGGGCCAGCACGCCTGGGCGCTGTGACCACGCAAAGTGCAGCTCGGGGTCCAGGGTGGGCTCTGCTTCCCTGGTCGCTGGGCAGCCGGGTGGCCAGAGAAAGCTGCTGGCCCTCTTGGGAGTTTCCCTGGGGGTCACTAGGAACCTCAGCTCCCCGTTGGGCCTCTGCTGGGTGAGGGCTTTCTGCCTGTCCTTCCGGGCTGTGGGACTCTCAGGGGCATGGCAGTGGAGCCACCCTGCCGGCACTCCGCCAGGCCCTGCTGTGGCCCCCTGCCCTCGCCTCGGTGTTAGTGGCCTGCGCTCTCCCCCGCCTCGGCAGCGAGGCCGGCTGTCCGGCTTGTCGGCGCCTGGCCTGAGCCTCCCAAGGGCCACGTCAGGCCTCAAAGCCAGGGCTGCTAACTCGATCAGGGCTGCCTCACCCACTGCTCCTTCAGAACATGCTTCTGGAAGTTTCCACACAGAACCCCTTCCATGCCAGCCTCTCCTTTAGGGGAGGTGACAGCAGCAAGGGTGTCATGGTGGGCCAGCCTGGCTCAAACCCTTCCCCAGAACTCACTATGTGATGATGTGTTTCTCGCTTTTTGTCTGTCATTGATGAGCTCCTGAGACCGACAAATGGCTCCATCCCCGGCAGCTAGGACGGAGCTGCACATGGACGGCACTCGGTAAGTAGTGAGTGAGCGGGCGAGTAAACCCTTCGCTGCCACGCCTGGTACGCAGCGAGCACTCAAAATACGGACACTGTTAGGTCCTACGAGTCACAGCAGCGGTGCCAAGACACTTAGGGCCCTGGCCTTGCAGTAACGTGATTGGACTGCACACGGGTGCTCATAGCAGCTTCAGTCCTAATCACCGAAACCCGGACGCAGCCAAGATACCTTCACTAGCTGAGCGGACAAACTGTGGTACATCCAGACAATGGGATAGTATCCGGCAATAAAGAAAATGTGGTATCAAGCCTGGAAAAGGCCTAGAGGAACCGTAAGTGGATATTAAGTACAGGAAGCCAATCTGAAAAGGCTACGTTAAAAATCTGCTACTTAGTGTAGCCGCCTTTATCCGTGGTCTTAGGTCTTGTGGGCGACTCTCTGCAGCTTCTCCACCAGCACTTGCAGCTGCACCTTTTATGTTCAGGAGGCGACTTCTCTCCTTAAACCTCGTGGACCGACCTCTGCCAGCTTCAGATTTCCTCCTGCAGCTTCCTCCCCTCCCTCGCCCTTCACAGAATTGAAGAGAGTCAGGCCCTTGCTCGGGGTTAGGCTTTGGCTTAGGGGAATGTCGTGGCCGGTTTGATCTGTCCAGACCACGGAAACTTTCTCCATGTCAGCAAAAAGGCCGTTTTGCTTCCTTATCATTCGTGTGTCCACCACACTGGCACTTTTACTTTCCTTCAAGAGCTCTTCCTTTGCATTCACAACTTGGCCAACTTTCTGGCACGAGAGGCCTGGCTTTTGGCCTGTGTCAGCTTTTAACGTTCCTTCCTCACTAAGCTTAATCACTTCTACTTTTTGATTTAAAGTGAGACATGTGTGACTCTTCCTTTCTCCCGAACCCGTAGAGGCCATTGTAGGGTTATGAACTGGCCTAATTTCAGTCTTGTTGTGTCTCGGGGGAGAGGGAGGCCCGAGGGGAGGGAGAGAGAGACGGGAATGGCCAGCGGGTGGGGCGGTCAGAACACACGGAGCGTTAACAGGTGACGCCCACCCACTGACACAGACGTGGCTCATGGGGCCCCCAGTTACCATAGCAACATCAGAGATCACTTTCACAGGTCACTGTAGCAGATACAATAATAATGAAAAGTTTGAAAGACTGTGAGCACTACCAAAATGTGACACGGAGACAGGAAGTCAGCACACGCTGTCGGAAAAACGGCTCCGATAGACTCGGGCGACGCGAGTTGCCATAAACCTTCAATTTGCAAAAGACGCGACGTCTGAGGAGCGCAGTAAAGCGCGGTGTGCCTGCACGTGACACCCGGAAGAAGATGAGACGGTGGGGACGGTAAAACGATCAGCAGTTGCCGGGGCGGGCAGGGACGAGGAAGTGGCACAGGAGGACGTTTGAGGGCGGTGGGGCCGCTCCGCGCTGAGCTGTCACGCTGCAGACGCGTCGTTATTGGTGTGTTAAAACCCAAGCCGTGCACGTCCCCAGAGTGAAGCCTGTTGTGGCTGTGGATTTAGCTAATAATCATGTGTCATGTCGGTTCATCCATCACAACCAATGCACCACAACAGTGCAAGGTGTCAACAGTCCGGGAACTGGGGACTCGGGGGGAGGAAGGCGTATACGTGGGAACTCTGAACTTCCTGTGCTGTTTTTCTGTACATCTAAAATGTTCCAGAATATAAAGACACAATGAAGATAAGACAGGATCAGGCATACCCTCCCAAGTTCCTACTCATGCTAGGAAATAGGGTTCTAAGGGAACCCAGTGGGGACAGAATGGATGGAGAGGAGAGGTGGCTCTTAGAACATTCCTCGAAGCTCCACAGTGGTAGTGATCAGAGCGTGTCACTGACCTGGAGGCCATCTGAGGGAGCACCCCCTTGGAGGCCCATCAGAGTCTAAGGAGGGATGTGGAATGTTCTAGAAGTGTCCGGAGGGTCAAGGAAGTGCATGTGACTTCTTTTCAGGAGGGTGGGCTGCAGACATGGCGTTTTCTCCTCTGGTGCAGCTCTGGGGACCCGTGGACCCGGGGGTTCCTCACACACCAGCACAGGCTGCTCATGGCATCTGCATTGCCCCCACCAGAGGAGAAGCCACTTCGAGGTTGTCACACACACTGGTGACTTCCTGTAGCTGGGGAATCAGAGGCTCCGGGCCGTTTCAAGTTCTCTTCCATGACTTTATTCAAACTGCAGCTTCCCTGCCACCACCGGCCTGCAGCCCACCAGCCGCAGCCTCTTCCTCTGCAGCACATGCTTGGGGCCCTGAATTGCCCCCCAGAAGTGACCTCCTCTGGATGAAAAATAATGTCTGATGTGACCGAGCTCTTACTCATTAGGGAGTATTTGTTTTAGCAGCCGCATTAACTAATACCAGGACACATCAGACATCCTGACTTGTGACCCTGTGTCACCCAGGGAATCACATGAAGCCCGAGTGGCAGAGCAGAAGCCACCTCTGGTATTGTCTGGTCCAGCCGCTCGTTCCCCCAGAGAGGGGACATGTCCTGCTGAAGATCACCAAGGGCCCGGGTGCCAGCGTCCTGACCCAGGTTCATTGCACTTCCCACTGTTGCCGGCCACAGGAGGGCGTGTCCCGGTAACCGAGCTGTCAGGAGAGGAGCTTGGACAAGTAGGATAAGAGAGGGAGCAGCCGGAGATTGTCGTGGCTGCGCTGTGTCCCTCCACGATCCACATGGTGGAGGCCTAAGCCCCAGTCCTGCAGAGCATGGCTGTATTTGGAGACGGGGCCTTTGAAGGCGTAAGTAAGGTAGGATGGCGCCTAGGGTGGGCCTGTCTCACAGCACTGGCGGCCTTATGAGCAGAGGAGATTAGGACACAGACACACACACACACAGGGACGACCACACGAGGACCAGGGAGACGGCGGCCGTCTGCAAGCCAAGGAGAGAGGCCTCAGATGGAACCAACCCCGAAATGCCTTGATCTCGGCCTTCCAGCCTCCAGGGCTGTGAGGGAACAAATATCTGTTGTGAAAGCCACTGTGGCTTTGTTAGGGCCGCCCAAGCTGAGCACCACGGATTGTTGGAACTGGGCCACGCTTAGAGTCAGAGCACCAGGCCCACCCTCCCACCCACTGGACTCGGCCGGCCGCCTTGCTCGGCTTGCGCCCGTGCGGCGTGCACGCTGTGGCCACCCGGCAGCGGAGAACCTTGGGGCCACAGGTTGCTGCAGGCCCAGCAGTGATCCCCGGCGGCAGCGCACAGTGGCCCGAAGCGTGCCCAAGGTCGGCCTCCGCCCGCGCGTCCTGGGCAGAAAGTGATGAATCACCTTCCCGGCAAAAGCCTCGGAAATGAGGCATCTTATCCCCTTGAAGAGTTAATCGTTTGCTGTTGGGATTAATTTTTCAGTTGTTGTCTTCGAGTTGAAGTGCTCAATAAATTACTTGCCGTGACGTGGGACATGTGGGAACTAAATTGAGCTATAAATCTCCCCAGGCTTGGCGTGTCAGCCGGGCCTCGGCCCACACGCGCGGCGGGAGGGACACTGGCAGGCCGATGGTGCCATCGAGGGGCCCCGCTGGGCCGTGCCAGGTGCACCTCCAGAAGCTGGGCCTGGGCTGCAGATGCCCTGGTGTGTCCTCGCGTGTTCCCTCTTCCCGGGAAAGGTCCACCCACTGCTTGCTTGTGTGTCTGTTCCCACTCAGAGTGGCCACACCCTGGAAACGCAGTCTGTTCCCTCCCACCGTCACCTCACCCCAGTCATGTTATCCTTCAAAGCCAAGGGCAAGGCCCACCACCTCCAGGCAGCCCTCCCAGGAGTCACCCTGACCTCAGGCATTGTCGCCAGTAAACGTGGCTTTGGATGCTGCCTGAAATTATTCGTTGTGCTTGAATTTTGTCCACCCTCTTCCATAAAACGTGCAGACCCCAGGTGGGAAGAAGCCCACGCCCCGCCACCTCCCCTGTGCCCCGTGCTGGGAAGGTGGCAGCACAGGCCTGGCAGACGGAGGGTCTCACTCTGCCCCTGCAGCCCCCAGGCAGGACTGACTCGGGGCCCCAGGTCAGTGCTCCCGTCTGTGCTCCTCTCGGAACTCGGGGTCCAGCACCTTTGGGGGCTCAGCATCTCGCCAGGCCTAGGGCCAGGTGCACGGGCAGAGATGACCTGTCCCCTTGGGGCCCAGAGGCGATGCTGAGTGGCATCGAGTCCACATCTTCATTTTGAGGGGACATTTATTTTAGGGTGTAGCTCAAAGATTATAACCAGTGCATCCTCGTACAATTAGAGCTCTGGCTTCAGTGGAGGCTAGTGTATCTGAGTACGAAGAACCCTGAATCACTCTAAGGAAATAATAATATATATGGAACTCGGGCGATGGCCCAAGAATCATGGCGGTGGTACCCAAACACTGAAGTTTGGGGGAAATTGCATCTAGGACACACGATGACTATCATGTTTTGCCCACATGTCTTGGGCAAAAATCAGGCACTACAGTCTAGATGGAGTAGGATTTTTGAGAATTCTGTCCACAAATTTAAAGTGAGAGGTCGGGCTCCGGCCACCCATCTGCAGTGCTCAGGGCAGACTGGCTGTGGGTGAGGGCAGGGGACGGGCTGAGGACGGTGGCTGGGCGGGGAGTGGGGAGGGCGGGCAGGACACAGAGCAGCGAGGAGGGTCCCAGGACTCCTCCCAAGGCCATGGGAAAGAACCTCTGGCACCTCTCATGAGCTTGAAAGAACCAGGTCGTGGGCAACAAAAAGGGAGGTTTTCTGTATTTGCTCGGCCTTTTCCCCTAGTAAGGGCACTGACGCACAAACACAGAGTGAGGACAAGTCACAAATGCAAATCCAGCAACTTGGTAAATCCCTGGTGAAGCCCCCAGGAAAACAGTGTTCAGCGACCCAGTGGGTGTCTTGGGCCCTGGCGGTGGCGCACACCGTCCCCCTCGCCGTCAGGCTGTGGAGAAGTGGCAAAGACTCTCTCGCCCGGGAGGGTGGGCTGGAGCGCAGCTGGCCTCGGACAGACGCCAGCCGTCCCCCGCTGTGGACCCACCTGCACGGTGCAGGGGCAGGGGTGTCCCCAGCCTTGGCAAACGCTGCGTCGCTGACCCCCATTGCTCTTCACCAGGGTCTGCCTCTCCAAGGCGAAAGCACGTCCCAGTGCCGTCGTCACGAATCTGTGAAAATGCCATCTGTGGGGTTAAAGACTTGTTAAGAAGGAAAAATCAAGTCCACGGTGTCACTCACGTTTGGCTCTGGATCCCGAGTTGGTGGACGGGCCAAGAACTGAGCGATGACGTCTGCTCGGGGCCCAGATGCGGAGAACGAGGGGAGGGGCGCGGCGAGGAAGTGGGGGACTGAGGCAGGTACCGCAGGCTGTCCACACCCCGCTAGGAGGGCGTCGCCCGGCAGCCAGAGCCGAGGATGAGCAGGAAAGCCGGTGGCCAAGCTCGTTTGCAGTTTCCGAGGCTGTGTCGCGGGGCCATGGGGGCACATTGCCAGGGTGGTCTCACGAACGTAACTCACAAGTGCCACTCAGAGGTGGCCGGCATCTAGGAGGGAAGCATCTAGGAGGGAAAGAGACTGGGGCTTCCCCGCGTCTTCCTCCGTGAGCCCTTGCCTCATGGGAGCCCGAGTGTCACGATGTGGCGAGAATGGCGTGTACACTGCAGTCCTGTGTCCTTGGCCCCTCTGTGTTGGTGCTGACTGTCCAAGGGGCGTGAATGCCAACAGTGCTGGAAACTCCCTCTTTCTCGCTGGCCTGAAGAGGCAGCTCCAGGCAGGGGACAAAGCCCTGTGCCCGGATGCCAGACCATGGGTCCCATTTGGGCTCCCCAACTCCCTGGCTAATGACCTGGGGCAGGGCACATCCCAGCAGGGTCCCGGCTCCCGAGAGGGGAGCCACGGCCCCTGGAGGCCCCTCTTCCTGCTGCCTTGAGCACCAGCAGAGATGACAGCGGCAGTGACCTTGCTTTGCAAACGTCAGCAAGGTGTCCTCGTAGGTTGATGTCCAGCCAACGCAGAGGAAGCAGGCGGCCTCCACTTCCTGAATAAATCGGACTGTTTTTCTGGGCCATGAAGTCCCCATGTTTAAGGGGCAACGTTAGGGAGATAAGTGTGGTCACGGGCTTGGGGTGAGAGTCGGAATAAACTTGAAACGAGGGCTGCGCTCACCAGCGCGGGAGCCGGGCTGCTCCTCCGTGCCTGCGAGCGGGGCCTTCCGCGGGGTCCACGCTGAGCTGGTTTTAAGCACCAGGCAAGTTGAGGGCTCACTTGGTTGAGGGCTGTGAGAAGTATTTCTGCAGAGCGGACAGCGGCCCAGCTGTGCTAGGACCGGTTTCCCAGGGCCGCTGCAACAGGGCCCAGCAGACCACGTGTCTGCAGCAACAGAAACGCAGTCGCTCACAGTTTGGGGGTCGAGGTCGGAAATCGAGGTGTGAGCAGGCCGGGCTCCCTTTGAGGGCTCCAGGGGAGAACCTTCCTGATCCCTCCTCCCAGCTGCTTCCAGCCTGTGCGAGTTTCTGGCCATGCTTGGCGATCCTTGGCGATCCTTGGCGATCCTTGGCTCGTGGCAGCATCTCCAGCCTCTGCGTCTGTCTTCACCTGGCTGCTGCCTCCACGTGTGCAAATTTCCCTCACTGGACTCGGGCCTACCGCAATGGCCTCCTGTAATTTGATCCCATCTACAAAGACCCGGTTTCCAAATAAGGTTGCATTTACAGGTTCTGGAGGTTAGGACGTGGACATATCCTTTTTTTTTTTTTTTTTTTTTCCTTTTTGAGACAGTTTCACTCTGTTGCCCAGGCTGCAGTGCAGTGGTGCAGTCATAGCTCACTGCGGCCTCGAACTCCCAGGCTCAAGCGATCCTCCTGCCTCAGCCTCCTGAGTAGCTGGGACTACAGATGGCTGCCACCATGCCTGGCTAATTTTCTATATTTTGTACAGACAAGGTCTCACTATGTTGCCCAGGCTGGTCTTGAACTCCTCGACTCAGGCAGTCCTCCTCCCTAGGCCTCCCAAAGTGCTGGGACTATAGACACGAGCCATCATGCCCAGCTGGACATAGAGATATCTTTTGGGGGGACACCTTTCACCCCACCACAACCTATGACCCCAGCAGCAAGGGTGGAGCTGGCACCAGCTGGCCTCTCCTATAGGAGAACGAGAAGTGACCCAGCCCCATTCTGAGGACTCTGGAGGGGGAGGGGCAGATGTGTAAACAGGCACGACAGAGAGTGGCTCCGTGTCCGGGACCCGGCACAGGCTCCTGGCCAGCCCCCCACCAAGCTCCAGTTGCTGCTGCGGGAACAGAGCCCAGCGGTGGGTGGGCTGGGATTAGAGCTGGGAAGTGAGGGGACGACGGGGCAGGCATGGGCTAGGCGCTCCTGGAAGCAAAGTCCCCTCCCTGCGTCCAGGCGGACGGGAAGTGTAGCCATCGGTTGCTGGAAATGGTCGCTCGTGCATGTCTGTGTCCAGGCTCTTTTCAGAAAGGTTGTATTAAAATAGGTGTGACAGAAAAATGAGAGCAGTGATTTCAGGCAGGGAGAAGCCAAGTGGTGGGGGCAGCTGCCGCTCAAGGGGGCTGGAGTCTGGACACAGCGTGCCCAGGACACGGGGGGTCCCCACCTGCCATCCCCGGGGAGCAGGTGGAATGAGGGTGGGGGCCACCACCCCTGCCCGGGACGGGCCCCAGACTTCAGCACCTCTGACACCCAGGGGGCCGGGCCAGGCCGCTCTGAGGATGCTCTGCCAGCCACGCTGCCCACAGCTCTCTGCCTTCTAGGGCATTCTGTGCGGCTGGCAGGGAGACAGGACATTTCCAGCCCTGGGAGTTCATCGCTGGTGAGCTTCTCCTCACTCCGACGCCATGGAGCTCAGACGGGGGCTCACAGCGGTTTGACGAGAGCTTTGAAATGCTCTGTCTTGCTCATCTAAACACTTACGGACACTATCTGCCGAGTATCTGCGAGTATCCATCTAGCAGAGATAATTTGCATTTGGAGACAATGGCATAGAGTAAGAACTTAGTCTTTCAAGTCAGCCATTCAAACTGGGATCCCCGAGAAGTTGCTGTTCTGTCCAGAGTGGGTCTGCCCCTTCCTCAAGGCGGAGAAGTAGCTGTGTAACACGCAGACGTGCTCTTCGGCCAGAGCCGCGGGGCACCTGCTCTGTGCCGCGCCCGTGTGGGGACTGGACAGGGCTGCACAGAAGTTAAGCGAGAAGGACAGGTTCTATTGAGGACGGCTGCGACCGGGACAAAGGGGAAAGAAAGCTCAG
The DNA here is from genome assembly GCF_041146395.1 of Eulemur rufifrons. Classification (NCBI taxonomy): domain Eukaryota; kingdom Metazoa; phylum Chordata; class Mammalia; order Primates; family Lemuridae; genus Eulemur; species Eulemur rufifrons. The sequence continues at coordinate 99,129,149 of NC_090988.1, forward strand.
CAGGGAACGGGGCTTCCTTCCTAACACAGCCGGGACATGCAGGAATTTACAGATAAGGAGCAGGGAGAGGGTCCCCGGATGGAAAGTGACCAAGAGCACCAGCAGGGCTGAGGGGACTCTGGCTGAGGGCAGGCCAGGGCGACTGGACATGCCCTGGGGGCCGTGGGGGACAAGGACCCTGGTCAGATATGGGGGCGGTTCTTGCCAAACTGGCTGAGCGGGGCCCTTTGATAAAGCTGGATTTCATGAGGAAGCGCACAGGCTGGGCCAGCAAGCATCTCGACTGTCACGTGGCAAGCACACAGCTGGCCAGCGCAGGATGCCCCCAGAAGTGTCTGCAGCTGGAGGGACCCCAGGGACCACTGGGAGGCACACAACGCGTGTTCCCTTGACCAGGCCCCCCCAGCCGCAGAGGCCGGCAGGGCGGCGGCACCCCCACCGTGGCCAGCCAGCGTCCACACCAGCCCAGCCAGCAGCGCAGGGCTCGGACAGGATGGAGCCAAGTGTGAGGACCCCAGACGTGTAGCACGAGGGTCCGGGAGGCACCCTCAAACCAGGGAAGGTCTCGTTGTGCCGAATGAGGCCGGCGTCTGGGCAGGTGACAGCTGTGGAATAATAAAGATTTCTGTGTTTGGTCTTTGTCCCCGGAACTCCTACCGCCTTTGGACTTTAGCATCTTTTGTGTATTAAGGAGATGACTCTAGGGGGAGGCCTTAGACAGCTTCAGGCTGAGAGGCTTGGTCGCCATTAAAACCAAGCCCACGATGAGGGGGTTAGAAGGCTCAGAGGAGGGGCTGGAGACAGAGCTCGGTGGCCACTGGCCAGCGGTGGCATCAGTCGTGGCTGCGTGACGGAGCCGCCACTGCAGGGCTGAAGCCACGAGGCGAGGGGGGTTCCGGGCCGTGGTACCCAGAACGGGCATGGAAGCTCCGCGCCCCCACACCCTGCCCCAAGCATCTCTCCTGTGTGTCCTTCTTACCAAGCGACCGTCCTAAGTGAAGCACTTTGCCGTCTTGTGAGAGGTTCTAGTGAATTCCCGAAGCAAGGGGGGTGTGGGAGGCCTCACATTTGTGGCTGGCCAGGCAGGATTGTGGTCCCCTGAGGTTGGCGTCGGGCGTGGGGACAGTCTTGAAGGACTAGGCCTTCGGCTGTGGGGTCTGCGCTAACTCGGGGAGCTGGTGTCGGAATTGGATTGAACCACGGACGCCAGCTAGTGGCAGAGAACTGGAGCATTGGTTGATGGCGTTGAAAGGACGTATTTGGCGTCAGAAAAAAACACGACAGCAGCTGTTGACTGAGCACATACCGGGTTCAGGGCACCGTGCTGAGGGGTTGCGTGAAGTCCCCATCTCAGCGTCGCAGCGGCCCTGAGAGGACATGCCACTGCTGAGCTGCTCTCAGGTGAGACACTGAGGCTGGGTCAGGACCCCCGGCTCTGCAGTGGGCTTCGGGGCAGGTGCCACCCAGGAGAGCGCGTGCAGCAGCTGGGGCTGCCCAGCCTGTCCCGGGAGCCAGAGAGGCCGAGGCCCTGGGGCAGCCCCGGCCGCCGAGTGGGGCAGGAGCGGGGGCCGTCAGGATGAAGAGACGCACACGGGAGCTGGTAGGAACCGGGCACATTGGAGGCGCCAGCTGAGGAGCCCAGACAGTGCCTGGGGACTTGGGAGCCACTTGCATCCGCTCTCGGGCAGAAAGAGACGCGGCCCACAGTGGGGACCGAGGCATTGACCACCGAATCCGAGCCTCCTCCCACCCCCTCCGCAGGCCCCACCTGCCCTGGGCCCATCCGCTGGCCTCTGGCCCCTCCTCTGCCGAGAGCCTGTCCCCGTTGCTTGCGTCGGGTGTGCCAGAGACGCCCTCTAGGCCTGGGGGCCGACCTCCCGGGTCCACCTCCACCCAGCAGGAGACCAGCAGCCGGGCAGAGCCCGCAGCCCCGTGGGGTCCTGTGACTTTGTTCTTGGTGTCCTCATCGGCTCGGAAGGATGCTGTTCCCAGAGGGCTTCTGGGAAGGGACATTGGCAAGAGGCCACGAGGCCTCACCCGGCGGGTGTGGTGCCAGGGCAGTTGCCCCTTTGCTGGCCGACAAGCCCGGGGCTGGGCTGGGGTCTCGCCCTTGCATCTCAGTGAGATGGTAGTCTCAGGTCTCGGGGCGGCAGACAGGGACCTCCAGGCCCTTCTGTTTCCTGTCAGATGGAAGGCCCAAGTCACCGCAGAGGCGGCCAGTCTGCTCCTAGTCCCAGGACTGTCCAGTGCCCAGCAGCTGCCCTGCTGGTGTGGTCCAGAGGAGGAGGCATTAGGGGACGTTGTCACTGGGAACTGAGGATGGGGGCGGTCCCCTCCCCACCTTGCTGAGCAGCTCTCCCTGGGCAGGGACCGGGGCCAGGTGAGCTGTACGCACTGCCCGGCCCACAGTGGACTAGGTGGGCCGCTCTCCCTTGGGACAGGTGCTCCAGGTTTCATGGGGACCGATGGGACAGGGACCTGGGCCCCCACCTCCCCACCGCCCGGCTGAGGAAGGATAGTTATTACCGGCTGCTGTGGAAGGTCCCAAATGTGGGGGCTCCATGTTTTGTGGCTCACTTTGTCTTCACAGCAGCTATGGGAAAGGTGCTGGGGTGCCCATGTTACAGATGAGGACACTGAGGCACGGAGAGGGTCTGCGGCCCAGGCCTCCCCACGCTCGGGGGAGAGTGGAGATCTGAACCTGGCCTGTCGTCCCCACGCCTGGGCGTCCCGCCCTGGGAGAGGTGCAGGGTGGGTGGCCAGGGCTGGATCTGCCAAACGGGCCGTTTCTGGGCCTCTGGCAAGTTGTCCTGAGAAACGGAGCTGTGCTTGCTAACTGCCGCCCGGTGCCGCCAGCCTGGGAGGGGCTGCGAGGATGGCAGTTTGTCCCTGCTGTGCTCGGACATCACCGGCAGCACAGCGCTCGGGGACCAAGCGTGTGGTCACCACCAAGCAAACAATCAGCCGTCCAACTGGGTCCTCGATTCAGTCCTGGCCCTGCCTACCTGGAGACGGCGTCAGGCCCCACGGGGCGGTGGCGGGGGGGGGGGGGGCGGCTCAGGCCCCAAGACTCCCCCACCTGTGCCGGGGCCAATCGCGAGCCCCAGCTTGTCTGACCCGTGCTTCTGAGCCACCGGCCACAAACCGCAGTTCCCATGGCCCCGTCCTTGGGTCTGACTCATTTGCTAGAGCTGCTCACAGGACTCAGGCAGACGCGTTTTCTGGGCTGTCACAAAGGATGTCACAAAGGACACAGATGAAGAGATGCGTAGGGTGAGGTGTGGGGGAGGGGCACAGAGCTTCAGCGCCCGCTCTGGGTCAGGGGGCCCCCCTCCAGGAACCTGCATGTGTTCAGCTATCCAGAAGCTTCTGGGGTCTATGGGAGCTTCCTTATAGGGTGTGGTGGGTCACATCGTTGACTCCTAGTGATCAGCTCAACCTTCAGCCTCTGTCCCCTCCCTGGAGGTTGCGGGGATGGGGCTGATGGTCCCAACCCTCCAATCATGGCTTGGTCTTCCCAGCCACCAGCCCCCAACCTCAAGATACCTCGGGGCACCAGCCATCAGCCATCTCATTAGCATACACATGTCATTTTGGAGATTCCCAGGATTCTAGCAATTGTGTGCCAGGAAACAGGAGGAAGAGCAAATACATCATCTATGGCATCACAGGCTGCTCTTCCTTCCCCAATCCCTTTCTCCAGCACGGCATCCCCTGACCTCGTGGCTGCCCGGCCATCAGACTGCAGCTCCCGGGGAGCTTGGCTGGCGCCCGGGCTGGGCAGTCTGGGGTCTGCTCCTCTTCCTCGTCCACCCAGCGAGGCTGCCCCGCCCCCACCCCGCTCGCCTGGTTCTAGTTCTCACGAGTGGGATCAGTCAGCCGTCCTTGCGGAGCCCCTTCCTGCCGGGATCTCCAAGTAGAGGTACCATCACCCCTGAGATCTTAGAGAAGCCCCCCAAGAACATTTCCTGCCTCTTTCCCTGGCAGTGGGGAAACTGAGGCAGTGCTGCCCAGGGGGATTCGTGAGGATGCTCACTGGAAGTGTGGACGGGTTGCAGGCAGGAATGCTGCATGAGTTCGTCGGATGAAACCACTTTTTTACGAACACTGGTTCCTAAAGTGTGCAGGGGTGGCCGCTGTGGCCCACGTGACTTCTGAGTGGTTTGCAGACCTTCCTGGACCACTGGGTCCATGCACTCAGGAGCGTCAGGGGGACTGCTTAGCACGGAGGTGCTGGGGAGAGGAGTCCCGGCTCGGCAGGTGTCAGAGCCCTGTGGGCTGTGGCCCCAGAGCAGGGCCGAGTGCAGCCTGGTGGTCCCCTGGGACTGCCACAGCCAGTGGCCACAAGCAGGGCAGCTTCCAACAGTAGACAGTGATTCTCTCACAGTCTGGGAGGCCGGAAGTCCAAAACCAAGGTGTCAGCAGGGTCACGCTCCCCGTGGGCTCTAGGGAAGGGTCCTTCCTGCCTCCTCCGGCTCTGGGGGCTGTAGGCGCTCCGTGGCTTGCAGACGATCCTTTGCTGTGGAGGACTGTCCTGTGCTCTGTGAGTGTTTAGCAGCATCCCTGACCTCTACCCACAGAGGCTGCCACCCACAAGACACCAGTAGCAGCACTAATTGTGACAACCAAAACTGTCTGCCAATGTGGCCGATTGTCCCTTGTGGGGGTGCAGTCACCCCTGCTTAAAAAACACTGCTAAGGCTCTAAACTGGGCTCTCCGCCACTTTGGAGAGCAAAGCCCAAGCCCTGGCACATCTGTCAGTGCCCGCTAGCCCTGCTGGCCCAGGAGGTGCCCTGGTTTGGCCTGTGGTCCCCTGCAGAACCTTCCGTTAGCTGACCCTGTGCTTGTCGGCTCACAGCCTGCCGTGGTGTGACCAGGCCAGGTGGGCGCACTCAGGAGCCGCCAAGCTGGCACAGCCAGCTGTCCTTCTTGATGACGCCGAGGACCACTGGTCTAGGGCGAGTGGATATCGCTTCCTCCCATTGCACTCGGCCAGTGGGTGAGGGCAATATAGGGGCACAGCAGGGCTGGCTGGGAGGGACAGGTGTTCCGGGGTAAAGAGCCAGCCCTGCCCCAGTGCCCATCACGGGAGAATGGGGAAGCCAAATGGCGTCTATCCGTGTGCCGGAGTATTGTTCGGTCTTACTTGTATTATTTGAAGTATGATTTGAAGACATCACGCCGAGGGAATCGGCCCGACGCAGGAGACAGACGCAGTGCCGCAGGGCCCCATTGCAGGCGGTCCCCAGGGTCGTCAAATCCACGGAGGCGGGAAGTAGAGTGGGGGCGCACGGCCGGGGGAGGGGATGGGAGTGAGCGCACAGGGACATGGAAACTGCAAGCTGAACAGGACCTTCCCAGGTTTGGCAATCAGGGACCGGCTTCCACTTGGAAGATGACCTGAGCAAACAGCTTTTTTAAAAATTAGAGGTTACTTTATCTTTAAATCTAGAGGTCAGTAGTTAAAGGCATAAGTTCAACAGGTCAAGGATTCCGTAGCTTAAATTCTCTTGGCTGTAACCTCCCTGTCATAAGATGGCTGCTGAAAGTCCAGCCTTCACATCCATACCCCAGGCAAGACGGCCACGGAAAGTGACAGTTTGCGCCTGTGTTAGAAATGCCGGTCTCTACTGAAATCCCCAGGTATGCGTCTGCGTCTCACTGGGTTAGAATTGTGTCAAGTAGACTCTGGGAGGACTGCTACCCCGAACACCGTCGAGATTATAGCCGGGGGGAGGGACGGAAGACTGGTATCCGGTGGGTGCCTGGCAGTGCCTGGGTTCTGGGAGCCCAGACATTTTCAGACTGTGTCCCCAGAATCCCAGTGCTTGGGAGCCCCAAGGGAGGGAAAGGAGAATGGCAGGCCACGCCCCTGTCCCTCCCAGCCTCTCCTGGAAGCTCCTCTTCTAGCCGGTTCCCAGCACAGCCCAGCTCTGAGAGGGCTCAGAAAGGGCCGCGTTTATTTCCCCGGGCAGGAAGGTTCCTCTGCTCTGGTCTAACCCCGTGGTTCCCTGCATGAGAAGTGGGAGCCAAGTCTGGGGCACCTGCCCCCCCAAGCCACCCTGAAGGGCACCGGCAGGCCGGAACCCCAGGGTTCACGGGGATACGGAGCGCGGGATCAGGCCCCTAGCGGTGGGCTCACCGCGTCCGTGTGGGTCCACACACACCCTCTGCTCGGGTGGCTGTTCTGCCCCTGGGATTCCCAGGGGACAGTGGCCGGCTCCCTGGGGACGGCTCGGCCACCCGGGCAGAGATGGCCCCAGGCCGCACAGCCGTACTTCATCAGCCGCCGCGGAGCCGGCCTGCAGCCTACAGAGCCAGCCCACACACTGACGCAGCTCTGGTTTTATTTTAGACCGAGCCTCATGCTCAGCTCAGTCCAGCAGACTTGAACTTTAACAAAACAAGAGGCACCATGAGCCTGGCCGCACCCTGCCATTTCCAGCTGGCCCAGCCCCCAGCTCCGCAAGCCACTCCTGCTTCCGAGCACGGGGCTGGCCTCGGCGCAAAGCCAGGCAGTCAGGCCGCGGGGCTGGGAGCCCTCCTGGGCCGGTGCCCTCCAGCAGGCATGGCTGGCTTCAGCCCAGGGGGAGGGGCTTGGGCCAGGGTCCCTGGTCCTGGGTGGCAGGTGCAGTGCTGTCCGATGCCTGGGCCAGTGCCGGTGCTGGGCGTGTCCCGATGCGTGGGCAGTAGCACGTGCCCTGCAGAGGGTCGGGCCCCTGTGGCGCTGCTGGCTTCAGGCCCTGCCCCCGCCCAGCCCCCTTCAGTCACTTAGCCCCAGGTGAGCTGCGTGTCCATTCTGGTCTGTACCCCTTTCCTGGGGTCCCCAGCCAGTAACTGTGTCCTCCCCCAGCTTACCGGGACCTGAGGCTCCTTCCGCATTCTTCCCAGGCTCCCAGCTCCCAGAGTGCCTGAGCCCTGCCGCCTGCTGGCAGACGGCCCTGGGCTGCCCACCTGAACCTCCCGTGCCCCCACAGAGCAGAGTCGATGGCCCTGCTGCAGGGCTGGCGGGGTCCCCCTGGTGGCCATCCTCCTGCTGAACAGTGCAGCCCTCAAAGGCAGCGTTATACGCTCCCCAGCATCTGGCACAACGTTTGACCTCACAGTTGACCTAGCAGACATCAGGTGGACCAGTGGACAGAAGGACAGCTGTATGGACGGACAGGTGGAAATGGACAGACGGATGGATGGACGGACGGATACCGGAGGGAGGGAGAGAAAAGGCGTACCTGTGGGCAGGGTCCCGGGTGTGGGCATCGGTGCCTGCCTTACCTGCCCTGAAGCCGATCTTCCCTCCAGGTCAGCTCTGCCCATTCAGCACGGGCAGGACGGGGGGTGTGACAGCCGGGACCACCCTGCTTGGGGCCCTGGAGCCACGGCCCCGGTGTTTTTCCCCCAGCCAGCGGCCCTGTCCACGTGTCTCCTGCCCCGGCCCCGTGCACAGGCCCAGTGCCTCTTCCTACAGACGGCTTCACTCAGTGACACCCAGCAGCCCCTGCCCTCCTGGACTGTCCCCGTTTCTCGTGGCCCAAGTGGCCCTGAGGCCTGAGCCACACTTTTAGTGAGGTGGACGGGCCGGGGGAGCCCCTCGGGCAGGTGCCGAGCCCCCGCCTCACCATCCTCACTCAGTTCTATGCTCCCGGGGGTGTCTGAGGGGCCACCTCAACCGATAAGCTGTGCGTTGCTGTGGCCGATGGGAAAAGTGACACTCTAGAGCAGTCACCACTTCGGGACTTCCCAGCAGTCCTAGGACATGGTCCTTCTTTGACCCAGCTGACATCTGTCAGAAGCCAGCCTGGCTCAGTGGCTGAGCACACACCACAGAGCCGCGCGCCTGGGGCCACATCCCAACCGTGTGTCCTGACCTGGGCCCTCCAGGACAGTTCCCGTCAGTGAGTGGGGACGGTGACAGCACCTGCCCCCCTCCCCGGGGTGAGCAGGAGTCAAGGGGTCGATACCCGCGAGGGCGGTGCCCGGCTCAGTCCTTCCCAGAGCGGCGCGGGCTGGGACGAGGGCGTCAGGCGAGGCTCCCGTGGAACACTCGGGAACTGGCCGTGCCACAGCGCGGGTGGTGTGGAGGACGCGAGGCCGACGGAGAGAAGCCAGACACACAGCCCCGGAGCGTGTGGTCCCCTGTTGCGAAATGTCCAGAACAGGCGGATCACAGACACAGAACCCAGAGTGGTGCTCGCCTGTGGCTGGGGAAGGGGACAGTGGGGGTGACTGCTGATGGGCGTGGGGTTTCTTTCCGGATGGTGGTGACACAGCACTGGATACACTACGTGCCATCGAGTTGCGTACTCTGAAAGTGTGAGTTGTACGTCATGTGAACCCATCTCAAAAAGCAGGTATTGTACACATAAACCACAGCAGAAAAGCTCACGAGAGCAGGTCGCTGGGGAAGAGGGAGGAGCCCGGCGTGGCCGCCCAGAGGGACTGCCAGGAGAGCGGCTGGCGCGGGCGGGGCGTGGCTGGAGCTGGGTTTTCAGCGGTGCTGACGCTGGATAAGGATGTTGAATTTGTACCGAGGAGTGCTGTATTCGAGCCTTTGAACTGAATGCCTTTTTTTAAAAATGGGGGTAAAATATACTCAACATAAAATTTACCACTTTTCAGTACACAGTTGATACCTGGCACAGTCACAGTGCTGTGCGGCCGTCACCTTCCTCCGATTCCTGAAAAATCCCCACCACCCCAGAAGGAGCCCGCACCCCTGCACCCCCAGGGAGTCGCGCCCACTCTCCCCTCCCCCAGCGTCTGGCAAGCACCAGGCCACTTTCTCTCTGCGAATTTACCGTCCTAGACGTTTCACATCCATGGAATCAGGCATCTGTGGTCCTTTGTGTTGGCGTCTCTCACTCAGCACAGTGTTTTCAAGGGTCATCCGTACCGTAGCGAGCGTCCCGACTTCATGCCCTTTTCGGCTGAATGACGTTCCATTGTTGGCTGCGCCACCGTCCGTCTCTCCGTTCGTCTGCCGATGGACACTGGGTCACTTTCTGCCTTGTGGCTGTCGTGAATACGCTGCTGTGGACGTTGGTGTGGACATACTGGTTCGCCGTCCTGCTTTCAGTTCTTTTGGGGACACACCTAGGAGTGGAATTGCCGGGCCATGCGGTAGTTCTGTTTAACTGTTTGAGGAACCTTCCGACTCTTTCCCATGGCAGCTGCACGGTTGGACATTCCCACCAAACGCCCCCCTCTGCTGCATGGACAATGGACCGTGTGGGGGCTGGCTTCACCCAGCTGGGCCTGCCTCCCTCATAGAGGGGCTCTGGGCCTCTGTCTGGGTTGTGACTCTATTTTAGAATCTGTGAGGACCAGGGGCCCTCCCTCTAGGAAAATGCACACAGACCCACAATTCTGCCCACAGACTTACAGTGTTTGTTGATAGGCCACCTCTGGGACCCCGTGAGTACCTTTGTTCAAATTGGAAAAGACGCCCTCAGGGCGCGCATGCCAGTAGCTGAGCACAGCATGGAGAGCAGAGCATAGACTGGACTCAAGCACCACCCTCAGCAGACGCCCTTGTGCAGTGAACAACCTATGCTGTTGTACCGGGCAGTCCTGCCTACTGACACCCGGAAGCACATTCATCTGGCACAGTGTGGGAGTCCCTGCCTTATGGAACTGTCACATTCCCAAGAGCAGCTGCTGCAATAGAAATTTCAGTTCAGCACAACCCACTTTCTCAATAACCGGCAAGAGAATCTAGGAGAGGCTTCCTTGGGCCTTTCTGCCCAGGTGAGTGAGCCAGAGGGAGGAAGCCCAAGTGGGAGGAACATGCTCAGAGCTCTGCACCCAGCTTGGTCCTAGAGAGAGGCCACATAGCCCGGTGGTGTCACTGCACGGCATGGCCCAGGAGGATGAGGAGATGTCTGGTCCCCGCTGGCAGCTCCACGAGGGTTTGGCACAGGCAGGCCCCGGGGCCCCGAGCTGAGAGGTGGGAAACAGATGCACAGGTGGGTGGGCAGATGCACAGGGTGATGCGAGGACCCTGTCCCGTCAGCAAGTGACCAAGTGTGGACAGGCCGCTTCCGGCCCCGAGTGTGTGCTGGGCCGGGGCCTACCCAAGGCCCCCAGAGTCTCTGCACTCTTACCTGGTCACCACACCAGCCCGGGAGGCGCTGCTTGTTTTCCTTCCTGGTGGGGGACAGAGAGGGCAACAAAGTGCCCGTGGCCACGCAGCAGGAACTGGGGGTGAAGCCTTAGCCCCGTACTCATGCCCAGAGCTGTGCTCCATCCCATAGGAACCCGCCTGCCCTCGGCATGGTCCCCGGGCCCCTGGTGCTCCTGGAAACAGTCATCCCTCCGTGGGGCAGGTAGCGTGAGTGAGAGAGGAGGACCCAGCGCACCCCGCCAGGCCGGCGTCTGCAGCTCGCCGCGGCTCTCGCCAGGCACCATGTGTGTGTTTGCATTTGATCCTCTAAGACCCTGGAAAGCAGCCCCCTGCCAGCCCCTCACAGATGGGTGCAGAGGCCCCGACAGCGGCTCCGGGGCTGGTGCGCAAGCCTCCCAGGCCATACGCCATGCCTTCCCCTTTTTAAAATTATAGGTATGTGTTTAATCATGGTAAAACACATAAAATTCACCATCTTCGCCATTTTTAAATATACACTTCAGTGCTGATAAGTATATTCAGAGTGGTATATAACCATCACCACCGTTCATCTCCAGAACTTTCTCATCCTCCCAACTGCAACTCTAGCTCCGCCCCCCCCCACCCCCCGGCACCGCCGCTCCCCTTCCTGCCTCCACGGCTTTGGCTACTCTGGGACCTCGTGCGAGTGGAGTCACACGGTATTTGTGCTTTTGTGACTGGCTCATCTCGCCGAGCAGAGCGTCCTCAGGGTCCTTCCAAGCTGCAGCCTGTGTCAGAAGCTCCTTCCTTTGTGTGACAGAGTGACATTCCTCTGTGTGGATGGACCGCGTCTTGTTTCTCCGGTCACCCACTGGGGGACACGCTTGGCTTCCCTGCTGGCCGCTGTGAACGTGCTGCGGTGGACACAGCAGTGCAGACATCTGTGGTGACATCAGTGTGACATCAGAAGTGGCACTGCTGTGATCACGTGGTCACATGGTGATTCTGCCTTCAGTTGTTTGAGGAGCCGCTGTACTGTCTCCCACGGCAGCCGCACCGTGCGCACTCTGTCACCTTCTGCCACCCGCGCCGCACTGTGCTCCATATTCCGTCCGGGTGAAAGGTGACTCACCTGCGGGAGGGCCGCTGTGACCTGCCCCAGGTGTGTCTTGGCCTGGACTCTGGCCGTGCCCGTGTGAATCTGAGCCCAAAGGTGCACTGCTCCACTGCTCCAGCGTTTTTGCCCCAGATATTTACCATAAAAGGTTTATTTGTGCTCAGCGTCACTGCTCATGAGGAAATGCAAACCAAAACCACAGCACGGCGCCCGTCACGCCCTCTGTGTAACCGTGACCGAAAAGACAAAGTATCAAGTTGGCTGAAATGTGGAGAAACTGGAGCCCTTGCACGCTGTTGGTGGGAATGGAAAATGGTGCAACCACTGTGGAAAATGGTTTGACAGCTCCTCAAAAGTCCAAACAGAGCTGCCACGTGCCCCGCGATTCCCCTCCTGGTGTAGACGGAGTGAGACGGTGTTCACATAAAAGCTTGTACGCACGTGTCCACAGCAGCGCTACTCATGGCAGACATAAGGTAGAAATAGCCCACATGTCCATGGTCGAAGACTAGAAAAGCGTATGTATCCACGTATTATTCAGCCATAAAAAGGAACGACGTCCTGGCGCGCGTACAACTCCGATGGCCCTGGAAGACGCACCACGTGAAGGCAGCCAGGCACAAAGGCCGTGTAATGTCCGACTCCATTTCTGCGAAATGCCCAGAACAGGCAAATCCACAGAGACAGACAGCAGATTAGTGGCTGCCAGCAGGAGGGGAGGGAGGAGCCACTGCCCCTGGGCAAGGGTTTCCATTTGGGGGTGACAGCAGCGTCACGGAACTAGATTGAGGTGGTAGTTAGTTGCAAACTGTTGTGAACGTGCTCAGTGCTACAGTGGTGAATTTAATGCTTACGTGTGTTTTCCACACTGAACACAAAGGTTTATATAGATCTTGGAAACCCTCTAGGTCAAAGGAGGACCTTCGAGACTGTTCTAAAATAACCCGGAACCTGTATCTGTCCCACTGCGGGCTGCCTGGGTCCCACAGCTCTTTGGAGGGGCCGGTATTGGGTGGTAACGGGGAGCCTGTGCTCTCAAGCCAGACCCTTGCTTCTGCTGTGCCACTGCCATTACAGCTGTGTGGCCTTGGGCAAGTCGCTCGCCTGCTCTGGGCTCCATCGGCACGACCCGCACAGCCTCACTGCCTTAGATGGGGGTGCTGGATTCTGAGAGAGCCCCCTCCGCCCCCCCCCCCCCACAGAATGGGTTTAGCTGGCCCTGGGGACACCAGGCACATCCGGGGCCAACGGAACATGACCCTGCAGTAGGACCACGGACACAGCTCCACGTCCATACCAGCCCCTCTGGGAGCCCTGCAGGGGACTCAAGGTTTTCTGGACACCTGCCCAGGGCTAAGTTGCAGCCACGCACACGGATAATTTGGGAGGCCCTCAGTCAAAAGGAGATCCTCCCAGGGCCAGCAGGAGGAGGCGGGCAGCTGGTACCTGAGGACCTGTCAGCACGGGTATCTCGTGTGCATGGAGCCCGGCCCTGGGCAAGCCCAGGAGTGAGGGACGGGCCGGAGGAGCCTCTCTGCAGCAGCCCCCTAAGGCTCAGCACGTGTCCTGGGGGCCACCGAGGACAGACAGTGGGAGGGAACTAGAAAGAGATTCTGGTCTGTAACCCCACTTTCCCTGCCCTCCCCCAGGGGAGTCTTAGTGCCTGGCCCCCGCGTTGGTTTATTAGAAAGCTTTCTAACACGGCCTCTGTGACTCCACTGTCATTTGGGGGCTCTGCGTGGGGCTGCGGTCACCCCTGGCCCATCCGGCCCTGTGTACTGTCGGCTTTCAGCACCTGCTCCTTCCCTCCGGCCCGCGGGGCGTGAGTGACCAGGTGTCTGCTCCCGCAGTCACAGCTGAAGGGAGCCCTTCTCCTCCCGGTGGCTCCCGGCGGGGCCGCCAGTGGCGCAGACAGTGCAGCGCGAGCCTCACCAGGACCTTTGATCTCTAACGGACGAGCCCCTCCTGGCAGCCGGGTGTGGGGGCCCAGAGCAGTGGCTGTCACCTTGGGTTCCAGCCGCAGTGCTACCCAGTTTACCGGCTGCCACAGGTGGTCCCCGAACGTAGGTGACGTGTCAGGGAGGACTGGGGACACTTCCCTCCATCCTGCCACACAGCAAGTTGCTCCCCCTCGTCTTGTCAGGGCACAGAAAAGACCCACCTGGGAGGGCACCTCCGAGCCGTCCACGGGCACCGGGGCCCATGGCGAGCTCCGCCGCTCGCACGCCGGCCAACCCTGGGCAGGTGAGGGGAGCCCTGAGCACCTCGGATTGACGGATCCGTGTGTCGCACAGGAAAGAGCCCTGCCCAGCCTGCTCCTGGCGCCACAGGGGGCCGTGAGCTGAGGGACCCCATGAGGCCTGAGCCCCTGTCCAGGCCCCCACAGCCGCCCTGTGGCACTGAGTTGCACCCACTCAGGCACTCTGGCAGAGCACCGGGTCAGCCTCAGCCCCACGTGGCCTGGAGGGGCCTGGGCGGTGCCCCGAGCCAGGCGCACCCCGTCCTAGCGGCCCGGGAGGCTGCGCAGCCGTGGAGGACCTGCTGAGCCTCCTGCTCCTGCCCGAAGCCGCCACGCCCACGACAGCCCGTGAGCCACACTCATCCCAGCCATGGGCCACTGGCCCTCAGACTTGGGGACATGCCTGGGGTTGGGGTGTGGGAGGGCCTGCTGCCTGCCTCCCAAAGCCCTGGGCTGGGTGAGCAGCGCCTTGGGCCCCCCCAGGGCCACCCAGTGGGGTTGGTTCTGCCCCAGTGGGGGTCGGCTTCCTTATTTCTGCCTCTGCTTCCGCTTCCTGCTGCATCTTTTTCGTCCAGACAGTTTGTTTGCTGGGGGTGACAACTATCACCAGCAGTCTTGCGCGTTTATGTGCCATGTGTCCGGCACTGGCCTAAATCCTTGACGTGCGCTCAGGCCGCACCTTCTGTTACTGTCCCGTTGTGCAGCGAGACGCTGAGGCTGGGAGGTGACGCCCAGGACACTCGCGGGTGGAGCACAGACGGGCCTGAGCTCTTGGCCTTCACTCGTCCTGACCCCAGGACCGGCCGCCTGGCCCTGACCCTGCAGCCACTGTCCCCGGCTGCCCCCTGCCCAGGGGCTGCTCCCTCGGCAGCACGGCTCGTTGATGTGTCAGAGGGGCCTTCTCCGTGATCTCTGAGTCTGAGTCACTGTGTCCCCGCCGAGGCCTCGGGAATGGCGGGGGGCCTGGGGGCCCCAGTGAGAAGGCGCCTCCGCAGGCCCAGGCTGGCTAATTATATGCATTAGCGCCATCTCCAGGCTGTTGGGGGCCCTTTTTTAGCAATTGCCCTTCTGAGTGAAGAGCAGAATGATTATTTTAAACACACCAGGAAGTCAAACCACTTTAGGATTCCCCGACTTGAATCGGGCCCCACCTGAGCCCACATGGCTCCCCAGGGCCCACTGGGAAGCTGAGACTGGGAGCTTTCCAGAATGATCCCCAGGCAGCTGCAGGCTCTGCCCCGGAGGGACGGGGCCAGGGTTGGCACCAGCCCATCTCCAAGATGGGTCAGCAGAAGCCCAGAGTCAGCTTTAAGTCAGGGGTCCTGGAGTGGGGTTGGGGAGTGACCCCAGGTGGAATGTTCTGGAGTGTTTGGTCAATGAAGGGGGCTGCCTGTGTCCAGGACCAAGGCTCTGTGGTCTCTCTCCCTACGTGGCGCCTGCCCAGGCCCTGGCTGTGGGAGCAGAGCCACACTGGGGTTGGGACACCAGTGGGACGCAGAGGTGCCAAGGCCAGGTCAGAGGAGGGGTGGCACGAGGAGGGGTCTGGAATGTCAGCACTCGGGTAGCGTTGGGGACCTGGGGGTGTCTGGTCTGCAGCCGAGGAGACTTGGGCAGCTGTCACATCTCTGAGAGGGAGTTTCCCAAGGGGACAGCCAAACAGGGCAGGTGCAGGGGCGGGCAGGTCCAGGTGAGCTCACTGGGGACACAGCACCCCAGGAAACAGCGAGTCCCCCACGAGAGGGCGAGGGAGAGGCTGGCAGCATGCGTGAGGGTGTTCCGGGTTAGGGGAGCAGGAAGACCCACACCCCCCTACACACAGCGCTGCCTGGGGCGGGGCCGGACGCCCCGCTGGGCCTGGCGCCTGGTGCTTTCCTGGGCGATCAGCCCACTCGCCACAGAGGGCGAAGGCCTGAGACAGAGCTGACGTGCGTCAGCCCGCACCGTGCCCAGGCCAGCCCACAGCCGCCTCATTCATGGGGAGCCTGGGGGTCCCGGCCTTCGCACGTCCGGCCTCAACATCGGCTCACGTCACCCCAGCTTCCCACGCCTCCATCACAGTCACACCAGCACAGGTGGAAACCCGGGACCCAGGTTCCGCGAGGCCCGGCTTCCCCCTGTCCACGGGAAGGCAGGCGTCTCAGCGTGACCTCAGCTTCAGGAACATGTCCCCCACGCCTGGTGATCCAGGCCGCCAGACAGAGCGGCCACCGACGTGGGAGGCTGTTGTGCTGCCCCCAGGGCCCCACGTAGCACCAGCCACCCCCAGCCCCGAGCTGCACCCACCTGTAGCACCTGCTTGGTTTCTCTTGCAGGGACCCCGCCCCGCCTGGGCCCCCACCCTGCGCAGGCACCAGATGCCCCAGCCAGCTCGTCTCTGAGGGCCAGACCTCCCCGGGGCAACAGTGTGTCCGCTCGTCAACAGCCCAGCCCCCAGCACCAAAGGACCTGGGGTGGTCTGAAGTGCAGAGGCTCCCAAACAGGCTGCTCTGCGCCACGGGGAGGCACGTGTGGCTTCCTGGCACGTGTGCCCATCAGGAAGCAGGTCGCCTCCCCCGAGGTGCACAATGCCAGGGACCTGTTCGCTCGCTCTTGCTCTGTTGCCGCCAACCCCTCTGTTTCCATGAAACAAGCCTGTTTCGTCCCCTTCCTCGAGGCTCGTTTCCCAATGCTGTTTCCCTTGCCCTTCTCTTAATCTGTCTGATGCTCCAGGCAGGAGGCAGGAGAACAACAAGGAAACCACCGTGTCCTGCCCAGCCCCTAAGCCTGCCACCTGGGCTCTGCAGAAGGGGGAGTGGGCTGTCCTAGTAGCTGGGGGCCGCTGGCCTCAGCTGTCGGAGCGGGCCTTGACCATCCACAGAGACAGTTCCTTGGCCGAGTTTGGGGGCCGGCGTACAAAGCTAACAAAAGCTGTATGAGAAAACGCTTCCGGCCACCTTGCTGGGTGAGTCTCAGGCGGGTGTACACCGCTCAAGGCCCAGGAGCAAGTCGGAGGCGTTTTGCAGAAAGAGCACAGCCGTGTGCAGAGAAGGACCTAGATGTGCTCCCAAACCCTAGAGGTCCACACTGGGACTGTCCCGTTGGTGCTGGCCAGAGGCTCCGCGCCGCGCACCTGTTGCCACGGGCACCGTAAGCATCACTGAATCTTCCGGACCACGAGGCCCAGGGCCGAGGGGTCTGTGCTGTAGCTGGAACCTGCCTCTCGCTCTGCCCCCCACTCGGAGCAGGCAGCCATCCAGAGGACTTTGTAGATGGGTGGAAGAAATGTTCCAGTGTGGCCCGTGAGCAAGAGTGTGTACATGTATGTGCGTGAGGTGATGTGAGAGGAAGCAACTGTCTTTCACCTTGGGAGGGATGTCCTAACACGTTCCAGGCCACCGAGGCCCCTGGAGCGTCCCTGAACTGGGGGTCCCTGCGTTTTTATGAGGTGTCGCTCTCACCCTGCAGTGTTCCTACACGGCATCTGAGGCACGTGCCCCTCCCTGCTCGTCATATACAGTTCCATAACGTCATCACGTAGTGGACCAGCGCGCCGCTTTCTGGAATGCCGAGTTGGTCAGGATCTCTGAGGGCCTGTGACGCAGAGAGCAGCAGGCTTGCCAGAGCCCTGAGGGCAGACCGAGTGGGTGTCCGGCTGGCCCTGCCAGGTGAGCACGGACTGCGCCTGGCACGCCTTGCAGATGGTTTGGGGAAGAGGAATTAGCGAGGCCGTCACTGCTTGCCAGCTGTCAGGGGTGGTGCCGACCTGCTCCATCAGGAAGAGCAGCTGCAATTGGTGTCACCACCAGATTAAGCTCAGGGTGGTCCACACCATGCTCCAGCAGCTATGTGATCCTCTGCCGTCCAGATGGGCGTGGCGAGCGGGGACGTGACAGACACCACTGCCCTGTTCTTTCCAGTCTCTGCGGGGGGCATTCATGTCTGCACTGCCCCCAGGGTGCGGGACTGCTTCTGCTGGCTCTCCTGGTAGCGAGGGGGGTTCCAGGGCTCCCACTCCGACTTCAGTCTCTCGTCTGTTCAGTGGGAGACAGTCGCCGTCTCATTCACAGGACGCGTGTGCGGATTCAATGACGTGATCACGGAAGGTCCGGAGTGTGGGGACAGCCACATCCCTGGTCCTTAGTTAGTGTCAGCTCCTGATCCTGCATTGCTAGTCACACCGCAAACATGGCCAGGCCCCTCCAGGACTCCAAGTACTAAGCCTGGGCCCTGAGGCCGCCCCTGGGGCCTCGGGACCCCCAGGCAGTGGCTGTGCTGAGCGGGAGCGCTGGGGAGGGCGGACAGCTCTGGGGAGTGAGGGGACGAGGGATGCTGCAATATAAAGTCACCCTGGCTTTCCGACTCAGCCTCCGTGTGACACTCTTCCACTGCTCTGAACGGAAATGGTGGATGTTCATCTGAGAACAACACGGTAATGGGCTGAGAGCCCCGAAAGCCCCCGGTTCCCCCTCAGTCCCAGCTGGAGAGCGTTGCTACTGACACAGGAGTGGTGACTTCTGCCCTCACCGCACCAGCTGCCACAGAGGGGATGTGGGAGAACGGCCGAGGAGGGGTGACCAGGGACAAGCCCACTCAAATCAGAGAGGCCGGCCTGCGCGCCCAGCATCCACCCAGAGGAGGCCATCGGGGTGCCTCTGGCTTTGCCATCGATGGCACACGCCTGTCCCCACCGTAATCTCACAGAGACACCAGTGGGCCCATCCTCTCTGTGGTGCAGACAGAGCTGCTGAGGCCAGAGCCCCACTCTAAGGTGACAAACTCACGTGGGACACAGGGGAGCTGGGACTTGAACCCAGGCAGTCCCCTCCCCGTGTTTGCCACGTCCCAGAGGGAACCATTCAGCAGCATTTACGCAGCACCTGCTGCTGTGCAGGGCCAGGAATCTGCATTGTCACAGGCAGCACGCTGAGGGGTGGGCCAGCCCCGTCCTGAGCACAGGCCCGGCTGGCCTGAGCGAACACAGCAGCACCCCCCGCCGTGCTGCTCACGCGCCTCGCCGCTCAGGGAGGGGCGGGAAGAAAGCGGCAGCCCCCCCCCACCCCGTACACCCACGCCGGGGTTGCAGGTGTGGGCCCGCGGGCTTGCTGGTGCAAGGAGCCCTCTGCCTGAAGCCTTGCAGGGTGGTGTGCAAACACTTTCACAGGGGGGTGTGGACTGTTGCTGCGGGTCTGGAGGGAGGTCTCTGCGTGAAGGCAGCCTGCCCACTGCCACCCGTTGCCCTGGCAACGGTGGCTGCTAAGAGAGGAACTGCAGTATTTAGGGGCCCAAGCGCCTGGCCAGCCCGGGGGCGGCATTTCTACTTCTGCAGGAGCCTTAGGAATGATGCCACCTGGTTGGAGACGGGGACTGTGCCTTCCCCTCGCTTCTTCCCTCTTCCTCCCGTCCTTTCTCCCCTCCAACAGCTGTAGTGGCTGAGGGACTAAGACATGCTGTGAATGGATGGTGAGAGCAGGCCAAGAGCGTCCTTGAAAAAACCTGGACAGTGTGAGCAGGTGGCAGCCACCCATGTCTGAGGCTGGGCACGGCCCTGGGGCCGGAGCCAGGTGAGGGGCTTTCAAAGACCCAAGTCTGGAGGACTCAGAGTCCCTAGGTAGGATGAGAGCTGGCATGGGGATGCTTCCAGAGGGCTTTCTAATCAGCGGAGGAAACAAGATCTTATTGAATAAACCATGATTAGAGATGAGCTAGGAATTAATTACAACCCCTACGCCTGCGTATGTTCACAGGACTCCAAAAGGGTGCCCAAGAAACTGCCAAGAGTGGCTGCTTACCTAGACGACCATGGTGGGGGCCCACCCATTTGGTGTCTTCTTGTGCCTTCAGAATTGTGTCCCCCGTGCACCTTTTCCAAGAATAAACGAGCTTTTAGAGATTTTGTTAGAGACGTCCAGTAAAAGCAGCCTAAGAGTTGCACTCAGACTGGCTTTCTCCTGGGGCCTGTTGACACAGCAGCAAGGCCATCTTGGAAGAGGCGTGGACCATCAGTGACAGAGAACAGGGACAGACATGGTGGCAGCAGAATTTTGGAAGCCACGTGGCAAGTGGACTTAATGGCCCCTGAAAGTTGGGTCCTGGGTTGCAGTGGGGAAGCGAGTGGAGTCGGAACCACACGGTTAGAACTGCTTCGGGCTGTAGCCTGGCAGCACTGGGCACCCTTGGAGGCGGCAGACACCTGGGCCCCAGGAATGCAGGGCTGACAGAAAACCTGGATAAGAAGCCGTGAGCTTGCAACCCGCTTTTGTGAGCATATCCCAAAGATACCCTGAGAAAACTGGGAAAACACGCATGCACGTGACTGTTCATTTCAGCTGTCTGTGACAGCGAAAGACTAAAACAACCAGACCCCCCAGGAAGACTGGCTGAACGCACCACGGAACCCGCTGCAGAGGACACGCGGCTCCAGTCGGGCCAGAGGACATCTCCGTGTGCTGCCACCGCGCTGTCTGCAGGATGTGTCGCTGGGTGGGAAAGGCAAGGGGAGGAGACTGTGCCCAGCATCCTGCCGTTCACCCAGAGTGAGGAGGGGACACACACATACACCTGGACACATGAACACACAGGTATTTGCTCATTTCTTCTTTTTAGTAAAAAGATAATCCACCAAAATATCTTTTTTTTAATTTAATGTTGCCTTGGGGGAGAAGATACAAGAAGAAAAAGTAGATTTTTCAGAACACAAACTATTTTGTAGATTAGATTGTGGAATTGAGTAAGTCTGCCACACAATTGTAAAACATAAATTAAATCAAAATTTAAAAAATCTTTGAGAATCCAAAACAAAATTGTATAAATGAGCATTAAATTAACAGCATTAACAAATAAGAAATTATTTCAAGTGACAATTAGTATATCATTGCAAACTGTGAAGAAATCTTAAGTTCTTTTCAGTAGTAGTCATATTGTTAGTAGTGAAATTGGTTTTATTAGCCTAAAACTATCTAATGATGGACTAATAGGTAATGCATTAACAGATAATAGAGCACATGAGTCCCTACCTTAATGTTAGTCATTAGGAACCCATATTTTTAGCGAAGAGAAAGAGACACAAGCGTAAATGCAAAGAAGTAAAAACCTTAGCTTCCTAAATTTCATTAAAACTATCAGCATAAAGTCATGAAGATGAAGAATCCAGACTATTTTGTCACACCCGAAAGCAAGGAAGGGATTGAAGACAAAGTCACATGCGAAGGGCGCAGGAACCAGGTGAAGGGGCCCAGCGAGCAGATACCACACAATTGCAGGATGTGAAAGAACAGTAGCAAGACAGTAGCTTGCAGCATCTTCTAGAAGCAGGAAGGAAGTGGTCAAAAACAGAAGGCTGGAGCCATTCTCAGGGACACAAGAGCTCCCAGTGGCTGAAGCTGGAACGATTTGAGCAAGAAAATAAAGCAGTACTAGGTTATAATTCAGAGTGCAAAATAAATACACGTGAGTCCATACTGATATAAACAGTTGAATAAAAGAGGAGAAAAGACAAATCTCCCCTGCAGAATTCCTAAAATTTATAGATATTCTGTCCTTGAGGAGGCAGCGCAGAGCTCCCGCTCCTTAAGTGTGGGCTGCGCACTCTGACTTCCTTCCAAAAGCACAGTGTGGAAAGGAGGAGGAAAAGGGTCACTTTATAGTGGAGGAAGCTGACAAGCCCTCCCTCAGCCAGCCGCCAGGGTCCCCCCCGGCAGCCGTGAGCCGTGTTGACAGCAGCTGTCCTTGAAGTGCCACGATGAGAACAGCGCTTGGCCTCTGCGGTCTTCCTCCCAAACCCACACCCCAGTCTGATCGTGAGAAAATCCCAATTGAGGGACACTACAAAATACCCAGCCAGCAGTCAAAACCGTCAGGGTCATCAAATCCAAAGAAAGTCTGAGAAACCATCACAGCCAAGAGGAGCCCAAGGGGACGTGATGACTCAGTGTCGTGGGCTTCTGGATGCGATCGTGGGACGGAACAGGGACACCGGGTAGAAATTAAATCTGAATAAAAATTGGGCTTTAGTTAACGTATCGATACCGGGTCATTCACTGTGACAAACGTACCACGCCAGTGTACGATGTTAGCAACACGGAACAGTCTGGACTGCGTGGGAGCTCCCTAACCGTCCTCACGGTGTAAGAATAGTAATCACAGTGCATTCAAAGTTATCAAATATGTTTTTCTAAAACATCCTTGAGTTCATAGTGACACATTTTAAAGAACTGGTCGCTCTGGAAGGAACCAACTCATTAATCTGAAAATTAAAAAAAAAAAAAAAAAAAACACCAGCATGGATCTTGCCTTCTCATACAGACTGTAATCCAACAGCCGAGAGGGAAAGTTGCTCTTTAAAAATTATCCCAACTGGCATGTGGAGAAGGGACAGTAGAAGGAGACTGTCACCCTTTGCAGTCCCCAGCGGGGAAGGACCTAGGCAGTGACCATTTGCCAGTAGCTGCTGAACACATTAAGGACCGGCTGGCGGGGAATGGGTGAGGCTGGCATCACGTCCTTGTGTCACAGCCATACCCAGCCGTCCAGGGGCTCCCGGCGTGGGGGGTGGAACCGCCCGTGAAGTACACCTGAATGCGCTCAAGCCTCCGGCCACCGGCTAATGACACGGAGAGCTGAGGAACACTATTAAGTGATACCACAGGGATACACACGACTTGGTTTCTTCAGCAAACGAGCGGCAAAGGGATAGAAGAGGAATAGGTACAACCTGTGGATGAAAAGGACTTCAGAGATGGGCCCGCCAGACGCAGTGTGTGGATCTTGTTCTGCTCGGGACTCAATAACCCCGCTCTGAGCCTGGGACAGTCGGGGAGATCTGCAGTGGGGTAGTTGACGGTACAAGCACTTTAGAGTTCCTTGAGCTGTGATCACGGTATTGTGTTTGTTTTTAATAAGAGTCTTTGTCTTTTAATAAAAAGCGTGTGACCTGTTTTCAGGTAATGCAGCCAGATGCCCGGAATGTGCTTCACAGTAGTGCTTTGGGGACAGCGCCGGGCGGGAAGGGAGCGGGACTGGCGCATTAGAAATCGCTGACGCTGGCGGAAGAGACCACAGTGGTTCCCGTATCTCTCTGCTTTTGTGTAACGTTGGACTTTTTCTATCCTAACAAGCTATACAAATGATCTTTTTAACTAGCAGACTTTATTTTCTGAGCAGTTTTATAGGAAAAAAATTGAAATGAAAAGTACAGAGTTCCCATCCATTCCCTTACCCCCTTCCCCACTCCCCTGTCTCGAATATCTCACTTCAGTGCCCCGAAGGCTAAGGACTGATAAGCCAGCGCTAAGTCAAGTCCCTGGCTCACCCTGGGCTCACTCTTCGTGTTGTACATTCTAGGGCTTTTGCCAAGCAAAATCGTGGATATATAATGTCCTGTATCCACCACTGTAGTACCAAACAGAACAGTGTCACAGCCCTAAAAATCCTCCGTGTTCCATCTCCTCCCCTCCCCCACCCTCCCCCTACACCCCCGGCAACCACTGATGTTTTTACTGTCTGCATAGTTTTGCCTTTTCCAGAATGCCATGTAGCTGGAATCAGACGCTCCTTAGCCTTTCAGATTGGCTTCTTTCACTTAGTAATATGCATTTAATACCCTCCCCCCAACCTCGTGTCCACTGGCAGCCATTCCCCATTCATTCGCCCTGCTTTGTGGCTGGATGAATGAATAAAGCCGCTACTAACTTTCGTACATAGGTTTTATGGGGACATATGCTTTCAGCACTCTTGGGTGTATACTTAGGAGTGGAATTTCTGGGTCATGTGGTAGCTCTATGTTTAACATTTTGAGGAATTACCAAACTGTTTTTCTAGCGGTTGAAGTCTATTTTGTCTGATGGTAACGCGGCCGCTTCACCCAGGGGCTGTTTTTTTCTATTTATTGACTGTCAATCTCTCGTTGTCCTTGTGTTGAAAGGGTGTGGACGGCATGTATAGGTCTTCTTTTTTATCCAATTTTATAAGATCTGCTTTTTAATTAGAGTTTTATTCCATTAACATTTAATATAATTATTGATGTTCAATCTAGGTTTACAAGTTTGTTTTTTGTTTATCTCCTCTGTTTTCTTCTTTTCTCCCTCGTTCTGCCTCATTTTGGATTATTTGACTATTCTCAGAACTCCATTTTAATTCGTCTATTGGCTTTTGGCTGTACCTCTTTACGTTCTTTCACTGGTGGCTCTAGGATTACAGGATACGTCCTTAACAGAGTTTGTATTTCGCACTTCACATCAAATATAAAAACCTGGCAACCCTGTAGGTGTATCTTCTTCCCTCTTGCCTGCCTTTATTCTATAATTGTCATATGTATTATATCTATATGCTTATTAACTCAAAAAAGAGTTATTTTGCCTCAAATAGTCATATCTATTTTTAAAAATTGAGAGAAACTAATCTTTTTCTATTTTACATAGGTATTTACCTTTTCTGATACCCTTCATACCTTCCAAAGATCTAGTATCATTTTTCTTCAGTTTGAAGAACAACTTTTAGCATTTCTCATAGCGCAGGTCTACTGACGACAGATAACTTGGTTTTAATTTATCCGTAAAGGTCTTTATTTTGCCTTCATTCTTTAAAGATATTTTCACCAGATACAGAATTCTAGTTGACAGTTCTTTTACTTTCACGTGTTAAAGATGTTGCTCCAGTGTCCTCTTCAGGATGAAGTTCTCCATACTTTCTGATGCCAAGTCCACAGTGACTCAAACCATTGTTCTTCTGTAAACAACGTGTCACTTTTCTCTGGCTTCTTTAAGATTCCCACCTCCTTGTCTTTGGCTGTTATTAGATTGACTATAATGCGCCTAGGCATGATTTTCTTTGTATTTATCCTGTTTGGGATTCACTGAGCTTCTCGAATCTATAAATTTATGTCTTTCACCTAACTGGGGAAGTTCTTGGCTATCATTTTTCAAATATTTTTTCTGACCCATTTTCTCTCTCTCTTCTGTGACTCTAATTTTCTCCCCTTCTTAAACCTTTTGATATTGTCCGGTAAGTCCTTAATACTCAATGTTCTCTTTTTAAAATCAATCTCTCTCTCTCTCTCACCCCGCCCCACTTCATATTGGTGTTCTTTTTTTTTTTTTTTAAAGACAGAGTATCACTCTGTCTCCCTGGTTAGAGTACAGTGGTGTCAGCATAGCTCACTGAAACCTCCAACTCCTGGGCTCAAGCGATCCTCCTGCCTCAGCCTCCCTAATAGCTAGAACTAGAGGCGTGCACCACCACACTTAGCTAATTTTTTTTATTTTTAGTAGAGACAGGGTCTCGCTCTTGTTCAGGCCTGTCTCGAACTCCTGAGCTCAAGCAGTCCTCCCACCTCGGGCTTCCAGAGTCCTACGATTATAGGCATGAGCCACCGTGCCCGGCCCATATTGGATTCTATTGATGTACCTTCATGTTCACTGACTCTGAGCTCTGCCATTTCCATTCTTCTATTAAGCCTATCCAAGGCATTTTTTAATTTCAGATATTGTATTTCTTAGTTCTAATAATTCCATGTAATCTCTTTTAATTTCTTTGCTGAGATTTCCTATCTTTCATTCATTATGAGTATATTTTCCTTTACCTAATTGAGTATTGTTATAATAGCTGCTTTAAAGTCCTTGTCTGATAATTCCAACATCCAGGTCATCTCTGGGTTTGTTCATTAAGTTTGAATTGTATTCACATATTGTGAATGTTATGCTGTGGCCACTCTGGATTCTGTCACATTCCTTTGATGAGTGTTGATGTTTTTGGTTTAGCTGATAACTAGCTTGGCTAGACTCAAATTGCAAACTCTGTGTATAGCCTGCAGTGGCAGCAGCTCAAATTTCAGTTCAGGTTCTTTAGCTTTATCTGCAAGCTTCTTTGAATTTTCTCTATGTATGCGCAATTCATACATCAACCAGAGACATGGGAAAAGTTTATACACAGTTCATGGAACTACCCTTCTCTGACTCTCTCTCTTCTGGAATTCTCCCCTCACTTAGGCAGCTGTGGCCAACCTGGGCTGTCCTCTGATTTCCCAAGCCAGAAAGGCTGCAGTTTTCTACGGGAGCTGCACGTAGCTCATACCACACTGTGTCTACGGCCCAAAACTTCTAATTTTCACCTTCCATCCAGAATCCACCTGCCTTTGTTTAACGCTCTAAAGCCTTCAGAGAATTTGTTTGTTTGTTTGGGTTTGGGGGTAGGGATTGTATTTTGTCCAGACTTTATAACTGTTACCTGCAGAAGAGTTAATCTTAGAAGCTTACTTTATCTCACCCTCCAATCTCAAATGTCATACCCAAATGAACTACCCACCATAAAGTGTGCAGATAAAGCCATTTTCCAATAGGCAATGTCTTTATATCTCCAGACTCCTTTTATTGGGAAGCTACTTGAAGATGTCCTCTACCAAAAATAAGGTCTTAAACCAAATAAACGAATACATCCATGAAGTCTGGGATTCAGGAGACCTAACACAAGAGGGAATCAAAGGAATCCTGAGTGTGACTGTAATGGGGACAGCAGGGGACCACACTGAAGCCTGACTGTTCAGAGCAGATCGGAAGTCTTTAGGAAAGATTTCCTCAAGACAAACTTAAAATACCTAAAGTATTTGAAGATTTTGAAAAGAGATTTATGTAATTAGGAAAGTGTTTGGATTTGAATTACTGTTAAGTACATAGAAAATTAACAAACAAAATTATATTGCTCCAGAGAAAACAAAACATACGGGAAATGAGCAAGTAATCATAGTATACTGTATGCTTTTAGCTATGAGGAGCTATTGCTTAGTCATAATGTAAATCCCGAATGTTGATCTAGTTAAGACTTTGATATATCGGGACGGTGGTGGCACTGGAAAAACAGAAGGGGTGGGTAAAGGAAAAAGAGCTACATTGGTGGTTCTCAACTGAGGGCATCTTCCACAGGACACTTGGCAACGTCTGGAAACGTTCTTGGCTGTCACACTTGGGGGCAGGGACTGTTGCTGGCCTCTAGTGAGTAGAACTCTGGTGCACTGCTAAACGTCCTACAACGCACACCCACTGCAAAGAACTGATTGGTCCCAAGTCACAGTGATGCCACTGTTGAGAAACCCTAAGCTCTAAATCGTTTCCCATGATGGTGTGTCAACAGATAATGTCATGTAAACACCAAGTAGCAGCAACAGACAGGTGTTTAAGATGCAGTGATAAATATAAAAATAATCCACTGAAGGCTTCGAGAGTGAGGAGTGGGCTGGCGGGGGGAGGGCTCCTTTTGTAACAAGGCTTGTAGAACTATTTCTTTAAATTATGTGCATGTATGATTTTGATATTTTAAATAATTTAAGCGGAAGGGGAGAATGGTGTACAAAGGCAGGCGTGTAGCCCCACTCTTCACGCAAGTTCCCTGAACTGCGGCTGGCGCCAGGCCTGGGTTCTTGCCATCTACCTGGATGTAGCAGTGAGTCACGCCTGCTATAAATATCTCCACGTCTGTATGTAGGGACGGTGCGTGCAAAGCATGTTACTCTTTTGTGCAATTAAGTAAATCTGTGACTTGTGAGCAGTTTTCTCTCTATTCCACGGCGGTAATCCCTCGGTGCCTTGATCCTTACCTGAGCCTTGTACACCAAGTGACCAAGTGCACAAGCCTCCCCCTGGTAGCAGCGTGCCAGAGTCGCAGGTCCAGGTTTTTTAAGGGACACCAAAACCCCAGGACAGTCCAAGATGCCAACCTGAGCATGTGAGGGAACAGCCAGCATTTCCCCTACCCTGGAGTTGTTGTCACACCACAGGAACAACTGGTAGCATCTGCTTTAGGGACTGTAGTGGTTCCAAAGTCCCATTGCAGGTTAAACTGATTTTAGGTTTGTTTAAAGGCTGAGAGATTCTAAGGATTCTAAGGCTCTGATACTCGGTCCTTGCTGTACCAGGAAGGGGAATGTAACCGAATTTCCCAGTCCCGCCTTGGTTAGTGCTGGTCTTGCCAGGTAATTCCGCGTTGAACTGTATCGCCGCTCACGTGCCTTTGCCCCGCTCTTCTCACAGGGGCGTCCACCCAGGCGCCGGGGCACACTCTGGGCGGCATCCTTGTGCCTCACTGATCAGGTGCTCACCTGCACACTGGCAGCAGATCCACGACAGCCCAAAGCCACACAGCCCACGGCTATGACCTTGCTATGTAACATGTTGTCTTCTTGGGAAGGATGCCATCCAGACCTTATTTACTTCACAGAACAGGACGAGAATTTAAGGCCGGTGTGGTTGAGGGGAGGATGGAGCAGAAGGGGCGGGGGGAGCTGGGGGTGTGGCTTGTGCAGAAAGAAGCAGCAGAGATTTGAAAACTAAACCAATGCTGAAAACATGAAACTAAACGCTGGGAACAGGCCCCCCTGCCCCAGGAGGTGGGCAGTGCCAGGGACAGTGCCTGCATGCAAGCCCTGAGCAGAGCGCCCCGGGTTTAGAGCCTCCTCACAGGATGAACGGGACTTGGGCCATCTTCACTCGAGGCCAACAGCCAGTGTCCCCACAGTAGGCCTAGCGGGAGGTCACAGGACAAGGAGACGAGGCTCTGGCCCAGTGAGTGTCTTCGCATCAGGCAGATGCTGGCGCCCTGTGCAGCCCACGGGCCCAGGGGAGGTGAGCTCCGAAGGCGGCGGAGGAAGAAGGCTGCAGCTGAGGGCCACGGGGGAGCCCAGTGCTCGGCGTGGAGGCTGGCAGGGCCCCGGCCCTGTGACTAATGCCACAGATGGCGGCTTCAACTGTAGACAGGGACTCTCTCACAGTCCCATAGGCCAGAAGTCCAAGATCAGGGTGGTGGCAGGGTGGGTTCCCACTGAGGCTGAGAGACTGTTCCAGGCACACCCCCCACCCCCCCGCTGTCAGGGCTTGTTTAGCTTGTCTTGGCTTACAGAAGTGTCACCCCCGTCTCTGCCTTCATCTTCACATGGCATTCTCCCTGTGTGCGTGTCTCTGTGTCCAATCTTCCCCTTTTGATAAGGACCCCAGTCAGTTGGGTTAGGGCCCACCCAAATGGCCTCAACTTGACTGTCTACAAAGACCCTCTTTCCAAATAAAGTCACACTTTGAGGCACTGGGAGTTAGGAATCCAACATGTGAATTTGGGAGGGACACAGTGAGTCCAGAACAAGAGTGGGGACACGGAGAGAGAGCGTGCGCTGGCAGAGCAGTGGGGCAGCTGGGGGTACTGGGCAGTGGGGGAGGGGTGATCCGTGTGGGCAGAGGGTCAGGACAGAATCTCTGCTCAGCCGAGGCAGGTGTGTGCTCAGCCAGCACATGGGCACCCTAACCCAAGCCTGGCACTCTCTGCTCTCCTCCTTGCCCAGGGTCAGAGCCGGGCACAGGCTGTCAGCGCAGCCAAGTTCTCCACTGGGAGCTTCCTGTTCTGAGGTCTGTTTGACGGGGGTCCCCGCAGCATGCTCTTGTCATCTGTGCCCTGGCAACAAAACCCAAGCCACACACTCACTCACTGCAGCCGCCGCTGGTCTTTAGCAACTTGCAGAGCCTCTGGACACCCAGAGAAACCACAAGCCCCATCGCTTTGGGAAAGTGGATGTTTTTAATGCTTTGACGGTGTCTACAGTTTAATTACAAATGCTTTTCACTGGCGGAAACACTGAGGTTTCTTTATTACATGTGAGATTTAAGGAGCCTCTTTATTGGCTTTTGCCAGCCCAACTCTGGGCCAGCGTAAGCAAGGGGGTCACCCTCGGGGACTCTCCAGACCTCACAGCCACATCCACCCGCTGGGTGTGCACCTGTAGCTCAGGGGAACTCGCAGAGTGGTGACAAGCAGGGTGGCCGCAGGCCTCTGTCCATGCAATATGTCACATTCTCATGTTCAGAGAGGCCACCGCAGGCCCCTCGCAGACTCTCCTCTCCCTCTGTGGGGGAAAGACTTGGGCACAAGGTCAATGTTGTGTGTGATCCGAGCTCTGGCACAGGAGACTGAACCCTGGAAGCTCAGGCGGTCACCTGCAGGTTACCGAGCAAATCAAAATGAATTTCACGAATGGTCCTGGACTGATTTTGAGACCCGCAATGTGCAGAGTTCAATCTGTCCCTTTCCAAAATTCTAAAAGCAGATGGCATCGAAGGCAGTGATCATCATTTTGTTTCCATGGTGGCTGGCAGGAGTCACAAATCCAATGGCTCCTCTGGCTGGGAAGGTGCCATCAGGGCCGGGGGAGGCTGCCATGTAGGAGTGGGAGGTCCCGGTCCCTGGGTGTCAGGTTTTCTGTTTTTTTTCAATGGAAACTGAAATTCCAGACTTCTTATGTAAAAGTCTTGTACTCTTTGAATGCTGACAGCCAAGTTAAAGGTGATTGAAGCACCGTGGGGGCAGGATTTGGCCCTTGGCAACCTCGGGTTTACCCGGACAGGGATGGATGGGAACATCCTGGGATGTGTGTGGATGGTTTGCGGCATCAGTTTTCAGAGGCCAGGTGGCACTGTTGGGGCTGGTCAGAGCACCATGTCCTTCCGGCGGTTTGCTGCAGTCTGCTGGGGGAGGCAGCTCTCCTGGGAGGGCGTGGGATGGAAGCTTGCCCGCAGGGCTGGCGTGAAGGCAGCGCCACTAACCAGGAGCTTAGATGGGAACGGCAACTGCTGCAGGAAGGATGGGCCGGGGCACCTCGGGTAGGAAGTGCAAAGGGAGAGAGCACATCCCCAGAAACGCAGAAAACACCCCCAGGCGCTGATCGGCATGAACAAGGCAAAACTCACTTTTTTGTTGCAGTTTCCTCAACCCCTGCGCTGGGGACCTGCCCAGAGGAGGGCCTTGTCCTCGCCTCCACCACGGCCTTGTGCGGGGCTGACCCTCTGGGGTCTGGGGGACAGGCACCCAGAGGCTCTTTGCTGCCATGTCGTCTTGCCAAAGCCTCTGTGCTGGCCTCATGGCGTCTGAGCCCAGGCAGCCTGCCCGCCCCCCACCCTCTTGGTGCTACCCCATCTGTTTTGTGCCCTGGGGATGCCATCCTAGTTCCTGCTCTCACTGCCGCTCCCATCTCCACCACACCCTTGTCCCTGGCACTGATTCCGTCCCCACCCCAACCCAGAGTGGTCCATCATCCTAAACCTAACTCCTCACCCTCTCCTGCTGCCCTGGCCACCACTGGGCCATCTTGCTGTCCTGTGCTCATGCCTGCCATCCTGCCTCGGGACGCCTCCCAGAGCACACGTCCCCAGTGGAGCCAGGCCCCACGGTGCTGCTCCCACTCTGTCTTCTCGGGGGGCACTCAGCACGCCTGAGGTTATATTTGTTCACTTCCTGTTTGTCATGACTCCCGGTGAAAACATACTCTCCCCAGGGCAGGGACAGAGTGGCATTTAGTGGATGCTGAGAACAAAAATACTGGTTGGATGAGTGAATGAAAGAATTCCTGAGTAGCCTCTGCTGTGCTGGTCGGAGGGAGCAGAGAGAAGGCAGCCTCATGGCAGCAGGCGGCCAGGGTCCCGAGAGCCGAGGTCTGGCTGAGTTGGGCCGTTTTCTTCTGCCCTCGGAGAGCTCTCATTGCTCTCTTCCTCCATCGGGCTTCCTTCCTTCCTAAATTCTTCTGGTTTCCTAACTATACTCTGAGAAAATCAGTGAAAGGGAGCCCCCAGGAGTCCCTTCACAATGACTGCCGCTGCCACCCTGAACTAGGTGGGCTTGGTCCTCCCGAGATGGCATTTGCAGGAGAGTGGAAGGGGACCAAGGGTGTTTGTAGAACCAGACCGGTCTGGGGTGAACAGGGACAAGCTGTCCCACAGCAGTGGGGGCTGCCCCTCCCTGGGCTTCTCGGAGCTGTGCAGCCATCTCGGTGGTGACCAGACCAGCACGCCCCGTGGCCAGCCTCAGTACGGGGAGCCAGGCTTGGCTGCACAGGCGGCAGTTGGGAAAGTTCACCAAGCAGCACACTTGTGCTTTGTTAACGTTTCTGTTCACCAGAGTTTTCAAGTTTTTAAACAATCCACCACAGAAATGGTGGCTGGGGGTCGTCGAGGGGCATGGTCTCGGGGCGCCTTCTCTGTTCACAGTCAAGGTGGCGCGTGCAGTCACTGGGACCTGCACCGTCCCTGCTGCCAACCAGAGACGGCATGTGCTGGGCACAGGTGCCCTCGGGCCAGCGCTCACACTTGGAAGCTGCAGGGACGAAGGTGCCGGAGCCCACCTGTCGGGCTCAGTTCAGTGGACAGGGAACAGGGCCAGGGCCAAACACCCACCAGTCCCCGCCTTCCTCCAGGGCGTGGCGTGGGGCAGGGAGCGGAGGATGCTCTGCTGCCGTGCTTTGCTTGGGGAGGTAAGAAGAACACGTGGCAGAGGGCCAGCCCCGCCTCTGCCTGTGGGATGCCACTTCGAGTCTGTTTTGGCCCCGGGCATGTTTGCCACAGTGGGGACAACAGGGCAGGGGAGCTAACAGACTCTGAAAGGGGCCACGAGCTCCTAACTGCCGGGCAGAGGCCAGGGTGTAGCAGCCACCGACCCTCCCTGAAACGCTGGGGCAGCTGTCCAGGCACCATTCCTCTCGCACCTTGTCGAGCCAGGCCCCCGGGCGGAAGCGCGGGGAGGAAAGGGTCTGGGGTTGGTGTGATGTGTGTTCCCAGAATATGGGAAAAGCAATTCAGTGCCTTGTTTCCTCGTCTCTGTGGAAGTGGGAAGATAGAGCGCTGCAGCCTGACCCCGGAAACCTCTCGGCTCTTGGCAGGTAGTTGGGGCCGTGAAAATCGCTCTCGGCCGCCATAAGTGAGCACGTAAGAGTGCCCGGTGAAATCAGGGCTAGTCCATGCACCCCAGCAGCTGCAGAGCTCTCAGTGGAGACCACCGGGGGTCAGAGGAAGGGCCAGGCTGAAGGAAGCTCTGCCTCCCTGGCCTCCTCAGCCACAGCGGCATTTGTTCTGGTTCCTTGAAAGCATCGCTGCTTCCAGAAAATACTGGTCTCATGACACCTCCCTGCGTTCGCCCTCTTCAGACCACACCTCTGTCTGCCTCGGGTGGGTGCCATGTGGCCTTTCTCTCCCCCTGGCCCTCACTGACCCTGCCCTTCCTGTCTTCCCACAGGTTAACAATGAGAATGTCGTCAAAGTTGGCCACAGGCAGGTGGTGAACATGATCCGCCAGGGAGGGAATCACCTTGTCCTTAAGGTGGTCACGGTGACCAGGAATCTGGACCCGGACGACACTGCCAGGAAGAAAGGTACGCGCCCTGCCGGGGTGGAAAGGGCAGCTGTGGGGCAGGGGCCTTCACTCTAGCTGAGCCTACCCACCCGAGAGCCCAAGCATCGGGCCCATGACATTGACTCGGGGCTCACAGGCTGCCAGAACCATCTGTGCCCCTCTGTCACCAGCAGACACAGGCAGACAGCCGGACAGTGTCCGTTCTGCTGTGCTTCCCCTCATTGTCCCTTCTCCGCCCTCCTAAGTGCCCGTCCTTCTCCATCCTGAGCACACCTGCACCGCCCCCGATCCCCACAGCCCGAATGGAGCCTGCAGGAACACCTGCCCCGTGACCTGCCCGCACAAAACTGCAGGCTCCAGGGCCAGGGTGGGCTCTCGGCAAAGGCGGGGGCGGGGGTGTGCTGCAGCCGGGCTCTCACGCCTGTCTCCATCTGCCATCAAGCTCCCCCGCCTCCAAAGCGAGCGCCGACCACAGCCCTCACCCTGCGCTCCAAGTCCATGACCTCGGAGCTGGAGGAGCTCGGTAAGAGTCGCCCGTCCAGCCCGCCCCAGCCTGCAAGTGCCCCCGTGCCCGCTTGGCCCCTTCCTGCCCCCAGCAATGGCGTCTGCGAATGCCCTGCATGCCCGACTGCCCTATGCTTGGCCTCTCCATCCAGAGCCTTGTGGGTGTGGTTCTGCCTTTCCTCTTTTCTGTTGATCTAACATTGTTTTGTTTTGCATTTTTGGGCTTCTCACTAGTGGATAAAGGTAAGCAGCTCCCCCTGCTACCTGGGGCACCCCAACTGACACCAGCCTCGGGGCCTATGCAAGCTCCCCCTATGGCCACTCGGGCCTCAGCCCCAGGGACCTGGCACAGTGGTAGGCTTGGCAGCTCTATCTGCCCACCAGGCTTAGGGAGCTCCCAGCACCTTCTTAAAAGGTCTGCAAGGAACAGAGAGAGGTTCTCAGTCATTGTAGCCCAGGCTACAAGATGGGGCCTATTAGCCACCTGGGTCATGGTGGCTGTTAAATGCCATATCAGGGAGTTGCCATGGAGCCCAGGAACACCTCGTGGAAGAGGATGGTTCTGGAGCAAGGGTGGGGGCAGTGGAGATGCCCACCCCACTGAAAGCAGGGATAAGGGCTAGTGAAGGCAGCCCACTTGGGCACAGAAACAACCCCAAGCTCGGGGAGTTGATGGGGTTCCTTCCTCCTTGCTGTCCTGGACGAGGGGCAACTTTCCCGGGGGGTCTAGTGCACACTGTGGGTGATGTGGTGGACCGGGCTTCCCTGGCCCAGGGCACTGAGGCTGGCTGGGCCACCATCTGAAGATCAGCACAAGGCCTTGGTCTTCTAGAAAACAAGAGCCCCCCACAAGCTCTTACCTCATCTTCTTCAAACACAACCCCGCAAGGAAGAGCCCAGTTTCCACATGCCCCAAACCTTATGGGCGACAGAAGTGTGGATTGCCACACGTTCTCCTCTAAAGGGAGGTGGCAAGTGTCAGGCTCAGTCTTCTGAGAGGCCTCTCATGGGGCTCCCTAAGAGGGATGAGCCAACAGCTCCTCTTTATAAGGGGTGGGGCTCCAGCTCAGCCATGCAGGGTGTCCTGAGCCCACCGCTCTGGGAGAAACCACGTCCCACCTGGGCAGGCGCCCCTTCTCCTCCGCCAGGCAGGCTTACGAGCAGGGCACAGGGGAAGGAGCCACCGGGGGCCAGGCTGCTGGAGACAGCGCAGCCTGCGTCTGCAGCCGCCCTGGCCCCCGCGTGGGTGTGGGGGTGCCATCCACTGGCTCACGGCACTCCTTTCTGTTTGCAAGCCTCGGTGCGGAGGAAGAAGGGTAAGGGAGGAGCAAATGTCCGTCTAGTCCCCTGCCCGTCACACCTGTGAAACAGAAACCCCCTGTGTGACTGCCACGTGGAGTCTGTAGTGTACCACAAGCCCTGTGTTGTCACCTCCATTTCCCCAGCCCTGGAACACATCCTGTTTCCGTCTGCTTTGCTCCTGTTTGTGATTCCTCCCTGCGCATCCTGTTTCTTCCCTGAGCTGTGTCCACATTATCACGACCATGAAACCTGTAGGAACCTCTGTTCAGGCACAGCTGGGCCTGCCTCAGGCAGGTGGCCTTTGCACTCTGAGCCCCTGGCTGCATTCCTGACCCCATGTGCAGTGGGCAGAGGCTGCCTCCCTTTAGCACCCAGAAAGCCCCTACTTCCCAGCAGGCTACCCCACAGCAATCAGCGCGCCTTGCCTGGGGAGGGAAGGGAGCTGTGGGGCCCTTTGGCCACATCTCTCCAACTGCCACCCCAGGGGGAATCAGGTGGCCCCTTCTAAGTAGCTACCTGCATGTGGGGCGACTGCCCCCCTGGCTGCCAGAGACAGATACCCCAACTCAAGATCGCTTTTCCCAAGGAGCAGGAGGGAACCCTAGCACGGGGCCTTAGGCGCATCTTCGCTCTATCCCAAATGCTGGCGGGGGCGATGGAATTCCCGGTGGGCTTCCTAGGCTCCAGCACTGTGTGGAGGATTGGTAGGGGCCAGCGCAGAGAGGGTCACGGGATTACATTTCTATATGAACTCACCTTGAATCCAAGGCCAAACCCCAGCTCACCAGAACAGCCTTTCT
The DNA here is from genome assembly GCF_041146395.1 of Eulemur rufifrons. NCBI lineage: Eukaryota > Metazoa > Chordata > Mammalia > Primates > Lemuridae > Eulemur > Eulemur rufifrons. Next base: position 99,164,315 of record NC_090988.1, read on the forward strand.
GTTCATCATACCTTCTTGAAGACGACACCCCACCATGGGCTCCCACTCTGACAGAGCCGGCTGAGAAGAGTCTGTTGTCAGGGAGAACAGCTCAGGACCGGCCAAGGCTCCGTGGGCACCTGTGGCCTGCTTGGACCCCAGCCCCATCCACTCCACCCTCCCCCGCCAGCAGCACCTCTGGCAGATTAGAGGACAGATGCCATGGTCTGCACGGCCAGGTGGAACCCACCAGAGGACAGGCAGGAGTCCCAGAGAGTGGATATCCACATTCCATTTGAACAGCAGAGTAAACTGGCTGCAAATTTGTGATTAAATGCCCCTGGCCCCGTTGCATTAGGGGATCCAGCTGGGGCCACCCTCACGCACACAGCCAGGCCCTGAGCCTCAGCTCCTCGTCCGCACAGCGGGTGCTGCCCGTCCCCACTCCCAGTCCCACGGGATCGCACCTGGCAAGTGGGTGGCACACAGGAGCTGTGCAGCGCGTGCTCTGGCTCAGCCTCTTGAGCGGTTCCATCGTACTCCAGAAGGGCTGCCGTTGGAAAAGTCATGCCACTATGGTTGTACCAGGTTGAAAAGTGTCCTCCCAAAACTCATGTCCCCCCAGAACCTGCGAATGAGACCTTATTTGGAAATAGATCTTTGCAGATGTAACCAAGATGAGGTCACACTGGGTTAGGGTGGGACCTCCCTAAGAGGAGGAAGGACCAAGCCAAGGAACACCAGGGATTGCTAGCCACCACCAGGAGCTGCAGAGGCAGGAAGGACCACCACACTCCCCCTCGCTCCTAGAGCCTTCAAAGAGCACGTGGCCCTGCCCATGCCTCGACCTTGGGCTTCCAGCCTCCAGAATGTGAGAGGATAAATTTCTGTTGTTTTAAGGCAACCAGTTTGTCGTCACTGGTTTTGGCAGCCCCAGGAAATTAATGTAATAGCGAAACAGCTCAAATCCCAGCTCTACCCCTGCCCTAAGCTACACCCTGATTAGTGATCCCGAGTCTTCATTTCTCTGTGTCTAAAACCCCTTTATTTAGTCTTCCATTATTTACTGAGCACCTGCCCCAGTCCCCAGACACCATGCTGGGCTCAGGCCCCAGGTGAGCGACCCCCGTGCTGCCTTGTGAGTGAACCCTGGCCCAAGACAGCTGTGGGGGCGCAGGCAGAAGCCACCTGGAGGTCGGGGGGGGCGGGGGGCAGACAGGCCTCTGGCCCTGGGCACGTGGGGTGACTATGGCCTCTCCCTGCCAGGCACCTCTGCCTGCACCCAGACTCATCCCTCGCAGGCCAGGACCAGCCCACCAGCATCCAGACGTGCCCTTCCCATTCCTTCATTGCCTCTGTGGAAGATTAAGCCAACAGGCCGCCAGCTGGCGACAGCCGCTGCTTCTAACGCGTGTGGCTTTTGTCCTCTAACATCTGGTGCTGTGTATGTTCTTGTTTTCCTTTTGGAAATGGTGTTGCAGAGGAAATCCCGCATTGCACTCTCACCTGAGACAGGGCGTGGTGGCGCTGCACCTCCAGAGGTGAGCAAAGCCACAGGTTCAAGGTCACACCAGGGGAGGGAGCAGCAGCAGCACTAACAGGTCCCGCACATCTCGGCTGATACGAAGTGTCCTGTGGATCTGATTGCAGGAAAAGTGGAAGGGCTTGAGCGGCTCAGTTCTGGTCTCACTGGATGTTTCTGGAGGGTCTGGTCTGGATTGCTCTCCCCAGGATGGCCCTGAGGAGTGACTGGGGCCTGGCTCCTGGGCTCACCCTGCATGTGGCTACATGCAAAGGAACCCACAGGACACTGGACCTAGAGTCGCTTCAGTGGGATCCTGTTTTCTACTGGGGAACCAGGAGACTAGTCCTGGGACACCTTACCTCAGCATGGCCGCTGGGGGGGTTTCATTACAGTTTGGTGTCTCCCTTGTGACTTGCTGAGGGCACAGGGCACGCTGCTTTCTGCATTCTCTCAGTCAGGGGCCCTCTTACTGAAGTCAGCTCATGGACTGGGGGACCGGTGGCAGGCAGGTGACAAAGCCGCCACCTCCCCTCCCTCTGTCCAGAAGTTGGCAATTTATGCTGGTTAGCATCACATCTGTCTTCTGAAAAGAACATAAGTTTGCTTAGAGAATCAAAAAGCAGGGTTACTGCTGGAGAATTTCCATCAGCTCATTGCTAGATTGTTTAAGATTTGGCAGATGTCTAAGGATTGTTTTCAGTCACTAAGTACTTCATTTTAAGACTGCAGGGGGCTGGATTCCCTAATCCCCTTCATCCAGAGAACCTGAATAGAGACCCAATTCCTGGCTTTTATGAATCAAGCGGAATCCTTAGACGCCTAGAATGAGAAGCAGGAGCTGCAGTCTGACGGCTTCTCCCTCTGTCAAACGTGGGGCTGAGCTGAGCCAGGCCACCAGCTTCCCACTGGCCAGCGTATCCAAGAGACGAGGGCCAGGAGGGGACCCATGCAGGGATTTCCCTCTTTTCACTTGAATTGCACAAACAACACAAATTCTAAGTTAAAAAGGAACTGTGGCCCCGACCGTACCACACCAACAAACCAAGTTGCTCTCACATGTTCTGGTTCAGAAGAACGTTTGTGCTGAGGGTAGAGGCAGGAGGGGGAAGGTTTAAAACAGAGACAAGGACATCCCCAGTCAAGGTGGCCACTGCTCCAGGGGATGTGCCTTCAATAACATGGCCAAGCCCACCCCTCTGATATGGCGACTCCGATGTGAACAGCGTCCCCTCCCCTTCACTGTTCAGCCAGCCAAGACAGATCGTTCTGACAGTGACGCTAGCAATTTGCAAATAAGTGTCCTGCTGCTGTTGCCCACCAGGGCTGGGAACCCCTATCTGCATGACAGGCGCAAGGGTTGGGTGACCTCAATGCCAGCTACAGCTCCTACCTGGTCCCACGGTTTCCTGACTTTAAGCATGAGACCCTCAATGTTTTTCTCTCAAAATGGGAAGAATCCCTCCCCTACAGCCAGGTTCTCCACGGTCCCACCAGGGCAAGGCACTGTTGTTACTGACTATGCTGCCGCTGCCTCACCCAGGGCACAGCCTTCACTCCAGGTGTATTTTCAGGGTGCCTGTCACGCACCCTGAGATCCTAAGATCGTAGCCTGCTGTGGATAGGAGTGAACCAGCCCATCGGCTTTGGGGTTTGTTAATATAAAAGAAACAGACTCGTGGCTTCTGGAAGGGCCCAGCTGGAAACAGGAGCTTCTGGAAGATTTGGCTGGTTTAAATCTTAATCACAGGAGAGCTTTTCCACCCTAGAGTCCCTCACCCCGATGTGCCTAGCCCATGCCCAGGGCCTTCCCTGCAGGGCATGGCCATCTGCCTCTCACAGGTCTGGCACCTCCATCAGTGCTCAAAGCTGACAACCTTCCCTTGCCCCGGCACCCCGGCCGCCACCTTCACTCTCTGAGCTTAAAATAACTTAAAATAGAGGTTAGCCCAGGAGGGATGTCCAGGTGTTCCTGGCTCTGATGACCTCTCCCACATCTTGACAGAATCCGGCCCAGGCGCGAGCAAAAGGACAGCCCTGGTTCACCCGCTCGGCGGGGAGGGCTCCCTTCACTGTCTGCAGCCGTGCACAGGACCTGCCATCTGAAACGGCCCCATGAGATGTCTTGTTGGGCTGCAGCTGTTCTCCCCTAACTTGACGGCATGCCCTCTGGGCCCATGTTCCTGCATACCCCTCAGGCCTCGCCCTCCACTGGGGTCAGAAGAGGGGCCCAGGCCAACTATCAGGAGGGGCTGGTGGTTCCCAGAGTGGCTCGCTGCAGCTGTGGGTCATAGCTCCCTAGTGCTGGTGGGAGATCTCACCCTCCCTTTGTTGGAGGACACCACTCTGGGGGCCACCAGCAGCCACACTTCAGCCAACAGCCACTGCCAAGGGGCCCAGCTTCTAGGGACAGACCAAGCTGGTCAGTCAGCTCGCCAAAGCAGATCACACAAGCGTCACCTGACCCTGAGTGAAGGGGAACGAGGCCCGGCCAACACAGCTGAGCTGGAGAAACCTTCACAGAAAGGGGTCAGTCCCAGCCCAGACCTCCAAGGGGAAAAGCTCCTCGGAGAAAGCAAAACGTTGGGATTGTGGCAGGTGGACATGGCACATATAGCCCAGTGGTGGGGACAGGGACTCTAGCCGAGGGGAGAAGGTGGGAAGAGGCAGCTACAGGTAGCACGCGCTGGGCAGGAGGCGCTGGGCAGTAGGAGGTAGGAGCCTTGAATGCGGGTGAGGACACAGGCGGCTGCGGCTGGGGTGCACCACTGCCACGTGGAACGAGAGTCGGGTGTTTCTCCTCGCTGGGCCTGACCAGTTCCCTAAGGGGCAGATGCTTGCCATCCATAGAGCGGACAAGATGCCCCCCCAAGGAGGTGGCATCAGCCAAATCAAAGAACCAGAAGAGCTCGTGGGCCCAGAGTCACAGGAGAGGTGCCAGGAGGTGGGAGCAGCAGTGGGGCAGGTGAGCCTGCAAGCTGGAGCGCACAGCACGGGCGGGTGCCTGAGACGTGCCGGCGTCACGGCCACTAGAGCAGGACAGGGTTGGGCCTCCTTGCTCTGTGCGACTCCTCAGCGTCCTGCTGCGAGGAAACTGCAATAATGGTGCAGACCAGGGGTCAGCAAACGTCTTCCACAAAGGGCCGGGTAGTAAATGTTCGGGCTTTGCAGGCCACGTGGTCTCTTGCACATTCTCCTTCCTTTTCTTCTCCTTTTTACAATTCTTTGAAAATGTAAAAACCACCCTGAGGCCAAGGGCCATCCCACAACAGGCATGAGCCAACTCCGGGTCTAAAACACAGGCCTGGCATCAGGCACCTTCACCTGGAATTCACCACGGAAATGGTTCCTCGGGTGTCAGGGCTGTGTGCGTGTCAGCTGCTCTGTGAGGTGGAGGGGCTGTGGTGGGGATCCAGCTCCGTCCCTCAACTCCCACCCCACCCCCTTTCCTCTCCCTGCTCTTCCACTTGGGGGAGGCTGGTGCTTTAGTGTTGGGTGACCCGGAGCAGTGCTGTGGCTCTGGAGGGCTTTGCCTGTGGGTCAGGTCCTGGTGAGAAGCCGCCGTTACAAGTGACTTACACTGAGTCTTAAAAACAACTGGAAGACGTGGGCCTGTCTCCCTGGGCTCTGGTTAGTTCCCTGACTCTCATGCCAGCCTCACAGCTCAGGGTCTGAGCCCTTTTGACGGCATGCACTTCACAGGGAGCCACTGACCCCAGGAGGGGGATGAGGGTTGCCTAGGAAAAGGCCTCAGGCTGGTAGCAGAGTGTTCTCCTGGGGGGCAAGGCGAGTGCTGTGCCTCACGGGATCCAAAATGGGACGTACCCACCAGGCATCACTCTGCACTGGCTTCATCCCACCCAGTGGTATCTCAAAAGCACAGCTGGGGTTGGGTAGAGCCTTTTCCACAATGCATGTGGGGTCCAGGCATGGTAACTCACACCTGTAATCCCAGCAATTTGGGAGCCTGAGGCAGGAGGATCGCTTGAGGTCAGGAGTTCGAGACCAGCCTGGGCAACATATCAAGACCCTGTCTCTACAAAAAAATAGAAAAATTAGTCAATTGTGGTGCTCATGCCTGTAGTCCCAGCTACTTGGGAGGCTGAGGCCGGAGCACCACTTGAGCCCAGGAGTTTAAGGCTGCAGTGAACTAAGATCGTGCCACTGCACTCCAGTCTGGGCTACAGAATGAGACCCCGTTTCTTAAAGCCAAAAAACAACAAAAAAAAGCATACAGGGACCCAAAGACTGATTCTGCAGGCCTCCATGAACGGGGGTGCCTGCATTGTAACAGCCCCAGACAGACCCTGTGCCTGCTCCCGGACATCCCAGAGATAAAGCCGGGGCATCAGATAGTTCTAGGATTTGCTTCCGTTTTCAATTTAAAAAGTAAATATTTTAAATTTTTTTTATTTCTAGGGATCGCTTATAACTAAGCTTTGGCTTTCTTTTTAAAAATGGAATGTTCTATTGGGAGAAATAAATGGGGACCTCCCTGTGCAGCACATGCTCAGACTTCTGGGGGCTCCTAAACACCCGCGCTGTCCAGGTGGCCCCTGCGCTGGGCATGGGGTCCTCACACCTGGGCATCTGTATTTGGTTGCAAAAGAACCACATTTCTGAGTCTTAAAAAATTCCAAAAGTTGGTTTAGTGAATACTATCAAGAGTAAGTACCATTAATAAGAACAAAGTGATTCCACTAAAGAAACGACCGAGAGTTTCAGGACCCGGGGTGGGCTGAGCACTTCCCGAGGAGGCAGCCAAGTTGCTGGGGGTCTTCCACCCCCGCCTGTGTCAATGTGCCCCCCGCCCAGGGCAAAGGCTGGGGAACGAGACGATGCTCCAGTGGGGCGCATGTGGCAGAGAGACACGTGCACGCTCCCCACAGCGGGGCAAATGCCCACCTGCATGATTGCGGATGCTGAGTGATCGCTGCGCTTTCCTTTTCCTCACTGAGCTTCGGCCTCCGCTGACTGGGGGGCCTGCTCCAATCCCCGTGGTTATGTTGCAGATAAACCCGACGAGATAGTCCCGGCCTCCAAGCCCTCTCGAGCTGCCGAGAACATGGCTGTGGAGCCAAGGGTGGCGACCATCAAGCAGCGGCCCACCAGCCGGTGCTTCCCGGCTGTCTCGGACATGAACGTGAGTGGCCGTGCCCCCCGGGGACTGTGGGGGTGGGGCCTGGGGGGTGCTCAGCAGGAACAGAGGTGGCCACCTCAGCAGCTGAGGTTCACACTCCCTGTGCCATCCAGACAGAGCCAAATCTAAGTGGCCACAGCACGCGAGTCCAGCACAGACCCGCAGTGGAGGGCACAGCCCATGCTAGCGCCACGCCTCACCACGCATCTACCCACCACCCTGGCCTCGGCTCAGCGGCTCAATGCCCTCAGCCTCAAGGGCACCCCCCACCACATGCCCAGCTGAGGCTCTTTGAGCTCTTGGCTATGTCCTTCAGACAGAAGGGACCTTGGCTCCCCGTCCACCAGAGCACAGAAGCATTCCCGTGTGGAAGGAGTGCAGTGGCCCTTACAGGCAGAGGCCTCCGCATAAACACTGGGCCACGCGCTCTGAGATCTGGGCGACAGCCGTACTCAGAACTGTAACTGCCAAGAGGGAAGTGCCTGGGTTCCGAGCTTGCTGGGCGTACCAGGTGCCCAGCTGAGAGCAGGCGGCCCTTGCCACATCCCCTTCCCTCCAAGGACAAGGGCGTGCTCTCTGTTTTCTAGACGTAACTGTCTGTGCCTGGTACCAGATTCCAGCACTACCTGTTACTTACTCTTCTCTTTGAATCAATTTCAAATGGGTGCACTTTGTTTAATCTAGCCTTTCTTAAAAAATAACACCCACAAATAGCATAAATTTGATGTGAGTTTTATGTAATATGCATTAAAACAAACAAAACTGTTAATGATTAAAATTAAATGCCCCCCCTCACACCTCCTCCCCTCCCCTCTGGAGCTCTGCGAGGCACACCCCCACTCGGAGCGGCAGTCAGCACCTTCCTCTGGCCCTGCCCCCCACCTCAGCTCAGATGCTCCCCGACCCCTGACTAGCCTCATGGGACAGCTGCCCTTGACCCCTCAGAGGACCAGGGTCCCCTCCCTCCCGCAGCCTCAGGGCTGCAGAGCGCAGGTGAGGCTGCACCTCCACGTTGGAGTCAAAAGCTTGCATACAAATGTTGCCAGGGATCTACATCTGACGTTTTTCCAGAATCACACTGGCAACCTCAGTTTTGCAGACAAAGCCACAGCCTGGGGCAGGGAGAGATTTGGGCAGACGTTGCACAGGGAAGCTGTTTCCAAGGGGGTAAAGGGAAGCTCTAGGCTCCTCCTAGAGCAGGCCGAGGAGGGAGAAAGCTGGGGACAGCCCACTGCTGCAGACTCGGAGCCGTGTTCCAGAGCACTCTCAAAGCTCGCCCACGCTAACCGGCACCTTGGGCTCATCCACGCAGCACCCGGTACACTCTCACACACGCTGTGGGGCTGGCGCTATTAGCCCATTCTATAGGAGGAAAATAGAGGCTCCTATTTTAAGGCCTTGACTAGGTCCCACGGCACGTGGGGAGCTGGGTGTGGACCTGGGTCGGACCCACTGTGCACTGCTCTGTGCCCCTTCCCACAGGCCATCTGCTCTGGCCCCATTCTCCCAGACTCGTCTGCACAGCTAGTCTGGTGAACGGGGTCCCTGCAGAGCCCGGCTCCACGGAGCAGCGTGTGCTGTCATCTAAACAGGGCCAGAGGCTGATGCCAGCAGGAGCCGATAGGAAAGGCACAGAGAGGAGCTGCCATGACAGACTCTTTGTGACCATGGGTGGGGCTGGTCCCAGCAGAGTCTCACCCTGGGTTCTGGTTTGCAGTCCGTGTACGAGCGCCAAGGCATTGCTGTGATGACGCCCACCGTTCCTGGGAGCCCAAAAGGCCCGTTTCTGGGCATCCCTCGAGGTACGATGCGAAGGCAGAAATCGATAGGTAAGAAGCGTGACCCGCACCTGCAGAAGTTGCCCCTTGGCTTTCAAACGCAGCCTCAGAGCCCCACAGGGAGCCTGGGCCACTGGGCCCACCACAGCCGCCCTGGCACACCCACCCCCAGCAAGTCCCCACCAGCCCACCCACCGGAGGACAGGAGCCTGGGTTCACCCACCAGGTAGCCATTTGAACATCGGGTGGTGTGAAACTTCCCTACCCCCATGGATACAGACTCCAGGGTGGTTTCTCTATCCTAAAGCCAAGTCGTCTGTGAGAATACCCTTTTGGGTGAAGAGGCCACATGCCAGGAAGGAAGGCGAGGGGTGCACGGGGTGATCTAGGCCAGCCCCAGCCCACCCTGCATGCCTCAGAGTGGGCAGGCCAGTGGGCTCCCACATCCCCAGGCCACTGCCATGTTCTGGAGGATGAGCTCAACGGACACACTTCTAAGGGTGGTTGGGTCAGGTTCTTGAATTGTAATGAAATAATGTACTGTGTGTTGTAGCAAACTGCTTACCTTTCTTGTTAATGTCACAGTTATTTCTACTGACTCTGTTACAGGCAAAGGTAAACTTGACCTTTTAAGACTGTCCCTTTGTGCGATAATCCGGCACTGTCTTTCTCACGTAAATTTTCTTAGAAGCAAAGGCCCCAGGGACGCTGATGGGCTCCGCCCTGTAAAGAGCCACGCGGCAGCCCTGGGGACCTGGGCTCAGCCTGGACCCGCCCTGGGGTCACTGCTCTGGTTGTTCTGGAAACGCTTCCTGGCTGCTTGCGTGTCACTAGTTTGAGATGAATGACAGCAGGCAGTAACTAAACAAGTGACAGTGGAGGTGGTGTCTGCTGTGTGTAAAACCCACCCAGCGCCAGCGAGCTCAGGGCCGCGGCAGAGCTGCGTATGCGCCATGTTGAATCCCTGGCTCTTTTACTGGTTAATAACAGTCGATTTCCTCCTGTCAGACAGCAGAATCTTTCTATCAGGTCAGTGAATCCTTACAGTTTGGAATCTGTAATTTGAATGTAACCTAATTTACTTTATAAGGTGTATTCCTAAATTATTACTCCTTGGGAACGGAACTGTCGGGCAACCAACATGCAGTGAGTGGCCGATGCAGAATGCCTTTAGCAACCATCTTTGCGATGCCAAAAGATCTTCCCACAAGGAGTATGCTAAATTTGGAATACCCTTATCAAATGGAAGTTTGCATTGGAATAAATTATTGTAGTTTGTCCTAGGAATTTTTTTTTTTATTTCAAGTAATTTATTTTGAAAAACCTGCATGCCCCTGACGTGCGATCCTGCGTGTCTGTCAGTGTGTATGTGCGTGCCTTGCCCCCTTCCCCTGGAGTGCCTTCTGTTACTGTTTCTGTGTCTTGGACTGTTGAGCAGTCTGTACAGTCACACCCAAGCGACACACCCAGAGAACCCTCAGGCCACAGCCTCAGCCACATCCTCACATGCTCAACACCCACAGGCTTTCACTGGGGCAACTCACGGAACCTGACTTTGACTTTGCCAAGTCAGCTGAACCTGGACCCTGGTCAGTCACAGTCGTGGCAGCCTGCTGCACCCTCAGCCCCTGCTCCAGAGGGTCTTAGATGGGACCAGTTCTAGAGCTCCCATGATAACCCAGAGGGGCTCACTGAGGCCCCCTCACCCGAGGGTTTGCTTGGGATCCTGCTCCCGGCTTGGGCTGGAGTCTTTGATTAAAGAGAAGATGAGGGCTCCCTCCCCTCAGGGGCATGATCCAGAGCCAGTGCGACCCTTCCTCTGAGCTGGCCACACACAGCCATCCTTCCCAGGACCCAGGGAGCCCCGACACACACAGAGCACACAGTGTGGTCCACAGAAGTCAGGCAACAAAACAAGTTCATATCACCCTAGAAGATACCATCACAGTGACACACAGGGCCACCAGCAAGCAGATGGCTCTGCTGATGGGTAGGAGGCCTCCCTGCAAGTCTGGGCAGGATCAGAGCGAGCAGAGTCCTTGGCACTGCCACTATCTGTGCCACAGAAGCAGCCGCAATAGCACCTACAGCCCTGTGCCTTGTGCCCTTTGCCCTCATTTCAGATGAGCAGGTGACCACCTCAGCACCCTCAGCCCTAAACCCTCACCCAGGGGCCATTACCAAGCCTGAAAGGGCATGGACAGATGCCTCCTAATCTAGACAGACTCTGCCCCAACAGGAGAGCAAAAGCACACACACATGCAGCCCCAAGGACGTCAGCTGCCCTCCCTCAGCACCCTCTCTCGGGATCCTCACGGCACCCACACCACACACGCGCCCGGGGGAGCACCGCAGCAGCAGCGCACACTCACTGCACCCTGGTGCACACGCGCCCGGGAGAGCACCGCAGCAGCAGCGCACACTCACTGCACCCTGGTGCATACGCGCCCGGGAGAGCACCGCAGCAGCAGCGCACACTCACTGCACCCTGGTGCACACGCGCCCGGGAGAGCACCACAGCAGCAGCGCACACTCACTGCACCCTGGTGCACACGCGCCCGGGAGAGCACCGCAGCAGCAGCGCACACTCACTGCACCCTGGTGCACACGCGCCCGGGAGAGCACCGCAGCAGCAGCGCACACTCACTGCATCCTGGTGCACACGCGCCCGGGAGAGCACCGCAGCAGCAGCGCACACTCACTGCATCCTGGTGCACACGCGCCCGGGAGAGCACCGCAGCAGCAGTGCACACTCACTGCACCCTGGTGCACACGCGCCCGGGAGAGCACCGCAGCAGCAGCGCACACTCACTGCATCCTGGTGCACACGCGCCCGGGAGAGCACCGCAGCAGCAGCGCACACTCACTGCATCCTGGTGCACACGCGCCCGGGAGAGCACCGCAGCAGCAGCGCACACTCACTGCACCCTGGTGCACACGCGCCCGGGAGAGCACCGCAGCAGCAGCGCACACTCACTGCATCCTGGTGCACACGCGCCCGGGAGAGCACCGCAGCAGCAGTGCACACTCACTGCACCCCGGTGCACACGCGCCCGGGAGAGCACCGCAGCAGCAGCGCACACTCACTGCATCCTGGTGCACACGCGCCCGGGAGAGCACCGCAGCAGCAGCGCACACTCACTGCACCCTGGTGCACACGCACCCGGGAGAGCACCGCAGCAGCAGTGCACACTCACTGCACCCCGGTGCACACGCGCCCGGGAGAGCACCGCAGCAGCAGCGCACACTCACTGCATCCTGGTGCACACGCGCCCGGGAGAGCACCGCAGCAGCAGCGCACACTCACTGCACCCTGGTGCACACGCGCCCGGGAGAGCACCGCAGCAGCAGCGCACACTCACTGCATCCTGGTGCACACGCGCCCGGGAGAGCACCGCAGCAGCAGCGCACACTCACTGCACCCTGGTGCACACGCGCCCGGGAGAGCACCGCAGCAGCAGCGCACACTCACTGCACCCTGGTGCACACGCGCCCGGGAGAGCACCGCAGCAGCAGCGCACACTCACTGCATCCTCGTGCCTTTTCTGTTCTTTTCTTTCTTTTTGTTCTGGCTCAGAATGGGCCACAGAACTAACCACTGGGCATCGTGGCTTGTGCTGTGTTTCATGAACAAGTGTACATCATCTGACTGTGTGAGTTTGTGGAACTGTAGTATACGGCACAATCCTAGAAACTTAGTGGGGTTTTCTACTGTTGTGATTTAAAACTGTTCTCTACTTGTAGGAATAACAGAGGAAGAGCGACAGTTTCTGGCTCCTCCAATGCTGAAGTTCACTAGAAGCCTGTCCATGCCAGACACCTCCGAGGACATCCCCCCACCACCGCAGTCTGTGCCCCCGTCTCCACCACCTCCTTCCCCCACTGCTTACAACTGCCCTAAGTCCCCAACTCCAAGAGTCTATGGGACCATAAAGCCCGCGTTTAATCAGAATTCTGCCGCCAAGGTGTCCCCAGCCACGAGGTCTGACACGGTGGCCACCATGATGCGGGAAAAGGGAATGTTCTACAGGAGAGAGTTAGACCGCTACTCCCTAGACTCCGATGACCTCTACAGTCGGAACGCTGGCCCCCAGGCCACCTTCCGCAATAAGAGAGGCCAGATGCCCGAAAACCCATACTCAGAGGTAGGGAAGATCGCGAGCAAAGCCGTCTACGTCCCTGCCAAGCCCGCCCGGCGGAAGGGGATGCTGGTGAAGCAGTCCAACGTGGAGGACAGCCCGGAGAAGACGTGCTCCATCCCCATCCCCACCATCATTGTCAAGGAGCCGTCCACCAGCAGCAGCGGCAAAAGCAGCCAGGGCAGCAGCATGGAGATCGACCCCCAGGCCTCGGAGCAGCCAGGCCAGCTGCGGCCTGACGACAGCCTGACCGTCAGCAGTCCCTTCGCAGCCGCCATCGCCGGGGCCGTGCGTGACCGAGAGAAGCGGCTGGAAGCCAGGAGGAACTCCCCGGCCTTCCTCTCCACAGACCTGGGGGATGAGGATGTGGGCCTGGGGCCGCCTGCCCCCAGGACACGGCCCTCCAAGTTCCCCGAGGAGGGCGGGTTTGGCGACGAGGATGGCGCCGAGCAGCTGTCGTCCCCAGTGCCAGGGGCAGCGCCCAGGGAACCTGAGAACCATTTCGTGGGTGGTGGCGAGGCCAGTGCTCAGGGTGAGGCCGGGAGGCCACTGAATTCCACATCCAAAGCCACAGGGCCCGAGAGCAGCTCGGCGGCGCCCCCCAAGAGCAGCAGCGCAGCCGGCCCTGAGAATTACGTGCATCCGCTCACAGGGAGGCTGCTCGGCCCCAGCTCCCCACTGGCCCTGGCGCTCTCTGCACGGGACCGAGCCTTGAAGGAATCCCAGCAGGGACCCAGGGGGGAGGCCCCCAGGGCTGACCTCAACAAACCTCTTTACGTCGACACCAAAATGAGGCCCAGCACAGAAACCGGCTTCCCTCCGGTCACCAGGCAGAATACCCGGGGGCCCCTGCGGCGTCAGGAGACGGAGAACAAGTATGAGACTGACCTGGGCAGGGACCGGAGAGGCGACGACAAGAAGAACATGCTCATCGACATCGTGGACACGTCCCAGCAGAAGTCGGCCGGGCTGCTGATGGTCCACACCGTGGACGCCACCAAGTTGCACGACTCCCTGGAGGAAGAGGACGAGAAAGCAGACGTGGACATGAAGCCGGACAACTCGCTGTCTGAGGTGCCAGAAGGTGTTTCCGAAACCGAAGGTGCTTTACAGATCTCCGCTGCCCCTGAGCCCGCCGCCGCGCCCGGCAGAACCATTGTGGCGGCCGGCTCCATGGAAGAGGCGGTGATTTTGCCATTCCGCATCCCTCCTCCCCCTCTGGCATCCGTGGACTTGGATGAGGATTTTATTTTTACAGAGCCATTGCCTCCTCCCCTGGAATTTGCAAATAGTTTTGATATCCCCGACGACCGCGCTGCTTCTGTCCCCGCTCTCACGGACTTGGTCAAGCAGAAAAAAAACGACACTCCTCAGTCCCCTTCATTGAACTCCAGCCAACCAACCAACTCTGCAGACAGCAAGAAGCCAGCCGGTCTTTCAAACTGTCTGCCTGCCTCATTCCTGCCACCCCCTGAGAGCTTTGACGCTGTCACCGACTCTGGGATTGAGGAGGTGGACAGCCGGAGTAGCAGCGACCACCATCTCGAGACGACCAGCACTATCTCCACAGTGTCCAGCATCTCCACCCTGTCTTCTGAAGGCGGGGAGAACGTGGACACCTGCACAGTCTATGCAGATGGGCAAGCATTTATGGTTGACAAACCCCCAGTACCTCCTAAGCCAAAAATGAAGCCCATAATTCACAAAAGCAATGCACTTTACCAAGATGCGCTTGTGGAAGAGGATGTAGATAGCTTTGTTATCCCCCCACCCGCCCCCCCACCCCCACCGGGCAGTGCCCAGCCCGGGATGGCCAAGGTCATCCAGCCAAGGACCTCTAAGTTGTGGGGCGACGTCACAGAGGTCAAAAGCCCAATTCTCTCAGGCCCAAAGGCAAATGTTATTAGTGAATTGAACTCAATCCTGCAGCAAATGAACCGAGAGAAATCGGCAAAGCCGGGGGAAGGTCTGGATTCACCAACGGGAGCCAAGTCCACCAGCCTCGCTCCAAGGTAAGTCCCGCGGTCGGCTCAGGCACACGGTGCTCTGGTGCACACTGTCCAGGGCTGACCGGGAAAGCCCTCGGGGAGCAGCCCAGGTGGACGTGAAGAGGGGATCCGTAAAGCCTCTTGTGTTGGCCACATCTGTTACCCAGTAACCGTGCTTCTTTTTCTCATGCTCCTGGACTCTGAGACAGCAGAGTGATGACCACAAGCATCCCAACAGGACGTGGTGCTCCCTCGTACAGACGTGTAAATGAGGTCGCACAAAGCCAGCTCCACCTTGGCTTCTAAAGAGAAGCTCTGCTCTCTCCTCTGTGCCCTCCACATCTTTGCCAGGACCACCTAAAAGGCCATTTAGAGCCACACCAAGGCCCAACCAAGCTTGGTTGCAGGAGCCACCACGCCAGCTGGGGGGCAGGCGGGCGTCTGCACGTGTGGGTTCTTCTCCCCTCCCTCGCGGGCAGGTCTGAGGGCCAGGGAGGTGCTGGGCTGTGGCTTTACTGGGAACTTCAGAGTAAGATGCATTCCTCCCTGGCAGCCCCTCCTATGCCAGGGGCAGACGCTGGGGAGGAAAAGCCTCCAATTGTCCCAAGTCGCCACTCAGAGCATCGTGTGGGGTTTAAGTTGTTTCCATTGGAACTGGAGGGGGAATAAAGGAGGAGTCATTTCTAAGCCCAACCTGGAGGCCCCGCCTGAGGCTCTGTCTAGTACGGGCCCTCAACTGTCTGCAGCTTCTGGGTAACTGCCACCGGAGCCCCACCTGCTCCCGAGATCGCCAGAGACGTGCGCCACTTTGCTGTTCCCCAGACAGCAGTGCTCTGCCATCTCCCCCTCTGATGTTTGATCTCGGGTTTCATCATTTTGACTAATGAAGTCTTTCTTCATACTCCTGCTGGGCAGGCATTTGAGTCAAACAACTAAGTCCGTTAATCAGTGATACCACACTACAGTGGGGTCTCGAGAGGCAGGCTGAGAGCCACAATTTTCCCAGCTGTCTTCAGTGTGGACGTAAATAAACTACTCGATGGTGCCCATTACTCTCAGAGGAGTATTGACGGGCGGCCTTGTTAGAGAAGACGTTGACACCGCTGTCTTTGAATGAGGCACCCGCCGCCAGCTGTGACATTCACGTAGTACCTCCAGTTGAAGAGAAATTCTTTAAAAATTCCCTATTTCTGGTAGACATATGTACATACGTAGCTACAAATATTAATGTTATATACTCAAAAGTCTCAAGGAAATCTTAAAAGCCAACTAGTTTTGTCCTATCCCATTACATAATGATATGGTTCTTTAGTCATTACATTATGTGAAAATAACAATTAAGAGGACTTAGTGTTTCACATTTTACAACTTTCACATGGGTGAATAATCCCTAGGGCGACTGGGGAGCTGGGAGGTGAGTAGTAACTAGATCCATTTTTAAGCGAGGCTAAGTGGCTTGTCCACGTGCACGGCCAGTAGGAGATGGAGCCAGGACTCAGGCTAAGGTCTCTGCCTCCTGCTTCCCATGTTAGCAATGTCTACAGTAAGGACAGCGGGAAGGGCGCGATCCCAAGGCTGGAGGAAGGAATTCACTGTTCAGGCCAGTGGGGCGGCCTGTAGCGAGCTGCGACCCCCAAGCACTCCCACCTGGTGAGTGCAGGGACCTCTTCCACGGGCCCCTCTCTCACAGCAGCTGGATAGCTCACCCCCTCTGATCACTTTTGGGCTGGACGAGCTCCTGGGGTGCTCACAGAGGAGGATTCCAACTTGCACATGTCTCTAGGGCTTCCCTGCCCTGCATTTCTCTAGGTGACGCTAGGCAGGAAGGGGCTCAGAGCAGGCATCACGGGGCAGAATCCTGCTGGATTTCTTAAGGAGAATAGCTGCGTGACCACCTCCAACTGGACTGGTGCGTGGTTGCCGGGGACAGCCACTTCCCAGCCATCCTGGCATTTATAATGCAGCTCACTTACAATAAGATCATTAGCTGACACCTGTTAAGCACTCACCAAATGCCGGGCATCGTGTGCCACGGGTACCATGGAGGCAGGGCCTGTGCTCATGCAGACAAGGAAACGGAAGGTCAGAGTGCTGAAGCCCCCAGGGCCAGGGGTGCTTCATTGGAAGGCACAGAACTAGCCCTGCAACTGGGCTGGCTCGGGGTCAACTCCTGACCTCCGGCAGGAGGCAGGGATCACCTTGGAGGAAAGGCCAACTATCTAACTGAACGTCTGCAAGGCTGAGATTGCCGAGGGCAAGACAGCTCTCAGGCATTCTAACTCCCCTTGGGCTGGGCTGAGCACCATGGCTCTTTGGTGACTCTATGGCTAATGACAGGCAGGCTTAGTCACTAGGGTCACCCGCGCTGCCAAGCTCCCAGAGGTCATGTCTGTTCCTCCCTGCTACTGGCCAAGGATTATACTCGGAGTTGGATCAGGCACAGGATGGCCCTGTGGATGGGGCCAGAGGATGAACATGGAGGTCATTCACTTTAGACACTGAACAAGGCACTCTAATCCTTGCTCTTTGGATCTTACAACCTCACCATGTTGAGCGCCTGAGGGAAGACCATAGTGGGTATGAGCTGCAGCCAGAGGATATGCTGACAAGGGTAAATTGGAGTGACAGCACAACTACCAGTGAGTCCAGGACAGAGTTACGAAGGCGTAACGAAGCGCTCCCCTAGCCCAGAGCGCGTCTTTCTCACGAACAAGCAGCACTCGACTCCACTACTCCGCTTTTCCCGACGCAGATGTACCCCTGGCACGTCTCATTGCTGGGGCGTTGCCTTCGTTATTAGGCCTGGTATCTGCCCATTTGGATCAGACAAACCCGGTGTGCCCCCAGCTGGGGCTCACCACCCCTTTAAATACATCTAAAAATTAAAAGCTGTGAATGGCCATGGGCAAAATGAGACACGAAATTGGATGAAGGGAATTCCTACTGAGGAAAAAGAAATGAGTTTTTCTAGGGAAAATTGAAAGCCGGCCATGCCTTTTGAAACGACAAGCAGTGGTGCAAAAATCCATTTCCACAGGACCAAGTTTTGATTGTCCAAGAAAGGGACAGTTTCAGAGTTGTTCCACAGCTACTCGTTCACTAAGTGGGCAAAAACCCCAGCTGAACTTGACCCTTTTAAAGTTACTTTCACCCTTGGATGCTTTCTCAACAACTCTGAGGGGAGATTGTTTTCTTTTTACTTCTTGCTAGAACCCAGGACAGGATCGAGGGAAGAAGAAGAAAATTACATGACTAGATCCTTGCTTTCTTGGGCACATTTGATTTAACTTGAGCAACGAGTGTGTTTCTGCTGCTAAAAGCTCTTCCCTGAAATCAGGGATGACGTGGAATTTGGAGATGTCTTGATTACAAATATGTTGTTGAAAGGAGTCCAGTCAAGTAGTTTTCTTTAGTACGTAACGCTAGAGGCATCTCTTAGGCCTGGTCTAAAAACACCCCGCCAAGAATGGAGTCAGCAGTTCCGGGAAAAGCGTCCGGTGGCCACCCAGCCTGATCATCCAGCCAGGAGGTAATCTCACCTTGAAGGGAATAAGGGATTAGCAAACCAGATCAGTGAAGGAAGCAGTGGTCTGGGGAAAGCGTAAGTCTCCATGGAGAATCAGTGGACTCTCCCTCTGCAGCCACTAGCCTGTGGGCTTCCCTGCCCACCCCCCGCCCCACCGCAGTACTGCTGGCTGGGGGTCCCAGCACAGGATCCTGGTGCTCTGCTGCCCCTGCTCAGAGCTAGAGTCAAGAGCTCAGAGTCAAGAAGGTGAACCTGTAGTACCAGCGACAGCCTGGAGCTCTCACACTAGAATGGGCGTGTGAAAATACTAGCCCCAACTACAGTGTCCTTCACTTGCACTGTGCTTTTTACTTTTCAAAGACCTTCAGTAATCTACTGATGCACTTGATTTTCACAAGCCTGGAGGTGTTAGGCATTGACTGGTGTTCTCGCCATTTTGTGGACCAAGGAGCAGGGCACTTGGATGTTTTGGTTACAGTCACGGAGCCAGGTGCAAGCAAGTTTTCCAGGTGCAGACCTGGGAGACCACTGGACACTCAGTCCTGGGGCTTGGATCCACGGCCCAGCCCCATGGTGCCCTAGTTCGCTGAACTGCTGCTTTCTAGGGTGGAGAGTAACAAGAATACATCAAGAAGGACGCCTGGGCCCTCCAAAGTGAGGCAGCAGAGTCTGTCATTCATCATTCATTCAACAAATAGTTATTGATTGCCACTTATGTGCCAGGCAGCATGAGCCCAGAATTTATCACTGAACAAGCAAAACATTCCAGGTCTCTCTTCCCTTGGGGAGCTCAAATTCTTGAGAGGAGACACGGGTGATAAATAATGAACAAGATAAACCCCAATGTCACAAATGCTGCCAATAAGCTAGGAGGTGCTAACAGGTTAGAGTGACCACGTGCAGAAAGGAGCTGACACTCTTTAAGGAAGTGACATTTGAATGACCTGAAATACAAAAAGGAGCTAGCTATGCAGAACACCAGGCACGGGCAGCCCAGGCACAGGCCTGCACTCTAGAGACAAGCAGGTACGTTCCAGGGATCAGTGCCTCAGGAACCCCAAAAAAGACAGCACAGTTCGCCTGGCTTCTATGCTTTGACCCAAAATAAACTAGCTACGACCCAGGAGAGCTAAGCATCATTTCCCCCGGCTTAATTGAGATATAATTGACAAATACCAGACACTAATTTTACAGCAAAATAATCTGTTGTTCTTTGTCAACACATCCATGGAAAAGGTCAGCTTCCCTTTCACCCTGCGTCTGGGGGGCAGCAGAGCAGTGAGTGCAGGCTATGGGGGTCCCGTGTGGCTTCCATCAGAGGGCACGGCATATGCTGGTTCCCCCAGGGTCCCCTCTAGATCGCCAGCCTTTCTGGTGGGTCCAGAAGGGACCTTGAGACTGGCCTTCACCTTTCGAAGGCATGGCTAGGCTTAGGGGAGAATATTCCTCCCTGGAACTCTGGGTACAAGGGGCCCCTGCAGGGGGTTCGGGCTGCCTGGGGGCTTCGGCCCACTCCCAGAACAGCCACTGTCAAGGCCCCAGCTTCCGTCCCTGTGCCCACTGACTTGCAGCACCTGCCTCCCCTCCCACCCGGTGCCTCCGGCTCTTCACCGGCTCTCGGCAATGTCATCCTGAGCACCTCTTGATTTTAAAATAAATCAATTTGGGTTGTTAAAAAATGATCTCTGCCCAGCTGGTCCCAGAGCAGACTTCAAAGCAGACTCAATAATAGAAGCTGCCTAATGACAGCTTTATAATCTCAGCACTGTCAGGGTGGTTTTATCATTTCACGGCACCAACTGAAACATTAAGATAATGTCAGTGAATGAAGCTGTAGATAATTTGGTGAACACTGGTTAGAGTGTGTTTTCCCTAGACTCGTATTTGGAAGGGGCCAGTCTAGTCTGGTGGGAGCACCTGTCCTTGCACATCAAAGGTCAGGTCTCCAATCAGATGCTTCCTTCCCATTTTGCACATGAGACGCATTTGGCAAGAACATATCACAGGGTGACCATTTCCCCCTGAAAGCTGGGTGCCTTCTTGATCCTAGATGTGGACCTCCTAGCACGGAGACCTGGATTCCCAGGATGGCCGCTGAACCCAGGGCAGCCCACCCGACTCCCGGGTCCGGCTCTGTAAGCTTGGTCAAGTCACTTAGCCAAGTGATCTGGGAAATGGACATAAAATCCCTTAACTGTTCATTCAGCAATGATTTATTACGCCCCACTCCGGGCCAGGCACTGAGGACTGAAGACAGACCAGGGCCCCTCAGAGCGCTCAGAGCCCGCGGATGGCAGCGAGGCCTGAGTGTGCAGACAGCTGCCGAGATGGACATGAAGCACACAGTACAAGCGAGCGGTGCTGACTCCGCTCCCGACACTGAGGCTCCGGGCACACGGCTAGCGGCTCAGCAGCCCCAGTTCCGAGTCTTCAGTGCCCCACTTACCAGGAGGCTATAAAGACAGCATAACTCAACTGGAGAACAGTCTGGAAATCAGGGCTATTTTACATGCAGGATGGTGGCTCGTCACTAAAACGCAGACGTGTGACTTGGTGTGCGGGGAGAATTTTATGCTGACAGGACTCTGGACCCAGCACCAGGGCCGGGCTCCTGCCAGGCAGCCTGTGTGGGGGACAGAAGGAGCAGGCCCAGTGAGCCACGCCGAACAGCCCCTGGCCCACTGTCAGTTATTGTCCACCAGCCAAACCGGATTTGTAAACACAGTGCACAAGCCGCCTGCCCGTTACTTCTCCCACCCCATTTAACTTGTACTGGCTGATGGATTAACAGCACATTTCCGAATGTCTCAATTACCTCTTGATTTTTTTTTAATTCTCATGTTTCTATATGGATTTGATTTAAAAGGCAGGCTAGAGAGTGAGAGTCCAAGAGAGGGTGTGTGTGAGTGTGTATGCGTCTGTTCTAAATCAGAGCATCAGATTCCCATGTGTTCCGCCTGGGAACCCAGTGGTTGCTTAGCAACGTAAGGATCTGTGCAACCGGGAGGATCCAGTGAACACGGGTGTGATGAAGCAGGAGAGAATCGCGCACTGAGGAGCAGGGCAGGGTGGGCCAGCCCAGACTCGCTGGCCGTCCTTTCCTGTAGGCATGTTGGGCGGGGCACCAGCAGGCCCCGGGCACGTGGCCAGGATCTGCCCGCCCCCGTGATTAGCTGCTGGCTGTCCCTCATCTCGTCCCCGTAGGGTGGCCTCGCCCCCCCCCCCCCCACTGGGAATGTTGGTTTATCCTCCCTAAGCTGCAGAAGAGAGAAGACGGCTCAGGCCCCGAGTTAGGGAATTAGCAGTAAGCTGGTTCTCAGAGGGCTTCAGGCAGAGGCTAACAGCATTCCAATGTCACTGTTTTCTCTTTCTTAACTTTTTCCGGGATATTTTTCTTCTTTTTAAGTGAGTTACAAAATCCCAAGCCAAAGAAGGCAAAGTTGTTATTTTCCTGTTCTAAATATGAAAGTGATGCCCATATTGGTTTTCAAAGTGGACCTGCAGAAGGGACCTCCTTGGACGGATTCCCAGCCAACGTCTGTGCCACTGTTTTCATTCCATCCATCGAAAGATGCTTTTTTTTTCTTTCTTAATTTTGCAGTGTTGTCTCAAGTCATTGCATTTTGTCATTTTCATTTGCTCCCATGATGGGTGTTAACAGAAGAGGGTCATGCTGAACAGAAGTAAGTGCCGCCTGCAGTAACACTGCGTGTTCTCGTGTGTGCCACTGTCTTTCGCTCCTGCTGCCCAAGAAGGTGTTTGCAGAGCCTCCTCTTCACTTCCCGCACACACACCTGCCTGTAGAGCCCTTCCATGCCTGGGACTGGTTGGGGTATTTCCACAGTGAGGCTGGCATTGCTGCCATCCCTGGGCCAGAGACACCAACTGTTAAACACTGCCCAGGTTTGTAGCAGTCGCTGTCACTTGGGGAATTAACCTGCCTCTGCTTCACAAGCCTAATGAGCAACAGGGCTGCTCCTCAGCTGTGCTGCCTCAGTGGATCTACCTGGAGCCAGGGTCATGGGCACACTTCACCAAGCGAAGTCAGCTTCAGAGAAAGTACCTCCCCCACCCCAGTCATATCTGAGCAAATGTGTTCTTGTAGGATATTTTCCCACTTAACGAAAAGCATGCCTTCTTCCCCAAAGGTCTTGGCCCTAATTAACACCACAAATAGCCTCTGAATGCAGTGGCTTCACACTTCCTCATCTTATTTCAATCATCTTATTTTACCAAAGTGAAAAAAGTGAGTCTTCCCCAAAACGTACACACCTTATGGCTGTGGCGCACAGAGACAGGCCATCTTGATGGACACACCACGACACTCCCTACCAGTTTTAGCTTGCTCAGGTTGGAACTGGGGCAGATCTTCGTATCCTACTTGAGCACCAGAGTTTTTTCTCATATCCTGTGTCCGCAGCCCACCTCTCTCCTGAGAAGCTAAATCTAGACACCAGAGAGTGCTGGCCTCTTCCCCTGCACGTGAAGCCCCTCTGGGCTCCAATTTCTTGATTTTGAACAACTGAGCCTAAAAGCAGTGGCAGAGTCCTCAGTCTCACCTGCGGCTGCCTCATACCTGTTGGTGTACACAGTCCACCAGCACAACCAGTGACGGGCACCCCCTCGGGGGGAGGGGATGGGCAGGCTCCAGGTAGGTAGCAAGTCCTGTTGGTAGCAAGTCCCCCCTGGGGCACCCAGCTCTCCAGGAAACTGCATGTGAGCACTCCGTGGGTGGAGGTGTGCCTGGCCCAGCAGTGTGCACCTACCAGCCCCTGGAAACACTTCTCATGACAGGATGGACGCTCGAGTCCACAGCACTAGCCCCTATTCAGATCCGCTCTTTTCCTTTCACGGTGGAATATTCTATACCTGGAGTAACAAGGACTGACATCAAGTGGGGAAGTGTCACAAGGCTTGGAGGCGCCTAGGTAACTGATTGGTGGTTTTACCCAAATACACATCAGTGATAAAGAAAACAAACAGCAGCAAAAGGAACAGTCGGGAGATGGGCAGACCAGACTGGCAGCCTCGCCTGTCTCCAGCGCACTCCCTTCGATCAGCTTCCATGCAGGTCTGGCCCCTTAGCCTTTTGCACGTCCTGGAAGAAAAACCAGGGCCTAAACAAGTGGTTTCTAAAGTCCAGTGTCTATCAGAATGTCTGGGGTTTGGTTAATTGCAGGCACCGGGTCCCTGTCCCCAGCCATCCTATTTCAGTAGGTTCGAGAGGGGCTCAGGAATCCTCACTTGACCAGTGTCCTGGATGATTTTTAGAACTGCTGCTGTAACTGGGCAGCAGCAAATCCCCAGCGACAGTCAAGATGCAAACTGACAAGACTGGCTGGCAGCAGACTTGCAGGGCTTCGGTCTTGTCCCTGGGGAGTCTCCCCACACAGCGGCATCTCAGCTGCCGGAGCGCTCCTCTCGTCCACGACCCTTCCACTGAGACACCGTGGCCGCCCGCCTTCACTCGCAGCCACGGTGCCGCTCCCATGCCGCTCCCTGCACTGTCCAGGGCACTTCCTCCCAGCTGTCCCGCCACTTAGAGGAGAGGAGCCCATTTTATAGATGAAGACATGGAGGCTCATGGGCCGGTATTTGGCAGAGCCAGGGCTCCAACAGACATCTCTCGAGTCCAGATCCTGAGGAGGGGCCTGTGGTAGGATAGATCTTTCCAGAAAGGAGTGGGTGGGCTATCCACATCCATGTGAATGAGTCCAAAAGGCAAGAGACACACACCTACTCTTGTGCCTCCCCAGTGGCTATGGCTTTCCCTGGACCAGTGGGATGGACATGCCTTCCGTTTGGAGACAGCAGAATGTGCACCAGGGCCCGGAGGGGCGGTGGTTCCTCTCTAGGTGTGGTGAGAAAGCCCGCCATGGGCCTTGGCCAAAACCAGTGGGGGAGTGGTTTATGAAAAGTCCACCTCCACATAGGTGAGCGTGGGGACTAGGGACTTCTCCAGCACTGAGCTGTGACCTCCTCCCCACGGAAGTCATTCAACCACCTCACTGGGTTCAGTAAAGGTTGGACCTAGAGTGAAGCCTGTCCCCTCTCCAGCTCCAGGGGCTTTACCTGCCAAACCAGAGCAGGAGGGGCACAGGGGACTGCCAAGGACTTCCATGGCCACTGGGAGAACGGGGCTTCTTTCAGAGTTCTGCTTTTTGATAAGGATTGTATATCCTACTGATGAATCTTTCAGAGGAAAGGGGTTAAAAATTACCTAAAAAACCCTGAGTGCCCCCAGGCAGCCATGGGGCTTTCCACTTACTGAATGAGGGCCTGGGAACGCCCCGCCCTGCACTCGGCCACTCAAGGCAAGGAGCGGAGGATGCTGGGCAGTTGCGAAGAGGCTCTCTCCTCAAGGGTGCGCCTCCTGCTCGCTGACATGGGGCACACCGTTTCCTTAAGGGGTAGTGATGAGGTTACTGGGCACATCCCACTCAGGGGACAGGACTCCATTCTGGCCCTGTCTTCATGCCCTATTCAAGCCTTACAAGGGCCTCACTGGCCACCTTCCAGCTGGCCCTCCCCTCCCACCCAGCACCTCCATCCTGGATTCAGGTGAGTGGGCTGCCTGGTGTGCTCTGGTGTCTCCCTACAACTCTGCCTCTGCTCCTTTCCTCCCTGTCCTGGCAAATCATTTGCTCACTGCCACGTGAGCACATCTGCCACTAGATGCTCTGGTGTGGTCTGGGTGTCCCCCTCACCTTCCTCGGTGATCTGCATCCTGCCACCCTGACATGGTAACCTGCCTTGTAATGATTTTCTCTGTTGTTGCTGTTTCAGAAGCCCAGAGGTCATGAGCACCGTCTCAGGTACACGGAGCACGACAGTCACCTTCACTGTCCGCCCTGGCACTTCCCAGCCCATCACCCTGCAGAGCCGGCCCCACGACTATGAAAGTAGGACCTCAGGAACGAGACGTGCCCCGAGCCCTGTGGTCTCACCAACAGAGATGAACAAAGAGATTCTGCCTGCCCCTCTGTCCGCTGCTGCTGCCTCTCCTTCTCCCACTCTCTCCGATGTCTTTAGCCTTCCGAGCCAGCCCCCCTCCGGGGACCTATTTGGCTTGAACCCAGTGGGACGCAGCAGGTCGCCATCTCCCTCGATACTGCAACAGCCAATCTCAAATAAGCCTTTTACAACTAAACCTGTCCACCTGTGGACTAAACCAGACGTGGCAGATTGGCTAGAAAGTCTAAACTTGGGTGAACATAAAGAGACCTTCATGGACAATGAGATCGATGGCAGTCACTTACCAAACCTTCAGAAGGAAGACCTAATCGACCTTGGGGTGACTCGAGTTGGGCACAGAATGAACATAGAAAGGGCTTTGAAACAGCTGCTTGACAGATAAGGACGGCTGCGCTTTACCCTTACAGACTTCTTGTTATAAGTAGAGATGGGCTTGCACTGAAATACTAGGATGGCCAAGCAAGTCTGTGAGCATCAACCCCGTTCCATGGGTTTGTCTCCTGGTACCCAAAGAAATACTGTGTGTGTCCACGGTGTGGCTGAGCAGAGGCCTTGAAACTCTCAGCTCTCTCTGGGTTTCTTGGGCAGTTTCTGTCAAACAGGGGACAAGGACAGAGTGTTTTTCTAGCATGGAAAGAGATTCCCAGCATGCAGGTGACCTCACTTGCCGGGTCCAAGAAGCTCCCCGTCGATTTCGCACGGGATCCTTGCTCTTGTAGGCAGACACCAGTGTGTTCTAGATACCTCCTGAGACCTCCCTCCTCTGCATTCCGGGCAGCTCTCACCACCCTAGGCCCCAGCACCAGGCCTTCCTCAGTCCTGTGGCCTCTCAGAGGACACCCGATGCTCACGTGCTCCTTTCTCTCTCCTGTACTTTGCTTGCAGTGAGATGCTCCCAGATGTGTTTGTCTGGTGCCCCTTCTTGGGCCTGAAAGGTAGAGAAACTTTTTTGCCCTATACGGACTCTTTACCCCATCTCATCCTGTGATGAGCATCCATGGTTCTTTGGCCATGAAGTTCTTGGCAGTGGTGGGGAGTTTGAATGGGATCGTGCCCAGCTTTGCTTAGCTTTCTTTCTTTATTTCTGCAAATCTATTAGCATAATTCCAAGGTGGCCAATCAGATGTCACATGGAGTTAGCCAAAGCACAAAGTCACGATTCCAAAAAGGAGAGGAGACCTGGCCATGGAACCAGCCAGTGTGCAGCTGCCTTGGTCCCAGGTCTCCTCAAGGTCGAGAGCTGCTGTCTGCCAGGAGTATCCATCCAGGATGGAGAAAGGGGTTCTCTGCCTCTCAGAACTCTTTTTTATGAAGGTGTGTTGAG
This sequence comes from Eulemur rufifrons, assembly GCF_041146395.1. NCBI lineage: Eukaryota > Metazoa > Chordata > Mammalia > Primates > Lemuridae > Eulemur > Eulemur rufifrons. The sequence goes on from NC_090988.1 coordinate 99,190,686, forward strand.
CTCAGCAAAGACCAGAGCAGGTGAGCATCTACTCTGACATGAAGGACAAGAAGATGCACAGCTCACGGTGGGCATCACTGCTGCCCTGTGAGATGGTGTCTTCTCTGGGAGCTGGGGGGTGCAGGGCCCTCAGTTCTGAGCCCGGCCAAGGGTGAGCGTCTCTGCTGAGACGGTCCTTTTGCTCTCAGAGGCCAGGGAAGATGGTACTTTGGGGATTTTCCCCTTTTTCTCTGGGTGTCTAGGAATCCCACCAGCTTGTCTTAACAGTACAGCAGGTCCTCTGAGGACCCAGTGGGTATGCAGTGTAGACAGAACCCAGGACTGAGAACACAGGTGGGCTGCAGGATCAGGGGGAGCAGCAGACGAGTGAGGCAAGGAAAGCAGGGCGGTCTCCTGGACAGCCAGCCCGGCCTCTCCGGCAAGGCTTCCTTGAGCTCCCCAGGCTCTGCCCTGCAGCCCCGCTCCAGGTAATGAGACCTCTGATTGCCAAGGGAGGTCACCAACTGCACATGGGCTGCAAAACATCCAGTCAGGCTTCCAGCACATTCTCCCACATTTGGAGGATACTCGAATGTCAGGTTTTTGGTTTTATTATGATTTCAGAACTAGCTCAGCCCATCTCTAATTATAAAACGTGATTTTTTTTTCTTTTTTTTTTTTTTCTTTATGCTCACAACCAAGTGTCTGGTTAGGTCTGGAACAGCTCTAGAATGAATACATAAAATTTAGAAATTTAAAATCTCTTTCTTTACTGCAAGTTTAAATAGTTGTACAGATAGTTTATAAGCACAATATTTTAAGAAAAAAAAGTGGCTGGTCTACTAGGCAGCCTTTGTGCCACTTCAGTGCTAGAAAGTTAAAGAAAAAAAAAACTTTTGTGATTTAATAATACTATTTCTGTGGAATAATTATAAAAGTATGACCTTTTTAAATCAACCTTATTTGGATGCATCTGAACCAGCAGAGCTGTGTTATATTTTCTATCTTTGCTAGAACTTCATCATTGAAGGACAATTTCTTCAAAAAAGTGGTTATAATTCACAATGCAGCAGTTTCTCTAAAAATAAAACCAAAATACACACACACTACACACACACAACTTTTCCAGCTACACGCCCCTGATTTGGAAACTGAGTCTTTAGACTTTCTCCTGTTCCAAAATGTTTTGCAGGTCAATCTTTATATTTGAATGATTCAGTCCAACTTGAAATAATTGAATATTAAGGCGCTTTACTTTTGTGTACTTTCAGTTTTTCCACTGGGAGATGAACGAACATTACTCTAGAGAAATTTCAAGCCAAGATACTATAGGTGGCCTGCTGGGCTGCCCGATATTTTAGAAAAATGTAAAAATGGTGGTTTGGCCATTAATTTTGTCTTCCATTTGGTGATAGTGCAAAATTTAGTAAGCCCACCACTTCACCATGGCTCTTTTTGCTTTGCCTACTATTGGTATTACCTCTGTGCTCAGTGCCAGGCAAAATGCTAGATAAGAGGAGAATGAAAGAAACCTCTGGTAGATTGTAAGCAATCACAACATGGTGACTTTGGTTTCATTAAACTTTGGCAGCCAGGTGGTGAGAGCTGGCTGTTACTCCCTTTCTTAAGAGACTTCAAGCCACATGCCACTAACCAGAAGCAAGCTGGCTAAACAGCTGATAAAAGTTTATTTTTTACATTATCTTATAAAAAGTAATAGGATCTATCAGAACCTGCACTGACCAATAAACATGTTGCCAAGATGAATCGGTCTCTAGCTCTATTTGCTGATTTTGCTACAGAGAGCAATATAGTTCCTCATTCAAATCACCACCCACTGTTCGCCCCCTTTAGGACATGTAAGGACCAGGCCCTATTCCATGACCCTCTTTAATGGTGGGACAAATGTTAAACTGCTCATATAAAGATGTTAATATTATTCCAGGTTTTAAGATCAACTTTTGTTATATACTGTAATTTAAATAAACTGCATTTACATACCTAGTTTCTGTAATATCGTGTATACAAAACCCAAATCTATCAAGATGTAAATTATGTATACCTGCCAAGATACCTTCTCCAGGGTGTCTGTGCACATTTTAAGTTAATTCATATAATATAAAAATGACTCAATGTGACTGTTGATTTGCTGAACTTTACATATCACAAAGTGAATTATTTGTGATACTTTAGTTAATAAAATGGTGAATTTTTTTCTCAGTTATTGAACAAGCATTACCCAGTTGATCTGGCAATGACTTTTTGTGTGTGGGCCACAAATATTGATTTTCCCATTAACAATTTTTTTTTGTTTTTTAAATACTAATATGTTTCACACTATAGTTTGTGTAACAACACGTGTTCGCATTATCTATGTTGCTGTTACTTTTGTGCTTTTATTCTTTTTAGACTTTATTAAAAAAACAAAACAAAACCAAGCTCCTGTAATTTGCACTTTCTCCCAATCCTTTAATCTCTTGTATGGCAACCAAAATTACTGTAAAAAAATAAATATACTATTGCACTAAGGTTGTGGTTCTGATTGCAAACAGTGAAAACTGTCTGAATTAAACAAACAAAAAGTTGCCAAACTTGCAATCTAATGTAGGTTATTTGAAGCATCATAGCCGGCTTTACCTCTATAAAATTGACCAGATAATATCTTTCATCAAAGAGTAAAAATGCTCCTCCCACTGAGCTAAAAATATGCCTTGGTTCCATTTCCTTAAAGTATTCTCAATGTATAAATGGAAACATGTATATTATTTCAGAATTGTGAAAAATGTCAGAATGGGCTTTTCTTTTTGTTTTGGGGAGGAAGCAGGGATGCCACGGAGGTGAGCCAGGTTTGGATCTCTCTCCTCGGAGTATAGGGCTCCCCTCATCCCCAGCTGGTTGCCTTCTAGCCATGGGAGTTGCAGAACTGGGCAGCCTCTCTGCTTGACATAAATGTAACAATGTTTTGAGAAGCAAACAAGGTACTAAGGCTTGGAGCAAGAGAGCACTTGTGTCTTTTGGCAAAGAACTGAGCCAGGAAGACATAGGCCACCCCTTCCACTTTAGGGAAGCAAATTTTAACTTAAACATTGAACCTCTTCTTTGGCCTCATCAGTGAAAACTTGTCTTTAGTTCCTGAATGGTTTCTTCTATTTTGGCACATTCTCCATTTGAGCAGCAGCCACTGTGTTTCCATGTTCATGAAAAATTTGAATCCACTTATCTTTTGTAGTTTACAAAGCCCTCCTGCCTCACCATCCAATAGTTTCTCCCAAACCTTAACATGTCCCCTGACTTTACTGTCCAATGGTTTTTTCCACACCTCTTTTCCTAGATGAATATATTAGTTTGTCTTATTGGGGGAAAAAATATTGGAAGATGTTTTCTTTTACTTGAACTTTATCCGAGGCATTTTAACAACTAGTGAACTGGAATGTGTTTCTGTATTTGTAGATATCCATGTACACATGCAAGTGGGTGAAAATTCCACCATGGCTGGGTGATCACAGCAGCTGCATGCATACGGGACTGCCCGGGCTTTGTGGGAAATCGGATAATTTCCAAACTTGTTTCTCAGACTTCAGCAGATCTGATCACTTCAATTTTACTCCATGCTGTATCAGTGATTTTGTTTCTTTATTGTTCCTGTAACATGTTTCTACATTTCACAGTCTTTAGCATTTCATGTTTAAAATTACAACATCACTGTCCATTGCTTCTCTCTGGAACTCTTTGTTCATAGCAATTCTGAAACTTTAATATGAGCCTTCAAATAAATACATAAAAGAAAAAAAAGGAAAAAAATAAAGTGTGTGCCTTGGGTGTTTTGAACCTGATCTGCATAAAACCATATTGTATTCAAATGCTGTATATTTAATGAAAGGATAAATATATCTTCAATGTATTAATGTAGCTAATAAAATAGTTATAGTGCCTTGTTTTCTGAACTGAGAAGCCCATATCAATGCACATCGTAAAGAAAAAAACAATTCGCTATGAAATGTTGAGAAGACCTGGACATGATTCTGGAGCCTTTCTCATCACAAGACTGTGGAACATACACAGTCACTTCAGTTAAAAATAAAAGTAAATTGAAATAAGATTGTGTTATCAATTAATTTTCAATTAAAAGTACTCTCTACTGTATCACTTCAGTATTTTCATTTAATTAAAATACAAAACGTGTTTGAGAATTTTCATGGAGAAAAACATTTTGATCCAGAGTCCTGGGCTTTCAGACCCTCCTCCCTTGTGTTGTGTCGTCCCCTGGTGGCACTTGTTGGTAATGCTTACCCAAGTCAGCAGTACTGATCATTTTCACATTGTTAAAAATATACAAAATATTTGTTTTTAGTGACTGAGGGCACTCATCACAGAAAAATTATTTCCATTTTTGACAAGGAATGGCAACACACATTTTTCTTTTAAAATAAAAATGACGGAAGAAATGTCTCAACGCTGTCGCGCTCCACTTAACGTTAAATGTCAGCCTTCCCAAGTGTCCTTTCCCATCTTAAAAGATGAGTCTGGGGTGCAGCACACACATCGGGAACCCACGTCTGCCTGTGGACCGGATCAGTGGCAGCAGCAGTGAACCTTTGTGGGACTCTCCGGCCAGATGGGAGCAGCAGCAGCCGGGTCTCCTCAGGCTGTTGACGTGCCCAGAGGCAGGGCAATACCACGTGCTGTGTCTGTCAGCATGTCCTTGAGTTGTCCTGCCACACATATCTCAAGGGAGCAAGGAGCTGCTCAGGTCTGGAACTCTACCCTGTGCCTGTTGACCTCGCAAGACTACCAACAGTGCTGCTGGCCAGAAGTCAACTGGATATCCGGATTTTTTAGTTTCAGGCAACGGACATAGCCAATGATCCAAGAATCTGAAGGGGTGGTCAGGGAGAGGTGGCCAAGGCTTCTCAGCCACTCTGTTCCACATGCCGTTGCCTCTGCTCAAAGTATGTGGCATGTGTCCAAGAGTCAAAGGGTGAGCTGGAGCACTGCCCACAGCCACAGGGTCCCGTATGAGGTGGGGATCACAGGAACAGCCCGGTGAGCCAGACTGGGTGTGGAGACAGCTCATCAGCCACCCACATCTGATGGCCAGCACCCCTGTCCTAGGGCTCCTAGAAGGCAAGCCATCGTGCCATTGCCCACCTGTAGTCTTCCCTGCCCGAGGACTGCAGAAATGGAATTACACGTGTTCTCCAAACCCAGAGCCCAGAGAGTGGCAGGAGCACACAGCCCTTGACACTCCAAGGAGCGGGCCACAAGCACAAGGCAGATGTCCACTTAGGTCTGTGTGTGAGCCCAAGAGGTAGCACAGGCTGGGAACAGTCAGTCCACCCAGCGCTCTCTGTATGTGCCAGGCCCGTTCAGAGTACTGACCCACAGAGTATCTGACAGCCCTGTGAGTTAGAAACTAAGAGCCCCAGTTCACAGACGAGGAAACTTAAGTCTTGCCAAGGTCCACATCAAGTAGAGAAGGGTTTGCCATACAGCTTCCCTAAGTCTGTAGCAGAGAACCCAATCAGGTGGCCTGGGACCCGTTGCTGGGTCAGAATCTGCCCTGCTGACAGGGCACTCCCTCTCCCTGCCCCCTTCTGAAGCCATTTGTACAGGGCCTGGGGTTCAGGAGGCCGGGCAAAGTGCAGGCGCCTCCTGGCTAAAGCACCCCAGAGTTGTGGAAAAGGGAGACTTAATTTGGTGTGAATCTGGTTACCTTAATTTGCTCAACTGAGATCAGGAGAAGCAAGGCCTAGGGAACCTCTAGTTTTCAGAGAAAGGACCCGACATTTGTAAAAGGCTCCACGGCTTAGAGAGCATGTGACATGTAGCATCTACTTTAATTCTCATCGGGTAAGTATCACCATGGTGATTATCCCCTTTACTGAGGAGGAAACTGAAGCTCAAAGAACCAGATGCCGTCCCATGTGGCCTACAGGCAGCTGGAACAAGTCATCCTGAAGACTGAGTCCTCACCACGGGAGCAGAGCTGCCCTGGGCCCCATCCTTCCCTCCTGTTAAACTCTTCCCCTCATGGCTACGAACGACCCAGAACACTCCCGACATGTTTCTTTGCAGCCTAAGTCAGCCAGAGCCCATTTCTGTTGCTTGCAACCACAGATGCCAGGCGCAGCTCCTGACCCAGATGATGGTGTTTTCTCCCCCAGCCCACAGCCTCCCTCTGCCAGTTATTACAAAACGGGGCAGCCCTTTCCTCTCCCTCTGCTATTTCCCTCAGTGGCAGAGAAGAGAGGCCAAGCAAATGAAGGATGAGATAAGGAGCCCACAGTTACAGAAGGAGTCTGGAAACAAGCACAACAGACCCACACAGCTCTGAAGCTTTACTTAAAGCCAAAGGCAGGGCGCAGCAGCAGCCTTCCCTGGCCTGGAGCCTGCCATCTGGGCAGCCTAAAAATAAAGTCTCCGTTTTCAAGCAGGAGTTTATAAAATGTGACTACAAAGGCCCTGACAGAGACATGGGGCCCAGAGAAAACCACACAGCCTGAGACCTTTAGCACCCGGCAGGCTTGCTGGGAAAGACCAGCTCCCCTCCCCGCCCCAGGCATGTGACCAGCTCTCTGGCAGCAGCCAGGAGCACTAAGTGGGGAGTGTGGTGGCTCCTTATGGAGGGAGGAAAGGAGACCACAAAATAGGAGGGCTGCACACAGCATGAAACGTAAGCCACAGCTGACTAAGCTCTGCCCCATCCTGAGAGACCTGGGCCCCTGCCCGCCCTCCTCACCTTGCTCCAGCCACACTGCCACTTAGGGCTGCCTCTGCTGGCTCCTCCTGGTACCTGGGATGTTCTTCCCCGTGCCTGCATGGCTTCCTGGACCACCGGATTTAGAGGAGGGCTCACTCTGATGACACACTCTCACATCTCCCCATGGCACCTGTCAATACCCACGACTGGCTTATTTGCTTACTGACTATCACCTGCCTCCCACCACACTCACCCCTCTGGAAGGCGAGCCTCACGGGGGCAGCTCTGCCAATTGCGTGCACTGCGATAGCACCACCCTGGAGCCCTCCGCGCCAGAGAGTCGGGCCTCCCATCTCCCAGAGGCCCCGCTCACCCCTCACAGCTGCAGCCACTGCAGCTCCTGCGGCCTCCATCTGGTCCTCAGACACCTGGCAAGGAAGGACTTCCCTAGAGGCTCAGGGACTCCTCCCGTGTGTTGCCTGCCCCTATGCTGACCCTCCTTGTCCCCTGCCTGGAAAGTTACTGGGAATCCTCCACTTGCCCTGACTGCTGCTCTGGGGCCCCTGCTCCCCCATACCACCAGGCGCCTCCTCTCCTCTGTGTCGAGCTACACACCTCTCCTGTCCCGTCACAGGGTGTGGAAAGGGACACTTCCTGAACCCCTCAGTGGCTGCAGGATAGGCAGACTATGTCCTGGGCGGACAGACACCTGGGCTTAAACCCTTCAGACTCGCCCTCACCCACCACAGCCCTCAGTTTTCCGGCACACAGGGATGGGCCCCGTGGGGAAGGACACCTGCCCAGACCAGCCCTGTTCCAGCGAGTGGCAAACCCCGCAGCTCCCTGCAGTACCAGGGGAACGTTAGCACAGGGGATACACATGCAGAGCCGCCCACAGAGGACCCGCAGGGAGCACAGCCATCCTCCCAGAATCAGGTGTTTTGAGTAACTTGTCCCAGTGCCCAGCTTCTGGACGAAGACACACATTTCTGCTCTAAGCTCGCCTGAGAGTGGCTTCAAGGACCACAAAGACACCCTTGGGTGATGACCCACAGTCCATCCTCAGCCAAACTCTAGCCAGGCTTCTCTGAGCTGTCATCTCCACTAGGCCTGAACCTTGGCCTATAAAACTACCGATTCTCAAACCAAATGACTTTGTCCACCCCTCTCCCTCAACTTTAAAAGACTTAAGCACTAACAGAGTTTCTAACAACAGCTCAAAGCCACAGCCCTGGGAGGACCGCAGGCCACCTTAACGCGCCAGCCCGAGAAAGTTCCAGGCTGCCAGAAGAACTGACCACAGGCCCGCCCGGCTTCCTTAGAGCATTTACCGGAAAGGACTTACAGGTGTGCGGCACAGCCCCCTCACTCAGGCCTCCAAGGCTGCAGAGCCGACGCTCGGCGACATCACCACCGGGACAGCGGCCCAGCGGCAGACCTGCTGCCTCGCCATGCACCCTGCCCGCTCCCGCCGCCTCCCCTCAGGCTCCCTCCACCACGCAGGTCGCCCACCCGGCGCTGCCCCTTCCCGCGGCCACAGCTCGCCGCTGACCAACTCTGTCCTTACCATTCGACGTCCGCGCTTGTCCCGGACGGTGGGCCCCGCGGCTCCGTGCTCCCCCGCAAGGACTGGAGGACGGGGTGGAGAGCCGGACCACCGTCCCCCAGGTCCCCAGCCTCCAGGGCACAGCCAGGCCGCGGCCTCACCCCACCGCTAGCGGCCTGACCGTCGCTCTCCTCCCGCCTCACAGTTTGACCAAGGCGCGCAGGGGACGCTGGGCCCGCTGGTCACGTACCGCACGTGGGCCAATCACTGGCAAAGATCGTGGACCCAGGATTGGCTCGGCTGGAGTAGGAGGGGCATCTTTCAGCCAATCCCGGAGCCAGGAGACGGGGCGGGCCGGGGTTCCCCCCATGCCCCAGCGGCAGGTGTCAGCGGCTGGGCTCTCAGCCAGGGGCAGAGGTGCCGCCAACGGTGCCAACGTCCTCAGACCCCTGTGCCCTGCGCCATCGGAAGGACGGGTGAGACACCCACTTTCACGCTCGGAGTGCGCATGTTTGAAAGTTGTTTTTTAAATAGAGTTACGGTTTTGAATTTCAAAGCCACAAAACCACATCAGGTGCACACCAAGAAATACAGAGGTACCCACAGCCCTGCCCGCCAGCCGGTTGAGCATCCAGCCATACGAAACCCTTCCAGTCTTCCGACGTCCATCGCCCCCTACTTGAGCTTGAATTGTGATGTACTTACACTTTTGTCCCCACTTTCCCTGCTCTCCTTTACACACTAAGCCTGGTTCACGTGGCTGCCTGCGTCCCCAGCCCTCACGGAAGCGGTGGCCCTACAGCCCATTGAGTGGGTACGCCCTAATTTCCCTGATGATCCTCTTTTAGTTGGACATGTAGGATAATTTCCAATTTTTACTATTACAGCGTTGTCCTCCATCCAGCTCTTTGAGGCCGTGGTTGTCACATCACCACAGACCTGCTGCCGCACAAGGACAGACACTGGGTAAGGGCTGTGCAGAGAGGTGGGGTGGATGTAAGAAAGACTGTAATGGGAAGTACAGTCTGGGCTCCAGCTCCAGAAACTTCTCCACATCCACGTTCAGGGACTTGTTAGCTGTATGGCCAAGGCACCTTAACACAGATGTGAACATCTTCACTCTTACCCCTGGAAGTAGATCAAACGATTTAAGTAAATGGTTGTATCAGTTAATACTATTAATATGTTGGCTTCAAATAACAGAAACTCCAATTAAAAGTGGCTTAAATAGTGGTTTATTCTTTTCATATGACATGAAAATGTCAGCTCTAGGAAGGCCTGGATTTTGTCTGTCTTTGTTCACTGCCTAGCACCTCGAACAGAATGTTCTCACTAAGTATGTGTTGGACAGGAGGTGGGTGGTCCCTGGCTTTGGTCTGACAGCTCAACAGTGCCGAGTTTGAGATTCTTTCAGCCTTGCCCTGAAACTTGCCACCTCGTGGCAACCAGCAGCTGCTGCTGCTCCACACATCGTATTCTCTTCCAAGGCAAGAAGAAGGGGCAAGACTATTCACCTGTGTCTGTCTCTTTTAACAGAAAAAGCAGTGCTTTCCCAGAAATGTCTGCCAATGTGTCATCAGCCACAGTAGTGTCCACAGCCACCCCTAGAAGCAAGGCAGACTGGGAAAGTGAGCAGTTAGTTTGGCACACTGCTGCCAGGAACAAAGTGGAGGAGGAACAAATTGTGAGCAAGCAGAGGGTAATGGAGAATGGGTGGGCAGGTGACAGATAGTGGCAAGAGTGTGTTCAGGTGAAGTGTCTTCACTGAGCATTGTTTTTTGTTTGGTTGGTTGGTTGGTTGGTTGGTTGGTTGGTTTTTTGTTGTTGTTCTGATACGTAAAGAACTTAGAACTGACCATTGTTAAGTATACAGTTCAGCGGCACTAAGTACATTCACAATGTTGTATAAGCATCACTATCCAGTTCCATCACCGCAAAGAGAAACCCTGTACCCACTAACAGTGACTCCTCATTCCCCCTCCCTGCTCCCAGCCCCTGGCAACCATCAATCTACTTAACCTCTCTATGGATTTGCTTATTCTGGGCATTTCATATAAACAGAATGAGGGAAAAACACAAGTTCCCCATCACAGACTTTTAATATTTAACAGAACTTGTGCAGGGCAGGAGGAGCCTCATCTGGGAACCAGCCACCAGGAAAGGAACCCAGGAACCTGTCTGCAACTCAGCGTTCTCATCCGAATGCTACGATCGTGGAAGCCCCAGGACCTTTGTGGAGGGAATGAGGTTCTGGATGGGAAAATTGCCTGGCAAAGCAAAAGGGAATATATAAATATAGGTTGGATTTTGTTTTTTTGAGACAGATTGTTACTCTGTTGCCCAAGGTAGAGTGCCATGGTGTCAGCCTAGCTCACAGCAACCTCAAACTCCTGGGCTCAAGCGATCCTGCTGCCTCAGCCTCCCGAGTAGCTGGGACTACAGGCATGCACCACTATGCCGGGCTAATTTTTTCTCTATATATTTTTAGTTGTCCAGCTAATTTCTTTCTATATATTTTTTAGTAGAGATGGGGTCTCGCTCTTGCTCAGGCTGGTCTCGAACTCCTGATCTCAAACAATCCTCCCGCCTTGGCCTCCCAGAGTGCTAGGATTACAGGGGTGAGCCACTGCACCCGGCCAGGTTGGATTGTTTTTAATTAATAATAATATATGCAATACAAAATTCAAAAAGTATCAGGAAAAAGCGTGTCTCCCCGCCACCTCTGCTCCCCAGGCCCCAGGCTCTCCGCAAAGCCTGGGCCTATTAAGGGTTCCTCGCGGCCCTTTCCAGGGCCAGTGCATGCATCTGCAAGCACATACCTATGAATCATTTTAATAACCCAAATATAGCTCACTCCATACACTGTTCTGCAGTAGTCTTGCTCTTTTTAAGACTATTATGAAATAGATCAGGCACATCACAAGGATGGAGAATAACAAACACCCACAGTCACCACCCAGTTTAGGACAACAAACATCACAGGTACAATTGAAGTCCCTTCCTCCCACTCCGATTCCACCCTCTTTCCTCCCACCCCAGAGGCAACCACTGCCCTGAACTTGGTGTTTATCATCTCTGTGCATGTTTTTATATGTTTATTGCATATACACGCTTCCATAAACAATATGTAGTATTATTGTGCTCATTTTAAAACCTTATATAAATGTTCTCTACTTCATGCATAATAAAACAGCAATCCCTATAAAGGGAACCGTGCCCAGCACATAGTCACCACTCAGTTACGTGTTGGCCACGACATCATCGATACTATGATAGTTGCTGGGAATCATGAATTCTTCTGCAGGTGGCTTATTTTGTTCAATAGTATTGAGATTCATCCAAGATGACAGATGTAGCTCTAAATCATTCGTATTCACAGTTGAATAGTATTTCGTTACATGAACATATCAAAATGTATTTCTCCATTCATCTGTAGATAGATCTTTAGATTTCCAGTTTTTCACTATTACAAACAATGCTCTTTGGGGGAAGTGATGAATAGATAGAACACAGATTTTTAGGGCAGTGGAACTATCCTATACGATACTGTAACAGTAAATGCACATCATTATTCATTTGTCCAAACCCATAGAATGTACAATTCCAAGACTGAACCCCAATGTAAACTGTGGACTCTGGGGAAATGATGTGTCAGTGTGGGTTCATTGATTGTAACAAATGTGCCACGCCGGTGGGGGATGCTGATAGTGCTGGCGGGGGCAGGGGTGTATGAAACATATCTGTATCTTCTGCTCAATTTTGCTGTAGACTTAAAACTGCTCAAAGAAATAGTCTCTAATAAAAATTTAAAAGCAACGTTTTTCAACATTATGCTAAGTGAATGAAGCCAGTCACAAGTGACCACATATTACATGATTCCATTTACATGCAACGTCCAGTACACGCAAATCCACACAGACCGGAAGTAGTTGTGGTTGCCAGGGGCTGGGAGAGGGCAGTGGGACGTGACTGCTAATGGGTGGGGACTCCCTCTGAGGGTGATGTAAATGTTCTGGAATTAGTAATGCTATTTCTCTAACTCTATGAATGCACTCAAATCCATTGAACTGTACACTCTAAATAGGTGAATTATATGGTATGCAAATTAAATCTCAATAGATCTATTTTTAAGAAAAGAAAAACCCAGTGTTTTTCTAAATGTAATGTGGGATCCTAGATTGGATCCGGGAACAAAAGAAGAACATTCATGGAAAAATTTATGAAATCCCAATAAACTCTGTCACTCAGTTAATAACATTCCAATGTTAATTTCTTAGTTTTAATCAATGTACTGCAGTTAAATAAGCTGTTAATCAAAGGGGAAAACCGGGTGGGGGGTATACGAGAATTCTCTCTATTGAATTTGTAATGTCTTTGTAAATCTGAAATTACTCCAAAATTAAAAGTTGATTTAAAAAGCAGTGCTGCTGTGAATGCCCAAGTCCATGTGCATCAGAGCATCTCTCAGGAGTGGGACTGCTGAGTCACCTCCTGCTCTCCTGGGAATGACCAAATCGCTCCCCACCAGGCCCCCGAGCTGTGAGTTAACGTCGTAGGCCTGGCCATGGCGCCCAGGAGGTCGCTGCCCTTTCTAAGCTGTCCAGTTCCTTTGCGAGGATGTTCCACAGTGGATCGAACCAGCCCCCTGTGGATGGACACTTAGGTTGTCTCTTTTATGCACACATGCAAGTGTGCTAGGATAAATCCTCAGAAGTAGAGCTGTGGGCTAAAGCACATTTTAGACATTTCAATGAATATTTCAGGGAGCCTAACTGCCCACCTCCCAGGTGGCCTCAGGCCACTCCCAGCAGCATAGTGACGTCTGTGTGGGAGCCGTGCCCATCTTTGCTGGATTCCAATAAATTCCAGCATCTCTAATGGTGACCTAGTGCTGCCTTATAAATTGTTACACAACTTAGTGGCCTAAAACAGCCCTAAATATTTATTACCTTACGCTGTCTCTGAGGATCAGGAATTGGGGAGTGGCTTAGCTAGGCGGTTCTGGCCCAGGGTCTCTCATGAGGTTTCAGTTGAAGACATCCGCCAGGCTTTGCAGGGGATGGTGGATTTCTCTCCAAGGTGGCTTGCTCACATGGCTATTGGCTACTGGCCTTGGTTCCTTGCCACTGAATGACAAGGCGCTGGCTTCTCTCAGAGCAAACCATGTAAAAGAACGAGGCAGAAACCGCAGCATCTCCCATGGCCTAGATTGGAAGCCACGCTGCACCGCTTTCACACTATCCCCTTGGTGATGCCGGTCAGCCCCATTCCAAGTGGGAAGGGCTGCATGAGGGCGTGACACGCGGAGGTGAGGACCACGGGACAGTTCTGGAGATGGGCTCGGACAGCAACACACAGTTATGGGTGAAGGTAGGGATGGAGGAAACCTTTAACACACTGTATTATAAAACTCTTACATTTAGGTCTTCAATCCATTTTGAATTTGTTTTTCTATATGGTAAAATGTAAGGGGTTAACTTCATTCTTCTGCACGTGGACAGCCAGTTTTCCCAGCATCACTTGCTGAAAAGGTAATCTTCCTGTTTTAAAGTTAGCTGATTAGCAACCTTAATTCCATCTGCTACCTCATTCTCCTTTGCCATGTGAGACATATTCACGGGTTCTGGGAATTAGGACTTGGACATCTTTGAGAGGCCATTTTTTCCACCCCCTCAGGGGTTACCAGGCTCACAGAGACTCACATGCACTTACCTCATCTGCACACCCTACTCAGTGGCACAACTGGCCCTCGAACAACATGGATTTGCACAAGTGCACAAGTCCACTTATATGCAAATTTTTTCAACCAAACAAGAATAAAAAATACAGCATTTGCAGAATGCAAAACCCATGTATACAGAGGTCCAACATTCTGTACACACAGGTTCCACAGGGCCACCTGTGGGACTTGAGTATGCAAAGATTCGGGCACAGGACGGCAGCCCTGGGGCCAATCCCCCTTGTATACCAGGGGAAGACTGCATTTCATTATTTCCTAGCGGGAGGTTTAATTAACAGAGGAAGGATTAACATTTAATCTAGAGAAGGCTTATGTTAGTGGGAAATGTCCTCACAGCTCACAAGTGACAAATGAGCCTTCTCAAATGACTTAAACATTAACTGAACAAGCACTATTGTACAGTGACAATGGGTAGGAAAAAAACAACCTTATCACTCAACCTATTTTGATTTGTTCCTTTCCTTGCACGTTTTTGCAATCCTAATCAAAAGCAGAGTTTGTCTTCCAAGGGGATGACAAACAGGCCAGAAGAAACCAAAGGGATAAGAGAAGGAAAAAAAAATTCAAAACACAGCACTGAGATGAAAAGATAATGGAATCCTAAAGTTTCAGGCAAAATAAGTATAAATTACTAAAGTATATTGTTAATATGCACTTGATGTGTTCCATGAAATTTTTAAGGTGTATCCTGGTAATAAATTTCAAATGCAAGTAGGCAGAATGACTCCTGCAAGCATGTAACTAGAAAGAGGGTTATTTTATCGTTTCAGAGGAGGAAGCTGGAGCTGAAGATCGGCAAGTCAGTGCGGGCATCACAGATGGTGCCTGCCCTCCACAGCGCATCCGCAGGACTGGCAGACAACGGGGAGAGGCTTTTCCTCCAAGCAGAGTTCCCTGGCCAACCCTGGCCATATTCTCAGATCTCCCTGTTCTCCTTTCAGAATTTTCTCTTCTCCTTGGTTGGAATTAGACACAATGGTGGAATCACGTATTTCCTGTGTGGCCTCCCCCAGGGCACAGCCACTTCCCTCATTCCACATTTCACCTCCAGGGCCCAGCACCTGTACGGGTGCTCAGTTAAAACCACGGGGGGCACCTCTCTGGAGGTCTTGGGTTGAAGCACCGGCAAGCAGATCTTCCAGGCAGGAAGCACTCTCCATTCTGTGCACACTTCTGAGCTGCCCAAAGTGGCCACAGTAACGCAATGCTCCTTGGTGACCACTACTCCTATGTGCCCCAATTATCATTCCCCATGGCTGGGATCGATAGAGAAAAAGCACATCCACCCTCTGACCTCCACGTTCCAGGGGTCTGAAAGCAAACTGCTGCCCAGTGAGCAGCTGGGTTGTTCCTCAGGCCAAGGGGGCCTGGGCATGAATCTGACCTTGAGACAGAAGTGTTGGTCAGTTGATTTTAAAACAACCACAGCTAAAAGAAAAGCAGCTAGGTTAAGGTGGGTGACTACAGGTGCACAGGCTGCCGGACCATGCTTGGTCACCAAGACAACAGGAACACAGACCCACCCAAGACATGTCCCATTCCTGCTGAGCACCACACCTGTCCCTCTGTAGTCACGGACAGGGCCACACCGGGTAAACAGTGGGCCAGTGGGGACCCTTTCTGCACAACCCCGTCCCTTTGTTAGACCCTGTATCCTGGCTCCCCCACCAGCCCTTCCCCTTGTGCAGAAACCTCTTTGCCCCACTCTTTCAGGACTGGCCTCCCTGCAGGTGGCTGCAACCTCTCACCTGGCAAACAGGTCCTTCTATCCTCTGTAACCACGTGTGGTCCCAGCCTCCCTGCTGGGCCCCCAAGTCCCAAGCACAGGACCTGTGCTTGCACTGTCATGGGAGATCAGGGCCTTATTGGGTTTGGATGACACGAGCAGAGCTGGCAAGGGGGCAAGGGGGCAAGGGGGCGCTCATTAAGCTGAAGGCAGTGATGGTTCAAAGGAGGATGCAGTGCCTGGGGAATACTGCAGGTGGTGGTGGGGGGGTGGTCTGTCGCCACCCAGGCTGCAAAGGGTGCCAGGGTGTGTCAGCATAACTGAAGGCTGGTGGGAAGGCCCAGCAGGCAGGGAGTGTGAGCTGGAACCAGGCTCTCCAGGGCCCGGCTCCCAGCTCCTGCAGGCATGTCCAGATAACCCCATGGAAGCCACCTGTCACCTCCCTCCAGATCAGGGCAGGTAGGGATGTGTGGGGAGCAGAGCTGGGGGTGGAATAGGAGAGCCAGTGACAACTTGTTAATCCCTGATTTGTAAGAAAACCACCACTATACCCCTGGGACTAGGGACAGTCCTCCAGTTTTAGCTTGGAAACAAAAGGTCAACACCACTCCGGTCTCCAAAGACAGAGGGCTGAGCAGAAAGTCTGGGACCCTCCCCAGGCCTGGGCCAAAGCCACGCAGCTCAGGGGGCTGGAGGCTGCTCTGGCACCTGGCTCACCTAGAGGGCACCAGGGACCCCAGAAGATAGGGAGAAGGCAGCCACCAGCACACGGTCCTGGGCTCCAGAGAGGACCAGCAGGACACAGGGCAGCAGGGTGTCAAGGGGGACCCGACAAGACTTAGGAAGTGAAATGGCCAAAGGTGGGACCTGGGGTTTGGGGCCTCCTTACCATCAGCTTATGGCGGCTGTGGGCAATGCCCCTCCCGTAAATGGGAAGGACGCGCTAGTTTGCAACGTCTGTGATTTGCTTCGCTCCCCCATTTCTTTCAGGGATGGTGAGAGGAGTTTTTCCTGAAGCTTCAAATTGTTCTGCCACACTGTCTGGGAGCTGCCCACGAAAGGCGCACGTATGGCCATGGGTACCACAGAGCTGAGTCCAGCCGGGGGGTGGAAGCACGAGGCCCCTCTGCCACCATCTCGGGGGCTCCAAAGACCTGCCCTGTGCTATGGAAGTTGGCCTTCCTGCCACTTCCCCGCCCAGGCGTGAGGCCCCAAGCCGGCCAGCTCTCTGCTCAGTGCCACTGTCCCCCCAGACTTTAACTTGAGGTGCCTCTAAAGAAAATAGACCTTTAGCTACATCATAGCCAGCCTGGGATTTATGGTGAGAACTGTACTTCAGAAATTATTTTTAAGCACATAATTTCCTATTTTGCTTGGAATCTTTGTCCAAAAATTGATGATCAGAGAGAGTAAATACATTTTACCTTATAAAATGTGCCTTTTAAGGAGCATGCCTCTTTCAAAGGAGTCTGCAGTTGGTCTAGAACTAAAGCAGAATGCGTGTGGCATGCGCAATGACAGGAGGGTGTGCCCCGGGGGGCCGGGGAGTGTGCTGGCTCCAACATGGCATCTTCAGCTGCAGAACAGAGTAACCAAAGACCAAAGCAAATCATGCAAGTGGATCAAAAAAAAAGTTTATTCTGAGTATTTAATTTAAAAAAATCATACCTATGAGGTGTGCTACAGGAATTCAGATACAATAAGTTGCATATAAAACCCAACCTAATTGTGGTAAAGCAAGGAATATGCAGAAATGCACTTCAGGAAAGAAAACACGTGCATTACAATCACTAAATGTCCCGAATACCTGAGACATTTCTACGTGATCTTTTGGAAAGACACACTGTCCACCAGACTGTGCACCATCACATTGGTCCAGCCCCTCCTTTCTTGGGAGGGAGATACGTTTCCCAGGCAGCAAGTGGCCACGGTGCCCAGGGATAGCAGTGTCCAGAACTACCACGGGGCACCCTGGGTAGGAACACTCACTCATTTGCAGTTCTTATTTTTAGCTGTCAATTGATCAACTTTTACAGTAATTGAACATATTTTGGCAAAAACAGCACAACCCCCTTGATGGGAAGAATGTTTCTGGCAGTTTACAACAGAGAAGGCACCTGCCTTCCCACAGCTACGTGGCTGGTCTGCCACACAATGGACACACCACCCCAGGCTGCCCAGGGACCGTCCAAGTGACAGCCCAGACATGAGCCTCGTGCCAGCAAGCCAAGCCCAGCACGAGCTTCAGCCTCACCAGTAAGGCCCCAGAGCCTGTCACTGTGGGCCGTGGTCTGGAGATGGCCAAGGGAGGGGGTGCGTGGAGACTCAGAGCCACTGCAAGGCAGGGTGGAGGCACAGGCCCCACGGCAGCCTCACTGGGGACTGGGGTGGCAGGGGAGGGGTGGAGACAAGGACCAGCCGAGCCACCGGAACAGCAGAGAAGCGGGGTCCTTGCTAAAGCCGTCGCTACTCTGGGCTGTCACCGCATGACACGCACAGGGTTATCCCTCCTTCCTGACAGGGCACCTCCAGTCTCACCTCCACAGGGCCTGCCCCCTTCCTGCAGACACGGAGACCCCAGGGACCCCTCACCCGACAGTCATTCCTGCCTGACAGCCGCAGACACTGACCTGAAAGAGCTCGTGTTTGTCCTGGGGAATCGCGGCTGCCCACGAGGACACGCACTACTGACCTCAAGAGAACTAAAGGCCCCTGAAGTGGCTGCACGTGACAATCAATTTGGCAAAAGAAGAAAATATCTTAAATGCATAAAAACAATTACCAAAGTCCTCCTAAGGAACATGATTACAATATATTAGCAAATTCTGTGCCATAAACATTTTCAAAAGCATCAGCAAAAGTATTAAATATAAAAGCAATATGTATATTCCCCTCCCCACCATCAAAAAATAAAACCAAAAAAAAAAAAAAAAACCAAACAAAAACCCACAAAAACAAAAACAATCAACCGAAACCAAGAACGGAGGAAGGCCTGCTGTGTGGTGAGACCGGGCGCAGCGCCGCCTACTGCCGCAGCTCCACGTAGTTGGCTGGGAAGAGCCCGTACCTGCCCTTGCACACCCCGCGCCACCAGCCGTCATCGATCATTTCTATGTTGGTGATGATGTCGTCGGGGTCGAATGAGATTTCGTCATCGCCCGCTAGGGGAAAGGACACAGAGAAAGGTGTGAAGTGCAAGCGCGCCCTGGTCTGCCAGAAGCGCAGCTCCGCCAGCAGGGCCCAGGCGGTTACAGACCTGGCAGAGCCCATCAAACAGAACCCCAGCCCCAACCTACACTCACGTCCTCTCGGACCCCCAGCCCCAACCTAGACTCACGTCCTCGCGGACCCCCAGCCCCAACCTACACTCACGCCCTCTCGGACCCCCAGCCCCAACCTACACTCACGCTCTCTCGGACCCCCAGCCCCAACCTAGACTCACGCCCTCGCGGACCCCCAGCCCCAACCTACATTCACGTCCTCTCGGACCCCCAGCCCCAACCTACACTCACGTCCTCGAGGACCCCCAGCCCCAACCTAGACTCACGCCCTCGCGGACCCCCAGCCCCAACCTACACTCACGCCCTCGCGGACCCCCAGCCCCAACCTACACTCACGTCCTCGCGGACCCTCAGCCCCAACCTACACTCACGCCCTCACGGACCCGTGTCCACCACAGCAATTCCGCTCCCTGCCCACGTTCCCTTCCTGGCAGGTGCCCACTAGTCCCCAAAGACAACATGGGCGTGTAAGGCGGGTGCAGGGACAGCTGGAAAGGCTTCCTGAGAGGCAGGGTCTCGCTCTGTTGCCCAGGCTGGAGTGCAGTGGCCCCATCACAGCTCACAGCAGCCTCCCGAGTAGGACTACGGGCATGTGTCACCACACCCAGCTCATTTTTTTTTTTTTTTTTGTAGAGACAGGGTCTCATTTTGTCACCTAGGCTGGTCTCAAATTCCTAGGCTCAAGTGATCCTCCTGCTTCGGCCTCCCGAAGTGCTGGGATCACGGGTGTGGGCCACTGCAGGGCTGAGGAGGTTCTTACAAATATGAAAAGGGGCCACCTGGAGAGAAGCCCAAGGTGACAGGCCGGGATGGGAGGCGGCAGGATGAAGCCACAGCACTTTTTAAAGTACAGGTGCCGAAATGTCCCAGAACCCACACGTGCATGAACGAATGCGCGTGTGAAAGGGGTAAAGACGGGCAGGGAAAGCTCTTCCAGCCGGGAGGGTGCCGGCTGCGTGCAGGAGGGACGGCAGCGGGAAGCCGTGGGGCAGTCTGGGAGGAAAGCACGATGGTGGATCCCGAGTCACCGACAAGACACTCGTCCACTGCTGAGGGTGAGGGGTGACTTTGGATCACAAGATGAGCTGGGACAAACGGACAGACAGACGCCGTGAAGCCGATGTGAGGCACCAGGGAGAGCCATATGGCTTCCGTGGCCCTCCTGCCACCAGAGCGTAGCACAGCCCAGGACGTAGCTCAGCCCAGGACGTGAGGCCGCCTCTTCTAAACTGCCAAGGCTTCGAAGGGCAGGAGGAGGGGACTGGCGGGAACATGGCAACACCGTGGCATCTGGGTTGGCCTCCTCACCAGGAGGGTGGAGTGGGCTCCTGTGGGGCGGTGTCCTTGGTCTTGGGCAATGCAGGCTGGGGTCTTTAGGGGTGGAGGAGCAGCCCTGCACCTCTCCGAGGGTTCAGGGAAAGACTAAAGGTAACAGGGGTGTGCGTGTGTGCAGAGGACGGAATCTGGTTGGGAGAGAGATGGGAGCTCTTGGCATCTTGGCACTGTACTTGCAACTTTTCTACAAACAGTCCTGAAACTATTCCCACAGATTATTTCTAAAAACTGTAAAATGCACCAAAGGTGGGTTCTTAGAAGAAGAGTCCCTAGAAGATGAGCAGGAAGTGTGCGGCAGCCCTGACTCCGCGTGTGCTCACCGGCCTGGTAGTCGTAGAGGGCGATGGCCGTGATGCCCAGGTCGTTCTCGTACTCGTCGTAGGCGTTCTCCTCTGCAAGCAGACGGACAGCCTGAGCGCAGCTCAAGTCCCACCCACGCACTGTTGCCTTGTTCCATTTTACTGTTTTTGTAGATGACACTTGCTGAGATTTGGGGTGGGGGAACCGGTTAGGAAAGAACTGCAGGCCCAGCTCTACTCTGAGACACCTTCTAGAAACAGGAAAAGGACTCCGGCTTTCAGAGCAAGTTCCCAGATCCCCAGGGAGCATGGTGCCCCTGGCTGGCACGGTGGCCATCCTCGCCACGTAACTCCTAGAGCGGGAGAACTCGGCATCATTAGGGAGGTCCTGTGTCATGGAAAGTGATGGGACAGAGCCAATCAGATGGCCCTCGTCACACTGAGGGGGCAGGTAGAAAGCCCCGCCCTGACGTACCTTCTCAAAGCCAGGAGCAGCTAACCCTCTCTGCTACCCATTTTCACAGCACTCCAAGTGGGACGCAGTGCTTATGCTAAGCCTGTCTAAATATATTAAATGAAACCTCATTTTTAAAAATAAAACAAGACCAATTTTAGTGTCTCTCTGACTGAAATATCGACAAAACTTTCAAAGCGTATGGAAGACCTTAAAGCCCTCCAGATCCCTCGGCTTTCTGCAGACTCTCCTCTGTCCAAGGACACAGGAGAGCAGCGTCGCCCCCTTCCTCTGACCCCTGCCCACTGCCCCAGCAAGCAGGATCTTCCTGGGACTGTGCGTGCCCCAGCTTGTCCGGGGCACCCCCAGCAGGGGCAGAGGCCCTGTGGACACAGCACAGGCGGGACAGGTGAATGAATGGGACGCTCTTCACAGGGGGACCCAGAGGCAGCTCAGGATGAACAGGGGAGCTCCCTGCTCCGGGAAGGGCACTGGAACGTGGGGCCCCAGTACCTGCTGGGTAGTGGCCTGGGGCCTCTGTGCTTTCGTAGACGGCCTCTGGGGCGTAGGCCAGGCCCTGCTGGCTGCCGGCCTCTCGGTAGTCGGCGGCCTCCACGCCGTACGCAGGCTCCGGCTCACTCCCGCTCACGCTCACGGGGCCTCTGTAGCTCGCTTCTGCCTTGAATGAAGCTGCGTCCTGGGGAAGTGGCAAATGGACGTTTCATGCGGCCCGTGCTGGTTTCTGCCAAGTAGCGGCTGCGCTGCCCCAGCCAGCAGAAACACACGGACTATCTCCCAGCCCCAGCAAGGACGGAGGAAACAAACATAGGACAAGGAGGCCAACCCACAAGCACGTGAGCATGCCTGGATTTTCAACACGGCAGCGCATGCTAAGAGTCCCATGTGCCATCTCCTCCTGGAGGATCCAGGCCTCCCACACACCCCAACCCTCCCCAGCCCTGTAGTAACGACAACCCAGGCCGCCTAGCAGGAGCCACACCCCTCCTGTGCTGTGGCCTGTGGGCGAGTCTTTCTTGGGTTACATTTGGCGCTTTTTTCAGATCCCTGAGGCCACCAGCCTCCCTGCCCTGCACTGCCCGCCTCACACCTGATAGCAGCTTTTCCGTGCCACCCCAGCCCTGCCTGAGCAGCCGAGCCTGCAGATCGGGATCTGTTTGAGCCACACCCTCTGTGCAAAGAACCACATTCAAGTGCAAAGGTTCTCTAGAAATAAACACCTCTCCACTCAAACCATGGTAACTTTTGAGTCCTGAGGACACTGTGATCTGTCTGCCCATCTCCAACAGGGCTGGCATCAATGTTCCCACCAGGGGCTACCGGAAGGACCCTCCAAGGGTTAGAGAAAGCATAGCACACGGCCCAGAACTGTACACACAGGGCTCCCGCAAGAGGTGGTGGCCTAGAGCTGTCTATGGGTGTAACCAGGCAGGAAGAGCTGCTGCAAGACCAAGGAGAGCGACGCCACCCCCAGGGCAGGCACTGGGGACCACAGCGGTGTTAACAGGGTCAGAGCATCCTCTGGGTAAGACGGCCCCGGCTGCAGAGGGGAGAGGCTGGAGGCTGGAGGCCAGGTCCCGGTGTGGCAGCCCAGGCTGAGCTGCAGCCTTCCAACATCAGCACCCCCATCACGTGGCCCCCCACCCACCAGGGACCACACTCACTGGCCTGCTTGCCAAAGGACCAGCTTCTCAGTGCTGGCCAGACAGGGCATGTGGCAGAATGAGGACAGCGCAAGGCCTCTTACCATTAAGGGACAAGCTACGAGGCCATGGCCACATCCGCCTGGGGTCTGGCAAGATGAAGCACAGGCAGAGGGCACAGTGGTGAGAGCTGAAAGAGGGGACAAGACCACGGCCGAGCTGGGGGCCAGGCCTGGCCCTGTCCATCTCCACAGCTCTCCCTGGGCTCAAGACCTCCTCGGGACTTCAGCTGGTGTCCCCTGCAAATCACTGACTCTCAGGTGAGAGAAGACAACCGGGTGGACCAGGACAGTGGCCGCAGGGGAGGGGCCAGGCCCAGCTGGACGTGGTCATGGGTGGTGGGGGTGGTCTTGGGGGCAGTTGCTCCGGTGGAGAGGGGGACTCAGAACCTGAGGGCACCAGACGTCAGGCAGTCAGTTTAGTAACTATAAGATGAGGAAAGAACACTGGGGACACTTGTGAGGGAGTCACTGCACGCCAATGATCACACCAAGGAGAAAGGCCAGGTGGCATCTGGAAAACACTCGTCCAGGAGGTGCCTCAAGAGGGCGGGGGCTGAAGAGGAGCAGCCGTGGGAGCGGGACCTCGGGGGGAGCAGCACCTTGGCGTCGAGGGAGGATGGGATTTCCAGAAGGGAACGTGGCCAGCATCCAACAAGGTGGAAAGCAAGTGAGAAGATGACCAACGCCTCTCATGAGGTGGCAACAGGTGGCCTCAGGGGGACCATGTGACAGGCAGCCAGAATGCAGGGGATGAGGAAGGGCAGTGGCGGGGGGCTTGCTCCAGGGCCACAGAAGAGAAAGGGTGGCACGTGGTCTGAAGGACCACCCCTCAGACAGCATTGAGAGCCCCGGCCCTGGACACCCTGACGGCCGCCCATCTCCCAGGCACAGAACAGTGGCGAGGCCACCCCCTCCCCCCCTGCACGGCCCAGCAAGGGCTTCTCCCGCTACACGAAGGAAACCCATCTCGGGCAAGTCGGAGACTCACGGAAGACCAAGGGGAGACACCAACCTCATAGACGGGGCTCGGAGGCCGCCTCTCCTCAGCCGGCTGGGGAGCAGGGGATGCAGGCGGGGTGTGCGCTTTGGCTCGGGCTTGCTCCTGGCGTGGAAAAACAAACAGCAGTCAGGACGTCACCACGCTGCTCCATGTCACCACGTCTGCCTCCACGGCAAGAGTCCCTCTGCATTTGGGGGAGGCTCGGGCCCCAGCTCCGGGTACCCTTCTGGGTGAAGGAGCAGAGACACCGGGCACCGAGGCTGAGCACCTAGGGGACCTGAAGGGCAGGTGCACTCTGAAGGGGAGGTCATGCAGTCGGTCCACAGCCTCAAGGAAGAGGACCGTGGTGGCCCACAGCGTTCCTGCTGCCACCACATGGCCCACAGGTGGCAGAGTGTGGTCGGGAATGCACCAGTACTGTCACCGAGCTGCGACGCTGAGCCCCAGCAGCACCTGATCTGCGTGGTGGCAATGATGACTCTGGGGCTCTGAGCTGATGCTGTCACGGCTTGACACATTTAAGACCTTAAAACAGGGTGAATATGTTTTGCATGTGGGATGAACATGAATTTTGGGTGCCACCAAAGGGTGGACTGTGGGAAGCAGAACAGTGGCCCTCCAAAGCTGCTGATTCTGTGAACACGTGACCTCCTATGGCCAAAAGGACCGCA
Source organism: Eulemur rufifrons (assembly GCF_041146395.1). Classification (NCBI taxonomy): domain Eukaryota; kingdom Metazoa; phylum Chordata; class Mammalia; order Primates; family Lemuridae; genus Eulemur; species Eulemur rufifrons. Next base: position 99,215,140 of record NC_090988.1, read on the forward strand.
GACACGATAAAGTTAAGGATTCCGAGATGGGGAGTTTTCTGGACTGCCTGGTGGACCTCACATAATCGCTAGGTTCTGGTAAGGGGTGGGGAGTGTGAGAGGCAGAGCGGACATGCTGAGGAGAGCAGAGGCTGGAGGGACGCAGGGAGGGGCCACAAGAGCCCCCAGAACGAACACAGCCCTGCCGGCACCATTTAGGACTTCGACCTCCGGAACTGCGAGGTAACGTGTGGTTTCAAGCCACCACCACAGAGCAGCACCAGGAAACAAACACTGACGGCCTGCCTGTCACCACAGAGGAAGCGGAGGCCCACGAGAGGTGAGGTGGCATGCCCAGGGCCAGGCAGCCAGGGGCCGGCAGAAGCAGGGTCGGAACCCCACCCGTCCACTGCAGATGCTCCCACTCCTCCCCCTGCAGCGGGCCCTGACGGGACGGCCGGAGTAGCGAGTCTTGTTGATGAAAGCACTGTCCAAGGTCTGGAGACCCTAGCACGGTTCTTGGCATCTGGTGCCCATCCCCGACCTGCACACCTAACGGTCGTAAATCCCCACTCACTGGGGACACCCGCGGTACCAGCGTGGCCCGTGTGTGCCCCTGGAGGGCCAGGGCCTGGGCTGGGCAGGAGAAGCCCGGGCGTCCGGACACCCAGGCCTGCCAGCCACAATGCAGAGGCCCTGGCTGCTGGATTACACGCAGTGGCTTCACCAACACAGCCATAGGCTGTGGGCTCCATTCACAGCCCCTCCCACACCCAGCAGGGCACAAGGAAATGCCTTCCCAGCAGCCAACCACCCAGGCTGGGGACAAGCACACATGGATGCATGCCGGTGTCCCCCACCTGCTGGGGAGCTTTGGTGACCTTCTGGAGCACCTCTTCACCAGAGCAAGGGGCCCGGGTGCAAGCAGTGCTGTCCAGGCCGAGACCACTCTCCGGGGAGAAGCCAGCAGCACGGGGTGGGCAGGGCTGCACGTGGAGAAGGACAGCCACCGAGGGGCCCTGAAAGGCTCTCAACAGCCACCTACGGCCTTTGTCTTCCCAAGCAACCAAATCGTCCTGCACCTTGTGCATGTGATGGCACTCGGATGGCAGGGGTCAAATTCCAAGTCATAAAATGAGGAAAGCATGAATTATCTGAAGGGACGAGACAGCGGTGGGGGAGGCCTGTGCGTGTTTTTGTGTGTTCCGCAACAAAGAGAACGCCAGCGTCTTGCTAAACACTGCGAAGGAGAGAAATCCTTAGGAGTGTCTAGAGGCAGAGGAATGGCAAAGGGCAGCTGGGTGAATTCACCACCATGCCTACTCCACTGCGTGCGGCACACGTGCCAGGGGCTGTTTATCCACGTCTCCGGCCCCAGCATCGCCCGACTGCTGCGTGCTAATTCTCCCAACCAGACGCTCTCCCTCAGCGGGCGTTTCCAGAACCCTAACCACGGACTGTGGGAAGAAACGTCCGAGGACTCACACGAGGCTCCACAGTTTACAGAACAGCTTCCGAGCATCCTTTCAGATTCTACTCCCAGCTACCCCACAGAGACCCAAGTATCGTCACCTGTGTTTCACAGATGAGAACAGGACACCACGGAAAAGTGGGATGACGCCGAGCCGCAGGTGCCCAGTGGCAAGTGGGGACCGGAGCGCCTGGACGCCGGGCCCGTCTAGAGAAGTTTCAGGAGAGAAAAAGTCCTGGCCTCCCGCCCACTTCCCACAGCCCTACTCTCCTTCCCGCAGTGAACAAACAGCTCGGAGAGGCACGAGCCACGCAGCAGCCCAGGCTCCAGAAGCAAGGCTGGGGGGAGCAGAGGTGGCTCCCTTCTTAACCTTCCACCTGAGAAACGAGCGGGTTCCGGAAGGTGAGGGCTGAGAAGAGAGGCAAACTTCCAGCAGGAACTCCACAGAGGAGGAAGTGCACAGAACTTGGACACATCCACTGACAGCTCATGGACAGGGCAGTGCAGCTGGCGGGTCACCAGGGGCTGGATCAGCAAGGCCAGAGACCGTCTGTGCGGCTCCCGACTTGCAGGGGAGCCTCAAACGTGAGTTAAACACTCTCCAGTGGAACCCTCTGGCCTGCCCAGGAAAGAGTAAGCGCAGCCCCAGAGCCCCCATCCCCTCGGCGCAGGCCCTCCTCACTCACCTCTAGCTTCCTCCGGGCCTCTTCCTGCTCCTGCCTCTCTTTCGCCATCCGCTGGGCTCGCTCCGCTTCTGCCTTCCGTCTGTCCTCCTGTTCCTTCTCCTTAGCGAGGTTTTCAAAGTTTGCTCTGATGTTGCTGGTTTTGCTGGTCACTACAGAGGGAGGAGAAAGGACACCTGGCCTCAGAACACCTAGAACCCTCCCAGTCCCCCCACTGAGAAGGGAAAGGTTCCCCAAGCTACTGCTCAGCCCACCCACCCAGAGCCAGCCCTGTGCACCCATCGCAGCGTGCTACATGCTTGGTAGGACGGAGAATTACTACAAGCCTTGGACTTGAAAAACATTCATTCATTCAGAGACAGGGTCTCGCTCTGTCGCCTGGGAGGACAGTGGTGCCATCATAGCTCACTGCAACCTTAAACCCCTGGACTCGAGCGATCTTCCTGCCTCAGCCTCCCGAGGAGCTGAGAGTATAGGCGTAAGATTCTAAGATACGAGAATTCAGCCAACTATTAAAGAGGTTTATAAAAAGGTAAAACAATGCCACTCTTCTTTTATTTTGAAAAATGTAGTCATTTTTCATTAAAAGTGTTGTGTATTCACATGTAATGGTTTTCTTATTTTTAAATGAATTAATTAAAAATTTTTCTCTGTCTAGTACAGTAGATACCAACAAATATAACCGACATGAACAAAAGCTCTCAGGGGGCCCTCACTAATTTTCATGTGTGTCAAAGTGCCCTGGGCCCACGAGCCCTGAGACTCTCAGATCAAGGGCACCCACAGCACCGTAGCTCTCAGCTTCCTATTTTGAATTTAGCATTTGCTATCATGTTTAACGTTTTTCACAACTAAACGATTCTCTCTTCAGGGTGTGGCCCACGTCTGATTCCACCGTGTGCCCAGCAAGACACCTGAAAGGACAGATTTCATTCGAGCTGCCTGGTCAAGGGCCCACGAGTGTGAAGCGGAGAAGACGTCTCCTGTTGTCTGCACACAGATGTCATCACACCTTCCTCCGGTCATGGCCATGGCTGACTGGCTCAGGGAGCAGTGGGTGTGCCCGGGCTGCTCCCAGAACCCTGTCATCGGCAGTGCAGATTTCCCTCTCTGATTTGGGTGGTGCCCCTCCAAACAGACCCCACTGAAAGAGCCCACAGTGCTGTGCCTGAAAGATGCCTCTTCACCTCTCCAGGAGCAAAGAGCATCTTCATCAAAAGGATTGTCAATTTCTTTCCCCAAAATGTGCAGCAACAGCCACGCTCTCCAGGAATGCCCCGTCTGCTCCTGGCTCCCTTTCACAAATTATCCTTTTGCCCTCGGCATTTTCCTGTGTGGAAAAACCACACAGCATGGACTTTCTTCGCGGGAAAACCACACCGTGCTTTTGGGGGTCTGCTAGGACTCACCAGCTTCAACAGGCACCGTCTTCTGGTAAGCAGGGGACACCTTGGCGACATCTTCAAAGGTCGATGCGTTCTACGGAGACAGGGAAAGGAATCAGGAAGGCACTTTTCTCTTTCGTCATGCCCCGCAGAGGCTCCTACTGACAGAAATCCTCAGAGCCTCCCAGATCTTCCAACCAGACAGCCCAGAACTCTCATCTCCACCTCTCCATTCTGCAAAGTAACTGAGGCATCACAAACTTTACCACACACACCTGCTGGTGACCATGAGTCAGCACGAGAATAAAAGCCACCTCTCTTCCCATCTGCTCTGTCACAAATCTGTCCTGGGTATTTCCTCAAGCCTTCCCCTCCCTCACCACCGAGAGAGGCCTCAACACTTACTCAGAGCCTGGAAGGACACTTGGGACACACGTGGGCCTCTGCTGGCCTGATCCTCCACTTCCCAGGGAGCACAGTCCTACCTGCTTGCCGTGCGGGGCCATGGCTGCCACTTAACGGCCGAGGCAGGGGCAGCCCGGCAGGGCTCTTAGAAACCGACGGCCGTCCTCCCTCGCATCCTGCATTTCATTCCCTCTGACCGCAACTTTTGGGGCTCAGAAGCTGCAGCGGCCCCATCAGGCCCCTCCTGACCAGGATGGTCTGCCCAGCGGCTCGCCCACCTCCCGGCCTCCTCTGCTCCGACCCTGAGGCCTTCCCTCTCCCCACACCAGCCCTCTGTGCAGCCAGCGCCTGGGTCCACGTCGGCCACTTCCAGGCCCTTGAGTTGCTCACACCCGTTCAAAGGCAAGGCCACTGGCCTCAGCGATCCTGAACCCGCCAGCACCACCGGCAGGGACTGCTACAGGGGGTTGGCCTCCCAGCATGGATGGAGGCAGACCACGACAAAGAATACCAAACCTCCTCCTGACACTGAAGGTGGCTCCTCACACACTTCCTTCCACGTCTTTGTGAGGTCAGCGGTCACTGTCATTACCATCAACTCTGACCACAGACACCCACGATAAAGACACTTCTCAACTTCCGGCCACAAAAAAATCCCACAACCTCTGACTCACTCACACAGTTAGCTCCTTCCCTCCACCCATTCCAGGCCACCTCCCCGAGCCCTTTCCCCCTCGCTGGGTCCCTTTGCCCAGCCTCCTCTGACCGCCTGACCACTACCATCATGAGGGTGCAGCCCTGGACGCCCCCTCCACCCCCCGCATGCTCTCCTGGCTGTCCCAGCCCCGTCTAGGCACTGGCCATATGCAGACTCACCCAAGTCCCTCCTCCCAAGTTCCCACCTTGGCAGCTGCCCCATGTCCACCTCAGGGTCACCCTGACTCCTCCCTCCCCTGCTCCCCTTGAAACCTAACACCAAGCCCTGCGGCTCTGCCACCTGAGCACCTCTGGCATACGACGCTTCTCTCCTCACAACCACATCCCGGCCCAGGACGTGCCCCACGATCCAGCCTGCACACAGAGGGCTCCCACTAGTGTCCCCTGCCTGCTGACCCCTTCCAGGGCCGCTCACGTCACCTCATGCCGCGCAAAGCCTTCCGTGGTCTGTGGGGCTCTTGGGGGACCAGTGAGTCCCTCACCCCTTTCCACACTCTGCAGTTTGGCCCTTCTTCAGAATCTGCCCTAACTCGGGTCCCCACCCACCCGAAGACTGAGTCAGGCTATCACTCGCCCCACTCCTCAGCCCAACTTCCTGCCCTCCCCTGTGCCCCCAGGGCCCACGTCGGGAGCCCTGGCCACAGGGCCAGTCCACTGGGCAACACTGTCTGCGAGGTCAGCAGTGAGCCCAATGGCAGCCCAATGGACAGCCCTGCTGCCCGTGACCCCAGGCCACGCACAGGAGTGGACTTGGGGGGGCTCGAGTCTGTGCAGCTAGACGCAATACAAGACAGAAGGCACGGCTCATCTTGCAGGCAGACAACAGCAGTGCCCAGCCGGCCAGTCTGGATAACCCCCCCACACTCTGATAACTCTAGTATTTTTTTAAAGCATTGGATTAGGGATGAGAAAAACAATCATTTCATATGCTCAACACTGACTCACCGAGGCTGTGAAACCAGTCAAAAGTGAAAAGATAAATGAAGGAATCACCAATGGGAGAGCAAAATGTGTTTCCATAGAAACGTCTTCTGGTGGTTAAGACTACAGCCCGGGGCTGGCGGTGTCCCTCAGACCTGCCAGGAGAACGCTAACGGCTGAGAGCTGTGCTGTCCACACAGGGCAGCCACCAACCACATGTGACTGCTGAGTTCTTACGATGTGGCTGATGTGACCAGAGAACACAGTTTCCAATTTGATTTAATGTTCAACTGACCACATGCCCCTGAGGCTCTCTCATGTTAAACACCTGGGTTCCAGTGGTGGCCCAGCCACTCATCACTGTGCTGCGGCTGGGGAAGAGGGATGGTGACAGCACTTAGCCCACAGCACTGCCCCCAGGAGCACAGGACCATCTGTGATAGGAACGGTGTGTGCCCGGCCACTGGGTATACTTCCAGAACCATGAGCCACGCCCACTGAGAACATCCATGAGACCGCAGGGCTGACACACCCAGAGCCCCATAAATGCCCAAACTTGTTGGCAGAAAATACTGAAATATTTACCTTGTCCATCCGATCCTTCTGCACCCCGTATTTTCCCCCGAATCCTTTGGAGTAGTCTGAAATGTGGCAAAACACAACCTTTACTCTGAGGTCAAGGACAGGCCCGGGGCTGACGGCAGATGCATGCAGACAGACCAGAAACAGCCCAAGAGAGTGCACCCAGCGCAGAAAGAAACGAGGACCACCAAGGCTGTCTTGACTGGCAAGGCAAGTTTCGCACGTGACACCGGCCCTGGGCACGCAGGCAGGTGAGAGGCAGAGCACAGGCCTGGGGCATGCTTGGGCATTCTCCTGAGGGGCACGGGGCTGGCGGGCAGCAGGCAGGGGGACTAAGCTGAGGAAAGGGCACGGGACAGGCCTTTGCAACGCGTCACTTCAATAGCACAGTCTTCTGCACCAGCACGGGCTTATTCTCATGATTCCTGTGCTCCTGCTCGACTGAGCGCTAAAAAGAGGCTCAATCGCAGTTTGTTCTCTTGCTTTTTAAAAGAAAAAAAAAAATCCATGTGGAAATTCTGCCAGCCAAATACTTCTGTTGCAGCAACACAGATCCACATGAAAGTCACACTGTCATGCAGCAGTAATGCCACAGAGACCCAACGGCCTCTTCCATGCAGCTCGAGGGACCCTCCCCAGGTGTGTTTACCTTCCCACGCCTGAGAGCTGCCATGTGCTTCTAACACTGAGGCTCAAAGCCTAAAGTCTGCCCTGTAAGTTAGGGACTCCCCCTTCTCCAATTACGTGTCCAGGCTCTCATAACCAACTCTGAATCTTGAAGGTAATGGAACTGCTCTAAGGAACACGGTGCTGGCCGGCTTTGTGTCCATACTGTGTGGCTCCGTGTAGGGATATTACATGTAGACAATGTCATCAAACACACCCAAACAAATAAAAAAAACCCACCCCTGGCCAAAAACACCATCACAAATGCAACACAGAAACCACACAGAATGTGCCTGTCTCCTGGCCCTCACTGCCACCAGCCTCGGGTCTGAAGGTCAGTGGTTTGGTTGAACCAGACAGGTCTCTCCTCATCTCGGTGACTCAATGACTCACAGCCTCCACGGTCAGGAGCAGACTGGAGATGCCCCATTCCAGAAACTGGACAAGTCATGTGGTTAGAACAATAAAACTTGCAAACTAACTGCCACAATTTACCAAACAGAAATTGTAAAGGTCATAGGGAAAAAAAGGGAACGGGAAAAAGAGGGGGAAAATCCCAAGTTAACACCTCTCTAACACAAAAGTGGGTTTACTACACGTGGCAGCCCCTGGCAGCTGACAGTTGGTGACTTAGGAAGACTGTGTTGCAGGCTCTGATGGTGACCCTGAAGTCTGTGCTAGAAGTGGCTGCACTCAAAGAGGGGAGGGAGAAGGCTGGGGGGGCAACTGTGCCTTGCTGGGACTCGTGCTTGGCCAGCTTCTCCTTGTAATCAAACCCCACAGCAGAGGAGTCCTGCCTCTCGGACTGAACACCAAATTTGCCTCCGAAACCAGTCTTATAATCTGAAAGTCCACAAGCGACAGTGGGGAAAACAACCAAGAGAGGAAACACAAGCTGGGTTAGAACTGTCTGAGCATGGCAATGATCAAATACATCGTTTCCAGAAAGCAAGAGCTCTGCCGAGTTTAGGGCCTTAAAGACCCAGCTCCCAGCCTCACAGTCAGAAGGTGGCTCTGAAGGTTAAGGTTAAAGAACAAACTTAAAATTTGAACACTTCAGCCAGGATCTGGAAACGGGCTAAGCGCTGTATTTTATGTAATTCAGTAAAGCCACTCCATGCTTTGAAGTTCATTTCTAGGGTCCTACCCACGCTGCAGAAAGAGAATGCACCTGCAGGTCTGTATGGAGACACACACATCAGACACAGCCACACAGGTGAGCCCACCCCCTGCTGAGCCGGCTTCAAGGATAGGCATGCCTGACCCCTGGCTTAGGTCCGGGTTACACTGAAAGGTTTTCAGTCCCCTCGGACTCCTTTTCCCAGGACGGGGTTCCCACTCTGACAAGGAAACACTTCCAGTTAGAAAGGAAGAGTCTCCTGCCACTTTACAAACAAGAAGCCATGGACTACAACACCTCGGCTTTTGTGCCACACCCTGAGGGCAGGAACCCTGAGGGCAGGAAACAAACAGCAGCTCTGCAGGCGCTGACCTGAGTTTCCTGACCCCAGGTAAACCCATCCCCTGTGGCGCAGCCCTGCAGGCCAGGCCTCCTGTGTGAGAGGGCAGGGGTCACCCCTACACTAGCTGAAGGGTTCTGACACCGTAGAAGGCACAGGACAACTTCAAACAGTGAAGCACAACACTGTGACAACAACAAAGCAAACACAAAACACATCAATTGACCTAGGAATGAACGAAAACAAACTTCCAAAATCATCTTGAGTATGAGTAGTCAAAGGGAATGTACCTTTTTGGGATTCATGCAGCTGCAATTTCTCCTGGTGATCCCAGCCAAGGGCACATTTGTCTTGTCTGTCTGTCTGCACACCAAATTTTCCTCCAAACCCTTTCACATAGTCTACATGCACATAAAAGGCCATAATCTATCAGTAACCGGCAGCCTGGGTCACAGGTAGAAAGTACGTTTCAATGCAGTTAAATACACACAACTCGCTAAATCCATCCTTTCCATCCTTTCCCTCCTGGATCTTTGGTAAAACTTTAGGTGATATCCATTAAGAGGGATTCTGTGTAGAGTGGCCAGAAAACGAGCCTAGAATCTTAGTATCGTCACTAGACACAGATGGGACCCCCTAGAAGCAGCTCCAACGCATGCAGCTTCTGCCAGCACTGGGAGGCAGCGCCGTGCCGACACTGCAACACAGACGTGCGGTGCACGGCCACTGTCATGAGCAACTCCGCTGGGGTCTGCCAGCCAGCAACAGTGTAAACATCTGACTTCTCATTTCACAGCTATGTTTCTGGATCTGCTGTTTCAAAGCTGAATATTTAATTAAAAAGAGATATCTACTTTAAGCATTGTTTCCCTTTTCTATTTTGGCTAACACCTGTCACATTAATAGCCGCTGGCTGGAGAATGAGATAAAACTGAAGACACCTTTCTGGGATTCGTGCTTCTCGGTCTTCCCCTGATACTCAAAGCCGACGGCACTCTTGTCCACTTTGTCCTTGTCGATACCATATTTGCCACCAAAACCTTTGGAGTAATCTAAAAACAACAACAAGTACCATTTAAAAACGAGCAACAAAATCAGTCAACATGCTAGGGTCTTAGTCTTTAAGAAACTACTTTTATCGCTAATTTAAAAATAAAAGTCAGGCTCACTGTAAGATCACTGAGCAACCTGGACAGTATTTAAAGGTACTACTTATGTGTAATAGTACAGAGTGGCAAATACAGCAGACTAATAACTGTAGCATCATCCTTCCCAAGAGACAGCAGCGCCGATCACTGTAACAGGGCTTCTGAGATGAGGACGACCCAGAGCAGCAGGTGCCAGGAAGGAGCCTCCAGGAAACAGGATGTGCACAGTGCAACTTTCAGAAACATCAGTTCTATGCAGAATGAAGTCATCTAGCACGTTATTTTGACAGTAAAGCATGAATCTCTCCTGGAGCTTTAATGGCGTAGAACGCAGAGATCAAGTCCTGGGAGAGAAGGCCCAAGGCATCAGAGGGGCCTCAACCTGCCACGGCACCTGGGCCTGTGCTCCCAGACTCTCCGGGGCGCGTCTGCACAGCTTCCCTGCACACCATTCGCTAAGGTCCTGCTGCGCCCTGTGCAGACTGGCAGAGGAGGACGTTTTATTTCCCGGAAGAGAGAGAGGAGAAGGCAGAGTAAACTAACTCACTGCAGCAGGCAGGGGCTGCACACGCCAGAGCCAGAGCCAGAGCCAAGAAAGGGGCTCCTGGGAGCCAGCAGGTAGGGAGCAGGGACCAGGGAAGCCTCACAGCAAATTCCAGGCTGAGTGCCCCTTAGGCCCGCTGGCGCTTTCCTCTGGGAAATGTCAAGCCGGTGTGACCACCTCTCAGTGGTGTTTTTTAAAAAGAAACCTGGACTTTTTAAACATTAAAGCTCTCAGTTTTCAAATGTTGACTGTTATTTTTAAAAACTTAAAGGTGTAGGCCGAAGAAAACAAACGGTGCAGGGGAACCAACAGGTCACGACGGCTGTAGCTGCAGGAAAGGTTCTTCGAGTGACCGTTCATTCACAGGGTATGTCGTAGTGAAGAGACAAAGCAGCGCAGCCTCTGAGGACAACTCGGCAGTGCCTCTCAAAACCGTAAATTCACTCTGCTTTGACCCAGCAACTCCATTTCTAGGAATTGACTCTTCTGAATAATCACTCGTGTGTACGGCATAGGAATGAGAATATCCACTGCACTCAACTTTTAACATCAAAGAATTGGAAATAGGCCTGCTAGTGGACTGTTAAAAAAAAAAAAAAAAAAAAAAAAAGAATTGGAAATAACCTCAAGTGCACATTCAAAAGAGAAATGCTTAAATAGACTATGGAATCTTCATACAGTGGGGGGACCGAGCAGCCATTAAAAATAGGAAAATCCATATATTCTGATATGAAGAGAACACCAAATCAGCCTGAGTTTAAAAAAAGCACTTATACACAACGAACGTAGCCCAGCTTGTACGGGGGAGAAAATCCCCTCGTGTCTGCAAACACTTGAGCGAAGACCGGGCGGTGCCCCCATACCTCTCTGTGACTCGTGCTTCTCCGTCTTGCCCTGGTAGTCGAAGCCCACGGCACTCTTGTCCACACGGTCAGCCTGCACGCCGTATTTGCCACCAAAGCCACTAGAGTAGTCTGAGGAGACAGGGTAGCAGTCAGCACGTGAGGCTGAGGACCAACTCGACCGCCCCTTTTTGTTAAGCTAGGCAAACAGAAGTGTCTGGGCATTAAGACTCCCAGAGACATCAAGCACACATTTTAAAACACACAGCAAGCCACCCACTCTTCCATACGGGTGACAATGTACACGAAGGAGCCCTGGTCCCTTTCCACTGGTACAGGGCCAGCTCCTCGCAATGGCAGAAATGAAGCTGTGGGCCCACTTGAAAGTTACCTGTTCAAGTACAGGTTAGAGTATGAAGAAAGCTCCGCAGCTGACACTTTACAGAAAAGCCCTGACTCTTCCCCCACACCCAGTGGTGGCCACCAACACCGCCTGGACTGCTCGAGCACTGAGAGCTTGTGTCCCAGATTACGTGATGACACACAAAAGGCAGAATTAATCAAGCTTGCAAAAAACACACTGAGGACTTCTAGAAAGCGATATGATTTCGTCTTTTAAAAATGGCTTTAGAAACTAGTATGATGCAATAAAGATTAATCACCGCCATGGTAAGATCGTACATCTATAACAAAAATAAGAATTTAACAACTCTGGTTTCTATCCTTGGGGGAGAAGGTAGTTTTCTGCCAAGCCAGAGCGCTAACTTTTCTAGGAGCAGCGCCGCCCAGATGAAGGGAGGGCGGCTTCCGCTGCAGGTGGGAGGCGTGCCACGATGCCGGATGCCAGGGCTTCGTGGGAGCTGCGCTACAGGAACATCCCCATCTTATGGTTTCCAGGTGACCCAGAAACTTGAAGGGGAGAGAAAGTCCTCACTGTGGCCACAGCCCACCCACCCGAGAACAGGCTCCAGGTGACTGTGACTTTAAGGCCCAGCCGACCACAGGGTGCTTTCTGCACCTTCCACGCCTCACCTTTCTGGGATGCGTGCTTCTCGGTCTTCCCCTGGTATTCGAAGCCCACGGCAGACTGTGGTCACCAAAAGACAAAGAAGGACAGGACAATGCATTTTTAAATGTCTCCAAAACAATCCCTGAGTTCACAACATACATGAAATTTTTAAAAACACAACGTTATTTTTGGCCTGTGGTTTCCTGAGCCAGGTGCAAGTGAAATTAATGCCAAAGCTCTGGTGCTTTGAGTTTACATGCCCCAAAATGTTCCAGAAAGCCCATTGAGCCACACAGGCCAAGCTGTACCCACGGTGACCTGCCCTCCCCAGCACACTGCTGCAGAGCATGCTCAGCTGATTCATTTCAGCCACACAATGCCAATCTGGAGCAGTTCCATATGGTACACGTAAACTCGCTTTTCAACAAGCCATGCCAAGAACGTTAATTTAGCAAGAACCGCAGCAGCTACCGTGTATACTGCTGCAGGCCAGGCACAGACACGGGCGAGCACACACCGTCGCACCCGCTTTGCACACGGCCCCGTGCAGTAGGTATTACCACCACCACATCATACACACGTTAATTCAGAACACAGCTAATGTGTCACAAAACCAGAATGCAGACTGAGGTCTATCCCGGTCTGCCACCTGCAGCGAGTCATTTCAGGATCCTGACTGTTTCATTAGAAAACAAAGGGGCTAACAGCCCCGAGCCAAAGAAATGCAAGAACAGGCTCAGGCCTGGAACTGCCACATCTGGATGCTTAGCCTGAACCCTGGACACCTAGTGTGCATCACACTCCCCAGCACAGGCCCTGACTGTCACCTTGTCACGGTGACACGCGTGAGAAAGGAGAATGGAGCTGGTCCCCGCTGGCACATTCTTGGATACACCTCAGGCTGTCCAGCACTCAGAGTGACCACAGGGACTGCTACAGCAAACACATTACTGTCCTGCTTCCTCACCCGGTGGCCTAGGCTCCCAGAGCATCCTGGGAGGGGAAGAGCCCTGGAGTCCCTGGGTCTGGAGGCCCCCCTTGTAGTCCAGGGGAGTTGGAGTGCACCTGTGTGCTACTGCATGTGGCCCAAAGGACATGCAGGGCAGCGGCAGGTCACGCTGAAGGCAGCTCTGCTCTCTGGAGACACCCCGTTTCCCAACTGCCTCGGCCCCACACATCTCTCACCTGATCGACTCTGTCCATCTGGACGCCGAACTTGCCTCCGAAGCCCCGGACAGAGTCAACTTGCGAGCAGTGCTTGGAAAGTTTCGACTGATATTCATGGCCGACAGCTGACTGGAACAGGGTCCAAACGTACAGTATTATACACCAAAAGACAGCACGGCTCTTGACCTCCTCCCAGTGCAGGCACTGAGGGGAAAGCCACCCACCCAACCTGAGAGCCGACAGAGGGGCACTTGGCTGCTGGAGGGAACCGGAGCCTCGAGCTGCCCAAGCCCCTGCAGGTTCACTGCCTACCCCAGCCGGGGGCTCCCGGGAAGCCATCCACAAACCCCAGCCATAGACAGAGGCTTCTGACACAATCGATCGCTGTGAAGAAAGGACACAGGGCCGGCAGCCTGTGACACAGTTCATAAGACCCGCTTATGTGGACACTGTTGGCAACAGTTGCCCTACTCATGAGACATTTGCATACCACAAGACCCAAGAATCAGAACAAAAAATATTGATTTTGCTAACAAACTGAAATACACACGTACGTTGGAGTTACAAGGCAGATTCAGATTTGATATCTACTGAGCAAGCGGCCCATTCAGGCAGGGAGCCAGCTGCTGCACGAGCTCATTCCAGCATCACCAACAGCATCGTCAGCCCCCACCAGAAAAGGGCACAAGTTCAGGGACATTCTGTTCAAGGTCACACATTTACCAGGCAGCAAAGCCAGGAGGTGAAGCTTTCCACGTGGGCTCAGCCACCATGGCCTTGGGCCAGACCCAGTGCCCAGCTCTTTCTGTACAGAAAGTTTTCTGGAACATAGAACCACAACCATTCACGGACATACTGGCTATGGCTGCTTTTCTGATTCAAGCACTCAGTTCAGCAATTTTGACCAACCCTATGGTCCACAAAGCCCCTGGCCCTGCTCAGCCCCATCAGACCCACCTTCGAGGCTCAGCGAAGCCCCAGGCTTCGAGGCTCCCTCCCCACAGTGGCCGGGAGGTCAAGTGGCTCCTTCACGGATGATGAAAACATGTGACCCAGCACAGGGCGTGGAGAAAGCCCATGGCACGTGCAGAGCTTTCTTCTTGCTCCACCTCCTGTGTGTCCCCATCGCGGCTGCCCCACGGTGAGCAGCATCAGCCCCACCCTGACGTTCCACAGGGCACTCAGAGTGTCCACTCTCCTAATGAATAAGGTGGGTTTACTCTAAACGCCAGAGCTGTGTCACTTTTTCTTCTTCCTATGTTTGTTCTGAGGTCAGCAGCTGCCCAAGCGTCCACACAAGCCACCGCCTCCGAAACCTGCCATGGCAAAGCCTGCCCACCGCAGCCTCCAGGGTCTCTCCCAGAACACACAAAGAGGTGGCGAGAGACAGCTGTGCCAGAGGGTTTCCCTGGCGTGAGTTTCCACCAGAGAGAGGTTATAAGAAACCCGTTCTAAAAATATGGCCAGAGTGACAGCCTGGTAACATTTCCAGCTTTCTGATGGAAACTGATTTATCCCCAAAATTGTCTTTGATCTTATATTGACAAAATCACACTTGTTACTGGCTGGTCGGTGAGTGTTTAGACTTGGGGTTCTAGGACGCAGAGACCAGGGAGGAAGAGGAAGCCGGATGGACTCCAGCCACCTTGAGTCCCCAAAGGAGGGTGCATGTGCTTAGACAACAGCAGTAACAGAACCCCACGGCTCCTGGCCAGGCTCCTCTTACAAATGTGTGCCTACCCCAAAAGTGTTTTATTCTGGAAGTCTCTATTGCATATTCCTGAATTCTTAACACAGGGATCTCAATTTTTTTTTTCAATTTCTGGAGAGAGCAGGTTACAAATACCTTAAGCCATTTCTTCTTGGGTTTGGAATCTGAGTTAGTTTTGACAACAGATTTGCCTTGTGGTGCTCACCTGAGCTGAGCGCTAACCTTTCCTAAATGCCCAGTTGGGGGGGGGGGGTGTGCTGTGAGCTGGCAGGGACAGCGGTGATGCCCCTCGCTGGATTCACCCTCCCAGGAGAAGCAGCGTGGCTCACGGCCCCGGCCCTCAGAAAGCCCAGCCCAGAGGGGAGTGTCTCGCTAGAAAGGACGGCACAGTGTGCCAGTGACGACCAAGCAAGGGAGCACAAGCTAAGGTGGAGAAGGCACGGGGGACAGGTGGCCTCTTGGGGCACAGGGAAGGGCAGGGCTCTTCAGGGAAGCTTCCTGGACTAGACAGGCTTGAGCTGTGGGTCAGGGCTGAGAGGCAGGCCAGCCAGAAGCACCCTCTGAGCAGCAGCAGAGAAGCCAGATCACCATAGGTTCATTACCAGGCTCTTCTTTGATACATTTTTATTATTTTCCCAATCCAGAGCTGGGGGGCAATTTTTAGAACAGATTTCTCTTTTCTCCTTGCTGTAACTCTCCACAAGCCCGGCGAGCACAGGGCCCATCTCAGTTTGGCATGGAAAAGGCTTCTTACCTACTTGACTCTTTCACTGCCCTGAACACAGGAAGTTTTGTCTGTTCATCTGCATTCCCGAAAGCTACCCAGACTTTTTTTTAGAATCCAAAGATGATTCTTCTCTGCACACTGTCTCAGCGTCAGGACGTCTCTGTGGTAGTGACGCAGCGACACAGCAACACCCGTCTCTTTCCTGCAGATGGCCCCGCACCCCACTCCAGCTCCAGCTTACTTGGGGATGTGGTTTGGGGTGCTCCCAGGCTGGCCACATCGTCCACTCTGCTGAGGGACAGAGGGACGAGCAGCTCACTCTGGCACAGCTACACTGTCCCGTGCCCGGGTCAGATGTTCATGAGACCCATGAGTGAGGCAGAGGCATGACATTACTGACTGGACTCCAACACCGGCTGAGACTTTCACTTCCATCCACAGAGAAGGGCAGACATCTGTCAGGTCAGAACAATCTCATGTTGCTCAGACGCGGAAATTCATCTCTACGAGATGTCTGCAGAATGCAAAGACCTGCTCTACTGAAGAACACGCAAACACACTGCAGTCTACACCATCTTGTCTGCAGAGGGAGCAAATAAGCCCTCCTTTCTCCTAGGGCAGGGAAGACCTAAGGTACCGGCAAAGTCAGCAACTTCGATCAACATCCGCTTGGCAGTCTGAACTCTAGCAAGGACTAGTCACAAGAAGCTTGTCCGTCGCTTTCTTTGAGACAAGGTCTCACTCTGTCACCCAGGCTTGAGTGCAGTGGCATCATCATAGCTCACAGCAACCTCAAACTCCTGGGCTCAAGGGATCCTCCTGCATCAGCCTCCCAAATAGCTGGGACTACAGGCCCATGCCACCACGCCCGGACATTTTTTTTTATTTTTTGTAGATACAGAGTCTTGCTATGTTGCCCTGGCTGGTCTCGAACTCCTGGCCTCAAGGGATCCTCCTGCCTTGGCTTTCTAAGGTGCTAGGATTACAGGTGTGAGCCACCGCGCTGGGCCTCGTCCATCGCTTTTGAACAGAGTGAGTGTTCTCTCCTCCCCACCACCCCCCGCCCCCGGCGTACACTGAAGGCCAGACTCCTCTCTGAAGGGCACCAAATGCAGGGAGAATATCAGCTATGCTGCCGGCTGAATTTCCACGTGTTGGGACCCAAAGGCCCACACATTTGGTCTGGGTCTGCGGACTGGTACAACTCAGGCTGCAAGCTGAACTGCAGGCAGTGACAACAACATCTGCAGTCAGATGCCTCTGGACTGCTGTCCTGATCACATAGCTGGCCTCTGGGGGACAATCTCCCCCTCTGTGCCTCCCCACACTCCAGCACCTCTAAAAATTTTTAAAGAGCTTCTAAAAAAGCTGGAGCACTCTATGACTAAATCCAATCAGGATTTAGGATTACTTTAGGTAAGTCTCATCCTAAACAAATGTAACTGCTACTCTAAGGGAAGTCTGAGGGATGGCTCTGCCAACTTGGCAAGGGACCCAAGCTCACCAGGAGGTTGGCACAGGCAGCCATCGTCCACTCACCTTGTCCATCCTGTCTTGTTCCACACCGAACTTCCCTCCGTAGCCATGGGAGGCTTTTGGTCCTGTTTCGAGTTCCTTCTCCTTAAGGGTCTGATGTTCTTGAAAAACATTCTCTCTCAGCTTGTGTATGCTTGAAGGGGAGAGATGAAAATAGGAACAAGTCAATAAAATATAATGAATGAGCATCCTTGCCTTCCAGTTGAATAAAGAGAGGTGACATTATCTTCGCAAATCTGTGAGTTTGGTCACTTGATGTTCACCCAGGTCCCTGCCTTCACTGTGCTTTCCCGACTATTCTGCAGCTGGTACATCCGCTTCAGTCACTCTCAGAGTCAGACGGAAGTTTCATGGCAGAAGGAACGCTAATCTGAACACGTGCAACAGGATCATCCCAACCACCCCCAAAAGGAGCTCTACTGAAACTTGAACTTTATTTCACAGGGAGAAAAGATTCTTGTTTTATTAGATAGATGAGTTAGGAAAACTAGCTCTGTCCGGAGGGAGGGGTTGCGAGTCAAAGGTCCCTTACTCCAGGTGTCCCAAGGACACCAGCAGAAGCCCAGTGATGACAACCATCTAGGCAGCCTGTCTTTCTTTAGCGGAAGTTCTCCAGCTTTTTATACATTCAAAGACGAGATGAGAGTCTTTCAGAATCTACCACCTAAAAGCCATTTTTAAATTTTAAATGCAGGGAATAATGAAACAGATTACAAGATGTGGTAAAACCCTGGCAGGCCAGGAAGCAGCTGTGCCCAAGAAATCCCAAGGTGCTAGGAAGGCCACCTTAGCATGTGGCCTTTCTGCCCAGGAGACACCAGGCCCACACCTTCAACATCTGGACAAATCCCAGAAGTATAGACGAAATGCAAACCAGGCTTGGAAACCACCAAACCCCCTTCAGGGAAAGGAAAGACAGGGCTCCTAAAACATGACAAGGACCACAGAGCACCAAGCACGGTACTGTCCCCACGTGTTCCCTTTCTGAATCCTAATCAATCCACAGGCTGTTTATACCCGAGTTCCTTTTGTACTCCAATCTACCCTCCCCAACATGTTCTGAAGTCACGGGGAATAGAATAGACGGGAAAACATGTGATGACATCACCAAGGTCAGAGTCCACCTGGTCTGCCTAACCCCACGGCAAATAAGCTAAGGCTGCACCAGCCTCCTGGGTCAGCCCCCATTTCAAACTGCCCCCCAGCTGGCCCCAGGACCTTCTACGTTCTCAAGCTGCTTCTCTAGAAGGGAGTGGACTGAGTCATGCAGGGACTAACACTTATGTCTAAAACGTCACTGCTGCCCAGTTGTGGTGGCTCATGCCTGTAGTCTCAGCTACTTAGGAGGCTGATGAGGGAGGACTGCTTCAGCCCAGGAATTCAAGGTTACAGTGAGCTATGACAGCACCGTTGCACTCCAGCCTGGGGGACAGAGCAACACCCTATCTCTTTTATTTCTTTACTTTAAAGAAATAAAAATAAAAAGCCACTGTGCAGACTTTGCCTTCTTTTCTAGATGATTTACTAAATCGTTCTCAGTCAAAGACACTGCAGCCAAGCAAGGCGCAGTCTTCCCAAAGTAGCAGAGCAGGTCACCCGGCCAGCAGTGCTGCCTTCACGGCAGGGAACGCAGCATAAGCTCTGAGCCCAGCACCACCTAAAACAAAAGTCTGATCACATTTTAAAAGTTCCTTTTATCTACACTTCCTGAGAAAAAAAAACAAACTACCCTGAGAGCTAGCATTTTAGATGGTGCCAAGTCAGAAACAATGACATGGTTCACTAAGTTCTCCTATTTTGGGCTTTTCATAAGAACAAAGCTTACAATTCAGTTCACAGTACCTATCAAATTCTGCAATACACAATACTTTCAGACAAGAAAGAAAATAAAGGAAGGGAGGCATTTAATGTCTAAGTTATTCAAAGACATCTCACACTTTAGAAACCTCCCACTTGCCAGGCTGAGCAAGAGCGAGACCCGTCTCTACTGAAAACAGAAAAATTTGCCTGGCGTGGTGGCACACGCCTAGAGTCCCAGCTACTTGGGAGGCTAAGGCAGGAGGATCGCTTGAGTCCAGGAGGTGGAGGATGCAGTGAGCTATGATCACACCACTGCATTCTACCCAGGGCAACCGAGCGAGACTCTGTCTCAAAAAAGAAAGAAAAAGAAACCTCCCACTTGTAGAAAGAAGAGCTTAAGTAACTGTGTTCCTTGATGAAAAGTAGACTCTCGGCCGGGCGCGGTGGCTCACACCTGTAATCCTAGCACTCTGGGAGGCCGAGGCGGGAGGATTGCTCGAGGTCAGGAGTTCGAGACCAACCTGAGCAAGAGTGAGACCCCGTCTCGACTAAAAAATAGAAAGAAATGATTTGGACAGATAAAAATATATATAAAAAAAATTAGCCAGGCATGGTGGTGCATGCCTGTAGTCCCAGCTACTTGAGAGGCTGAGGCAGGAGGATTGCTTGAGCCCAGGAGTTGGAGGTTGCTGTGAGCTAGGCTGACGCCACAGCACTCTAGCCCAGGCGACAGAGTGAGACTCTGTCTCAAAAAAAAAAAAAAGAAAAGAAAAGTAGACTCTCTAGAATTATAGACATAAAAATTGTTTGCAATGGAAATTTTAAAATTACTGAGCACATATGCATGTAAATACACACACAGAAATGCGTATGTTAATATATCAGATCTCATATTCATCTACTGTGTGAACAGGAGGTCAAGAAGACAAATAAAAGCAACCCTACACGTGGTGTCCCCACAGACGGATCAGAGGCACATGCCCGCTCCACCTGCGGCTTCACGCATCGCATCCCATTCACCACGGTGTTGGCGAGGCCTCTTACTTGATGTGCTCCTGGTGCCCGGAGCCTTGCACAGTTTTGGCGCCCCATCTTTGTTCTTTCTCACTCACATCATTCTGCAAAGAAAAAGAACTAGTAAGCTCCACACCCTGGATTGTAACACAGACAAACAAGTAACAACTGCCTAATCAAACAAAAACCTAGGAAAGACACTTCTAGAAAAACAAGAAGCAAAAGGCTGGTGGTTCCTACCACAAAATCGGGGTCGGTCTCCCAGTCATCAGCTCCCCCATCGTCCTGGGTGATGGACACCGCGTGACCTGCCGATGCTTTCCACATCTGAAAAAGCAGCCCCGAAGAGGGTTATGGAGACCTCAGGGGAGCCGTCTGTAGGTTTATTTATTTATTTATTTTTTGAGACAAAGTCTGCTCTGTCTCCCGGGCTAGAGTGCAGTGGCATCATCACAGCTCACTGCAACTTCAAACTCCTGGACTCAAGCGATGCTCCTGCCTCAGCCTCTCAAGTAGCTGAGACTACAGGTGTGCACCCACCACACCCAGCTAATTTTTCTATTTTTAGTAGAGACAGGGTCTCACTCTTGCTCAGGCTGGTCCCAAACTCCTGGACTCGAGCGATCCTCCTGCCTTGGCCTCCCAGAGTGCTAGGAGTACAGGCTTGAGCTACCGTGTCTGGCCCATCTGCAGGTTTTTACCAAAATTACAGACTCTAAGACAATAAAGAGAGGGTGGGGGCTGCGTGACCAGGTGATCTTTCATGACCCCTAGGATGACCACTGCAGGCATTAAAGCACTTAGCGCTGAGGGTTCTAACACTGTTGTCAACTGGCATCAGAAAGACACTGGAAACACTCTGTGGTTTCAACTCAAGTGAGAAAATTTTCCGGAAAATAAAAAGTTGGGTGTGGATATCCTTTATTCACTAAGAACAGACCCCCGTTCTTCTAAATCTTATGACAACACTGTTTTCCAAGCAAAAAAAAAAAAAAAAAAAGGCAGGCTGGATGTGTTGGCTCATGCCTGTAATCCCAGCACTTTGGGAAGCCAAGGATTGGCTTGAGGCCATGAGTTAGAATCCAGCCTAGGCAACATAGCAAGACACTGACTCTAAAAAAAAAAAATTAGAAATTAGCCAGGTGCAGTGACACACGCCCGTAGTCCCAGCTACTCAGGAGGCTTAGGTGGAAGGATCTTTCAAGCTCAGGAGTTCGAGGCTGCAGAGAGCCATGATTGTGCCACTGCACTCCAGACTGGGCAACAGGGACTCCTTCTGTAAAAAAAATTAAAAAGAGAAAAAACACATACCATTTTGGTTTCCACATTATAAATACACTAAACATTGCTAATGGTAAATTTCATGATACACGTATTTAAGAAAGAACATCCACTTTGATTTCAAGTGCTTACTGGAAATATAACAATGATTTTCTTCATTCATACTGACAATTTAATAAATGTTTCAAATAATTTATTAGCTGATTGCTTTACCATCTATTTCAGAATAAACAGGGTACATAAGACGCCAACTTTTCCTCTAGTGGACAGCTCTGAAAGTGGATAGTCATCTTTCTTCCTCAGCACTTTAAGCCTGTAAGGTTTTGTCTATTATAGAGAACAATGGCACATCTGTAGACACTAACAAGACAATTATTTTTATAACTGCAAAGATAAAATCTAACCTTTAAAGTTTAAAAAAACTCTGCCCGCTCCAGCCCGGCTGGGTCTCAAGTCCAAGTCCAAGGCGGCAGAGTGAGGCTCTCAAATTTCTAGGTGCAACTCCTGCCACCAGTGGGGCAGGACCAATAATACCCCTGGAACTAGGGCCACCCTGAACCTCATCTAAATGCTCCAAAAAGCATGGCAAAAATTTCCCAGACGTCATCTGCCTTTGACAGGATTTTAGAGAGCAGATGAACTAGAATCTCAGCACTGAAAGGAAAACCAGACAGTCTAATCTCAATGTGCCCATTTAACAGATGGGAAAAAATGGCTACAGGAAAGTTAAATGGTCTGCCCAGACTCAAGTCTGCCCCATGGCACCTGGCACTTCAGCTGCGTATAGTTTCGACCACCAAGGAAATGGTCACAGGCAAGGATGGGGGGGGGGGGTCTCTGCAGGGGACCAAAACAGGTGTCTTTGCCTGTTACTTTTTCAGACTCATCAGGTAAAGATCGGCAAAGCACAACCTCCACTGACCTTTCTGGAATTCAGCTTCACCGGTAGGCAAGGCGGGCATTTCTGCACGCTTCATAAATGCCTGGTGGACCTGCCCACTTTCAATGGAACATGACAGAAAGAGGCCAGACTGCCCCTTCTGAAAGGACAGAAACGCTTCCTGTTCCTCCATCCCTGAGTTTTCTGCAATTCCCTCCGCTTTCTAAGTCATCAGCAATATCAGAAACTTGACTTTTTTAAACAATGGAATTTCCTTCCAGAAAATTGTCTCTCTCCCTGTAAGCCCACAGTGAGAGCAACCCCCTCCTTTCTTTGTTAAAGGGATGTTTCTCTCACCATCCACGGGGAAAGAATATTAGAATGTTCACAATACACGAACCTTTCTTTCCGGTCGAAGATAAAAGGCTGCTCACAAAACTCCGTTTAAAACACAGTTATCCAATGAGGAATTTCCAGGCATTTGGGAATGATTCCGTCTGTAAAAAGATTAAGGGTAGAAAGCTCAGAAGGACGTCTGTTGACAGTGTCTCTGGGCAAATCCTTCTGTGTGGAGATCTTTTTAGAATACCCTGGAAATCCTCCCAAATGTAACAAGATTTTGTAAAGAAATGTGAAAGGAGGATGGAAAGATTTACATTTTATTAATCAAGAAAGTCAACATAAAGAAACTAAAGCAATTAAGTTTTAAAAGATTTACAACTACATGATGTTTCTTCTTAGTGCAAGCAGAAATTATTGGCTCAACTGCTAGCGCAAGTTTCCTGTTTGCTACACTTCTTATAGGTCTTCATGTTTCATTCATTCTGTTAATAATTTATGACATTATTAAAAACAATACAATTCTATTGCTGTGAGATAAATATCTCACAATAGAATATATGTGCATGTGTATGTAAAAAATATATATATATATAAAAAAAAAAGAAAAACACTCCATGCTGTGGCTGGGAGGAAAAAATAGTACGCTGACTGGCTATGAGGACGTGAGCTCTGCAGCCAGAGAGCTGCGCAGAAGTGGGCTGCATTCCTAATGAATGTATAGGGTTACTGGGCAGAGAAAAACACTCCAGTTCCCCAGATGGTGGCCAAGCACACACCCTCTTCCCTAAGACCCTACATCAGTCTCAACCGGACACCGCACTGCTAGACATCACATATCAGATGAATAAAATCCCCTTGTCCCCTAGCAACAAGCCAGTCCCAGGCAGACCCACGTGCACCAGGATGCAGCTTTTCATGCATTAGGAACTACAGGGCTGCTGGCTGGCTGGTCCTCTCTATACTTAATTTCCTTAGTCCCTTTTTTTTTTTATTATTATTAAGAGACAGGGGCTTGCTCTGTTGCCCAGGCTGGAGTACAATGGCCCAATCATAACTCGCTGCAGCCTCGAACTTCCGGGCTCAAGTGATCCTCCTGCCTCAACCTCCCGAAGTGCTGGGACTACAGGTGTGTGCCACTGCGCCCAGTCCTCTTTACTTACTGACCCAACTATTTGCTCCTTCTGTCTCCCCAGTCCCCTCTGGAAAGCCTAACTCCTGTGGATTTCTCGGTACATTCTAGATACTGCAGTTACTGGTGTCATCAGCAAGCATCTATAAAGATCTACCCGAGGGCAGCTACTGATAGGCTCTAACCCACAGTAATTTACCATCCCCTTGATATTTAAAACTTTTAAAAATTATAAAAATAACTAATTGAAAAATCAGCTTGGCCGGGCGCGGTGGCTCACGCCTGTAATCCTAGCACTCTGGGAGGCCGAGGCGGGTGGATTGCTCAAGGTCAGGAGTTCGAGACCAGCCTGAGCGAGACCCCGTCTCTACTAAAAACAGAAAGACATTATATGGACACCTAAAAATCTATATAGAAAAAATTAGCCGGGCATAGTGGCGCATGCCTGTAGTCCCAGCTACTCGGGAGGCTGAGGCAGTAGGATCGCTTGAGCCCAGGAGTTTGAGGTTGCTGTGAGCTAAGCTGACGCCACGGCACTCACTCTAGCCTGGGCAACAAAGTGAGACTCTGTCTCAACAAAAAAAAAAAAAAAAAAAAAAAAAAAAAAAAAAAAGAAAAATCAGCTTAAATGTCTTGTGAATCCAAAGATAATGGCTCTAAACCCCTAGCTCAACACCATATGCAAAAAGTATCTAAAAAAATGAATTAAAATCCTAACTATGAGTAATCTTGATTTTGAATTTGGCAATAGTTTCTTGGGTATGATACCAAAAACAAGAAGAGAAGAAATAGATAAATTGGACAAAATGTAAAACTCTGTCCTTCAAAGAACATCAAGGTGAAAAGACGATCCATTGAATAAGTGAAAACTATTTTTCAACCATATATCAAGAATATAGAAAGAATTCTTACAACTCAATAAAAAGGACAACTAACCCCATTTAAAAATGGGTGCAGGATCTGAACAGAAGATATCTTTCTCCAAAGAAGATATAAAAATGGCTAATAAGCTCATGCAAAGATGTTCAATGTCATTAACCATCAGGGAAATGCAAATCTAAACCACAAGGAGAAACTACTTCACACCCATCAGGATGGCTAAAATCAAAAAGACAGTAACAAGTGTTGGTGAGGGTGTGGAGAAACTGGAACCTACATACGTTGCTGGTGGGAATGGAAAATAGAAAACAGTCTGGCAGTTCCTGAAAAGGGTAAACACAGGTACTATATGATTCTGCAATCCCACTCCCAGGTACATGCCCAAGAGAAATGCAAATATAAGCCACATAAAAGCTTGTACATGAATGTTCACAATAGCATTGTTCATAATTGCCAGAAAGTGGAAACCCAAATGTCCATCAACTGATGAAGAGATATGTAACATGTGGTCTATCCACACGATGGCACGTCATTCAGCATAAAAACAATGAAGCACTGACACACACTACAACATGGATGCTCCCTGAATACATCATGCTAAGTGAAAGAAGCCAGTCACTACACACCACATATTATACGATTCCATTTAAATGAAATATCCAGAATTGGCAAATCTATAGAGATAAAAAGTGCATCAGTAGTTGCCCAGGCCTGGAGGGACTGGGGTGGGGGAGGATTGGAGGTGATGGCTAAACGGTACCGGGTTTCTTTTTGAGGTGATAAAATTCCTCTGAAATTGACTGTGGTGATGGTTACACGACTCTGTGAACATACTAAAAACCACTGAATTGTACACATTAAATTGGTGCATTGTATAGCATGTGAATTACATCTCAATGATGCTGTTACAAAAAAAATACTATTCAAAAAAGATAATGCCTCTATCCAGCACCCTTAATATTAAATCTCCCTTGCAAACGTCACTCGTACAAATCAAGATTGCACAAATATGAAGTAACCTTGCCCAGTATAAACAGAGTGAAAATCTCCTCTATGGAAGAATGTTCTAAATGATGGGACAGAACCACCCACCCAGAATCACGTTTATGTTGGTCTCACTATCTACAGCGTAGCAGAAAGCCAAAGAGAACCAAAAGGCTTTTGAGTAGCCAAAACAGATATTCCAAGGCCAACTCCCCACACCACGCATGTTCCAAGGAAACCCCCCCATCCTCACCCTGAGCACTTTTGCTCACAGTTAGCTCCACACAGTGCTTGAGCAGAGGGGAGTGGCCTTGCCTGCACAGAGACAGCAGTGAGAGACATGTGCTGATGGAACACGTGCAGTCCCTGCTCTCGGCTGCCCCAGGACATGGGAACACTGCAGCATAAGGCAGTAACTAGTGCTCACCATGACAGGCCCATTCAACTGACTCATACATTCAACCACACATGTTCTGAGCACCTACTGTGTGTCAGGAACCAAAGGTCTGCATCACCAGTTACGCTCACTGTAATTTAAAAAGTGAGTTTTTAGTATGTTCACAGAATGGTTTTAGTATGTTCAGGTTGTGTAACCATCACCACAATCAATTTCAGAGTAATTTTATCACCTCAAAAAGAAACCCTGTACCCTTTAGCCGTCACCTCCAATCACCCCCCACCTCCAGCCCTGGGCAACTACTAATGCACTTTTAAAGCCAAGTCCATCAAAATGCTACAATTAAAGTCAGCTTTATTTAGCAAGCAAGGTGGCAGCACCTGTAGTCCCAGCTACTCTGGAGGCTGAGGTGGGAGGATCTCTTGAGCCCAGAGAATAGCCGTTGCACTCCAGTCTGGGCAACATAGCAAGACCCTGTCTCTTTCCAAAAAAGGAATTTTTTAAAAGTCAGCTTTAGCAGAGGGTAAACTTCCAATACCCAGCAACCTGATACCAAAACAACCCTACCTTCCCAGCTCTTTATTCTGTTAGGTCTTAAAATCGCAATCAAGAAACGCTCCCTTATTCCTTGACTATCTGGCAAATACTCCTCTAACCAGAGGAGAAATGGGATTGACTCAATGTGCTAGAGCCGGTGACTCACCCCCACCGTCAAACACGGAAGGGAGGCACGGGCAGGCGGCCACTCCCAGTCCAGGCCCTGGGCCCACTCAGGCTCCACAGGGCCACAGACTGAATCCCACCGTAGGGACCTAGAGGGTGAAGCCCCCTGACAAAGCACTGTCCAACCAAGTCAAAACGGAACCCAAAAGGAGCGTGGGCATAATCTGGCACAAGATTCCAGGGAGCGCTCACTTGGGCTGCTTAAGAGCTGTGTTCAGCAGAAAATGGAATTCCTCCCCAAGTGGCCAGACACGTCTACAGATTCCAGTCGGAGGAAGCCCTGTCCACGCTCACCAGAGACCCGCCAGCACGGGGGATCGCGCATCCGCTGGAATAGCCAGGCGATCGAAAAGCAAGAATCAGAAACCCCAAAGCATCTTTCTGGTGATTTCAAACATTCAGAAGGAAGGACGGTTCCAAATTTAGAGCCTCACGACTAGCAGCGGCTGCTGTGTCGCCGCATTTCCACTGACCTGATTGCTGATTGCAAAACCTCCCCTTAGGTGCGGGCCAGGTCCCCAGCTGCCCGGCCACTGTCCCCTGCCGAGCCCTGTCTGAGCCCCTCGGAGCCTCCGTACCCTCCCCCTCAGACCCCACGCCCTGCCCACAGGCCCCGGCCCCTCCATTCTGAGTTCCCAACTCCGAAGGCCAAGCGCCCCTCCCCCTCGGACCCCCATCCTCTTCTCCAATCTCCTCGGACTCCTGCTCCTCCCCTCGTTCCCCCAATCCCTTTCCCCTATACCTTTAGACCCCAACTCCTCCGCTCGCACCCTCATACCTTTCCCCTATGCCCTCGGACCCCGGGCCCTCCGCTCGCACCCCACAACACCCAAGGCCCAGCGCCCCTCCCCCTCGGAGCGCAGCCCCCTACCTCGTCTGGCCTCTCTCCGTCCCCTCAAACCCTCCGGGCCGCCGCATCTCCCCTCAGAAACCGGACCCCTCCCAAGCCGGCCCCTCTAACCTTTCTCCGCGGAGCCCCGGCCCCCCCGGTCCGCCCCTCCCCCTCGCACCCCGCCCCCTCGGCCCGGGCCCCTCCCCCGTCCGCGCCCCCAGCCCGCGCCCAGGGCCGGGGACGCCCCGGGCGCTCCCCCCCGCCCCCAAAACCGCAGGCGGAAGAGTGGCGAGACCGCTGCGGTCGCCGCTTCCTTCCCGTTTCGGGGCCAGTGGCGCCTCGGGGGTGGAGCGGAGAGCACAGCCGCCCGCCCGGGGACGCCGCCTCGCTCACCGCCGCGGGGCGTCAGTCCGGCCCGGGTCAGCCCGGCTCGCGCTGCGCCCGCGATCCCAGGCGCCAGGCTCCACTTCCGGTTCCGCGGACGGGGGCGGGGCCGCATCCGGGTCCGGCGAAGCCCCGCCCCGAGGTCCCGGCTGCGCCTCGCGCTCCGAGTGCGGATGGACGTGCAGGAATGCGGCCGGTCCTGGGCGGTCACGGGGGCATCTCAGGGTGAGCGGCTCTGGCCGGTGAGAAGGGAAATGCGCCTCGGCGGGGACGGGGCCGCGAGCCTAGAGCCCTGCGGAGGTGGCTATGCCGGCCGGTCTGCCGGGCCATCGTGCCTCCTCCTCACCCTCTCCCTCCACCCCGCAGGCTGTCCCTCTTCTCACAAGGCCGCATCTGTGTCCGGGGAGTGGGAGAGCGGGACGGACTGGGGCTTGCCCTCAGGGCCCTTCCAGCCAGGTGACTCAAGCACTCCACCGCCTAGATACATACGTCGGAGATAAGTGCTCTGCAGAAGTCAAAGGTGTCATGAAATTATGCTGGGGAGAAGGTAGGGCCTGAACCCATCTGGGACATCAGAGAGTTCTTCCGGCAATTCACATTTTAGCCAAGATCCAGAGCCAAGTAGGTGTAAACAAGATAAGAAGGGAAGAATTTTCTAAGCAGAGAAACAGCTTGTGCAAAGGCCCTGAGGCAGGAAAGGTCTTTCCACAGAGGACCTAAAGGAAGCGTGAGATAGGGCTGGGCCGTGTAGCATTTGAACAAGCACAGCAAGGGCCTTGGCCTTTACGCTAAAAGAAATGGGAAGTCCTTGGAGGAAGTTAAACAGATAAAAGACATCATAAAGATTGAATGGTGGTCTGGTGGCTCATGCCTGCAATCCTAGCACTCTGGGAGGCCAAGGCAGGAGGATGACTTGAGCCCGGGAGCTCTAGACCAGCCTGAGCAAGAGGAAGACCCCATCTCTACTAAAAATAGAAAAAATTAGCTAGGCGTGGTGGCATGCACCTGTAGTCCCAGCTGCTTGGGAGGCCAAGGTGGGAGAATCGCTTGAGCCCAGGAGTTTGAGACTGCAGTGAGCTATGATGATGCCACTGTACTCTACCTGGGGTGACAGAGTGAGACTCAGTTTCAAAAAAAAAAAAAAAAGATTGGTGAGGAGATTACTTTGGCTGCTGTGTGGAGAATGGTTGGGAAGAGGACCAGGTAGGAGCCTAATGCAGCCAATTCAGGCAAACTGGTGACAGGTAAGATGGAGAGAAGTGGGTAGAAACAAGCGACCTTTAGAAAGTTAAATTTGTCAGATTTGAGGATGGATTAGAGGTGGGGGGTGGGAAAGGAAAGGTCAGGTGTCAAGGATAATTTTTTAAAGGTAAAATCATATTTTCACACATACATAAAATGAAAACATGTCAAAGATCTTATTTAACTCAATAAGGAATAAACCAGTAAGGTGTTACAACTGATTCAAAGGCGAAGTAAAAAGAATGCTAAAATGAATTTGCAAAAACTAGTTCATCCTTAGGGTATTTCACTGCACACAGCTAGTTTGCACTTCTATGGACAAGGATCATTTATGTTGCTCCCTGTTTTCTGGAGGTTAACTTCTGCCTCTATAGAGTATAAAATAGGCTAGTAAAAACAAAGGCCTATGTCCCATACGATAACCTGATCATCAGAGGCTCGGACATTCTATTGAATAACCAAATCTTTTTGCCCATTCGAAAGTCTGAAATTTTTTCTGACAACAGGATGCCTCCTAGCATCTGGGGAGGTGCTCTCGGACTGGGAAAATGAGGGTGGGTGAGGACCTCAGGAGGAGATGCACTGAGACTGAGGAGGGAGAGTGAGTATAGTCCCAGACTGGTGCATTTGAGTGACCTGTGACAATCAAGTGGAGAAACCAACCTGCCAACACTTTGATCCCGACTCCTAGCCTCCAGAACTGTGAAAAAATAAATATTTCGTGTTGTTGTTTGAGCCCGCTACTCTATGGTGCTTTGTTACAGCAGCCCTACTGGACTAACAGGCCCCAACGAAGCTTGTTTCCTGTGCCCACCCCCTTTGCTATGTGACATCGCTCTTGTGCCTGTCAAGAGATGCTGTCTGTTTCTCCATCCTCTTGAATCTGGGCTGGCCTTGTGACTTGCTTTGCTCGATAGAATGCACAGAAATGAATTGTGCGAGTTTCGGGGTCTAGCCCTTAAGAGACCTTGCAGCTTCTAATCTTGCATCTTGAACCTCGAGGCTATGATGCTGTGGAGCCCAGCCTAGCCATTGGAAGATGAGAAGCCACTAGAAAGAGAGATGAGGCACCACAGGCAGTGGCCAGTGCTAGCTGCCAAGCATTTGGCTGAGGCCATGTTGGACCTTCCAACCCCACTCAGATGACTGCAGTCACGAGATCCCAGGACAGACCAGCAGAAAAAAATCACCCAGATTGCCAAACCACTGAATCAAGAGAAACAATAAAACATGGTTATTTTTTTACCACTAAGTTTTGGGGTGGATTTTAACACAGCAACAGATAAGAAAACATACCAGATGGTGGGGGAGAAAACAGCATAAAAAATAGAAGACAGTAGAAAACATAAGTGCATTCACACATAAGATTGTTCCAATTATCTACTGCTGTAATAAACCACCCCAAAAGTCTGTGGTGGAAAACAACCACAATTGTATCATGTACACAATTCCATGGATCCAGAAATTCAGACAGGGCACATTGGGGATGGCTCATCTCTCCTTCCAATGGGACCTTGGTTCTGACTGATCCAACAGACAGAACCAATCATGTCTTCATGGACTGGCATGTCCAAGTTGGCTTCTTTACTTACATGTTTGGCATCTAGAATAGGATGGCAGAAACAGCTGGGGACAGCCACCAGCCATGTCTCATTTTCCACAGTCTTTCCTTGTGGCTGGTTGGGCTTCCTTACAGCATGGTGGTCTTGGGGGTAATGGGACTTACTACTGGATGGCTTGTTTCTTTCAGAGCAAGAGTTCCACGGAGTCCAGGTGGAAGCTGCCAGGCTTCTTATGACCTAGCTTCAGAGGTCCCTAAACATCCTACCTGCTACATTCTTTTGGTCAAGCAAGTCAGTAAGGCCATCCCAGCTTTAAAGAGTGGGGAATTAGACTCCACCTTTCAATGAGAAGAGTAGCAAAGAATTTTCAGCCTATCTTACATGTGATGTTTTGTCTAAGATGTCATTGCTTGTAAGAATGCACCATAATTCCAGATACCAAAATGTGAAAAAAAAATGGTCATATAGAACTGATGAAACGTAGTGTGTACATGCTGGGTTGTGATATAAAATGTTTCCACTGTGGGTTGCAGTCCAAGTTTGAGATTGAGCAAAATCATCATTCCAAAGTGAGGCTCAAGAAGTAATCATTTCCAGGCTGGGCGTGGTGGCTCACGCCTGTAATCCTAGCACCCTGGGAGGCCAAGGTGGGTGGATCGTTTGAGCTCAGGAGTTCAAAACCAGCCTGAGCAAGAGCGAGACCCCATCTCTACTAAAAATAGAAAGAAATTAGCTGGACAGCTAAAAATATATATAGAAAAAATTAGTCGGGCATGGTGGCACATGCCTATAGTCCCAGCTACTTGGGAGGCTGAGGCAGAAGGATCGCTTGAGCCCAGGAGTTTGAGGTTGCTGTGAGCTAGGCTGATACCACAGCACTCTAGCCTGGGCAACAGAGTGAGACTCTGTCTCAAAAAAATAAAAGTAAAAAAAAATTTTAAAAAAAGAAGTAATCATTTCCAGACATCCAAAGACGGAGAGATAGTTTATCACATAGAGGGTCTCCCTGAGATAACTATTCATTTTTTTTCTTTTCATTTTTTTCCCTCATTTGCATGGGAGTATATTCAATTTTTTTATTATGGAAAATTTCACACAAAAGTGAAACTAGAATAATATAATAAACCCTCATGAATCCATCACCCTCCTTCAACAATCATCAAGCCACATGGTCAGTGTTGTTTGATCCACAGCCTGAGCTATCCCCTCCCCCAAGATTATTTGAAAGCAGATCCCAGACATCACATTATCTCATCTGTGAATATTGGGGATACAGTCTTGCCATGTCCCCTTTTT
This sequence comes from Eulemur rufifrons, assembly GCF_041146395.1. Classification (NCBI taxonomy): domain Eukaryota; kingdom Metazoa; phylum Chordata; class Mammalia; order Primates; family Lemuridae; genus Eulemur; species Eulemur rufifrons. The sequence goes on from NC_090988.1 coordinate 99,246,838, forward strand.
GTTGTAATCAAAGTATCTCACTTGGCTCAACAATAATATTTACAGTCTTAATGGAAATGGTGAATGTGGATTTAACTGATGTTAATGGGATAAACCCCAAACTCTGTAAAATGATTGAAAGCGGTTTATTCTGAGCCTAATGTGTGTGACTGGCCCAGAGCACCTGGCCTCAAGACGTCCTGAGAAAATGTGCCCACAGTAGCTGGGTTACAGATTGGTTTTGTACATTCCTGGGGACGAGAATCACACTTAAGATCCTGTGTCGCCGTGTGGAGGGCATACACCGGTTTGTCGTGAAAAGGCGGGACATCTGCAAAGGAGGGGGTGGGAAGGCGCTTACAGGTTATAGGTGAGTTTAATGAGTCTTTGATTTGTAATTGATTAAAGAAATGAAGCTTTGTCTAATGGCTTGGAATGTTTCAACTTAACGAAGTCTAGTAATCAGAGACAAGTCACCCAACATTTACCAAAACTCAAGAGACAGGTCCAGTAAACTGATGGCCTGTAGGTGTGGTTTAGGCTTTGTCTTGCACAGCCTTAGGCCTGTTAATGATTTAGTATCTTATGGTTGCAAAGAGTAACTCCAAAAGGGACAGGACAGAACTACGCGTGTGTGACCTCTCTTCTCATGGCCGGCAACTCAGCTTTAAGGTTTTTTTGGGTCCCCTTGGCCAAGAGGGGTCCATTCAATCAGCTGAGGGGAGCCTAAGATTTTATTTTAGTTCACACCAATAGCCTTGACTTACCTCTGTTGGGGGATTGGGAGAGGGAAAGGGAGTTGCCAGGTATAGTAGCGTGCACCTGTAGTCCCAGCCACTAGGGAGGCTGAGTTGGGAGGATGGCTTGAGCCCAGGAGTTTGAGGCTGCAGTGAGCTCTGATCACACCACTGCATTCATTCCAGCCTGGGCAACAGAGTGAGACTGGAAGCAGCTCTATGAACAAATTTCAGTGACCTCTATGTATTTTTTATAATCTTCTCCCTTAACTGACTACTTGAACTTTTTGAGTTGTTTGCCAGAAATGGCAGAATGTTTACAAGACAAAGGAGTTGAGATTCTGAAGTCCCCTGAACAAGATTCCTGATGCCAAGAATCACCACCCCCTAGGACCTGCCCCAGTGCATGTGGACCCTGCTTAAAAAGCCCATGATTTCTGCCAATCCGCGAGAGGGGTTTGAGACTATTGCTCCTGTTCTCCCAACGTCACTCGCATTAAAATTCCTTTCTTCCTTGGCAATCCTCATTCTCTAATAATTGGATCTTCCCCACCCCCGCCCCCCAAATAATTGGATCTTTGAGAGGCAAGCAACTAGATCTAGGCTGAAACTCTCTTGCAGTTTTGATAATAAGTCCTCATCTCAAAAGAACACACAAACACACAAACAAACAAACAAAAAATTCTCATTAACCACAAAGAGAAGCCAAAAGACAGGGCCAAAAATGGATGGAGCAGGAGACCCCACTGAGCACGGTTTACTTAGGAGTATCGACCCAAAAAGTGACTGACGCAAAAATCTCAATCAATGGAGGTTTATTAAGCCAAAATTGAGGATGCCCCAGCAAAACAAAAACCAGACAGAACTGTCGTCGTTTTTCTGAAGGGGAATTTGGAAGCTTCAGCATTTAAAGCCATATAGAAAGAAAAAGGCAGGCGGCCCAGTGCTAAGGCAAGTGGTTACATTCCTTCTTGTCTTTTTCCTTTTTGTATTGTTTTAAAGAAAAGCCTACAGCACCCCGTATTCCCAGGTGGTCTCCCATCCAAGTACTGACCAGGCCTGAGCCTGGTTAGCTTTAAGGACATCAGACAGCATGAGAGCATTTAGGGTGACACGGCCACAGACCCACTGGTCACATCCTTATGAGGCCCAGGACGTCTACCTTTCACCTAAGCTAAGGGGAGTATGTACAGAGAGAAAGGGAGCGAAGGAAGCATCAGTTATGTAGGGGCCGCTGGGCAGGTGAAAGAATGTCTGATCCTGCCCTGTCTCCCCTTGTCACCTGGCAACATAAGCAGGTATTCGTTATTAGTGTGGAATCCAGCAGACTTTAGTTTTAGGTGCCAGACATGGGTACAGTGCGCGTGTCCTTGCTTCCGGGAGGGCAGCAAGGAGCTTCCTTAATGAACCACCTGTGGGGCCAGCTCTTCACAGGGGCTGGAGGCCTTTACCATATGGAGTCGGTGTGGGGGTGGCCCTGAGACTTTGACTTTCTTTTTATAAGTGGAAGGAAGCAAACAGAAGAAATAGCCAGAACGGGGGGAGGAAGAGAGGAGGGACAAGGAATGCTGGGGGTTTTTTGGTTTTGTTCTTGTTTTACTTTAAGTGATGGGCATTGGCCAGGCGCGGTGGCTCACGCCTGTAATCCTAGCACTCTGGGAGGCCAAGGCGGGAGGATAGCTTGAGGTCAGGAGTTCGAGACCAGCCTGAGCAAGAGCGAGACCCTGTCTCTACTAAAAAATAGAAAGAAATGATCTGGCCAACTAAAAATATATATAGAAAAAATTAGCCGGGCATGGTGGTGCATGCCTGTAGTCCCAGCTACTCGGGAGCCTGAGGCAGGAGGATCGCTTGAGCCCAGGAGTTTGAGGTTGCTGTGAGCTAGGCTGATGCCACGGCACTCTACTCAGGGCAACGGAGTGAGACTCTGTCTCTAAATAAATAAATAAATAATGGGCATGTAGTACTTGGATTCAAACAAAAAATTACAAAAGAAAATAGGGTGTTGGAGAATTGGTGATTAAAACCTCTTCAGCCCTCTAGGTTGTATAACAATTCCTAGGTTATATGGCTTTTATTTAATTTTATGAGCGCACTCTAGTCTCCTTGAAGACAAGAACCGTGCAGTATTAGGCAGTGGTGGTTGTCGCCTGCCCTCAGGAGGGGAGAACGGTATCCTGTCTGCTCCTTCTGAAGTTGACTGGCAGGACCTACGTCACATATTCAGAAAGAGTCAAATCACAAGGATTGTTGCCTGACAGCACACATGGGAAAAGTTAGCACATTGTCTATTATAACGCAGGTCTGTTCGCACGGTGTTCCCCGGAACCCTGTCTGGGGAAGAGTGTGCGTGCATTACTCACCAGGCAGGGTGTTGACTAGACATGAAGAGATTGTGGAGGTTCGATGTTGTGGGATGCTGTCTGACGCCGTCTCCCCAAAGGCACCTCTCTATCCCTCTGCTCCCATGCCAGAGTGTGACTCGAACTCCTGGGCTGCACCCTAGATGCACAGGATTAGAAATGTTTCTCTGTCTCATCATGGTCTCTCTAGCTCCTAGAAGTGCCTGGTACAGAGTGTGCACTCAGTAAGTGAATGTTGAATTGCTTTTAACGCAGCAAGGCCTCTCTGGCCCCCCGTCTACCTTTTTAGCTAGGTGATGCACACTCAAGTTTGAAGATGAACTGTCCCATTTGCATGCCAAGTGGCCTTGTGGCCTTTTTTTTTTTTTTTTTTGGAGACAGAGTCTTGCTCTGTCACCTGGGCTAGAGTGCAATGGCATCAGCCTACCACACAGCAACCTCAAACTCCTTGGCTCCTGAGTAGCTGGGACTACAGGTGTGCACCACCATGCCTGGCTAGTTCTTTCTATTTTTAGTAGAGACGCGGGTCTCGCTCTTGCTCAGGATGGTCTCGATCTCCTGACCTCAAGCTGTCCTCCTGCCTTGGCCTCCGAGAGTGCTAGGATTACAGGTGTGAGTCACGACGCCTGGCCGTCCTTGTGACTTAAAACTCTTCTGTTTTTTTCTCTTTGGTTCCTCTGCCCCCACCCCATGATGGCACTTCAAATGGGTCTGGAACACTCCTGCTTCCTCCCATACCCAAGCACAGGCCCTTGTTCCCTGGGTGTCACCGCCAGGCTGTTGACAGCTCCCTCCTCTCTACTCATATTGCCCTTCCTGCAATCCTAGGAGTCTGTTCCCACCAGACAGTGGGTGCCTTGGGGATAGTGATCTGCTTGACCCGTGCATCTATCTCCAGGACAGGAGCGTAGCGGGTTCAGTGATGGCCCTCAAAAGATGTGTCTATGGGCTGGGCGAGGTGACGCACACCTATTAATATAATCCTAGCACTTTGGGAGGCTGTGGTGGGAGGATCCCTTGAGCCCAGGAATTGGACGTTGCAGTGAACTATTATGCCACTGCACTCCGGCCTGGGCTAGAGTGAGACCCTATCTCTATAAAGAGAGAAAAAAACAACTGCAACTTATAATCAGTGATGACTTTTGTTTCATTTTGTTTTTCCAGAAGCTTTTAAGATACTTGAGGGCCTGCCTAGCTTTATTCAGCCAAAAAGAACTACTAGGTGGAAAAAGCAGGGAGGCATTACATTAACATTTCAAATCTCACACTTAACACCACCAACTAGGAAATGCAGAAAATAAGGCTGCCCCCACATTAAAGGAGCAGGCGCAGTTTAAACAGGAAAGCACAACATGCCCTGGTAGCTCTGCTGAGATAGAAACCAGCTGGAATGCACTGATCCACAAAACGTGTCATTCAGGAGTCCCTCAGCCAGGGAGCGGCAGAGGGAACAGAAAGTGAAAACCCCAGCGAATGTCAGCAGTGGCGTCCAAACACCCCAAGGTGAGGTGGGCTGGGCTGCTGGGCTCTGTGCAGCCCCAGGCCTGGTGACAATACCGCCTCTGCGGTGGGAAGGCAGGGGAATGGCTCTCTTTTCCTACAGCTCCTGGCCACTCACTAGCGCCTGGCTTTCCTGTCTGGGCAATCAACTTCCAGCCCTGTAGTGTGGGGGTGGGGGACTGAACTCACGCCCACCTCCAAGGGTGGGCCCTGCATGACCAGCCAGGCAGCCTGTCCCCTCCCCTCTGCCCTGGTTCTCCACACAGGACTTGGTTTGGCTTCCTGATTCCTGGTGGCCCGGGGACCGGGCATGAAGAACAAGCAGGAGAGTATAGTCAACATGGAGAAAGGGAGCGGAGCTAAGAGACCGTTGCAGGGACATGCACGCACCCTGGCACACAAGCCACCTCCTCGGCTCCTCATCTGCCTAGTCAAGGGCTGCCTCAGGCCAGCCTACCCAGGACCACGCGTGGGAGCCCACACACTCCCTTCCTGGGTAAGACCACCCACCCATCTCCAGTGTTCCCCTCAGGTGTGGAAGGGACACAGTCTTAGGGCTTCAGAGCAGCGGGCAGGACCCACCTAAGACCAGGTGGATGACACCCCAAACCTACACTTTGTCTTCCAGCTTCTTTATCCTATCGATTGATTCTAGAATGCAATTTCCCTACGGTGACTTCAGTGAGATGAGAGAGAGCAGCTGCGGCCAGCTGTCAATATAATTCCAGCTTATTCTCAGTATTTTTTATTGGCAGTGGAAAATGCTTCAGTACTTTATTGAAAGAAAGCAATAAATAATACTGTGATAAAAATAGTTCAAAAGTAGACTGTACATACTTTGTTACATGATCAGGAAGTTCACAAAAGATTAATAGAAAAACAGAATAGTAACAATGAATTGTACAAGTAAATTAGAAGCAGAAGCTGAATGTAAAAAGACATGCCGTCTCTATCTGTATCAGCTGCATAATAAATAACGCACCGTGATCTGACACATTGCTTGCTGGCTTTTTAATATGCCACTTAAAAAGGAAAAGTTACATTTGCTACTTATACAATCCAAAATGGCTATATCATCAAAGTCTAAAAATGTACGACTAGGTTCATTCTTTAAACATGTTTACAAACAAATGTAAAAAGATGATTTACATAAGAAACATAAGGCCTTTATTAGAGTTGCACGACACAGTTCTCAGGATCTCCTGCCTTCATCTGTTATATGCACCGATGTCTGTGAGATGAGAGCGCAGTGCTTGGTGATTGGTCCTCGAAGAGTAGGCGTAAGGGCGCCGTTCCCCCCTGCTTCCGGGGAGGAAAGCGGGGAAGGAGGCTCGGAGGGCTGGGGCCGGTCCCAGGTTACCTGTCTTTCTTTCCCGCTGAGAAAACTTTTCCCAGTTCCCAGCTTCTGTCAGTCACTGAAGACAAGCTGCCCAAGTCCAGAGACTAGGCTAGGAAAGAGTTAACCAGTGCTAAGATTTCATAGTGTTCTGATAATCCCTTCAGTCCAAATTTTATTAGAAGCTGATATTTAATACCAGATATTTTAAATCTGTTCACGCTGCAGAAAAAAAGCATTTCTTGCTAGAAAAAGTATTGTTAAGGTCAGTCATTAAAATACGACAATAATTGCTTGAAATTAAGTATGCATATTTCCCAATGATTGTTGCAGAGCTAGGCTGCATTTGTAAAGGACAATGCACGTTGTTTGTGTCATGATAATTTTATAAACATAGTAAAATCCTTTGTCATGGTTTATCATTAAAAAATTAAACAGTGATAATTACAATAAATGCATAATTTACAAAAGCCCTATATTTATTCATAGCATTTATACATACAAGCATTACAGTACATTCTTTTGAAAGACTAAAATTAGGTATAAGAACTTGATTTGAAAGGATATTTATAGCCTGGATATACATGAAAAAGTAAGTAACTATATAAATGAAAGTCATAAGTTTACATAAATATAAGAAACATTAAATTCTAAAATATTTTCTCTATGGTATTCATGAATTTTTTACTAATTAAAAACTCTGTAATAAAATATCTTAGGGTCCATATAACAATTATTAACAGATTAAAGATTCCACTGAATTCTAAAATGTAGTCTTTGTTGGATTCAAAATGCTGCATAATCATCTGTAGAAGTAGTGTGGGTAAACTGGAAAATAAAAACAAACAAAAAGCCACCCTTAATACAAGCCACACGGAGGAAGACCCGTATGTACCCTCAGGTGCCAGGGCCGGAGCACCCACCCACACTGACTCCCCAACCTATGCTTTTAGCTGCTTTGAGAATCACTAGGGAGAACATTAAGGACTATGCATATCAACGAAAGAATTTCTTGATCGACTTCATTTTGGCATATGTCTAAGTTACCAATTAAAAAACCGGCCAAATCTCCCAGCTGAGACATTAAAACCAAGAGGAGGCCGGGAGCCGTAGCTCACACCTGTAATCCTAGCACTCTGGGAGGCCATGGTGGGAGGATCACTTGAGCTCAGGAGTTTGAGACCAGCCTCAGCAAGAGCAAGACCCCATCTCTACTAAAAATTGAAAAACTTAGCCGGGCAACTAAAAATAGAAACCAAAAATTAGTCGGGCATGGTGGTGCGCGCCTGTAGTCCCAGCTACTCGGGAGGCTGAGGCAGAAGGATCGCTTGAGCCCAGAAGTTTGAGGTTGCTGTGAGCTGGGCTGACATCATGGCATTCACTCTAGCCCAGGCAACAGAGTGAGACTCTGTCTCAAAAAAAAAAAAAAACAGAAACCAAGTGGAGCAGACGCAGCTCCACTGCAGAAGCAGTGACAGAAGAGGGCAAGGCCAGCCGCTCCCTGCTGGGGTGAGCAGAGGCTCCCAGGGTGAGGCCCCAAAGCAGCACAACAGGGACAGGCTGGGCTCTGAGCAACTAGAGCTTGTAATGGCAACACAGGAGTTTGTTTTAAAAATCAGCCTTCCAGACCAGGCACCGTGGCCCACAGCTGTAATCCCAGCACTTTGGAAGGTGGAGGCAAGGAGGAACACTTGTGAGGCCAAGGGTTTAAAACCAGCCTGGGCAATGTAGTGAGATCCTGCCTCTACAAAAAATAATTTAAAAAAAAAGCCAGGCCTGGTGGTGTGCACCTGTCGTTTCAGCTACTCAGGAGGCTGAGGCAAGAGGATCACTTGAGCCTGGGAATTCGAGGTTACGGTGAGCTAAGATTGTGCCACTGTACTCCAGCTTGGGCCACAGAGTGAGACCCCAACTTTAAAACAAAAAACAAACAAACAAAAAAACCAATCTCTCCAAATTGAAAGGCTGTTAAGTGTCACACAATCATATAGCCTCATAAAACTTTTTTTGTAATTGTTTTTTTACGGAGACAGGGTCTCACTGTGCTCAGGCTGGTGTCGAACCGCTGAGCTGCAGCTATCCTCCCGCCGCCTCAGCCTCCCAAGAAGCTGGGACTACAGGCGTGAGCCACCGCGCCCGGCCCTCATAAAACTTAATACATGATTAACTTTGGGGCTTGTTTCATTCAGGAATGTGTATTTGTAACAAAGTAAGCTTAGGAATTATATCAGCGTGCATGAAAATGTCAAGGTGGCAGAGATGTCCCCATGCTCTTGGCTACTGGTGCAGTCCATGAGAGCTGTGTTATGCTCCCTTCTGTCCTGTCCTGCTCTCCTGCCCACCCCTCATGACATCAACAGACACTTAACATGAGCCAGCATTTTCAAGTGTAAGGAAAAAGTGAAAATACAAAAATACATTTTTTTTCCTTAAAAAACAAGGACACACTAACATCTTTATGGGCAATTGTAACACCAAAATCATCTTAATGGGTGCAGAGAGCTTGCATGTCTATAGTTTTAAAATTCCCCAATGAACTGAAGTTGGCTTTCACGGGCCAAAGCCAACAGTCCTATCTTTACACCGTGGCTTCGCGCTTACTGACGGCTGCACCTCTGAACAATCTCCAGGGATTAAGTTGCTCTCTACTCACCAACAGGAGGCTTTAGCAGGAGTAAGTCCTGACTGTAGCAGAATCCAGCCTCTGTGTTCCTGATACATTGCCTGTTTTGACAACCACGAGAGGAGGCGTGCAAACACAGCGTGCAGTTAGTCTTAAAACGTCACATGAAGGCACAAGCACAGACACACATCTTCACACCTACAATAGCACCTACTGAGGGATCTGAGGGGAGTCTGCTAGAGGGGTGGGACAGAGCCGGAGAAAGAGAATCAAAGTGTCACCCAGTGGTGGTCTTCCCCAACTCCCGCGGGGCCTGGGAGTCACTGGGAGGTAACTGAAATAGCAATGGACCACCAAATGGTATAAAAACAACTTCAAAATGTACAACTGCACCAGTGACAACTATTCAGCACTTGTTTCGTTTCTCCTTCCACTCTACATTCACAGACCAACCGGGCTTTCCTGTCTGCCCGCAGGACTGTGTGCTGAGCGTGGCAGCAGGGACGGCACTGAGTGGTGCTGTAAGGTGTCCCGCAGCCCCAGCGAGGGCGGCGGGAGACGGGGTCGCATGCGTTGCTGGGTGGCGGCAGAGCAGGTGAGAGGCCTGGCTGCAGGCCTGGGGCCCGGCGGGCAGTGGGGTGAGGACAATGACTGATGGAAGAAAACTGAACCCCAGTCTCAGTTTCTACCAGAAATAATACAGACCACTGATTTTTTGCTTCCCGTTCAAGAAACACACTGCATGGCCCAGGTAAGCCTGATTCCCACTCACAAACTGGGTGAGAAACTTTCAAAATCTGTAGCAGACATTTGCTGCTTCCAGTTGTTGTTTTCCCACAGGCACACCAGGAACACTTTTTTATCAACATCTTGCCGTGGTTCCAGAAAACACGTGAGACAGCTGGGCTGGGACTGCCAGTGAATGGACAATCTTTACAGATCCTTCCAAGAGCCCAGGGCACCTGCTGGAATTTACCTTACATCCCCTTATTTACGAAGCCATTACAGTAATCCATTTTACCTGGTTTGTGCCTTAGTAAACAGTCTCGTTCTGTATAATACATTCCCTACACTCTTTTCTAGGTTTATTTTTTAAATCTATCCAAACTGTCATACTTAATATTGCTGTTAACAATTAACGGGGGAAATGTGACTTACAATAACGAAAACTGAAATCGAAGCTACAAGGAAATCAAGAAGGTGCTCACTGCACTGCCCAACGGGCTGGCGCAGAGTAAGCTGAAGGCCAAGTTACACTTAAAATTCCTAAGGATTATCTGCATGTTCCTTGGAAGAGAAATGCTAATTTTTCAAAAGTTAATAGTTAAAAGACATTCTTAATATCCCCCCTCAAGTATATTACTAAATTCTGGCAAAAAAAAAAAAAAATTTACAGCTTTTTTATAAAAGTTAAAAATGTTGCCCTGTAATCCATTCTCACCAAGTGTCCAGCTTAACTAAGGTTTTATATGAAGGTATTTTTCTCTTCGTTTTTATGTATGTGAGAGAGGGCAAACCTACTATGGGAGAAGCCAACAAAAAAAAAACCTGTGAAAATCCCATCAGTACAGTTCTTAAACTCTCTCCCTTCCCGAGCCCACCATCCACAGCAGAAGTGAGAATAAACCGTCTCCGTGTGACACGGGGGCTGCCGACACGCCTGGACGGCCAACGCTGATGCAGCGCTCGGGTCTCCCAGCTCTATGAAGGACTCATTCAATCATCACAACCCCCTATGAGGAGGATACTACTGTGATGACCATTTCACAGAGGGGGAGACTGAGGCACAGTGCAGGCAGTCTGGTTCTTGATTGTACTGCCCTTCATTGATGAGTACAAGGTCAGAGCTGAGAGAGGTGTCAGGAAACCATGGTCAACTCTTAACCAGCTGCATCCTCAAATCAAAGTGGCTGTCAGCCTGAGCAAGCGCAAGGCCCGGTCAGTCTCTACAAAAAAGAAAAAATTACACTGGTGGTGGCGGCTCATGGCTGCGGTCTCAGCTAGTTGGGAAGCTGAGGCAGGAAGATCGCTTGACCCCAGGAGACTGAGGTTGCTGTGAGCTATGATGCCACAGCACTCTAGTGTGGGCGACAGAGTAGGACACTGTCTCAAAAAAAAAAAAAAAAGTGGCCGTCAAAGGGAAAAAGTGGCCATCAAAGGGAAAACCTCAAGCTTCCTACGAGCTAACACCTGTGGTGCCCTCTCGATGGCATAGTCCCAAGGGCTGACCTTGTCTCCCTGCTGACTTCCCCCAGGATCACCTCCTTTTCCCCTGTCCTTCTCTAATGGATACAAGGGTGGTCACATGAAAAAATAACAGCAGGGAGGGAAGGAACATAGGAAAAGCGGAGCTCAAAGAGGTTGGAAATTGTGTATTTGAAGTTTACTTGGTCATTTTCACAGTGTGGAGAGCAGTCCTGAGAGTGAGTTACGTGGTCTGGAAGCCACGACTGCTATTTCATGACAGAGCTGTCCAGCGCAGCCTGTCACGCACACGTGTGTGCAAGGGTGGATGTCAATCTCACACCGAGAACACAGACGAATACTTAGCTGTATTAGTTAGAAGAATATGCTAAGATTTAACCAGACAATAATTTTTTAAAAATTCTATTGTTATTGTTAAACTTTTAAAAACAAATGTTAGAGTTAAATTTTAAAACATTTATACTGGGGCATGCAATCATACTCAAATGCCTTGTAACACAGTAAACAGCCATTCTAGGTCATTATTCACGTCCCACACAAGAAGCTGCTCAGGCTCCCAGAAAGTGGCGGTTAGCATGGCTCGTCACATACCGTCCATCTGCATCTTCTTTGGCTGCATAGAGGGTGAAGACATAGAAGAAGTAACTCGGAAGTTTGCAGGGAGAGTCTCTGCTGACCCAGCAGCTAAGCCACGAATGTCCTTTGGTCTAAATTTTTTTCTCCATGAAGGTGCTCTCCTAAAGCTTTTATCATCATCCTGGTAAATTAAAGAACAGAAAATAAGATTCATTTAAATATGAAAGACATCAGCTGAGCCCAAGGGGCTGTGCCTGTAGTCCCAGCTACTCAGGAGGCTGAGGCAGGAGGACTGCTTGAGCCCAGGAGTTTGAGTCCAGCCTGGGCAACATGGTGAGACTCTACATCTTTACAAAAATAAAAATAAAGGACAGAGATGTAAAGTTGACTGTCCTTTAAAATAACTGCTAAAGTCAGGAATGTATTCTTAATCACGTCTTTTTTCTTTTCTTTTTTTTCTTTTTTTTTTTTTTTTTTGAGACAGAGTCTCACTTTGTTGCCCAGGCTAGAGTGAGTGCCGTCCGTCTGCCTAGCTCACAGCAACCTCAAACTCCTGGGCTCAAGCAATCCTACTGCCTCAGCCTCCCGAGTAGCTGGGACTACAGGCATGCACCACCATGCCCGGCTAATTTTTTATATATATGGTTTTAGTTGTTCATATAATTTCTTTCTATTTTTAGTAGAGACTGGGTCTCGCTCTTGCTCAGGCTGGTCTCGAACTCCTGACCTTGAGCGATCCACCCGCCTCGGCCTCCCATAGTGCTAGGATTACAGGCGTGAGCCACCGCGCCCGGCCTATAATACATTTTTATTTGTCTTAAAAAGTAGTTTTGAAGCTGGAAACATTTCTGTCTTATGCCAGGACATGGCCAAAAAGTGCTTCATCTTTAGAGATGCCCTCCTACTCTCTTTGTCAAACTCCAGTTTTCTTGAGGTGCACTGAAGACAATAGCAACAGTGTGGAAATAAATGAGTCATGGTTTTGTATAAGGGGAAATTAACATTCTTTGTCTTTTGTTTTTTGAGACAGAGTCTTGCTCTGTTGCCCAGGCTCATAGCTCACTGCAGCCTTAAACTGCTGGGCTCAACTGATCCTCCTCAACTCAGCCTCCTGAGTAGCTGGGACTACAGGCACACATCACCATGTCCAGCTAATTTTTCTGTTTTTTGTAGATATGGGGTCTTGCTGTTGCCCAGGCTGGTCTTGAACTCTTGGCCTGAAGTAATCCTCCTGTCTCAGCCTACCAAAGTGCTAAGGTTATAGACTTGAACCACAGTGTGCCGAGCCAACATTTGGTGTTTTTTAATACTTCTGAAACATTTCCCCATCAAAGTAAAAGGGCTCTGCATTGGAGTAGGACATCCAGTGGTCCCCAAAACACCATTTACAGACTTAATTCCTAAACTGCAACCAATGTCTTATGACATAAAAACCATTTTTGAAGAAGGGTCTGGCACAGTGGGAGGCTAAGGTGGGAGGATCACGTGAGCTCAGGAGTTGGGGACTAGCCTGAGCAGGAGTGAGACCCTGTCTCTACTAAAGAAAAAAACAAAACAAAAAACAGAAAAATTAGCCAGGTGTGGTGGCATGCACTTGTAGTCCCAGCTACTTGGGAGGCAGAGGCAGGAGGATCGCTGGAGCCCAGGAGTTTGAGGTTGCTGTGAGCTATGATCACACCACTATACTCTAGCCCAGGGAGACAGTGAGACCCTGTCTCCCCCCCACCCCCCCCCCAAAAAAAAAACAAAAAAAAAAAACAACAAACAACCAACCTAACAACAAGAAAAAACAAACTATTTTTGAGGAGTGTCAAAAATTAAATCACGAAAATGAAAACAAAACTGTCTTATTGATGATATTAGTCTCCCTCTCCCCTCAAGAGAAGGCCTCATTCTGTCACCCAGGCTGGAGTGTAGTGGCACAATCACAGCTCACTGAAGCCTCAAATTCCTGGGCTCAAGTGATCCTCCCACCTCAGCCTCCCCAAATGCGCCACTGCACCCAGCCCAGTACTTTCTTACCAGCTGATTTGTTAATAACTATGTAAGAGCAAAGCTTAACTTGTAAAGTAAAAGTATCTCCACATTTTGAAGAGACAGCCTAGCTACATGGTAAAATAAAATGGATTATATTGAACATAAATGTAAAGAACATTAGGCCAAAAACTTACTTCATCAAACCTTCTGTCAGTCCCCATGACCAAAAGGTTGTTAAACTCTCTTTCCAAGACAGCACGAGCCTGAAATAACAAAACAACCACCAAAACTTTCATTTAATTTAACTAGGAGGATGTTAGCTTACATACATACATTTATTTATTTATGAGACAGAGTCTCACTCTGTCACCCAGGCTAGAGTGCCGTGGCATCATGCGACCTCAAACTCTAGGGCTCAAGTGATCCTCCTGCCTCAACCCCCCGAGTAGCTGGGACTACAGGTGTACACCACCACACTCGGCTAATTTTTTCTATTTTTAGTTTCCCAGCTAATTTCTTTCTATTTTTAGTAGAGATGGAGTCTCGCTCTTGCTGAGGCTGGTCTCAAACTCCTGAGCTCAAGTGATCCTCCAGCCTCCCAGAGTGCTAGGATTATAGGCATGAATCACCTTGCCAGGCCTCATAATTGTTTTTTAAACCAAGACTTTAAAATAGAAGAAAATTAATAAAACCTCAATGTGGCATACCTAAAATATTTCTTTCCCTGAGAACTAAATATATGTCACTCTTAAAAGCATATGGACTGGAAGAAAGACTCCCTTGGTTTACTATGAGACTCTCATGCTTGTAACAGAAAGGGAAAGATGAGACACAAAATAATAAAAAAGAATGCTTAATTTTGAAGCATCGTATTACAAATTAGTTATGAAAAGAGATGACTAGTTGTCTGAGGTTCTTCTGTTTTCTCTCCGTTCACGTGAACAACTAAGTGGCTACAATCAGGAAAGCCTGAACACTGCGGCTGAGGCAGACACGGACAGACTCAGTGTCACCTGTGTGTTCTGCGTCGGGATCTGTAACAGCAGCGCCAGTGCATTGAAATCGAAGGTTTCATCTAAGGCCAAAAGCGCACCGTGAACGCCACTCTCTATGAGATTGTTTGCGTATTCTTTAAGACCAATAGACAGGATCCAGCGAATCACTCGATCATTGCTCCAAACAAGCACATCTGAAAAAGAATAAAAACAATTATAAAAGTGCCTTCAGAAAGCCATCTTTATCACACACACCCTATAACGCAGGAGAAAGATCCCTACCGTTGTTCCTAATCCTTTGGCTCCTGACAAAGGGCATGATCCCCACAAGTGCTGGGAGGAACTGCTAATCGGACAACCTTTGCCGCACTTAGACACTGGTGTCCTGGCCCTGCTCCATTCTAACGGAAACTCTCCCATTAGAACTTGGTCTTCAGTGAACACAAGAGGAATGAAGGTATCATGTACACTGTATTTCTAGAGAACAGAAAACGAGGAGGATCCAGGGATCAGAAACCAAAAGGACTGTAAGGACTTTAAAACCTAACATGTATGAACATGTTTTATAGCAGGAGAGCCTCTGGAAATACTTCTTCCCATCACAGGAGTTGGCACCGTAAAAATCTAGACATCTTATTCAATTCAACATACATCACTTATGTCTAATTTTTAAGCCTTGTTCATGTGGCATTTTAAAAAGAGAGACCTACAGATATTCTCCAGCATATTAGAAACCTTGGAGGAAGATGTTATGCAAATTAATAAATTATTAAATTTGCTCTATCAGATCTAAAAATAGCCACTCTGTAAAAATACATTCAGATGATCACCAATCACTGCCAAAGACAGTTTTTGTTAACTGTAAAAAGATATAAAATGGATACAGAAAACAAATGAAACAGACTGACATATTTCATTTCCAATACCCTTTTCTGGATAAAAGCCCACACTTCCATATATATTGTATAAATGTGAATTTAAGATATTTCTCATGATTCACCATTAACTCTATCATAAGTAAACTACTCTTCAAATGCACCATCTCCCAACCATATTTTCTTCTTCCTTTAGTTTCTTTCTTTCTTTTTTTTTTTTAAGGGACAGGGTCTCTCTCTGTTGCCCAGCCTGAAGTTCAGTGGAGAGATCAAAGTTTACTGTAACCTCGAACTCCTGGGCTCAAGTGATGATACTCCTGCCTCAGCCTCCTGAGGAACAGAAGCTAATTTTGTAGCCACTTGTACACCACCACACCTGGCTAATTTTAACATTTTTTATAGGGATGGGGTCCTCCTATGTTGCCCAGACTGGTTTTGAACTCGTGGGCTCAAGTGCTCCTCCTGCCTTGGCCTCCCAGAGTGCTGGGATTGCAGGTGTGAGCCACCATGCCTGGCCTTCTTTAGTTTCTTTCTTAGTAAAAATTGGGGATGAAAACACCATTTACAGGGCTGTGGAAAGGATTAAATAAATCAACCTATGAAAGTGCTTGGAACACTTCCCATCACCTACTCACTATTCAATAAGCCTTGCTTCTCATCATCATTATTATTATTGATCGCCTTGCATTCCAAAAATTCTTGGAGACTTGACTTTGAGCTTAATGTTTAGAGTCTTACTTTAAAAGCAAATTACTATCTTTGATCATTCAGAGGGGCACTGAAAGGCTCGCCGAGAGAGAGGAGAGAAGCCCATGTCTTCCGGGTGAACGTCCCATGTACTCTTAGACCTTCCTGGCCTCTGTTTTCTAAATGAAATGCCTTTTCCTTACCCCACCCCACCAAGAAGCACCTGCTCCTCCTTCAAGGACCAGCTGCAATTCAAACTCTACGCCTCTTTCCCTCCAAGCTGGGAGCAGAACTGCAACGGTGCTCTTTTGTGCTCTGGAAGCCCTTGGACGAACCCCCAGAACCACATTTCTCACACTTAAATCAAGTGGGCACACTTTGCTCTGCTGCTATCTAACGGTATAGAACAGCATCTCTGAGCAAAAGAGTACATAGGTCATAACAAAAGAAAACCTCTAAAGTCATAGGAAAAATGCCAGCTCTGAGACATTCAGCCTGCAGACTGATGTAAGGCATAACAGGCACAAGTTCTCTGGCCACAGAACAGACCTCAAAAGCATTCATTTTCATCTTTCCCTCCTCTGCAATAATGCCAGACTAGTTTTTTCAACTTAAAGCTTTTCCTGATTTTTTTAAAAACAGGAAATCACTGATGCTGCTACCACCCCAGCCAGCAGGAGTATGCTAAATCAATTAAACAATGTACTAGCCTTTTATTTCATTCTGACTTTCTTCTCTTTTTCTTTCCAGTTCTTTTCGGTCATAATTTAACCTTCGCAGGCACATAATTCCACACTGGAAACTGTTTCTAATACAAAAAAAGAGAGATTATTTGAGATGGCAACAGTGAAAAATTTCTTAGTCCGGTAGTAAGAACTATTTGCACAGAGTTACCTGTGGAAACTGTCAACCATTTTCAGCTGCCCGCGGAGGTCCTTCTTTGTCAAGTGGTCCAGCATGCGGGCATCAACAAGGCACTCCATGAAATAGCTGCGGTACTGCGGGAGGCCCAGGCTGGGGAGCCACTCGTTGCCAATCCACTCGTGGTTCATGTCCCCGTATGCAAGTGTCTGGTTTTAACGAGTGAGTAACATGAGTTACGGAAGGAGTTACAAGAGCAGTTGAAATAATTTTTAAATAGAATTTTTAATCTACTATTAATACAGATATTCTCAAAGGTTAAACTAATGACAACTTTATAATTTCAAAATAATTAGATTTTCTTTTCCCTCCTTTTAAATTTGTTAGCAAAATTTTATACAAAAGGAATCATAATATTAAAATTCTATGACTCACTCGTGATAAATTTAACTTATTTACCAAATTACAATAAACCTGGAACTGGCTATAAATTTCCTTTCTGAAATGGTTTTTAATATAGTAACAATGATGAATGATCACGACTCATGAACAAGTTTGAAGGCTCAATTCGACTCATTAAAATTATTTCAGGCTGGTTTTGATTAATTATTATTATTTTTTTAGAGACGGGTCTCCATCACCCAGGCTGGAGTACAGTGGCACGATCATAGCTCACATAGCAGTTTCAAACTCCTGGGCTCAAGTGATCCTCCTGCCTCAGTCTCCCGAGCAGCTGGGACTATGGGCGCGCGCTACCACTCCTGGCTAATTTGAAGTTTTTTATAGAGATAGAGCCTTGCTGTGTTGCCCAGAGTGGTCTCCAACTCCTGGGCTCAAGAGATCCTCCCATCTCAGCCTCCCAAAGTGCTAGGATTATAGGTGTGAGCCACTGTGGCCAGCTTGGTTTTAATTTTATTTTTAATACTTTGTTTTCCTAAGCAAAACATCTGTATATTTCAAAATCAGTAAAAGTGGCTTAAAAATAGTTTTAAAAAAGATATAAAAAAAGCAATAACCAATAGTACTGAATAGAGAAATATACAAATCCACAATTACACTTGAAAGAATTCAGTACTTGTCTCTCATAGTAACTGTCTGAACAAGCCAAAAAAAAAAAAAAAAAAAAATTCAGTAAGGATATAGAAAAGACCTAAACAACACTTAACCAATTGGACCTAATCGACATTTTTTAGACTACTGTACCAAATAACAGAATATACATTCTTTAAAAGTATATACAAAATATTCTCCAAGACAGACAAATCTCAACATATTTAAAGAGACTGAAATCATACAAAGTATGTTCTCAGACCTCAACAGAATTAAATTAGAAATCAGTAACAGAAAGATGTCTAGAACCCCTATCCCAAATATCTGGAAATTAGCATACTTCTAAATAACTCATGTGTCATGAAATCACAAGGGAATTGGAAAATATTTTTTAATTTAATGAAAATGAAAACATATTCAAAAACTGTGGGAAACAGATAAAGGAGTTCCTTGAGGGAAATTTATAGTATTAAGTGATTACAAATGTAGAAAGATCTCAAATCACTGATCTAAGATTCTACTTTTGAAAACCTGAAATAGAAGTACAAATGAAATCCAAAGCAAGCAGAAAGAAGAAAGTAGGACAGCAGAAATCAATGAAATATAAAAAAGAAAAATAATACAAAATAAACCTATGGAACTAAAATCTGGTTCTTCATAAGTATCAATAAAATTAATAAACCCCACCACATTAAAGAAAGAAAAGACACTAATTACAACATCAACAATGAAAGAGGGGACATCAGTACAGATCCAATAGACACTGAAAGAATCAGGGAATACTGTGAATAATTTTAAGTAACTTAGATAAAATGGACAAATTTCTTTCTTTCTTTTTTTTTTGAGACAGAGTCTGGCTCTGTTGCCCAGGCTAGAGTGCCGTGGCATCAGCCTAGCTCACAGGAACCTCAAACTCCTGGGCTCAAGTGATCCTCCTGCCTCAGCCTCCCGAGTAGCTGGGACTACAGGCATGCACCACCATGCCCGGCTAATTTTTTCTATATATTTTTAGTTGTCCATATAATTTCTTTCTATTTTTAGTAGAGATGGGGTCTCGCTCTTGCTCAGGCTGGTCCCGAACTCCTGACCTCAAGCAATCCTCCTTCCTCGGCCTCCCAGAGTGCTAGTACAGGCATGAGCCACCGCACCCGGCTCCAAATTTCTTAAACTACCGAAGCAGCCCAGTATGAAACAGATAACATGGATCTATTAGAATCTGAATTTGTAGTTATAAATCTTCTCTCACACACACACATACACACAAATCTACCCAACATAGCTTCACTGGTGAATTCTACCAAATCCCCACAATTTATACATATATATATTTTTTCTTTTAAAAAGAAAGATATATATATTTCTTTTCTTTACATATATATTTTATATGTATATATTTTATATATATACATAAAATATATAACCCCACAATTCTACAAAAGCTATTACAAAAAAGTGAATAAGAAATGTCTTAACTCATTCTATGAGGCCGGCATTACCCTGAGTGCAAAACCAAAGATATTATAAGGAAAGAAAATACAGATGTAAAAAATACTTAACAAAATATTGGCAAATCAAACCAACAATATATCGTTATTTTTATTTATTTACTTTTTTAGAGATAGGGTCTTGCTCTGTTGCCCAGGTTGGTATGCAATGGTGCAATCACAGCTCACCACAGCCTTGAACTCCTGAGCTCAAGTGATTCTCCTGCCTCAGCCTCCTGAGTAGCTGGGACTAAAGGCACGTACCACCACACCTGGCAATTTTTTAAATTTTTGTAGAGGTGGGGGGGGGGGTCTCACTATGTTGCCCAACTTGGTCCTGAACTCCTGACCTCAAGTGATCCTCTAGCCTCAGCCTCCCAAAATGTTGGGATTACAGGCATGAGCCATAGAGCCTGGCCCAAATTAGCAATATATTAAAAGAATAAGATATCAAGACAAGTATAGTTTAGTATTCCAGGAACCTAGGTTGATTCAACATTTGAAAAATCAATGAAATTCACCATATCAAGAGATTGAAAAAGAAAAACCATAATATCATCTCAAAAGATGCAGAAAAAGCACTTGACAAGATTCATCATCCATTTATGGAATGAATACAATGGAAGAAAAGTGCCTCAACCTGATAAAGGGTATCTACAAAAAACGTAAACCTAACATCATACTTAGTAGTAAAATACTAACTGCTTCCCCCTAAGACAAGAACAAAGTAAGAATGAACGCTTTTACCACTTTTATTCAACACTGTACTCAACATTCTAGCCACTGTAATAGGGCAAGAAAAAGAAAGGCACATGAATTGGATAAGTCTAGCAGAATATGTGCAAGATTTGGACAATGAAAAAAACTAAATACATTATATACACACACAGACACCAGAAAAAGGCCCGTGATGCTCTCCCGTGGAGGAAGACTGAGTTGTGTTCACAGGAATCCTGTAGTTGCATTCTGAGATCCCAGGAAATAGTAACTTGCAACTACCACCACGTTCTGTCCTGACATGATGGCCTCCAATCTCATTTGTTATTTGTTCCAATCAAGCTGGAAGTAATGACCCAAATTCTAACAAAGAATGTTGACATTCTAACAGAAAAAAACGTTTCACTACTTTCTCTAAACAACCACAAGTAAGAAATACACTAAATATTTTGGGGCCACCATCAAGATATCTCACAATATCACCATGTTTTCTCATTCTTCCAAACTTTACTCTCATAGGCCTGCTATTTAGAGCATTAATATCTGGTATTGTTTCCTTGCTTGCTGATTATGCATTCTTAAATGGGTAGAAGTAGCAAAGAAACAGTCTAAACAGAAAACTGCATAGAAGCAGAACCTTGCTTACTTCTGTTCACTCAGTATATACTCTATTCATATGTTTGAAGTGGCTGGCAACGTACACTCCCGGGAGAAGCAGGCTCGATCCCAGGGAGACCCCCCTCTTCTCCTGGGCTGCCTTAACAGCCTTCTGAAGACAAACGCAAAGTGATCTCTTGGTCAGAGACCATTTGGGCTAGAGGAGACACCCATCGCACAGCGTTTACGTCCATCATTAAGATGACCACAAACGCAACCCAGTTTTGTGAACTCCACAAAACGTGAGCTCCATGACGGGAGGGACTGTGGCTGTCCTGCTCACGGGTGGGTTCCTGGCAGCCAACACTCTCTTACCACTCGCTAAATAAAGGTATACACTGCATATATTTTCACCGTGAACAGCAAAGGTTAAGCTTATTGAATTTATACTTCATGCCTCTGATGCACGCAATTTCACACTAAGATAGCGACAAAGTTATGTTTCTTAGTATAAAACACACTGAAATGTAAGTATTTATTAAATAAACCCTATTTAATTTACTGATGATCATTATTGCTCCTGTAAAGAGATATCTATCTAACTAGGTTAAATAATTAATATGGTTATTTATCCGGAGGAGAAGCAAAGAATGCCTAAATCAAGGGAGGGAAAAACCCACAGACTCATTCATATTATAGCTACTCTCCTTTTTTGTTTAAAAAAAAAAAAAAAGTAATATACCTGACTATAGGAGTACAAATGGAAGGAAACAGTTGTTTCAACCATCACCTTGTAATCAAGAAAATTCTGATTTAAAATGATTTTGATTCTTTTCAGATACATAATGATTCTTCCCAAGTCCTTGAACACCGTGCCATTAGTGAGAGTCTCCAGAACTGTCTGTCCACGCCTCGCAGCCACGACGTGCCACTGAGACATACAGCCTGGCACACAGCAATACTGGCGGAACTGCACCTAAGGAGCCGCTATTACTTAGTCAAGCTGTCTGAACGTAAAGGCCATAAAACAATTGAAGCAGAGCTTTTGGTGAGTTTGGGAGTTGAAAATTCAAATGTACATTACTTGAGAAGAGGCTTAATTTCTGAGAATTCCATTAGTAAGAAAACCTTTAAGTGGACACAATATTAGGATAGTATTCAGTAAAATAATGATACAAAGACACAGAGGAAAAGTCACTACGCAATTATTATTTCTCTAAAAGACATAGGGTCTTGCTCTGTCACCCAGGCTGGAATGCAGTGGCCTCATCATAGCTCACTACAGCCTACAACTCCTGGGCTCAAGTGATCCTCCTGCCTCAGCCTCCCAAGTAGCTGGGACTACCGGTGCGTGCCACCATGCCTGGCTAATATTTAAATTTTTTGTAGAGTTGAGGCCTCGCTACGTGTTGCCCAGGCTGATTTTGAACTCCTGGGCTCAAGGGATCCTCCCACCTTGGCTTCCCAAAGTGCTAGGATTATAGGCGTGAGGCACTGCGCCCAGCCCACTTGCCAATTTTGATGTTTGGAAATTTATTAGAATACAAGTCTCCCATCAGTAGATCTTGCAACTGAAATTACCCCAGCAGGGCATTACGTATATAATCTCAGAAGCTGCCTAAGCCACAGGACTTTGTATAAAAAAGATCATATGTTAAACGAAGTGATCTATGTCAATTAAGAATAACTACCATGGCTCCATACGAGACATGTTCAAAATTGTCCATGAGACGTACTCTTTAATCCTATGATTTGCCTAATGCTTTCAAATCATTTTTAAATCATTAAATCATTTATTACTCTGAATAAGATGCAAAAAAAATCAAAAAAGCAAATTACACAAGTTTTCATATCCAATTTCTTTTTGCTGCTGTACATGTAGTGAAGAATATATTATAGAAAGACTCCAACCTGAGCCCAGCTTCCCTCCTCATCTTCCTGACGTTATGTGTTAGGAATGCAAAAGAACATAACCATTAGTATTGGTGAGCTTAGTAACGCAAGCAAATTCACTCTGTAGGGAAAGTGCAACTTAAATGAATGAAAAGTTCAAATTATCAAAGCATCATGCAAAACTCATGCAAAACAAAAAATTTTTCTCATGCAAGGAGCAGACTCTTTCCATGCCAAAAACATCCATAAAAGGAGAAAGTTAGAGTTAGCCAATCACAACAGGGGAAAAAAACTGAGGTCTTTCCAAATGGAGAGATGAATTTAATCTATTCTAAAAAGTCTACCAACTTCAAATTAGTTAAAAAAATCTAAAATAAAATATAATACAAATTCTATTTACATATTAAACCAATACCTAAAGGAAATACTTATCTGGAACAACTGAAATGGAAAATAACATTTTTGTTTTCAACAAAAAGGCAAAGAACCCAGGCGGTCTTAAGTGGAAAATGCACCGCGAGGAGCATAGCCTGCGGCGCGTGACTAACCGTTTGCGGCGTGGCTGCGAGCGTTTCCATCTCTTCGTGTGTTAACCAGACATTTCCTGTGGTCTAAGGTGACCCCAGTGCACCAACCACATCCAGGTCAAGGGAAGCAGTGACAAAGAGGAGAGGGGCACACACATGAGCCACACGTACAGAGAAGGAGCCACGGAGACAAAAGTCGCTCTTCTCACTTTTTCAATTCAGATGCCCACACAGAAAATGATAGACAGGAACACAAGCGCATTCCCTTTTAAAGAATAAACGCGCCCTGTTATCGCCGCGTCATCAATAACTAAGGAGAATGGCCCACAATTTCCAGAGACTTAGATGCCATGCTTACCCCTGGGGGTACATGAAATATAAAGAGAAGAAAACACATTTTGTTCTTCTGGAAATTTTGAATAATTCTCAAGTAACTACTGAGTCACTATATTTAAAACAGCCTTACCCAAAGATTAACAACAAAGAACACAGAATGAAACTCTTGCTTTGGTTCTTTTAAGACTATCTGCAGCCCGCTCTACAGTGACGGGGCCCCTCTGCCTGGACAGCCGAAGCCAGGGAAACTGGGGAGGTAGGAGCAGGGCAGGGTGAGTCACAGGAGTGCCACATGCCAAACAAAAAGGCCCCGTGGAACCATCTGAACCAGACATGACACAGAGGGCCACCCCACTTGTCTGCCATAAGCTCCTTGAGGGAGCAGATTTAATCTTTGCACCCGACATAGTGCAGAGAGTGAGGCCCATTCTTCATCACTACTGAGGAAGACAGTTCATAAAAACGCTGGAAAAACCACACAGCCCCTTCGTTTCTAGAAAGGCCACTCTAACGTGAAACAGCCGGGGCAGAGATCAGATACTGCTACAAAGCATTCCTGGGGAAAAGAGCTCTCTGAGCGATAGGTAAGAACAAATGCTTATTGTTCATTACCTAATTTTCTTCACTAAGAAAAAAATAAAACAAACAAACAAACCTCAAAACTTTTTATGTAAAGTAACCGTAAGCCCTGAATCTGGCCTTGCCCTGCTCCTTGGAGAAATATGTCTCCAAGGTTCTTAATCTCTTAACAAGAGCTGGTTTTCTCTCCAGAGTAGACTAAAAGCAGAGACTGGGAATCCAACCCATGTAAAAAGCCTGAATTTCAGAAATTAGGAGTTGGCCTGCCCTCACTTCCCAATAACCACTAGTTTTATTAGAATAGTTTTAAACTTTTTCAACCAGGAGAACCCTTTTCAAGGACTTCCCACGTGGAGAAAAATTGTTCTAGTACAGATAATGCTTGCTGAACATTTGTAGATTTGTGAACTGCTTAAAATCCTGAGCTCCCAGGGTCTACAGCTCCCAAAATGGAAAGTTCCTACAGGCCAAACAAGTCAAATACAGTAAAACACTGGTTACAATGCAACCAATGGGCTAATTTTTCCCCCTTTAGTTTTTGGAAAAAATATATATATATATTGCCCACAAACTGGAATTATGGAAAAGGGAGAATTCTTCAGGGACCAGTTTTGATGGGTGGGTGACAACCATCTCTTACTAGTATGTCAGCTAGTAACAACCACCTCTTGCTAGTGTGTTAGCTAGCATGTCAGCCATCTCTTACTCGTATGTCACCACGTACCAGTGTGTTTAAATGAATGCTACTAAGGTATCTGGAAGAGCCAGTACTCTGCAACAGACAAAAAAATTTTACTCCTTAAGATCCTA
The DNA here is from genome assembly GCF_041146395.1 of Eulemur rufifrons. Lineage (NCBI taxonomy): Eukaryota > Metazoa > Chordata > Mammalia > Primates > Lemuridae > Eulemur > Eulemur rufifrons. Next base: position 99,271,545 of record NC_090988.1, read on the forward strand.
CTTACACATGAAATGATATTCATGAATTCACAAATATAACAATAAGTAAACTAAACCAGACACAAAAGAGTAAATACACAACTTCAATAATATACGTAAAGCACAAAACAGACCAGTCCATGGGGTCAGGAGTCACGCATGGCCCCCCAGAGAAGGGAGCAGTGAGGGGGAGGGGCCTCTAGGGCCCCGGGCAAATCCCATTTCTCAGTGTGAGTGCTGATTACACAGGGTGCACAGATTTTACACATTCCCTGAAGTGTTACACTTACATGTGCATTTTTCTATATTACATTTCCATAAAATTTAAAAATATTTAGACTATCATTTGCTCAGCAAATATCTTCATGTATAGTGCAAATGCTAGTCACTCATTCAGCTTGAATCATGAAACAGGAAATGAAATTCAAAAAGTTTAAGTATAAATTATGAACTTAAAATGTTAACTTTTTCCTTCCTCAAGATGCCCTTAGACTGATTCGATTTTGATAAATTCCTACCTGAAGTTGTGATAATTACTTTTTCACCTTTAAAAAAAACCCTCGTGTTTTTATCTTATGATGGATCCTAACTGATCTTTTACAAACGTATTTGATAAAGTTCCTTTTGACTATCCCACAGATTAAAAGTTCTAATGTGAACCCTAAACCTTTGAACTAGAACTACACTAGATGTGTCCACAAAGACCTGGAGAAGCAACGTAAACGTTCCTCTTCCCAAAGAGCGAAGGGACCGCCCTGGCCATACCGTCCTGGACGTGGCGGGGGCCGACGGGCTGGTGAGCGACATGATCTCCTGGATGGCCAGCCGCAGCTTCAGCCTGTGCAGGGGGTTGCTGATGCCGATCTCCCGCTGGATCTCCGTGTCGGACAGCGCCGACATGATGGCTCCGCTCTTCACGTTTGCTCGGCAGGCGGCCACGTACCAGGCCGGCATCCCCACCCAGAGCTGGAGACAGGAATGGCAAGGTCAGAGGTTGTGTTTGGTCTATGAGATGGATCTATAAATACACATTAAGTAACACACTCGAATGAGTATTAAAAAAAGGACGTACCTCCAGCCAAACGACAACAGTTGGCCCATCCCACTGGGCAAAAGGCAAACCTTGCCTCCGGGCTTCCTCGAGCAATTCATGCCTACAAATAAGAAGATACTCAAAATTAAAGAATCATTATGACATGCATATATAAAAAAGTTAACAGAAGTATTCTCTTTGAGCACTTCCAAAAGTCTAACAGTACAGTCCGCCCTCCCGCTCGATAGTTCTGCAACCACACACTCAACCAACCGAGCATCAAAAATATTAGGGGGAAAAAAAACAACAAAAACCAATACAGTATAACAAGCATTTATACAGCGTTTCCATTGTATTAGGTATCATAAGCCAGCTAGAGGTGATTCAAGCGCACACAAGGACGTACACAGGTTACGTGTAAGCACTACGCCACGTCACACAGAGCACTTGGACAGCCTCAGATGTTGGTATCCTTGAGAGGTGCTGGAACCCGTCCCCCACAGATACTGCGGGACGACTGTATGTTCTCATCATTTTCCTTTAATCATCTTCAGTTTTAATGTTATCAACATCACCTATTTCATACTAGCTTTGTACATACTACAAAGCACGCCCAAGTGAGGAAATGCTGCCTGAGCCCCTTGGACTCTATACGATCACCAGCTCCTTACAGAATCAAAGAATTATTACCAACGTAAAAAACACCAGCAGAGTCTTCATCTTCATATCCAAGGTAACAGAACATTAAAAGGAAAATATAAGCACGATTCCCTTCTTAAACAAGGAAGAAAAATATCCAGGAAGAGGAAACCACACCCAAATCTGAACAAAGGAGCTTATCTCTTGGAGAGTCTTTAAAAATGTTAACATTCAACCAAAAAAACTCAAACAAACAAACAAAACTCCAAAACAGTGTACACTGTAGATTTTTTCCTTTATTTTTTTAAAAAGGGGTCTTGCTACATTGCCCAAGCTGGCCTTGAACTCCTGGTCTCAAGCAATTCTCCCCACCTCAGGCTCCCAAGTAGCTGGGATTAATAAGCGTGCACCACCGTGCCTGGCTTAGTGCAGCTTTTTAACATTAAAATTGTTATAATCTAATAAAACAAGCAAGTAATGGATGGTTGTTTCTATTCTACACTCCTGTTTAGCTAGTATTGCTAAATTAAGTCACTGGGCCATCCTATGGTTTAACCCACAGGCTTCCTACCCAGAAGATTTGAAATCCTAACAGCTGTCTCAGTGCACAGAGTAGATCCTGAGCACAAGAACTGACACGTTGACAGCAACCACAGGGAAACAACCACGGGTAACTCCTGGCCACACACTTCTTTGTGATCAGAAATATTCTAGATGCCTTATTTTTAAATACCCAAGTCATGATTTTACCATATTAACATCTTTAAAAATGATTGTGTCTAACATAATTATTTGAAAGACAACACTATAAACTTGGTGTTATTATCACCTTATTTCTCAAGTGTTTATCTACAAGGCTTTCAAAGAGAAACTACTTTAAAAAATGAAAAATCTAGGAGAGAAGATGGCATTAGAGGGGAGAGGACAGGTACATTTAGTTTGCATGCATGGATGTCCCCGAGTCATTTTTAAATTCCTAGGTTGCTTTTGGACATTTTTCTATAATAATTTCTGTAGGCCATACCATAGAATCTTTTATTTCTAAAGATTAAATATTAGAGCTTCAATAAATTTCAATAGTAGACTTTTCTTAGGACTGCGAAGTCTACGTACAATTACAGCCCAACTTCCTAAGCAAAATGTTTCACATAAAATTTCAAAAAAGTGGTCCGGTTTCCAGAGGATAATGAATATAATTATCTAAGAGTAATTATACCAGAAAATGCAACAAATGTTTTAATATCACAAGGAGGACAGGTGCAGTGGCTCATACCTATAGGCTCAGTGCTATGGGAGGCTGAGGAAGGAGGATCACTTGAGGTCAGGAGTTTGAGACCAACCTGGGCAACCTAGTGAGAGCTACTACAGAGGCTGAGGCAGAAACATTGCTCCAGCCCAGGAGTTTGAGGCCATCCTGGGCAATACAGTAAGACCCCATCTCAAAGGAATAAAAAAGACCAACAACAAAAAAAGAAAACAAGTAATTCTGAAAAATGTATTTGGATTCTTAAATCAATAAATGCGTGAGTGTCAAACTGTATTCACACAAACTCAAACTTTTCTTATTTCCAAAAGACAGGGTCTGGCTCTGTCACCCAGACTACTGCAGTGGCATAATCACAGCTGACTGTAACTCTGAACTTCTAGGCTCATGTGATCCTCCTACCTCAGCCTCCCAGGTAGCTAGGACTAGACGTGCACGCCACTATGCCTGGCTATTTTCAAAATTTTTTTTGTAGAGATGAGGTCTCGCTATATTACCCAGGCTAGTCACGAACTCCTGGCCTCAAGTGATCCTCCTGCCCTGGCCACCCAAAGTGCTGGGATCACAGGTGGGAGCCACCCAAAGCCTCAAACATTTTTCCACATTTATAAATACAGCATTTTTCCTAAAATCAATTTTATCTCAGGTTAACTGATAGAAATGAAATTAAACATTATAGGCAGACAAATAACCTTTGTACTTTGAAATTTCTCTATTAACTTACTAGTACATTTAAGAACTTACACACGGATCCCATGCATAAGCATCAAGTACAGAGAAAGATCTCTCGGACACTTAGTTTCAACCATGACAACAGAGTTAAATGTTCAAAGCCAATGCCATGAATTTGAACATCACAGCTCCACAGAAACCTACCACTAACACACACACACACACACACACAAAACTGGCATGAAATTTAATCACATGGTCAGGCAAATAATTCAAAGGCTGTCCTCTTACATCTAAGTGCTCAAACATAGCTCCTGGGAATTTTTTTCTCCGACATGAAATACAAACTTCTGGGGCTGGAGGTGGTAAGACCAAGTTGCACTGCTACATACCTTACTGTTTTTATTATGGTAAGTATGAGGATGTGAAATAAAACACAGCAGCAAAATCTAAGGGACAAAATTTTCCTAGTGTGGTTCCAGGAGGCAAAAGGCCTAGTTTTAGTATTAAGTTTCATACCAAATGGCAACCACCCAAGTTATTTTAAAACATTTTTACACAGTTCAAAGACAGCAATGTTCAAATCAGATTTTGCTGTTAAGTGTTTTCTACAAATTTCCATTTACAGAGAACCAAAAAACTGAGTGTTCCTATGGTATTGTTAACATTTCACCTGAGATATAATCAATGATTAAGATATTTATTACGGCTTCTGCAAAGAGAACAAAACGAGGTAGATTTACAACAGAAAAATCCACTGGCAACTCTAGGGGCTGAAGGCAAACTGGCCCCCAGTGGAGAGGGTCCCCACGGCTCTGGTGCCATCCAGGGGCAGATCTCTGGGCCCTGAGCTCCAGATCCGAGTGGGCACACAGAGCGGCAGAACAACTCTTCCCACCGTCAGGTTTCTGCAGAGCCTGTCGAGTCTCACCCTGTCTCAAGGCCTTGCGCTCCCAGCTCATCATCAGTTTTCCATCCCCACTCTCAAGGTCACCTCCGACCTCTTTAGACTACACAAACGGCCCATTTTGTTTCAGAAGTGGGTTTAGTTTTATTTTTCATTTGTCAGTTCACTGGGATATTGTCTCAATCTATCCAGTGCATCTACTGAACTCTGGTTTTGGATAAGGCCGACCAACACACAGCTCTCTCTGCATCAGAGAAGAACCCAGAGATACGTGTGCACCCGAGTCCCTGTCCTGGGGCATCACAGTGCCCGTGCTCCTGTGCCGAACACCGTTCCAGACATTGCTTATTTTCAGAGTCAAGATTTAGTTTAGAATTAAAATTTAGTAAATAAACTACAAAATCTAGAGACTATTTGAGATAAAAGTACAAAATCTACAGGAAGAGGTAAAATGCAACACAGCCAATGTTTCCAGACAGATCACTAGTATGAATAAGCAAATTGTTTCTTTCTTTTTTTTTTTAAAATATGGAATGCTTCATGTATTTGTGTGTCATCCTTGCGCAGGGGCCATGCTAATCTTTTCTATATTGTTCCAATCTTAGTATATGTGCTGCCGAAGCAAGCACTGAAGAGAAAATTCCTTTTTATTTCCCAAATTTTATGTTATTATTATTTTTTGAGAAAAAAATCTCACTGTGTCGCCTGGGCTAGAGTGCCGTGGCATCAGCCTAGCTCACAGCAACCTCAAACCTGGGCTCAAGCGATCCTCCTGCCTCAGTCTCCCCAGTAGCTGGGACCACAGGCACGTGCCACCGTGCCCAGCCTTGAATAGCAAGTTCTGAATGCTGGTAGGCAACAATCACTGCAGTGGCCACAGCTACAGCTAGTTTACGACTTGTTGGTCCTGTTTAAAGCACGTTATGTTTATCATTGCATTTAATTTTAACAAGGCCATACAAGGTATGCACGACTATTACCCTCATTTTACAGATAAGGAAACTGAAGCACAGGGATGCTAAGTCACTTTCCCAAAGTCACAAACCTAACCTTAGCAGGCACCAGGACTCCAATGCGACCCAGCACCCTCCGCTTTCTACTTCCCAAAGTGGACTGAGGATCTGTGTGTGATTTCTTTCAGAATGTCACAAATGCTCTGTCTTCCAGGAAGTATGGCTGGAGGTTAATCTTTCAGAAGGTAACGTATACACATAGCTAGACATTACATTTAACAGGCATTAGTTAAAAGTTAGGCACAATTGAAAATTGGTCAGTGAGAAGAAGAAATAATAGAAAGCTTACTTTTTTTGAAGTTTACGATTTTTTTCAGCCTGTCCTCCCAATTTGCTAAGTCCCAAGGCATCTTGAGATGAGTTCTCTGTCTCTGAAACACCAGCTACGAGGAAGCAGAACAACCCCAAAATAAAATCGACTTGGCAAAGTTGTGTCTTTTCCTAAACAGGTGGTCACACATTTGCAGGCACAGTGTTACTTTCTTGGGCTGAGCTTCATACTAGGGCACCAATACACCAAAACGCTCCGGACAGTGAACCGGTTATACCTATGAGTGGCCAATGAACTAACCGCGCTCTTCAGTTCACGCCTCCGCAGCTTTTGCTCTCTGGAGAACACACAGCCTCTCCCACCCCAGGAAGGAGCTGCTGGTCAAGCACATGGCGGGCACACAAATGACAGTCCCTTCCTCTCCATAATCCTGACCCTTAAGATGTTTCCAGGAAACCCACCGACCTTGCTCTAATGCGGCTTTGCCAGCTGGTCCAGGTCGGCCCTTTTCTTTCTTGCCAAACAAGCGACCGATGGAGGACTTGATGCCCTTCTTCTTCGGGGCTTTGTGCAGCGAGTCCTGGCTGCTGTTGCTGCTGCTGGGATTGCTCACGGGGCCATCCTGAGAACCTGTGGAGCTTTGAGGAAAGAAAGGGATCCTTACCACAAGGCCTTACCATGACAGAACATTCCACTCACGTGCATTACGATTCTTCACTTTCTTAACCCTCGTTCCTCAGGCTTCCTAACCAACACTCCCAGTGTCTTCTACACCTTCATAAAGCGCACTCTGCCCAGCATAGGCGGCTCCCAGGGTGCTAACACAGAGACCTGTTTCTGGGACACCGAGATTCTCCCCTGGCTGCTCCCCTTCAGAGTGGGGCTGGACTCCAAACCAGCAGACTCTGGAGCCCAGTGACCTGAGTCAGGTGCACCCCTCAGCTCATGAGAGCTGTGCTCAGGCCGGGCGGCCGGAAGAGCAGCAAGAGCAGAGTCCTGGGAATAGAACAGCTGGAGCCCCCAACCCTCTCAGCTGCCCTGAGCTTGACTCCTCGGCTGTGAACCCAGGGCCACGTCAGCTGCCTGCAGGGAACATACATGCTCCAAGGCGTACTGCCTGGTCCAGAACAGAAATTCAATAAATGGTAGTTTGGGGATGGGTATATTTACACCTAATGGGTGCAGTGTGCACCATTTCGGGGAGGGACATGCTTGAAGCTCTGACTCGGGTGGGGCAAAGGCAATATATGTAACCTAAACATTTGTTATCCCGTAATATGCTGAAATAAAAAAAATTTTTTTAAATAAAAATAAAAAATAAATGGTAGTTTGAAAAAAGATAGTATATTAGTAACAAAGTAGTTTATTGGTTTCCTGAGAGGAAGCACTTAATCAATGGGTAAGGACAACGCGGAACTCTCAACAGCTTACAAACGGCACAGAGGGCACCTGAGAGGCACGACTGCCCTACACAGCAGCACCAACCAGAACCTGTCATCTGCCTGGCAAACTCTCTACCAAAAACACAAAGAAATTTCTCACAGTAGTCAGTTTGTACAATCTGAAGAAACCAAGTTTTTCTAAACTTTGCTGATACTTAAACTCCTTTCTTTTCAAACTGACTTTGCCCAGTGGATTTCACTCTAGTCCCCAGAGCAGTGGTGGGCATTCAAGGTACAGCATTTAAATAAACTCAACTCAGTTTAACCGGTAATTCAGTAAAGTCACTGTTTTGTTTTTTCAAGTAAAGATGAACAGGTTTCTTAAACCTGAGGACAGACAGACAAGCATGTTTCGATGGGGGTTGCTGGGATGGCGCCCACTCCTTACTTCCTCATGTCCCTGATGTCCTCGTGGCTGACTGTGTGCAGTGCTCCTTTCTGCGGCCTATCTAACCGGAGGGACCCCGGGGAGGCAGGGGGGGAGGTTTCACATTTTATCGTTGTCTTGTCATCTCGTACCTCTTCTCTGGAATAGGGCAACTGAGGGGTGAGAGAAGTGCAAAGTTAGTTGACAGGGACCATTAAAAAAAAAAAAAAAAAAATCACAGAAGCCTTAAATTATAACCACAAACTTATTTGAAAATCTGTCAGCTATGCTTTCTGCCAGTGCAGAAAGTCTCACTTCAGTCTCATGCCATGTGAAGGACTGCCCTGTTCACGAGACGCAGGGCCACGCGGCACCGCGCACACAGAGCAGCCAGACTCCTACCCTGCCCTCCACGACTGACAGCAGGGCCCCGGGAAGCACACAGGAGCACCCTTCAGCCTCCTCCATGCCAGGTTCTGCCCTCGGGAGTCCTACGCACATCTTGAGGACAATCACTGAAAGGGATCTAAGATCTAAACGACTGCATCATTATAAAGTTTTGACAGCATTAACTCAGACTTATACAGATCCTATGATAAATATGTTTATCTCCTGGCTCCAATCAAAAAAAACACTAGAGTGGGCAGAAACTTCTCGGGCAAAACTGTCAGTATCTTTCTGTCTGGAGAGGAGGGGAATAAATATGGAATAGCCCAGCGGTCCCCAACCTTTTTGGCACCAGGGACTGTTTTCATGGAAGACAATTTTTCCACTGACCAGGGAGGGAGAGTATGGTTTTGGGATGATTCAAGTGCATTACATTCATTGTACACTTTATTTCTATTATTATACATTGTAATACATAATATAATGAAAAAATTATACAATTCACCATAGGTTGGGGACCCCTGGAATAGCCCATGACCCAAACACACATATGTACAGCTTCTATTTATTTCTCAATAATGTTTGGACTGAATGCTATAAACGGATGCACTTATAAGCAGCTCAAAAACCTTTTGTTAAATATGGTTTACATAAAATAATCCTAGGTTTATCATTAAAGATGATCTCTTTCCGACTCCATGCTTTCTTTTCTTGCGCTACAATGTGAGTACGCCATGTGCTGAGGGACGCAGGATGGTATAATAACAGCAAACAGATTCACCCTTGCAGGGTCTAGGCAGGTCTTGCTTATGCATTGTGTGTTTTGGTTTTGAGCAGGACTAGGTCTCGTGAAACATAAAGAGCAAGCATCTGTATAAACAATAAGACTTGAATAGCAAACTTCTGCTTTTTAATTTTATTTTTTAAAAATCTGTGTTTCAGAGATGAAGTATACCATGTTGCCCAGGCTGCAGTACAGAGGCTGTTCACAGACACAATCACGGTACACTGTAGCCTCAGACTCCTGGGCTCAAGTGATCCTCCCCCATCCTCAGCAAGTGCCACTGCCCCTGGCTTGAACTTCTGCTTCTTAAACGGACTGTGTAAAGTACATCAATTTCATGGGAGCCCAACAGTGGCTCAATGAGAACCAGGTAGGAGGGGCTGAGGTCATTGAGGATGTAATTTTAATTAGCAGTTAAGATGCAGATAAATCCTATATCCTTTCTCAACTTCCAATTACAATCATAAGATAACACAAGGCTATTATGGCTAGATATTGTCAGTACAAAATTTAACAGCTTCAAAATTCAGGTTAAACAATCATTTGTTTATAAAAGCAAAACAAAGAACAGCATAGGCAGCAATACATGTGATCAAGCTGACAATATGACTCACCGTAAACTACCAGAGGTCGATGAGTAAAGCCCAGCCAAGGTTCCCTAAGGAAGTGCTCCCGCACACCCAGCCCCACCTACGCTCTGCCCTCTGTATTGCAACCGCAAGGGACAGCACTGAGACCCACCAGATTTTTGCCTCTATCACATCTCAGACGCTACTAGAAAGCAGGGAAGTCATCTTAGTCTACACCAATAATGTTGAGGCAGAGGAGGAGGGTGACAGTCAAATGCGGGCTGTGCCTGGCACCGTGCCTGGCACTCTGCCCATACAGCTGCCTTAACCCTCACAACAACCTGAGAACAAGGCTCCTCAAAGCCACCAGCAGCACGCTGAAGCTACCTGCGAACAACACTAGGTTATCAGGCCTGAGTGCAAATCAACACGCTGCTTCCCTCATTGAGAAAATCTTGCTATCGAAAACAAACAAACCCAAATACAAGTCAGCAGAACTAAGGGTATGCTTTGTGTCTTGCTGTAGCTGATCTCACTGCAGACACACAAAGGTCTGCGGCCACCTTAAGTGACACCATTCTATTATTATCTTCATTTGTCAGGAGCACAAACAAAGGCACAAACGGGGGTGAGTAACAAACCCCAGGTCACAAACTAATCAGTGACTGAACAAGCAGTGTCACTAATCACCCCACTGCCCAGCCCAACAGAGCAGCTCACACAGTGACACGTCACGTGCTTTTTCAGAGAACAACTGCTTTTATGTCTCTGGAGGGCTGTCTGGTCACTGCACCATCAGGCAGGTTTTTTGGAAGGGGCCACAGAATACAGACTAGAGCGTGAAAGTTACAAGGTAGAGGTTTTGGGTCACCCTAAACAACAGCCACCGACCAGCACTGCTCCTAATGCACTGCACGTCCTCCCAGAACAGGAGGCCCAATCTACAGTTATCTCCCAGGAGACGTGGCCTCGAACCTCCCTCTGTAGGGACGTTGCCAGGGAGACCAGACTATTAACATCTGGAGAAAAGGCCAGATGGTGACACGGCCAAGGGTCCAGGTTTTGAAATCAGGCAAATCTGAACTCAAATCTGCACTGCACATTGTGTGAACTCTCTAGGCTTCAGGTTCCACATCTGTAAAATGGGGATAACAGTAACCTATATATCACAAGAACGTGTGTGAGGATTAAATAAGATACAGGTTGAGCATCTCAAATCCAAAAACCCAAAATTTGAAATGGTCCAAAATCTGAAACTTTCTGAGCGCTGACAGGATGCTCAAAAGAAATGCCCATGGGAGGATTTAGGATTTCAGATTTTGGATGCTCAACCACTAAGTATAATGCAAATTCCAAAATCCAAAACACTTCTTGTCCCCAGCATTTTGAATATGGGATACTTAACCTGTAACAGACTGGTAAGGCACTCAGCACAGAGCCTGGCATAGATCAAGAGCTTAGTAAATGCTAGCTATAATTGTTATTAAAATTGATTTTCCCCAAATCTAAAATCTATGGCTTTGCTTCAATAATTTATTTTTAAAAATACCATGGCTATAAGTAAGCATGCAATGATTAGAAGGCAAAAAAAGTGGGAGAATGGCAAATTCTTACATTTGTCCCGTGTTCTATGAAAACCACTAATGAATAACTTCCAAGAGAACGATCACATGTAAAGTGCCGGGTAAGTTTAAACATTTTCTTTAAAATTTCAATTATTCGTTATTATATAACTATATAATGTTACATTTATGTAAAATGATAGGTATTCTTCAATATGTTATAGACATACAAAAATATGTTAAATTACTAAATAATTTACCTTTCTACGATGTTTCCTTAAATCACTAGGCTGACAGATGCATGCAAAGAGATGAAGAGAAACCAGATTTACTGCACACTTGAAGTTAAAAATTCAAGGATCAGTACAGGCAAATATATCAAAATGGGAATAACAGGATAGTTACAAGTGCAATAGGATTTAGAGAAAATTTAACTGTACACAGAACATTTTTTCACCACAAAATTTAAATATAAGTTATTCAAGATTTACTAGAGAAACACTATAAATTATTATTCAGAGAGAGACAATTCTATTTCAATACATGCAATTTATTGTGGCATTGTATATAACAACAGGCCCTAATAATTGTCTATTCTAAGACAAACCTCTCTATAGCTTAGTTTTCTTTAATAAAAAACATGCTATAATTCAAACTATTCTAATTGATGATGAAGTTATTACAGTATGCCCATTATAAAACTGAACAAACCTACTTTTAATCACCTATTGGACATTAACGCAAAATCCTTACTGAGAATTTGATTTATAACTTCTCAAAAAAAAAATTTATTGCTTAAAGCAAGGTACCCTGTGAAAATATATAAGAACAAAAGCTAGCATATCAGGTACAATCTTTACATCCAATGATTTATGTAAGATATTTTAATAAAAAAAAATCTGACAGTAGAGTATGTTTAGTAAGTTGATGAGATTTATAGTCTTGAATATAATCATCAAAACCAGAAAGTATATTGTTTTCATAAAGCTTCCATTAATTCCACACTTATCAGATTATTTCATGTTGGAAATATTTATGAATTATACAGATCCTACGTAAACTGAGTAAAAACCGTCTAAACCACCTATATTGTGCCTGTATCCATATTTATTATACAATGATACACTAGTTATATTTTATCACTATTCAGAAAAAATACATTTTTTAATGATAAAAAACCCAAAGCTCGACTAACAAAGTCATAATCTAGCCCAGACTCACATATCATCGGCCACCAAGCTGCAGCCTGGGTACCTGTGTGCTGTGAAGAAGCGTTATATCGTGGGGTGGCCCTGGGGGCGCTGAAGGAACAAACTAGAGGCTGACAGGGACCTGAGGTTTGGATCGCAAATGAATCTGGAGATGGCTCAGATAACAAAACAAAAGGGTGATGCAGGAAATCAAAGCCAACGACGGAGGCATAGAGACTGTCGGTCAGCATATGGAATTACAAAACCAGGAAAAAAATAGACACAACTGTTTTTACAAATGCTCTGGAAGGAAATAAGCATGAAACCACAAATGAAATGGTCAGAGTTCAAAATATTAGCTAATTAATGATGTAAATTATGAAAAAAGTATGTCAAAATACTGCAAGTAGATGGGTCACCACTTCATAAGCCACTAAAATGATTCATTGTTGAGTTAATCATACGCTGGCTAACAACACAACTAAAGATGAAAATGGAGGGTCAAAGAAAAAAACGATAGAAGTGCAGTTAAAAACAGAATGTTGTAAGTATGATTTCACGTGAAATATGATTTCCTAGGCAATGCACTCACAAAACCTAGACTAACTACACAACAAAGTTTTAAACACTCTTCAGATCTGCACACTTTGCCACCAAACACCACAAGGCCATCAAATTTCCAGGTAAAGTGACTCCAGGCTGAGGACCATCTGCTTCCAGAGGAGGCCGAAAAGCAGCCTGGCTATAAATGGCTTCACGTGCAGAACCTGATTAGTTTTTTATTTCCTGGACTGCACACCTGGAACCTTGTTCAGCATCCCTAAAGGACAGATGGTGCTGATCCCCCTGTTCATTTTCCTATATGCTCTGACATCTGCCTATGCTTCCTCTGTTAACTCTCTACTCCTAGAAAAGAGTACACATTCCCCCTTCTGGCTGCTGTACCCTGCACAGCTGCCTAGGCCAACTGTCACACAAACAAATGGTGGCACACTAGCCTGGTCATCCAAATATTAGAATCAATTTGGCATAGTTGAATAACATAGTTGAAAACACTGGTTAGGTTTTAAAATCTTCAACCTCTTAAAATGACAAACATACTCGATTTTCTGCTGGGTAAAAAGCAGCAAGTTCACAGTGTCCAAGACTTCAAACAGGTGTGTGGGGTGGGGATGCCACACAGAAAGGGTGCCACTTACTAGAGTCATGATGCCCAGTCTGTCCACCTCCCTGGCTGGGCTGTGCGGGATCCTCCTTGGGGTGGAACGACCGCTGCCTGGGGGGGAGGAGCCGGCAAGCGAGGAGGCAGGATACGGGGGAATGGAGCTCATTGATCTAAAACGACCAAGATTGTCTAAACTCCCACTACCAACTCTACTTTCAATCTCCTCTGCTCGCTGCTCTGTGTTTTCCTTTTCTTCTTGTATCAACCTACAATAAAAACAAAAGCAGTCATTCTTTCCTTATTGGCAAACAGATTAATATGTTTGGATGAAAAAAAAATCTGCTTATACTCTGTATTAGTATAAGTAAACTCCAATAAGTTGCTCAAACATTTAACACTTCAGCAAAAATGTTTTGCTTTTAGTCTTTTAAAATATACTACATCTTAGGACAATAAAAAGTAAATCTTCCATTGACCCTGGTTAAGTTGGTTGTGATACATTCAGGCTTGATTTTACTGATTTACACTAAAATTTTGAAAGGGGCTGGTTGGCAACTTTTTCTATGGTTGCAACCAAGCAATGAGATACTTAAATTTTACAATCCTCATCTCTCCTATTCTTAGAGCAAAGCTTACCTTTATCTATAGATTTCTTCAACTGGATATTCGGAATTCTAATACAAAGAATTGAACCACAAAGCCATTTAAGAGTTTCCAAACACTTAACGCTTTTTTTTTTTTTTAGAGACAGGGTCTTGCTTTGTCACACAGGCTGGAGATCAGTGGCATCATCATAGCTCACTGTAACCTCAACCTTCCAGGCTCAAGCAATCCTCCCGCCTCAGCCTCCCAAGTAGCTAGAACTATAGGAGCACGCCACCACACTCAGCTAATTCTTTAGTTTTTTATAGAGACGAGGTCTCACTATGTTGCCCAGGCCGGTCTCGAACTTCTGGGCTCAAGTGATCCTCCCACCTCGGCCTCCCAAACTGCTGGGATTATAGGCATGAGCCACTATGCCTGGCTCAAATACTTAACTCTTTAGACTAAATGAAAATATCAAGTTGATTTTTAAAGTTTAAATTCAGGCCGGGCGTGGTGGCTCACGCCTGTAATCCTAGCACTCTGGGAGGCCGAGGCGGGTGGATCGCTCGAGGTCAGGAGTTTGAGACCAGCCTGAGCAAGAGTGAGACCCCGTCTCTACTAAAAATAGAAAGAAATTATATGGACAACTAAAATATATATATACAAAAAATGAGCCGGGCATGGTGGCACATGCCTGTAGTCCCAGCTACTCGGGAGGCTGAGGCAGTAGGATCGCTTAAGCCCAGGAGTTTGAGGTTGCTGTGAGCTAGACTGACGCCACGGCACTCACTCTAGCCCGGGCAACAGAGTGAGACTCTGTCTCAAAAAAAAAAAAATAAAGTTTAAATTCAAACAAAAGTGTCACCTGATGGAATTCTCTAACAGCTTCATCTGAATTTCGGGATTCATGTCAACCATGCCATGCTAATTTCGAATTCAAGATTAAGGCTATTCTATCCTAAAGTGTCGTGGATGACTAAACAGTGATGTTAACATCTGACTATGCCAATAATCATTATTCTAATATTAAAATACAGAAACCTTGCAGCAACCCTTCCAATTAAAGTTCTACTATATACTCTAAGAAAAGTATTTTTTTGGTCATTATTAACAGAAGAAAATCTACAAATTAGTGGATAGAACTTATTTATACCACCTTAACTTGCTACATAAAGAAAAATCACTTTTATCTAGCAATACATTGTAAAAAATAAAAAATAAAGGTATCTATTTGCCATAACGATAAGGGAAGACTAGTTTTCTGAGCTCTTCACCAGTTTTAAACCTGGCACCTGACAAGTCAGTGTACAAAGTGAAAAACGTAGGCAGCACATGAATGTCTTACTCTGGAGCCTACATCTCTCCTTAGAGCTTGTTTTCACCTTCTCTGCTCCGCCTCGTGCCCTCTCTGAGAAGGACGGGCAAACTCCCGCCTGTGTTAACTTTACAACAAAGTCCCCGCAGCAGCCCCACCCAGATCGCTGTAGGACTCCACACGTGTGGCTGCTCTTCACTTGGACTCAGGCTGGCTGTGTGGCCGTCAGGCCTGGGGCCACGGGACAGATCTCAGGGCACCCCCGGTCACACTGCTGCGCACCCAGACCAAGCCAGCACGGGCAGCAGTTACCTAAGGCCTCTTGAAGGCCTCTTCAGCACTACACCTTAGTTTCTATTCCACAGGTGGCCCACTGTTTTACACATTTCCCAATAAAACTGCTATTGAGTTGCTAAAGGAAAAAATTTTGAAGGAAATATTGATGAGACGAAAAAGATTCACTCACCGTTTGACCACTCATTGTCCTAAGGTGAACAAATTTTCACCTCATGTTAATTTAACCTAGGGAAAGGCAAGTATAGTGGGAACACACACACCTGAAAACTTCCACTTTTCTGTGCCAGGCTGGCGCCGTGTGACAGACACTGACGTGATGCTCTGAAGGGCACGCTACAAGCAGCCCCCGCAGTGCTGCGGGATGCACAGGCAGCAGGTGGTGGCCACATGCTCCCTTCAGAATTCAGAGTCAAGGGGACACTCAGGCTGGCACGGGGGTTCACAGGCAGCCTTCCCTCTTACTTCTACCATCTGCTTCGCCTCCCCTAGCGAGCGGCACTGCTGCCTGGCACTGGCCTGCGGAAGGAACCTGCTGCTTCTCATCCACAGCGCGCTTCAGCCAGTCCGTCTCTTCCCAACTCCCCAAGGTGCCCATCTTCCCTCTGCACTGGCTCAGAGAGGTGGGGCCCAGCAGCCCTTCTCCGACCTGTGCCAGCTCCTCTGCCCACCTAGGCGCAGCTCTCAGGAGAGCAGCAGTAGCTGAGCTGGCCCTGCAGCCCCTGTCACAGGAGCGCACCGAGCCCCTGCAGTGCTCTCCAGAGACCAAACACCTCTCACCTCCTACAACATCCTACACAGGGTACCAGTGCCATGACACGGTGCCCTGGTTACTTGGCTTTTATAATGAAGGGTAATCACGGAACTTGCTTAAGTCAGTCTATTACTATGGAACATTTAGAAAATGTTAACAGTATTTGTTCCAGACTCCTCCAAGTGGAACGAGATTCCTCAGAGACAGCATGTTTTATGTGAGTTCTGTGTACGGTCACACATACCTTATCTCTTTGTTGATGGCGTCCAGCTGTTCCTGAAGCATCATGGCTAATGTCTGTGCGTCAGCCTGCCCGCTGGGGGACAACAGATCAACCGAGCTGAGGAGAGTGTCTCTGTCATCCTCACCATCAGACACATCAACATCACTCTCAAATGCTTGCGCTACATTTGCCAAGACACTAGCTTGTTGGGCACGTTCCCAATCCTGTTCATTAAGAGTTTGTACCTATAAACAAGAAAACCAAATCTTAGCAGACTGAAAGCAACATTAGTTATAGGAACTTTTTTTTTTTAAGACAAAGACTCCCTCTGTCACCAAGGGTAGAGTGCACTGGCATCATCATATCTCGCTGCAACCTCAAACTCCTGGGCTTAAGCGATCCTCCTGCCTCAGCTTCCCAAGCAGCTGGGACTATAAGTGCATGCCACCATGCCTGGCTAATTTTTCTATTTTCAGTAGAGACGGGGCCTTGCTCTTGCTCAGGCTGGTCTCAAACTCCTGACCTCAAGTGATCCTCCCACCTTGGCCTCCCAGAGTACTAGGATTACAGATGTGATCCACTGCGCTCAGCCAATATTAACATCTTAATGTGTATGTGAGGCATTTCTATAATGCAATTCACAATAGGGAAATGACGGAGTCAGAAATAAAAACTGAAAATCAGCCAGGAAGGGAGAGAGGGAATGAAGAGAAATCTGAGATTCAATAGATCAGTAGGGTAACTCTACTTAACCATTGACTGTACATTTCAAAATAGCCAGAATAATTCAAATGCTCTTAAAGAAAAATATTTAGGTGACAGAAATCCCAATTACCCTGATTTGACTATGTGAATTATATCAAATTATCACATGTGCCCAAAAATATGTACATCTAATATATAATCAATTAAAAAATACGGGCTGAGTTGTCTGTGAGTGTGGGGTTCTGCTGCAGGGTTATCTTACAGCCCCTGCCCTCGCACCCGACCCCCGATATCTGACAGACTGGACTCCAGGTCTCCCCCAAACCTGCAGTCTTCCTCATCTCAGGAAGCAGACTCCACCCTGCCAGCTACACCTCCCCCACCCCGAGCTGTCTCTGACTGTTCTCTCTCCTGCGCACCGTCTCCAGCTCCGTCTCCAGTCTCTCAGCGGGTCTGGCTGGCTCCACCTAATGATGTATCCAAACGGCTCCCTCTCTTTCCTCCTCCGGCCCTTGCTCATATGTCACCCTCAGGTGATGTCTCCCTGGCCACCCCACTTGAAATTCCTATTCCCCGCCTCGCTCTATAACTCAGGGCCCCCAGGTCCCTTCCCTGCTTATTACCATCTGACACAGTGGATGGCTTAAAGATATGTCCACAAACTCTTTGATACTCCTCCCGTAAGAGGCCGAGGTGATTCTCACCCTGCCACTGAGTGTGAGTAGGACTTAGCGATTCACCTGAATGAACAGAATAAAGTGAAAGTGAAGATGTGCGTTCTCCAAGACTAGGCTGCCAATGGCTTGTGGGATTTCTCCTTACCTCCCTTAGAATGGGAGCTCTGGGGGAAGCCACTGTCGCCCTGGGAGGAAGCAGCCTTGTGGACAGGCCCACAGGGTGAGGGATCACGGACCCCCGCCCCAGCCAGGTGAGTGCGCCTGACAGCAGAGCTGCCAGCCGTGGAGCCTTCCTGTGCTGCAACCTCTCAAGACCCGGAGCCAGAGCCACCCTGCTCTGCTGATCTGAAGTCACGGAGCTGTGAACTATGAAATGCTCCTTGTTTTAACCACTGAGCTTTGTAGTAATTTGTTCCACACCAAGAAAAACTAACAGGCACACATTTACTTCATCTGTGTACTTGTCCTCACTAGCACATGCACCCTGGGATGTCGCGTCTGTGCTTCACACGCTGCCACAGCGCTAGGTCCATAACGGCACCTGCCCCAAACTAGCTGCCCAATGCGTATGGGTGCTCAAATGACACACAAGTGCATCAAATACGTGCTGCTGAAAAGATCCAAGTGAGAAGGTACCTGAACTTCCAAATGTGAAATCTTTTCACTACATGATGAATGCATGTATTCACTTATTTTAAGTTACCACTTCAAATCCATACTAATTAACACTGTATTTAAGAGTATACTATGTTATTTCAGAATTTTTTTTCTTTTCATTTTTTTAAGCCCTAACTAAAAATAAATTCTCAGCCAGAAAGAGCCAGAAAAAGGAACTGAGAGGAGGTCAGGAAAGAAAGTGACCCATCAACGCTTTCCCTGCGGAGCAGTCTCAGAACCGCAGGGTAGAGTAGGGAACTTTTACGTCAACAGAGACTCCACACGAAGGCCTTGCCTTGGAAGGCTCTTCCCTCAGGGCTGCCAGACGGCCTTTCTGGGGACGCCGCAACACCGCGCTGGTGCTGTAGGAATCTGCGTGCCCGTCTGCCACAGGGAACCTGAAATCTGGGACGCTGCCCAGATGGGGTCGGCTGAAACATGAAAAACAAGAATGATCGTTATTAGAAGGAAAATTAACTAACTTTCTGACTTCTGGAAAACAGGTTTTCCAGAGGAAAAACTCTGCGAGGAGGGCGCCTCTCCCGCTTGCCCCAGTGGCTCCACGCTCGCTGCTCTGGGCCGGTGTTTAGCCTTCCAGCCTCACCAGGTGGAAGGCTTCACTGTCCAGGAAAACCAGCGCAGACTGCCACGGCCACGGAGACGAGCCGGGCGGGGTCCAGCTCCCTGGAATGCGGAGAGACCTGGGGTCCCCTCAGACCCCTGCTCTGCGTGCAGATGTCCAGGCCGGCATGTCTGCTCTACTTCCCACAGCTGACGTCCACACGCCCTGGCCTCCAACCACTCTGCCTTGGACTAAGACCCATGGCTTGAGATCAGCCCGGCACACATGCCCTGGTCTGTGACGCTGTCTGAAGTGCTGCCATGAGGTGCCTGAGAGGAATCCGCTGCAGAAGCCCCTTTCAGCCAGAGCTGGGGCTTCTCTGAACTGGATCTGGCAGCTCACTTCAGTGTCTGAATCAAAAACAGACTTGTGTGCAATTAGACTAGCAAAAATCAACACCCTTGGCTGAAGAACTGCCTGGAAAGACGAGCGTGGGCTCCAGGCAACGGAGCCGGAGGTGCTGGAGTAAGCCCCTGTCCAGTTCCCATCAGCAAAGGCCCCAGAGAAGAGCCCGGTGGCAGCAGGGGGCAAGTGCTGCCACCACCAGCCACAGGCACGTCACCTGCCACTTCTGTCTGTGATGGACTCATTTTCACTTACTCTAGGAACTCCTAGTTCTCTGTGAAAGAAGGGTGGCTACCTTCGTTTCCAGAAATCCTTAACAGGCAAAGGTCTTGGGAGACAGAGCCCACCAATCTGATGACAGTAAGTTAAACAGAGGACCCCTCACGAGTTTCCACACGACATGCCCAATGTGCCAACTCACTCACCTCTGGCTCACACCCGTTCCGTGTGTGTAAGAAATGGCTCTGGGAACTGTACATGAAACTGGTTATCTCTGTGTAAGATACCAAAGCCCAGAACTGCCCTTTGCCCCCAGCTTGCCTTTCACTCCCCCTTTCCCTCCTAACTAAGGAAACTGCTGCTTCCTTCTCGGCATCATTTCTAGCTTAGCTGCTCTGGGTTGTGACATATGCCAGAACCAGAAAAAGCTACGCACACACGATATCATGTGTGTACTTTTGGGTGGCTCACGCAGCCTCTGAAGCCCGCCAAAGCTTCCTCATCTGGACGCCCTCTCTTGGGCTTACTTTCCTCCAACTCAGCCCTGGCCCACAACCAGCCATCTCCCAGCCGTCCCCTTTCTTTTCCACTCCTCACTTCTCTTTCTGGATCAGATCACAAAAATAAGATGACCGATGTCACCGTCAGGGCATGTGGAACAAATGCATGGGCCGGGGGGCCAGCCCTCGCC